>NC_134523.1:4163851-5651070 GCF_027942865.1 Odontesthes bonariensis | reverse complement strand
GGGGCGTCTGCTTAACCCACTACGCCACTGACCACCCCTAATTAAATTTTTTTGAATGAGTAAAACTCTCAGCGAGACTTTGAACGGAGAGGGAAGAGCTAGAAAACTGGATATCTTGGTATGAAAGCTGACTTCTAAAATGAATAAGATATCAAATAGCATTAATACACAACACTTCTGACATTTGTAACAAACTAAATATCCATCCATCCATCCATTTTCTATACCCGCTTAATCTGTCGGTCGGGTCGTGGGGGGGCTGGAGCCTATCCCAGCGGTCATCAGGCGATAGGCAGGGTGCACCCTGGACAGGTCGCCAGCCCATCACAGGGCACAAACTAAATAACTATAGAAAATCTATTGGAAAATCCAGTGAATTCAAATGATTTTACAGAGAGAACTTGTTTAAATAAAACATGATTTTATTCTGTTGGATGATGTGAGTGTTGGTGAAAGTAACGGATCGTCACTCCATCACAGGGCCACACAAAAGTAAACAAATATGCACGCCGACAGTCACTCCTAGGGACAATTTAGAGTCGTGGTCTAAACATCCATCCATTTTCTATACCTGCTTAATCCAATGTAGGGTCACAGGGGGGCCGGAGACTATCCCAGCTGTCATTGGGCGAGAGGTGGGGTACACCCTGGACAGGTGGCCAGTCCATCACAGGGCCACACAGAGACAAGCGAGACAAACAACCACACACACTCCACGGGTTCTTGCTGTCAGTTTCTGACGAGCGTTTCTGAAAAGAAAATGTGAGCTGTGCCCACTCTTTCAGCCGTGTGTGCAGCATCTTCAGTAAAGATTTATACGTACACCCGGGTGTTTTTTTTTCCTGTCAGTACTGTGCCACCAGGGGCAGAAGAAAAACCCACGACTGCTGCAGAATCGTCTGATGCTGGACTGAATGCAAATAAAACCCTTTCTCACTGCATTCAAAAACCGAGTGTTAGCTGCAGGTCATCATATTTGAACGCAATGTTCTGCTGGGAAAATATGCATCCTGACACTCACGTAGACTCACCTTGATATTGGTTACCCACCTAAACACCTCCTTCAACATGGCAGCAGCCCTTCCCTACATTAGAATACTCTCCCTGGAGGACATTCATGGGCTCAAAGAGCCTGACCTCCAAACTTTCCAGATAGCAATCTGATTGGAACTGTGGCAAGCAAGCCCAATCCACAAAGACCCACCCGACAACCCCCGCAACAGGATCCATTGGTAACATCCTGTACCTAAAACTCCAGGACACCTTCAGATGTTCGTCGTCTATGGCCTGACTACTCAGAGCGCTTTTGGCGAAAACAAGGGGGACCTACTCAATATTAGGTGGGCAGTCATATTGTTGTATACAATTGGTGCAATCCACGTGTTTATTTTTTGTAGTAAGCAGGTTGATGTTGTAAAAATCTATTTAATATTTAAATATGTTTCATATTTTCCAAATTCAGCAAATTTTTTTTTTTTTTTACAATTAATCTCCTGTTAGGGTTTAAGCAGATTACATGATTTCACTGCCAGACTACTTTAAATACGGTCAGTTCATTGTTGCTTTTGATTAGGATAAGGATTAGTAAGGATTTGGACAGACCTGGTCATTCAAAGAAAGGGTCTAGGTGTGTCCAAACTTCTGATTAGAACTGTACAGAATTGTTTGTGATTCAGTCATTCTGAAGTTCACTCATTTCCTCTTGAGATTATTGGAAATACCTACAATTATGAGTAAGTCAAATTTTCCCTCATTTTGTTGGATCTATCACTGCAACCTCTCTTCCTCCCTGAATCCTGGGTCGGAAACGTCGTTATTTGAATCCACCACACTCTCTGTTCATTGTTCTGTTAGTGTGTTCTGCTATTTTGTTTTTGTTCTTCTAATAGTTCATAACCCTCACCTCTGAACCTCGGCGTCTCCGAGGTAACCAAGTCCAACTTGAGGATTACTCCTCAAAATGGCCGCCTCACTGAGCTGTTTATCCGCTGACCTTTTATTAAGAGAGGGTCCCTAACCTGAATGAATACTGTTTCACTGGCAAACACAGGCTGACCCAATTAATCAAAGCCTTGTGTGTGTGTGTGTGTGTGTGTGCGTATCAGATTTCAGGCCGCACACCTCATGAGTGTGTTTTCACACTGTGCAGTGTTTCTTTAACCTCTCCCAGACTTCTCCAGGCCTCACCAGGAAAGGAATCACAACAGAATTAGGTTACACATGTCGTACAGGGTGTGTGTCTGTATATGTGTGTGTGAGTGTGTCTGTGTGTATTCCTGCATGTCAGCAGATGTGTGTGTGTGTGTATCACTGTTCCCTTAATTTTAACAAGGATTGGCTCTATATTTTCGTTTCATCAGTTTTTCGGATGGATCCCCAAATATGTCCAAAATCAAATCGGGACAAGCGGCGCCCTGTGCGGGTTGTTTGCTCGCCGAAGCCCCTTCTACCTGAGCGGAGCTTCGCCCAACAAGGGACAACACCCATGCCCCTGCACCCACCCGAATGTCCTCTTAAGTCATTACAATAATCCCCTCAGTCCGGATCGGGGAGCCGCGTATGGACTCTTCGAACTTTCAATTAAACCAGATGTTGTCTCAGACATGCGGCCGCAGCAGACCTCCGCTGGTGGTGTCAGAAAAATAAAGAAAAAAAAGGCACAGAAGAAGCAAAAACACATGGTTTGCGCACGCTCCCGCGGGAGACTGAATGTAGTTATTCTTCTTGAAATGTACAGTTGAAAGCTGCAGCAGAAGCTAAAGCTGAACAGTGAGCATGCATAATGGCATTTCCATACTGCGCCAAACAAATGTATATTGACAATACACAGACACACACATGCTCAGAGATGCAGGGCACTATAAACAGCTCTTTATATCTCTCCCATTCAAATCGATTTGTTTACGCTTGGCTGCCAAAGGGACCAAATCTAACTGTTTCCCCTTGAATGCATTAGACTGTGAGTGAGGTTGGGAAGTGATAATGACTTCCCCTGCTGCTCTCCTTCTCTTCTCCCCGTCCTCTCTTCACCTCCTCCTCTCCCTCCTCTCCATCTCCACTCGTCTGCATCTGTGTCTCAGATGGGGATTTTGACTTGTACTCGTCTGATTGAAGCCGGACGGACTCCATTTTCTCCCCCGCCCTTCTGTCTCTCTTTGGTCCTTGGCACAAAACTGCTAAGTCAAAGAGCTGCAGTCTTCACTGCGGCTCCATCCCTAAGAAGGCAAGGGCCCTTTATCCTTTAGGCTAGGGTGCTATAGCTGCACACATGGGTGCGGGGCACTGAATAGCTGAGGGCCAAGAAACCTGAATGCATTATTTCATCTGTCAAAGAACAGATATTATATTTACATACTGTGCTGGTGTCAAAGTTGAGGGTTAGACATTGTCTTGCAGAAATATGCAAAGAAATATGTCATCTAGATGGCAGCATATGTCACTCTGAAAATCTATGTACTGTCAAGTATTAATGATTCCCACCTGTGCTCTAATGCACCTCCATATATGTAGTTTCCATTACAGAGTAAAATAAAATATGTTTTAATGTGTCGCTGTCCCATATACAGACATTTCTCAAGTAGTGTACCTTTCTGAGACACTCTTTCTATACCAACTCTTAATACACAACTTTTGCCAGCTCCCCTAATTGGTTGCTAACATCTTGAAAACTAGAATACCTTAAATTTGATTTTATTTATTGACTGATTGGTTGATTTATCTATTTAATTTATTTATCTATGAACTCATTAATAGGGTTAAACGCAAACTGTTTTTGTCTTTATGAAAGACAAATAGTTTAAGACTAATTTGAAATTTTTTTACAATTTTTTTTCTCACTTAAAAAAGGAGGCCTTCTATTTTAGAAGTGGCTTTTGGCCATGTTCTGACGGGTAAGGTAGCCGTAATGTTTAAATATAAATTCATGTAGCAATGCGTTTACACTCCAGAATGTGACATAGCTACATTGGTCCACCATTGGTTCACAGCTCAAAACATGGCAAGCGCATCATAAAAGCCCCCAAAAATTCCTAAAATTACTATATTTTCTTTGTGTGACAAAACTGTCCCAAAATGAATAAAGCAGAACAGTTATAGTTTCCAAAGTGCTTATCAAGGTAGGTGGAATCGGAAGGTGGAATCGGAAGGTGGCTTGTCTCGCCAACAGTCATAGACAACAGAGTTTGAGTCCCATCCAACCTAATGTTGTCCAAGGACATTTAAACTTCACTGCCAGTCACGACTGGCAAAGATTACAAATAAAAAAACACATGGTCTGAGTTAGAAATTAATAAATACGTGCTTACAAGTTGGCATCAAGTGATATGAATACCTGTACTGCATGTTTCCTTGTGAAACTGGGCTGCTTGTTGTGCTACACACTGCCCTACATTCTGCACAGCAGTTACGTGAAACCCTACTTACCAGAGATAGATATCACAAGTGGACACACTTAATTGGCTGAGAAAGTAGAGACTGTGGATAGTAGCCCCTGGTTTCCTGAAAGCTTTGGGTTCAGTGAGTCCAGTTCAGTCCAGTCCCATCCTTTTAAAGCATTTTTCAGCAGTGTTTGCTAAATCAAGGTGACTGTTACAAGATAATCCCCCAATTTTGTGCTGTCAGGTAGTGCAACACAGAAGAAGCTGAATAAGTTATGTGAGGATAATGACAGACTCACATTTATTCATCATTTGAAGTCTGAAAGACGTGCATTCAAATTGCACCACATCAACTACCACAACTCCTTGCAGGAAGGTGTGTGCATTACACCACTTATTTTGAACCAGTGTTGAGTGAAATGTTGTTTAAGAACCATAAAGCATCATTGGAATAAATTTATCTTCCTTTGAAATTCTTTGGAATCCTCAATGCAAGTCATGGAACAGTCAGAAACCATCTCATTATGGAAAATATTGTGAAAAATATAGGAAACAAACATTGCATATTTTCTTAATCAGAAGTTGAGGTGTAAAACAGAAGGGAAAAATAGATAAAACAGCTTTTATAACAAGTATTATATGTACACTGTAAACTGTATAATGATGCAAAAACTGAGCTGAAATAAATGCTGTTCTATATAAGGAGGTCAGGGCAGCTGCAGGTGAAAGGCTCCATCAACATCTGCTGCTTAGTGGAGATATAGCTATCATTACTGTGGAGCCATCAAAGTTACTTTAACTGCAAAAAATGCTAGAATCATAGAGAAAAATGAATAATGTTGATTTTCTCTGTTATGTTTGGAATACAGTTAAAACCAGCATCAAAGGGACTGGTGTGCATAGAAAGATTAAGTAAATTATCTTATGTAAAGAAGCGTGTCATAATCTGAGCTTTCTCTCATAGGAATCTCACTATGTCATGTCCCCAGTGCCAAAAATCCCCCTGAAAATTCATCACTGTGGGTTATTTGTGCCTCTGTGTAATAACTTTAAACTAGGTGTTTAAAGTGATTGAGTTTCTGGGAGTTTCTTGAGAGTAAACCATGACAGCAAAACAAAAAATGTAAACTCAGTTACTGTGTCACTTAATTAATTAACTACAATCATAGTAGAGTGACTATAATTACCAGAAGTCAGTTTGGAGACCTGGAGATACTGCTGGGAAAAAAAAAAAGTCAAACGTTTTGAGGTGCTGTTATGGAAAAAGAAACGAGACGTCATAAGGGATCAAGCTCAAAATTGTCCTGATATCTGTTATGCAGATATATACTGAAGTAATCTTCAGTACATCTGTGACAAAAAAAACATCAGTTTTTCTCTGTGCCGTTTACATTTAGGTTGGTTTAGAAAGAAAAAAAAAGAAAGGTATACCTCAAAATCAACAATGTAGAAGGTATATGTATGGTATTTACTTAAAAAAATAATCCTCTCTGTGACACCTCCAAAGCCACAAAATTGTAAGCATTAAAGCCAAAGTCCTTAATGTTCATGCTGAATATAATTTCAAGTATCACAATACAGCAGCAACGATCTGTTCACAATGTAAAGATGAAGTGGTGTAATGGTGTTCCTATCAGAGAGCACATACACTCTGGCTGTGTTCGAAACCGCATACTTCTCCTACTACTCCTACTACTCATACTAACTTTAACTTTTTTAAGTTCCCGGATGTATACTAGATGCATACTAGATTCGCCGAAATGTTGAGTATTCATCATGAGGTTACTTGTCATACTCAAACTACCCAAGATGCAACGTAACTTGACGTCGCCGATCGTCATTTCCTGTCAAAACGGCAGTTTCAAGCTAGCTACAACGAGGGTAGGTTCACTTCCTGTTTTCAAAACAAAAGCACCAATTGTATCGTAATGGCCTTCCCTATGTTAAAAGGCAACGGGTATTTTATTTTGTGAAAATAACTGGAAGTGCGTTACTCACTGCGGCTAGCTTTAGTAGCGCCGAATTCATGGGAACAAAATTGTAAATAGCCGGTATTTTGTCAGATTTTCAACACGTTGGGGATCTAAACGACTACTTTCTCGCCTAAAAATGTTTCAAATGTTATATATTTACAGAGTTTATAGCATGAGCCGAAATCAGCTTCAGGCCGGCTGATTTTGGCTCGGGCAGGAGTGAAGTGCACTGTGTGTAAA
Source organism: Odontesthes bonariensis (assembly GCF_027942865.1). Lineage (NCBI taxonomy): Eukaryota > Metazoa > Chordata > Actinopteri > Atheriniformes > Atherinopsidae > Odontesthes > Odontesthes bonariensis. Next base: position 5,644,481 of record NC_134523.1, on the reverse strand, counting down.
CGCTCTGTATGCTGTCTGATCGATGAGTATGCCGTTTGCAAGTATGTAGTATGTAGTAGGCGGTTTCGAACACAGCCTCTGTGTGTTGTAATCTCAGTTACTTTGTTTTTGTTGTGGCAGTTGGTCCGACTACACATGCACGTCACTTGCATGTGAGTCTCTATACGGTGCTTTGGGTTCTGTTTATATTGGACCAAGATTCTGCTGCTATAGTGTGAAACCCTGTTATTTCTTAACGACTTTTTAGCTTTGTTTCTACAAAGGTATGTGTGTCCATTGGCTGGCCAACCACAAGTCCATTAACGCCCATGATAATCAACGATAGTTGAGCTTAACTCCACCTTTTTTTGCCTCTGAAATGCTCCTTTAGTACCTATTATAGTGCATAGAGCCCGTACTGTATGCCAAGAAGTTGGTGAACAAAAGTTGTAAACTGCCTATAAGAAGCTTGACAAATCACACTGATCTTTCAATTTTAAACAGATTCAAGAAAAAACTTAATTGTCGTAGTTTGCCAACCACCAGTTTGACACACATATATTATAAAATCTGGATGGGAGAACAGCTAAAATTGTCCATTTCCACTGCTGCTGTGAAGTTTCATCCATCTGTAAAGAACTAAAGGGCATAGTGCATATATCATACAAAATTATGGACTGGACATATGTATGTGGAAACAAGGTGTTCTTTAGTATTAACAGCAGTAAGAAATGAACACCACATCCAGACTGCATTTAGTGAATGAATAAAAAACTCTGTGGCTCAGTGATGAGTTCTCATAACAGAGAAAGAATTAAATATGACAAGACTACACAGGTAAAACGTTATTAGGTCCAATAAGATTTCAGTTGCGTAATATCGAGTGCAAGATCTAATTTCTAATCAAAGGTTAAAGCTGTATTCATGTAATATTTAAGCAGATAGATGCATTGTTCTTCAGAAGCACACCATCCATAAATGATGTATTAATTAATGTAGATTTATAATTGAGAAATAATTGACTTTTTTTTTTTTTTTTTTTTCAATTTTCGAAAGCAGAGACTGTCCTGCATCTTAAACTTTGAGAGAAATCAACAGAAGAGGAGAGAAAGCAAGATTGAAAGAGACAGAGAGGACTTATTGTACCAGTGTTAGCAGATGTACAGCAGTGGGATGTGTGACCAAAGCTCTGTCAAGCCTGCGGGTATCAACACAATAGGGACAGACCGTCATCCCCTGTGGCTATTAATATTACATTACTGTCACTTCAGACCAATCTCTCAGTTAAAGAGTGCTGTGTGTGAAAGTGTGCATGTGTGTGTGTGTGTGTGTGGAATAGGAGCTCTGGTGTGTGTTTGAAAAAAGAAAAATAGTCACATTTGCAGCTAAAGCCACATTATTCTTTGATCCATTATGCAGGGAGGTAGAAGCTAGGCCTCCATAGATGAATGCTGAATTATGTAAAAACAGAATGTGTGTAAGAGGGGAGACCTTTGTATCAGAGGTGGAGATCAGGCAGGACATGATGGCGATGATGACATACGTTGGCTGGTGAGGTCATGTCTGGTTCTCAGGGAAGCACAAAAACAGCAGAAAGTATCATCTGACAAACATGTGGATCTTGTTTAGTACTGGATTACGGCCTGTCACAGAGCTTTGACACAGTGTTTTTGTTTCTCAGTCACCTTTGTTCTGTCTTTTATGTGAAGTATAGAAATGATATCTATGCTGCGTGCCCTCCCCTTTGTTGGGATCATTGAGCAGTTTTGACAGATTGACAGAAGTATCTAATTTATTGTCTGATCACATTATTTTCCCCACCATGATTTCCTGGTTGCTTTTTTTCCCCCTTTTTTTTCCTTTCTCTTTTTCAACAAACATTTAATTAAAGATAAAGCTTCTTCAGTGACATTCAGCAACCAAGTACAAAAACACAAATCTTTATTAATGACTGAGTACTGCTGCCCCCAAAAACTAGGAATACATTTCCTTTGCTTTTGCTTTCCTGCCACTGTTTCAACCTGGAGTTAAGGTTTGTCTGAATATGATCTGACACACACTGTGAAACTGTGAAAGCGCTTTTATGTCACTGCTGGCCCAGGTGCTTTGACTGAGAAAAATGAAGGGTAACTGGCACCTGCTCCTGCTACTGAACCTGGAAACTGAAGGTGAAAGCTGCAGCTGTTCCCAGGATTGATACACTGAAATTCTTAAAATTGCACTGCAGCAGTTAATGATCCCCAATTTTCTGCAAAATTGTACATTTTTATTTTTTTTTGGAATGAAAAAGAACCTATAATAGCCTGAAAATGGTTTCGGGTATAATGCTTTCTCTTCAATTAGTGAATGGGGAGCTCTGAAAATGCTAATCTGATGCTGCATACATCTGTGCTGGTCAGCAGATGACACTACCTGCCCCCGTTTACTTGGTCCATGTTTTCGCTATGCTTCTTATATTGGGGTATTTCAGCCATAAATGTTTAGCTTGGCTGCAGGTTGTGAGCTGTGACTCCCTGCTTGGCCTTGCTTGTACACCTTGCTTGTGCTAACTTGTCCACCAGCTTACGCTAGCTTTTGATTTTCATCAGTTCCTCACAGTGCGTGCAAAAAGCCCCGCCGAACAAGTCGTCAGAATTTATTCTCCCAGTGTTCTCCTTGGAACATACTGGCTGTCTGACCTAGCCTTTCTGTGTAGGAGGGGTTCGAGAGCAAAATATAAATTCTCAGCCTTATCATTGCTGATGGATTTTTCTCATAGTATGTCTTAAAAAATCGTTTTAATCTGAGTGCCGTGAGAAAATGAGCTGCATCCAGGGTCTTTTTCCAAGGCTGAAACAAAGCTAAATGTTGATGGTAATGATACTGATAATGTGAAGGCATCGAAGCTGAAACAGTCTGCTGACAATAAGCCGCAGTCTGTCACGCAGGTGGCAACATATTACACAGGAGTTTGGTGGGAACTGATTGTCTCCCTAAGAAGTCATATTCAAAAGTATCCCTTATTAAACCTTAAACAAGCCTGGAACTGTGCTCCCACTAACAGTATCACCTGCACAAGACTATGAAATTGACTGTACTTCTGTCTCTGACGGATTGTGTCACACACCAACTTTTCTCTGCACTCTATACTGTCAGATTGAGTTGTGAAAGGCACAACCGTTAATAATATGGGGGGGGGGGGGTTAAACAGCAGACTGAAAAATCGGCCTTGATAATACAAAACAAAGGAGTAAATCTGGTTTACAATAAACAGCAGTTAAAAGCTGTAAAAAAGTAAAATAAGCAAAAAACAGTTATCCGGTTGAAAGTGATTTCATTCAAATCTGCAAAAAAACATTGACAACTTTTGTGAGATATTGCATAAGCGTGACCATCTTTGTCAGTGACAATGGTCATGCTTGTTTGTTGTAATGCTTCTGATGCTTACAGAATGAAAAATTGAAAAAAAAGAAAGATTGTTTTTAAAGCCATATGAGAGCACAGGTTGAAAATTGGCCAGACTCCCGAAAGGAATCTCACAGATCTTCCAGAAAATGGCATCATAGGAGCACACGTAACTTTTCAAGAAAACTTGCAATACAGATAAGCAAACAGACTGGCACACACACACACTTTTCACACTCTGAAAGCTTTGTGCGGTGTAAGGCTGGAATGTGAGATTGTCAACAGAGCATGTGGAAGGGAAGAGGAGACAGCAGCCTGCCAGAGTGTTGTTATTCAGGTCCACACGCCTCGGCATCTGTGTCAGCTAATGAGAGAAACTCAGCTCTGTTTCATCTAGTCTCCCCGGACCGGGAATTAGCATCTCCAAAGACAGACGCAGTGAGAGGGACGGAGGGAGGGAGGAAAACAGAGGCAGAGTCATGGAAAAATAGCAGGAGTCGAAATGTGGTGAAAAATAAAGTGTGATCGACAAGAGAAGGGGGGAAAAGACGGAGAGGCTTGCTTCGCAGACAGGGGAGGTGAATCTAAACACAAACTCTCCGTTTCTCCGTCCCTCACACACATGCTGCAGCATATTGACAAGGCAGAGTTAAGTGAGATGGCGGCGTGAGACAGCTCTTAATAGGTCCCTGATGGACCCCCGAGACGAGAGGCCAGCCTCACAACACAGAGCGAGGAGGTGGGGAGAGGGTCGAGGGTTGAAGGTCAGGGGTCAGTCAATCATTACTCCCTCCCAATTCACCCTACCACCGCCGCCACCACCACCCGTTCCTCTCCCACTCGACTGAACAGTGCCTAATGATTATTAACACGTTAAAACACTTAAGGAGCGCTGGGAGCGAACGCACCCCAGAGAGACGGAGATGAGAGCAGGGAGAAGAAGGGGGGAGAGGGAGGTATGCTAATGATGTGCTTGCGCATGATTTGCCGGATAGATATCACTAATCACTTCGTCCCTGTGGTGACACCGTTGGGACACACACTCATAGGTGCACTTTCATTAATACAGACTATACTTTCACACGGAAACAGTGATATCAACCTACTAAATATTTCTCTTTTGCTTTTCTCTCTCTTTTTTTTTTTTCAAAGACACAATGCATATTTTAACAGCTGCTCATTAGTATGTGTCTGCAAGTGTGTGCGGTGCAAAGTGACCTAATTGTACATGCACATAGCAAGTGCATGTTTATGTGCACAAGTGCATTTTTGCAAGCCCAAGTTTGTTCTCTAGCGTGCGAATATTTGTGCAGCAGGTTTTGAGTGTACACAAGTGTGTGTGTGCAGCAGCGGGGAGTCCTCTCATCTGTGCTTAGCCCTGTAAATGGCGAGTGATTGAAGGGTTTGATGTGGAGTGATTCTACTGGGAGCTCATCTGACTGCGTTGAGCCCCACAGCTCATAATCTCATGTAGCGAGGCTCTTCACCACTCTGAAACTAAAGCCAGAAGAGATACTTTTCACCGCTTACGACGGAGCCAAGCCAAAGAAACCACCTATGATAGTCATCCCAAAAGGAAAATGTAACAATGAGATGAGTGCGAGAAGAAAGCAAGACATAAACAGAGAAAAATGGTCAGGAACTGTGGGCGTGTGTTGATTTCTCAGCAGTTAGAAAACAGACTGCACTGAAATCCTGAGAGAATGTTTTAAGAAATCAAAAATATTTGAATGTGCTATTTCAAACAGTTCGGAATCCACAAGGCACCCAAGCTCTCACAGTTTGTGATGGGGACCAGCGATTACTCAAGTCTTTCTAATCAGCAACACCTCTTTCACCGATCCAAGTTTACTCACAAGGGCATTTTCAGCAATAAAACTGAGAGGCGCTACAACAACCAAGCTCATGAAACCCATTTTTAAGAAAGTTCATGGTCATGCTTCAATGAAATCAGGAAAAAAAGAAAATCCACCGTGAGCCAGCGTCTTTATCAACGATTTGATGTGAGTTAATGGGGGTTGATGGAATCATCACCATTTAAATACATCAAATAAAATTCCACAATTTCAAACCTGGTTTCTGCCTGAAGATTTGACGTGCAAAAATGGGAGGTGGCAACACCTTTATTGTACAATCTACTGCACAATCTTTGTCTTTCTGTCTGCATGTTGCCATTGTGTCTCTATTTGTGCAGACATTTTTCATGTATTTTCTTTGTTACCTGCCTTGTAACAACAGAAGTAAATCAGCAGTTTTGCTATAATCTGGCACGGCAGGGAAGAATCATTTCAACAGGCTCAAGTTTCTCTCACGTGTGGTCAAACCAACTGGATTTGGTCTTCTCTCTTGAGGTTTCATTTGCAGCCACCTCAACACCTTCAACAATGTTTATTATTCCCTTGCTTTAGTCAGTTTATATGGCCATATTCTCACCATGCTATGGAAGCTGCTTTATTCCCTTTAAAACAAAATAGCTTTTGATACATGGCTGATGTATTGCACTGCTTGAAGAACAAATTGTTAGTTTATGATTGTAATCAGCCTGGCCACACACCATTTTCTGCAAACATCTCCAATTTGTTTCTTTGATTGTTGGTAGTCTCTTTAAAATAGGATGTTGCCACGAGGAAGAAGGGGATCTCTGATTGTGAGTTTAAATGCTTAGCTGAGCTACAAACTGTTGCACACCATGTCTCAAACTTTTTGCACTTATGAGCATTCCAAACATTTGTATATTCAACAACATTAATTGACAAACGGGTAAGGTTAGTGTAAAAAAGCCGGGCAAGGTGTCCTTTCACCGCACAAACAAGTACAACTGCCAATCACAAAATGCACTGTAATGGGATACAATATGACTTTGCATGTTATTAATACACTATTTCATGAGACCAGGCTGTTTTGGGATTAGAAGATTGGACCGCGCTCCCAGAATTGAACAATTTCCCTGCTAAAGAAAATTTTTTTTTTTTACATACACACACATAGTGGAACTTAATCTTGTTTTTTTGATATGGTTGTTACACTTTTTCCCAATAATCAAACTGGGTGGGATTTCAGTCATCCAGCTTTCAGTAAGTACAGCTATTAAACTCCTGACTAACTGTTCACACAAAAATAGATCTGATCTGACAAAAACTTTTTGTTCCAAGATGCATTTTTCTAAACTTTAATCCAAAAACAAACATATCCCAGTGCTCTTCCCAGAGCACACAGCCTCTCCTCCACTGCCTGCCTTGTATGTCAGCACCTGCGTCTCTTTTGGAGGGAGCAAATTCGAGCATTTCCTCCACTTACTGATGCACCTTTTTGAATTTAAAACCTAAGTCGAAATTGGCCTTTTTGAGCTGTTGAAAAAGCTGCATTTTAGTTTTTCTCTCAGTTTTTGTTTTGGTCCAAGTTCCTGCTCTTAGTGGTCTCCTAAGGAAAGACCTCCTTAAACTTTCAGCAGCTAAACTGACACTATAACCATTTTTAACATCTCTTGAAATGTAGGCTACTACCATTATTACATGCAATTTTCTGCAAAATACTGACTTATGACTAAATCATCGCATTGATTTTCTTTATTGAACCATCAAGAAAATATTTTTCAAATAAAACAAGTTATGTATGTACCTATTTAACCGATTTAGCTGTTTTTTTTGTTCTGTTTTGTTTTTCATTTTTAGACATGCACGACAGAATTTTTCATGTGCAATTTTAAGCTTTTTCCCGCAAACGAGCCTTTATTTGGGGTTATATGTGGTGATGGATGGTCTTTAAAATATTAGCTTTCTGCTGAGAGAACTGAGTTTGGCTCCTGCAGGAAGCTAGTTTTCTCTTCTTTTACCTTGGGCACCACTCTTTCTCTCTATGGTAACTACTTTCACTGCTTTTATTCCTCTTTTATTTTCAATTTTTCTTTTAATAATGTATGTACACCAAAGCTGCTTGGTTAGGTTTAGAGTTGGGAAATAAAATACTCGGTTAGGCTTAGGAAAAACAGCATGGTTAGGCATTGAATGCAGCACTAAGGTAGCCTGCCCTTTTGTAACAAACTGTTGCTTTGGTCACCTGCTGCCAGACACACCAGCCTCCTTTTACTGAGGAGTCTACATCCATCCATCCCATCCATTTTCTATTTCTATTTTCTATCCCAGCTGTCATTGGGCGAGAGGCGGGGTGCACCCTGGACAGGTCGCCAGTCCATCACAGGGCCACACAGAGAAAAGCGAGAGAAACAACCACACACGCTCAAAGGGAGGAGAAGTCTACATATGATACTTAATTTTGTTTTCAAGGAGCAAAAAGATGGTAACATCTTTTCGTAGCGACTGGGCTGGGTATATTACAGCCCTACTATAAGAGGAAATTGAGCCATATTTGACTCATGGCTCACCTCTCTATCTGTCATAAATAGCAACTTGCAGCATTTCAGGACTGACATGCAGGAATTACATCTGTTCCATCAGAAGGTGCATGTGTGTGAGCACGCGTTACTGTGTGTGTCCCAGGGGCGGGATTGTGTCAGTGTAGGTCTGCTGAGCGGCTGCTGGGGGAGGATCTGCTAGTGAAGTGGTCAAGCAGCCCCAGATGGGTTTCTAATAGTCCTAATCCAACAGGTCAATGTGCTGGGCTCTAACTCACTGCCACCCCCCATAAACCTGGTTTTCTTCTCCTTCTGCCTCTTCTCGTTCTCTTTCAACCCTCCTCTGCTTATCTAACCCCCCCCCCCCTCCTCTCTGTCTCCTGGCTCCTGCCTCACTTTGCCTGTCTTTCCACAGATGCAGCTAGAAGCTAATGAGGCTTGGCTGGCATTTATCCAGCCGTCGATCCCCCAGTGTGTGTGTGTTTGTGTGCGTATACTTGCCTGCGAGGAAAAAAAGTCTCCAGGCTAAATTTATTATATTTATCTTAATCAAAATAAATATGAACATAAATCTCTTTTTTGTATCCTTGGGCACATCATCACTGTAATAAGGATATCAGAGGAATCTGAAAAGTAACAGAAGTGGATGGGAACACTGATCTGGAAAGACAAGCAGTCAAAGACTGCTGGAAATGGGAATTCCACTATTTTCAGAGGCGGAAGGTAGGTTTTCCGCCCCATTAAATGGTTCCCTGTGCAGGGAGATGCGCTCCGACTCAGATAAGACATCCCTTACCTCTCCACGGAACAAACAGATGGGAAATCATTCCTGCTTCCCTTGTGTCCGTGAAGCACCTGCCTGTTTTCCATATAGAGAGACTCTCTTTGAGAAACAAACACTAAACAGCCTCGTGACGCAGACTTTGATGCTAAAATCTAATGCTGCCCACTAAGAGGATATTTTCAGTACATCATTAACTCCCATTGCTGCAATTTGAAGACAGATCCAGCTAATGAGACGGATTTCATAGAGCATAATTCAAAAGAGTTTGACAGTCCACTACAGTGCTACACATTTGATATAATTTACAGTGAGCAGCAACAGAGAGGAAGCGAGACATTGCAGGATTATGTGTGATGCTGCTGCGAGGATAGAGACAGAGAGGAGACCTGTCACACAAACTGCTGTCGCAGTCATTAGTGGAAAGTGACAGTTTCTGGTGGCCCTTCAGTCAGCTGGGGAAACAGAGCAGTGTGTGTATGTGTCGTGTGAGAGGGAGGTGAGGCAGCGCAGTGTAATGTATTATATCAACAACAGGTTCACTCCAGCACCCCAGCCAACGTGCCAGTGTTAATATTGCAGGATTATTATTCAGCCGAGCGGAGCTGAAGGTGTGATGACCTGTGCAGCGATGGCACTAATTAACCACCGTTTGACCCTGCATGCCTCAGACAGCTGCTCTGTCTGTCTGTGTGTGTGTGTGTGTGTGTGTGTGTGTGTGTGTGTGCACAAACTGTAAGCTTAAGGAATCATTTCTTACTCCTCTGCCTGTGAGGGCGAAGTAATTGTGTGTGCATCCACCTGTCTGTCAAATGCTTCAGGCATCAAATTTCAGTTGGTGTCGCACACATGGCTTGATTTGCATAGGAAACAAATTAAATCATCTGGCAGCTGTTGGCCAAAAATAATAGACTCCTAACTCTCTGGGTTTAAAATACTGGATTGAATCAGGTGTTAGGAGGTAATACTGCAGTGTGCACTCAGTCAGCGACATAAAAGGAGCTTTATTGTTTTATGTATTGAGTCTGTGTGGGATGCAGCTACTTGGGTGCTGGCATACTGTTGCTAACATCATGTGAATGACAGTTAGTCATCAAAACATGGGTGTCAATCAACAGAGGAAAGAACACAATATGGGCTCAGGCAAAAAGTGAAAGTGTCACAAAAGTGAAAATGTTGTACTTGTGCTTCTGAGCAGGCATTGTGCATTTTTTGTGTGTTATTCATTTTCAAAGTAAATTTTTACAGTCTGAAAACAAAGCCAAGAGTTGCACTGACCTCTCAAACTAGCAGCCACTGGACTAGAGGCAGGATATACCCTGGACAGGTTGCCAGTCCATAACAGAAACATATGAGACGAACGACCCTGCATTTCCACATTCGCACTTCTGGTAAATTTAGTATTCCCAGTTAACCTATCATCCATGTCTTTAGACTGTGGGAGGAAGCTGGAGTGCTTGGAATAAACCCACACAGCCCCAGGGAGAACATTCAAACTCCACATAAAAAGACACCAGCCAAGAATTCAGGACTTTTTAGGAACGAAAACCGAAGCAAATATCAACTTATAACAGAAATAAAGTTGCAGTAGCCTTAGTTTAGGAACTAATGTAAGAAAGCACTGGGTCCAAGATGAACTTCTATCTCCTGCTTGACAGCCTTGTGTGCAGCTCCCCCACCGCCCCCCACTGACCACAAAATGCAAACTCTCCTGCCTGTTGAAGATGATAAATGTATTTTTTTTTCATTAAAGTTACCATGAGACTGAGTTTTTGGGTTCACATGCAAAAAGAAAAAAAGAAATGCATATTCCAGGACACGTGCGCTCCTTCAAACATTTGACAGAGTTTATGACATTTATGAGGGGATACATCAGCAGCCTCAGATACCTCAGCCAACAATTTGCTTTAGAGATCACATATTAGCATCACATTGCATACCTGTACACACTGGTGTATGAAAAAGATTGCTAACCCGTTACATTTTTGTTTTGTTGATGCTGTCATTATTGAGTTTTTTCACTACATTAATCATACCAAAAAACTTTTATATCTATTATAGAGCTATAAGTCTAATATTACAGCAACTAACTCTAAAAATGATTGTTTATTTTTTAATCTAAGCATTTATATTTAGGCAAAAATGAACTGAAATCAGAGGAGTATTTTCACCACATTCTGTAATTCAAAGAGAATCCCACTATCAAACCTTAATGGTTGAATTGATTGAAATGTCGGAGGGGAAATGATGGATCAGACCGCAGCATTGAAACGCTTGAAGCATCAAATCATGCAACTAAGCAGACAAAATGTTTCAGTTTTTATTCAAACACTCAGGGCTGATGTTCTTTAGTCTTCAACGAAAAACTTGATGGCATCTTATCAGATTTTTGCACTTATTGATAGTGTTTTGAATCAGCTGAAGCTTAATTGACGCGCTTGTGCGTCAACTTTGAAATCTTGTGTTGAAAACCTGTTTGATTCTCCTTTGATTTAGAGTAGCACTGAATTAGCACTGAACATACGCTCCAGTAGCTGTGTTAGTTGCCAAGACACAAAATGACATCTTAGAAATTGATTAATGTTACTGATGACTTCCTCAGTAGAACAAAATGGCTTAGTATAAATGGCCATTAGAAGCAGTGTCAGGGCAAAGGAGACCGGTCGAGGTCACAGACACATACTGAATGAACATATAAAACTTGGAATAAATTGGAATAAATAGTGAACTAATTTAAAATGTGGTAGTTATCATTCATATATTTTTTCTATTCATGTTGTGTCATAATTATTTAATTACACCCTATAGACACTCACCGATACCACCCCATGATAAAACCATGATGAGGCACTCATCAGTTGGGTTTTTAACTGGCACTGTGGCATTAATTTGCAGACCTTTGGTGATTTGGCTTCATACATCATTTTGAAAAAGTCTGTGTGCCAAAACTGGGAGGAAACTTAGAGGAAAACCCACAAACTTCACCACCAAGCAAGCAAAAATATCTAAAATCTACAAAGTGACCTACAAAAAAGTCTCAGCAAGGACTAAGGTTCACATTGATTTAAATATAACACACAGGTAACTACACGTTAAATAACATGAGAAAAAGATTATTTGTCTAATTTGATGCAGCTCTGCTGCTTTCCTGGGTTGCCCCAGTCCAAGTTTTGAAGAGGCACCTGTAAGAGAAACCAAAGCAGACGCGCACGAAGGCCACAGAATTTGTGTGGGCCCCGTAGGCACAGCACACTTTAATCTTTAATGGCATGGTGATGATGGAGTACTCTTGACCTCCAACGTTTGCAAGCGGGCACACACGCACACACACACGCACACACACACGCACACACACACACACACACACACACACACACACACACACACACACACACACACACACACACACACACACACACAGCACAGCTCCTTTCCTCGACTCGTCCGTCGTGTCTTTTAGCTTCTTGGCGTTCCTACAGATTGGTGACTTCCCCAGTTCAACTCCACAACAATAGGTAGGTCCTACCCAGAGCTGGGTAAAGCTGGCCTGCCATTGTCCCAGTTGAAAGCCCAGTTATTCATTGCTAGCGAGTTAAAGAGCTGACCCCAGTGTAACACTGACGGAGCTGGCTAACAACACTGAGGCCCTTTGTCTGTCCCTGCCTCGTCTCTGATCACCCTGTAATGAACTGAGAGCTCAGCCCAAAATTTACAGCCCTTCGCCCCTCTTCTCCCTTTCATCCCTCTCTCTGCCTTGTCTTCATTTTTAGTGCTCTTTTACTCAACAGACATCATTTTAAAGAGTTCCCCTCCCTCCAAAGTCCCCTCTACAATAACAATGCTGACAGTATGAGATGGGCCATTAATTTCCTCTCAATGGGTCCCAGTTGTTTGCCCCTCTTCTCTGGCCTTTCCTCCTCTCTTTTGCTTGCTAAGTTTTGTTCACCTTCTCTTCTGTGGATGCTTTGCTGTCTTCACCCCTACAGGGGTCCATAAGACACACAAAGAAACGCACACACATGCGCGACGAGTCAAGCGTCCTAAATGAATCACCTCCTGCCGCTCTGATAATGGCGAGTTAAACGCTCCAAAAGCTGTACGACATTTAATCATTACCCCACAGAGGCAGAAATCCCCAAAACACACACACACACACACGTCCATAAACTGTTGCTTCAAACTGTTATCTATAAAAAATAAAATAAAATACATTCAGGATATATGCAAAAATGTCTACAGATTTGAGCAATGCCAAAGCATTCTTTCAGGTTTGGCTATCATCTTTTTTTTTTTTCCCTGGAAATATTTCCTCAATCTGGAATTGGTGATGGATTTCTGTGAACTGCGGATGGACCTGCTGTAATAAATCCTCTCCTTGAAGTGCATGTGCTTGTGTGTGTTTGTGTGTGCGCGCATGTGTGTGTGTGTGTGTGTGTGTGTGTGATATCCCAGGGTAAATTGTTTCCTCCAGGCTTTGAGAGGTGGGCATTCAACAGCCTGCCAAAAGAGCTATAGGCGATAATTAAATGATTCCACGCTTGAAAGGAGAAAGAAATAGAGACAGAGAGGGTTAGAGAGAGAGAGAGATGGCGAGGCAGAGAGGGAGGAGAGGAGAGCGTGAGGAAGGGAAAGAGAAACAGAGAGACATAGATTCAGAGAGAGGCTTTTGCCACAGTGTGGGTCGCTATCAGACTCTGTTGGCCAACACACGTTGGATCAAAACGGTGCCTGAAGCCAGGGCGGAGATAAAGAAACATCATTAATCAGCCAAGCTGGGGGAGTCCAGACCCGGCCGGCTCCGGTCAAACGCCAAACTAACATGTTTTAGTCCAACTTCGGTTGTTGTCACCATTATTTTTGCTCAGCGCTAATGTATGTTTTTTTATTTTTGACAAATTTGTCCAACTTAGATGCAGTGTGAGCGCAGTCATCAGCGTTTTGTGTTGCTCAGAGGCATCGCAGACGCTTTTTATCAGGTGCATGAATGTAGTGCAGCTCAATTAATTTCTTCAACACTTTCCTTTGACTTTTTTTTTTTTTCATGTCGACAACTGTAGCTCATATTGAAACAAAAACAAATAAATATTGGTTTGTTAGCCATAAATTTAAAGATATCTTTAATCTATTTTTAACCACATTACTATTATATATTACTAAAAGGGGAAATATCCAAAATCCACTTTTATTTTAATATTAAACATAATTACAAGCTCCCAGTGTTTCTACAGAACCATCCCCTTCTGTATATATATCAAAATGTGTTTCTGAACGAGTCTTTCAGGTTAGTGATGTCATAAAGTATAAGTGCTTCTCTCTGACTGCTGAACAGATGTGCCCGAGTATCATAAATCCATCCTCTTAAGTTCCAAATGAGCATCTGGACAAGATATGCCGCACCCACTGACTTCTCCCAGTTGTTGATCACTGATCTCTGATCTCACGAAAGGGGTGTGGTCAGCATCGGTTCTGCCTAATTTAAAGTCATAGACCCTGAAAATGCCCCTATGTCACTGCTCATTCATAACACACCCTCTATATGGCAAAACATTAAATATGGCTTATTTGTTTTCATGGTTTCTAGAAGTTTATATGTACCCCATTTCTGTTTTGGGAAAACTTTATGAAGCAGTTTGATGTGTACTCCTACAAACAGCTTAACCAAGTGTGTGCCCAATGGACATTTTGTGTATTGAAGAAAAATACACTGTGTGTGTCTGGAAGGGTGGGGGGGCTTGATGATTCTAGATGTATAATGTCAACTTTTCTTATCCAGTCACTGTAACATTAAAGGATTTATGGGCCTCCATCTTTTTTAAAAATCTGGGCATTTGTGATCCTCTCCATCATTTACAGCCCACAAACCTTTTGGACCCGGGTATTATGATGTGGGTTCAGGTTTTTAACAAAGAATATGTTATGTCTATCAATGATACTTTCTGGCAATACAATCAGTAAAACTAATGTAGGTATTTGTTTTATTTTGGGCAGGACAACAGTATGAGAGCGGTTTTCAATGTGTTTTTCTCAAACATTCATCTGAACTTGCTCAATTCCATTTGGCTGATACTTGTGGGGTTCTAAAGTATCACACCATCACCTTCCACTTAAACTATTTGCAGATATTGGAGCTGGTTACTGAATCTACTTCCTTGCATGGCTGTTCTCAAGCCTTAGGAGTAATGGCTGGATATTACTCATCTTGTATTATGATTGGATTTATCTATTGGAAAAAGAGCTCAATTCGAGAAGGATTCTCAACTTTTTCTCATTTTTGGTCGCTAACAGAAACTGTCTCAGTTGTAAATATCTGTAGAAGTCAGTCCGTGGGAGATTAAATTATTGTCTCATTTGTTCAAAAGATTTGAGTGGAGCAATTGGTCCAAATATCTAAGTCCATGTTGAGACCACCTTCTAAAACCCTTATCCCCATGTGATGGTGGACACTCATGAACATCAGCCTGATATTTTCTTTTGCAGGTTGAAAAATGTTTGTGTGTGTCCAAGTTTTTAATGTCATTTTTGTCCATTAACCCATTTGGATCTTTTTTATGGGCAGATGTGAAAAATGTATTACCTTAATTCGCATTGAGCATGTATTTTTTTTTTTCAATAATAATCCATCGAGTCTAAGTGTGATCTTCAATCTATGAAATAAGGGGTATCAATTGTGCAGCCCCAAAAAAAGGCTGCTGTTTGGGAGTCCCAGTCCTCCACTTTATCGTGTTTTCAAAAGGCTTTTTCCGGTTTATCCCTTCAATCAGAATGGCAAAGGGAGCTAGCAGAGTGATTTAGGCATCCATATGAATGTAAACAATATACGTAACGTGAAGATATTTGGAGCAAACTTTAAATGTTAAGACACTTTCAGTACAAATTTCATTTCATTACTTAAATGACTAAAGTTGTCATGTTGTCATGACTGGCTAATATCTTACTATCATCAGCAACGCAGGCCAAGAGGAGAGCTGTTGCAAATGTCTTCCATCAACTGCTAGCAAAAAGACTCCACTTACAGAGATTATAAATGGTAGATGCTAAATTGCTCATTTAGTTTAAAGTTTGTCAAAAAGTTGTAAATTTTTTTCCAAAAGTTGAACATACCAGATTTGCACACATATTTGCATTTGGGAGGGTCATATTTTTTTTTATGTCACACACCACCCACACATGGTTCTTATCCTTTTTCAATGTAAAATGCAACTTTTCACATGTGAGGTGTAATATTTCAATCAAGGGCAAGTTGAATGATACGTATTTTGCTCCTTTCTCCAACTTCCTCACTTCCTCTCTACCACCCAGGAAATCCATTTGTTTAGTGTACACTCATTTACATTTCTCAAACTGCCACTCACAAGCAGACACACACAGAGTAATTGTTGCCGTGTGTGCCAATTTTTCAAGACTCGGAGCATTCAGTTCCCATCACTTGACACTTTGAGTTGCTCAGGTTTCAATGCTCAAAAAGAAAAGAAAAAAAAAAACTCTTTCTGTCTTCTCTCTCATTCTCTGGCTCACTCTGACAGTAGGTGTTGCATACTAATGTAGAGAGTGTCTCAGGGGGGCGAGATGAGGAAGTCTTCTCCCATTACTCAGTGCCCACCAGCTGGGCAGGGGCAAGGGCTACAGAAGCCAGACAGATGGTACTGTCACCCCCTGCTCTCACACAGACACACGCACTGACACAAAACACACACACAATAGTGTAACAGTGAGGAGGAAGTCATTAACTGGGAAAACCACAAGATTCCTTATTGAGCGGTGGAAGAGGAGCGTGAGGGAGATTTTAAGGGAGAGGTTTTATCCTAAACTCAATTCTGCTGAGGCAATCTGTCATGGTTGAAGTAATTGCCCTCGTCTTGCATGTATGAAGTGATCTGTCATCGGCCATTGCATTACTGCCTTAAGAATTGCTCTGGCACACACACACACACACACACACACACACACACACACACACACACACAACCACCCGCCCCCCCACACACACACGGTCAGAAAGCCGTGACCCTCCTGAACACTGAAACTAAGACGCAGGCAGCTGTGACATCTTGAATAAACTGCCCTTGGAAAAATTTCAGTGTAGGATACCTGGCAAGTCGCCCCTTCTTCCCCTCTGTGATTCATAATCAATCTTTTTCTGTGCAGAAGACGAGAGTAGCAGCAAGAGGAGTGGGATATTCTGGCTCTGTTTTATCAGTAAGCGTAGAGTAGGCTTGGGTCTCATTAGGTCAACATCCTCTGGTCTTATACTGTAGCTCGTTTGACTTGGTTGGTACACTGTGTTGAATGAGAAAATAAAGGGGGGAGGGGAGGTATAATTGCTATTTAACTGCTGCTGTTGGACTAATATTTGCCCAAGTGGTGAAAAGAGGCATTAGTCACATTAATTAAGAGTCATTATTGGACTGTCTGCTGTCGAGTGGCGCTGAAAGGCAGCACATGTTGAATCATCGTTGAGTGATAACATGCACTAAAAAGTATAGTAAGTTTTCTGAGAAAATTGCACATAACCCATGTTACAGTAGACTCAGAGGCTGTTATTAGTAGCTAACATTGTAGAGGTGATTGGATTCTCTACTCTCACCATATAGAGAATATGAGCAGACAGTTGGTGAAACTACTCAACTTGAGTGGGGCCTCATGATTATGCAGCGGATATTAACACCGGCAGGATACACACACATCAAATCTGTGTGACTTGTAACTCTTTCTTTGGTTTGCTGTACAGATGTAAAGAAGCATAAACTGTAGCTGTAGCTATATAACCATCTTCAATATACAAATTGCTAATAGTTATTAAGCATGTAGAAAATAAAATAACAGTTTGAGAATAACTGCTTTCAGAGCCACGATGGCTCCTCTCTTGTAGCTGGTGTGAAAATATCTGCCAATGGCGAGTTGTATTATAGCATATAGCTGACATGTTTACTGTTCACATAGACTGAAAAGCTAAAGTTTCAGTGGTTCTGGAGCATAATTTAGTAATAATTGCTAAAAAAAATTCTCTAGCTCAGGCAGAGGAAAAGACTAGCCACTTAACAGCTGAGATGTCTCAGAAGTTGGGTTGAGGGGTTATCAACGGTTAAGAACATCCCAATAACGAGCTGTGCACAACAGCTCAACAGCTGCTGGCCTTTGGCCACAATGCACGATGGTCTACGTTGACAGATGTAGTATACTGCTTCTGCACACTGCCTTTGACATACTGTGTGACGAAACAGTAGCGCAATATATGGATGCAAAGTTACAGTTGAAATTCGGAAAACAGCACCAGCAAATAGCTGAAATTTCATTTATTCAAAGTGAGTGGCCCCGCTGATGTTGACGATAGCATAAATAAAGGTTGAATCGGAGTCTCTGGCACAGACTCGATTTTTAAAATATTCAAACACTGGAATTGAAAAATAAAAAAAAGCTTCTTTTTTTCCCCCTTCTTCCATTCCTTAAAAAATAAAGCACGTCTACACAAATTTAATCAAAATCGGTGAAAAGGTTCCACAGTGACAGCTAACTACATCTGCACAGGGTAAAAAAATATTATAATTGCCTTATTATTGTCGAAACCACTTTTAATTACCATTCAAAGCCGTTCGCTGTCATATTATATCTCACCTGGTAAATAGTTCAAACCTAAAAAAAAGTTGCTTTCCCTTCAATGTGCTGGCAAAGCAGACTACAACCACTTTATTCTCAAAGTTGTTCGAGCAACTAGAGGTCCGGTTGGGTCTTACCAGAATTGGGGATGTTGGCTGGTTCTTTATCGGCTTATGTGGTTTGTAGTGCATTCTGATGCCATACATATAAACATATATATACATACATATATAAATATATATATATACATATATATATATGTATATATACGGTATAATATATATATAATAAAGTCAAAGAGTTACTGTACGTTTATGTGCACATATGTAAAAAGTGTTGTCAACAAGGTGAACAGCAGCATTACCTAGGTTGCGTTTCCCGTTGCCATTTCAACAAAAGGGAATTTGGCATCCGATTTTCAAGTGCTTACATTTTGGCGTTATGTCATGTTAGCGAGAGTTTGTCACCGTTGTTGCTTTCAGGGAAGGTGGTTTAATAAGGTAAGGTCTTTGGGAGCGAGCATAAACATCTTGTCCTGTGTATTTTCCTAGAAAACCCGTTACGCCACATAAACATGCACAGTGGAAATTAATGAGGAAATAAAACATGCAAACTGCTTTAGTATCTTTGGCATTTGTGAACGATAACAAGTGGCACGAGGTGAATGCAGTTTGATGCAAAGTGGTGTGTGAGAAATGGTGAACTTTTAATGTACCATTAGCTTATAATAGTCTTAGTCAAGTTTTGAAAATTCACTTAAAAAAATGTGCCATGCTTTCATTATATAAATACATCATTAAAAACGTACAATTGTAAATCAACTCCATCAATGCAATAGCCAATATAAGAGTCTTTGGCAGTTCTACCTTTCTAAGATTTAAAAATGGCAGGTTTGTGGACACAGAGAGGTATTGCTGCACCTTTAATCTTTGAGTCATTTGTTGAATTTTCATATTGACTTGCCTACAGATGTGCAGGTGTTTCTGTGTGCACATACAGTACCTAAATTTGCACATGCACCCCCACATGCAAACACAGAAAAACTCACCAACTCCGGCATCACCTCCACACATGCACACTCACACAAACAGACGGTCAAATAGACGTGCAGTCTGTCATATTTGCAGCTGGTAAACAAGCACTGAGAGGCAGTTAAAGCCAGCAAGCTGAGTAAACCAAAGATGACGGTGTGCTTAATGAACTGGGCCGCCTCCCAGCGCAACATCTCATCATCACTTGGACTTAAACAAACCACTCAGTTGCTAATTGGCTGAGCTGCATGGAGCCGCTGTGAGGAATTCATGCTCCCCACCTCCACTGTTGCTTCTCAAAGGCTTGACAGACAGCAGCAGGACAGACTCTGTTACTGAGTCTTTGTACAGATATGTGACAGTCTGGCTTCACTCTGCACATCCCCACACTTACTGTATTGTTTTGAGCCTAATTTATTTCATCGGAACTGATTGATTTTGGCTTAAAACCTCTCATAATATACTCATCTGTCATACATTGCAGTCAATGTGGCAGCTTCATCACATAATTTTGAAAATGTCTAATGATTTCTAAGTTTGCCTATTCTCTCTCTACTTCATACATGCTGGTTTCCCCCTAATGTTATAAATATCTGCAGCCAGGTGTTGTACATACTGTCTGTTGAAGAAATGGGACCTTTAAAAGAAAACAAATGTTTCGTGGTCGATCTGAATTTCCTATAAAACAGATTTCCTTTTTCTCCGCTTCACTGATTCGTGACTCAATTTTATTTTTGGTAAAACTGCAATTCTTCTTTGCTCTCGCTTTCATTATCATACCTATTTAGTTGTGGTTCAAATGATGTCTTGATATGCAAATGGGAAATTAGAGGAGTGACTGATTCCATTCGTGGCTAAAAATGGGAAAGTGAATCAAGTTTGTGCATTTCCGTATAGCTTCTTGATGACAGGATTGATGAGATTTATAAAAGAGAGCCGTACTTACGCACAGCTTTATAAATCTAGTGAGAAGCATGCGCATGCACATTTCTGCCTTTGTCTTCACAATGTTTAGTCATGCTTCTAAACTGCTTTACGCATCTTGCCCCTTGTGTTGAGAACAGCAAATGCAAAGATTCAATAAACTGCGTATAATATGAATATTATTCACAAACCAACAGTTATTTACATGAAATGTTGCAGATTTTTCTTGTCTGTGTCAGATTCAATCACTTGCTTGCCGCCGCACCTTTTAAGTTTAAACACACACAGCATTAATTATCTTACGTCATCTTTTCTCACGGTTAATCCAGCATTATTGTCAATATCCATCTTGATCGTATAACTTATATGTTGAATTTAAAGGGATGCCACTGCAAAATATAACAAAAAAATATTGTCAGATATGAACAATGATCTATTGTATTGCAAGCTATTCACTGACTAGTTTTTTTCTTCTTCTTCGAGGTATTGGTTTCCCCTCCAGGTCAGACCAACCTGGCTGCAGGGTGGAGTTGCTCAAAACGAGTGTAGGGTTTAGGAGGAAGTTGATAGAGCTTAAGAGCAGGATGCACGCCCAACAGTATATTGGCGCAGTTATTTCAAGTCAATGAATCTGTTTGCTTTGCTGTACTAAGTTTATTTAGGAAGTGTGCAGGTATTTGCAACAAAGATATGAATGATACTGCTGGTGGATTTCCATGCTAATGATACACAAAGCTGATGAATCTTTTCTTTTTTTGGGGCAAAATTCCACCAAGTTGATCATATTTCTGTATAATAAAACAATAAATGGATAAGAGGAGTAAGAGCATAAGTGTCACTAACGAAGTGGTAACGTATAGTCTTCATCAGAACTGTGTCTTGTGTAGCCATCTGACAACAGAAGCTAAGTTGCTTTACACTATATGTAAGCTAAGAAATTAGGAGTGAGGTAAACAAGTGTTTAAGATTTAAGTTAGTTTTTTTTCGAACAATGTTGTGTTAGGTACTAACAAGAGGACAATGTTACCTGCAGTAGGCAGCAGTCAGAGTGCTTTCAGTTTCTAAGGGATTAAGGAGGAATCCTGACTGGTGAGCCAACCTAACCGTTGCTCAATCCAGGGGAAACATGACAATGAAGTTTCACCATCTTAAATTACTCAAACCTAAAAAACTATTTGCATCGGGGCCATCTAGCATGGTCTGTATCGCTTACCACGGTCTGTGAAACACTGTTTGTGTTGAAACACGGATGTTCTTCAGTTTAGAAAATTTAGTAACAAAGTAAATAACTGTCCTTTGTTTGAACCACAATTAACATTTTCAGGTTTGAGTTGTTTCAGATGGTGAACTTTTCTGGTGGCTCTCGTCTGAGCGGTGGTTATCTTGGCTTGCTCGTAAAGAACCTCCCCTGAACTTCTCCAAACTGAGAGCGCTCTGATCATTTTGCACTGCAAGTAACTTCCCAAAAGTACTTAATACACCCCAATTCTTTTTTCAATTGGGAAAAAATGACTAATCATCACTGAAAGCGGTAACACAAGGCAGACTGCTGATGTATTATTCAGTAACATTTGGCAACTCTCCTCGCAGAGTTAGGCTACTTTCCATTAAAAACCTGTCTGTCACCAGGGGGATGGAGACAGAAGGCAGGTAGATGTGTCGAGAAGGCTGGATGCTCTTGAACATGCTAAGCTAATGTTAACCAATAGGAGTAAAATCCCAATTTTTTCATAAAACAACTTATCCAACTAGCTAATTACCCGAAGATGGTGATGAAGTTGTCAATATCCACAAGTTACATGGTTCCAACTTCTTCAGCTCTGATTGGTTGACTGCTGAGAAAATGTGTTGTGGTTGTTAAAGGGCGCTTAGTTTTCAGCATGTCAAATCCACAGAACCCTGAAGCTTTTTGAATAATCAGTGTTTGACTCATTGCCCTATGCGCCAACTTTGGACTTTGCATTACATATGTAGCAGCCAGCGTTTTCTGTGTCCAAGGGAAAGCATGAGTGGAACTGTTTAGGACTCGCCATTCCTCAAACTGTTTTTTGTGTTTAACAAGTTGCTGGGTTGGTGTCTAAACCTTTTGTTTAGTCAGTGGGTCTACATGGTGAGATTAATTCGATTATAGCCATAGTTGGGTTATGCTCCTTATCTGAGCAAGGGTAATTATCCTTGGATATATGGTGGTGAATAAATCGAATCATAGGCACAAAACTTGTAATACCCCGGTACGATAGGTGGCGCTGTACCCATTTCAACTATTGCTAATAGAGCCACTTCCGGGTTGACCTCTTCACCACCACCAACAAACTCAGGCATTCGAGAAAATGGTGAACGAACAGCAAGATGTCCCGCTACATTTCGTTTGTGATGAGCTGCTTATTGCACAAACGCGATGCACAACGGCGCATTCTCCGTCGCGTTGTTTGTTTCTTTCCAAAGGCGGCGACAACAACAGGAATATCGTTTCGTCTGACTTCCGGTTCACGACCCCGGGAAAAAATCTCGAGCATGCGCAGAGTCCAACTCACCACGTGCTTCACCGTCTACATGCACTTTTAATTTGACTTTCAACCGAGTTATCTCGGGGTCTTAATCCGATCGAGAGTAATCCGATCCGATCCGATTAAGGTGTCACCCCAATTCTGCACTTAATAACTCAGTCTTATTGTAATTAAGCCAATAATCCGATCCTTTCAGTGCCATGTTACCCCACTGAGTGTAACATTTACACTCCATTTGACTAGTATCTGTTTTCAGGTACCAGAATTACTGAACAAGTCATTTTTTATGTGATTTGGTTGCGAGTACATGTCAGTGTAGGATACTGAGTTGTTTAAAGCCACCTTTGAGCGAGTTGAGCTTAAAAGGAAAAGTAGTGCAACCATCAATATAACTAATCCTTACTGAAATATTGATAAAAGAAAAGCTGTCACATTGCCTCATGTCATTCTACTAACTCTTCTATTTCTTTGAACACAGTCTGTTAATTACAACTAGAACTACACAGTCAAACAAACGGCAATATGTTACAGACTTCAACAAAAGATCTAATGTGGATATTTCTTAAACACACAACATTAATTATTATATAAGCCAGAAGCTTCCATTTCAGCTGGATGAAAGACAACCCCAGACCCATACCATCTCCCTCTTCGCTTGCATTTAATAGGTGATTAAGTCCCGTAACAGACAGTGGGCCATGGGGAGCCAATTGATCCCACCTCTGACCCCTCACTCTGATGGAAGGGGTGGTTGGAGGTCAGACCTGTAAGGGATACCCTCTTTATCCTTCCTCAAGAACGGCAGCTCAAAGCTCTGGGAGGCACCCAGCCAGGATCCAAGGGTCTCTGGGGACCCCCACCACAAGCATCACATTCATATGGTCAATATGAGCCAAAGAGCAAACACCTCCGTTGTTCTGCGTTGCCTTGACCCAAACCTTTCCCAAGGGTAGCTTACTATTCCTTTCAATTGACTATTTTTTTGATGAATTCACAGCAAATATTGCATCGAAAAGATACAGTTAAACATTGTTCATCATGCAGTCTTTTCTTCCTCCCCCAGCTCAGTGATCGTGGTCAGTTCTCATGTAAAGACTGAGCTGATCCTTCTCTCACTCAACGACTTGTCAGGGATTTTCAGCGGAGAGGTCTGTGTAAAGCCACTTTCTTTGAGGTGTCCACTGAAGTCAGCACTATTGCATTAAGCTTACTGGTCTTCCTAAGGGCACCTTTTCATCACAAGCCACACACATGCACAGCCACGCACACACACACCCCTTCTCTAACACTCCCTCTTTCAAGTTGAAGTATTGTCTTTAACAGCATTATAACGGTATCATTCCGCTCCCACCGTGAACAACAAAGACAAGAAACGCCAAATCCTAGAACACAGCAATCTTTGTGTGAGTGTGTGTGTGTGCGCTCTTTAAAGCAATGCTAATGGGGTCTAAGAAGCATTAAAGTGACCCCTACTGTAACAAAAGAGTTAATAATCCGTTTAGAAAACAATCAGATCCCTGGCCCTGAGAAAAGCCCCCCACTAAGTCTTTCTGTTAAGAAGAGGAGGAGTGAATTCACCTTTTTTTTTTTTTTTTTTTCTTCCAGTCAGCAGTCTTGTTGAACATCGCTTGTTTTTATCGCGCTCTCTACGGGGAATGATGGAACAGTTTTAAACGGCAGTTCTCAACCGCAGTTGCCAAATAAAAAGACAACGCGGCTAAGTTTCACGAGCGGGGGGCGACCATTTTGAGGGATTCAAAGTGACCCAGCTCCCCGGAGGTCAGGGTTTGTTATCAGGCCCATCCACTGTAAATGAGCCCCACTGGACTTCTAAAGGAGCTGTTAACAAACAAACGCCGGCTCGCCCGTTAATTGCTAATGATAGGCTCTTTGTCGTGTTTCCCCTCTGGGTCAAAACATTCAACCAACAGGATCCAACTGTAGGCTGTCAGGTTACACTGCCTCTATTATAACAGGCATTATAACACGATAAGAAATGACATCTTCTGTTTTGGATGTCAGATATTGCTGTGATAGAGAAAACCCTACGCACTGATAGAATAAGTAGGAGCTCTGATTGAGGGATCATTTGACCGGATAGCTGAATGCATTACCTGAGGCTGGCAGGCTTATCTGGTATGCATCAGAATGATCCATCTGTTTTAACATCAGGTCAGAGCTGAATCTATCACTGCTTATCTCTGCTGTCAAGTAGGTGAAGACAGGTTTCTCTTTATCCCCCTGCTGCTTGTCCTTGCTTCCCTCTACCCTCTCTGCAATCTGTGACATCCTGGAAACTGATCACAAAGCCTGCAAAAGACCATTTATTTAGCCAAAATACCAAGCAGAAAGAGGAGTTGTTTGCAGTTTCCAAAGCAAACCGGCTATGTGAAGTGTAATTTTCTTGAACGCAATGGTATTTGAGCTGTTCATTTTTTAGGAAGTTAACTTTATTTTCGAGTAAAACATGTCAGCAATTTTGCCACCTTTGGTCTTTAATTGTTTGTGCAATGATGCATGGTAAAAGTAATAAGAAAAAGAGTTATGAGTTATATGCCCGTTACTTTCCTTTGGTTACTTGGTTTGGTAAAGGTATCTTCAGATAAATCCTCTGTATACAAATGTGTTAAACCCGTGTATCAATAGAATAAACTGCAGTCAGCAGCACTTCAGGGGCCCCCTACTTGGAATAGACATGTGGGGGTCATGCAACCCCCAAATTTACATTTAACCAGGCAAACTTACTCAAATGTTCAACTTTTCCACTATAGTTTAACCACATTTTTTTTACAGTAATGAGGCGTCATTCGCACAATCGATTCTGTTTTTAGCAGGAACTGTGAGCACAGTGCAAAGCTGTTTTTGGTTTGTAGATTATTTTCAGCATCATTTAATCTTTTTTTTTCTTTAAACACACAGATGACGTTTGGACATTCGTAAGGAGAAACTCAATTTGGAGGCGGTATTATGGTGCACAATCAAAATCCCAACCCACCAGCGCTCTACTCATTGAACATTTGACTCGAGAGTACAGTGAAATAAGTTTTCAAATCAATTAACTTCTATTTATGCTGGGTTACATATGACCTTAATCAGAATCTTATGTCATTGTTAAAGAGGATCACAATCATACTCATCTTATGACTGAAAAGGGTGGTTGAATGCAATGCATTTAAATCAGGACTGAAATGATCATTCTGTCAAAAAAAATTTCTTGCACAAGCCAAAACTCATTCTGACAGGGTGCTGTCCATCACTGCTGAATTTGTCATGAAAAATTGGTCTAAAAGGTTCATTTACTTTCACTGACACTTGCAGGGCTTTTCTACGTTAAGGTAGCAATATTGTATGCTTCTGCTGTTTCGGCCAACAAGTCTTTCTATCCAAACAAATAAATCATTCGTATGTTCACATCCTTGAATACGACCCATAATGGCGTCCTGTCAAGTGCCATAAGCAGCAGGAGGGAAATACAACTTTTTAAGTTCATCCTTTAGAAGGCTACAATATTCAAGAGAAGGTGGCTGGCATAATTGTGTTCAGCACTTTCAACCATGGGATGTGAGTCTGACACCCACATGTAACACCTGTTTTTGGGTTAAGTTTGTTCGTGCAACAGTTTTCTAAAACACCTGTTTGTAAATTCCTGGTTGAATTTAAGCAAAAACATCACTTAGCTAGGCTTCGAAAATGATCATGGTAAAATGCTAAAATACATTTTTTTTTCAACCCTATCATCACCTGAACGGATGCCATTGTGTTGGTTGCCCAGGTGACACATTAACACAAACACAATATGTTACGACAACACTTGTTGGTTCGGTTAAGGCCAACGTTAGGCCGGTTAATCCCACGTTAGCAACTTGCTCCTTGGTGGGCATAGTTGAGCACTACACCTGTTAGCCGAGAATTTAACGTTAGATGACTCAGGCCAGAAAAAAACACATCATCAGCACCGACCCCACTCTGTTTCTCCAACATTTTTCCCTGTCCATTTATGTTTCTAAAATGATACTGATCTCTTGCTAGCAACGTTCACAAGAATAATGGTCATGGCGCACTGGAAAAGACACATCGGAAAGATACGGATATTTGCCAAGTTCTCGACAAGCTTGTCTTCAAAACTTCCCACTATTTTCACCAGTGCCTACCCAATGACCCTACACCTGCTCAGATATGCAACAATGCTCCAAACAAATGCAGGATATGCGAGGCAGCCGTGATAAACTTGTGTATCCAAAATTAACAGCAAGTATATTCCTGGCTAGAACATCACTGGATTAGGTTTAGAAATGAAAAAATACTTGGTTAGGGTAAAAAAATATAAAGATCATGGTTAGGACTAAACTACATTTTGTAATATGTCATCATCATTTTGGTGTCACTGATGCTAGTTTTACACTTCACATGCAGCTATGCCTACCACCACTAGAGTTGGTAAAGAGTTCTTTGAAAGTAATTATAGGACATATTGTCTGCACAAACATACAGCCCATGGGATTATTTGTGGGAGGACAGTCTCATTTTGAAATTGTAACCTCTTATTGTAATTGTGCTGCTTGTTTGAGAAATTGTTTCTCACTAAATAAAAGCATCTCATACTTTGAAATTCATATGCCGACATTATGTTCTAAGAGAGTGCCACCAAAGGCTGATTTAATGTATCCATGGTTTGCATTCTGAGCATTTTGTGTGTAATTTTACTGAGTTTTATGGTTTGTTCATAATTAGGAGGCCGTTCCTCAAGAAAATCTAGTGTCCAGTCACGTGAAAAAAAGCAAGACATCCACAGTGACTACACACAACACAATGTTGTGTCTCATTCCTGCTGTTGCATGAGATTTAGCCTAACTGTAGAAAAATTAAGTCTGCAATACATAGCATCAATCATTATCTCATCACTGTTGCTCTTTTCCTTTGTTCGAAAAAAAAAGGGGAAAAAAAAAGGAACCGTCTCTCTGATATTTTGGGGACTCTTCATTTACCTTGCTGCAAATTACCCAGGAGGAAACTGCAAGTGTGAGTGGATTGCGGGACTTTATTTGAACGTTTCCTGCAGTAAGTTATTCTTTTGTCTGGGCCGGGCTAATAGCAGGCAATGGGATTCAAATAGAGTCAAGCTGCCTCCTGAGATCCCTCAATCCACCATCGCCATAAAAAAAGAGGTCTGAGGCCAGTCTAAATATTTGGTAGTCTTAGCAGGTTCATGTTAAAAGACACACACACACGCGCGCGCACCCATGCGCGCACAGCACAGCACAGCACAGCACACACACAAACACACACATGCGGTGAATGCACAAACAGGCCGAGGCTGTGAAGTTGAATGGCACAGCTCAAAGCCTTCCTCCCCCCTATCCCTGCCTCTTTCTCCCTCTAAACCGCCAAACCATTCTCCCCCTTTCTCCAGCTCAGAGGAATTCATTAACTGCCTCTCCACAGAGACACTATGGAAATCAGGCAGCTACAAAGGCAGAGAGGGAGAGGGGAGGGAGGGAAGGAGGGAGGAGGGAGGGGCGGTGGTGGCGATGGTGGTGAATGGGGCTATATTATCCTATTAGATGGTGGATATGTCTCGTTTCCCTCCCCTGTCATGAGAAAAACATTAATTTTAAGTGAGGGACGAGACAGAGGGAGGCAGAGAGAGGGGGAACCGGTGAGGGTCTTTAACGTTGCTCTTTTATCGTGCAGAAATGGAGAGTCCCCTGGCTCCATTTACCTTGGCAATGAGGATCGAGCCGCCCTCCATGAATGCCATTTAAAATGCCATGGAGATTAAGCATCCGCTCTCCCTCTCCCTCTCCGTCTCTCTGTTTCTCACACACACATGCGGCAGCAGAGGCGGCGGGGCTCGTCATAATATGTGTTTAGGAAAACAGCTTTGAGATTCAGGAGTAAAGCCCTCTAGGTGCCAGCGCTGAGGAGGGAGGAGAAGGCAGAGAGAGACGGTGAGGGGACCATCACTTAGCCAAAGTGGGCTTTAAGCACTGTAATTAAATCATTAGATCCCCCCCTTCTCCCCCCTCACACACACACACACACACATCCCCACCCACCCTCCATCCCTTTCCTCTCCCTCACTCTCAGCTCAGCCAAGCTCATCAGGGGCTCAGAGTGTGAAATGATGAATCTGTATTTATGGGGATGGAGTAATTACACAGCTAACCTCTGAGGGAGCCCAGGAGGGCCACAGGGCCTCTGAGCAGGGTGCAGGGTGCTCAACCTCATTAGCACTGGCCAAGTGTGTGTATGACAGAGTGTGTGACAGAAGAAGTGTGTGTTTTTATAGAATCAGTCTGAGGCAGAGTTGCTGTTTTGATTGCTGAGCCCGTCAATGAGGAAGCACCACATCCCCCTATATTCATCTCAGACGTGAACTCGCGTCCCTCCCTGCAACACTAACTGATCCCAGGCCTGTCTGAATACACGAGTATAGTGCTCTATTCTTCTCCTCCCGATATTTGTCATTTTTCCACTCCACCTCCATATCTCTGCGATCTCTAATCCTCTTCGATCTCTGTCATTACCTTCAGTCTCCTTTATCTTGGCGCTGAAAAATATTCTCTGCTGACTTCCGGCGATAATCAGGGACATTCCTCGCTGACCTGACCGAGCATATCGAAGCCTCTCTGCCCACATCTGCGCGCCAAGAAATGTCCCGACAGACACTGCGAGTCAGCTGAAGTGTAGAGGGGGGGGAGAAAAAAAAGTGTTTCTGATCAGTTCCAATAATATTTCATTGAGGTGGTGCATGCTGACCACAAAAAGACACGCAGGCCTGTCCACTGCACGCACGTGCACATTCACAGGTCTCCTTCTCTGTTGACACAGTTAAATCACACACTTTCACACTCGCCAACACACGCACGCACACACACACATGCGGACGACCTAGGCTAACCAATGCACTAATCGCCTGCCCCGGGCATAGGAGGAGCCTGGTGTTTAAGTAGGCTGCCAATCAGTCAGTCAGCTCCACATCCAGAAGCTCCTGCGGCCAGACGCGCGCATCACTCCGCACTCGAGGTGCCAAACTGCAGCTCTGACACAAGAGGAGAAGCTTGGCTTTTTTTCTTTTTTTTTTTTTAAAGGGGGTATGTTGTGATTTAGACAGCCCCCTTCACCCTCCTGTTCTTCTTCCTCTTTTTTTCTGGGAATCCCTACTTTCTATCTTTTTTTTTTTGCTCTTGCATTCCTTTTTTTTGCTGTTACTTTGACTTTAGGGGAGATTTACTGCGCGCGTTTTTCCCCGGACATGTCTTTTCCTCAGCTGGGGTACCCCCAGTTCCTCAATGTCTCCCATGAGGTGTACGGGAGCGAACGGCCGGCCTCCGCCCGGGAGGGAGGCACCGAGGGCGGCGTGAGCTCATCCGCCACAGCCGCGGCTGTCGGCTCGATGCTGGGGATGTACGGGAGCCCATGGGCGGCTCATAATTACAGTGCCTTTCTGCCGTACAGCGGAGCCGCAGACCTCGCCCTCATATCCCAGATGGTAGGAGCTGATAGTTGTTTCAGGAAGGTGTTAATGATAACGATAAAGTGGCGTAATTGTTGCTGCTGTGAGGCTGAGCTTTTGTTTCTTTATCTTTAATGGGGCAATGAACAGTTTACTCGGCGATTAAGTCCTTTAAACACCGATTGTTCGTTTTCTATAGCCTCTTAATCGTATCAGCTTTATAAAGTTTATTCCATCGTAACAATTCGTCGCTTCTGGTTGAAATTATACATACTTGGAGTTCTGATTTGGCAAGAAAGTCAACGAACTTTGAGAGCTTAAGAGCACATTTTAAGGTTCACTTTTAGTTTTCTTCTCTAAAGATTTTCTGTGTATAAAATATTGTATAAATATTTAGCAGACTCCATCTGCTAAATATTTAATGCCGACGATTAATTAACCTTGAGAGAAAAGCACGTTTTAAAAAAGCCCAAAGACCAAATTTCTTCCTTTTATCAAAGACAAAAAAAATCAATCAATAAATGTTTTGTTTTATATCATCATATAACACAACCAATTTTGTAAATTAAAATATATAAATATATATTAATGGGTGTTTTAATTCTGGGTATGTATTCCTGGTTTTGTTAATAATTTCATATTGATCCTCTTTGATGGCAAATTTGTTGAAACTTCCATTTAAAAAAAATATTTTCTACTCTGAAACTATCAATTGAGATGTTGGCCGAAGAGGGAAAAACTTCCAAGACAAGCCGCTCAACAAGTTGCCACCTCTTTTCTCCCAATAACATTCCAGGGCTCCCAGTATGAGCTGAAGGACGGCCCGGGCTCCCACCCAGCTTCCCTGCCTGTTCACGCCGCACAGGGCTTCTACCCATACGGCCAGTACCCGTACGGGGACCCGGCGAGGGCCAAAACGGCCACCAGGGAGACCACCAGCACCCTGAAGGCCTGGCTGCAAGAACACCAGAAGAACCCGTACCCCACCAAAGGAGAGAAGATCATGCTCGCGATTATTACAAGGATGACACTCACACAGGTGTGTGTGTGAGTGTGTGATGTGTCAATGAGTTTCTAAAACAAAATGAGCGCTAACCAGGCGCAACACCAAAGCCCCTTTTTGGTGGGAGTCAGTGCATGGTGATAAAACAGAAGTAATGATTGTTTTAATATGTTTAATCCATTCAAGCAAACCCTGACACAAAAAGTGCATTGTCTTTTTTACGTTACAATGGCTATTGCGATAATCTAGTTGCCAGTTGTGTGACAGACACTTGAGGGGGCGCTTTCACAGAGACTTTCAAAAGTTTCTCCAGAATTCTCATCTCCAAACTTATAAAGATTAAAGAAGAAAAAAAGGAGAAAACTTTTGGCTCTAATGTATATTTTGGGTTTTGAGAATCTCATCATTTAATTGTAAATGCTTAAAAACGTCTATTTAACTATTTAAGGTATCTACGTGGTTTGCAAACGCCCGCAGACGCCTCAAAAAGGAGAACAAGGTAACTTGGGGCCGCAGCGCCGAGGACCGGGACGGCCGCATCTTCAGCAGCGATAACGAGGACGAGCCCGGCAAGAACGGCAGCGACGACGAAGATGAGGAGGAGGAGATTGATTTGGAAACCGTCGACATCGAGAGACCCGAGGAGCAGCGAGCCGGGGAGCAAGGCTCCGGGAAAGCAGAGGGAGAGCCAGGTCTGTCCGCCAGAGAGCAGGCCTCGGAGCCCAAGAGCTCGGAGAGCAGCAGGACGCTTTCTGTGGAGGCGGGTGTTTCCCTCTCGCCCGGCGGAAAACTCGCAGCGGATCGTTCCCCCAGCAGAGAGGAGTGTCTGAGACCCCCGCAGAGCAAACCGAAAATCTGGTCTTTGGCTGAGACCGCCACGGCCCCCGATAGCGCTCTCAAATCCTCCCCCGCGGCCTACGCGCATCACGCGGCTTTGGCCTCCGCCAGCCACCCGGCCTTACTCCCGGGTCATGGAATATACACATGCCAGATTGGCAAGCTACACAACTGGGCCAACGCAGCTTTGCTCAATGCCAACTCCATTTTGAACATGAGGTCACTCCTCGGAGGTGCGCCCGCGGGACACCTGCCTCTCCATGGCGCAGTGCCGGCTGCGCGTCATGACGCACGGCCAGCGGCTTGCACGGGAGCTTCGGGGACGGAGGACGACAGCGATGTAGAGTCGACAGGAAGCTTCAGTCCAAAAAGAGATGGTATGATCTACATGTCATTTGCTGTTTTTTTTTTTTTTTCCCTTACCGGCCTCCGTAGTGTTAGCTGCACCCAATATGACAGCTTGGTAAAAATGAAACAAAACAATCGCCTGCAGGACAGTTTAATTTGAAAGTGAAAATTCAAAATAACTTTTTTTCCATGTGGCCTGATTTGGTTTTTTATTTGTTTATGATTGTTTCACACAGATGAAGAGAGCGACCACAGGCCTGATTCCCTGAAGTCCTCGTTTCAATTGATCACCGACAGGTAAACTCGCCCCCTTTGAAATCAATTTGCCATCATCACACAATCGACCTCGGTATCTTCCAGCGCCTCTGCTGCCAAATGAACCTTAAAGCAGAAGTAAATACTGTTACACCTGACAGGACGGGAGGCAGACCCCAGCACATAAATCATGGGACTGAGTCCCCTCTTTAACGCCCCGTCAGGCACACCGTCCAAGATACCCCCTCCTCCATCTCCCCCTCCTCCTCCACTAAACAAGGAGTTTATCGCCACCTATGTCATTTAAATAATCTGCCACCATTTATTCACGCCCCCTCAGTGAATGAAGCTAATGTATGTCAAAGAAAGCTCCGATAGCAACATCAGGAACGAAGTGAAGCGTGAAAGGACATGAAACAATTTACCTAAAGTAATTTTTTAATTTGCATAAGTGGAGTTTAATGTTGTTGCTTTCTTAGATTAAAATCTCTTTGAATCGAGATGTGATTTTGAAACTGGGAATACAAGAACAGTTTCTGAAAATGTTGCTTCTGTAAAATTTCCAACTGAAGGACCCAAATACTACTGATTTCACCTCTGATCTCTGTTTTTTTTTAATTGTGTTCTCTTTCCTCAGACCTCACCACGGGACAGCAGCACAGCGAGTTCTGACAACGACATTATGAGAAGATGAAGCAAAAAAAGAAAAAGAAAAAAGAAAAAGATAGGAATAATTTTATTTAATGGAGAACAGTTAAATGAAGGCTATTTTTCTGAATGGGCAACCTGTCATAGTATTACTGCTTAGCTTCTACATTCAAAAGAGTTGTTTTTGTCAAAGATTTGCTTATGTCTCCTTTGTGTCTTTCAAGTTTTTTCCTCTGCTTTTCTGTTGTGAGCGGACTGAAAATTGTAAATACAGGATATGAATTTGTCTTTAAAGAATATATTTTTTGGCAACTAAATAAATGTCGTTACAGTCATTTATAACTGAAACCTTTTCCCCCTTAAGTTTGATTGAAAACGTATCTCTCATGTTCCACCAAAATGTACAGGTATGGGAATATAGGGGCAAAGAGGGGCTGAAGAGGTGACAGTGTTTTTTTTAAAAGCAAACACCTGACATTTAATTTCCAGAAAATGTTTAGTATCTACTTAGTAGCAGATCGAGTTTCTGTGAGGTTAATTCACATTATATTACATCTGGCAGATATTAGTTCAAATTTGGTGTGAAGCCCCAGAAGATTGAAAATTTAGGTGTAATTCTATATTAATATTAACATATTACGCTTATCAATTGCAATTCATTTACAACTGACCCTTTTGACCATGTTTCCAGCTTGTTTCAAAGTCTCCTCACGAACGGGACCGTACAGTGTCAGCCCGTTTTCACAAGAAAAATCTCCCCATTATTGAAAACTGCACTCTCGCCAAAACTCTCGGAAGCCACTGCAAACGCTGCGGAAATCAAAATTGAAGATTTCCAGGACCTTGTGAACCTGCGCCTGTGCTTTCAGCCGAGGCCTCCTTCCTTTAATGTTGGATTATACCCCCTCAGTGCCACCACTGCTGCCTCTGAAATATGGATCAGACGGCCAGGAAAGGCCAGCAGCCAGTATGGGGGCGGCAGCTCAGGGGGAGGTGGATGGGAGGGGAGGTGGGGTGGGTTTGTGTGTCACTCTGTGGCATCTTTAAAGTTCCAAAGACAGTAAAGAGACAAGATGGTGGGGGGTTTTAGCACTGCTATTCGTGAGGGTTTCTCAAAGCTTATGGTCTCTGTGCTTGGTTAAGAAACCTACCAAGTGTGCTATATAAATTAGGGTTGGCTGGCCTCTTAAGGGGGATTTATGGATTTATGTACAGATACAATTCTTATTTAATTGGAAAATTTAACACAGACACATTTAAGACTTTATTGGTAACCTTTAAAACTTTGTTGTTTGCAACTGTTAAGTGTAGACTTAATTGTGATAGTCCAGCGCTGATGGTCGAGTTGCTATGGCACGTTAACCATGTCCATGTGGCCCATAAAATATCAACTGTATGTCAAACTTTAGTTGGTGACTTATTACTGAAGTATAAAGTACAGTAGGTGGTCAGAATTATACTAAAGTGTCTGCAAAGTTGCAAAAAAAAAATTTTCTCAGCATGTCAATAGCTCTGTTCTTAGTTTGATGCTTTATCAAGTGTCCATAACAAAACAGGAATTGACATTTGAGTATTTGATTTAATTTTAGATAAACTGTAGGATAAGACTAGTAAAGTTGAATTAATTACACAAATGATGATGTGAAAATGCATCATGCGCATGAAGACAAAGAATCAGAGCCACCAGGTTTATGGACCTGTAGATGTGACACAATGCTGCCACCTTACTCTCAGGAAAAGTAGGACAGGATACTACCATTGGAACTACAAGTGACACGGAGACTGCACTTTGCAAAATTTGCAAATATGTAATTTGAGTTGAAAGACTCTGATGTCCATTTGACCACTGCGAAACTCATAAAACTACGAGTTTAGTCATTTTCAGACAATATGGAAATACACGCTTTTCACAAGACAACGATGTTGATTCATACTGATGATAATGGAATGCAGATAGTATTTAACTATTCTACGTGAGATTCATCACATCACAAAGTTGAATAGCAAGTTTACCTATCAGTCTTTGCGGCCTGCTAGAGTTCCAAACTGAAGAAAAAAACTAGTGTTCATGTCAAAGTAATTGATTTTATCTCTATGGATGTGATTTAAGAGGTTATCTCTAAACAACAGTCTTCTCTGATATCACTAAAAAACAAAACAAGCTATTGCTGACGTTAAAACCAGCCAATTAGCAGTCTAAGCTAACATCGCATTAGCTAGCTTAGCTGAGGATATCCTCACTGTTAGCTTTTGGTGCTAAAATGACTACAGCAGCAGCAAAACATACTTTAGGTGATTGAGTGACCAGCATAATGCACAGAGAAAGTGCACTATGCGTCGGTGATGTTGAAGGGGTTCTGAATAGAGGAATTGTGTAAAGGGAAATTGCCCCTAGCTGACATTCCCTGAACAGGGAGCAGGTGGTAAGGAGGGAAGTTCATCTACGCCGTAGAACAGCACTCATCTTATGTCTCACATTGGCAAAATTGCTCTTTAGAAAAAGACCTCTCATGGTACACACAAGGGTGCTTTTCCTCAATATTCTGCATGTTTGTCTAATCTCTTAAACTAATTATTTCAAACTGTTGAACATATCCGGCCCAGTCTCACAAGGATATATATAAAAGTATGAAAGTGAACAGTTGTTGGACAAATTGGGTTGAATTGGACTCAAACTTGATTCTTATTCTTGACTGTCTATAATATAATGCCACCATCCATCCCTTTCTGACTACTTATAAACATATTTGAAAATATGTGATAGTTTCATAATATCACATTTCTGACAGTTTCACGGAATGAAAAACATAGTCACCTTACAATGCGCAAAGAAAAACAAAGGCATGTAACTTTGAAAATGTAGCAATTTTCCCTACTTTTTGAGCACATGTGACATTTTCATGCAATGTAGAACACGGGCATGTTATGATTATGAAAGGCCCAGAAAGTGCATTCACTTTATTAACTTTCTTTATTGTGAAACAGCTGTTTTGCACTATGGACCGACATCACTAGTTCACATTCATGTGTGAGACTGTCTTGACGTGCCATTCATCATCATATCATACTTGTTAAACCTCCGTATCTGACAAGATCAGTATTCAAACACGTTCCAGAGAACACAATTCATTTTGAAACAACGAGTTGGTGCACATTTTCTTAAACGAACAAAACTGAAAGTTTAACATACAGTGTTATCATTACATCAATGCATGACTTGCGTTCCCTCATTTTGACACTGACATCCGCGACAGTTGTCCCTTTCTCTTTAAAGGCACATTTCAAGAAGTACGCTTATCTGCTTTCTTTTTGAGAGCTGGATGACATAAAAGCACAAGAATGAAACAAATAACGCCATTTTTTAAAATTCTGATTTTATATGGATTAAACAAACACAACATAAAATGCAAATGCGTCAGCTGGGCAGACATATTTATTAATTTCTAAATTTACTTTTGCTTTTGGGCAGAGCCAAACTATAATGCGCTCTAATATAAGCCAACAGGCAGTTGATGGCGCTTTCATTGTGATGCTGAAAAATGACTTTAAACCTGCTGTATATGTATGAGGTGCGGGAAGAATAACAGAGTCTGATATATTTATCCCTCTATCCCTCCATCCACCTGCCTTAACGTTCACAGAGAAAGAGCCATAAAATGAGATAAAAGGAGCAAATTTGAGTTTAAAGAGAGCAAATGAGAGAGAGAGAGAGAGATGATGCAGTGAGAGCTCTCATTGATGTTGGAAACAACATGGAAAGAAGCCAGACACTTGAGGCCATTTTCACTTCCTCTGCCAGCACTGACAGACTGCCATCAGCGCCGCTGAGGAGAATATCAGCCACTCTTTCACTTGCACACACTTTTCTTCTTCTACACTCCATCCCAGCCAGATCGTGCCACTGTTCTTCCAAGTACCCAAACAATATGTTATTCTTTCAAAGTTCGATATCAATGAGCTTAGCAAGATGGAGCTGAAAATGACATCAAATATCTGTTTAATCAGTTACACAGCGGGTCCAAAATGTGTTTTGTTCCGAACGGAATGGAAAATTCTCGCAGATCCAAACTGTGTTTTGTGTTTTTTGGCGAGTGCTGCTGCAAACTTCTTCAGAGTGTCAGGTTTATGCTCCATGTTGGTTCTTTGTTCCCTGAGGTACCCAAAACTTTTCAAAATGTAATACTGGTGCATAAATGTTACAAAAAAAGAAAAAAGCCCAGCAATAATCTATTAAATACCTGACTCTCTCTAACAATTTTTATTTTTCAATCAAAAAGGACTTCAGACCCTGAAAAGATTGTAAACAGCAAGGACCAGAAAACCAGAAGGTTTTAAAGTGCGAACAGTAGTGATGGAGTGACTTATTCTACAGGTTGGAAAGACATGTACAACACCCTTTGTTGGTGATGCATCCCTGGGGAAAATCAGCATGTTAATGTGACACTTGGAACAAACATATCATTATCAATCCGACTAAGGCAACGCTTGAAAATACATGTTAACATTTTAGTCTGACCGAAATCACTCAAAACTGCAGCTCTCATAACTGGACCAACACACCCAGCGAGTGCGGTTGGGGTTCAAATAACTCTTCAGTCCTTTCTTTTTTTTTTTTTGCATCTTTTAGCAAAAACAAAGAAGCGTAAGTGTATATCAATACAGCCAAATTCCCAATAAAGCTGTTCCCATTCACATATTTTTCTGCTTCCTTTGTCAAATGGTTAAAGCATCAGAAATTGTGCGTCAAAATCAGCCCATTAGGACTATGTGTCAATTCTAGACTGTCACTCTTCTCTAGTTGGAATCCCGATATTATAACCACAGCATCATCTGACAGAATAACCATTGAGGTAACTTAAAGGCTGTGGAGACAATTTGCCCACAGTGTTGCAGTGCCAGACATACTTCAGTCAATAATCTGATTCCTCCACGTGCATGTATATTGGGATGAGGACAGTAGTAAATTTGGATGTTCCCGTATAAACTGTCTGTGGTAAATAAAACATGGGTTGGTTGGTTGGTTGGTTGGTTGGTTCGCTGTGGCACCAATTTAAGAACCAGAGCCAATCTAGTAGAAATCTAACTAAGTCGTACAGCCCCTCAGACTCTCAGTGTGAGCAGAGTTTTCACTGGTACTTTAGTATTCTGATATAGGCTCTTTGATGAGATCTAATCCCTATTAAAAAGGCAGATTATGGTAGGGATTTAGCTTTGATTTGCCTGTCCCACTGCTCTTTTCTACCAGCATTTCACCCTGCTACATATATGCCTCTCTGGTTTTCTCCGCTCCTCTGTCGTCTTGATAGGATGGTCTGGGATTGAACAATGATTGCCTCCATGTGTCACCCCCCTCACACTCCCACCCTTAAGCCATCCTCCTGTGATTATGCCCACATGTATGAGCGCCCTCAGTCGCCTGAATAGATTTGTTAAAGGCCCCCAGTGGATGAGAGAGGTCCAAGGCCTGTAGCATAGCCCTCGTGTGCGGCAATTTCCCCTTTCGAGGGACTCTGCATGGGGGTGAACTCCCTGCCAGTCCCCCCGTCCCTAACTTCTCATACAGCAGTTAGCCCTCCTAGTCTTCTCTGCTCTTCTGCCATGCAGAGATAATCAGGCTTATGTAAAGACGACGTGCTCTTTTGACAGTCATCAGCTCATCAGTGATCCAATCAAGCCCAAATCCGCCTTTGTTCACCTCTCAAAGTGTCTCAAATCCGCTTGTGCAGGAGAGAGGGGCTAAGTTCTTTATCCTGCCAATCACTCCTGACATTCCTGCCAATGTTGCCATGGCCTGGGGTCAGAGGTCGTGAAAACAGAGAGCATGAGCCGACTCGGGGAGAATGGCGACGCGCTAAAGGAGGGACTCTCTTCTCAACGGCTCTAATGGTCAGCCATTGCAGGGGGTAAATGTAGACAAGTTTGGACTCTATAGCCATGCTGAGATGGCCAGCCGGACAGAGAGAGAGACATGGGCAGGGGAGGAGAAAAAAGGGGGAATGGTGAGACAGAGAAAAGACTCCAGGAAAGAGAACGAGAGCAATAGAAGTGTGTAGAGAAGAAGGGGGTAGAAAGACACTGTTTGATTGCCAAATAGACTTTACAGAGGCTGACCTGAAGGGCTTGGAGAAGAAAAAGCGTGACAGTCTCTGGAGAAGAAATAATGAACAAGGAAGTTAATTATTTCTGAATTTTTTATGCGTTTCGTGAGTGTTACACTCATTATCATTGGAACTCGAGACCATCAATGTCATATTTGATCCATGTGTGTTTATGAGTGTGTGCTGACTGCTGAGCTGTAATTTGAAATGGAAATGTACCTCCCGGTGCAATGAAGCTAATGCATGTCATTGCAGGATAAACAGGGCAGTGGGTTAAATCTGTTGTAATGCTGTCAAAAGAATAATTTTCTGTACGCAGTGTATACGTAAGTGAGCAAATGTTTAGCCCAGGCAAGATATCATAGGGAATTTACACCATTCACTGTTCCTCCATAGGGATTAGTGGAATTAAGCAGTTACACAAAGACAAAGTATCAAAACTCATGGGTAATTCAACAAGCTGCACAATACAGAGTTTACTGAGTGCTACTGCTTAGCCTGCGTTTATTGTCATGTTGCAGCTGCGAGTTTCGTACAGACAAATAGCAAACATTGTCACTGCCTTTTAAAGAAGACAAATTTAATATACAGGGAAAATACACACAACAAATGCTATGAAAGGGGGGGGGGGTTGATAAGTCTTTTCTGTTGTATGCCTATTCATGGCAATAATCTGAGGGAAGACGCAGATTAGGACAGAGGGAGGGTTTGTGTTTGGGTGTTCGCATCGCTGGCTCCTTTCAGCCATTTTGAAATCATGTTTATCCACTGGTTTGTTATGGCGTAGCAACTTAGCTCAGCGTGCTGCTGTGAGAGTCCTGAGGGGGCTGAGGACTTGCTGCGTCTTTGTTCAGAATGTATTGAGACACACTAGTGTATTAGAGCTGCGTGGAGAGGCTGCACAAAATTAAGGCATAAATGATCTGTGCTATTTCTGTAAATTCTGACTTTGTTTGTAAAATAGCTGGCATACAGGGAAAGTGCTCATCAAAGTTTACACGGCAACTGTTCACATGGCAGGAACACTATTAACCGTTGCTTGACTTTTCCAGTGATCAAAAATTACCTTTGTGGCCATTTTAGCAGCAAAAAAAGCCTTGTCTCCATCAATCAGTTTAGTTAATTATTAAGCCGTGAAAGCTCAGTGTGCTTAAAACACAAAGAAAACAAAGAGTGGAACTGTGAAGGAGGAAATGCAAATGAATTGAGAACACTACTTAAAAAAAATCAGCTAAATGATCACCTTCAACACATTTTTACTTCCCACTGCAGGAACGAGAAGCTGCAGACATTTACAGGACCACTCCCAAAGCGGCCCTGTGTCTTTGTTTCTGTTGCAGGAAGACTCATGAGGTGACGTGAGGATTTTCGCGTCAGCAGCCACTGCAATGTCAATTCTGAGATCACCAATAAAATTGAGGAAAACAAGACAGTTGCCATATTGGTGTTTAAAAGTGTTAGCCTGTGTGGCTGGCCGTATTTGCACAGAGAATACTGTTCCTCAAACACTGGTGTTGTCTTTAGGTTACCTAAATGGTGATCTTGTCAGATGACGGTTATATCAGGATTTCAACAAGAGCAGAGCAAAAAGCTAGCAAACTAATAAATCAAGATACTCACCTAGTAAACTAAGACACATTGTACCCACACACAAACACACATTAACGTGTGAAACTGCACAACATAATAAATATTGTGAAGCAACAGGCTAGCATTCATGAACATGTTAGCGCGCTGATGTTAGCATCTACCACAAAGTTCTTCTCTGCCTCATGAAGCAGCAGCTAAGTTATATGAAGAATTTTTTTTTAGACGTAATTGCCATACTGAGCGAAGATAATTTGGTAAAAAATTGGTTTGTATTATGAATAGTTTAAAATGATCTCAGAAGATGAGGATTGTGGCAGTGTACAGTAGCAATACAGAGTGCAAACCCCTCCCTCTGCTGTCTTTCACTTTGTGGATAATGAGATATGACTCATGGGTCACATATCTTCACAGTATAATTACACATGAAATGCGTGCATGTGCGTGCACATACTATCATTGTAATACACACACACACAAACAGCTGTAGAGTAATGTGAGTCCTCATTCATTTGCCCAAGTCGTTTAGGGTAATAGAGCTTAATGGAGTGTATTAACCCTGTCCAGCTTGTGTTTCCTCCCCTCAGATGTGTGTGTGTGTGTGTGTGTGGGTGTGTTTATGCACATGCACAGGGAAAAGGGGAAATCTGCCAAATGTTTATCTGCAAGAGACACACTCACAGGGGGAGTGGAGATCTGGTTTCCCACTGTCACAGATGCTAACCCGCCTCTCCATTAGTGATGTGATTGGAGTGGACATAGAAAACCAGCAGGCTCGTTCCCATCGGGGCTATCTGAGGAAATTATTGCTCAGCTTCTCTCCGGGGAATGCCAGTGCTCTAGAAAGAAGCACTTAACTGACTGCTATCATATACAACTTCTCTGTCAACCACATCGCGGGAGTTCCTGAGCATTTGGTGTGGATTCATAATTTGCAAAGCAGTGTTCGATGATGTGATTAATAATGGCACACAGAATAAGAGGATACTGTGCTTTCTAGATGTGAAATAAGGAGATTAGACACTCATCAGCCTTTTATTTGTAAGTGACAAAAATATTATTACTAAAGAATGAGGATTTATACAATGATTAACATCTTGTGTGAAGAGTTTCTGAACTGATGCAAATGCTGCAAACGGTGACAAAGCAGTGAAGCCCTTGAGGCAGACATTGCTGGTGGCCTTAAAGTCCTGGGAGGTCCAGCCAGAGATGTAACATGAAATCTGCAACTACACCTAGGTGTAGCTATGCATGTGGACAGGCAGACCTACTGTGTTGTCTGTGCTCGGTCACCAAATTGTGGGTGACCTTTTCACCCCAGTCAGTAACTACTGCAAGCTGAGCCCCCTGCAACCTCAGGCTAACACCACCACACACAGACACACACATTATTATCATCACCGCCACAGTAAAGCTGCAGTAACTGCAACACACCAGATGATGGCACCTGAAGTCTGAGCAGTGGCGGAGCAGCTGAAACTCAGGGGGGGTGAAGCAGTGATTCCCCATTTTTAAGGTATTCCCTCACTCTGTGAATCAAAAGCAGACACACAGGTATGATGCTTTGTGGTT
The DNA here is from genome assembly GCF_027942865.1 of Odontesthes bonariensis. Classification (NCBI taxonomy): domain Eukaryota; kingdom Metazoa; phylum Chordata; class Actinopteri; order Atheriniformes; family Atherinopsidae; genus Odontesthes; species Odontesthes bonariensis. Next base: position 5,602,126 of record NC_134523.1, on the reverse strand, counting down.
AAATATCATTTCTATTTTTAAGTCTTTCTGGGATTTTCTGGTTATTCTCTTAGTTTTCGCTTGGATTATTGAAATGTTATCGATTACAGTTGGCCTTTTAAACCAAAGAAATAAGCCAGAGAACACTTTCTAAGACAAACCTGGACCTATGGCCTTGTTTAACACCTCACGGAACTATTTGAAATAGTTTAATTACTATGTTACTGAGATTTTTTGGCTGTTTGCTCATAAAATTTGAAAAATTTTAACTTTAGAGGAAACAAACCATTTTTGATTTAGCAGGTAGTATCAATATTCTTTACACACACAACGATGAGGCCTGTAGGGACACCAAACAGTGAGAAAATAAAGTTAATCTCTGCTGCAGCAGAAAGCACATGGACACAAATCAACTAAGATCAAGACAGATAATGGACAAATAAACAGAGCGGATCAATGTGCGAGTTAAGGTAGGTTAAAGTGTTTGTTAAAGGCTCTATCGGTCCCTGTGGACTGAGGCTCGCAGAGCTGAATAATGTATGTCTGCTCCCGGAGTAATGAAGTGGAAGTGATGGGGAGGAATACGGCTGGCCTCCCAGGGCTCAACTCAAACTGTACACACTCTTAAGAGCTGCCTGTAGCCTAACCCGTCTCTTCCACACACACACACACACACACACACACACACACACACACACACACACACACACACACACACACACACACACACACACGCACACACACACACACACACACACACGCACAGCTACACACCGACACACATGCTGCGCAGTGGCTAAGAGGGTTAGCTTGTCTCTGTTCCAGTGTCTTACATCATTGATGAGGAAGACCAGGGCATTTATAGTGTCCCACTCAGAGTTCAGTGGCTCCAGATCTTCCATGAGGCTCTTATTAGACAGCAGCAGAGAAGCAGCGTACATGGCATGGCTGCTGTACTGTGCTCAGACAGGTTGCCCAGTGTTGGCAGCCTTGTTTGTGGATCAGATCAAGCCGGGTTTGCACTTGTTCTCAGATGATGCTACTGTGCTTAACACGAGGCGACCCTTGCAGGCTGTGTCTTGCTGTGGAAAAGAAAAGGCTTCTCATGATGCATTTACTGCTCACTCTCCACTGTCTTCTTCTTTCTGGCTCAACATCTCTCCCTTTTCTCAGGGCTGGACAAAAGGTGTAAAGGTTCCCTTTTGTTACCTTTACGTTAATTTGTCTGATGATAGAAAACAACAAGCAGAAAAAGTCTTTGTATGTTCTCTAAATTATCCGTACGATGACTAACAGAGTACAAGCACGCCATGGTACATCCTGGGCAGGTCACCAGTTCATTACATGACGAACACAAAGAGTAAGAGGCACATATCTTATTCGCACCTTCAACCAATTTAGAAAACAAAATTAACATTAAGTGAAACTAACAGGTATGTCTTTGGACTGCAGGAGGAAACTGGAGGAAGCAGGACACACAAACTCTGCACAGAACAGTCTAAGTTGACCCAACCCAAAGATTCCTTCTCAGCACTAATTACTGAACCAATCTGCTGTGCATAGATGAAACTTTTGTATAGATATTTTTTTTTTTTTGGATGAATTACATGCAAAAAAGGTCAACCAAACTGGTGCACCAGAAATCGATGTTTTAATTCTTGAAAACGACAGACTTTGCAATGCAGCGGCAGAAAATATGCTTAATTCAGAATCAATATGAGAGTTTTTTATTTTTTTTATTTGAATTTTCCCTCATATGAAGCACAAGTCATTAACATTTTCCACCAAATAGAAAAGGTTAGCCCAGATAATGTTGTTAGCCCAGATATTGGCACGTATAAACCACACTCTAAGTAAAGTTGAAAGGTTCCATATATAAGTGCAACGAAAATCTTAAATCTGCAATTTTTTAAATCATTTGAACCTTTATTTAACAAACACAAGTTCAAATGAATTATCTTCAGCGTGTTTACGATCCAGCTTATTGTAGTGATGAAATTTAAACGTATTTAGATTTTGATTCCAGTAAAAGCAGTCATGAAACGTTGGGACAGAGACGTGGTACCACTGTGTTACATCAGCCTTCCTTTTAACTACATTGTAATTGTTTGAGGTCACTAATTGTTGCAGTTTCACAGAGGAATCTGTGTCCAGTCTCGCTAAAAAAACACCAAAAAAACAAAATTTTAGCTGTTCAGCAGTCTGTGTTTGTTGTTCTCTGATTCTTCTCTTCCATATCTGGACTGCAGACCAGGCGAGTCAATAAAGCCCACTCGGTGCGTGTGAAGCCACGCTGTTGTAAGCCCTGCAGAAGGCTGGCGTTGTCCTGCTGAAATAACCACAGACCTCCAGGGAAAAGATGTTACCTCGATGGGAGCATATGTCTCTCCAAATTCCAATATATGTCTGTGCATCAGTGGTACTGTCACACATATGTACGGGACCCATGCCATTGACACTGACGCACCCCCCATACCATCACATGTGATGAATTTTGCCCTTTTCACTGAAACCCTGGAGGGCTTTCCGTTCTTTAAGGACGATGTGGTTTTACTGATATACTGAGTTCTTGAAGACTGTGTATCCTACAGTATTTTTCACTATATATATCTATATCTATATAGATATATCTATTTACGTATGTTATTTTTCTTTTTAACTAACCAATGATTCTCTGATGGAGTTCAGTACTATGACCCATCCTTGCCTGGAAACACTAGGTCTTTGTTGGATGGTTCTTTTATATCCAATCCTGACACCCTCCCCTGCCACCAGTTAATCTGTTCATTGCAGAACATTCCAGCTCGGTGGAACTTTTATATTCTGTCAACTTGTCTGTTTGTTTGTTTGTTTTTGCCTCTCTCACAACATTTCTAGAACACGTTGCTGCCATTCAAATTCTAAATTTTATTTAAATTTCCTAAATAATGAAGTTGGTTTGCAAATGTGCTGAAAATCATCTCCCATATATTTGTCTGATGGATAAAGGTTCACACAATTAAGGTTTATATATAGGTATCCGTTACTTTGAGAACAGGTACCCACCGCTTTTTAAAATCCATTACTTTGGTCCCCATCCTTTTTCATAAGCATAATTCTTGAAATAAATCTTGAATCAGCAAATATTTTCTTGCCGGGTGGCCCGTTTTTCTGTATAGATTCAGTGAAAAAGCCAAAGTTGTGACAATTTCCTCCAGAATAATTCAGAATTCACTGTTCCACCAGTCACGACGAGCCAAGATTCAGCAACCTTTCTCAGGTTCAGAAACTGATACTGTTACTGAAACTGCAACATTTTCTTTATTTCTCTCTCTCCCTTTTCTTTTTTTAACAAGATGCGTTACAACTTCCTGGAGTCCAGCCCGGTCTCTTGAAATAGCACACGAGTAACACACCAAGTCACATCGCATGACGGTTGCCATTTTATGGAAAGTACTCTTGGGTATAACACCCTGACCTGAAATTTTTTACCCTCACGCTTACCATTTGGTGTTTCTTTTAATGGTGGAAAATGACACAAGCTAATCATAAGAATGACACGTGAAATGTGCCTTTAGCAATGTGGTATTTAGATATCCAGAGCCATGGTATCAACTCATGAAGTATTGACTCCTGTAGCTGCCAGCCATCCAGCAAAATCCCCACCATTCCTCTCACATACCGTGCAGGTCACATAAGGTTGTTGAAAATGTAATTACTGGCAACCAATTAGGAAAAACTGTTCATTTCAAAGCCTCTAACTGCTTGTTTCACTTTGGACATTGTCTTAATCAATAATAACTACAGGCCATAGTTAGATCTAAAATAAAAGCAAACAATTACTCTGATTTAGGTTAAGTTGTTCATTTTAAAGGAACTTTACTCAGTTTCTCTCTATAGTGTCACTTGCTTAAATCTATGTCAGCGCATGAGACGATACCAAAAAAAAAAAAACAACAAAAAACCCCCCAACAAACTGCTAAAATTATGCATCCACTCTGGTTCTTAGAACATTCTCAAGCCGGTTTTGGCCCTTCGGCGCGGCCCGCTTTTTCAAGGTGAAGCAGCTCAAACCAAGCTGAAGGCTTAAAAAGCATCCACATGTTAAACAGATTAAAATTGCATAGATTTCAGACTTAAGGTAGAAAATGCTCAAACGCGACAGTCTGTGATTGAAGGAACTTGTGATTGGAGTTGTTTGGCCCTTTCCGGCAAACACTTTCTGCAGTACTTATCCCTCCTCCTCTCACATTAACACGCTTCTATCATTGACCCCCCCCCCGCCCCACCGACTACATAATAGCTGGAGCTTGATGCAGGAAGGAGGAAATAAAGAATGTGTTTCCTTTCTTTCTTTCTTTGTTTTTTTTTTCTGCGGAGCATCTTGAATGAATGATTGATGTGAGGGGAACGAGATCAGAAAGACATAATCACGGTCTAACGAACGCAGAGCCTTAAGAAATAAATACTACAGGAATGTCATAAATTTATAAACAGGCCATATTTTAATATATGAGCAGTGCATTGAATATTCAAAAAGAGGGAAATAACATTATCTATGCATCTCTGTGTGAAATGCATGCTTTGTATTTTCTTTGTGGAAAACCCAAGAAGAAGGTAGCAAAACTCCACTTCTCTGCAGCCTCTCTGCTCATTTCTCTCAGGCTCACAAGTTATTTCCCCATAAAACTACACCAAACCAAGATTAAACTCGGCCGTGTTCGTTGTCACTGGCTAAACAAATTGCCATTTCCTTTGAGTGGCATATGTTTTGTGTGAAGATGTGCAACACCAGCACAGGGAGATAACTTCATTTCCAAGCTTTGAGCACAGATGAGGGGGAGACAGTTAGTCCATGTTCACTATATGAGCACCTTTCATGGGACAAATGGAATGTCAATCATGCGGTGGTACACAGATGCCTTCTCCCCGGTGGGGACCGAGATGCTTTCTGGTGATGCAGCTCTGTTGTTTCAGTGTTACTCTGGGTGCATTGGGAATATTTTGTCCTTTTACCTCTCCACATCCCCTCGCTCCATTTTAGATCCCCTGACTATTAACGATTTCTTCGGCTCCTCAAGTTTGCCTCTTCAGGCTCCACATCCACTTCTTCGCGTTGGGTTTGAGCACGTAAAGGTTCTTACGCGACTCTTCCGTTGTTTTCATATTTCTTCTTTCTCTCTCTGACTTCTCATGGATTTCCCATCATATTTCTGCACTTTACTTCTTCCATTAGACAGGGCTGTACAAAAAAATATTCAAGTGGGGAGAGGGGATGAATAAAGAACCCTCTCCGCATTATCTCTATTATGCTCCCTGCACTGGTCATTGCCACAGAGTGACTTGAGACATCAACATGGCAGCAGTTTATTCTGGTTTGGATGGGATTTACAGATACCAAATTAAAGTCAGGAGGTGTGTGACTGTCCTAAACGACACCAAAACACCCCGCACGCCAGCTATTGTGACAAGAAATTTATATCTTTTTGCCCATATCTGCAACATATTTGTGGGTTTTGGACAAAAGTATCAATTCGTGGAATCAACTCCGACGAACTATGGCATCATCAACTTTTCATCTTCGTGCTGAGCCCAAAAATTTCTCCAATCTGAAAACAAAATGACAAAGTTTCTTGAGTTACTGCTCCCACCTTTGCTAGGATACATGGCGCAGCTGTTTTTCCAACTTCACATTTAAATGCAAAACTCATCTGGTTTGGCTGAGAAAAAGAAAAATTCAGCATGTGGTAAAGGCTGAGCAGTCACTGTTAAACGTAATCATCATTTTTGTTTTGAAGTGAGAAACAAGAGTCCAGTATTGATTCCTCCATCTACCCAGATCACCTTGACATTGGGGCTTTGGTAGACCCCTTGAGGGTTCTAATTTCTCATATATTTTCCCGCAATACTCCCCAATGACAAAGCACAAACAGGTTTTTGGATTTTAAATTTTTTTTTTTTTTTTATAACATATTGGAAATAAATGACTGAAATAGCCAAAATGCAAAATAATTCAAATAATTTGCTTGTACTTTTGAGCATCTTTTTGAGCAATAGCAGTTCAACTAGATGAGATGGGGAAATGCCATTGTTCAGACACGTTTTATATCTCTCCAGAGATGCTGGCATTGACTCTGGCTGAGTCATTGCTGGAGTTTCACAGAGTTTCCTCAAATGCTATGTTATCTGGGCGGTTGATTATCTTGTTGACATCTAAGCCTTCACCCTGGCTTAAGATTCGGAGAACTCTCGAATAATCTTTCACTTAGGGTTGCTTTAGATGCTCTACATCAATCTTTAACTGCACCATGACCAGAAACTGTACCAAAAAGAAATGGTCTCTTTGATGCCAAGTATTGGCTTGAAAACTACAACTTTGAAGCTATCAGATTCTGGTTTTGCGGAGCTCGAAGTTCTGACCTTTGTGGATCTGACTTAAAACCAAAGGATGTGCTCACCGGTATGCTGGGAACATGTATGGAGACCGTCCTGCTCAAGCAATGAATCGGGAACTATATTTACATCTAAAAAAAAAAGCTGCAACCCCTGCCTGGGAAATGTTGCTCAGATATGTAACCTTGACAAACAATGAAGTGCTGTCCTATATAACATATAGGGCCAATGTAGTGAGATAATGTTTAAAAATGTAGTTTAGTTTTGGGGTTTAAGGCATACTGATTATTTAAAAAAAAAAATCCCTTTTTGTGCTTTTGAGCATATAATTGGGGGTTTAAACTCACTATTAACTAAATGAACGCTGAAGAACACGACACAGGCTCTTTGTTTGGCATCACCTCTCTCTTAAAATATCTGATTTAGTGAGCAGTCTTACACTCCCAGCTCAGAATATAAATATCCCGTATTTTACTCACCTGACTTCAACTTCAAATCACGTTGCATTTTGCTCACGGGAGTGGGAAGTCAAATCTATTTTATTCTTGCTTTTTTGCTTTGATATGAACAACAAATTGACATTAACAGCACATACTTCACTTCAGAAAGAAACTGGCGAATAATTCTCTACCCGTACTAGGAATTTTGATTTCTAATCGCCTTTGTTTTATTCTTTTTGGCACCCAGAAGTTGGAAAGATTGATTTCCCGTTTGCCACTCAATGCAAAATTACACAAAAAACAGGTGCTTTGGACAACCTGGACCCTTTAACACACGACTCACAAGGATGTTGTGCCTAAAAAGAGGAATTACTGTCTGTGGTTGAACTGCAGATGAGGGAAATCGAAGTATTTCATAATAAAATTGCCAGTCGAGTATTTCTCCATCAGTGTGGTGCAGGGTCTTTCATACAGTAATAATGGGCTTCAAAGGAAACGGAGTTTTACAGACCTCAAAACAAGCAAACCCTGAAGAAGTGAAGGGGAAGTGAGTGAGTGGGTCGCTCCGCTCCATAAAACATGCTGATGTGAACAGAGGTGTAAGTTCATGGTGGGAAAAGGAGCTGTTGTTCCATATCTTAGTGTTATTTTGACAAAAGCACGTCACAGACATCTCATTAAATTCTCAAGAAATTGTGTCAACTTGTGATTTAAAAAAAGCACCTGATTTACTGATTCTCCCCATGCAGCTAGAGCTTCTGCTTGTCACCACAACGTCGTTGTGAAATAAATTCAATTGTGTGAACACTTGTTTCTTACAAGATGTGATTGGTGATGACCATTTAAGAAAAGTGTTGAGCACAAAGGCGCACTGAGAGCCCTTTATTTCTGTTTTAAAGAAAGAGATCCAGATCCTTGTCCTTAAATTTGCCTTTGGTCGCGCTCACCTCACTGATCTCATAACTTTGGTCCTCAGCATGTCGACAGAAATGAAAGAAAATGATGCTTCATTGTTGGTCAAAGCGATAACGAGATGCTGATGCAAAGCTGGTGTTTCTGACAGCCATCTCATCTTTGTGAAAACAGTCTTTTTATTGAGCATGGAGAGATGGATTGGAGGAAAGAAAAAAGTGAGAGCAGTCAAAAGATTTTCCCCATTTGTTGGAAGAGAACATGAAATTGATCAGTTCCCTTTCTCCCAACCTAATCCTTTTCATACAGCCCCTGTCTTCTTTCTCTCATTAGTCTGCCTTTCAAACAGTGCAATTCTGTCTAAAAATGGGCTTTCCCTCTATTTCTTTCACACCTGCCCAGTCTTCCTTTTCCGTTCTCTTGAAAGAAAAAATGAGGAAAAAATCTAAAAGGCGGAGAGGAGAAAAAGTGTTTCCACTTCATCGGGGCAACTTAAGACTTTATTAAAAACATGACAAGCCATTCAGCTGCTAAAGGTGCTTACTCAAGGGAATGCACGGGGTGTTTATTGTTTGATTAATTTGCTCGGTGGAGACCTGAAATCTCCCCACTCATGAATATGTGGGTGACAGCGAGATTTCTCCGTGGTGACAAGTTATCTAAACTACAGGGCAAAACGATTATGCTAATACCAGGTTGTAGTCATCAATCATCCTGTGTCAATGCGGTGTCAACGCATCACGTCCCTGATCCCCCGCCTCTGGCCATAGTCTGTGTTGTTCAACGCGTGTGGATGGGTGCACGCGCGCATGCAGGCAGCTGTGTTTGTTTATTCGGACAACTGATCACTTTCCCTTTAAGCCCGGGGACAGTTTGTGGGGACTGCAGTTGCGCCGCGCAGAGCTGCACTCCTGGAAAGGAGCCGAAAGAGAACTGGGAGGGAATTAATTAGGTGAGTTTCTTTATCTTGATGTGAACACCGGTCTGCACACACGGACTCTGGGGCTGACGTCAGAGAGACGCGCCTTATAACCAAAGAGCGCATCGCGGGGAGATGCACGGTGAGATCAGGCACGCACGCATACGCGGCACGCGCGAACTCGCTTTTGGTTTGTAGATCGCAAGGGCTGCAGAAGCTGCAGCAGCTTGGTGAATGAGGAGGAACTGCGAGTGAAGCCAAGAAGTTACTTTTTATGGCTGTTTCTTTTTTTTCTAAGCTGCGCTGCGATGAGAGTGCTGCGTAAACGTCCGCGCGCCCTCATTTGGAAAAGGTGGTAGACGATTTTTGTGATGTTTTAAAGTGAGAATTGGCTTTGAACTGGTGTCAGGGGGAGAAATCTGCTTTTTGGCACGAATGCTGTTGGATGCGGCCACGCGTCTTCACTCCTGCTTTTGCCTCCTTGATCTTCTTTGAACCATGGCTGCTTACTCTCAGCTGGGGTACTCCTACCCCCCCACCCCACAGGTAGCGCTTTTAGTTTCTTTTCAAAATATCAATTCAAACTGCAACATAACGCGTCGATGTCCACTCAAGAATGTTTTATTTCCCGTTCATATATATTTTCTTCATTTTTCTAAAGAAACATACGATTTTTTTAAGGAAAATACCTCAGTAAAGGGGTAATTTAAACTTTTTTTTTTTTTTTTTTTCCAATGAGCACACTACACCGAGCGTTTAGTGTTAAACGTGTGATTTAGTTTTCTGTCTGGGACAACTTAAGTGAGTTTGAATCATTTCTCCATAGTTTCTGATGACCCCCAGCTCCCTGTCCGGAGCTCCTCCGTCCCACCCCGCGCTGCGCTCCCCGGGCCAGCAGCTCACTCCTGGAGCTGGCATCGGGGTCTACAGCGGCCCTTACCCAAAGAGCCAAAGCTATTACAGCAGCGACGCCCCTATCTATTCCAGAGTGAGTCGGAGTGTTCACTTTCAGTTCAGTCAATGCTTTTGGCACAGATATACTAAAAACTGAACACAGGCCATTAATTACATGAAAGAATGGAAATATATTTCTGGAATTTAATCTCTAATATTTTCAGGGACCACTGGATGCCAAAGAAGCTGCGTCCGTGCACGTGGGGACATCTCAGACTCCTGCCTACTATCCTTACGAATACACATTTGGACAATATTCTTATGACAGATTCGGGTAAGTTCGTGGAAAAACATGACATTGCCCTTTATTATTTTCCTAGCACCGATGATAAATATTTCCAGGGTGTCTGCAGTAGTTTTATTATATTAACAATTGGATTTAGAGTATGGAACTGGTAACTGCCACACAGCAATGTATCTTTTTCTTTTTCGAGGGACATTTTTTTTCTTCCTTTTTTAAAAAAAAAAGAAAATATCAGTGACTTATTTTTTGTGTTATAATAATCTGGCTCAGGTATTCCTGCTCAGATAGTTCTTCACGTCGTAAAAATGCCACCAGAGAGACCACCAGCACACTCAAGGCTTGGCTGCAGGAGCACCAGAAGAACCCCTACCCAACCAAGGGGGAGAAGATCATGCTCGCCATCATCACCAGGATGACCCTCACACAGGTGGGGTTTTCCAACACATTTAACATTTAGCAGTATGATTAATGCATTTAATGCCTCTAGATTGCTTTTTCATTATTGTTTTCCCTCCATTCCGTTGTCTTCTTCGACTCATATATTCCTAAGTTCCTCTCTGACCCTCTATTCCTTCCCTCCCTCAGGTGTCTACATGGTTTGCCAACGCACGCAGGAGACTGAAAAAGGAGAACAAAGTGACGTGGTCACCACGGGCTTGTAAAAGCACTGACGACCGAGGCTGTGAGGACGACAGCGATGAATCTGAGAAGCCACTTAAAAGTGACAAAGATCTTCCAGGTAAGCAAGGCCCGAGTCGGTCTCGCAGCACGTTCAGCTTCTGTAATGGCTTTTTTTTTTTGGGGTTGTTGTCTGAATGGTTTATTATTGCAGATCAACAATGTGCTGACCTACAGAGCGATCTGGAGGATTTTGACCTGCTGGAGTCTGACGCTTCCGACAGTGAGCCGAAGACACAGTTTATACCTGAAGATGATGAAGGAAAACCAAAAGCAGATCTCCCTCACGGGCATCTGTCGCACCACTCAGACCCTCTGCACGGAAAAGAGAGACTGTCCCCCGACTGCCCCAAACTATCACCGGTGCAACACCAAAATAGCTCCTTCTACGCCACTTCAGACCTTCGACGCACAGACACCAAGCCGAAAATTTGGTCAATAGCCGACACAGCTGTGTCTCTGGAAGCCAGCTTGCAGTCAGAATACCCCCCTTGTATGCTGTCATCGACTGGGTCCCCCTCTCCTGGGTACCCAACAAATATGGCGCTCACCAAGGTGGACAGACAACAGGAGTCACCAGTCGCCACACTCAGAGAATGGGTGGACGGAGTTTTCTACGGTCCTCCGTACCAGCAGCCCAAAGCAGCTGAGATGTGGAAAGGCTGAAACTGATGCGATGGTAGACAACAGGACACCCACGCAATCCTTTGAACTCGTTCAGTCCACTTCATCCTTGTTGTCCACGAGCGCATCATCAGTGGGACCTTTTGACTTCTGGACTGAAAAGAAAAGTCTTTTTTTTGTTTGCGTGACATGACCAAGCGACCGTTCGCTAAGGGCCACCACCCAGTTGATACACGAGTTTGTTGAAAACACAAAGTCCAGCTGACTTTTTAATCCGGACTCATTTCATCACAAGAATCTTAATAAAAACAAAAAAAACGGCTCTTAATAATACTTTTTTTTTTTTTTTTTTTGTATAGATTCATGACAGGTCAACTCACCAGCTCATGACCCATCATGTTACTTTTTAGGATGAGACTTTCTCCCCCTCTACACTGTCTCTCTTGTGATTTTGATTCATTTTAAAAACAACCAGATAAAAATATGCAGAGCAACTCCCTTCCAGCAGCCCTATTTTCACTACTTCAACATGTGGAAAATTGTTATTTGACTGGGGGTGTAGCGAACGGTCACTCAGCGGTGTATGATCTTGTTTTGGCCACTTTCCCTAAACTCTCCTACGACTTTCAGGCTCTTGTGAACTTCAGCGATGATCAGATGTCTGCGATTAAACAACTTTCACCACACACTTTACTGCGGCAAGGTTGTACAGTTTACACACCTGAAAAATATACACTATTGTACACTTGTACACTACAGCCTGTACATGCACTGAGTCACAAAAAGAATAAAAAAAAGTGTATTCTGTAGCGTAGCCAAGTTCTCTGAGTGTGCCCTTACATTAGATATCCACTGTTCTGGAACCAGTAATAGGGTCATTTTACCCGATATGAATCCTTTACAGAAGCGGTGGAATATACCTCTGCAGCTTTGGATATGTGTGTGTGTGAACGAGAGAGAGACTGAGGGTGTTTGTGTGTGTTTGGAGGGAGTGAAAGGGGGAAAGTGGGTGGTATTCAGCCGTGACTAATGGAAACACACAGAGGAGGGTGCTGCTAAATTGTTAAATCGATGCCACTTCCACCTCGGCTCCAGATATAGCTGCAATCAGCGATGCGTCCCTTTTCATTAGGCAGCTCTTGACTTTGTCAACCTTGGACAGCAAGAGAATTCACAACGAGCAAAATGCTACATAAGAAGCTCTTAGGTGATTTTAAGTATGTGTCACATCTTTATCCATCAGGTGACTTTCCTCTTCACACGCATCATTAAGTCTCAATGCTTCATTCGAAAAGGCTACAATTATCGTAGGAAATGGACCAAATTCAACTCGAAAAAACATTTAAAACAACATTTTCTGAAATGAAGCACAACAACAACAAAGAGAAGTTATTTTTTCGCCCCACCCACCCCCCATCCACATCTCTCTTCTACTCCTGCTTTTGATTTAGGAACAGTGATAAAGTATTTATCAGAACAGAGGAGGGATCTGCCTGGGCTTTGTATGGAATTAACCATTTCAGATTAAATAATTTAGGATGAATTCAACCGAGAATTTCCTTCTTTTTCTGCCTCATAAATAAGTAAGATTTAAGATGATAAATAATGACATCTGACTTCTTATTTCTGTAAAGTTTTCTTTCTTGCACTCACTGGCGGACAGGATCTCATTGTGGTCGGCTGCTAATGGCTCTTTCGAACTTCCGCTCAAAATGTTAAATCATTCTGTCTAAATCTAATGTGCTACAACCAATACAATTTAATTTCCCCTTTTTAAAATAACTGTGACTTCAAAGGAGATGGCGATAGTGCTGTGAAGGATATGGAGTGGCAGTCAGATAAGACATAGACTGGGTGCCGAGTGGAGTTAGAAGGTATAAGCTTGTTGTCAACCTTTGCTGGTTGTCTTTTCTCTTTGGTACAGACGATGGAGATCACTGCTAAGAGACAAATACACACTTAGGGATACAGTTTACGGAGCTAAATTGCCAAATTGAATCTAAATTTGGTGGAGAAAAAAAAAACAGAAAACAAGTTCATATAGTTTTGTTGTCATTGTTCCAGCGTTAAGGCTGGATTTTTCAAAATGTCCTTAGTTAACTCTTCAGTGTTTGTTATACAAGAGTTTATTTAAAAGCTCATCATTTTAAAAGTGGAAAACGTAAATCCAAACAGAATGCAATCGTTTGCTAAGCTCATAAATGAACATACCATTTACAACAGACCATCGAAAACACATAGACTGTTGAAACTGAGACATTTGTCTTACTTGATGAAAACCATTAGCTCATCTTGGATTCGTTGGCAGCAACACATCTCAAAAAAGTTGGGACAGGGTCATGTTTACCACTGCGTAGCGTCCCCTCTTCTTTTAACAACAGTCCATAAACATCTGGGAACTGAGGAGGCCAGTTGCTGGACCGTTGAAAGAAGAATGCTGCCCCATTCTTGTCTGATATAAGATTCTAGCTGTTCAACAGTCCTGGGTATTCTCTGTTGTATTCTGCGTTTCATTGTACGTAAAATGTTTTCAGTTGGTAAAAGGCAAGTCAGTCCAGCACTCAGACTCTTTTACCTCAAAGCCGTGCTATTGTAAAATATGAAGTATGTGGTTTGGCATTGTCTTGCCGAAATATGCAAGGCCTTCTCTGAAATACACGTTGAAACAGATGGGAGCATTTGTAGACTTAAAGCCTACATATACCTGTCAGCATTAATGGCTTCTCCTATGCATGATAAAGCTTTAACCTGCATTTGTGGAAGGCACAGTGGACTGTGTCAATGAGTTTTGGAAGTGTTTCTGAGCCCACGTAGCTGTGGCCTGTTTTTGATGCAGAGCCACCAGAGGACACCGAAGATCACAGGCATCCTATATTGATTTTCATCTGTGTCCCTTGAGCACAGACCTGTCTCCAGATTCTCTGAATCTTTTGATGATATTACGTACAGTAGATAATAGAGTATTCAAAGTCTTCACCCATTACCTGGAGTCTTGAGGCTGGAGTCAGAATGCTCTCGATTTGGAGAACCAGGGAAGCAATCTGAAAGGGGAAACAAGTTAGCAGGTACGTTTGGCAGGCCGGTGCCACCAGAACAGCACATTTTTTAGCATCTAAAACAACTCAAACTTAAATATACATATTGGCAATTTGAGCAAATGTACATTGCTTTTGCTTCGGACAGTTCCATGCACTGGGTCCACATAACACGACTAGCGTTGAAACACAGACCGCGTTACACAAACTGCGAACTGTGTTTCAACATGAACGTTCTGTGGTTGACAAGTAGCAAATAACTGTCTGATGCAAAAGTGATGCAGGCTAAAAACACATCAGGGCGCTCAAACCACATGAGCACCTTTTCAGATTTGAGTTGTAGCAATAAACTAGCTCTTCACATAGCTGCATTCTGAGGTGTTACCTTAGCGAGCCCACCGTTTCTCCCAACTGAGAATACTCTGACAGCTTTCTACTACAGGTTAGATTTGACTACTCATAATTACACCACACAAACCCACTTCAATACATTGATACATTGAATATCCCTTTAAAGGGATAGTTTGCCTCTTTTGACATGAAGCTGTATGACATCCCATATTAGCAATATCATTTCTGAACATTGACTTACCCCCTGCTGCGTCCTGTGAGCAGAGTTCCAGCCTCGTTTTGGTGTTGACGAAGGTAGTCCGGCTAGTTTGCTAGGGTCCAGAAAATAAAGCGTCTTGCTTCTCAAAACAATATGCGTTCAAAAGAGTAATACATTTGCATCACAAAATCGTCCCTCCAGAAAAAGACAGACCTCACATCGCTTGGCGCTATTTCTCTCTTCCTTCGTATCACTGCGGGCTGTGTAAACTGTGCAGAGCGAGCAGTCCCCTGCTTCCGAGCAGTAAACACCGTAACAGGTGAGGCTGTCGCTAGGTGGCTGAACGCATTGATATGAAGGGAGGCAAAAATAGCGCCAAGCGAATGTGAGGTCTGACTTTTTCTGGAGGGATGATTTTGTGATGCAAATGTATTACTCTTTTGAACGCATATTGTTTTGAGAAGCAAGACGCTTTATTTTCGAGACCCTAGCCAACTAGCCGGACTACCTTCGTCAACGCCAAAACGAGGCTGGAACTCGGCTCACAGGACGCAGCAGGGGGTAAGAAAATGTTCACAAATGATATTGCTAATATGGGATGTCATACAGCTTAATGTCAAAAGAGGCGAACTATCCCTTTAAGGTCCCCCTCAAAAAGGGGCCCAGTCTTCCTTGATTGGTCAGTTCATTGGTCAAAAAGGGCAAAGTGCTCTCCTCATTTCATCTGTGAGGTATGCCAAACTGGCATTAGGCAGGCATTAAGCAGATTCATAATGCAGTGACGTAGGAAAATAAAAATCTGACAACAAACAAGGTGTTCAGGGAGTTCTTGATTGACACAGATGTGTTTACAGACCCAAACTACCAATCACCTAAGCCTACTCTAACCATAACCTTGTATCACAGCAGAAGACGCCTCCCATTTTACCCAAATCACTCAAGACATGGCCACAGACTGCTGCAAGGGAAGGGTGCATCTGGAGGGTATCCAATTAGTTGCAATCTGCAATTGCCGCTTAACACTGAATTTGGTTTTCAGAACGTTTTAAAGAGATATGTTTGTTGCTCACGTGCAGAAGACGGTGGTCAGAATCAGGGAGGAATTCTGACAGGGGAGCTCAGCTAACAGTTGCTCACAGCCATCTGACCAATCTGACACAATGACGGGGTCAGCTGATCAGTGGCAGGATATGTTTGACAGCCAGTTTGCATGCAATGACACAAGACAACACAGACGTTCTTCGGTTGAGAGCGTAGGGACAAAGTAAACAACTTTCCGATGTAAGATTTATTATATCTATAGTTCATTCAAACCAAACTGCTTAGCTCCCTTTTTATGGTTCCTACCTACTTCTCCAAACAAAGCCCTCTGACTACTCTTTAGAGGGTGTGTCTTTTCAGACTTCCACCAGCTTCTGAAAAAGATGTCTCATCGGCCGATGAACAAAAATCCCATCTTATCCATAGAAATCTGAGTAGAACTGCAGAATTGGCAACATAAACAACAAAAAGTGTCCATTAACTGTTGAATTATCTAATCCGCCACCAGTTATCTTAATATTTCCCCTTTGAGGAGGTGATCGGTGTGAACTTTACCACTTGTGAAGAACAAGTAGAATAATGTTAATGGTGTTAGAATTACAAGGACAGCTAAGTTTTGGGCATTTTTTTTTTTTTTTTGTATTTCAATAGTTTTCTCTCATGACTAGAAAGTTACTTGCACACTTTATTACACAAATGGTTAATTGGACTACCGTCCTTGGCTTGTCCCAGAATCAAGTTATCAACTGAAGTATATTTGATGACACAATGCTGTGAACTGTGTGAAAGAAACAGAAAAATATGCCAAAGAGGGCAACTATACTGGGAATTTGGCTGTTTTAACGTACACTTTACTGTTTTTATAAAATGCAAAGAAGATGGATCTTTGGACCGTGTCCGGAGCACAAGTAGGGCCCGTCTTTTCTCCAGTGTCTTGTTAAGATATTTTGTTCTTGCTCAGGTGCTTTAGCCATCTCTTCCATTCCTTCCTTTCCCTCCTGAAGCCCACGTCCTTCTCCTATCTCCCCCGTCCCTCCCTCCCTCCCTCCTCCCGCCACTCGTCTCACCTCACCTCCGTGTGCTCTCCACACATAAGAGAACCACTCAGCAACCAGTCTGATATGAGGGCCTCGTTCCCTCGGCCGTATAATGTAATTAACACTCTCTTAGTGCACGGGTTGGTGAATGTTAGACCCAAATGTTTACTTGACTGACTCACAGCAGCCAGAGTTACACAAATTGGACACAAAGGGAGATTTATTTGAATCAGTAAGAGTAAATCATGCATCCCCCTCCCCTCCCAAACTTTATCACGAGCATTCATAAATTTGTTTTATTGAGCTTTCGACACAGCATGACCTGTTGTCTGAATCTCTTCTACTTTTGAAATTTCAGCCAGAATACCTTCACGCACGGGAAGTATTGACAACCCCAAATTACTCCTCTCTGCACCTTCCGTCTGACACCTATTTCCTTTCAACACTGTCTGAGTCTCTGTTGCACTCTCAGACACACAAACCCGCACACACTCACTGGCATACATATACTCACAGTTCGAGGTCTCTCGTGCCTTGTCACACACACTTTGGTTTTCCGGAGCTATCAAAGTGCCGAGTGCAAACTCTGTCCTCCAAATACTGTCACATGTCGCCAGAGGTGTCTCGCTCCCTGCGGTAACCCTCTGAGCTCCTGGCACAAGAACAAGTCATTATTTCCATGGTAAAGGTCAGAGGCTCTGTCACCTGACCAAAGTGGAGCTGAGTGGAGTCGCCTCGAAACCATGACCAAAGGTCAGTTTTCTGATTTGCCTCTCATGCAGTGAGTGTAGATTTGAGGAGGACGGGCTGCTCCCAGATCTGCCTGTGAGTCCCGTTTGGGTCCCAGACATAGAAGCTCAGATAATTGGCTGCAGGGAGCTCCATAATGAGCCTCGGGGTCTGTAATGTGACACATCTTAAAGGAGGAATATTTTAATAGGGCAATTACAGCGAAGAGGAAGATGTTTTTTGTAGAGTGAGTGATTGTTGTGGAGAGATGCTGTATTAAGGAATTCAATGGCATTTAATGCCATTACCTACTGAGGGGCTCAATGTTGAGGACATTTCTAATGTGATTAGTCTCATTTGGGCTCATCTTTAAATGGTTTGACCCGCCAGTGCAGGTCACGCTGTGCTTTAGAGTTGTATTTGCAATTGCTATTTAATAATATGTAGAAAGAAAGTGGATAACTGGATGTAGTGTGCTGATTTTAGCCTCGAAAAAAAACTGAACCTCTCAATGAATCTGTCTGCAAATTGGTTGAATCCACCTTTACAACCTGGAGTTACGATGTTGAAGGATATTATATTATTCTGGGTGATGCGTTTAAGGGCAGTGAATAATTAAAAAGTGCAGTCAAACCCAGCGCACAAGCACTGCGCCGTTCAATTTAGCACAATTCATATGCTCACTTTCATTTGAAGATTTTGCCCGTGGCAATGCCTCCAACTCAACGAACCGCCACCTCTGAGCCGGCCAGACTTACTGACCGCAAAGCCAGCCAGCCGTTGTGCTGACACCGACCCGGCTCACATGCCTCATTTTAACAATGCACCTCTCTCCACCTTCAATCATCCACTGTGGTCTGACTATAGATGAGGTTAACTATGGCATAAGCCCTACTTCCAGGAGTCGCCAGGGCCAATTATGTCAGGCTGACAACTCTTCCCAACCTGAGCCCTATGGAGTGGAAAATGCAGTTCCACTGGCTGCATCACTGGGGACAGAGCAGGCTATAGGGGTGTACAGGGAGCCTGAGCCAAGCACGGGCCAATTTGGCATGCAGAGGTCTATGGAGAATAAGCCCGATGAAATATATATATGATCTTCTTCAAACATGTATTGTTCCGCTCCGCTGTGTCTTATCAGGCAGGCTCTCTTTCCTGGTGTCTTCCAGGCTTGGCAGAGCAAGACTTTACAGCTCGATTGTGGTGAACAGATGCACCAGGAATGTTAAGGCTCTCTCCGTGCTCCTGTTAATGCAGCAGAGAGGAGGATCATATTACTTATGCTTTCTTGCGGATCGGCTAGTCATATAGAAAATAAATACTCCAGCCAACAGCAAAGTTGCAAATATCCCTTTTAAAGGTGCACCTTAAATTTTTTTTCTTGGGTTGAGTTGACAAAAAGCTTTCGTTCCTCTTTTCATTTCTGAAGCTAGAGTGAAAAACAGTTTTTGTCTGCATGTCTCAGTGCCAAAATATCTGTAGGACAGTGCTGCCCTCTGTCTGTCACAGGCTGGAACTGCATCTCAGGCGATAGCAGCATCCAGGAATTCCACACAAAAATTACACTTCAACATTATAATCTCTCTGTCATGTTTGCGACTGTTTATAGAACAATCAGCATTGCACGGCTATGAACTATGTTTTTTATCTCAGTGTTTTTTTCCCCCAACAGGCTCTATTGAGAAAAGGTGCACTCTCAAACAGACAGGACATAATTTATTAACCAATATGGCTATTTATACAGAGAAGCAAAGACAGAGGGGATGTTTCAGTGATGATGCTTCTGCTTGAACTGCAGTCCACAGTAGCCACATGTGCCCACTTTGGTGTCTTTATCCTGCATGGAGACAAAAAAAAAAAAAAAGGATAGCTTGGTTAGTTTTGCATCGCCTCAAACACGTGGTCGGACGTTTACCATCAGTCGGCGCGTACAGGAACTGTTCCTACACCACGGATTGTCCAACATACTTTTGAAACGGCTCCCAAAGTAGCAGCAACTTACAACATGTTGATGTGCATTTTACATAATCGAGGACTAAGAATCTGCTGTCAATAAAGAAGGTCCTACTTCAAAACTAAACTCCATCGAGCAGACCACATAATAAAGGAGGTTATGCTGGAGAACTCCACCTTAACAGTTGTCCAAAGGGACATTCAATTAAACATTAGGGGTGCTCTTTTTACATTTTGGCCTGTATATTCTACTGTAACCCTTTGTTTGATTTCATAAAACCCAAAATAAATATAAATCTGAGCATGAAATACACTTCATTCTTCAAAAAAGTTGTACGATCACTGAAAGCACAGAACAGTACCATTTTCAGACATCACTGACTGCAAACCTGCTTGGTTCAGGTGGTTTGTGGAAGTGCATATCCATCCATTCCTGCACACTACTTAGCTACAATGAGCGGCACGAGAGCGCACACTTTCTCAAATGAATCTAAATATTCGACATGTGTTGGTCATTACCAAATTGATGTAGACTTTGGGGTGTCCAAGAGCTCCTCCACCTCCATCGCAGGACACCACCCTGTCCTCGATGTCTGACACCGGCTCCTCTGCCACCAGCTTGATGGCAAAGTTCTCGTTCACCTAAACAACACAAACAATGGGGGGGGAGGGGGCAGGCAATAAGAGTCTTAATAATGTGAATACTCCTGGAAAAAATGGTTTTAAAGTAAATGTTTCTATGATTCGCATAGAAAAAAATGTAATAAAAATAAATAAATAGATCACCAAAAACACAAAAGCTTCCTAGCATAAAACAGCCCTCAGCAACAATCTCTTGCAGCCATCTAGAAGCTATCTTGATCTTCAGAAATCAAAATGTTAATGGAATAAAAGCCAGGATTTACTGCTCGCTAACTGAAAACAGTCCATCTTTACCCTCCTTCCCAGCTGTTCTTTTTGGTCGTCGGACGTGTGCTGCAGGACATTCGACTCTTATTTTCCTGACACCAACAAGTCTCTGGTCATTTCCCGATTTCACCATTTCTATAAATCACCGAACTCCCACAGTACCAAAGCCAAGCCCCACATGATGATAGAACCTCCCCCGTGTTTAACTGTAGGTCAGGTGTTCCTTCTGCCTGATGGGCTTCATTTTGTCACCTATCAAACTGATGCCCCCTCTTATCGGGATTTTCCTTTAAGTGTTTTTTTTTTGTCGTTTGCTTCTTACCTCTTTCTTTTTACCAATGAACCTGGCTCTCCTTGGATCGTTTTCCTCAAACACCTGAAAGAAAAAAAAAGAAGATATATTCAGATAACAGGCGCGTTATATTGCTGTTATATGAGGGGTTTATTTTTGGGTAACTGTTTGCTAGCTGAGCAAGCAACAAATGCATTAGTTGCCCTTTCATATAAAACATATGAAAACTATTTGGGTATCTAGTGTTTTATATCCAAGACTTCAAGGTTGACACAAAAGCCAAATACAGTAGCACGAAGGGCTGTCCGATAATGGAGCTATTGGGAACACTGACGCTAGGGCTAGGCTAAGGTTAGCTGTCGTTAAGCCATCCAGCACGAAAGCAACTCATTTTTTAGCCTACCTGTCCGGTGTGAGTAATAGGCTCCCCGGTACGGGAAACCTCCACGCTGTAGCGGTGGACGGGTACAGTGGTTAGCCTTAAAGGCGAAACAAGCACCTTAGCATTTCTACTGAAGGACAGAACTCTGCCCAGAGCGGCCGCCATGTTTACAACAGTCTCTTTTTCCCAAGCTGCCTTGCAAAGCAGCTACTAATATATATTTACCCCGAGCTTTGCCTGTCAGGTTTAAAACAACTAAAACAGGGTGCAAGCCCCAACAAGCATTTGATATAATTCGGAATATCTCGATATGAATCACGATTTATTTTAACAAGTTAGATGGTTGTCAAGTTGGAGTTAAAGTCTGCTATGGCAGAAAGATGCGAGGTTTTTTCAAACCCAGATGTTAAAACTGTCTGCTAGACAAAACTCTGGACTCAGTTTCCCGAAACACCTTCACACCGGAAGCTGTTCTCTGATCCTCACAGAGAAGCATAGCATTGCGGGGCTTGTTGTGGCGATTAAAACGCGACATTCGGGGGGTAAAAAACTGCTTTGAAGCTTCTAGGAATCCAAACAAGGTTTGTTCACGTTCTATTTCGTGGATAGACGCACGCGGTGTCTGTGGCGAGTGTGCGAGCCGTTTTAATACCAGACTTTAGCGCTAGCAGGTCAAACTCTGACATGCACGTCTCCTTGGCATGCCGCACAGCCACATAACATCCCACTGAAGCATCCACGTCCAGGACTTCTGCGTGCTTCATGTACTATTTAACACAGGATGGAAGTTTTTCTGACTTTGTTGCATTGTGGCACAGCTGGAACCAATCCTGTGATGTTGTGTTTTGAGACCCGTTGTGTTCTTTTATAATGTGGTTTTTAAAATTCTTGCTTCTTTGTTTCTGTATATATTTGTTTGTGTTTTCTGAAACTGAATTTGTACATGAATATTGTATTAACCACCCCCCCCCCCACACACACACACACAATTTTTACCTGATAAAATACTGATAATCAACTAACTAATACTTAACTAGCCTTTCAGCCCTGCATCCCAGTATGACATGATGATAAAACTATATGTTTTGGCATGTTTTCCTTAGCCGTTCACGCCATGGCTCCTCTCCTGCTGAGGCACCTGGCTACCTCCCTGACTCGACAAGTGACCCAGATGACCCGTTTCAGTCCTGCCGTTTCGTCAGCAGCCAGTGCTTACCGGTGCCTCTGCACGCTTGCTGCTGCCCATCGCTCTCTTCTCCTGCCAACAGCCAGAGTCCGCTCCAGCATGGCCCCCTCGCCTGGCCTCCCCGCTCAGTGTGGACCATCTCTGTTGGGGTCATGTCAGCATCTTCCCTGCATCCAGCCCTCTGTGGGAATGAAGACCAAGTCCGCCTTGAAAAGGCGCTGCAAAGACTGCTTCTTTGTCCGCAGGAGGGGACGCCTGTTTGTGTTCTGCAAGACAAACCCAAGACACAAGCAGAGGCAGGGGTAAATTGTTGGGAGTGTTAGAAAAAGGTACTTTGAGGTCGTGGATATTTACAAAACCTGTGCTGTCATAATAAATTGTTTGCTTGCAGAGGAGTGCTCATACTTTTTTTTTACACCCTCTGTTTTCCCCTATTTAGAAGCAATAGTCAAGAAAATATAGAAGTGTTTCAGAGTGAAGATCTCTGGAAAAATTCAAGCGATACAGTTACAGTTGTTAAATTGAGAGCTTGAAGGGGGCATTTATGTTTATACATATTCTACGTTCAAATAAAATTAATATTGTTTTAGCTGAAAACTTAAACTAAACATTAATTCTTTCAACGTTTGATCAAATATTTGATCGCAAACGTCTGCTACTTTTGTATCGGAGTTAATTCTGTTGTTCCACCACAAGGGGGAGCCAAAGTCCTTCCAAGGAGGAGACCTGTATACTGTAACGCACAGGGTCTCTGGTATCCCGTTTCCTAATCTCTGCTGTCTTTCATATCCCGGCTCTATGGCTGTGTTTTTCCCGGACCGTGTGACAAACCTAAAAACCTAAAAAGTATGCTTCCCTTCTGTACCGCTGCATAATTACTGATAAACACAGAGGGCACACCGCTCACAACAAGCAAACTGCCAAGCCAAAGTAACCAGACTGGTTGAAAGATGTTTGGCAACAAACACTGAGGATACGACTGTCCCTGCTTGAATAGCTTTACTAAAGGTTAATATTTGCAGATGGAGTCACAAGGAACAATAGAACACCTGCACGAAGGCCACTTTTGTTATTTTTTTATATGAACATGTCGACTTTTCAGGGAGCATAGCAGGAGGCTATTGATACGGTTTTTGCCACCATTCCTTTCACTAAAGCATGCAGTCACATAAAACCACATATTGGTTTCTGGAGTTGGAGAATGCCTAAGTCTAAGAACACCCAGAATACTGGCTAATGAACCAGTCGGTGAGGAGATTCAGAGTAGATCAGCGGGCTTGACAAAGTCTGTTTACTTGGACTTTCACTGTCATCCAGAAATAAAAGACAGCCAGCAAAAAAAATAGTGGGTGGATCAAATGTGTGTGTGTGGGGGGGGGGGGACTTGACTTCAAGCGCCTTCTGTACTTCAATAGAGGCCAATCACCCCAAACATCTACAAAAAAAATTCCCCAGTCTTCCAGCTTGACTCATATGTGTGGAAGACAGTGTTTCTGAGTGACTTCAATGCCCTCCCCTTTATAAGTCGGCCTCAGATTTGTTCATCCTGGCGTTCCCCTATGCAGCTTTTTAAAGTGGAAGAGGCCCTACTTAGTCTGTCAAGTGCTTCAGTGTTGCTTTTTATATGTATGATAATGATTAGGACTACATTAGGCCCAACTCATGGTGAGTTGAGAGCGATGCCAGCTTTTTCTGCTTAACCTCTCTTCGTGCAGGGAATCAGATCCCCCACAGACAAAGGTCCAATCCACTTCCTACCCTGAGCCTCACTCTTCTGTTTTTCAGTCTTGCGGGTAGGAAAGGTGAAACTTTTCTTTTGGAGATCAAGGAGTAGCAGTTATCTACCCATCCGAATGTTCCACTGCCCCTCAGTTGAAGGGACTCGATGACCACCACCCTTTGATCCCTACCCCAAACGGGTGGGTAGGGCCTTGTTGTTTGCCCGAGGTGTGAATTAGGATCGGGCCACACTGTACACGGTGTCCTGACTCCTGATGATGTATCACGCTCTCTTTGGTGATACTCAGCAATCACATGTTTATTTTTTCTGGTTCTGTCAACTTAAAAAAAATCTTCTGTCGGTGATACGACTGGGCATAAAAAGAGCACCTTAGAGAGGCAGAGTCTGTCAGAAGTAAACGTGGGCAGAAGCTCAGCAATCCGCAAAAAACTGCAGCTGCAAATTGAAGTGTTTCAGCGTTGACATTTCAGTGGTCGATTTTATTTGATGCAGACACACAACTTTCAGAGCTCACTTGTAACAGATGTTTATACATGAAACATTTCCAGGTTATTGATTGATACATATTGTGTCCTGCATTTGCATTTTCTAAAAAAGTTCAGTTTGGGATGTTTTAACCTCCACGGATAAGGGGTTTCACGGCTTTTTAGTGGTCTCATCAGTGTGTCATATGACCACCTGAGGTGTGAAGGACTGTTTTTTTTGGAGACCAGAAAACCAGAATTCTAACCTGCCCCAAATTACCAAGATTTTTTTCCACGCAAAATACACTAATGCATCGTAATCATCCCAGCCACGGGTAACCCTGGAACTCTGTTTGAAGTTGACTGGTAACATTTCCATTTTGGAAAAGTCATTCAGACGAACACAAAGAGAGGCAAAAATGTCAGCAAGAATATAACAAACCACAGTAAAGTTGCACAAAGCGCTACAGAACTTCTTCCAGAGACAATAAATGACCTCAAAGAGCTGCACAAACACCTGAATGATCATAACAGGATGCAAAATGACTACACAGAAGCACAAAAAGCCACAACAAAGAGGAGGACCAGACAAAGACCAGACACAAACTAAAAACTAAATAATCATAAAATCACAGTAACAACACACAAACCACTTAACAAGTGACCCAAAACATAATTTACCTTCACTATTTGCAATTATTACAGCTTTCACAAGTTGCTGCCAGTTGCCCTGTAGTATTATTATCTTATTATGAATATATTGTATGTGAATACATCAATAATGCCATATTATCAAATACCGAGGACATAAATATCTCCTAAAAGCGCTTTATTAAGTACAAACAAACTTATGATAACAGCCGTTTCCAATGATTGATCTAAACAATTAATATATTGTGTTTCATCCCCTCAAAGACCAGTTGAAAGTAATAGTTGTTTAAATTAATAATAGCACTTACGTGGCTAATAATTATCCATAAAGTAAGGTACAGCAGTCAAAATTTATCTCTTTTTATGTCTGGCATTGGCTTCTTCAAAATAAAAACCTGCACAAAATAGCAAAAAAAAGTGAAATGTTTGATATATAGCCAACAGTAGGGTGTTCACGTGTAAAGTTAACACCCTCATTTAAGTAATTGCAACTTTATCAGTAGGCTTAGTTTAGTCAAAGCCAAAAACACGAGCTTTATTTAGAATTCAAAAACCGGAAATCCTTTTCTCCCCATCTGCTTTGATGTTGCCAGCTTGATGCTCGCGGACAGAATAGTATCCTCGCGCCCGCTCCGTCAGCATCAGTCTTCACCGCTCGCAGCGAGGGAAGGCTGCCCCAGCGCCACGGGATATTGTTGACAGTTTTCTTAAGATATTTGGGTGTCGCGTTGTCAGCAATGAAGAGGTCAAACAGCCCCCCGTCACTAGTGGGCGGAAACCCCTTCGTCCACGAGCTGAAATTCACCATGACAGAAACAATAAAGGTGAGACAATTAAAAAATAACGACAATCCTCACCGTACTTCTACTTTGTCGCTCTTCCGTTGAAGTGTTATTTACATGTGTTGTGTTAACAGAGGAACACTCAACCTGTGGCCGGGTTGGGGCTGACATAAGCTTAATGACTTCCTTTTTTTTTTTTTTTCGGGAATTAGTGAAGTGAATTAGTTAGTGAAATGATGCGTTAACATTGTCATGAAAACATGGAGACGTTCTTCATGACTGAGAGGAATGAAGTTATGGTGCGACTCTCACGGAGAGGCGGTTTCTTTGAAGACTCCTCCAAAGTTTTACAGTTTAAAGGTGTAAAAAAAAAAAAAAAAACACGAGGTCGACAAAAACTCCGAGGATATGACAGCCCACTTCAAAGCCTCCCAGTCTAAACTTCTCCCGAGCTTACTACCTAGATGTTGTTGAGGCTCTTTATCTTTATTCATGAATGATACGAATACAGCCACAACACCTGTGCAGGTGGTTACAGCCCCTCCCCTCCTCTATCATTTATTGGCCATTCATAGCAGGTAACTGCTCAGCTGCCCCAAGTACAGCTTAGTGAGTATTATCTGAAATTGTGGTTTCATTGTTGGGCCAGCCACTACCCCACATTTCCTGGATTAAGGTACACAGACATAGTTGAATCTTAATTCACCACATTTGCATATCAGACATTTGCATTTGATGCTTCTGAGCTTTTTCTTTTTTATTCTGCCTAACATGCAGTCGACTCGCTCCAAGAGTCAGCCGACTCCTTCTCTAGCAGTTTCTTTTGACTCGTCCAGTTGTATGTGCACACACACACACACCCACACACAGGTGTGTTTACACCTGGGTGTAAAGCCAAGGTTTAGCCCTCAGTGGTGGTTAATGTGAAAGTGTTTGTCGCAGCTTGGCGTGTCCACCAGACCAAGACGGTCCTGGTTCTGCTACACATGGACATCCCTAAATCAATTTAAAAAAAAAAAAAAAATCGATGGACTCCCTGCAGGAGCAGCACGACACGGATGAATGATAGGATGAAATACTTCCTCATCATTCAAGCAGCGGATCAATGGATTCGCATGTTCAGTGATTGATGGCATCTCTTGATAGCATACCAGTGCCCTGAACACATCCAGTGGCCTCGTGGCCCAGGGAGACCAGCGCTCATTCCGAGGAAAACATTTAAAGCACGAGGTTCAGCAAATTGGCCTTAATGCCAGCACAACGGATTCCCAACAGTCGACAGTTGAGATAAGTGGTTGACCACAATCTTTTGCCTGTTTTTTTTTTTTTTTTACCATCTTTCTCCAGAGTCTCGCGGAATGCTTAAACTAACCTTTAGCTAAAAAATAAAAAAAAAAAGATAAAAAAAAAAATCTCTTCCAAAATGGTTCAGAATGCCTTAATGAGCATGCGTTTTGAATTATTTTTTTTTACAGCTGTATAGTCTGTGCCAGATGAGAGCAGCAGGTCGGTGTCAGTAAGCTGGACCGTGTGTGTCTCCGTGTCTGCTTCACACCTCCTGCTGCCCGTCTCTAATGGGACGGTGAGGTGTGTTTTTCCACTCGCCACACGTGTGGTGTCGGTTACACGTGCTCATGTAAACACACATAAGATCTGCCTAAACAAACAAAAAGACAAGGACGATGATTAAAAAAGAAAAAGACAAAGCACATTCTTTTAGACTTAAATACTCTACAAGGTGTTTTTCAGCTTTTAAATCTGAATGTGTGTCAGAAAGAGATCACAGGTTGATGCGTGCCGTGGACCCCCCCCCCCCCCCCACTCGTGCTTTAAGTGACACACAGACAGTTGCAATCATTCCCGCTGAGTCGCACATTGCAGAATGGTGAACATCACACATTCGTGGCTGTCAGCTCTCCAGCTCGCAGGCAAAATACCTATAATGTTCAACAGGGCCGCATGTCCAGCGACGCCCACTTCCTGGCTTCTCTCCCCGCCCGGGCCTGAATATGACAAAAGGGCACAGGTCGAGTGCTTCCATCCTCTTCGCTGGAAATCGGGCCGCTGCTCACTGAAAACAAGAGGCTAAGAGCAATTAGTTCTCACTGCTGGGTATAAAGCAGGTCACAATTGTACCCGAGGGAGTTGGGTGTTATATGGCATGGCTAAAGAAAATGGTGCGTTACTGGCGTCCTGAAAGAAGATTTAGCTTTAAATGACTGACTTGGTTGATTTCCAGTTTCAGTGCTTCA
Organism: Odontesthes bonariensis; assembly: GCF_027942865.1. Classification (NCBI taxonomy): domain Eukaryota; kingdom Metazoa; phylum Chordata; class Actinopteri; order Atheriniformes; family Atherinopsidae; genus Odontesthes; species Odontesthes bonariensis. The sequence continues at coordinate 5,574,000 of NC_134523.1, read as the reverse complement.
GTTTTCATTGTGCGAGTTGGATTAAATTGGATGTCACTGAATGTGTTTTTATTGGATTATGGTGGGTTTGAATTGTACTATTTGTTTGAAGTGCCTTATGATGACATTTGTTGCGATTTGGCACGGCATGAATAAAGCTAATGCGAATAGAATTGAATGTATTGGAACAGTCACTGATAATTCATTTACATGGCGTTTTCTTAATGTCTTTTTTTTGGCTTTTAATACCTAAAAAAAAAAAGGGTTCCTTTTTGCAGTATCCCACAATCACACTTTCAAAGCATGTTTACCATTTTTCATACGGTTTAGAACCTTGGAACGTTCAATTAATTTAACTGTTAGACCATACGCTGTGAAACAGATATCGGATGTGTTTACTGAATTATGAATTGCAGATGGCAGCTCGCCTCCTGCGGGAGGTATCAGCCGGATATAAGGCACAACTACACACCAGCTGCTGGCATAGACAACAAGCTCAGCTACGCCTGTAATTTGTTTAGCATGTTTGATTTACCTCTGGTAGCCATTGGGATGAATTCTGTTTTCCACTGGCAAAGCGTCACATGGTAGAGGCGTGACAAATCAGGGAAGGACTTGCAGTGGCTGAAAACACCCAGTCACAAAGCGCAGGTGGATGTCTGTTTGAAAACATGCAGGTGGATGACGTTTTAAGATGGGACCCCGCTCGGTTCGGATCTACAAGGTAGTATGAAAAAAAAAAAAAAACAAGTGCACAATATAAAAGAATAAAATAAAACAAGTTAGATATTGTCATGATGGAGCTTCTGTTGCAAATCGTTGCGCCGTGGGTTGAAAACGATTCCCATGGAACACTTGAGTCCTGCCCCGACCCAGATAGATTTGTTAAGCTCCGATGAACCACAGCCATGGGGGGGTGGTGGTTTTCTGAGTCGTAAATCACCCTCATTGCTGTTTATTTATTAATACAGCTCTGAAGGTTGCACCTGGGTCCTCCAGATAGAGCCGCACATTGGGAGGAATGGAAAGATGGCAGAGGAAGGGAGGGAAGCTTGGATATGAGTCCCCAGAGTGGTGACAAAAAGCACCTCAGTGCAAAGTAGGAGGCGCACGGCTGATAAATGAATGAGCTGCTGAGGGAACAGATATAGACTGAGGTACTGATGGATAGACGGTTGAGGAGAGGAAATTCCCTTAGGAACGGAGATGAATTTATGATATAGACCAAGAAGGGAATGAAGGAGCGGGATGAACTGATTGGACGTCAGACGGACAGGAGGTCAGTGCCATGTCACGCAGTCTGAATTTACATTGGAAACCATGACTTTGCGACCTCGTTAGGACACACAGCCACTTCTGTCTTAGCACACAGTGAGATAAAAGGCATGGCAGCTCAGTCAGCTGACCCGTTCATCTCTACTTTAATTCGAATGAGCCAACTCTGTAAACTGTGCAGCTCAAGTCCTGTTGTTGAACTAAAGCCACGGCTGGGTCCGCGCCATCGTTGCTCATTTCTTTATGCTCATGCAAAGGCTGAAGTTGATCACAGGCAACAAAGTCACTTGCAAAACAAGTAGTTTGCAAATAAGGAAGCAGAAGAGGAAAATTTTATCCATGACCCCTTAAATTACAGGAAATTCTGTGCCATGAAACCAGGTGTTTGGCACGACCTGCTTCACCTACACTGGTAGTGCTGCAGTGTTACTGTTGGGCTTGCACATTTCTCAGTGTTGATGCTGAAGCAGTACGTTGGCGTCCCAGCTTCTGCTGCTGTTACACAAAGGGAGATGTTTTTTGGTGATAAAATCACAGCCTGTTTTTAAACCCACTGGAACAACTGGTTAATTATTTGCTGGACTTTTTGTTTCCCTTGTGAAGAAGTGCTAAAGGGGGCGCGCAAACAAAAGGAAACCAAAGAAAAGAAAAACACAACTGCTATTAAGCAAGAAGACACAATGCCATGACATCAATTTATAATGAATATGGAACATAACAGGGAACGCCACACGCTACAGCCACTGGATAACAGATCAGCCAAAGGCTGACTTTGAAGGATCCAAAACGGGCCGTGAATTGAATGGAATGAACCATTTTTACACGTTGGAGCAGTGGGTTGCCGTATGTTGCAAAACGGCCACATTTCACAGCGCTGTCTTTCACCATTTAAGATGTTGACCACCATCAAAGTGAATAAGAAGAAGAGTACTATTCAGGGCCACGATGAAGATGTGGAAAGTGGAGGAAGCAGCGGTTTTTGCACACTTTTGCTTAAAGGTATATAGCGGTGAAAACAAATAAATATATATATCAAATTCGTTTTTTTCTTTAAATAAATGCCTTTAAAAAGGAGAACAAACTAATTACATGACCAACATTTCAGTCTCGGTTCATGTCAACACCCATGATAACCATTTTAATTGCAAGGACGCTTACAACAAGTTCTTGTTGAACAGCCACTTTGTCAGAGATGCCAGTGAACAGTGTTCTTTTACACTTACAGAGCCGGTGGGTTCAGCAGATCCCAATCATAAAAGAATGCATCTCACCAAACACCAAGCTAAGTTTGTATCAAAGGGAGCTGTGTCAGAGCAGTGGGCATCTCACAGCGATTTGATTTTAAAGCAATCCTATGTAACATTTCTACCTTAAAATAACAGCTTGAAAAAAATTGTGCGGCTAGAATGAGTTTTAATATTACGATTGGCCTGTCTCCTATGCCCTTCGGGGGTCTGAGTTGGAAAAACTGCGCTATGTAACTTTGCTGGACCGGCCCGGGACCTGAGCGGAACTTGCTTTCTGGCACACCTACCGCAAAAACAAATAGACCCCTCTCACGCTCCCAGGTACATTTGATTACTCTTACCTTCTCTGTCGACATAGCTTGCACCTTCTGACTCCTCGCCGGTTCGTCAACAAACGTGAAAGCGAAAGGGTGTTGTATTTACGACAGTGTAACCGTACATTACCTCCAAGCCTGTAGGGGGAGCTCCATAATGGGCTTTTTGAGAAGTTACATTGTATTGCTTTAAATCCAAAAGTCACGATTGAAATCTAGGGCCTTTTTTTCCTGGTTAGAAGGGGAAAAAACAAAATTCAACCATTGTTTTATTTTTTTTATTTTATTTTTTTTATTTTTTGAAGAACAAAAGCTAAAGCAATGCCATATTTTGAGACTCGTCGCCTGAGCTCGACACGAGGAAGTTTCACACAGATGGTCTCGTATTGCAAACCTTTTGGTTGCTTTTCTTTCACCGGTTGAACACCTCCCACGTGAGGTAGCATTATGTTTTGTTTGCACAGCGTCAGTAACTTTAACTCCGCAAAGACGTGAACTGTAACTGAAAAGAATGGGGCTGATGGTGACAGATCCGATCTTAGGATTCCACGTGTGCTGGGCTCTGTGGATCCCTTGTGCCCTCAGCGAGGCAGCCAGCGCCTGATATTGAAGAAACAGAACTTATTTAGAATAAATCGCATGGCTGTTACAACACAAAACTTCAGCTTTAAAGACTTCCTCCCTGAAAGAAAAGCTCTAAACGACACGATGAGAACAACAAGAAAATTAGTCGCAGCAGTCTGTAATTAAAGCTTTTACTGAGTTTTGGATTTGCTGTTTATCTATGTTTTCTTAAAAAAAGTTGCCTCGTGCTCATAGTGTTAAACAACATTTGTTTTGGACACCAAAGCCTGCAGGCTTCAGGTATTCCCAACCCAGCCCAGCGCGTGTTATTTGAACAGGACCATTGATGGATGGTTGTTTGTTCCTTCCTGACGGCTCAGATGAAATGCGAGTCTCCTCCTCTCCACCCTGAGGGGCAGACGGTTACATTTCTCTGCTGTTCAGGAATTTTCTCTCTTAAGTTTGAGCAAGTATTGCTTTTGAGTGACAGGAGTGTTGCAGTGAATAACAGGTTGTGTAACGCAGTGGTATGCCGCTGTGCAGTTTGACTGTGGGTACATCTCTGTGTGTCCTCTCCCCAGATGGCACTGATGTCGGTTACAGTTTTTCCAGTGCGGCTGCTCCTCGTCTCCTTCCTGATGTTGCTGGCGTGGCCCTTCGCATTCGCAGCCTCCCTCGGAGGCTCTGAGTTTGCCGTTGAGCCACAGTCGTGGTGGAGGAGGTGTGTTGGTTAACGTTGGCGTGATGTAAAGCGTTTAAAACAAAAATGTGCTGCGATGCCAGACATCCGATTATAACCTGAGAGCTAAACAAATAAAGTGATTCACATTTGTACTCGTGTAACTATATATGCTGTAACCAGATGTGAATATTTGAATGAGAATTTTTATCGAACCAACCAGCTGTGTCCCTTTTCAGATTTATAGATCTTTGCCTTCGAGTGATCATGCGAGCCATGTGGTTTTGTGGTGGCTTCCATTGGATCAAGGTGAAGGGGGAGCGTGCCGCGCCCTCTGAAGTTCCCATTCTGACGGTGGCGCCACATTCTTCTTACTTTGATGCCATCCCAGTCACCATGACCATGTGCTCCATCGTCACCAAACTGGAGAGTAGGAACATCCCAGTCTGGGGCAGTGAGTCCTACATATTTCCATGTTTCCTGGAGGGGGGGAGAAAGGGTTAAAAGATGAGGGCTGAAATGCGGCACAACCCTTTAGAACTCATTCAGTATAAATTCTTACGGCACAAAGAATTATTTTCCAACCAAAACAGAAACAGGCAAGAGGTCACATCCAAGCAATGGATCGAAGTTTGGCTTCAGAATAAGTAACTAACAAGAGCTAAATATAAAAATCTTTGAATTCTTTTAACAGAAAACCATCAAAGCACTCTTATTAGGTCAGTGAAAATGCTAATTATAAAATGCTAAATGCTATTTGATACAGATTCATCTCACAGAACAAAAGGAAAGAATGAAAAAATCTCAGTTTTGTTGGAAATTAGTCAGATATAGAATTCCTCAATAGGTGGTATGAAGCATCTGATTGCATCCGGATTCTTGTGACCACATTAGTAAAACAGTAACTGGTGACACGAATCGTTCGTGACCCCCTTGAAAGGGTGCTGATGAAGGTCTTCTGAGCTGCCAGGTTTGAAACTGTGTACGAAGCATCAATGATTTTTAAACTTCAGCCTCGTTGTGACGGCTGCAACTTTTGTGCCCGGACAGAATCTGTTTAATAGGCTAATCGTGTGAACTCAAGACGTGAGATTGATTTAATCGGCTTGTTTGTTTCTCTCAGTGAACAAAGTAATGAAAGGAGCGTCCTGGTGAAGCTGAGACTTAAAGGGATAGTTCTCCTCTTTGAAATGAAGCTGTATGACATCCCATACTAGCAATATCATTTATGAACATTTTTTTTTTCCCCCGCTGCATCCTGCGAGCCAAGTTCCAGCCTCGTTTTGGCGTTGACGAAGGTAGTCCGGCTAGTTGGCTGGGGTTTAAAAAATAAAGCATTTTGCTTCTCAAAACAATATGCGTTCAAAAGAGTAATACATTTGCATCACAAAATCATTCTTCAGGCAAAAGTCAGACCTCACAATCGCTTGGCGCGATTTTCTCTCCCTTCGTATCACTGCCTGCTGTGTAGACCGAAGTGCAGACCGAGCAGTCCCCTGCCTCCGAGCAGTGAACACTGTAACAGGTGCGGCATGTGGCAGATATATAACGATATTGCTAGTATGGGATACAGCTTCATGTCAAAAGAGGTGAACTATCTCTTTAAATCAAGACACAGAGAGTGTGTGGGCAACACTTTGCTTAGAATTTCACTTTTACAGTTCACGATGTCCCAAAGATTCAGAATCTGAAGAGATCAAGAGAAAAATCTTCATGCCCTCAGTTGCCACCTGCTTTGAAAGTAGCCGTGCTTCTGTAGTGGAACTCCCTGCACGGGCTCAGGGACATTTCCTGTCAACGCAGGACTCAGACCTGCCACCCACTCAGCACGAGAAAGAACGAGGGAACATTTTGTCTTCAAAACTGCAGCGACAGACCTTCTCGGTTCCCAAAGAATGTTGTTAATGGAAGAGGTGATGTAACAGAGTGGTAATAACGTACAAATGATTGCATTTTAGTTTGTTGAAGTAGAACACACCAGCCCAGCATTTGTTGGGCTCCTGAAACTACTCAATTGTCTTTAAATTCAAGAAGATTTACCAGTTGGTGACGTATTATGTTTTTCTCACGGTGAAGACTAATTAGATTATATCTGGTTTTCTTTTATTTGTTGAATAATCTCTCCGCTCATCGTCTCTTCTTCCAGCTCTGATCAGCTACATCAGGCCGGTGTTTGTGTTTCGGTCAGACCAGGACTCGAGAAGAAAAACCGTAGAGGAGATCAAGCGGAGGGCACAATCTGGAGGGATGTGGCCTCAGGTAAAATGTTTCAACACGCACAAAGAATTAATCGCACATTACATAACCATAAGAATGTGATTGCAGGAGCAGTAGAGTGAGATTCACTCGCATCAAGGCCAAACTAAAATAGGTCATGAAAGTCTAATGCATTTGCGTGTGTGTGTGCTCACACCTTAATATGGATTTGTCTGTTCTAGATCATGATATTCCCTGAGGGGACGTGCACCAACAGGTCAGGCCTCATCTTATTCAAGGCTGGTATGTGTTCCGTCCCCTTCCTGCTTTAGCTTGAGAAACTACAGGGGAGCCTGGTTTTGTTAGTCCTCAGCAGTTCAGAATGACCGCAGAAAGTCTTTAAATGAATTGAAACCACACATCTACCCATTCTTTTTTAAATGAGTATCTGTTAACTTTAAACCAAGCAGCATTTATTAGTGTGGCCATGAGCACATATTGCATACAATAGATGACACAGAACTGAATGGGACCGTTTACATTTTCCCACTTTTCTCTGCTTATTTCTTCGTATTTCTGGATCACAAACAATCCACCCAAGTTACGCCGGGGCTTTTCATCTACCACCAACAGTCCCGATCGCAGTTGTTCTCAGTCGAGGGGAATGCGCATGATGTCATCAGCCATGACTGTACTCGGGTTACTCCTGGTTATGCCCACTGAGCAGTGAAAATACAGCTGGCTTAATGGCTGAGGACTGTTTGAATGGCTTAAAAACACAGAAAACGGGTCTGAAAAGGCCAAGAGCTGTTGTGCAGTCGACTGCATCGACAGATTCAGAAAGAAGTCTGTGATTTTTTTAATTTTATTTCTATTTTTATTTTTTTCTAATCCATGCTTGGAAATGTGGACGTAGATTTGCTTTGAGCACTTTCTATCCAGTATGTTCGATTTCTGAGTTAAAAACATGAATATACATTCTTACGACAAACACGGAGGAAATAAACTATTTAGTATCTCCAATTTATAGTCTGTGTAACTGTACATTTTTAGCATTAGATGGAAAAAAGGTGTAACAACGCTTCTTTCGGCATGTATATTGGACGAGGGTTAGACGTCAGCTGGTCAGGACAACCTTAGAGGAACAAAAACAGATCTATTCTGTTCGTGACCTTTTGTACAGAAAGTGACTACATGTTTAAAGTTTGCTAACCCTAAATATGTTGAAATTAAGTTCATTGTAGACATTTTGATGGCTGGTTAAGTCACTCACCTAACCTGCCTTTATAACCCTGATACCCTTCTTCACAAGTGGAATGTTTTGTCATTGTTATAAATCCAGGGGGTTAACAGGAAAAAGCTCGTTAGAAACCATGATAAAGTGGCAAAGGTGTGCCCCAAACACATCTGAACTGTCCCATGACTGAGCCCACGTATAACATCGCTGATTCTACACCATAATTTCATCCATGCTTACAGTTTTAGTTCCAAAAGTTTGAAAGTTTTTGTCATTCTTAGGAAATTTAGATTAGAAGCTCAAGTTGTTCTGCACATTCTTACATCTAAGGAAGATGCTTTTGGATGATGAAGGCTTAACTTTAAACTGGATAGATGTCAAGATGTATATCTTTGGCTGCGGCTACACGAAAACGTTTTTCACTGTAAACGATACTTTTTCTTATCGTTTCGCTGTCGCGGCCACACGGAGCCGGCGTTCCCACTACCCCAAAACGATAGTTTTTGAAAACGGGTTCCAGAGTGGGAAAGTTTGAAAACGGCCTCGTTTCGTTTCCATTGTTACAGCTAAAACGTTTTTGCGTCAGTCACACGTTGACGCTGTGAGCCAATTTTAACACTTCTCTATTGTCTCACAGCGTGGCGTGACACAGTGGCGTGTGTACTGCATCGTTTCATCGTTTTCATCCGTTTTCGTCTGGACCTGAGTCTTTACAGCAGCGCGTTTCCGTGTGGTCGCAAGAATTTTCGTACCCGTTTTCAAAAAAAACCTTGTTTCGTTTTCGTGTAGCCGTAGCCTTTATGACATTTATGGTGAGTTCGACACCTGGAGTGTAAAGAGTGGGCTCACTTTTAGTAGCACCGAACTGAGCAAAAATCTCTGACCCACCTATAAGTCCTGAATGCCCAATTTAAAGAAGGAATGGCGAAGCAACACAGGAGAAGTTTGTGAACCTTAAAACTGGTCAAATGTCAAATGCCCCGAACAAGTTTTTCAACCGAGTTCTCTATTTGTCCTTTAAATGTTAAAAACTCAGCAGTTTAGTAAATCCCATTTCTGCATCTTTTCAGCCTTTATCTTGTGAGTCGTTGTTATCTCGAGTCGGCGAAGCGTTAACTGTGCGAACCAAAGCAGAACAGCGTTTTGTTTGGAATTCTGGGAGATTTCCAACCTTGGGTGTGTCTGCGTGTCCATGTGTATTCAATTCATTTGCTGGGCCTGGACTTGTAAATGATGGTTGGTGAATGGAAATGAGTGCACTGCAGCCACCTCCGGGTGCAGATGTCAGGGTACGCCTGAGCAGGTTCCAAGGTTCAGTGTCTTACTTCAAATCACCGCAACTTGTTTTTGTGTAGAGCTTGTTTTTCAGCTCCCATCCCACGTTTGTGTGTACGTGTGTGTTTGTGCGTTTAATGTTGTCAACCATTGTCCGCTGCCTGCTTTCTCTAATCCCCTTTCTTCCAGTCTGTAATTCTGTCATTCCCAGTAAGCCCTGCTGGACACACTCTGTCCTGCTTTTGTTGTGTGTGTGTGTGTGTGTGTGTGTGTGTGTGTGTGTGTGTGTGCGTGTGCGCGCGTGTGTCTTTTAACCAGCTTGATCTTTCTGCTGTGTGTTGCCAGTCCTTTCTGGATGTGTCTCCTCTAGTTATGTCTCATCACTGCCTCCCAGCACAACACATCAAGTGTGTGTGTGTGTGTGTGTGTATTAATGTGCTTTTACCACCTGTGCGCAAACACACAGTTCAGATGCCTTTACATTTCAAACCGCTTTTTAACTCTTTCATCCGTACTCTTTTCTTTCGGCCTCTCCTGCTAACCGAGTCCCATTATTATTCAGATGATGCGGGCCAGTTTTATTCCCCACGTTCTCTCGTCGTCTCGTGGGAAGCTGGTACAGTGTAACCTTTTTTTTTTGGTTTACAATGAGATGCCAGCCAGTCATTTGTGTTTGATTGAGATGACAGCACCTCACGGGAACCGTGGAGGTTGTATTTTCAACTGGACGAAACGAGAGTTTGAGAAGTTTTACCAGCTTCACAGTGATCATGTTACGACAGAACTTCATTTGCCTTGTCAAGCCTGTACGGATCAACGACCTCAGGATTTTCGCACCAGCTCTCTGATTATAAATCTTAGCACGCACTTTTTTTTTTAGTTTTGTCTCTGCAGGACACTAACAAAATGTATTTCTGTACAGAGTTGCGTTTGCATTTTTCTCCGATGAGCGAGTTGGATCAGTGCCTAAAGTTTCCTCCACCGCATCCCGAAGATTCATCATACTCGAACTACTTGCTGAACCTGTTCGTGAGCGGAGTGGATTTAATAGCTAATTCTGCTGCTCCTGTTGGCCTAACAAAGGCCTGAGCAAATGTATCGCTGAGCTCTTTTGACGAGACATTTTCATATGTGGGATATTTGGATCACATTCTGGTGCTTTCAAAAAGACACGCGATGGCTTGAATGGCCCTTTGTCCAGTGATTAATACTGAATGTCGCTTATCAGCTCGTCTGTCATCAACGGGATATAATGCAGTCCCAATAGATGCTGTCTGTGCAGCAGGTTACCCTGAGGCTGTGAGGTCGTCACTCATCGAGGCCAGTATAGGGAATGTGAAGTTGACGTCACGCCGTGATGAATTTTGGGTAGTTGGAGGTCATTGTTTTGTTTACAGGCCGTGTTGTGAGGATCCCTCTTGTCTTTTGCGTGCAAGGGACCTGCACGTCAAGCTGAAAGATGCTTAAGGGTCCTTAAAATGGTCAAATTCATTTTTTTATTCTACATAACTGAGCGCACATCAAAAAAAGAATAAATTATAAGAAAGAAGTATAATTGGACCAAAAGAAGGGGTCAGATTCTTCTGTAATCTGATACGACACAACACAGGAGTGCAAAGCAGAAGCTCTCGCATCCATCCACTGCAGAACCGCTCATCAGCTTACTTTGGTTTGTAACTTTTAAACCTGCACCAAGTGAATGTGGCTAGTTTTCTCCTTCAGGGTATGGATCCCTGTTTATCTCGCTTAGTTTGTCCAAAATAACGTTCCATGGCTCTTCAGTTCAGTTTCTCACCTTTCTCTCTTCTTTCCTCCCTACTTTTCTTCCCTTTTCTGTCAGTGTTGAAGTGCCAGCTAACCACAGTAGGAGGCCTGATTAAAATGACAAAGGACAGGCCTTACAAAGATAGCACTCCTGTCCCATAATGCAACACTGTGTGATGTAACTTCAGTTTTTCAGGTGTACAACTCGGCTTAATACATTTTTCTGCTGAAAATCTTTAAGGATGCTCAAACATGTCATTATTGGGCAACTTAGTTTCTGCTGTGGATGGATTCCTGTAAGATGAGATGAAAATATTCACGATGACTGATGATTTTTAAAGCTTACTGTAATTAATGTGAACACTGTTTTGATTTGTACTTTCATTCTCTCACAGTCTTCCTCCTCTCTTGTGTTTCGAAGGTGCTTTCATCCCGGGACTCCCGGTGCAGCCAGTGATACTCCGGTACCCAAACACATTGGTAAGTCCCCGGGTGATTGTCCTCTCTTTCCAGTGTTACTTTCTGTTCATCCTTTTGATGCGTGCTCCCACTTGGTGTTTAGCCTGACTGCGCTCGTGCACGCACTGGGCACACAGTTCTACATGCTGACACACCTGTGATGTAATGCTTTCTATCTCTTGCGTTAGGGTGCGTTTTCCTCTTGTGTTGAACGACTTCGTGTTCTAGTGGGATGATATTTCACCCGTTTTTTTCTCTGCCGTGCACGCGTCTCACACAAACTCGTGTACACAGGTGTCATGTCTCTTTTTCAGCACCTCTCCCCATTCTCATAAATTATGCAGCTCTTATTACCTAGTTTTTCATGTCTGTTTCCCTAGAAAGCCGTCGTCTCTGTTTCACTTTGTCGTCAGCGTAGTCACTGTGCTGACTTCAGTTAAGGGAGGCAAAAATCACTAACTGCACTAACGGGGTGCTTAATTTGTATTTTCTCTGTCTTGACTCCTTACTTTTTCACTAGCAGATTTGTCTACAGTCCATCTAATGTATTTCAGTCTGTTCATTTAGCCTCGGTAACCATTTTCAGCTGCAAATGGACAATTTAAACCAAATCCAAATGTAAGCACTCTCCACTTTGTGAAACAATTCAGAGAGACAGTGTGATTCTGCTGTTTCATACTCTGTTTCTCTGGCCTGTGCGCTCCTTTCCACTCACTTGTAGATATTCAAACTACCACCATATACAGTGTTGAGAGAGTCAGTAAGAGTCGACAGACAGGTGGGTAGTCTCTGCCTTTGTGGAATTACTTTCAACAAGTAGTGCGATTGTCCTGCTGTGAGGTGCATGTGCCAACAATTAACTGGATAAAGTCCATACCTCATTAATCTGACCTTCTCTGTGGAAGCTGATGGCACCATAGAGCCTGATTTCCAGTTGACATACAGTTTCAGCACCCGAGGGCCACGTCAGGAACAATGCGTTTCGTTTCAAGTCTTTTTACTTTTCCTAACGCGTGAATGAAGGTAGTTTCTGTGTTTGTCTGTTTGACTTGAATCCACTGCTTTGGTGTTCCATAAAACTGACAGAAATGGTCTCACAGTGTGTTTAAAAGAAGGTTTGGGTCAGTTGTGAGAACGTATCCTGGTTTAACACATTTGTGGTGGATCAAGCTTCCTCGTGATTTTTTAAATTTTTTTTTGGCATGTTGTACCGTTGTTGGGATCAAGAAGTCTCGGTAGGAAAGTAGTCTCAGGTTCAGGTTGTTCAGTTTTCAGCTCAAATTTGGGTTACAGCGAGAGGGTTACATGCAAGTGTTGTAACAATAAGATTTGCACTAACAGAATCTGGATGAATATCAACTTGAGATTGCAAATATAAGCGTAATGTGGAGTTCTGTTCTAAGTGGATTCTTCCCTCTCTGCAGGACACAGTTACATGGACATGGCACGGTCCTGGAGCGTGAGTTTCCTTTCACATATGTGCAATCTGTCAAATCATACACACACACAAGTGCTACATGCACCACTGATCTGTTTTCTATTGGAAAGGAACATTTTGCTAAAAGTGAACTTATACTGTCACCATGTCCAAGTATTTAGTTTTTATCTCCCTTCGCCACATTTTTCTTTTCCTGATCCCATCTTTACATGTTTCGACAGAACTAACTCTGTTATCCTCCAGGTTTAAGATCTTATGGCTCACTCTGTGCCAACCTCACAATTCTATGGAGATTGAAGTGAGTGACCGAGTAAACCAGAAGCCAGTTAAATGACTTTTTACCTCGTAGCTACTTCTGTATTTATTGTATGTCGGCTCAGCGGACACTTTTGTGGCAGGGCAGCAGGACAGAGTTGACGTTCTCTCTTTGTCTCAGTATTTACCGGTATACACTCCATCAAAGAAGGAGAGGGAAGATCCCACTCTGTTTGCCAATAACGTCAGAAAGCTCATGGCGAAGTAAGTGTGCGTATGAGTGTGTTTGCACGAGTGCTTCTGATCACACTGGATCAGAAAATAAAACGTCCCCTCTGTCCTGAAAGGGCGTTGGAGCTGCCACTCACAGACCTGTCCTTTGATGACCGGGAGATCATCCTGTCACATGGTCCGCTGCGCATATATGACCACAGAAGCCTGCTGCGGTTCAACCAGCTCGTGTCTCGCTTGGGGTGAGTAAAGGGAGACTGGATAGACTTATTTAACGCAATGGTGAGCGGATGCGATCCATGACTTATTCATTTAGTGTGTAAACACTGACACCTGGTGGTGGAAGACGTAAAACACCATCAGCAAGATTTTTCCACTTTGCTGATCTGTAGATACTGAACCTCATAGACCCATGGATTGTAAGCGATTAATACATTTGTATAATTTGAATTTGTTCCAGATGTGTAGTTTGTACAATCATAATAACATTTTATTACTTTTTTAATGACATGATTCTGACTCACCTTACCTGTAGAAATACATCCAGTTTATTTATACAATTCCTTTTAATTTAACATTATTATTTTTTTTTAGTCAATCATATTGTTAAAAATGCTTAGCTTCTGTGTCACAGTTTAGCTCATTTAATTCGATTTTATGGTTTACGATTCTGGGAAAAGCTGGGATAAGGTGAAATAATGTGAAATAACTCGGGATTTGTAGACCCCATAAACCAATCATTTATTCAAACAACACCTGTCAGATATTTTAAATCTTGAAACTGAAACATTCATCAAAAATATGATCTCATCTTGAGTTTGATGGGAGGGAAATGCCTCAAAAATGTTGCGACGCAGTTACGTGATGTCATCAAAATATCCCGACAGGCTTAAACATCTCTGTTCTAAAGGGACACGGCTGAAAATCAATACCAGATGCCCCCGGTCCTCTTGCCCTCAGGCAGCACCGCATTGACCACAGCTCACCGTACCATCCGCCAAAGCAGGTTAAAGCTCCCTCATGCAAAGAAGAAGCCGCATGTGAACATGATCCAGAAACACGGCTGTGTTCTCTGAGCCAAAAGTCATTCAAAATGGACTGAGGCGAAGTGGAAAACTGTTGTGTGGTCAGATGAATCGACCAACGCCATGTCCTCCGAGCTAAAGAGGAGAGGGGCCCATCCAGCTTGTTGGCTCTCCATTCAGGCGTATTGTTGCCATCAAATTCAAGACGAGCTAATGTTTTTCAGTAAATTGTAACATGTTTTTCATAATTTAGATATATTTGGTATGTTCCGTTGTGAATTGGCTCACCATATTTACATTATACAACAGCTTTTTGCAGTTAACAACATTTATTAATACAAAATGAATAGGAATTCTGTTTACTTTCTTTTTGTCTTTATAATTATGTAAAAGTGAGGTAGATCTTGGCACTGGATTTGTTTTTCTACTATTTATTTTTATTTTTTTCAATCAGCTTTGCATTACTGGACCAATAATATCAGTCTGAGTGGCAGTCCGTTGCTAACAGGTCTCCTGCTCAGGGTCTGGGGGGCAGTTTGAGGGGGGACTCAACCCACACTGGGCCTACTACAAGGCCCCGGGACCGGACTCGAGGTCGAGAACCAATATCAGTCTAAAAAAAAAAAAAACACCTGAAAACACATTTCCTGTGATGATTTCAGAAGTAAATCCCAATAATTCTGTTGCTTGCTGTGCTCTACCCTGGTGGCCCCACCTCTTTTAGGGTAATAGCTAGTGTACTCGTTGAGGAATAGAAATAGTTTAGCAGAAAATTAAAGTACGGAAGTACAAGTATGTCAAAGCTACACTTAGTCGGAGTAGCTCAGTAAATCCAGTTCCAGCCACTGCAAGTCACAGACACACCAAGCTCAAACGAGGAAGCTGAAGTCAACACACCCATGTGAGGATTCATCAACTGTTCAATCAACTGTTAGATGCTGTGCTCAGTTTTATGGAAATTTCGTTCCGGTACATGTCCTAACTCTCACATCAGGTTAAGAACGGGGAGCACAGAGAAGCTGCTGAAGAGCAGGCCAGAAGAGCCAGGAAACTGCAGGGAGACAGGCTGGGTTTGGAAGACTTCGGCCACTTTGTCAACCTGCCGGTTACGGACACGCTGAGACGAGTCCACGACCTTTTCGATCAGGTAAACACAGAACCACACAGTCAACAAGTTCGATTCTTTTCTAAATAAAAGCAAATAAGTTTCCCCTAATGAAAAAGAATCAAGAATGGCCTTTATATCCTCCTGCGTTGTGTTGGACAAAATAAAACAAAGGAGTAAATGAGCTCCGCAGAACACGTAGAACCAGCAACCACGAAAACAGTGAAAGTACACTTTAAACCACCGCTTCAGCATAAGATAGTTTTCATATCAGTGGCGCTGATGAAGCAGGCGCTGCTCAAACTTCATAACACCTTCAGAAACGAGTCAAAATCAGTCCTTTAAACAGAATGAATGGGATTTTTCTGGAACATGACTAAACTAAACTTGACTCATACACCTAAAGGAAGATGATCTGATAAGATTTAAGCCTTTTATTGAAGAAAAGACTTTAAGCCGCTGAGCATTTGGACAGTCAGTACATTTTTGTACAAGATGAGTTCCTTTGCTTCTTTTTCTCACTGACTTCATGTCGTTTCCAGCGTGGAGAAGGACAGATAGACGTCAGACACTATGTTACTGCTCTGTCTACCGCACGTCGGCCTTCTAAATCGATGGACACTCTAAAACTGGCCTTCAAGGTGAATGCTTTTCCCACCAAATTTGGTTTGCAGATTTCACGCCTTGTACTAGAATGTCATGTCTGTGCACAGATGTATGAGAGCGAGGGGAACAGGGGAGATTCTAGAGGAGGCGCTTGCTGTTATCTTGGAAATAATGTTGGGAGGGAGGGAAGCTGGAACTCTCTGCTCTGTTTTTAGAGCGTAAAGGCCCCGACACAGGGACCATCACTTTCGTAAGACAACCGTTTTGATTGTAACAAATTTTTCTTTCTTGTTCTCAGCCATTGCACTATTTTACAGCTATATCACAAATGAGCACATCTTTGGTATGATTGACAGCATCTGTCAGCATGTTCCCCCACTTCATCGGTACCGCCCACCATCACTTTTGATTTCCTCTCAGCTATTACCGGAGAAGATGAAACGCCATCTGTTGGGGATGTTTAATGCACCATCTGCTGTTGTTTTCTAGAAACGTCAAAGCTTTTTAATTAGTACACTCTTCTCTTCCTCAGTCGCCCTATAAATCAGGTTTCTTCTTTACCAGTAAAACCAGATTTCTCATCTGCACGTTATTCTAAATTCAGCATTCAGACAGATGGATGCTTTCAGCCTCATCTGTAATGATGGGAAATGATCATAGTAATTATTCTAATGTCGCCAAATGAAGGAACGTATCGACACATCTATGTTCTACTGCTTAACTTCCAAATGAAAGATTTCCCTCTATAACTTCTTGGCCCCGAAAAATGAGAAGATAACATATTTTTGTGTCTGTCTCTCGTCCCAGATGAGCTTCAGCATCTTATACAGCAGCTCCACCCTTCGTCCTGAATTGGCCTTCATTTTAGAGGTCACCCACGTAATATCCTGCCTCAGTCGACCCGGGAGCTGCAACGGTCACAGCCACGACAAAGACGACTAAATGACAGACTGTTATCTCTACCTGCTGCCTGCCACCTCTGTGCTTTAAAAGCAGGTAAACAAAGCAAAGCTGTCGGGGAGCTGAGATCCTCTGCTCCATCCCCTTCTCTCAGTTCTCGTGAGATTTCTTTCTTCTTTTTTTTCATTTTCAATAATTACGTTATTTAATTGTCCGGAATTTTCTTTTGTTTAAAGTCGAAATGGATTGTTTAGTATTGAAGGCTGTTATCTCAGGCGAATAGACACCAGCACGTTCCCGTGCCCCGCAGCTCCTCGGGTTCATGCATGAAAGCAAAGAAAGTTTATTTTCAAAGTATAAGCAGCCAGAGTGTTGATCCGGCACGCTGCTATTTAATGAGCGTCGGATGTCATCGAACCAAATTCTGTAACAATGAATACTGCACGCGAAGAAGAAATAAGTTATTAAGAAGCGAAACATTTAGCGATTGTCTCAGAATCTGAGGAACTTTAGTAAAAGTTCAAATCAAAGGAAAAACCACTCGCCTTCAAAAAAAGAGCTGACGTTCGCTTACAACAAGCACATAAAACCCTGAGAGAGTGGAACAGTGTTTCACACGCACACTCTGGCTTCTTAGCCTCCATTTCCTCCTATAAATGCTGTTGTTTTCCAGTCATTTGCTGTCTGAACTAATCACGAATGGTAAAATTCTAGTATAAACTTCATGCGTATGATGCAAAAAAGGGGAGGATCTTGAGTCTATAGTATTTGTTTCAGGGTGCTGAAATGCTAAGCTGTGACAGCCATGTCTTTTAATGAGTTGGGACACGTCAGCCGGGAGGGTCTTTCATTTTTTCATGTTTAATCCCAAAAGTAGGACTAAAGATTCTTTTAGTCTGATGGCAAATGATGACGGATTTATTTATTTCCCTCTTTTGCTCTGAAAGCTCTGAAAATACTGAGTACGATATATTTTACTGGTGATAGAACACATTTTTATCTATGTTGTTGTTTTGTTTCTTTTTCTTTAAGTTTGACAAATAATGTAAAAGTTTCTTTCATGTCAGAACTGATTTTCTCCTATATGTCTCCGTCTGAACGAATGATTTTAAAACGAATGAATGCAGAACATATCCTCACTTTGGGAGCTTCGGTGTGTTTTCCTGCTGGATGGACAGTTGATCTCAGACGGTTTATGATGGACGGACACACTTGGCACCGTGTTTCTGTTTGGTTTCACTGCCATCATGCAATAAGAGTCATAAACACAGAGATCGGTGCACTTTGCTTTATTGTTCGATGAATATGCTTTCAATTTGTCTTTATCCACTAGTGGGAGCTTTGCTTTTACCACATTTACCTCAACGTGGTTTGAATTGTCTGAAGCTGGCAGACAGTACTACTGTATGAAATCAGGTCAGAAACACTTGTTATAAAGCCACTGGCGTGATTTTGATCATCCCTGTGTGCCCGCTCTGCCTTTAATTTGCCAATATGATCTATCATGAGGCACATATAGTCCTTTTTCTTTTCTTTGATCCATTCTGCCAGTCACAGCAGCCAGGTTGGCTCTACCTTGCCTCATCCTATTGCTTTCGTAATGGCTCTTCTCTTCACAGTCCAGATGGTGGTGCTAACTCCCTGTGCTAACACACCAGAGAGCCCATGCACCACTGCCCACCTGATGGACAGGAAAAAGCATTACCTCATCCCTTCCCTTCATTCCTTCAGGTAAAAATACAGATTAAGCCTGGGCTTTGATGAGAGAAGCCTACAGAGGCGGTGTGGTAGCAGGGAGAGAGGGACTGCGATGGAGGAGAGAGACTAAATGGATCGTTCTGCTCCAAATCCAATTCCTAATAGCTGGAGGGAGGGAGGGAGGGGGGGCGAAGAAAACAGTCAAAGAAAGAGGAGAGGGAGACTGGAGATATCACGTCGAACAATAAGACCTGCCTTCAGGGTCTGAAGAAGAAGCTTTGTGGAGAACATATAAATTGCTCATTGAGCAGTGCCTCTCTGCAGTCTCCCTCAGATACTCCTGCCTCAAAGGCGTCTGCCGTGAAAGCCGGCAGCCTGCAGCCTACTGTACCACAGCACACAGGAGAGCTGGATACGCTCACAGGATCCATCTCCAGCTGTTATCTTAGCCAAGAAAAGTCCCCACCCCCCCACACACACAGTAAAGTCAAACCTGGATCTAATCCAGTGACTCTACTTGAGGAAAAATCACATCCACTGGGAGATCCCTCGTGATAACTGTACTTCGCAGGGTGAGAGATCCAGCTTAGATAACTGTTTTTACATCTGCCAAAGAGGTTCTGTGGCTGGTAGTTTGCTTGTTTTTAAAGGATTATCAAATAAGTAACAGGGGATTTGCATAAGAATATAACCAGAGGTGAGGCAGGGCCCAGCTTAGAAATGATTAGCCATTGCTGCTGATCTGGATCTGAATCTAGATCCAGGAATTTTTTCTTTTTTTATTCAGCCTTGAGGAGTTATGCAGTCTCACGCTGCTCATGTTTACATTTGTTGTACGGGCAAAGTGGATTGAACCTCTTGATGCCTGGAAACGAGTATTTCCTTTCCTCTGAGCCAGGTTGTGATGTCAGCACTTAGACGGTCCTCACTCAGTGTTGATAAACATGTCTAATTCAACTTGTGCTACAGCTGGACACTTGAATCAAATGGGAAACGCGGCCTGAAGCATTTTTTTTACGACTTTTCCAAACCACGCGGCTCATGTACACAAAGTGGTTTCTGCAGCTGCCAACAGGTAATGGCTCCGAAGTGACTTAGAGATTGTGTCAGATATAGTTTTGTTTTGATTTTTATGAGTACATTCAACGAATCAGCGAGCAACCAAAGAGGAGAGTCTTGTGAAAAAGTGATGGATGGTTGAAAAAGATAACGACCATCAGTGAAATGGGGACAGGCTTGACTGTAGTTTTTATGTTGTTTTGTGGAATCGGCCAAAAGCTAAAAGTAGTGAATCACTGGTCCACACAGCTAAATGTGCTGGTGGGTTGTGGGGGAGTCACTGATGTGCTGCATCTGGGAATCCTTTAAAACCGTATCCTTTGGCTAAAAGTCCAACTAAAAGTAGGATAATCTCTTCTTAAGCTGTCAAACTCGGTCCTTTCAACACACTGTTGAGCCATTAGATGAGCTACATTCTGCCTTTGATATCACTGCTGAATTCCTCCTCAGCTGGCATTATTTAAATATCCGCTTCTCAGTGGCTCTTAACTGGTGACCTGAGTCGGCTCAACTATTCACTGCTGAAGGAAATGTATTTTTTGGGGGGTGGATTGATGACACATCTGAGCAAACATGTCAGCTCCTACTGCTTCCATCATGCCTATCAACCCTGTGGTTCATTGAGAGAATAATACAGGACATCATCACCAGCAAAATGTTCGACTCGACTGCAGCATCACCAGCTGGCTTCTCTGCTCAGGAACTGAGGTGGTACACAAAGGGAAACCTCACCAGTGATTACACCATTATTTATTTGCCCTTTTGCCTTTTTGGATACAGGGAAATCACTTTCAGCTGCGTTTAACTCTGAATAATTCAATACTTTCTTTGTTGTTTCTGAATTAACTTGGCGACTTGGGGAGTCTGTTCACTGGCTACCTGCATTCACTTGAGGATATCTGCATTTCCCCCCAGAGCTGCTGGTTTGATGTGTACTGCTGCCCAGCCTCATAATTTTTTTGTTGTAGGATACTCCACAGGTTCTCCCTTGGGTTGAGATCAGAGAGTATTTTCCACTACAATATTAGATTCCCATAGCAACCAGTGTCGGTGCAGTTTGTGCGGCGTTGCACGGCATCGACATCGTTTCCTTCCCGCAGGTTTGGTTTCTCCTTGCCGTACTGTTCCATGGCAGGGCAGGGTGATTTAGGAGGTCTGCATACCTCGCAGAGGTCATTTTGACACCCTGGAGATCCTAAAGGGACCGGCCAGCTCACCTTTTCAGTGTTCCAGCTCAGATCGTAACCCTGCTGCCTCCTTCCTTACGTCAGACATCCATGTGGAACATCCAGGGCGTCGCAGAATACTTCAGAGGCCACTCTAACATCCCTCTTGTTAGCTGTTGGGTTGGAAATGCAGGCCTGTGCACAGCTACCAGGTTCTGGATGATCTGTATCGTACTACTTTGTGGGACAGAAATGTCTTTATTAAGCTGGGGAATCGCTTATTCAACATAAATGTCAGTGCTGATGTGCTATCTATATTGCCATTATTGAATAAAAGTCAAACATGGTTACAAATGTGTGATTCTTGAGCTGCGGCATTTTCATGATGAACAAACCCAAGGAAGGCTGCATAATTCCTAGTTTAGCTCCAAAGACGATACAGATGAGAACTCACAGCTGTGCACATCTGTTGGTTTTCCTTAATTAGCATTTATCTTACAGAATTTGTCTATTCTCTCACTTACAAATGTTTTACTATCTCTAGTTTTTCTGCCTCTTAGCGAGACGTTACTCAGTTTTCACCGTGAGACAGAGCCATCTTCATCCCAGTCATTTATGGCAACTGTGATGCTTTTGCAATGATTTCTGATTTCGATACAGATTAGATTAGACAGTTCAAATTAATAACTCGCAAGTGTCTCGCATCTGACTTTCATGTGAATGCAGCTTACCACTGAAACGGCACAGAAAGGCACTAGATACCTCTTTAAAAAAAAAAGAAAAGAAAAAGATCAACAACAGCAGAAAAACCCTTATTTGTGTGATCGCTGAAGGATTCAATTAAGAAACGCAAACAATTCTGAAATGGAAGCTAATTTTTTTCACAGCAAATTTGAGGGTGTCAAATTGACTCGAGAGGACGGCGAACATTTGTCCAGCGACACAGGAAAAGATTGAGGAGGACAAGAAAAGCTAGCCGGCTAGCTTTTGCTATTTTATTGCTAGCAGTGCTGTGGTAGTGCTGAAAAAAACAAAACAGATTTGAGTCACTTCAACCTGGTTGTGTGACGTGAACAATTCAACATTTACAGGTATCAAAGACACGCCATCTCAAGTAGTTGTTCAATCATTTTGAACACTATATTAGGACAATGAATCTCACCAAAATCGACAGTCGTTTTGTTCAAGATATTTCTTTCCACACTTGATGCCTCTAATGTAGGATGCCAATCCACCTTGTGTTCATATTACTCTCCTCTGTTAACACACAGAAGACTTAAAAGTAGTCCTCAGTATGACTTTCCTGTTACTTCTACCCACTTTCTTGGGGTTGGGTGTAAAAAGTATCACCCTCTACGCGGGCTGCCTGTGGAAGTTTCTCGCTCAGTTATTCTTGCTTGGCCTCCACCAACTGCACTCCTCTTTCCCTCGTGAGGGTTTTTTTTGTGCAGGGCCTGCTCCAAAAACAGTGCGATGAAGGTGTTGAAGGAGAACTGCACCAAATTCCTCTGAGTCACTTTTTTGTGTTTTCATGGTCCAATCTGTTCACTTCTGAACATCCGTCCTACTTATGTCATATTCAAAGATGTTTTTTTTTCTCTTTGATACATCAAATGTCAGCAGCAAGAAACTAAGAAAAAAGAAAAAATCATATCTTAGAATGAGGAACAGGCACCCTGCTGTTTGAACCACAGCCTGCTGTTTGAACCACAGTGATTTAGCTGCATCAAAACCACGCCAAGAGCTGAGCGCCACGGGCAATGCTGCTTTTTAGAGAATTTTTTCATCTCAGTTTCCATTACAGCTTCAATGAGTAGATGTATTCTGAATTGGAACAAGCTAACCTAGCAGCACTGATGAGCCTGATAAGGTGGTGTGGAATTTCTACAAATGGCCTTGTTGACAAGCAGCTGTGAAAGAGGTATCCACATAAAAAGCTGTGAGAAATAGACATGTGCACATGCCAGCTCTCTGAGTACAGCATATTGATGGTCGATGGCTCGCACTCATAGAATATTGCCACATCCTTTATGTTTCTCCCCCATGTTGCCTGTACGAGGGAACGGAAAAATGCATTTGATCAGAGGACCCTCACCATAAAAGACACTGTGCCGCATGGAGTCCATTAGCCATTGAGACAAGCAGGGAAGAAACGCTTGCGCTCAGAGATGTAAAAGGAGCGAGAGTGGATGTTGAAAGGTTCAAGGCAAGCAGCAAGAAAATGAATCACAACTGGGCTGATGCGATTGTCAGGGAGCAAAAGGGATGCAGAGCCTATGAGGTAGAACAGGCTGTCAGAAACATCAGAGAGCAGGCTGGGCTCTCTGTGGAGGAGAAACAGAAGCACAAGGACAATTACAGAGATGACAGATGTTAGAAATGAAGATGTGACAGGATACAAACACTCTGAGTGAGGCTGTTTCAGAGCATACCTTTCTTCGTCTTTTCATCTGTCACGGGTCCAGTATAGCTGTAGGAAAACATGCCATTATTCAGATTTGAAAGTGTATTTCTTATACACCTTTGACTTTTAGCAATTTTGAAATATGGAAGAAGAAAAAAAGTAGCATTTATTTATTTCATCAGTGTAATCCATGGCGCCAAATCACAACAATTGTGATCTCAAGGCACTTCAAAGATACAGCCAACTTCGAGGCAATTGCAATCCAATTCATTGTAATACAACCAAAGTTCAATCAGTTCCAATTCATTACATTCTAAATTAGTCCAATTCATACAGAGCCAATGTAAAAAAACTGCCTTTTTACTGGAAGAAACCTCTGGCAGAACCAGACTCAAGAAGGGTGGCCATTAGCCTCGACCAGCTCGGGGTTGAGAGAACAGGAAAGAGGGGACGGCAAACACCAGACCAGGGAAACACAAGTTTATGACAACAATAATGTGATATGTACAAAGACAAAAAAGAAAACAGAGTGAGTAAAGGTGCATCGTGGGAGGTCCTCCAGCAGCAGAACTATGGGATGTTTCAGGGTCACTATTATGAAGGAAAGTTATGAAAAAGCTCTGCCTCCCATTCTACTTTCAGAAACTCAAGGAGCCACAGTTAAACCTGCAGTCTGAGAGCGAAATGCTCTGTTGGGAAAATATCCACCTGCGACGTCTTTAAATTATGATGGAGCGTTGGTCATTAAGAACTTTATAGGTGATGAGAAGAATTTAAAATTATTTTCTGAATTTAACAGGGAGCCAATGAACTAAAGCTAAAACTGTAGAAATATGATCTCTCTTTGTAGTTCTCATCTGAACTCTGGCAGCAGCATTTCGGATAAACTGGAAGCTTTTCAGGGAATTTTGGGGGGCAGCCCAATAATAAAGAATTACAGTACTTATGTAGTAGTGACATGCACGGAGCAGTTTTTCTGCACCAATCTGAGACAGAATGTTCCTATTTTTTGCAATATTATGATAGTGAAAGAAGGCAGTTCCAGAAACATGTTTTATATGCGAGTCAAAGGGCAGATTCTGATTAAAAAAAACAAAAAAAACTTCAAGGTTCCTCACTGTAGTACTAGAAGCCAAGGAAGTGCCATTTAGAGTAAGTATATTGCTAGACAGTTTCTTCCTGAAGCGCTCAGGTCCAAAGATTCAGAGTAATCCCAGTCTTTGTGTCTTTGAGACATGCTTGTAGTTTAACCAGCTGATTGGCTTCACCTGGTTTCACAGATAAGTATCATCAGCATAACAATGGAAATGTAGATTGAAAAGAAATCCAAGCACTGAACCCTGTGGAACTCCATGACTTACTCTGGTGTGCAAAGATTACCCATTTACATGAACAAACTGGGATCTGTCCTAAATATGTCCTAAATATGACTTAAAGGGACAGTTCGCCTCTTTTGACATGAAGCTGTATGACATCCCATATTAGCAATATCATTTATGAACATTGACTTATCCCCTGTTGCGTCCTGTGAGCAGAGTTCCAGCCTCGTTTTGGCGTTGACGAAGGTAGTCCGGCTAGTTTGCTAGGGTCCCAAAAATAAAGCGTCTTGCTTCTCAAAACAATATGCGTTCAAAAGAGTAATGCATTTGCATCACAAAATCCTCCCTCCAGAAAAAGTCAGACCTCACAATCGCTTGGCGCTATTTTTGCCTCCCTTCATATCAATGCGTTCAGCCACCTGCCGATAGCCGCACCTGTTACGGTGTTTACTGCTCGGAACATATTGTTTTGAGAACCAAGACGCTTTATTTTCGGGACCGCAGCCAACTACCCGGACTACCTTTGTTAACGCCAAAACGAGGCAGGAATTCGGCTCACAGGACGCAGCAGGGGATAAGTCAATGTTCATAAATGATATTGCTAATATGGGATGTCATACAGCTTCATGTCAAAAGAGGCGAACTATCCCTTTAGACCAGCCTAAACCAGTTCCTTTAATTCCAATACTGTAACAGGTTCATGCTTTATTAAGGGTTGATTTAACATTATATTGTATTACTTTTTCTGAACCACATTTATACCAGAAATTTGTCAGCATAGTATCTACATGTAACCTTGACTGTGAAGTTTATTTAAGAATATATGTGTCTAACAGTAGTTTGATGTTTGACATAAAAAAAAATGAATCTACCTCAACTGAACCTGAGTTGCTAAGGAAGTTTAAATTTTCACATCAGGCAAACTTTAAAGATGAGAGAAGAAGTTCCAAAATCTTTTCTTCCTCTTTCGTCAATCATCTCTCGACCCCTCATAATTCATGTTGTGTGCTTGTATGGTATATAGAGCCAAATATAACCCTGTTTTAAACTAGCTCTACGATAGCAGCTACAACAGAAAAACACTACTTATACACAAACGCTTCAGTATTGAGAATCTAATAATACCATATATAATAATGTATTAGTCAGTGGAAAAAAAACAGCACTAGAACTTTAGTACTAACTAAGTTTTTCCTGCAAATATTTGCGCACCGTTACTTGAGTGGGATTTTTGCTAAGAAGTCAATTCTGACTTTTTTACCCTGTCGGCAACCTGCTACAAGTTGATTGATTCTTAGTGCAGACATACGTTTGAGGACATGGCTCCCTAATACTAAATAGAATTCTAAAACAGCTTTGCGCAGCAGCGTAGGAAATGTGACAGGAACAATGGGAAACGGTGCGTTCGTTGGGGACCATTGGGCCAGACGTAATAAGCTTTGTACATGACCAGACAACATCCAATGGAATTTTCAATTTACTTTCTTTAAGCGTTTCCACAGAAACGGTGATGTTGAATCCACTTGGGAGTTTGTAAAATTGCACCCTGTTGTACTAACCAGGCTGTCCCCTATTTCAGTAAATAACTAGTGTTTTTCTTTGCTCCATTTAACACACCTATAGACCGCTTGACTCACTGTGAGGAGGCGCAATGTTCAATTCTGTATTCCCAGAAGCATCGGGCATCAAGCCAAGTGAGTTGCATCACATGGCTGAATGAAGAAACAATATTAGTTTCTTTTCTCATATTGCCTGTTTTTTTATTGGCAGCTCTTTGCATCATGCTGTGTGCTATTAAAGTTTCTTTATCCAGTTTCTATTGACGCGACATCCTTGTGAATGTCCTCTATCTCTGTTATTGAATGTACGAAACAGGTATGCATGCTTTGTAAAGCTGACCGAAAAAGCGAATGAAGGTCTAATTTATCATTTCCAGTTAACAGAGTCATATTTCCATCCCGCCGCAAAATGGACAGGTCGTCATTTCGCCTGCGGCAAGCTGTCAGTGAGGCTGAGGCCTGTGTGTGGCTGAATGTGTTAGTGTGAAAGCATCCATCCTGCCTTCAGCATCAGTCCCTTTCACTGCAGCCATAATTACCACTGTCTGAGGGTAACCAACAGTGGCGGATCTCATTATGCCATGATATGGGTCGCGTCTGCATATACAGGCACACATACACTGCCTATTTACATATGAATGTATCCAGTTTTGCACACACCACCCGCAAGCAGGCACACACTCAACTATCCACCCAGTCACTCACACACACACATAAGAAACCCAAGCATTTACATATAAAAGAGTTAATGTGCAACACACACGTGACATAGTACACACACACAGCAGCCTATTCAAACATGCACCTCACACATATTGGCTACTCATAAATTTAGACACTTCCGTCAGAAGGCCCTCGCCAGCCGACAGGGATATGAACCCAATATAGCATCCCAGAGATAAGCCAGTGACTCTGGAAGCAGAACTAATATTATTTGCACGGTGTCGAACGTTTATCTGGCACCGCCTGCAAAGTGATGGTTCGGTGTCACTTTTGTTTAATAATGATGTGCCAATAGTAATATGCCTGCTGGCTGGAAACCTATTACAGTTCAAAAGATTATCCAAATACAATCTAATTTGGAATATTGCATTTTGACAGGCTGTGACTAGAGGAGGTGGGATGGTAATGCGATATTTTTTTCTTTCTTTTTAAAAAGAATTCCAATTAACATTTTTAATGCTCAACAAACCAATGGTGACTGCAAATATGCGGAGGTGTTTGACTGCGCCGAATCTCCTGATGGCATTCAGACAAAGGAGCGAGAGGAAAATAACTTTGACATAATGCAAACTTTTGATAAGCTCTGCCACGGTTTTGGGATCTCCTGTCAGTTGACCTGAAATTGACGGCGTAGAAAAAAAAAAAAAAAAAAAAGAGGCTAACCTTATCTAAATATTGTGTAGGGGAGGAAACACTGTCAAACCCTTCAAACACAGAAATCTTTATTAGTCATTCATTATTCTTATCAGAGATGGCACAGGTACCTTCTGTAAAAGGGGATAATCCCTTCTTGGATTTCACAAAGATTAACATTCAAGCATAAATTTAATTTTTACTGCTCGTTGAGATACACTGTGACGACATGTAACCCTACATAAACGGACAAAATTAGCCTAGAGCAACAGTACAAGGCATTCACAGAAGATTCCGCATTTGTCTTACGATGCAATGATCATTCAAAATGCTACCTACACCTTTATTAAGACCTGTCTTTGCACACCTGCAGCCTTGGATTTAGCTGCCTTATTATCACCTTCCTCTCATAAATACTTAACCAAGATAGATCAACACAGCAGTCGAAATTGGGGGGGAAAAAGGTAGATTTTGCAAGTCATTAAAACTAAAATTAAAATCCGCCCCATGTATCATCTATCTAACATTGTTATATATTACCAACATGGAAAGTTTAATGTATTCCAAGAGGGTTTTTTTTGTGATGAAGCGTTTTAATTTACCCCCTTCTCTTTTTTTTTTGCGCTCATACCTGCCCCCTCCCTTACTTGTCTCACTTACAGCCCTTCTCCTTTAGTCAGTTACTTCCTGCTTTTTGCACGAGTCACTCGGGACACTGCTGTATTTCTGCTGCGTGCATACACTGTTGATTTATGCACAGGCTACCTCTTCACAGGTTTGTTGTCGAGCTTTTTTTTTTTTTTTTTTGCACCTGTATTAACAATGGTTGGACTGAAAAACAACAACAGAAAAGTCTAAACCCCTTATGGTCTTTTTTTACTTTTCTTTGTGTGTTCTTTGGGTGTTTGCGCTTTTTTCCAAACTTGCTTCATCATTCACTCACAGTTTTACATTATAAATATTTACGATTATTCTTGTTGAACAGATCCAATGCATCCATCAGTGTTAGAATGTGTAATATAGAGATTAAAGAACACCGTGTAGACTAAGAATACAGTGTGTATGTGTGTGAATGGGTAAATGTGGCTTGCATTTCAGTGCTCAACCACAATATCCATCCATCTTCAATACCCGCTTAATCCAACTCAGGGTTGCTGGGTTGCATCCCAGCTGTCATTGGGAGAGAATCCATCACAGGGCCACACAGAGACAAACGAGACAAACATCCAGCCATGATCACACCTAGGAGACACCAATTAACTTGACATGCATGTTTTCGGGTGGTGGGAGGAAGCCAGAGTAGCTGGAGAGAAAGTGGCCTGATTTGATTACCCCATGTGGAGGCCGAAACTTCTGAGGTTATGTGTCCACTGCATAATATTGAAGTATCCACCATGATATCAGCCGAGTTTGTGGTCTGGATCTCATTCTTTTGATGTCTGAAATTTTGTGCAAGTATTGGATTTGACTGGATAGAATGCAGGTTAGAGGCATTTTCAAAGTGGCTTATTTTTTGGGGGCTGGAAGTTTTTTTTTTTTTTTTAAATATATACTGAGTTGCACTCTGACTCTTAATGAAGATCACCCTTACTTTTACTCTATGGACCAGCTCAATAGTTGTTGATGATGATTTTAGAGTTACAAGTTTCCACCCAGTATCTTATAAACTAAAAGCCTGATTGGAAGACATAGCTATAGATATCTTCAGTTTCTTCTTTTCTCTCCTCCTCTTTGCAGATTATCTCTTTGATGTGGGAGGTTGATGTGATGAAACAGGGTGTTGGTCTGCCAACTGGACCTTTTTCATCTTCACAGCCTGGAAAATCAGCTCAGCAGAGTTCGATTGGTTGATGGATGTGAAGAACTTCATCTTTGATGTATCTGATGAGTGTGATTCAGTCGGTACATGCTTTACTGGAAAACCCAGAGTGCAAAACTTTAAAAGAGTAAAATGGAACTGGAGTGCAGTAACTGACACAACTGTCTCCATATTACTGTACATACTGCCAGTTTCTTGCAAGAATAAAGCATACAGTGGCTTATAGTCAAGTATTTCATGGTGATGAGTCTTATATTGCACTCCTCAGATAAGAATTTCCCCATTGCAAATGCTTAGATTGAGTTGAGGTTGCAGAAGGAAATAGCATCTCTTCATGTCATGATGTGTGAGACATCTGTGTGGTCAACCATAACCATTTCTTCAGTGGAATTTTGATGAGTTCATTGGCAGTGTGATTGCCTGCCGTTGCCTCAATTCTAATGGAGCTATGTGCATATTAGATTCTTGTAGAAGAAAATGTTAATTTCAGCCTGAAGGCAAATTAATGGCAAATAAAAGTGATA
The DNA here is from genome assembly GCF_027942865.1 of Odontesthes bonariensis. Classification (NCBI taxonomy): domain Eukaryota; kingdom Metazoa; phylum Chordata; class Actinopteri; order Atheriniformes; family Atherinopsidae; genus Odontesthes; species Odontesthes bonariensis. The sequence continues at coordinate 5,544,547 of NC_134523.1, read as the reverse complement.
GTCAGATTGTGCTTGCTGCTGCAGCCATGTGTTTTTCCTCTTCTCTTTCATTGTTTAACTCTGTTGTATGGAGCTCTGTGCTGAATAAGTGAAGATTACACAAGGCAACGCTTTTCCATTTTGCCAGTATAAACAGTAAACCCCTAAAAATAGTCTACCATGTTTTCTGCAAGTACGACACTGAGAAAGACTGTTATGAGCAAGATTGACAAATGTCGATAGTGAGCAAATATTTCATTTCTGAAGTTTTTAGTGGATTTCCAAAGCATCTCTGTACATAACATCACATGTATTTTTAGGCCCTATAACAACATACTTAGTGGATGGTGGTCTGCCATACTGGTGTAAAAATGATTGTCTCATTATAGAGAACACGACAGGTCCATTGCACTAAAGGCTCAAATATCTCAAGCATTACTGAATGGCTTGGCATTTAATGCAGACATCATAAAATATATTAGCATTCAAACCCATTGTGCTAAGAAGGTGAAAAAAATATGGGCAACATATCTGTTAAGATTAGATTAAGATCAGATTTATTGTCATGCATACACACAAAATTTGTTCTCCGCTTTTAACCCATCCAGGTTGGCACCTGTTGACACTCATGCACAGGGTCACATAGATACAGATGTAAATGTAAATGCACTTTATTTATACAGCCCTTTACAGACAATCCAAAGTGCTTTATAGCAGGTAATAAATAAAGAGAAGAATAAGTAAAAACAAATAAAAAACATAAATGAACAGTGAAAGCAATAGAATACAACAAAATCGATTTTTTATTTATTAATTAAGATAAAATAAGATAAAAGTGACATCATATTACTGGGTATTAAAAGCAATCCTAAATAAGTAGGTTTTTAGCCTAGATTTGAAGATGCCGAGGTCAGAAATAAGACGCAGCTCGACGAGGAGCTTATTCCAGAGCCTGGGGGCAGCGCCGGAAAAGGCTCGGTCACCCCAGGGTTTTTTGACCTGGGCACTAACAGCAAAAATTGATTTGTTGACCTCAGAGCTCTACCAGGATTGCGGACTGTTAAAAGCTAAGACAAATATGATGGGGCGAGGCCGTTAAGAGCTTTAAAAACAAACATTAAAAGTTTAAAATCAATTCTATAAAGGACAGGAAGCCAAGATAGTAGTAGAATAGATGCCAAAGATGCCATACACTGGAGCGGTGGGCAGCTATTCACAGAGCCCGTGCTAGCAAATTAGCCTAACTCAAATCTGCTCTGTTTCTATGATTGTCCTGCAGAGCCTCAGCTTCACTGCTACACTTTTGGCAGTACACTCACTGGTGAAGTTCCCACAGAAGAAAGTAAATGTTTGGATCTTTGAAAGCTTCTGGTTGTCATTGTGTATTGTATGTTGCATTATATTTTGCCTTTCTGCCATTGTTGTATTCTGTGAGACACTAGACATTTTTGGACCAGTTACTTTTACATATTGTAAAACGCAGACATGCACAAAGACTTTCCAAGAACCAATAGAGACACACTTGAATAGTAAGCTGTTGCTCATTTATAGATTCAAAAATGTTTTGGCTACTACCAGTCTGCACTTAATGTGGCATAAACACCATAATTATATCATCTCTTGTTGTCTGTGATCAAGCAACTATAAAAATAATCTAACATGAAATGAAAAGAAATTTTGCCTTCATTTAAAAAGGTCAGTCAAAAACAGTCTGGTCAAAAAGCCTTTGTGGTCAGATGATGTTAATTACAATACTTTTCTTCCCCTTCAGGACAACATTGCAAACTGGTTTTGCCAAAACAAATAGTCTCACATGATAACTTAGAGACATTACCACTTAAAATTTGGTTTCCCATCAGATAATGCCCCAAACCAAACCAGCAGTAAGAGTCTACAGGCTACTCAAAAAACCAAACACAATTAACTAACTAGAAGTGACTGTCCTTTAAGAAACTTCTCAAATAATTGGTGGCCTTTTTTTCTTTTTGGCACAATTGTCAAAAATCTTATGAAACAAGCCTTGGTCAAATGACCTGTTGGTTTAAGTGCAGTTGCCCTTCCCTCACCCCGACTGAAAAAGCTCTTCTGAGACCAGGCTATTTGGAAGGATGGAAGTTCCTCCTGCCTTTTCATCCAAGGGTTGTTGAGAAAGGTGACAGCTTGTCCTTACCATGACAGCTGAGCAGCTGAGGTAGCCACGGGGGAGGAAGTGACTGTCTCTTACAGAACCGGCAGCTATATTAGTTTGAAGTGGAGTCAGATCCTGAACAAGAAGAAGCTCCCGGAGAGATTCAAGACTTCATCAAGACTTCAACAGAACGTCAATGAAGTGTTAGTTTTTGTATGTTTGTGTATTGGCAAAGGACTCACTGTCATGCTGGCTGTTGCTGACACAAGTTTTTTTTTATTATCCTACAGTGTTTTTATGGGTGTTGCCTGGGCATCCGGTGTGCAATTTAATGCAGTAAACACAATCATAATGAAACTAATCGCACTGTGACGCTAGTCACACCATAGCTTTATAAATAGATATAGATAGTTACTCTATTGATCCAAGAGTGAAACTGTTTAGCAGTGCTGATCTGTAAAAGAGCAACAGATGCTAATAAATAATGCTTTATCATCAACATTAATACACTAAGCCAGATATGTGCACAGGGTAACTCGTAGTAATGTATGTGTACCATTAATTACTGCTTTTCTTCCTCGTATTAATGTAATTAGATGATTGAACTAAGAGAACTACAGTATCATCAGAAACATGCCAATAATGTAACGTTAACACACTGAGAGTGAGAGAATAGAGGCGAGGAGAGGACTGGTGTTGTGTCGAAAACACACCTTATCCACACAGATGGAGATTTGCTGAATTACTGAAGATAACACTTCAACTAGACAGAATTTAATTAACAAAGTAATGATACAACAATAAAAATAAACTTTAAAAAAGTAAGAGCAATCGGTGTAGGCTATGTCATTTTCATTGCCTAAGCTGTAAGCGTTAGCTACTGCTAAATGGAAAAATAACCAAATAAATAAACCCTTGCAAATGATTTCTCAGATACTTACGTTTCCCTGCTCTGAAGTTCAGGCCCTGGAAGTTGAAACTGATCCCTCTTTGTGGCTCAGTTTCTTCAGTCTATCGTTGAACTGGGCTAAGTTGGTAAAAAAGCCAAATGAATAATATTTGCTGCACATCCACAGTCCTTTTGCTAACTCTCAATATATAGTTTATACACAGGGCTCCTGTATCCTCTGAGGCTGGGGATAGATGTAAGATGCATGCTTCTCACAACAGCTGACAACACAACAGAACATTCTCCCTGCAAAACTGGCTTCTTCCATCTAGCAGGGTGGATGCGAGCTGGCAGGGTGAACATGATGAGCTTTTTGTGTGAAATATTTTCAAACCCAGGGGGCCCAAAACAAAATGCCATGGTTTTTTGGTTTGGAACCAACTTCAAACACTGAAATGTCGGTCCCTGTCTCAACAGATATCCTTTGAATGGTGTTACGGTGTTTGTTGCCCCCTAAAACTTTAAAGCTACAGACTAGCAACAAACAACCATCCATAAATGTTATCACATTCAACTGACACGTCCATGTTGTTCCTACGGTTACTGCTAATCAGCGATCTTCTTTCTTCGTTGTTCTTAAGTCGATAGATACATCAGTGAACAGCAGTGCCATTTACTGGATGGTGCTTTGTGAATCACAAGCTGTTTGTTTGTGGATCCGTGTGAATTTGTGGAAGGATTGGCTGTGTTCGAAACCGCATACTTCTCCTACTACTCCTACTACTCCTACTAACTTTTTGAGTTAGTATACGAGTTTGAGTAAGCGAGAAGTTCCCGGATGCATACTAGATTTGCCGAAATGGTGAGCATGCATCATGAGGTTACTACTCATACTCAAACTACCCAAAATGCAACGTAACGTGATGCCACCAATCGTCATTTCCTGTCAAAATGGCAGTTTCAAGATAGCTACAACGAGGGTAGGTTCACTTCCTGTTTTCAAAACAAAAGCACCAATTGTATCGTAATGGCTTTCCCTATGATAAAAGGCAACAGGTATTTTATTTTGTGAAAATAACCAGAAGTGCGTTGCTCACTACGGCTAGCTTTAGTAGTGCCGAATTGTAAATACCGTATTTTGTCAGATTTTCTCGCCTGAAAATGTTTGAAATGTTGCTAAAGTTTACAGAGTTTAGAGCTTAAGCGAAATCAGCTTCAGGCCGGCTGATTTTGGTTCGGCCAGGAGCGAAATGCATTGTGGGTAAACGCTCTGCATACTGTCTGATCGATCAGTATGCAGTATGCAGAATGGAAGTATGCAAGTATGTAGTATGTAGTATGTAGTACGCGGTTTCGAACACAGCAATGTCTCAAAAATACAAACGTGTGATTGGTGATCCACAAATGCTGAGTCACAGTTCACAAACAGAAAATTATACATTTACAAATACACATATATTTGTAAAAACCAACACACAAGTTACAAATAGGAAATTTGTATTTGTGGACAGCAAAACACGTGTGCAACTCAAGGCATATTTGTAGATCACCTTCTGTGGATCTGGTCTTTTATTAGTTCCCAGAGTCAGAGCCAGACATGGAGGAGCTGCATTCAGCTTCTATGCTCCACATGTCTGGAACAAACTCCCAGAAAGCCTCAGAGCAGCTGACACACTCAGTGTATTTAAGTCCAGGTTGAAGACACACCTATTTTCAGCTGCGTTTGAATAAAGCTCAAAACTTAATCACATTTTAACTACTGATTTTATCTGATTTTATCTATTGTTCTTCTTTCTTTCTTTTTTGTTTAAAATTTAAATCATGCTTTTTATTTCTACTGTTTTAATGTCTCTGTAAAGCACTTTGAATCGCCTTGTAGTTGAATTGTGCTATACAAATAAACTTTATTTATACAAATAAACAAGGCCTTGCCTTGCCTCTGTGCATTTGCAGTTATTTTTGAGACAAATTTAAGCCCAAAGATTTTCATTCACAATTCCTGACATGTATAGCCGTCTGTCAAAAGAAATAGAAAAAGATGAGACAAGGAGCAGCACACTTAGGAATCCAGCTGTATAAATATACACTTACACTTAAGATTAAACTTTGGAGCAAAGTCTAGTTATGCATAAACAGTCAGGAATGATCACTGCATGATCTCGATGTGTTTGTCTGATTTTGAGAAGGTAATTTCCCTACAATTTTGGTCAGACTAACAAGTTTACATGCATTTTAAATGTCCGGTTTTGGTCGGACACTAACGATTCAGGTGTCATGTAAAAGTAATTAGAGGTTAATCCTCAACAGCTGTGAAACCAGCATCAGCCCCTGCTTGGCCAGTCTTCACAAGTGGGGCAACAGCCCACACTCACATGAACTTGTGGTCAGCATCAATAACTTCAAATTCATCACTAACTAAAGACTAAAAGGAGCTTTAGAAGCACACCAGAAGGTAGCTGCTTGGGTTGAGGACTTTCAGTTGACTAAAAATAATAAACTGTAATTGAGATGTCCCGTTATATTCATGCCATAGACTCCCAGGAACCCAGAGATTTAGCATCCTCCCTGCACACACAAACACACTTGAACACACTGCCTGCCCATCATCTGAACAGAGCGCAGCCCGATCCTCAGCTCTGTCTCCCACAACAGTGTGACTCACTCTCCAAGCTGTGCAGTCAGTGGAGCACATCAGCTTCCATCTTCACAGGAAACGCTGGCACCGCTTTCACTTTTCTATCTCATTATGCACATATATATACACTTGCTAATAGACTAAGCATACTCAGATCAGCCATGCAAACATGCACTCAAAAAGCATGAAACATGTTTAATACAAATGTTTCATGCAGCAGGGACCAAAGACAGTCTGCGATGGCACAGACGTTGGTCCACATGCTGACATGTGTTAAGGATTTTATCACAGGACGAAAACATGAAAAACATCAAACATAGTACACTCAAACATACTCCACGTTTCTTATACTTACTGTTATTTTTATGGAAGTTTTTTTCTAGTTATTTTGATAAGAAATAGTGAAATTACCATAATTTTACACGGCAAAATTTTAGAATCGGTTTAATAATCAAGGGAACCATTAAAAGATAAATAACCATTTCTCAATTCTACAAGTTGGAATGGTATAATGTAAAATCAGTGTGTCAATCCAGCAATAAAATGCTTAAAAAAAAGCAAAGCAGGCATAAATGAAGGAAATAATAACAGAAAAATGAGCTGCAAAACAAACCTAATCTGGGGATAAACTGTGACCTGAAACAAATTTGCATTGTGGAAGAGTGTGTGGGTATGTTCTGTCTCGGCTGGCGATCGTCAACTATCTCTCCTGTGTGTGTGTGTGTGTGTGTGTGTGTGTTTGTGTGTGTGTGTGACTTGGGAGACAAGATGAGATGAGTCACACAGCTGTGACTCATCTCACCAAAGTAACACAGTGTTCTCATACTCACATCAATACAGCATACAAATACGCACACGCTCACATTAAACATACAGCTGCCTCACACACCCTCAAACACATTACAGTCAGATTATACAAACACATTTCGTACTATTGTTGTAATACTCATTTTATATGCTAATACACATAACTTTCAACTGCATCTTAGTTTTCATCAGCTGCTAGGCTTGCTCTGTTGTCACGGCAATGTCTTAGTCTAATTTAATCCTCATTAGTTTGACATAGGGCTGCACAGTGGTGTGGTTGTTGGCACTGTTGGATCTTTGTCCAAAACAAAATTATAACCCATTGAACAAGCAACTATGATGTGACATTTGGTTGATGTTTGCAACTAAAAACTAATCTTTTATGGGATGCTGGGAGGGTGTTGTGTGTATGCACTGAAGTAGCATTCAAGCACCACAGTGGTAGTTGTGTTTCCGTTAATAACTTTGTTAGCATTGTTAGCATAGCGATACCAAACACTGAACCTGGTGAACAAAGCAGACATCAGTGACTTAACATCAGTCTGTCAAACATGGTAGCTTTAGTGATTGACTCTCACTTTTCAACGAGGTATAGGGGACTGCAGATAGAGGATGATAGATGGAGAAAGTAGTCCCCCCCCCCCCCCCCCCCCTTTGGAGAATCAAAAACGGTTGGTGTGAAACCATTTACTTTGTATTTGACTGAATCACTTCCATAACAGATTATCAGTGAATGGCACAGGTTATCTCAGTTTAATGTGATACTTTCTAGTCCAACTGAGATCCCATTCAGTCATCCTGTGTTTGATTGTTATCACTGTTGGGAACTGTTGTGACCAGCTGCTCTGCCTGCGATACACCGACCTAAGGCTAATGATTTATGTAAAACTGTTGTTGAAATGAGATTTCCACGTCATTTGAATTAAGGGAAAACTAATTAGCAATAGGCATGATGTTCAGCTATTAAAAACTAAGGTGAACAATCTATCTCTATGATTAGTTGTTGCACAGGGCCCAGTCTGTCGAAAAAAAAGTGAAGAGAGGCTAAAAGATACTTAAAACTGGAAAAGCACTTTGGATTGTTTTGTACATGAAATGTGCTATACAAATACATTTGACTTGATTTTTTTTTTTGAAAATCAAAATGCAGCATTTTGTATTATACCTATTCTCACAAACTTCTTCACTGCTTTTGCTTTTTTCCATGCAACGTCATAACATCTATACTCCTGTAAAAAGAAATAAAGTACACTCAATTCCAAGTTCAAGACATTATAAAAATAATTGAAAAAATAACTTGACCCCTTACCATGTTTTAAAATTAGGTAAAGACTGCATCAGACGAACCGAACAACAACAGATGATATATTACAGCAGGTCGTTATTATGATCTTATTAAAAAAAACAACTACAATAAGTAGTGATTCAACAGCTTGTTGTATCATCTTGAGCAGCAATAACGTGAAGTAATCATTTTCTGTAGGATGTTCTTAGTCTCTCACATTGTTGTAGAGGAATTTTGATCCACCCTTCTTTACAATGTTGCTTCATTTTATTGGGGTTCGCAAGCATTTGTTTTTTGCACTGCTAAAAGTCTCACCACAGCATTTCAATCAGTTTGAGGTCTGAACTTTGGCTCATTGCAACTTTCTTTTCTTTTCCACATTCGCTACTATGCTTGGGATCATTGTCCTGTTGTATGACCCAGTTTCAGCCAAGCTTTAGTTGTTAGACGGATGGCCTCAGGTTTGCCTCTAGAATACTGTGGTATACAGAGGAGTTCACGGTCTCCTCATCGAATGCAAAGTGTCCAGATGGCTGATGACAGTTGGAATATGTGTATGTAATATGTTGTGTTTCATTTTCACAAGACAGGCTGTGTTCGAAACCACATACTTCTCCTACTACTCACACTACTCATCCTAACTTTTTGAGTTAGTAAGCGAGAAGTTCCCGAATGAATACTAGATTCGCCGAAATGTTGAGCACGCATCATGAGGTTACTACTCATACTGAAACTACCCAAGATGCAACGTCCTGTTTTCAAAACAAAAGCACCAATTGAATCGTAATGGATTTCCCTATAATAAAAGGCAACGGGTATTTTATTTTGTGAAAATAACCGGAAGTGCGTTGCTCACTACGGCTAGCTTCAGTAGCGCCGAATTCGTGGGAACAAAATTGTAAATAGCCGGTATTTTGTCAAATTTTCAACATGTTGGGGATCTAAACGACTACTTTCTCACCTGAAAATGTTTCAAATGTTGCTAAAGTTTACAGAGTTTAGAGCTTAAGCGAAATCAGCTTCAGGCCGGCTGATTTCGGCTCAGGCAAGAGCGAAATGCATTCTGGGTAAACACTCTGCATACTGTCTGATCGATGAGTATGTAGTATGCAGTATGGAAGTATGCAGTTTGCAAGTATGTAGTATGTAGTATGTGGTTTCGAACACAGCCTATGTTTTTCAAATATAGACAAGAGGCTGCCTACTGGCAGCCCTTTCAAACAGGCTATACTTGTTCAGTGTTTTTCTAATTGTAGTACCATGAGCTTCAACATTTAACATGCAGACTGAGGAATAGAGTCATAGAGTCTGAGCTATAGCGCTTGGATTTTTGGTCTTACCTCGAGCATGAATCTGCTGATGATCACTAAATCAAGTGCATTAGATTAGCAGCAGCTGGCCCCATACTGACACTCTTGATATGGAAACAGAAAGGGTGTGTTTAGTTTTTCACACACGTTTGCATTTTAGCTTAATTGTTTTGTAAAATAATAATGCCACAGTGTAATGTTTCATTTTGTTGTTGTAAATATAAAGATGTGTTTACCGAAACTGAGTGCACTTTTTTTTCACACGACTAACTGTTTTTGTTAAGTGGACCCAAACACTTTTAGGTATGCAGATCACACATTTATTTTTGGTCATTTGCTTTGCACTGGTGACACTAACCCCACTTTGCCCCATTATCCAACAAAACACACCAAAACAATGAAACACCAACAGTAACATCCAGCAGAATATCCGGACACTATGGATGCCCTTTTTATTTATTTATTTTTTTCCTTTTATCCTTTTTTACTCCGTATTATAACAACCATCCGAATAATAGAAGGACCCAATTGGACCGGTGGCCTCAAAGGTGCCAGTGCAATTTCCTCTCACCTCAGCGCCTCGGCACTTACTTGCTACTACCGCGTATGTCTGTAAACAAAAAATCTCATAGGTGTGATGATAAAGAGAGGGGAAATGAGGGACCAATCAGGAATGAGTCTTTGTAGAGAGTTCAAAATAGAGCACTTGAGGCCCAACTGTTGCCTGGATACACAGATTGCAGGCAATTACAGAGCCAGATTACAGTGGAGAGAAAATAGGTGATACTGTCAGTGGAGCACAAATTTGTGTGGGTGACGAGTAAGTGACAGTGCGTGCGTACATGTGTTCACGCTGATATGTGAAAATGCAGATGCAGATTGTTAGTGATTTATTTTTTTTCTCCATCTATGACCTCCTCTGCATGACACTTTGTGTGTATATGAGTGCAAAAGGAAACGGGTTTACACGTTATTCATGCAACTTCACCACCTTTTCGTCACTATTTGGAAAACTGATATTACTATTTTAAAAACTCATTTAAAAAAGCAGGAAAAATTTATAACAAAGACTATCACACCCACAGTTTTCTATGATCAGAGTTCTGCTGAGGCTTTGCGTGTAATTTTTTAAACACAACACCAATGCGCTGAACAAACACATTCTACGGTCAACAACTATTGCTCCCTTTAACAACTGTTAACAAGGTTTCTGGTTGAAGTCGTGGGACCTCATATATGCATTACAGTTTGGATTTATTTAAATAAAAAGTCAACGATCTTCTCAGTTTAAGTTGACTTTTTAAAGCCTCGTAGGTCTAAAGTAACTTGTCCTATGTTTGCAATATTCAGGTCACAGAACAAAAACAGATCAGACACAACGGAGAGACCGTCTAAACAAGGTCACATGACCAGAACTAAAGCCTGTACAACCTGTAGCTCAGCAGTAATCTTTTTTAAGAAGGAGGCTGCACATTTTTAACTTCGGACAGAGTAAAGGGCATCTTCCCCTCCTCTGTGCCTGGTGGCTTAGTGACCACATCCCCCACATCCCTGAACCCCCACCACTTTGACCCCGGCTCTCTTCTTCCCTCCGATTCTCCCGATCTGTGGAGCAGCCTCTCCTTCAGTTTGGCCCTGGGGAGGATCCAAACGACCAGCCCCATCACTACCAGAGCAGAGCCCAGGCAGGATAGCCCAATCCCGGCCGCAGTGCTGAGGTGCAGCCCCCTGTTATAGCTGATGGCCTGGGCATCCACGAAGAACAGGTCTCCCTCTCCAAACGACTCGATTTTGTGGGGAGAGGAGTAACCGACTGACAGGGACACCACGCCTGCAGTCAGGATCAGGAGACCCAGGGCCAAGGACACCTGGAGGCAGGGAGACAAACACAGGAAGCTGGGATAGTCATTAATTCAGACTTGGCTTTTTTTAAACTCTAGGTGGTCCTACTAGCACAATGCTCTTCACTCCTTGTTAAGAAAGGTCATATTGTTGTTTGTATTGCAGAAAAATCCAAATAGCAAAACATGCAGGGGGGCCTCTTTGTAATCCCCCTTGCCTTTACAAATACCAGCACACCCCTGTCTGTAGTTTGTCATGCAGAGACAGTTTAAAGTGCACCGTAAGCACAATATTGCTGGTGTTATTACACTGGTGAAGGTCATCGATGGCAGGTGAAAACAGACAAGAGACATCATGTGTCACAGAGGTGGCACAACAAAGGTACACACTTTCTATGGGTAAATGTTCATGGTTTAAGTTAAACACTCTGAATATTATAGGTTAAGGTTTAAAGCGCATCAAAAAAGGTCCGTTTTTTTTTTACATGTGTGCAGTACCAACACTTTCCTTAGAACATTGTCAAGTTGAGTAGCTTTTACCTTCCAGACTGCCGAGTTCCACCACAGGGCTGACCTCCGGACGAAGCCCCGATTCTCTGGGTCTCTCTCCCACATGGAGGACGAGCATTCTTCGTAGAAATGGTGCAGATAGGAACGAACCCCAAACTGAAGACAGCTGGAACCTGCCTGGAAGGGTGTTGAGAGCAAAGCGACTCAAATATGTATGAAAACAGGAAAAAATTCTGTCCTCATCTCTCTTTCATGGTCAAAGAAATGATAGCCGTCATGAAATTTGTTGTGATAGAATTTGTTTTATCAAAAATGAAGACGGATATCGAATAAATTCTTTGGACTAAAGTCCAGTGTTGACCAACATAAAAATCCAAAAAGATATTGGAATTCCCAGATCATTTCTTTAGTGGAATATCATTAGTGGCTGAGGTAGTGACAGTTACATCTGGGAGAAAGTTCTTATTGAAGGGTATATGTGGCGTTTCGTAGCTTTGGGGGTTGCAAAACACAGCCAGTTATTCTCCAATTAGTATTCTATCTGTACCTTGTACTTAAGAATTCTTAAAACACTCGACTTAAAGAACTCAAATGCAGATAAACAAATTTGGTTAAAGCCAAAGATTAAGGGAAGACTAAAGCTCTCATAGATGGGCAACAATGTTTCAAGGATAATGATGTATGGGAAGTTCAAATTAATTTCATTGAAGGCAACAAAATGAAGCCCATGAGGAAAAGAGCACTGCCTATAATAAAACATAGTGGAGGTTACACTGTGCTGTGGGGCTGCTTTGCTGCCTCCCGTAATAGACTTATCAAAGAAACGTTGGAATTAGAAGACAACCAAAGCATTTCAGTCCAACATTAATCAAAGATCTGCGGCGTCTATAAATGTCTGAACCAACATTTGCCCTTATAAGCAAGATTACCACAGCAACAGCACGTGATAAGTGAGGTACAACTAACTTTTCTCAGGATGATATAAGCAAAGCTCAGGTTTCATCTTAGTTCGTGAACAATCCAATACATGGTGAATTGGTGACTGGAAGAGGCAGCTTCAGAGGATCAAAAAGGAATGTTGCCATCAATGCTTGGGCACGGCCGTGCCTCTGCTGGATCAGCGGTTGTCTGAGGAGCTATGACCGTGTGAATGAGAAGCACGTTGTGAAAGTGCTTTGTGGAATCTTGATAAGGCTTAACTCTATGGATGCAGACCAGTTGTGTGGAAAAATGACTGAAAAGCAAAGATGAACTGCTTTACACTGACTGGCAGTCGTTCCTGATCCTTATCCCATCATACTGAGCTGAGATGTACCAATGCAAAAAGGACCTCTGTGATCTTGAAAGAGCTTGAACACATAGAAAGTGGCATAAACCACCAGCAGACATGTTGAAAGAGCTTCCAGATGGGTTTTAAGAAATAAATCAAATGTTGTCATCATAGCCAAAGGTTCTGCAACCAATTATCAATAAAGGGAACCAATAACTGCGTCTGAGCACATTTTGTGTTTGTAACATTTTACAATTTTTCCAGTAACCTTGGCCAGCGCTGAAGTAATTATTTTTGTTTTTTTACTTTTATTCCTGGAGATAATCTAAAATGTTAATTAATAACTAATAATGTTGAACTGATGAGCATCATCATCCAGGGAAACCAAAGCTCACCTCACTGCCAGAGGATTCTCCTCCTGAGCCGGAAGCACAGGCCTCGGGGCACAGCGCCATTACACACCTCTTACACCTACAAAAAAGATACAAACATCATTCTGTAAGCATCCACGGTTCTCCATCAGATGCTTGGCTGTTAACACAGAGACAGTTTATCTGCTGAATATGGATTTTCCTCAGTAAAGCCTCCCTCTCAGCAGAGACCTGTCATGACTCTTGGCCTGTGTTGTCAGGCTGAAGCAGTTATTCTCTCTGCATGTGAACAGTTGACAGCTACCATGACCCTGAGGTGACTCTATCCCCGCCCACAGATGAGTCACACATCTGCAACTGTGCGCACACTGCAGTTGTGTCGCTCTGTTGATTTATCTCAGTCTATGCTTTACAGTAACTTTGTCCTGTCTATGCAGCTACTTTTTAGTTGCTGCAGCTGTGTTTAAAAAAATTCTTCTCCATGTGATCATTTTAGGATTATGTTTCTTGTAACGAGCCAACATGGTGCTTTTACACACACGTGATTTTTCACTGCAGGGCTTTTAAACGACATGGCACTGATATTGGTTCTTTTACCTGTGTAAAGGACCTAAGTACTCAATTCATCACTGCTCGGTATCAAGTAATGCTTCTGTATAAAGAGGCTGCCTATCAGTTGAGCTGTAAAATACAATAACAACCTCAGAGCTCTGCTTTTCCCAGGGCACAGTTCATCACACAAATTTACCTTTATGGATTACGCAGTGGTCACTTTATATGTAATCCGTTTAAAAAGGATTGATAACACATTTTGATGAAAGAGACAAAACCTGAAATATTTATTTTGAACTCTTAGATAATGATCTATTCATTGTTTACTGTTGGTCGAGCTCACTCCTTCCTCTTCAGTAAGGAGTAAAAGGATGGAAATCCGCTGTTTGGTGCAGACTATTTCAATTTTTTTGTGTTTCTACTTTGTAAAAGAGAAAAAAAAGTAATAATTTAGTAGAGGCAAGCTAGGCTACTATTAATATCAATTACACGTGGCTTTATCCCTGATGCTACAGTATAGGGAAATTCTTTAGCTTTTTAGTTTTCATTATTGATAGTTTCCTAAATAATTACTGACTTTATAGACGTTGTTTACATTGCTGTTCTTCCACAGAAGCTGAAGTTTGTACTCTGCTTGCATTTTACTTTTCCTGTAGAAACTAAAATAGCAAAAAAAAAGTCAAGGGTGCACCGCTCAGACTTAGACACTGATATGTTCATACAAAAAGAAGAACAACTGGTTTCTTAATTTCATTGTGGAGCATGAATAAAAGACACATGTTTGAGAGGTCATTCCTCCTCTGAAGTTGAATAGACATGATGCCTCAGTTAAAACGCTTAAAGTATATGAATGTCAGATTGTTCATTCCTCCCTCCTTTGTTCATAACACATCAGTCTGATGTTTGGCGGGCGAATCTACAGCAGAGAGCTGTCCATGGTGCTAGTGAAATTAGCCTCGCTATCCCCGTGGCACGCAGTCAAAGGCGGGATCAGTCCACAGGTATCCAGAAAGAGGAGCAGTGGAGACAAAGTCTCGCACTCATCTGTCTCGCAGACCCTAAATCGTTCAGAAAATGCACCAGGGTTACTTAACTGACAATTGTATGATTTCAAATTCTCCAATTTTTATCGATCAAAGGTGAAAAAGTCGGCTTTGAACCTCTGCACAGGCAGAAACACACGGTGGTCGGTTCAGCTCAGCTCTGATACACACTAACCGCTGGCACTGGACCCCAGTGAGTTATTACGGCCGTTCAGCCTCTCGGTCCATTTCCCACTTTTCCACCATCGCACCTCATCTACAACAACCCACCCTCTGTCTCTCCTCTACCAGACTTCAGAGGCTGTGAAGGTGTCGGTCTTACCCCCCTCCTGGCCGGAGCGCTCGCTTTTCTCACTGGGGATCCATGTGCAGTTGGACCGGTGGATATCCGACGCTGCCGCTGATGTAAATCCGCCGAGATTAGATACTGAGCATGCGTGTAGATGAAAAGAGAGGGACAGGGGGGGGGACCTGGGAGACGTATAAATATATGTGACATACCTTGTTTTTAGACACATTCAGAAAGCTCTATCACTTCAAAATAAGCAAAACTGAACACATTTCTCAGTTTATCGTCCATCAAAACTTGAAAGCACAAAGGAAGATGAATAAAATGAAATAAAAGCTCACCTCCAACTTGAGGGAAGAGGCAAATATACAGTGTATTTCCTACTTCTCTCTCAGTAGAGGTCAAGCACTGTTGTTCAGCTGACTGAGTCCCCCCCTCTGGCTCCCTGTGCACCTGTCTAGATGTTATCACTTTGAGGTTTGTTCATTCTGAAGGGCTTTGGCCACAGGTACTTTTGAAATGCCTCAAACTTTTCTTGACTGACCTCATCTTGAACCCCTGTCCACTGAAAACTATACCTCTCAGTTACAACCTTTTCCCACACACTGCCCGCTGTGCTGATCTGCTTCATCCTGACACTGAACAATGTGACCTTTTTGAAAGTACAGGAACACTGAATGGGTCACCCGACATTAGTGTCTTCTCTCACTGTTGTCATCAAGCTTATTTCAGAATAGAATGAAGTGGAAGGCATTTAAAAAGCCTGAACTGTGGTAGGAATCAAAAGTTAATAACTTACTTCGGCCTTAAGTGTTTTCTTTATTTTGAACATTATTTTGATAATTTAATCAGCTTCTTCTTAAGCTTAATGATTGGATGACTCAGGCACTTTGTGCATGGCCTCTAATATCTCTAATCATCTGTAATAATAGAATTTAAAAATGAAAAAAGTTTTAATGGCACAAAATCATTCTGATATACACTTTAAACTCAGAGTTGGGTTTTCTGAGGGAAACGCTTAAACTCTACTGAATATTACACTTGACAGTGAATTTCTCTCTGTTATTGCTCATAACTATATACTTCCTTTTTTTTATGTGTATTTCTATTAATCTCAATCTGCCTTAGGTTATGTTTGGAAATCTCCACTTGAAAAATACCTTAACATTCAGTCCTTTTTGACTGAATGTCCCCAACTGTCAGGCCAGACTGAACAGCCCCGGGCTCAATGGATAAGAGACGCTTGGGGTCGTGTTTTTGTGCAACAATTCTCCTTGCCCTTCCTTATCAACAGTCCAGGATGAAATAAGAAAACTGGCAAAAATTGACATTTATACTTTCTCTTAATTAAAACTCTAAATTAGAAAGTAAATCAAAGCTCTAGGTAAGAAGTTAAATTAGCCATAGAACTGAACACCTCGTACAAAATCTTCTGGGAATATTACAGAAATACAACAATGACAAGCTGCAGCTTTCAGGGTTGAGAAGTGACGCAAACACGTAGATATAAAAAAAAGTGCAGTGTCCTGATTGTCCACTTGGTCACTCCCCATAGACGCTGTAATAATGCCCCATGCTGTGCAAACATGAGTTTACAGCATTGTGCAAAACAATAAATGGGATTTTGTTTGACAACAAACTGATAAAGAAGGATGAGTCTGAGGTGATGACTGCTCTGGTGTCCAGAAGTGATTGTAAAAGGAAGAATTATGCACACGAAGTGTCCTCAGACAGAGGCTTCTTCAACTCAGCTGCAGAGAGGACCGGCAGAGGAGGTACAAATTATGACTGAGTACAATGACTAATTTTATTGTGTATTATATTTTATTCCTTTTTGGTAAATAATATACACTGCAACAATGTAATTCTCCATTTGGAAATTCATCAATTTGATTCAATTCAGTGCAAAAAACAGTTTTGGTCTTCATACATAATTTGACAACACAAGTCAACCGATGCTTCAATACTGCTGCTCACAAACCAGTGGGTGATACCAGTGGATGATTGTAGGGAGTAAGTTTTTGTCTCAACTGAAATCAGTCAGATTTAGGAATCTGTAATCCACCTGTTAGTGACTAAATTCAGCTAAGGAAACAATAAAAAGAAAGTACAGTCATTCTTCACTTTGCATTAGTCCTGTCGTTAGTTTTTTCAACTGATTTTTTTGCACAACCGTGTCCCTTAAATGCAAATACTGATGGGAGAGTGTCCTTAAATTGAGTACTTTATTCAACCAGCCATCAATGGCCGATAATGCGTCTGGGAATGCAAAGTAAAGAGGCATTGCAGCTTCTGCTTTGATCTAAAGCAGGGTCCCTTCAAGGTACAAGCCATAGCTGAAATATTGTTGAATTAAAACAACCTCTAACTTGGTCACACACACACACACACACACGCATACACACACACACACACACACACACACACACACACACACAGGGTCACAATGATTGTTGGGCATACTTTAAAATGTTTTCTGTAAATATTTCCAGAAAATGCACTTTTTATGTCGTCTGTCATAACAGATCCCGAATGAAAGGAAAACAAGAAACTGTAATTTTTCACATATTCATCCAATCTGTGCATGGAAATAAAATTTGCAACCAGACAGAATAAGTCTGTGAGTGCTTTTGTGTGTTTATGCATGGGGAGGTAGAGCTTCATCATCCCTGCATATTTGTCATTTGGACACAGTATGAGAAGTCATAAAGGACAGGATGAGACTATTTCCAGGGTGCTTTGGTGGGAGAAATACATGAAAAACTGTCTCTGTGTATGGTTCATTTCCACACACACAACCACAACCACATACACACACACACACACACACATACACACACACACACACACACACACACACACACACACACACACACACACATAAAGGTCTCTGTATAACTAATGTGTGCTCTACCACAGAGAGAAAAATATATTTCCATGGTTACGAGTCCTGCAAGGTCAGGCATATGAAGTGAGTGCTAGGTGTTGATTGGTTCATAGATAATTACACTTTCCTTTAAGATGATGTGCAAACAGATTTTTTTTGTCTGCTCTTTTTAGAAGCTGTTGTAAACCATTATCAGTCATTTCAGCTGCAGGCCTCACTGCCCTTATTACTTCCTTTATTCACCAGCTTGGGAGGGTTATTCTTTGCTGTGATGAATTGCCTCGCATTGTGTGTCTGTGCTATCTTAAAAATAACCTGTGCTTCAACCCACATCAGCCTGTAAAACCACTGTCAATACTGCGGAACATCCGAGCAATCATGTTAATTACTTGTGAAAAGCCTTTCATTTATTGGCTCGTCAAATGGATGCATTTTCCAAAGGCACAATATTTAGGTTTAATGACTGAGATGGAGGAATCAGTATTTCATTTTCTCCACCTGTCTAATCCTTTTTGGGGGTGCCAGGAATGGTGGCGGCTGTCCCAACATGCATTGGAAGACGCTTTTGACAAGTTGGCAGTTCAGTTCTAATGAAAAAGATAGTGACATTCACACGTATGGACATTTACTCCTTCACCTAAATCTGTTCTTTCTTTGTTTAGCAACACCACATGTAAATGCAATGAATTATTACTATTAGAACTTAAAGGAACAGTGTGTGCCTCATAAGACTTTTCAGTGTCTTGCAGAGAATAAGATGAGAGGATTAAAACTATCCAACAAGAACCTGTGTGGCACTGGCCCGGTTTATACCGTAGGGGCTTTATCAACATCATGGTGAGTACCAGAAAGTGCAGCAATTTACTTTTCACATAAATAACAAATACATGCAGTGTAAAAGTATACAGTTCAAAACAATGAGCTACTAAATGGACACAATATTAACACAGGTTTAAAAAGTAGTCGCCTCTGCCTACAGTTTCAGGCTTTAAATCTGGCTGAGTCTGTTTTTGAGCTAACGGCAAAGGTATTTGGATTCCGTTAGCCTAAAGACAGTTAGGTAACAGTTAGTTACCTATCTGTTTTAGTCGTGTAGGGTAGCTGTATCTGTGGCTGAAGCAATGAGTTTGTTTTGTAAATCTTTTTCTGTTTTCACATCGGCCTCCAACTCACATTGTGTAGTCATAAAGCAAACAGCTAGCTTAAGGATATTTAGCTAGCTGTTCCCATGTGATTCCAAAAACCATATATCACCACCTCTAAGCTCAACAAATAAGTATGGTCCGTGTCTTTAAAACAACATTAATAATAAAAAAACTGAAAAAGAAACATAGAAATGCTGAAACACGAAAAAGTCAGTTTTCCACATAATGTAAAATAACTGTCAAACTCAATGAAGTGGTTAAAGTTTGGATCCTGCATTAAGCCATAAAGAGTTAAGCGCATTAGTGAGCTTTATTTTGCTTGTAAAGGGATTTTTTTTTTAAATCACTTTTGTGCAGAGACAGTTTGTTATTTATTTCTGTTTCACAATAATTAATACTAAACTAAGCTAATCCAGTCAATACTTAATGCAAAATTTGGCAAACTTGAATGTTGGTAGCTTAGTCTCACCAGCAGCCTAGTCTCACAGAAAAATGTGAATGGAACAAACATTCAGAGCACCATTTTATTTTGATAACGGCTCAGTTCAGATTGCTTGGTGGTGCCTCAGAAAGCTAAACGTTTATCCTTCAATAACTTTTAAAAAATAGTTTCTAAGCCTTTGTTGGTATTCAGAAAGGTAAGAATGTTGCAAAAAACTATGAGAAGTCAGTTGTTTGCTTTGTTGTGACATAACAAACTATAATTTCGTCTCACATCAAGCTCATATAAATGATCTCTTATAGTAACAGAGTGTAACTTCGGCATCACTCAGAGGACCTTCTTTCTTCACCATGAATTTACATCTGGGAAGCAGCATGCCACACTAATGTATATCCTTGTTTCCTGCCTTTGCCTCTGCCGAATATGCTTCCACTCTTCAGTCTTTTCTTCTTTGGTGAGTCTGATCCATTAGCAGTTTTCTGTTTTTGCATGTGTGCCTTTAGACTTTTCACAAAACAAAATCCACAACCACAGATTCCTCCACTTTCCTCTTATTCCTCATAGTCTATTAAAGCTGCAGTCTGCAACTCTTTTTCAAGCATAATGCCTGGAACTGTCCGGGGATTCTGAAAGTAGTACATTAAATACCCCAATACAAAAAAAAATGAGTTCTCTAGGTTCCCTATATGTCCCGCTAGGTCCCTCCAAAGCCAGCAGGTTTGTTTACAAAATTGCAGACCGGACCGGTAAAAGGTAACCAATCAGGTTACGAGCTGGGCTCTGCTGCCTGTCAATCACCGATTGTGCACGCGCGATACAAGGTAGGCTCGTCCCCACGCTTATTTATCTAGACTATTGAACTTCATTACGGGCTAGTCTACTTACTGTGTCTTCCATGTTCCCAAATGACAGGTGAGTTGATGAATGAGGAGTTGTGTACGCGCATCTGGCGTGCATGTCTACGTGCACGAGTTCTCATGTGTTTTGATGGGGCGGGACAGGAAGTTGAATAACGTTTTATTTTTCGGTTAAAAAATAAGCATTTCTTGCATTTTGCGACTACGGAGGTCACCGTTTTCAACTTCAAGCGTTCTGATAGATCATGTAAACTCTTAAAATGCCAAAAATTAGGACTTTACGTATGACAACAACAAATCCTGCAGACTGCAGCTTTAAACAGCAGCCCTCTTCTATATGACTTTTATCCAAATGGTGCAAAATGGAAGTGCAAATATGGCCATTATGCTATGTAGATAGAAATGTTTCATTATAATGTAAAAAAAAAACAAAACATGTCATTTAGGAAAGTGATTACACTGAGACATAGTGTTTGTAATAATTGAAATATTGTTTTTTAAATGCATCATTAATACTATACATCGTAACTTAATACAATATCTAGATTTTAGTCTTTAAGTAACATCTTGCTCGTAGCCAGCACTGGATAAGTCTCCATTTATTGGACATGTTTAATTCTCAATCTGTTGCTTGTAACAGCAGCTGCGTGTGTGCATCTTTTACTTAAATCAGCAAAACAATTGAGAGATTTTCAAATTCACTTTTTGTGCTTCTTTTCTCTCCCCCTATCAGAAACACAAGTTCTATTTGCTTACTTTTTCACAAACTCGTCCTATACAGTATTCCATTTCCTCTCTCTACTTCAAACACAAGCGCACGTTACACTTTCACAAAAGGCTCATTAACTTTAAAACTCCATATCATTTTCTTATTCTATCTCAAACAAAAGCAGGCTTTGACTTATCTTTTAATTGCAATAAAGGCTCAGTAAATGCAATTCTTTTCTCTCTTGTCACATCTCTCTATCTCAAATACCAGCACAATTTTTAATAACATTTTTAAAAGCAGGTAGACTGTTACACATATCTCCTCATACCTCACATCCTTTCTTATCTCAACTGTGGCTGTGCTTTGGGTATGTACAGATTTTAATTGCACAATAAAGACTCAAAGACTATGGTACCAAAAAGAGTTGCAGCAGTGCTGCTGGAGAGATGATGGCAGTGCACAGTTCAGGAGGTCACTGGATGCGTATGTGGGTGCGGGGGAATGGCTGCGTTACATCATGCGGAGCGTAACATAATGGCGCATTAACATGAATAATGCATCCCATGTTGACAAGTGCAGAGAAACACACAGAGTTTAAATATTCTATAAGGAGAGAAATCTTAGAATAGAATAGTGCTTTGGGAACTAATGGGCCGTCAGGTGTCACATCCTATGATGAAAAGGGAGAGAAGTGTGCGAATGTGTCTATGTGTTTGCATGAATGTGCTGATGTGCGACCGTTCTGCTCATTATTGTTCAAAATGGGCTATAAAGCCCCGCTCCAAAAAGATTTTTAAATGTATTCTCCTTTTTTTGGGCTTCATGCTCTTGGCTTGTGCCTGTCAGGAAGAAAAAGTCTACTTTTTGAAAATACCGCGAGTGCTGCATACACCACACTTCCAATAATTAGATTTCCGGACAGCGAAAGGAGGCCTTACTCATAAATCAAAATAAAGACTGTCACAGGACATCCGTACTTTCTTACGACTTAGACAGGTGCGTTTAGACAAAAATAGTTGAACGTGGGATCTGATTGATTGGATGTTTGCGGTGATAAAAGGAATACCCATATTGAAAAGTCTGCCACAATTTGAGAAAACAAACTACATTTGAACAGGTGCAATTTTTGATAGATATTAAAATGACATCCTCTCATTGATTCACTGTAGTTCATTTCCACTGGGCTTAAAGATAACATGTATATAAACAAAAAATGCTAAATCTTAAAAGTGCAAGTCTTACTTGAGTAGGAAAATAAATGTTTGATAAGTAAAGCACAAACATTGTACTCATCATGGAGGTAAAAAGCATCGTTGTAACTGACTATGATGCAGTTGATTAAAACAGTCTTATCTGTTGTTCACTGCAGGAATTGCTGTTAATTTACTGTATATTCTTCTAGTTCATAATTCAATTCAGTTCAGTTTTCCATCTATACGTCCACCCATCCATTTTGTATTCAGGATATTTATCCAATTCATGGTTGCTGGGGAGCTGGAGCGAATGCCAGCTGCCATCAGGAAAGACAGAGGACACACTCTATAATGCTTAATCACTGCACAAAGAGAAACTGTTTTCAACAAAGAAACAACAATGAGATCAAGTTGCCACGAAGAGTCATTGGATTCATTAGCTTTAAATCTGTTTCACTCGAAACAGATTGAAGTTATCCTCCTTTCATATTATGTACTCCAAAATACAATTAAATTAAAATGTTTCCTTGTGAATACGCTGTAAAATAAAAGTATTATGCTGTTATTGCAGTGTTTTTACGGTCTAGTTAATCCTTTTTATAGTGTTTGGTAGCTAAGCTGATATCATACTTCAGGCTTGTTTTACTGTATATTTTTGTAATACGTCCATCACAGAGCCACAATGGCATCGACTTGGAGAACCTTTATTTCAATCAACTCCTGACTAAAATCTGTTTGCTAAACACAAGTACATGTCTATTTGTCAGAGGTGTGCTGGTTTAGCACAGTGTTAAAAGAGAACATTTTGAGAACACCGAGCATGGATGGACTGAAGAAGCTTATATGCTGAGCTGTGCCGAGGAGAGCTCCAGAATTCTCTGTGATCCTTCACCGCCTTTGTGATACAAGTGATGGATACTCAAACATTTATATCGGTCTTAACACTTATAGAAAAAAGACACAAATAGTTAAAGGCTGACATTTTTACTTCATGTAAATGATCATGTAAATTAAATGTAAAATGGTGGTTATTCATTTAAGTCATCTTTCAGCAGCAGGGAAAATGTTTCATATATTACTTCAGATGAAACACACTCAACACTGAACAACCCTGTTCAATAAAGCCCTGAAGCTTGGCTCCTCTTCACATTTTGCCCCGAGAGGATATATTTCATCTTTCATCTACTGATAATCATTTAATACACTATATTCCATATGCAGATGTGGGGCTACTCTGGGAACAAATCCACTTACACAATCCTGTTAAGTATCTATCTATCTATCCATCTATCTATCTATCTATCTATCTATCTATCTATCTATCTATCTATCTATCTATCTATCTATCTATCTATCTATCTATCTATCTATCTATCTATCTATCTATCTACTCAGCTCCTGTGTCATCTTTCACATCTCAGACAGACTGACCCACTTCTTTTCCTTTGCCTGAAAAACAGATTGTGCCTGGAGGGAAGGCCGGCCTCAGCATAAGGCTGCTGCAGAGCTGACTGGTTCAGGAGTCCATCTCAGCGGCCTTCTTTGCCTCCCCGTCTTCCCTCAAGTCATTACGGCGGCAGCAGACAGCAGACAGCAGACAGAGGGAATGGATGGGTTTCATTCCAAAGCGGCGCTTCCACTTGTCTGATCATTCAAGGTCATATCGAGCAGATCAATAAGACTACACTGATGTATGAGGAAGTGAATAACGTGTGTGTGTGAGTGTGCTTTGGAGGTGCAAACAGACACACACACAGACACACACACACACACACACCTGTGCAGGGTCAAGCCCAGTGTGTTATCTCAGTTCCTGAAGCTGTCACTAGATGTCAGTGGAATGCAGCACAGGGCTTTAAAGTGTGTTTACGGAGTTCATCAGCACAAGCTCCTTTGTTTCTTAAGTCAACCCACGGTGCAACAACAACATCCATGTTCAAGTCCATATAATGTATTTATTCCCTCCAGCTGATCCATTTAGGACCTGACTACATCATGATGTAATGTCAGGAACAAATGCCAGAGGAGTGTTTTCACTCTTTTCTCCATCAACTGTCTATATATATCCTGGACACATTCACATGAAAATTAGATCTGTGATATGTTTGAAGTTATTATTCAAAAGGTCAATCTTACTTGCTTATTTTGCCAGTGCGATGGAACAACTGTGTACATGCGTATTTAAATGTCATGCAGCATCTTTATCCATTAAACACTCTCAATACAGCTGCTTCAGAGCTAACTTGAATGCATCAATGCTTTCCCTAACGGTATGTGCCATCTTGATGAAACCTTCATTTAATATGGTGTCTGCTGTCATGTTGCAAGATGTCAAAGTCTCACGATATAGATCCAAGAGTTTTGGTGTAATCACATTACAGGTGTAGAATATCACCATACAGGGGTAAGGAATTATTATCAGATCAATAAGGCCATTCATCACGGATATAATTAGATAACTCACTGCATGTCATTCCAAACTGGCACATATAAATTCTGTCCCACTGCCCCTCCCCACCCCAAGAAGTCATTAATGTTTCCCAGTGTAATATCATCACACGGCTACATTCCTTTTCTCTATCTAATCTAATTCATCAGTCTAATAGGTCATAATTAATTGCTCCATTATTAATCGAGTGATGTCATACCTACAAGCCTGAGGGTGAAATGAACTGTCTGTCACCAGGAGGACTGCCTTTGAAAGTGCTTCAGGTGTGTGTGTGTGTGTGTGTGTGTGTGTGTGTGTGTGTGTGTGTGTGTGTGTGTGTGTGTGTGCTGGAAGTGGAGATCACAGTTTGACTTTTTTGGCTGATGCAGGCGCTCAGCAGTGTCAAAAGCTCATCAGACTCAAATATCTGCAGATCAAATCTATCACTGTTCCGTGAGACTGTGTGATTACTGCCGATTACCTCAGGTCAAAAGGTTCAAACATCATTGAGGAGGATATTACACCACAGTGGGACATGAATATTTAACTGTCTCATTCTGGTGATGCTCTCTCTTTGGCTAACTTGAGCTAGAGGAGATGATGATTAGCCTTGCAGACAGGGCTAATGACCTGGGATGGATTAGATTGGATGGCCACTGAATATGGCAATGACACGGCATGGACAGACTCATTCTAGCTAAGACGGATTCAGAAGCTCAGACTAGTGCAAAGCGTGTGTTATTTTTGGTTAATTCAACCTTTAAATGCTTAAATTGTGAATAATTGAATGTAGCTATTTGCAAATGTTTTACAGAAAATAACTAGAAGAAATCCTTTTTTTCATTATTTTTCAAAAAAGTACAAGCTAATTTTGAATTTGATTCCAGCAACACATTTTTTAAAAAGTTGGCTAGGGGCATGTTTGCTACTCTGCTGCATCACTTCTTCTTTTGGACAGCAAAAGGACAACAACTAAGGACATCAAAATGAATTTTACTTGATACAGATTAGCTTTTAGCTGCTCAAACAAACCACAGAGTCATGGTGCTGTTATACATGCTGAATGTGGTTTGGCATAGTCTTGTTGAAGCTCTTTCCTCAAACAGACATCATCTGAATCAGTTTTTACTGCAGGGCTACCTGACAGTCCGAAGATGATGTCGGATGTTGAGGGTCACAGTGGTGCATTAATCCTAGCTCTCTCCAGTAAAAGTTAGGTGAACTACCAGGTGAAAAATGAGCCGTGTATTGGTGGTGATCCTCAACTCGAAAGTTTATCACAAAGTTAATCCACTCAGCATCCATTGACGGCAGTTACTCTTAGAATTTCAACTCCCTAGTAGGTACAAAACACTCTGACCTCTGACCTTTGCAATGCAATGCTGGCCTTATATAATTTACAATTTCATTATGTGGGAATACAGTCCCGCTACAACCACTGTAAAAGATTAATAACGTGACCCCTAAATCCAACAAGTATAACTCTGATTTTTTAAGCTGGTGTGTTGCCAGATCTGCAGTGGTGATGCACTTCAGCTTGGCTCTTCACAAAATGAAATCAATCTTTTTTCAACATGCTGTTCATCTGCAAGCCTAAGTATGACAAATCAACCAGGGAAGACACATTTCTGTGATGAAGGCCACAGCTAGATGTTATAGTTGGCTAGTTCGAGGCTAATGCAGAGTGATAAGCCTTGTTTTATAAAAAAAATTTCATTACATTGCAGTGCTAGGGTGGGGGTCATCTTTTGCTTGCCTTAAATACTCACTCTTTTGCATCACAGAGCTCTGATTTTACACATCCTTAAAAATCAGTCCAACTCAACAATTCAGTGAAACATAGGTCTCAGTCTTTTTACATGTTTTAAGCAACTGTTGTTTAACCAGTGTAAAACATGCCCATGCATATCTCAGATTTGAACTTTAGAAATTCTAATGATCAGGCACCGACCAGCATTCTTCAACCGCTCTGAAATTCAATTTTCGAGAAAGGGTTTTATTGGAAAAGTCACAGGTACTTTTAAAAAGGTCTCCAGGACATAAAAACACTCTCAAATACCTACAAAAGACATTTTGTCTTTGTTGGGTCAGATACTGGTGCATAGAGACAGAATAGGGCAATCGTTATTAAAATAGCTAAATATTAGATTTAATCTCATGTGAACTTTAAATTTGAGATCTGCAAATCATTCTATTTATCTTTACTTATATTTTAGAACGTGCCCTAACTTTTTGGACGTTTTGAATTCTCCTTTGTCTTCTGTCTAGTACATAAACATGCTATGAATAGGGGCAAGTTAATAACACACTAATGCAGTGTTCAGCACAGAAGCATGATGAGGTTTATGGTACCTTAGTCTTTCTTTATTCTCATCTATCACCAGACACTGGACATTAGACCTGAAAAATATCTACGGTCACCAGATGAAGGAGTCCTGCCACAGATGGTATGTCGCTCACAGAGCGCTGATCACAACATCATGGGGTCAGGCTGCGACTACATGAGGAGAAAGAAAGCACTGAGACATGCTGAAATCCACAGAGGAATTGTGTCCAGTTCTTTTCTAATTATTTCTGTATTTAACTGTCATTTATGTTCTTATTAACATCAGTCTCTGTATTTTTGTTTCTGCCATGCCGCTACAGCTTTCGGTGTAGGGCTTTATGGAAATGGGTGTAATGGGAAATTACTGTTTAACTGTTAAAAGTGGCAAGATGCAGAAACATCTGTTTGCTCACGTACGCACTTTTCTCACAGAAAGACTAGTATCTATAAAGCAGGATGTGGCGTGAGAATGTGTGCACCACATGTATCCTTCAGAGAATGCTCTAATGCGCTCTTGAAGCAAAATGACCCATTCAGACATGATCAAGCCTGACGCTACATGACAGTTGTTTTTTTTTTTTGGGTGGGGGGGTTATAGTGAGAAGCATAAAAGCAAAGCCAGGAAAACAGAACAAAAGAAATGTATTTTTATTGATTGTTTTACATTTTGTCAGAGGCTGGGAAGGAAAAAGTTTTAGTGGACAGTTTGAAGTATTCCAGAAAACCCCCAGGTTTAACAATTCATTCTTAAATGGAGCATTAAGTCTAAGTGGGATAATCCCACTGTGGTCAAGTGCAAACTGAAAAAGCTACAAAATTTAAGAACGGAAACAGAATGGAACATGCTCTTGAGTATAAAATTCCCCCTCCCCAGTTTGTCTTTTATCATTCGTTTTTGTGATAATCTCTTCTTAGATTGTGGTGAGGCAACTGAAGCCGTGCACAATCATGTGCATTGTTGGAAAATCTTGCTAAAGTGGCTTTAAGAAAAGAACAAATATTCAGAGATCAGCTTGATTTTCTGTCACTGAATCATTATTGGCTCATGCCGGATACCGTTGGCTGTCCTGAACAGCCAACTGAACGTTGGCTGAACTGCTACCCTGATTCTGTCTTTGTACGAGCTGATGATTTGTCTCTCAGTTGTAATATGATAATTTCTCTTTTTTTTCAAACCTCTACAGGGTCTCTGAGCCTACAGAGCTCATCACTTCTGTTTTTTTTTTTTTTTACCCTTTCAGGTTTTCTTTTCTCTTCATCACAGATGTGTCTCATTATCACATACGGTCAAATTGAGCTTCTTCTTTGCTGTCGCCTTCATTGACATATCTACTTAGTTGTGGTTTAAAGTCTTAGCTTTGAAAAAAAAGAAAAAAAATGCAAATCATCAATTAGGCGAGAATCCTCACCCTTTAATGGCTTCCGATAAGAGTAGACGTCCTGGCTGGGCTCGTTAGCATGTACGGCTTTACAGTTCTGCAAAAAAACTATTCACACACACATTTCTACCTTTGTTCAGATGTTGAGGTGTAACTTTAAAGCTGCCGTCGGCAACTTTTATTTAGTCATATTAGCTGGAACCGTCATGGGATTCTGGAAGTAGAATATTATATAGGCTGTTAAGGAAAAAGCCCAAATTCTGTAGCCCCCTCTAAAGCCTGTAATCGTGCTTGCAAAAATCGAGCGCTCCCGGCTGTTTTTAACCAATCACGTTAGGGTGGAGGAATCCTACCTGTCAATCACAGCTTGTGCACACGCTGCTGAGCGTGAGTCTGCCCCAGCTTGTGTGCGCGCACACTGGTGTGAACTCACGTGCACAACCTCGTCCACAGAGGGCGAGGGGTTTGGGGGGCGGTTTGGAGCTTGGTAGATGTTGGGGAGGGACCTGAAAGTTGTATCAGTTCGAATTTTCCGACTTTAGACTCGGAATTTTGAAAACCTGCCAACGGCAGCTTTAAGGGAGCTCGTGATGCCCACCCATCGTCCTGTGGGCAGGTTCCTGACATTCTCGATGGGTCGTCAGCTAATGCAGCTCACCTGGGAACTCCTATGTGGAACTCTGGTGTCCAAGTGTCTCAAAAGGATGAATTCCTTAAATAATAAGGAAATGAGGAAATAAATTCACAAGTATGGAAATATGAAGACAAATGACAAAATGCAAAAGAACAATTTCACATGTATCGTTTCATTCATTTATGCACATATTTGTTATTCTTAGATAAACCTTCATATCTTCTCTGTATATGTCTATATTCTTTTTTTTAAGTATTTTTTTGGGCTTTTTATGCCTTTAATGATAGGACAGTGTGAGAGAGACAGGAAGCAGGGGGCAGAGAGATGGGGAAGACACGCAGCAAAGGGCCGCTCGGTGCGGGAGTCAAACCGGGGCCAGCTGCAGCGAGGACTGTAGCCTCTGTACATGGGGCGGCTGCTTAACCCACTATGCCACCGACCGCCCCTATATGTCTATAGTCTTAAGTTTTTCTTTGCCTTTGCTTCCTCTCTCCGACTTTTTCCGAACCGAGCAGGTTGTCTCAAACTTCCTGTTTATGAACTGCTCCTGTTGTAGAAGGTTGCTTCATCTGTTGCTTATTGCACTTTAAACAAACATCCACACATGCTTCTGAACATACGTGAGGTGAGAAATAAACACTATAGCTGCTGAATCTGTATTCATATAGCATTAAAGGGGAACTCCGGGGCATTTGAAGCGTGTTTCCATTGCTAGAGGTTGTCAAATACTGATAGTAGGACACAGAGAGGTGCAAATCTGCGCTCCCTGTGTGGAGATCGCTCTGTCCGCACAGCATGTCATGCGAGGCTAATACGTGGTGGCTAAGGGGCAAGCGCTAACCCTTCCACGTAAAACAACAACTTGCACACTGCAGAAACGTCACACCACTTTATAACCCATCCGACAATAAAGTCACAAGCCTTACCATCAAAACCATATGCATGGTTCTCACATTACTGGCATGGGGACGTTACAAAACAACTTTATAAACAGCATGTAACTCACCGGCTGGTTGTAGGCTCGCGCATGTGAAAAACCCAAAAGAGTCGATGGAGAATAATCCCATATACAAAACAATTATATTCTCTAGAAAAACTGCGTTCAAGTATTTAAAACATTACAACAATACATGCCCAGTAATATTTTTGTTGCATTTACAGTGTTAATACTGTAATGCTAAACTAAGCGCAGGCATTGCCAAATCATATAATACTGAAAAGTAAAGGTTATAACAAGAATGTTTGTATCCCACTGACTTCATGAAACAATAAGGGGTAATAGACGAGAGAATTGAACTTTGATGCATCATTTATACCCCAAAATATCTTCACCTGAAAAACAGCTCATTTCTTTCGGTTATGATGTTTAAATGTAAGTGTTTTAAATCAACTTTTGGCAAAGCGATCCGCTTCTCTTGTGAGACTGGACAAAAACGCCTACAGTCCAAAACAAATGCACCCATCGGCACTCTGTTGAGAGAAATTCACCCTGATGTTCAGTGAACATTAGTTGACTAAAAATGACTTCAGTGACACATACGTGTATTTATTCCTGCACACACACCAACAGAAATACATCTTCTAACCACCTCACCAGTGTTGGCACTGTGTCACTGTCAACCATCTGCCCCTTTGTTTCAAACAGCATTGTAACCTTTCTGAGAGAGTGCATGTGTGTGCCTGGATATTTGTGGGAGTTGTGTGTGTGTGTGTGTGTGTGTGTGTGTGTTATCACTGGCGTGCACACATGCTTGTATATCCAGAGTGTGTTCTGGCTGCCAAACAGCCATTTGGTTGGGGAGTATTGCCAAGTTAAGGTGGAGGTCACTTCTACACAGCTGAATCATTCAACAGCACTGCTGATAAGCTTCCAAGGCTGGCAAAGCAAGGCATAACACAAAGTCATCATCTGGGAACAAAAAATCTCCCCCAGGGCTGTGCTGTTTAATGATAGGGGTGAGTTAAGATTCACATCACATGACGTGTTTTATTAGATTTAACATAAATTCACAGTATTTACTTTTGCTGTCAGACTGTCTGGCACTCTCAGTTCAATATAACTTAAAGAAGATATTTCCTTGTCTCATTCCGTGCAGAGTTGGCGGTCAAGGCTGTGTTTCTTCTTTCTTTTCTTTTCTTTTTTCCTTTTTTCTTTTTTTCCCTGTGTGGGGCCAAAGATGCTCAGTCCCCACTGAGCGTTTCTGCTTTCATCCTTGGATGTGATCAATAATGGATGGAACTCCCACAGTTTGACATGCAGGGATTGCTTGGAAAAAAAACTTGGAAAACCATCCGCGGCTCTGCCAGCCCCGGAGCGCCGTGTGGGAGACAGGGCCGCGCATGGCCGCCAATTAGCACCAACATTTCACAGTCACTCGCTGGGTTGCGACTGTTTGGAGGCATGCTCAAAGACACACATGCACTCACATGCACACATTGCAAACACCTCTGGAGAGTCGCTGACCTACTCCCCTAACCACTTTATTGATCTGTGGGCCAAAGATGTGAAAGCCTATTGAGGTCATCATTAATGATTCATCATATCCAGAAAATGTCAAATGTGGCTTGGGAGCGTAAACACGAATGCGTCAGATGTTATGGACACATAAGCAAGTGAGAGCTTTGAAGAAATCCTCCGTGCACCTATAGGAATCATACATGCGAGAAGAGGATGGAGTAAAGAGATAGCTCTCAGATAGTGGGATGCAACTACTTAATTGCGATTTGCTGTTATGCTGTCCTCCACTTTTATAAGGACACCCCACAAAAAGCTACATGTCTTTCTGAATAATCATCCATTTGGCTGGGTTTGTGTCTTCTGTGTTTGCCTCTGGCACTGAGCGGAGAGGGGGATTGTGGGACCACTATAAAAGAAGTACATGCATTCTGAAGTACGAGGTTGCTTTACACTTTTAGCCTATACAGATGCCCTTTGATAAATATTCTACCATGTACAAGCACACAGAAACATGTACATTAAATATATACAATGCATTAGCTATTCCACTATGATTCACACACATGTATGTGCTATTCCCACGGGAAGATCAGATGTAGCAGTCCTGCACTTCGAGGCATGTTATTGATGCAGTTTTTGCGCCATCACATACATACCAAATACCCTTAAATAGCAAATAAACTTAAACGCCTCTCCTCTGTGACCTGCTACACGAGGGTTCCCTGCGGTTCTTGGAATGACGTGATAAACTTCACAGTTGTTTTCCTACTGGACCGCTTGCAGAGGTTATGCTCTCTAATACGGAGCCCTCCCTCTGCACCCCTACAGACAGGGGCTCCCAGGTCCAGCACAGAGGTCCATTCAGAGATTCAAAAGTTAGGTTTTATGGTTTGGGCCAAGCACAGACTGGCCTTGTGTGAGAGACCCAGACAACACCCGAGCTGTGGACATAAATTGGACTTTATGAGGGGAACTTGCTCAATCTTAAAAAAAAAAAGGCAGGGCCATGATTATATTCTTTTAATTTGCATTTGCTGTCTTTTGGTTACTCGCACCACCTCTCAGAAAGTGACTGTGTACATTAAGATTGTAGATCTGTAGATAGGGGGAAAAGAATTCAAAGTCCAGAAACAGCTCCTGGACCATCTCAATCCAGCCAGTGCTGTCCTGATCTAAAAGCAAAATCAATCAAAAAACGGTGGCTTGTTCATTAATCTTGGGCCAAATGAATACAGGGTATTTGTGCATTTCACTTGAATCCAGCAGAGTAAGATGTTTTCCAGTTACAGGTTTGTAAGATCCAAAGATGTGATGAAAGAACCAGACTTATGATGAATGCTTCAGAAAATTAAAAGTCGACTCTGAATTTTAACCAAGAGATTAAATCTTAATGTAAGTAGCTGTTTAAAGGCAGTAAGTTGAAAAGACCAAGAGTGCTGATGTATTTCATACCAAGCAAGCTATACATATTTTTGCAAGGAAAAAGAAGAAACATCCTTGAAATTGTCGAGCGAGCCATTTTCTGACGGTGAATTTTTGAAAAACAACATGATAGGGCAACTGGCATGCTGTGCTGATGTTTCCCTGCAACTGTTCAATGTGCTGTCTTTGGATTACTTTAACTAAGTCCTCTGGCTAAAAAACGTTGCCCACCCTAACGTGCTAAATCCATTCTTTCTTGCAGGCGGTGAGGTTGTATGAATGGCAAGGTAGGAAGGGAAATAATGAAGATCAGAAATTCATAAACACATAAATTATTTTCCTCCATACTTTAGTGTATAATGTTGTTCTGCTTAAACAACAAATGCAGCATTTTTTTTAAAAAGGAAATACTATTTAACAAGATACATCTACTTGAGAGCTGCACGGTGGTGTGGTGGTTAGCACCGTCGCCTCACAGCAAGAGGGTTCCAGGTTTCTGTGTCTGCGTGGGTTCTCTCCGGGTACTCTGGCTTCCTCCCACTGTCCAAAAAGATGCATGTTAGGTTAATTGGTATCTCTAAAAATTGTCCTTAGGAGTGAGTGTGAGCGTGTGTGTGGTTGCTTGTCTCCTTTGTCTCTGTGTGGCCCTGTGATGGACTGGCGACCTGTCCAGGGTGTTCCCCCCCCGGCGACCCAACAGTTGGATTAAGCGGGTATAGAAAATGGATGGATGGACATCTACTTGAGAAGTGCGAATTGTTACAACAATACACTAGCTAGTAGGTCAAGTTTGAGTGAAAAAAGGTACTGCACACTGAAATGTGCCTTTTTAATTGTAAATTAATGATAAATGTCCTGTGATGAAACACATTTATGCTGATATAAATACTGACACTTTTACCAAAATCATAATAGTTTGCAAAATCATAAAAGCTCACAATATCTACTGTCGTATCCTCCTGAACCTTGCAAACCAACCTTCGGTACACAAATTTTGTATAAAAGAAGGAAGTTCTCTTCTTCTTATCAGATGTGGTCAGTCCAACATGCCCAGCCCTTCTCATGAGAGGGAGTCTGTGCATCTCTGTGCTCATTGAGACTCTTCATTTGAGTTTATGCTAGTTTTTGCTCAGAAACTGCAAAAGTTTTTCATTTGTATAGTATGGTTTGGACTTCAGCAGCTGTAGCATTTTTTTTAAAATGATGAAAGTGGAGAAATTCGCTGCTGAGCTCTGGGTGACGTTACACCATAGAGACATGGTCACCGTGTTAGACGTGTTGCTGATATGGAAGTGCAATACCACTGATGACCCATCAAAACAACTCTGGATCCAACCGCTGGGTAATAATTAGGTTAAACATTTTTCCAACAAATTATTTTGGTACAAATTGATTAACTTTTAGTTTGGGTTTCAAGGATCCCCCTCATCTCCACTCACTAGTCAAAACATTGTCATGTAAAAATTGGCTTTGTTCTTAGACATTATGAATTAAATAAATCTCAGTACTTTTTCATGATGACCTAAAGTGATCCAGGAGTAGAAAGACAAAACAATTGGGAAAGCCTGGGAAAGCAAGAGCAGATTCACACACACACATTGTTTTGGGCTGATCCAGAGAATATGACGAAGCATGTTACGAAACTTACTCATGTCCAATCATACTCGGTCAAGTGTGAGTCCAACCTATGAGGCTATAAATACAAATTACAACCGGAAATCGAGGCGCAGTCTGACAGACTTCCTGCGGGGACTCTTTCCCACTGAGCCCAGCGCTGATATGCTTTGACGTGTGACTACAAATAAAGACTTCATTTTCACTTGAATTACTCCGGTCCGTTCTTGAGCTTCCAACTAAAAGAACCGAATCTAACAGTCACATCTGGCTTCAAAAAGGTCAACATGGCCGAATCATGAGGAGTCATAAGGGGGTGAAAATCGAGGCAGTTGAAATGACTCCACAGCTCAGTAATGCAACCTAGTTTTTGATAACTTGACAGTTATTCCTAAAATTTTAGTACATTTTAACACTGCAGAAAGTAAATTACCCTTTTAATGTAATTCTTAAAAAGATGCCTATGCCTATCGATCAGTTCATATGCACGAAAATAATTCTTTAGAGCACTTATAGAAAGGTTCTATTGCCACATTCAAATGGGAGGCATTCAACACATATCAATGCTTGTTATAAGTCTTTTTAAATCATATAAATCAGAGGCCTGCTCTTTAATATCTACAAATTGTGTTTCTTTCAACTGTAGGCCTTTGTAGAGGCACCCATGGGAACCGTGAAACCACAGAGTCCATCCAACCTGACAAATCTTCATCTCACCCCTGGCGACCAGATTTGACATATAATACAATGCAAAAGGACAGTGCAGATTTCCCTTTTATTCCATCCCTTTCTCTGCTCTGCAGCTCTTATTAGGCCGGGCTTGTATCTGCAACTGAACAATGACTTGAGGTCCCTGCAGTTAATTATCTGTCTGATCCATACCATGGAGAAGAATGAATGAACTCCAGCGCTCTGTTCCATACATAGGCACTAATGTTCTTTCCATATAGGTAGACACTGGCAGAGTCATGAGACAGAGCTATTAGACCAATGTAATGAGTTTACCTATGAGTAATGGCAGCACACTTACTCGTATAGAGTGCTCCCTGCATATTGTTCCTGAATCAGTTTCCCCGAATCTCCTGGCAAATCTTGAGACTAATTTTGTAGGTTAGCTAAAGATGTCGAGCAAACAGCCTCTGCATGAAGATTTGTGTGTGAATCATGCATGCTAAACAAGGGACATGGCGCATTCATATACACCATAACTAAACGGTATATAAATTCAAAGAGGCTCTCAGTTTCAGTGAGATCTCCAGTGTCTGACTACTTTGGACACTATGTTGGCCTGAAATGTTGTAACGGCCTGTCTGTGGGGCAGTGTATGTGCTGGTCTTGCATCAGTGCTTTTAAACACCTCAGCCATCATTCCGCAGTGCTGGTGTTTATTTAAATGGATTTGGCCTGCTATGGCCGTAAAGAGCGAGGGCATAAAGCACCGAGGTCTAGTGAATTACCAGCAATAAAGCTGCAAGCCGTGCCTGTTGACGGTGCCGAGCCTAGGTGGGCCAAACTAGGCCAAGCAGGACAACCAAATCCCCAAGCTTGCCCCTAACAACAGCCTGAATTCTTGCTAATTGTCTCTTCTTGTCATCCCTGTTTACTCAAGCCTCACCACTCTCTCTGCCATAATGGATTCGGGGGCCTGACAAGCCATGTTTGATTGATTTCTCTCCCTGACCACTCAGTGGAAGGACTCTTGGCTGTGTGCCAGTTGTACAGTGGGTTGTCCCTGGTGTGCGTGTCTGCACTCGCACACACATTTTGATGTGTGCGTGCACAGATGGAGCCACTATAGCATAACCGCCACACTATAACTCTACAGCAGGATACTGCGGCGTACGGCACTCTGCCCGGAGGGTGTCATTAACATTTAGAAACAGCTCCAGCATCAGTCACACTGCCTCTGCTTAGGTGTGTTTAACCTTTCTAGATGGAGGGATACAGCAGCCGGAACAGAGGGGATTTAACAAAGAAATAGACCTGCTAGAATAGAGAGTGGTATTAAAATGTAAAGTGACGTTTAACAGAGGGCACTACAAAGGGACAGCGCATTTCCATATATATCTTTTGGGTGTGCACGATCATCAAAGTCAAAGCAAAGTCATAGAGTTTTCATTTAGGCCCTCGAGAGTGTAGAAAAAGTTGGACTCCAGCACTTCTTAACAAAATTCAACTTCTTCTCTGTTCTGTTGAGTCTGCCTCTGTGCAGTTTATGACTATGTGCGTGTCAGGGCTGAGCAGTTCTTGTGATGGATGTGCCGGCCTGTCGGCTCCGGATCACCTCAGTTCAGATGATAGATCCGAGCTCGCAAAGAGTTCGATCAAAGTTCACGACTCCTGAGTTAAACTTGCGTTGTGCTTCCCCGGGAGTAAGATACACTGCTGATAAAGATGGTGACAATTCAACCGCCGCTTACTCAAGTCTTACTGAGGGACTGGCACATAACATCAACATCTGTTGATCAACATCTGCATTTTTGGGTGTTGTTGTATAATTCATGTCGCTGGGACACAAATTTGTTCACAGTGACTACTTTGTGTCCTTCTGATAACAAAAAGCAAGTCTCCACAGTGTTTGTCATGAAATAAGATCGTAGTGTAAGTCAGTGTAATATTCTCTGGAGTCAGCGTGTGTTTATTTAAGAGCAAGAGAGAAAACTAGTCTCATTATCGCTGCATATCTAAGCGAGCCCTGGCCTGCCAATTATGGAGTGTGACTGTCAAACTTGTTAACATATCTATGCACAGACGTTACGGCAAATCATTATATTCTTTATGATGAGCGAT
This sequence comes from Odontesthes bonariensis, assembly GCF_027942865.1. NCBI lineage: Eukaryota > Metazoa > Chordata > Actinopteri > Atheriniformes > Atherinopsidae > Odontesthes > Odontesthes bonariensis. The sequence continues at coordinate 5,507,354 of NC_134523.1, read as the reverse complement.
ATAAAATAAATCTACTATTTATATTTCATTCATCCTTAAAAGCAATATTTAACATTGCACTGAATTTTTCAAGACAACATATAATTAGATTTAGAATTACACTTTTTCATGGTTCAGCAGGCAACACAACATGTGAAGCATGGGGGGCATGTGTTGTTGGCAAATGCATCAAAATGTCATCTTCTGAAAGTATCTGAAGCCTCAAAATATGCATATTAGTTTAACAGCATTACAAACAGCACAACGTACGCTTCATATGATCTAAACCCGCTTAATCTGGTGGTAAATTATGAAGCACGGTTAAATAAAAGGGGAGCATTAGCCATAGCTGTCAGCTTATACTGATTGATAGGCCATACCAGTTGTGGCAGACAGGGTGAAGTATGAAGTAGAAGCTGCCAACGCTTGTATATGAGTGTAGAGGTAAAGTTGCTATGAGGAAGCCTTGTGTTTTGATGAATGTAAAACAGCACATCCTGCTCAGTACCTAAAAGATAAATGAAGGTATGAGGACCTATATAAAATAGTAATTAGGTGTGAGTCCTATCCTTCCACGTGTCTGATGTAAATGGATATACAAACAACTGTAGTAGCAAGAGGGATTTGTTATTCCACGAGACTTCTTTTGAGAAGGCCAAAAGTAAGGGCTGTTAGTGAAGACCTTCATGCTGCATCTTTAAATTGGAAACACATATACTGGAATAAGAACATTAACTGATAGATTATTGTTTCAAATGCGGTGTTGTTTAATGAGTATTACAGCTCGAACACTGACTAAAATCCACATCAAAGCTGGCTGAAAATGGAAATATACTGAGACTAATTGATTCGTTATAAACACTGCAAAGTGGAAAAAGGGAAGTTGATATTAGCACCTCTGACTTGATGATTGTGCTTCTCACTCATTCTGAACGTCTTATGGGGTTTGTACTCATTATTTGTTTATCTATTTATCTACTCATGATTAGGATGAAACACTGGAATACTTTCTGTTTTGGGAAATAATCTTGTTTGCTTTCTCCCTGAGAGATAAATGATATGATGTAAACCACTGATATGAATTGATTGCATGTCCACATGCTGTTTACAACATGTGCTACCAGAAGATTTCAAGAGGGCAACTCAGCCAGATGTTAAACACCTAGCTTTTGTGGGTTTAATAGTACAAGAGTTTGACAAAATAGCCAAGCTATTTTTGATGAATGTGAAGGTTCAGTTATTGCAATCACGAACACATAGCAAAGCAAAATTGAAAGGAAAGAGCCAATCAGAATAGGTCCAAAGTCACAAAAACTATATTGCTTTGTACCTTTTTTTTCTACTCTACAGAAAAAAAACTGTCTTTTGAATATTAATATTTGTTGTGTGAAAATATTGAAGCTAAAAACATTATTCTGTCAGAGTATAGCCTACCTCCAGTTGCATCTTAAAGAGCTAACTTTTTCCCTAACAGAGCACTTCGCTCTCAGACTGCAGGTCTACTTGTGGTTCTTAGAATTTCTAAAAGTAGAATGGAAGGCAGAGCCTTCAGTTATCAGGCCCCTCTCTTAAGGAACCAGCAGCTAGTTTGGATTCAGGAAGCAGAAACCATCTGTACCTTCAAGATTAGGCTTCAAACTTTCAAAGCTTATAGTGACCCTGAGATATCCCATAGATTTTCAGCTATAGGCCTAAACTGCTGGGGTACCTCCCATGGTGCAGCTTTCTTCACTCTGTTCTCTTTTTATTCTTTGTACATTTAAACATTATTGTTGTCATTAACTTGTGTATCTCTCTCTCAGCAGGTATCCCTGGCCTGGTGTCATGGTGATTACTGTCCCCTCTTTCCCGTCCTTACAAACCCCAGCTGTCCGAGGCGGATGGCTGGTTCTGGTTCTGCCAGAGGTTTCTTCCTGTTAAAAGGGAGTTTTTTCTTTCCACAGTCGCCTCATGCATGCTCAAGATGGGTGATCGGATCAAAGAGAAGTTTTGTTACAAACTGTTGGTTTCCTTAGCTTAGGCTACTTTCTTTGAACTGCCTCCGTATGTGTGATTTGGACTAATTTGCAATGAATTGGATTTGATTGGATTATGACTGTATTACAAAGAGTTGGACTCTAATTGGTTTGAATTGGATTGGATCTTTGAAGTGCCTTGAAATGACATTTATTGTGAGGTGGCACTATATAAATAAAACTGAGGTGAAATTGAATGGAATCCACTGTGCTAAGTTTCGCCAGTGGAGGAAAAGAATCTGCTAATACTAAAAAAAGGAAAAGAGGGCAATTAACAAACCAGCAGGATATCCACTTTCAAATGAATATTAGGCTACAGCCTACTTCCCTATACTAGTAATAATAACAGCCTTCCTTGAAAAAGAAATCGCAGACTTTTCTCACCAAATTTGAAAAAAGAAAAAGAGAAAACAACAGCAGATTTCAAACCATCAGTTTTGACATCTCGTACCATCCACAGAGTGGAACCCTGGCAGCCCAGGCCTGGTAGCCCAGTTCCCACACTGGCTGGATTAGAACTGGGGGGAGACCTCCACTTACAAACTGAAGGATGAGAACAGGAACACTTGGGATGTTGTGCTTTGACATAACGGGAACAGCAAACACAAGCCTGGCCATATGGAAGTGGGGACAACATTTAGGTCTGCGAGAAGAGGAGGACAGTAAAGAAGAGATGGCAGGATGAGACACTAGCCTCTGCAATCAGTCACACTGAATGTAATGACAGGTTTACTGCCATTGCCAGTAATACCAATCTAGTTTTATAAAAAAAAAATGATAAAGGCGGTTCTCCTTGTTCAGATTTTCTCTGTTTTTATTGATTTTCCAGTTCTGACATTTGAGATGACTGCAGCAAAGAGAGATGAAGATCAACAAACTTGAAAGTGTACTCAAGGCCACTGGAGAACAACAATTCTATGGCTTTAAATGGATATTTCCCATTTGGATTGCTCGTCTTTAACAAGTTATTTTCAACTGCGCAACAACAGCTCTCAGCATGTCGCAAGTTTAAAAGAGCAAAACTCTCACACACGCACACACACATTTTTTTTCATGCACACCAAGAGGACACCGAAAATGGCACTCAGAGCTCAGCCAGAGATTCTTTATGATTTCTACAAAGAAAAGAGGAACAGATAAGTACAAACACAATGAGATGCACGGAGCAATTTGAGGAGCCAAACTAAGACAGGCAGTCCCGAGGGGTTTGATTACAAATGCAATGAGCTTTTCGCCACCACAAACAAATAACAATCACTTCAAAGATGGCGCTGTATTCAAAGTAAAATAAGACACTTTCATCCTCTCGAGCCTTCATCGGCATTTGACGGCCAAAAAAGGTAAACACTTTGGTTCTGAGAACATCAATGCCATTAAAACGCTCTATGCTTTTTTTTCCTCCACCGTTTGACTGAACAGATAAATTGCGCTAATTGAGGACAGAAAAAAAAATGTTACTGGCCGTTTGCTGGAAAACAAAAAAAAAAATAACTTAGCTGTTCTGCTTGATAGGCTTAATGGAAGTAGGATGTTTTTAAGGTTGGAGTTTATTTCTATCACAGGGGTGCAGCAAAGCACATGAAACGCATGAAACAAATCCATATGTGTGACTAATATGTGCAGTCAAGCATGGGTGTATTTCTGTGTGTGTGAATCTCTGTAGAATTTGTAGAAATGTGACAAAGCTTCGCGAGGACGAGGTGTGCGATCACAACTCTCATCACACCCCAAGAGTGTCTATACACACCGTATACACCGTCAGTCAAAAGTTTGGACACGCTTAAAGAGGAATTTTGAATGTGTGAAGGTGCCCAAACTTTTTTTTTTTCTTGCTTTAAGGAGTAGGGTTAGGAAGCAGGTGTTATGGATACATGAAGGATAAATATCCAAATGAAAGTAAGTCGATGTAATATCCTCTGAAGTGATGGAAATGGTACTGTGTGTGTGTGCGTGTGTGTGTGTGTGTGTGTGTGTGTGTGCGTGTGCGTGGATGTGCAACCTTATGCAACTCTGATAATCTCTGGATAAGGGCTAAATAAGAATCATTTTCTCCTTGATGAGCTTTCGCTTGAATCTGACAGACGACTGCCTCCACGCCTTTGCAAGATAGTGAGATTACATCATTTTTCATTCAGACACACACACAGGCATACGCACAAATGTGCAAGAAATAAGCACGCTGAGATCTTTCATTTACACTTCAGGTCAAACGCTGTTGATATATTCACTGCTTCAGTGTTTTGAATTACTTGTATGGTAATTTTGGAGAAACTATACATTTAAAAGACCCCATTTCTATGACTCTAAAAAGATATGGGCGGTTTAGGCCAGAATGGCTCATGCACCCATTTACTCCATCAGACACCCAATGAGAGAGCCGTTCAAATCTATAGGGTCTCACCCACTTTCCTATTCAGTGCTCATTTAGGGATAGAAAGATGCGAGGAGATGAAGGGAAAAGCAAGCTGTCAGACAGCGAAATGCTGTGGGCTGGCACCATCACACACACGGCTGTGTGTCCAAAAGCTGGTCGATCATTTCAAAGAACATTCCAGCCACCAACTTAAAGCTGGATCTGAGCCAGCAGCCAAAAGACTCGAATTTCATTCTTAATCTGTAACTCTTTCTCCCTCCTACCAACACATTTTTCTTTCCTTTCCAATTTCACTTATTCTCCCACCTCATCATCTAATCCAGCCAGAGGGGGGAGTGTGTGCATGTGTGAGAAAGATGAGCCGGTCTTAGCCTTGCTATAACCCCCAGCTCCGAATAAACACACACACACATGCACACCGAAATGTGCACATTTATAAAAATGCAGCTCTGTCAGCAGGCATGCACCTCATGCACGGGCATCCACCTACACAGAAACAATCCCCTGAATCACTCATGTCGATACACACGCACAAACACACGCACGCACTTAGCATGGCTGAATAGGTGAGGTCACGCCTCGTCTGTGATTAGAGGGGCAGGGGTTATGATCTAGGAGCCGAAGAGCGACGCTGCATGTATTATACATAGAACAATGAATCTTTGGAGAAAATGGTAATCCAAACACAGATGAAATATTCATGCCGCACGGCTGTGTGGTTCACCTCTTTTTGCTCTTTAACCAGATAAGATCCACACGGGGCTAAAGCAGAGGTAAATGAGACAGAAAGAGGAGGGGAGAGTGCAGAGAGCAGAAGAAAAAAGGGGCACTAATGTAGTGAAGCATGAAATCATGGCTGGCTTGTGTAATTTAGCTCTGGGACGGAGCTCACTAGTGAGAATTTCATTCCCCTTAGGCCTGCTTTTAAAACACCTCTGTGCACAGTAGAGTATATTAAAAATAACAAATCCATTGCAGTTATTTAATGTGTTCTATTCCACTTACACAAACTTTTCAAGACCGTGTCATTCTATGTGGCTTACTTATAGCATCAGGAAAAATTCCTTGGCCCTTATTCTTATCTTTTCCTGTATAGTACTGTATTTACCAGGCTTACATCGCTGTTTTTGATTCACATTTAGAAGATGTGAATAAAAAACAAGATGAATGGAAACTGTAGAAATAAAAAAGGAGACATCCTTGCCCAGAGAAGGATTTTTCTTTCCCGTTATGAAGAAGTCTTGATGTGCAACGGGAGAAATGCGAACAACTTCCCACATTGCATCGGACCTTGCAAAGATTAAAATGACATGACACACCGTCTGTTTCCAGTCTGAGCCAGCAAGCAATAAACTAAAGGTGACTGACCGCCATCTTCCCAGATATGATATAAAATATAGCAGATATTCCCAGAGTGCAAAGTACTTCGTGAAGAAGAGTTCTCTCCATGTTTCTCTTGTGGGTGTCTGCTGCAGTTGTTTTTTTCCTCCTTGAGTTTTGTTTATGGTTTGGACAACTGCTTCTTCTGCCTAATTCCAGCCCCCTCTGGTGACACTACACAGTCCAGTTTGTTTTGTTCACACCATTCATTAGAAACTTCACTCCTCACACGGACAGCAGACAGAAGCAAAGTTTTTGGATTATCATTTAGAAGATGTAAATAAAAAAAAAAACATGAATGAACAAAGAAAAAAAAGCCTCCCACTAATGCACACAAACTTACACACAAAGGTTTATACACTCCCTTAAGGTGTTTTTCCTCCACTGTCCACTGCAGTTGTTATTGTTGTTTTACTCCTTGAGGTGTGTGTCTCCTTGGGATAACTAACTTCCACTATTGCCCTCTCTGGTGACACTATACAGCCTCGTTTATTCCCTTCAAGCCTGTCATTACAAATGTGTCTGATTCACAGGTTCTTTTCAGGCTTTTCAAAAGATTATTACTAACTATTGAAGGGAATTCTGGTTTCTAAAAACGGTGGCACCAAACAAAGAAAAAGACAGCTTTCCCCCTCTCCTCTGGTCTGACAAATACATCTGTTGTCAGAGTCTTTGAGTGTGTTGCAGGGAGGGCTACCTGTCTCTGTTGCCTTGGCCACAATAGGCACTTCCCTCTCCTGACAGTTTTCCATTCATTAGAAAAGCAAATTTCAAAGGATCCCTTGAAAAGAAATATGAATCAGATAATAACAGAATATGAATGACTAATTATGACTCAGATCAGTTCTAATAACAGGTTTCAAGCAAATACATAAGGGTGCATAGAATCGCCTCGGGATGGCAGAATAAGCTACATTGCTAGTGGTTTTAATGCATTAGAAATAGTAGTTCTAAGTTTTCCTTGAGAAAAAAAACAACAACGACTGCAGTGGACATCCACAAGAGTAAAATACAGAGCAAAAATACTTTATGTGTATGCACTTCATTTGTGCATCAATTTTTTAACATTTCCATCCACTGTTTTTTATTTATTTTAATTTCCACCTTCAAAATGAGAATGTAAAACGGCAGCGAAAACGCTGCTTCTGTCTGCTGTCCTTGTGAGCTAACTGGAGCTGTGAGAGCTAAAAAATAAGAGATTGTGCAGGTGTTCAGGGTTCCAAATAACTTTAACTCGAAAAAGAAACACAAGCTGATCAAGTGGAAAGAGTGACAGGAAGTCTGGCTTCTAGCTAGATGAGTTCCACTAGAGAGAGACGGCTGGTAAACCCTCCTATCAGGCAGGGTCAGGAGGTTGATACACGTGTGAGTGTGAGCGTGCCCTATCTCAACATATTCAGGAGAAGCGGGTGCGATGCGGAGACTCGGCTGCCGTCCATAACATTTAATATTTGCCGTGATCTGAAGACGGCTGATAAGCATTACAGCATGACAGAGAAATAGCGCTGTGCAGCTGAGGACACACACAGGGAAAGCATCCATAAGAAATATTTATCCACATGCGCCCACAAACACACAAAGACAGTCTCATCACCCATACTGACATAATCGCACACACACAGCATCTATAAAACACCCTATTAGGCCTCATCCCATCATATCTGAGCCCACCTCATCACTGACCTCACACTATAAAACTTTAACACACCTTGGTGTGCTCGAACACACTCCACAGTGTCATTACAGCAGCTCTAATAGGTTTGTGCATGTGTGTCCGCTCCTCAGGGTTTATTTGCTCTCTGTTTCCTCTGCAGATGGAGGCTTTACAAGCCCAGGAGCCTGTTACTGGCCTCCTGTCACTGTCCCAGTGAGCGGTGTTAAATCTATAACCATCTGACAGCTAAGCAGTTATTGGAGGACCCTTGGAGAACAATGGTACAGCAAGAGAAACACTGTTGCTATCACTTAGTAAAAAGACAAGGCTTTATATGGACAATGCTGCTGATGATTATCATCTGTTTGCTGCTGCACTGCACTGATAGACACCAGGTGTCTGTATATGCTTTTATACGAGGCTGCAACAAATTCCTCTATTTGCTAATGCAGAATGCTATTATACCGCTAACAATGATGCGACCTGTCAAAATTCCCACTCATGTATGTACTTTTCACCTTCCACTCCAGCCTCTGCATCACAGTCTGTGTATGCATGCACACGGGCCCTGATTCACAATGAGCACAGATGCATTAGTGGATGGGGCTATGCGCATTACAGAGGATAATTGCCTATGCATATTTCCTCATGTGCGCTCCCTGCTCACCCTAACAGTGGATTGGATTGGAGTGCCAGTTGCAGAACCATTAATAGAAATTAAGTGCCAGCGAGAGCTACTGGAGAGAGACCAGTGGAGCCAGAAAGGAGTTTATGTGAAAGATAAATACATTTCTACAGAAGAGTGGCTCCGTTTATTGGTTGGGAAATGCACTGTGATATGATAGAATAGCAACAAATGAGTATGGAATGGGACGATATGGCTGAGAGAGAAGAGAACGTTGTGGAATTAGAGGCCTGACTTGAATAGGAAATGTGTTGCATAAAAGTCAGGGTGCGGCTGGAGTTTTACTTTTGTGGTCAGAGTGGTGGATTCAGAAACGTCACAGCTCAAGCTGATACACTTAGATGTGGATGCCACATTATTACCCATCAGTGCTGTAACTGATCAACAAGCAACTAAAAAAGACAACCGGCGCTGCTCCTCTCCAGCCACTTTGGGCTGCTCTCTCTATCCTGTGAATGTGGAAATGATCAGTCACCGCTCGAGTGTCTCTCCCTCTTGGCTGGCTGGTGTCAAACAGATTACATACTCATCACACACATGTGTGCAAGCACACATTCACTTCTGCTAATGAAAATTCAGCTTCATCCCAGGCTGTCTAATGGGCCTAATAACTAATTCACCGGGGATCTTGCGCGTGTCAGGCAGATTACAGGACGCCTGCGGACTGGACGGACAGGTCCTTGGCAGCCAGGCACCCACGCTGACACATGCAAACACACACCACTCTCATCTTCATGAAAAGCTCACCCCAACCGGTGCAACCACCTCAGTGACCACTGGGAGGCAAGGGTGAGCTTTGCCAAATGAAGATAAAAAGCTACTGAGGCTCCTCATATGCTGAAACGCTGGCTCTTCAATTACACACATGACTTAACCCATTGTCATGTTGTTCCACTGAGCAACAGATCATGTTATGTGTATGTACTGCATATTAGGTTTTCTTGTCAGCACTTTGCTTTGGTGAAGTTTCATTATTTTATTACTGAACTGTTCTGTGAGTCCTGAAATGTAATGTTTTTTTCTAAAATTAAAAAAAAGCACACGCAGACCGTGATATCAAGCAACCGAGCACAAGTCTGCTAATCCACAAGAGGCTCACAGACCACTTGATGTGAAAGTTAACATTTCTTGTTGAAAGGTCAAGGAGCCCAGCTCGGCCTGTCCTGACTGTGTGCCCCTCTAGGATTTGAGTGCATATGAAGGATGCAGAATCATTTCACTCAGTCACAGGTGTGTATGCTGGCTGTCATCAAGTTGTCATCACAGCTTGACACTGATTGTTTTTGGAACAGGAGTACCTCACTTTGTCAGCATGCTGGCGGGTAGCCTGTCGATGTTGGAATGAATGGAGAAAAAATGATTATTCGGGTTATTTTGTTTCCACTCTATTAATTATATCATAATACATTTTTGTGGAATCTCTACCCCAGCTGCACCAACTTCAAGTGCAGTTGTAAAGGTTAATTTGAATTTATTGGCCTCAGTTTCAGAGGAAACTGCTAAGTGTATTTGAGATGGTTAAAAAACCTGCTCCTTTTTTCTCCAGATAAGCCACAGCAGCTAATATTTCAGGGTCGGGGGGGGGGGGGGACACTTGATATAGGCTGAAGCCTATTTAAATTGTCACTGGGCGAGAGGCAGGGTACACCAGTTCATCACTGGGCCACACAGAGACAAACATGACAAACAACCATGCACACTCACTCCTACGGACAATTTATAGACACCAATTAACCTAACATGCATGTTTTTGGACGGTGGGAGGAAGCTGCAGCACCCGGAGAGAACCCACACATACACGGGGAGAACATGGAAACTCCACACAGAAAGGCCCCAGCCGGGATTTGTACCAGGAACCCTCTTGCTGTGAAGCAACGCTGCTCCACCACCATGCAGCCCAGCAAGAGATCACTTAACTGAAAATAGGTTATTTCAGAATGTTTTCACAAACCATGGTGAAACAAATGAAAGACACCACGGTTCGATTTGACTCGGACAGACACCTTCTTTTGTCTAAATTTCAGCCTTTTGTTTCAGACCGTGAGGGATGTTAAAGTGTCATACCTCTAATTTCATGTCAGAACAATCCGAAAAATGTCCAGAAATCTGGACAAGAAAATCTGGTGGGCAGTATGCACCTTTTGCTTTTACCTTTTACCTAAAGCTTTTACTCCTCTGGTTGTTTCTCATTTTTTTTCTGCACCTTTTACAATACACTGGGTACACTGTGTCTCTGTCACTTCTACTTTTAATTACTTATTTGCCTTTTACTGTTTACCTGAGGTTACTTGAAGGTTACTTGAATGTTTTAATTGAATGTTTTGAATGTTTTACTTGCATGTTGGATGTTGGCTGAACTGTTGGATATTTGGCTCTTGTCTTGTCTACCTAAATGTCAGAAATGTCTTGTGTACACCGTGGTGATGGAGAGAAACGAAATTTCAATTCCTATGTATGTTTGGTACATGTGAAAGAATTGACAAATAAAACTGACTTGACTTGACAATTACTGTGATATTAACTACTCTGAGATGCAAGGAGGCTAAAAACAACACAAAACAACTACAAAGATACACTAAACAAACAATTAAATGTGTTTTTTGTAGAAAAAAAGTTTAGAATTTTAAAAAACGTAACTACAGCTTTCCACGGAATGGAAAAATCATTACCTATGATGCTGTATAAAAAATGCCTATATATCATGCTGCTGAGATATACTCCTGAGAAAATGTTTAGGGGCGGACCAGACTTTACTGTAATATCACTTTGTACCACTAGATGGGACATGAGTCCCAGAAGTAGCCAGCACTGGCAGTGGCAAACAAACAAAATGCCAGCTAACATATAGACAAGGGAAAGTTAGCGAAACATTACCTTTGCCACCACTTCCTGCCAAAAATGAGCAGCAGAGATATGAAATTACAGAGAAAAAAGCCAAAACAAGAGTGAATGCTTGCTTTTCTTCACTGGGGATTGCTTTTGAGCGGGAACGGACTGAAATCTGGCGCAGAACTTGCGCCTCTTATCTCCACTGAGAAGTAAAAGGCTTGTATTTTTAACACAGGTGCAGCCTAGGTTGTAAGTAGAACTTTTCCGAATCCAAAGTGTGAGCGTGCTGTATGTATTTATGTATAGAAATGTGGTGGCAACAGCGGCGGGATAACAAAGACTTTATTTTGGCCACTTTATGCTAAAAACCGAGCTAATTGTATCATGTAAACTTTACAGTCCACATTGTATCAACAGTAAGATCAAAATTTGCCTATACTTGTCTTGTTTTTGATTGGTTACTTTCCTTGATGACTTTTCAGAGTACATGAAAGGAGCCGGCAGTAATCAAAAGGCAAGAAAGCCGATGAAGACGAGTCTCTCCGTCATGTTGTCATCCGACAGGCTCTAAAGACAAAAAAAACAACCTGTGAATCAGTTAATCAATAAACAATTCCTAAATCGAACGGGAAACACATACCATGTCTGGTAAAACTCTGCCCACTTGTGGTGGTAATTATAGAAGACCAAGGTTACAAAATCCATCTTTCAAGATGTGACAAAAAACAATCACCAGATGCAAGAGATTACTGCAAAGAGATGAAAATGAATAAAAAACACAAACAAAATTAAACCAAAAAGACGTCTACGAAAAGACACGAAAATTTGTAACAATGACAAAACAAATATAACTACTAAAGGAGTCTCAAAGTGACTAGAGAGCTCCAACAATTTAGAACAATGAAAAATAAATTCAAAATGATTATAAGGTGAATCAAAGTGAAAAAAGGGACTACAGCATGTGTTTTAAGTTGTCTGTCTCGATGGAGATGGGGACTCCTTTACATGTTGCATTTGGGCCAATTGTCTCTTTTTCTGTCAATGCTAAAAAGCAAGAGAGAAAATTCCATTAAACACAGGGAGCCCAATGTCAAACGTAGACACAGTAGCCTATTTGATCAAACACAAAGTCCGAGCCACAAGGGACTAAATTACGACTGCCATTCTGGGGGCTTTGAGCTTTGAGACTGATCCCATGTCAAGAGGAAGCCGGAGGAGACTTTCACGTGCCGGCTTAGACGAGGAGAATAGTGAGAGGCTACCAGGTCTGCGTCTGAACTCTAAATGAACCCCAAATAACTTTCCCTTAAGTCATTTAAAGTCATCTAGAGAGTGAAAGAAGGAGGGAGGGTGGCTTAGGAGGCTGAGGAAGGGACACACAGCAGAGAGAATAGAAGAGGGAAGGGTGACAAAGATGTGACGAGGGAACAGATATTCATCACTGGAGGTTGGGAAGTGAGGACAAGTAGAGGACAAGGAAACGGTAGATGCAAGGTATAAAGATGCAAAAGGAGGAATAAGCACAAAGATCTTGCATGAACTGCACCTCAGGCTCTTTTTCTTGATCATCTTCGCTCTGTAATTCAATTATTTGGCAGCAAAGTGTAACTCAACAAGTCTCATCAACCATTAATTAGCTGAATATACTCTGGAGATCTATACACTGTATGCTCATAGGATTGTCCAACTACTCTATAGATTCCATCCAACTCAATGATAATCATTTCAACCAGCTACATTACTGATCACGATACTCGACACCCAAAAAGTATCCGATACTTTTTGGGTCATCACAGCAATGGACTGTTGGAGGCATAGAAGAACATACACTAGATGTTTCTACAGGAGAGCCGGAATATAATTTTTAATCATCTCCAAAATCAAGATAAATTCTTGAAAATTTAAATTTTTTAAAAGCCACTGTTCAATACCAGTGTAGGTAGATGGAAAGTAAAAGTGTAGAGAAACCTGCAGGTAAGCTTGTGACATTTTTCCAAATTTGCTAGAATTGTCCGATATTGAAGCTCTCGTTTGTCCATAGTGTTGCAACAACAAAGTGAAGAATGGCAAATAAGATTACTGATCAAGAAATCAGAGGATCTGTGGCTAAGAAATGTGATAAAAAAATCCCTTAGGCTGAATGGAAATGCAAAAGTGAATGCAGCATGGATCATCTAGTGGTACAGGAGTGTTATAACTTCAAGGTTGCTCGCACACAAAGCTCCGGTTGGGTTGGGTGACATAAATATCATCATTAGAAGATGTATGGAAAGAATAAAGCACACCACATGAGTTAGTACAGTTAAATGCAAAGTTGAGTCGAGCTACAATTAGACAACTTGAAGTCTAACTGTAGCTCGACTCAACTTTGACCAATAAGGAGTCTGTCAGGATGTCAAAATGACTGGCTTACAGACTGGCTTGTAGTGTCGTACTTGCAGGTCAGATTAGATTGAACACAGAGCAAGTTTTCCTCTGAATGTAAAAGCAGCCTTTAGGTCTCAAAATCCCTGCACTTCCCTGCACCTCAACTCTGCATTCCATACAGTGAAGGCCAAACATCGAAGTGAATTAACAGTAAATAACTTTTTTAGTGGATGGGCACTCCAAGGATAAACAGGGCACCTTCTTTTGAACACTCCAGCACAGACTCACTGATCATATGATGGAATTAAAAGAAAAAGACGAGGGTCAGAAACCACATAACAAATATTCCTGCACAGCATCAGCTCTGTCACCCACCCACATGCAGCCCTGCCCCACCCACACTCTACACCCTCCACCCATCCTGTTAGTAAGCTTGGACATGCTTCCCAGCCCGCTGCCCACACATTTCTCAGCTCCTCTTCATTTTGGACACTCATACATTTATGGATTGATTCGGTGCAGGTCTCCCTCCGAGGCATCCAGGATTACTGCACACACTGAGCTGTGGCGAGCAGGTTTTTTCCCTTTTTTTTTGGGGGGGGGGGGGGTAAGAGACCTTTAAATGATGGATGAAAAGACAGATAGAGGACAGGAAACCAGTCAAAAATCAAGATACACTTCCACACAGCAGTGTTTGTGACTATGTGTGTATATGTGTGTGTGAATGAACAGTACAGGCACCCCTATGTGAGTGTAAATGGGTTGCTTAAGATGTCACCGATAATTTAATGTTATTTTTTCATTTCTTATTGGTGCAACACCCACTTTTCTCTTGTGATAAAACACTGTTTATATCATCAATGAGGATGTGGTCCTTGCTTGTGCGATTGTGTGATCGAGGATGTGTGTGTGTGTGTTGTACTCTAATTAGCACCTAAACACACAGGAGAGTACTGAAGCCAGACAGCAGATAAATCAGACAAGGCTAGAAGATCGTAACACTCTAACAGAAGATATCAGCTGCAGTGCAGCTTTACCACACTTGATAAATTGACAATACGGCGATGAGCTATAAGGAGTTGGCTCCTTTCCCAAACCCAAAGCATTGGATTGGAGTTTTGTGTTAGCACTGCATCTTCCTTTGTCCTGACTACAAAGCTGCAATAAGTAATGAGACATAAACCCGGAAAGGTTTTTTCTCTTTTTTTCCCCCTCCACATTCATTTGCTAAAACATGCCCACTGCATTTCTATACGTTTCCCTCCAATTACCAGCATTACTCAAAGTCAGAGCCTCTCCAAGCACATTTTTCATCTTTCACTTCCCTCACTCTCATTCATTAATTTGAATATCCCAACCCCACCCGAGCCGTTCTAGGCAAACACAGGAGTAGCAGCGGAAACGAGCACGCTCCCCGATGTGTGTTTTTGTCTCTCTTCTCTCCTTGTCTTTGTGTGTCGGCCTCCCTCTCTGCTGCCAGAGGCACAGCAGGCGTGAAGGAGACAGATTCCGGCAGTACAGTATGGTCTGGCACTAGTGTGTCCCCGCCCCAGGGGAGTCTGGGAGAATGAGTCCCAGTAGAGGTTTGTTTAAATGCTAGAGGGAGTATTTGCCCCAGACTAGCCTCACTCGCACTAATGGATATGTCTGTGTTATTGATAGCAGGACTGTTGGAGGGAGAGAGAAAAAAAAGTGTATGAGCTTTTTTATGCATCCATTATATTGTGGCCGTATAAGATGACGTCTCATTGTCCTTGTAGGTGAGATCTTTGTGTCAGAGCTTAGAGCTGTGGCATAGAAAGACAGTCCTTATCTGCACCAAAAAATAAACCCAGATAATCAACTTTAAGCAGACAGTTGGGCTGCACCAGAGAGGAGTTTCAAATTCCCTTCGATACCCTTTTTTAAACAAAAATGACTGTGTAGACACTGTAGTAGTGGGTATGTATTTCAGGGCACTCACAGAACTACAACTAGGTCCAGTAACTGCTCCTTGTTCTCAGAGAACAAGCCTGCAAGCCTTTCTGCGATGATTAGGGTACATCATTATTTTTTACCGGACTGATCGTCAGAACACACAGCGGGAGTAAGTTAGCTTCCAGCCATATCGCAGACTGATAAAAGAGATCAATCTCGTCTCTTTTTATCAGCGAGTTGTTTCAGAGCCGCAGGACTGAGTGCCGACTAAACCTTTCCCCATTGCAGTCAAAAACCTGATTTCAGTGGGTGCTTGTGTGATTTTCACCAGTGGGGAAGGAGCTTAGGACTGCACTTAATGAAGTCTAAAAAACAGTTTTTAAGGAAAAAAAGACTGTTTTTACATGAAAGATTGTGTTCAACTTTGCTGGGGGCAAAACTTCACATACAAGTGGACACTTTCTTCCACAGGTTCTCACATGTCTTGCCTTATTTGTGACTTCAAATCCACTTCACATGTATGAGATTTTTTGAGGTGAAAATTACAAGACCTACAAGTGCAAATTTTTGTTGTGTAAGTTTTTACATCTAATTCTATAGGTTCTCACATCAAATCTATAAGCAAATCTTGCATTTTGAAATATTTTTGCCTTCATAGACAGAGGAAAAATTGGAGGGTTTGAAAAGAGAGCGACAAGAAATGCTGATGCAATCAGGAGCACAAGAAAAAAGCAATGCATTTTCTGACCACTCAAACCCATACAACCAAAACCAAATGACGTATTTGTAAATTACTCTGATATGGGCTCCTCAAGTGGCCAGAAACAATACCGCAAAAAACAATGTGTACTGCTGACAATTTGTTATGCTGCCCCCAAGTGGCTAAACAGTCAACTGCTGTCTGTTTGAGTTCAAAAGTAAAATTGGATTATTACACGGTTATAAAACATATATAGTTCATTTTCAACAGCCATATGCATCAATCAGAAATCCACAGTCGCATTCAAGTGTACTGAGAAGACCTGCTTGGTTACGTGACACTTCCAGGAAAGCTATGAAATTATGCTACATGTGATTATTTTTGAAACTTTGTACAGAAGACAAACAATGTGGAAATGGCTGTTTCACTTTTTCATGTCACACACACATAATACACACTGATCTTTTCTGAAATGACTGTACAGACAAACAGCATCTGAATGTACAGCACTAACAGAAGCTCAGGGTTCAAACTAAAGGTGAAGCTGTCCTCTTACAAGTACTTCAGTGACACATTTGTATTTGTTCATGTTGTCAGACAGTGTTTCCACAAGGCTTCTCTAAATGCAGGCTTTTCTCTGAGTGCGACATTTATGTTGAACTGCCTTCATATCTCAGTCTGCACATCGCGCTGCTTTCATCTCTCCAGTTTCATAGTGCAAGATAAACAAAGCCGAATGAGAAAGAGGCAGAGGGAGTGAGAAAAAAAAGCAAAGAACATCCTGTAAGTGAGAGTTTAACTAAGAACAATGCTGTCTGCCTCCATCGGAGACTGTCTGCAGGAGACATTATGTCATGTGTTACGCCCGCGAAGGCGAGAAGCTGTTGTAGTTAATATCTTGCTGCGTGCCTCCAGCTCTCTGTTTGTCTCCCTCACTGAGGATGAAGAACCTGAGCACTCGCGGACGGTGTTGCAGGCTCCTCTCTAACACAGTGCATATTCACACGGACCTCCTCAGCAGCAGCTTACCATCGCTGCTGGCAAGGTTAGCTCTGTTTATGAAACCACCAATTACACATATTTAATTTAGTAAGAGAAGAAAAGCAGACACACTGACTGAATCCAGACCGAGTGTCCCCCTGAGCACTGGGATAAATAGAGCAAGGGAGGAGGAGGAGGAGGAGGAGGAGAGCGAGAAAGAGTGAGAGAGATAGAAACAGAGAGACAGACTTCATTAATTCTGTCGTCCATCTAATTGAAGCCCTGTTGGACCCTACAGCTAAAATGAAGTCCGAAACGAGTTCTAATGAGAAATAAAAAAGAAGAATAGATTTGAAAAAAAGTTGTAGCTGCTTATATCAAGTGAACAACCTTGGGCAATATTAAGACTTGATGTACAGTACACACCCTCGGGATGTCCCAAACTCCCTCAGTTAGACGCTGATTAAAGCTGGATGATATTCATTCAAAATGATGAGACCTGAGGCCTACCTGCATTTCTTTTTAATCTGGCAAACTGATGGAGCGAAGCAGGAAATGTGAACGGGTGTTTGCATTAAAGGCTGAAACTTTGTGCGCTTTAGTGCAGGAAACCAAAAAGAGGCGGTGTGTGCACAGTTCCTTATTTGACACTCTGATCTTCCTTTTAAGAAAGCTATAAACACATTTAAACAGACAGGCTTGCTTCCAGTAAACAGTGAGGTATTACATTGCTTATTTAAGATAGGATACAACACAACAATGTGAAAATAAATCATCACAAGTAAAAGTTCTACATAAAACATTCATCTGAGTAACAGTGCTTGAGCTATTTGATCATTTATGGTGGAGGAAAGAAGAGACAGTCAGAGCTCTAAAAGATTTTTTTCTGAGCTATTACGTCATGTTCATTTTTACTAAAATAAAACTATGTAAAAAGTTTAGTGGGGAAAAAACAATCTTTACTGGTTGGAGATTTCAAAGATGACATATTAAGCAACAATTTCCACACTTTGATCAAAATACTACAGTAAAGCAGAACAACAGTTCCCTTTTAATCCTTAAATTCAAAGCTCCATTCATAGCAGCTGGTTTTTCAGGGTGGAGCGAGCCCATTAACTCCACTCCATGATCCAAATGCAGACATAAATATGAACATTAATTACACTTAATAATCCTTGAAGCATGTCACTACAGTATGACAGAGCATACAGTAAATAGCCTGAGAACTCACACTTGGGCACACCAAACTGATTTCCTTTGTCTTTGAACTGGCCCAGATTATTAAAACACTGCATAACATATGGGGATGCTAAAGTATTGTAATGGCAGCAGGTGTTAGACTAATCAAAAATCATATCTTTAACTTTCTAAGTTGCATATCAGCTCCCTGGCTTTCACTGTCAGTCCTCTCCTCTGTGTTGGAATTTTTCAGAGGACGATGTTAAGGGTTATTGGGCCAACTGTAGGCAATGCTTCACCAATGTTTAAAGTTTGTGTTTGTAATGGCGGAACCACTTTTGCACCACTAATAATGGTGCATTTAATGACAATTAAGAACTTGGAACCTCTTACTGGGAAAATAAGAAAAAAAAAACCCACCGAAAATTCCAATGGAAAGTCAGATTTCCAAGTCAGGATTTCAGACATTAGACAAAGTTCTGGTAGAGCTTTTGTCTATTGTCAACTAACACTTGATGAGAATTTTCTGGTGAGAGCAACGAAAAAAGCAAAAGAGATTTGAGGCGAATGCAGCATTATTTGAAGTTGTAGGTGGGGAAGATGAAAACAGGGAAGCTGGATAGTTCTCCTCTGAGATCCAACTGTGATGACACGTTAGGCTGCAAGTCTGAGCTGAATGACAGATTTTTAGATCTGGGCATCATGGTATAGTCGAGGCAATCTTTTTATCGGTCCTTGATTATGGTGATATAATCTATAGGCATGCTGCTGCTACCACTCTCAAACCCCTCGACTCAGTTTATCACTCTGCCATCAGCTTTATTACTGGAGATCCCTATAACACTCACCACTGCTCCCTGTACAACAAAGCTGGACCTCTCACACAGATTAAGGAGTTTTAAGGAGTACTGAGTATTGTCTCCTAATGTTTTCATTTTGTCTTAATCTTTGTTTTGTCTGTATTTTTTTTCTGTTGTTGTACCTCGACATCATTGTAAATGAGAAAACTTCAATGTTTTTCGAGGCTTGAATAAAGGTTTGAAATGAAAATGAAAATGGTGTTATGTCGGTTTTCAGCCACCCAAATACAGTAAACGCTCGCAAGCACACTGAGTTTCCTTATCATCTCCCCAATTATGGCTATTCGAAGCCAAAAAGATAGTCAATCATCAATTTAACCTCGAACATTCTCCTTTTTAAAAAATATTTTCCTCACCCATTATGTAAAACCTTTATCTTAAAAGGTTTCAAGTAATTAAAGCTTTAAATAACTAGAGTACAATGATCTTAACACACAAATATGTGTTGAATGTCAAAGTATCTTTTCCATTAGACAATAGAAATACGTTTCAGGAGAAATCCTTGCATATCATTTGTTATAAACCACTTGTTATGTAAGATAGGTAATCAGAAAAGAGGCAAAACATGCATTTTGGTGTAGTTTAATTTTCCTGAATGCGTATCAGAGCCCCACCCCAACGGTCCAGTCATAACAAATGTGGCATCCTAGGCGACTCTGGTTGTAATGGCATCAGTGCACCTAGTCTTTGTCTTTCATTATTTCTGTGATCAAAACCAAAAGCCAGACCGCGAAATGAAGGAAACTGAGCTGAACACGGAAAACAAGCACAGCCAAATAAACAAGAGAACTGTGTGAGGGAGAGGAGAGGATCTGTAAGAAGAACAGAGCAGGGTTGTGTAGAGGAGAGAACTATCAGGTAGAGTTGGGCAGTGAGTGACAACAGTGAGTGACAAAGTAAAACAAAAAGAAGTAATAACGAGGGGTAGAGCTGAGTAAAAAACAGTCAAGCAGAGAGGAGGACAGTGTAATTGAAGAAAAGGGGTGAATCAAGTACAGGAAAGGGCAGAGTGTAGTAGACTAGAGTAAGGAGTAACATAGAAGGGTGTTACACAATAGACGTCCGGTGGAATTTAAAAAAAATCCAACCACAAACACCCGTCTTCAGCACTAAAACTACAATTGTTCAAATATTGTTCAATATTCTGTGTTCTAAATACATGTCGTATTCCTAAATTGATATAGAAAATCATTTTTTATCATGCATTTCAATTAATTAATGAAAAAAGGCACAGAAGCAAAACACACTGTCGTTTTTTTGCCCACACTCACCTTCCTGTCCTCGTATTCATTTATATCGTATGAATGATATCCACAAAAAAGTGTGAGCATGACTGTGTCAAGTGTCACTTGGAAAAGCGTCAGTCAGAGTGGAATGACACTTGGCAGAGAGGGTAGAATAAAGCAGGCAGTCAAAGATGAATATGAACTTTGTGTTGAAGTAAACTGGCCTGCCAACAATGACAGCCGCATGGGCAGTTGAATTGTTAAGCTGTCTAATGAAGGTATCTTGTGATATAGCAATCTTAATGTTTGTTAAGTTCGTTGTTTTTCTAAATAGGGAAAGGGTTTTGACAGTAATCCGTTGGCGTCTTCTCGGTTTGGAGAATCAGGGAGGGGATTCTGAAGGGGGGGGCTGAGCTAAGCTAAGCTAATCAGAAACAGTCCCCAGAAGAGCAAATCGTTGCCACCTTAAACGGCTCAATCCTAAAAGAGTTGAGATTACAGCAGTTCAAACTTATGCTGTATGGTAGATTTTTACACTTCATCTCTTTTGCTACAGTTGTTTACTTTGTCACCATATTTTTTCAACTGGCAGAATTGTCAGTCACAGCTGATTAGAAGCAGGATTAATTGTGCAGCCACTATGAAATGACGAGAAGCAGCAAGAATTTCTTTACAGATATAAAGGAGTGCGGTGATGAGCTGAATGGAGTATAATGGGG
This sequence comes from Odontesthes bonariensis, assembly GCF_027942865.1. Classification (NCBI taxonomy): domain Eukaryota; kingdom Metazoa; phylum Chordata; class Actinopteri; order Atheriniformes; family Atherinopsidae; genus Odontesthes; species Odontesthes bonariensis. Next base: position 5,486,489 of record NC_134523.1, on the reverse strand, counting down.
TATATAGTCAAGTGGAATAGAAAGTGAAGCTGCTTTCAATTCTAAAACCTTACATATCAGGACAGAATAAGAAAAATCATCTAATCCCAACCATATCTTAACATTGATTTTCAAGGCACTTCAAAAATGCAATTGGTTGGAGGTGTTGTGCTGATAAGCTGTGGTTTCACCTAAACATGGTGCTGTGTATTATAGTCAAACATCTCCGCTTTGCTCTTGTCTCGGTGTTTGTTCAGATCCAACCTTACAAACCTGAGTTGTGCTGCCAGGTTCTTTGTGGAGAAAATAGACTTTCTCCACCAACCCTTCTAAACAAGCTTTTATCTAATTGCTTATTGCCTTAAACTGTAATATTTAACATGCTAACTGAGGCCTGTAGAGACTGATTCTGTGTGTAGCTCTTGGGTTTGTGGAGTTTCTCTGAGCATTCCATGGTCTGACCTTGGGGATGTCCACTCCTGGGAAGATGGGACACTTTCTTGAATTTTTCCACTTATGAATAATCTTTCTCACTGTAGAATGGTGGCCACGTACAGAGGGGCACAATCTTGTCGATGATCAGGTAATCTAGTGAACTAACCCTGTTCATTCCCATGGACACTGCACTGGAAAAAAATCAAAGTCTTACCAAGTATATTTGTCTCATTTCTTGTCAAAATATCTCATTACATTACATTACATTACATTACATTACGGTCATTTTGCGGTCATCACACTTAATATAAGACACAACTGCCTAACAAGTACCATTTCAGCCAGATATAGGGACTTGTTTGAAGACAATACATCTGGAATATCTTGTTAAATGAAAAAGTCTTAAAAACAAATTGTTTTGAGTCACATATCATATGAAACAAGCTTTTTTTTTTAAAATTTGAAGAGGTTTTTAAGCTAATTTCAAGATCACTTTTATCTCAAAAGTCCCAAATATCACATCTTATTTCAAGAAATCTCGACAAGCCGATTTTCGACAAGACGTTTTTGCTTATTTCAAGCAAAAACGTCTTGCATTTGTTGTTTTTCTTACTAATTTTTGGAGGGGCATTTTTTCCAGTGTGCTTGTGCATTTTGGATCACTTTTTGTCAATAAGATATATGAACAAGGACACAGTAAAAAATGTCCTTCATCGTTGAGTCAAGGTTGTTTTTAACCTTGTTAAAAGAGGATTTTGTTTTTTTTTCCAAAATGTCCTGATACATATAACCTTAGAATTTAGAATTTTCTTCACATGTCTAAATGTGGAAAAAACATGGTATAGCAGTAGTATTGTACAGGGGAGTGGAGGAGAGTTTGGAGAAAGTGCAGTAGAATATGGACTGCAGAGTCAAAACTGCGTAAACTGCAGAGGAGTAGATTAGATTAGAAGTACAGTAAGAGACGTCATAGCAGAGTTTACTAATGTGCTGCTTACGGGCTGCTGCGTACTCAGTGTCTTGTACGGGATGTTCAGTTCAGTTGTTTGTGTGATATGACGGCAGGGTGCAGGGAGGTCCGCCTACTGCTGACTGTCAGCATGTTACCAGCACCCTGGGGAACCATCATTGGCACCAAACCACCACATCTGAGCTCTCACAGTGAAAATGATTAGTCTAATCTAATTCAACGCTGAGTGCAGCCTCATCTCCATCTCTGTCCCCATTCATAGACACACACACACGCACACACACACACACACACGCACGCACACACAAAGTCCTGTTCTGTGAAACCTCTTCTCAGGAAAAAGACTCCTTATTCAGTGGCATTCCTTCCGCAATCCAATTAGGTTTGATTTCGATTCAATTACAGGTCTGTTAGGGGAGTAGAGTAGAGATCTATTGAATGAACTTTACTTGGGAATTCCATTAGTTCTGAGAAAGTCATTCAAGTCCATAATCTGGATGGGAATGGGGTCGTGGAAGAGAGAGAGGCTGACATTAACCCCTCACTAATACCAACTGCGAAGTGTGCTGTCTGCGGAGGAAATCAGACTCAGAAATCACGAAGGCTCTGGTTCAACAGCAAACTGCAGAGCCACAAACAGGAAGACATCTGCTGCAAGTGGGACCACAAACAGCAAACTGTCATCACCTATCTTCCCTTCACAACCTTCCTCACTGCGAGTGCGCGCTGATGTGTGCGTGTGCACGTGTAGTGCTGAACATGTGCGTCCATGCCAGGGACTGCAAGAACAACAGATAAGGCCCAGCGCATCTCTGTGGCAGCGTGCGTGGCCATAAATTACCAACTCCTTTAGAAAAGCGGACAATGTCACTTTAAACCCTACAAAAGAAATTTCAAACTTCAAAAAGTCATCTGGTCTTTCATTTCAAAAAGTTTTCTCTCTTACAGTTTCCTCGACTTATTGATCAGTTATTGGAAACGTCCCATATGGCACATTTTGTCGACATGGCATTTTTACATGTTCAGCTAAAGGGCTGAAGGACTTACTATCTGTGTTACACTAGCAAGTAAATTCAATAAATTAACTGCAAATTGACCACATTTGCAAACGATAAGAGTCAAATTAAGAGGAAACTTTCCCAGGGTTTGCGCTGACTTTCCCGGTGTTGCACATACCAGCACATGCTTTACAAATGAAATGCTCTTCTTATTTTCAAGGCTGACGGGGATTTAAGAGTGAAACATAACCACAGCGACTTGTTTCTGCAAATCATTTTTTACAGGAGGTAGTATGCTAATGTACCCTGGAGTAAAAAAGAAGTTACAAGACAGGGGAGAAGATACAGATCAGAGACAATGGGCTGCTTATGGCACCATATCTATAGCCAGAAAGAAAACAATGTCTTACTAACTTTTTAATATCATGGTTTTACGGTTTAACAAAAAAAAAAAAAAAAGAGGAATATTGTTTGTTTGGTACAAGCTCAAAATGTGGATGTTATCTCTCTTAAGCTGGCTCTTTCCTGTTTTTCATCTCATGTGCAAACATGGACACACAATCAACACCCCCCCCACTCCCATTTTACACAGTGAGAGCGCTTATATTTGAATTTATCCATTATCCATATCCATCAGCATCAATCACTCACCCCATAACCGCTCTCCCGTCCAGAGCCACACACACACGGCCAGGTCCAAACACCAAAACTCAGATACACTTCACTGCCAGCGAATAGAGTATTGGTGGCGTTTTTACTGGCGTGTGTGGGGCACTGACACCTTTGTGCTCGCTCTATTGATTTTGTTGTCTCACCTTAATGAGCCCTGCGTCATCCATCACTGCTTGGCTGGTAGCACTCAGCTGAGCCTGTGTAGCTGAAGAGGACTGAATTAAGAAGGGACAAGGACTATCACCTTGCCACTGGGTGTATATCAATAGGAGTTTCCCGAATACCATTTTTGAGAGGTGTGAGCAGTCGTAAAAAAATAAATAGATAAATTTAGTTTTAAAAGGCAGCTTGCACATCTGTTCTAGATACGGGGTGTGAGAGTTTGCAACAGGATAAGTGCATCCCGACATGATTTCAGGCCCCATAGCTGCTGACATATGACCCCGCGGGTTCATGCCTTTAACACTTGCCTCCTTGTGTCATGAAAGTGCTTTTAGGTTGTGTTTGCATGAGTGTGCAGGAAAGAGTGTGTATGTTGTGCAATCCCAAGAGCAGGTGTTGAATACAGTGATGATGGGGATCTTAGAAGGCAGCCATCACCCATTACTTACTTACACCTCTTGGAGCACAGGCTGAAGATGAAACACATCCACGCACTGTAGATCCTCTTTTCCATCCGTCCTTCACCCACTCAGCCGTTATGGAAGTTGTTGCCCTGTTTGAAGTCCTCTCTGTGACTCCAAATGGTGTTCTGATGTTCTGTTTCCCCACAATGTGTTGATGCATTTCCAAACAGTCAGGAACTGAAGTAAACATCTTCATGGGTTCAACAATGCACAGCTGAAGATACGGTCAGGTTTTTTTTCAGGGCTGTGTGGACAGAAATCTGTTAATTTCTTATCATTTTCAATCAAATTAGTGTAATTTCAGGATGTGGTCCGAGACTGACATAAGTGAGGACACTTAGGACTCCATGTGGCTATTTGCTTATATGCACATGCTGACCATTGTCATCCTAAGCTTGCAGCACTGCTAGCATAGTCGCTTAAATAGCAAAAACTGATTGTTTTTTCATATATAGCTGGGAAAATGCTTGAGCTTAAGACAACTGAATTTCATTCAAAAAAGGTTTCTCAACCAAGTCTCATCCAAATATGATATTTTCTGTTGTTGCTTTTGATACAAAAGACTCACTCAAAAATGTATCACATGAAACTCAGATGCAAGACCTTTGTAGTTTTACTTTTTGTACAAAGAAACGATGCTACACGGTGGATTTTGAAGCCCAGCACCAATCAGACGATCCATTAAGCTATAGATTGTTTTCTGGTCACACTACGATGAAGGTGATGGGTAAGACAGAAAACCTATCCCTCCAATCCAGTTATGAGCAGTCTGTACTCAGACAGGTTGCAGAGAGTTTTATTGGACCTGTCACACATCCTTCATTCTGAATATGACCTCTGACCCTTTGGCCGAAGGTACCAGAGTCCCTAAATGCTAACGGAACTGTTAGAAAAATGAATTTGTTCCGACCTCAGAAAAAGATTTGACATAATGTGTCCAAAACAAATTTCCCCAAGGTGACAATAAGGTATATTGTATCATATTATTGTATCGTATCCTAACGTATTGGCGATAGTGTACAGTTTTTCATCGAACATCCTACATGAATCCCTCTACGCATAGAAACACAGCTCTGCAATGCTGGATTGGTAAAGCATGTGTAAAAACTCCATGCATTTTATCTGTGATACCTTACATTCTCGGTGTGCTTCTCCGTCGCTATCTGTCAATCCGACTCCGTGGTCACTAAACCTTTCGAAGTTCTCCGTCGGGATGTCGGATACGCAAGGCAGTTCACCTCCCGATCAGTAGGCGTCGCTACGTTAGACGACCCAATCTCGCTACGTCTATCGTGAAAGTCGTTGATTGATAGTTTACCTTCCGGCTCCGTTCCACTCCTCACAGTGAACGATGGCGACCGAGAGAGAAAGACTGTTGTTGGAGTAGGAGCTTATTGAAATTAAAATGCAAATAATTTTGACCAAATGTTGACCGGCACACAGTAAACTCTTTCAAAAATGGCGGTGTTGTTGTTCTGAGAGGAAGGAGCTAAACCGGAAAAGTGATTCCGGAAATTATGTTGTTAGCCGAGCAATCACAACCCTTGCGATCTCCGCGAGTCTCCGTCGCCTCGACGGAAGCACGCAAGCGACGGAGAGCGTCTCCGGGACGTTCTCCATCGCTCTCCGTAAACGACCATAAATCAGGATTAAATCACTAATCTAATGTTAAAACTTACGTTTCATGTCATAAATCCTACAAAACAGATGTACGAGTGCCCTTTAGCCCACATCTCTTACTGTATATCTTAAAATATAAAAAACTATATCTCAGAAAAAGATTAACTTTAGAGTGTAACATTCTACATCCTGTGTCCTATAATCAGTGTGATAAGAATTAGGTGTGAGTGGGCAACCTGTTTTATTTATACAACTGGGATTTCTTAAAGTGTGATGTTTATAGCACATATTTGTTGAAAGTGTACTGTGGGAGTAAAAAAATGCGATTCCCTAAGACTTCTGAAAAAGAGCTGCTTATACTCATCTGACAGGAAAAGTGGTTACAACACCATCTCTATCTCAACAGTCTGAACTCCCCTTTCACAGTCAAATAGACTGTGCAAATAGAGGGAATTAAAGACCTTTTTTACCCTCCCAAAAGAGTGATCAGCCAATGAGCATCATTACAAGATTGAAACATGTAGCAGTCCTTTAGATCACAAAGGAATTCAAGGTCATTCTAACCAACTAAAAGGCCTTTCTCACATTGGAATATGCTATTTTGTACCATCGGAACACTCAACAACAATGGTGTTCATGGTAAAGGAATGAGGAGAAAGACACTGCTCTCCAAAAAGAACATACTGCCCATCTACACTTTACTAAAAATCATGTGGACAATAAGACGGGTCCACCTGTCACTCCATCAGGAGGCTGGAATAACTTCCACCTGATCTGGTATCCCTATTTCTAACCTAATGGGTTTAATAAATGCAGAGATGTGCTAATTTTACAATTTAACTAATGTGTTTTATTTGTTTGCTTTAATTTTGTGAATAGATACAGAATGTCAGTTTAATGATCGTTTGGTTGTGTGTGATACATCTATGCACAGATAACGTCTCAAAGAGCGTTTTTATATGGTCTGCGGTAGAAGTCTTTCAGATGCTGTCAAACATGATTCTATATTCCTCACTTCACACTGATTTTCAAATATAACATTTCTGCTCCCAATTACTTATTTATATGTAAAGATCCTGCATCCTACCACTCACAAATCCCAAAAGTTACAATCTATATACTGTTCTCTACATATTAAATCCGGCATTTTATATAACAAGCTCAAATTTAATTAAAGTACACACTTTGCCTGCTATCTTGCATTTGCAAGTAATCAGTATGTGTAAGACTTACACCATTTTTTTAAACTAATCCTACAGTTTGTTGCCACTATGAAGCACAAAAGTAAAGCAAATGATCTCCAAACAAAGCCAGTTCTTAATGAGAAAGGGGGCTGTTTAAAAAAGGCCAAAAATACAACTCCAGTTTCAAAAAGATTGAATGCTGAGTAAATTGTAAAATAAAAACACTATGCAATGATTTATCAATCTCTTAAACTAATATTTTATTCACAATAGAACATATCAAATGTTCAAGGTGAGATGTTTTACAATTTCATGAAAAATATTAATATGCTGATCTTTAATTTAAGGGCAGCAACACTTCCACAATGGGAGGAATTAGCTTGGTTGGCAACTGATCCGTAACATAACTGGGTATAAAAAGAGCACCTTAGAGAGGCAGAGTCGCTCAGAAGGTCAGATGGTCAGAGGTTCAGCAATCTGTAAAAAAATAAATGTGCCTATTAATTGCAGAAGAATTTCAGAATAATGCTCCTCAATGTGATGAAAATCAATGCTGGATGCCCGTGACCTTTGGGCCCTCATGTGGCACTGCATTAAAACAGGTATGATTAAGGCATGGAAATCACTTTAAACCATCCATAAATGCAGGTTGAAGCTCTATTATGCAAAGAAGAAGTCATGTGTGGAGATGTGGAAAACTGTTCTGGGGTTATATTGAATGAAAATTTGAAATTATTCTTGTAAATAGTGGGCTTCAACGTCGTGGACTAAAGAGACGAGGAACCAGCTAGCTTTTTGTCGGCGCTCAGTTCAAAGGCCTGCGGGGTGCATTAGTTCCAATGGAACTCACAACTTTCACGGTTACAAAGGCACCATCAGTGTTGAAAAATATAAACAAGTTTTAGAGCAATACATGCTCCTATCCAGAAGACATCTTTTTCATGGAAGGCCTTGCATATTTCAGCAAGACTATGCTAAACCACATATTGCATCCATTACAAGAGCATGGCTTCGTGGTAGAAGAGGCCAGGTGCTACACTGGGCTGATGTAAAATACGACAAATAAGGACTGTTGAGCAACTAGAACCCTATATCAGCCAAGAGAGGGTATCGTTATTCTCAAGGTTCATCAACTAGTCTCTTAAGTTACCAGACATTTACGGGCTGCTGTTAAAAGAAGAGGGGATGCTGCACAGCAGTGTTGTTGATGAACATGATGAACTAACATGTTTATGAGCAGCAATCATATTCACAATGATCTCTGCACCAGTAAGAGGCATATATATACTTATATACAGTATGTATATACAGACAGCTGTGCTGCGCACAGACTCTGTCCACTCCTGTGTTATGCACTGCCACTGAGCATGATTTTATCTGAGATGGTACTCCCATGCCAGATGTTGTCAAACAGCTGCTGGTCTGTTTTCTAAGTTCTTCTGGGGTGTTTGGCATGTAGTTGTTGTTGTTATTGGATGTTTTGAAGTTGCAATTTTTTTCAGCGTGCTGTTTATTGTGAGACTGAAGTCTTTGTTACTGGGTCCGTACTGGCCAATAAGCTTTCAGCTGTGTGTGAAAATGATCAAATGGAGTTGGCTATGCACAGTTTGATCAAATGGAGTTGGCTATGCACAGCTGGATTTAGAGTATCTTGATGGTAAGTCACAAAATGATAAATGCGAAGATGTGCATGTACCTGCTCAGATGGCTGTTGGGCTCATGTCCCTGTACTTCATAGCGTCCCATAACACTATATACAGTGTAGAACTAGTTTCTGTGAATCTTACTTGAACAACACTGCTACACAGCGGTAAACATGGCCCAGTCTCAACTTTTTTGAGATGTGTCGTTGCCATCAAATAAGATGGCTTATTATCCATAAATATAATATAAAAAAACAAAGATTTGTAATGTATTACATTAGTTTGTTTTACATTTCAGTTCCAACATCTTTGGAATCGTGGTTGTACACAGTCTTCAATGATGGAGCACTTTGGTGTAAATTTGGGATCTCATTCCTGATCTTATTAGACTCTGAATGTTGCCACTTTACCATGTGCTGGTCTCAGAAAAAGATAAGCTACTTATGGAGTGGTGGGGAGTAAAGTCAGCCTCGACTGTGAGACTATCACTCACCACAAAAGCAAACTGTTCATCCCAGCGCCGTGCTCGCACCACACATTTCAACACAAGCCAAACAGTTCACAGTGTGTTTAAAAAAAGAAGTACACACTTGCTGTGCTGTCATGTGACATCAGTTTACCACAAAAACAGTTTGTGACTTTTCCGTAACATTAGCAGGCGGGGTTTCAGGCACCCTAAGGCTAGCTCACATACAAATGCCAATACAAACGCATGTGTGCACAAACACAGACACACACATGCACCAAATGACCCAGCAGGCTTTGGGAGCCATGCCCTGACCTCTGGTTCTCAGTCAAAGGGGTGCTGTTCAGCAGCATACAACGGCACCACTGATCCCCCGTGTTCCTCTTGTAAATTTTGCTCTTTCTCCTCGGGGGCTCAGAAGAGTGCTATGTTGTTTTGTGAAAAGGAGGAGGAGGAGAAGGGAGGAGCGGAGGGGCAGGAGAACAGAGGAGTGAAGCCACTGTCTGTGTGTGAGGGCTAAATCACTATGTCTGCATGAAGGCTGGGATTGTGCGTGTGTTTCTCCGGGTGTGTGCACGCGCATGGTGTGTGACCCTCTACAGTACATGTGCATATAAAAAGAGCCGAGAACAAGGGACCTATAGTTTTAGATGAAAACACAGTCCAATGTTACAGGCCTAATAAGATTAACTGGTCTAATGGACACACTTACAGTAATTTTACTAATATGTATGAATAGGGAGGATTTTCAAGTAGAATATAATGTAATCACAATTTATATTTAGTCTTTGACTCTTTTTCTAACGTTAGGAACAAATATGCTTGTCTTCAGCCTGTTCATTTTTTTGGTTATTCAGTGTCTCAGTATCTTAAGTTCCTGTTGCTTGTTAAGATGCTTATTAACAGAAATGCATTCATTCAACTCACTTTACAACAACAAGCCTCCGTTTCTAATTTCAAAGTGCTCACACATTTATAAAATCTAAAAGAACTACCAAGCTAAAATGAATGGCCTCTCGTGTCACTTTGCCCTGAAAAGTAATTGTTGAAAGCCTAAAATCTTTTAATACTTATCTATGTTTTGCAACCTTCAATTTTCATGGCTTTGTTTTTACCCTCATGTGTAAAGTGTCCATGCCGCGAACAGCGATGCAACCCCCGTACCATCACAGATGTCGGCTTTGCACCTTTCAGTTACTAACAGCCTGGATGCTCTTTCTCATCTTTGGCACAAAGAACAAGATTTTTTTTTTTTTTTATGAAAGCAGCAGAAACATTGACTCATCTGATCACAGAACACGTGTTTCTCTATCTTTCAGTCAATTTGAGACAAGACTATTTCCAGGGTACTATTGAGCGAGTATCCTGATCACGGTGGCATGACCATTTCTTATACAGTGCTGCCTGTGAGCTCATCAGATTCCCCAGACTCCGTGAATCTTTTCCCATTATCATGCACTGTAGATGTTAAGAGACCTCTCAACACACAATTTCGTACTGAAAAATATTTGGCATACTTCGAATACTTGTTGATAATTTTGTGATTTCAGAATCCATCATTCCTTGGAAAGACAAAACCTTTGGTGGAAGCTCTTTTTTATAACCAATCTTGCATTGTAATGTGCTCTATTTTTCAATATTCTGCATGGCTGGCACAGCCCAAAGAGAACAGGCGAGCCACTTCCAGCAGCTCTGTAACAAAGACGTCCTGATTGAACAGACTTCTCTATCTCCACTTCTTAATTGGGAAAGCAAAATCACACAGTCATCCTACTGTTTTAGCATGTTTAAATGCTACCCCTTATTTCTGAAATATCTCCCTTTCAAGTAAGCACATCATTTGCGGAAGTATCTCATGTACTCACAAAATGCAAGAAAACAATCCTCTCCTTTTTTATAGATGGTAGTGTGGATCTGCAAACCAGCTTAATGAGCATAAATAAATCAGTGATACTGAGGGTGGAGCCACTTGTGTTCCCCTCCTCCCCATCTTTAATCTTGCCTTTCTCATTAACACAAGTCTAAATATGTAAATGAGATGAGACAGCATGGCAATATACAAGCCTATTACACAATTAACATGACTGCTTGATTAAGCAATATAAAACGATTTTATAACATCAGCATGCATATATGCTCTCTTCACTGCAAGCTCAGCTACACCCACATCCATCCGGGCTTTTCCTCAGATGTGTTTTCTTTACACTTTAAATATTCAAACAATCTACCCTTTTGAACCTCAAACCAAACACAAAGCCTGAAATCCAGATGTCATATATATCCTGCAGCTGGATGAGCTGCGAAATTAAGTTGAACAACATAGTCATAGAACCTTACATTTAATCTCATTCTCCCCCTTATTACAAGAGCAAGATACCATCTAAATCTGCTCAATAATTGCAATGCGGATGATGATCAAGTGAGATGGAGAGAGAATGACAGTTAGGGGTATCGCCAGTTTGACATGATTACAGCCCGGGCCTCCAGGGAGCCATATCTTGATTTAGATTAAACCGTGCTCGTCAAAGAGAAAGCACCCGTCTTTAATATCGTATATCAGCTGCCGCATAAAAATCTAAGGTTCCATCAAGTCCATGAAAAGTCATGCGAGGGGTATGATTAAATGAAGAGAGACAGAATGAGGGAAAAATCAAAATGCAGCATAGATCAGAGAGGGAATATGAAATGACAGCCTGCAAATGTTTTGACAACAAGAATAAGTGGATGTGATGGTTCGCACCGGGAAAAGATGTGTCTGTATCACCACACCCATAAAAGTGGGCAACGCAAGCAGTTATCCATAGCCATGTGTACAACATTTCTTTAAGTCGGGATGACAGTATCACAATACCCCTAACCCACCAGGACCAGCACCTGCAACTCCAGAAGTTAAATAAATAAATACAAATGTTTTTGTCTGATTAGAAGTCAAATCTCTGGGATTTTGGGGCATGGAGGAAAACTTTAGACAACACTTATGAGTATCACAGTATAGCATCACAGCGTGTCAATGCTTTGTAGCCACCTAGTCTGTCACTTCATGTTTGGGGGATTTTTATTTTTTTTGCTTCTGGTTCTGTGGAATTCTAGAGCTGTTCCCGCCTGCACTACTTTTACAGAGTCTAAAATCTGCAAATGATAAAAACAATTTAGACTTTTTAAAGATGTTTCGGTCAGTAGATCAGGAGAGTGTGAGGGCATGGCAAAACCATAGTATTTTTTCCTATTGGGCGTCTCTTTTTCATCTTCATCATGTTTTTCACACAATAAAGTCAACAAAGTGTCAAGTTTTACCAACTAAAGATGATGTTTGCATGACATGGATGCATTAAGTTTAGGTTTGCTAGGTGATACATTCTTGCACTTGAAATAATAACTTGTCTAGTGAACATAAAACAAACTAACAGAGCAAATTCATACATAAATATGTTGCTTTCTTTCAGCATGAAGAAACTCTGCTTATGAAATGAATAATGTTTGGGTTGGGTCAACATGATCTACTACAGTTTGAGTCTGAATGTAGAATTAATTCAACCCACCTAATTAAACTCAATGTTGAATGAACCAGTAACCTATACTGATGGGGTTTACTCACATCAGTCTTGTTGCTTCACTTCGATTCTGTTTTCAGTCATTCAACCAGACTGAGATAACAGACAGAATACGTGTTCATGCAACAAGATTAAATTTGGTTTCAGTGAAGATTATGTTAACCAAACCCATGCACATTAAGCGGACACAACAGAATTACGTGATGCTGAAAGAAAGCTATGTATATAGCTGTGTAAAAGTCTGTTCCATGTTTTGTTTTTTAAAGCTCAAGATAAAGCGCAAGATATCTTTTTGCAGTGTAAACAAATAGCGAGACATTTGCTTCCGGAATTCTTATGGTATTCATTTTGAACCACGATTCTGTCTATTGGTGAAATGTTCTCTGTGCTACCTCAAAGCATGATTACTCAACCCTTGTGCCTCACAGTTGGAGAGGTGTTCTTTTCGTAAAAACCTGCCCCATCCCCACAAGCCCAGAGGCCTAACATGCTCATCAAGATCGGGGAGCTCCAATCTCTTCAGGTCCTCAGCACTGTAAGTGTGAAGGGTTTTTCTTTTCTCTGCAGTTTTTCTACTCTAAATTTGAACAAAAATAATAGAAAACCTTTGCTCAAAGTGGTGAGATGAATGTCTTGAAAATCTTGAAATTCGTGCCCGGTAGGGATCAGTTCATCTCGTCCACGCTTATGCTCTTCCTCCCTGCAGCCCTCTGTATTGAGTCTAGTGTTATCTGTTATACAAATGCATTTTTATTCCATTCTTTAAAGGTTTTGAAGCATTCATGTTCACTCGTGAGGCTGCCAAGTGGTATGACTAAGATAGAGGTAGCATTAGTTGTGTTTAACTTTGCTGCAACAAATTTGGTAGAGCTTTTAGGACTGTTTAAATAACATCAGGATCACGGACTCATCATTAAGAGGCTGTTAATTACGGAACTAAATTAGACTTGTTAATGTATGATTAAGTGTGTCACATCTCACCATGGTCTGGTCTGGTGTATCTCACCCAGTGAGCCGTCTGAATGTTTTTGCAGGTGAAGCTTCAGCTTTGGCAGCTTTGGGCATAACTGCTCTTAGTTACGGAACTTTTGATCAGAGGTACTCCATCTTTTGTGTGCCACTGAAAAATGTCTTTCGAGGTTTTCTACAAAGTGAACTAAATGTTGGTTGTAATTCAAAGCCTTCCTGAACAGTGTGAGAGAAGAGACATACAAACACTTGCATGGGACATGAAAAGTAGCATCAAACTATATCAATTCAGACAGCAGTCTTATTCGCATGCCACAAATCATAGAGTGCGCGGGCAGATACTTGGAAGGTGTTAGAAGGAAATATTCCACTGTATGATTTTGAGATGGAGGGAAATGAACACCTCTTTCTATAAAAAGGTATATGTACTTTGGATCAATGTTGGCTAAAACAAATCTCCAAGCAGCGTTGACAACTGAAGGCTGAAGACAACTTTGATCAGTTGTAGAATATAACTTAGTCTATAATTTTGCTGCGAAATACTTTTCACCAGTGTTGTATAGCACATTTGCATGATCACATTTCCCTGGTTCTGGCACTGCAGGAGAGATGTTCCTCACCACAGGAAACATTAATAATGTTAGTACAGCAGGGTGCTCTTTTCCCTACCCTGTACCAAAACTCACAGATCAGCTTATTTTTTCTCTTTTTTTATCCTTTTTCAAACAGTTTGACTTTTATCAAGACCAACTTCACAAAGTGATCTGCAGCCTTGAAGTGAACCTCTTTTCTATGTCCTGACTTAGAAATATGTTGTGGATTATGTCACGATGCCAATAAATTATTTGATTAAAATAACATTACAATGACACAGATCATTTCAATAGATTTCCAAATAGTTTAAGAATTCCGCTGCTACTCCATCATGTATACATTTTTGGTTCCAGTGTTGCGAAGTAATATTGTACCTCATCAGAAACCAAGCCAGTTGGATTTCTACACATTCCATATAACCTTAGAGTGAACAGTTTTCTCTGAAACCACTTTTCTCAGAGAAACTCATTTCCACCTCTTCAGTCTTTGGAAATCTTATGAAATCCAGTGAGAAATGTCATCACCGCCAGCTTCTGCACATTTATCAAACGCTGTGGCTTGACATGAACCGAGACGCGGAAACACTGACACACACTCAACAGTGAGGGAGAAAGTTGACGGATAACACAACAGACATGTGTGACTTTCCTCAGGGGAAGCCTGTGCCGGAGACAACTTCATGAAAGAGATGGATGATGATCGCATGAAAATGATCTTTCACATTAAACACATTAGCAACAACAACACAGAGAAGACAGGGAAATTCTAAGGGAATCCTGGGACACAATGCTGCGTGGTGGATGGATGGTAGCACTCTCTGATTTGAATTGGCGCACCGACATTAAACTTCAAAATGCACACGCTCCAATTGAAAAAATCTGGGATGAAAATGGATGGATCATTTCTAACATCTATGCCTCAGTAAAATCTAATTACTGAGAATATCAACACAGGCCCCAAGTCTTTCGCAGTCGGGGACCAAAAGTAATTTGGAACAAAAAAACAAAAATATCATAATTTCATTGAGTCCTCCTATCCAAACGGTTTCTAAAGCCCAGTTTCTCACCTCTAAATCTAACTGTGTTTACTTTCGTGCTTCATACTGCCATCCCTGACTGTTTAAGTTTTGGCACCTTAACCATCTGGTTAGGTTTAGGCAATAAAAAAAACTTTCTGGATAGGGTTGACAAAACATTATGGTTTGCCTTAAAATAGACCATTTTACAACCTCTAAGGTTAACTGTATGAACTCTGAATTGAACCAAGATGCAGAGTCATTCATAATAGCAGTTAAACAAATACATTGAAGATGTGATCAAAGTTTGTGTGAATACTTTTTTTTACCAGATCTTAAATTGAGTGACTTACCATGTCAGTTTTGTTAAGCCAGTGTCCAGGAAAAACTGATGCATGTCCCAGGCCGGGGGGGTTGGTCCCACAATGCAGGTGAAGCAGAAACAGGACACAGGTCTGATTGATCTGATAAGAACTGAGACAAGAAGACTGGTAGGTTTCAGCATGTAAGGAAAAAGATTTAGTTTCAAACTAAGCAGGTAAGTCTATTATCTGGTGGAGTTTTGAAGTCTGTCTCTTGTCTTTACAGTTGACAGTGATTTGTGATGAAGACTAGGTGAGAGCAGGCTGCTGCGGCACTAAACCACTTCTGTAATTAAACAGAGAGAGAGGTTAGAAAGGCAGGAAGTGTGATACTGCCAGATGTCAATAAAAACTTTTTTTGTAGTTTACTGGGTAACGAGCCCTGGCCTATCTGCTAAAGACACAAACAAGGTGCAGTCCCAAAATAAACCTTCCGCTGAAACAAATTACTGATTCTAATCATCACAGGAAAAAACTCATATCTAACTGTGCCAATCAATTTGAATTTTTTGTCTACTGGAATAATTACCATGACACCAGCTGGTTCATATAGAAACATCTCACTTCTTTGCTCACCGCTGCTGAAAGTGTAAAGTACTTCTGGCAAGAATTATGGCATATTGCCTCGAGCATAATTAGGTAGGTTTCCATCCAAGTGAGAAAATTTGAAGTAAGCTTTTGCTTGAAATGTCATTTCATAGAAAATGCTTGTTTCTATTACGTGGTTTAACCTGTATAAACTAAGCTGCATAGTCTGTGTTTAAATGAATCATCAAAAGATGAAGGGTACATATATCCCATCGGTTGTTGGTGTTATGTGTACTTTCATTTATTGCATAATGGGAAGTAAATCAATGTGAATTGTATCAGCTAAAATAGAGTGAATCAGACTTTTCTCATTGTAAATTGTGATGCTTTCACAAAACGGCACATTTTCATTTCCATCTCATCATAGTTGTCAATGCACATGGTACCCTCATCATCATTTTCTGATGCACAGGGAACTGCTCCACAGCTGCGTATTGCCAGTTGTCTTTCGGCGGCAATAAGTCAGCACATTTACATGACACCAGAAACAAGTTCAGTGTTTTGTCTAACCAAAATGGTGGTGATGGATGTTTCTAACATCACAGCTAGGCCGTAAAGTACCTCATAAAATCCATTTTAGTGTGGAAAGTTTGGCCAACATTTTTCACATTGCCATGACGATTCACCCACTGACTGTTACATTATCAGCTCGGAAACCCCTGCCCGTCACTTTGGTGGCACCCTCTGCATTGAAAAACAACACAACAGGCTCCTGAGCAAGCGTCAGTATGTGAAAAAATAAGATTGAGAATGGGTTGCACCAAACAAAATCATTTTATTTGTGCTTATATACATGAACTGTTACTGTTTTTTAATGACAATAAGCATGATCTCAAAAGTGATCCATAAGAAAGGGAGGTTTATTCCACACCTTTTATTGTAATGTGGAGATAAAACTCCACATCTCCTAAAACCGATATTTCAATCATGCCATAAACCAATATTTGGCCCTAACAAAACACGGGCAGTGACGTTTACCAAGGGTAGGTACAAGTAGTTGGAATAGGAAAATGGCTGTCACTTTGGAAAGAGAAAACGTTTTAGTCCTAACCATGATCATTTTGTGACCATAAACAGGGAATGGCACCGCCTACACCCAACCAAGAATTGTAACTGTCATGTTATTGACTGAATGGAACTCAGAGGTGAAAAATGTTTTATGTTGCCATTCAAACTCATCTTGCATCCTTATGTGGATTTTTTTTTAGCTTGTTGACCTCTTCTGTGATGTGAAAATGCTGATATGAGTTGTATTTATTATTCCCACCACTTGTTACAGGTAGTGTTCAAAGCTGCAGAGGGCGATGTAATCCCTACAGAGAGGACAGCTGAAAATCTCCTAAGCCTCAAAGCTTAGACCTCCCTCCAAAGCCACAACCTCCACAACGTGTGTACACGCACCACCCAAGACAGTTGGAAGAGTAGTGAGTTAGCCTTGGGCTAACACCAGAAACGGAGGTAAATACAGTCACTGACTAACACACAGTGCAGCTACAGGGCTGTGCTAGCTGTATAGTGATGAAAACCATTAGCTACAATGGGGACCATTGTGGAAAAGGTACGCCTACGTTGACTTTGTTTTGACCTCCTGATTGAAACACTTTTATTTGTAGCCTTTTCAAATACAGTCTTTTCTTGCTTCCGGTAGTGGTGCTTGGTGTGGAAGGCTGAAGGTTGGTTTAAGATTTAAGCTGAAAGGTTTGGTTTTAAAATTCCTTCTCTTTTTTAAAAAAAAAACACAGATTCATTGATCTTACAATAAGTGGATTTAGAGAGGATCAGATTAAGGGTATAAATAAAAACAACCTATGTGGTCATATCAGTTGGTGATCAATTGGTATCAATTCTCATTCATGCATAAATCAATTCATACATTGCACAAGTACACTAGATCCCTTGCACAGGACAGCATTTTGTGTATTCTGATAAATTCTGCTTCTGTAAATATGTTAACTTCTATATTCTGTTTGATATTTCTATTCTTTTATTTTTACAGTTTTATTTTTTACTATATATTGGAACTAAATGTTACTTAAGTGCAATTTTCAAGAATTTCATGACTGAGAATCATGTCCCATTGTTACCTGTATACAACAATAAAACTTGAACTTGAAGTTGATATCTATGTCCACAAAAAAAGCTAAAAGTTGTTTCGAAGAAGGTGAAACAAATTCTGTAAATCTAAAACAACGATAACTGTCTGGAGGTTGGAATTAGCCTGAGACAGAGTGCAAGCGGAAGTGCTTGTGTATGTGCTGCCCAACCCACACAACAGTAAAACTACAGCATTAAGGCAGCGATATCTTTCGACCCCTCCTTCAGCATCTATTGTTCTCACATTTCTCTCTATATTGCACTCCTTTTTCTTTTTCAAGACCCCCAAAAAAACATGTTTTAGAAGGTGTCAGCCAATCAATATAGCGATGAGGGTTGTTGTTTTGAGGCCTGATATACTACACGCACACCAGCACAAGAGTAATGACTACTATCTACGGGCACTGTAACAGTCATGAATTATACTTTATTGGCTGCACTTTGTCAGATATATGACTCTCCTGCCTCCTCATATGTATTCTCCAGCTGACAAGATTTGATACATGCATGAGTACACATGCACATGGCAGTGAAAAATAAATACATATATATATATATATATATCTAAAGAATAAGCACTGATCGCAGGACATTTTCCAAACTCCCCAACCATAACCCGAGGCACTCAGTGGCACAGAAAAAAAATACAGATGAAAGCCTTTGGAAATAACAGAACAAGGTATTTTCAAATCAATATGTGTTTCTCTCCCCCTCATCTTGAGCAGTGCTTGATGACCCACGCCATTAAAGCAGACTGGGAGGCGCGTCTGCGGAGTGCTCAACACGCTGAGCGGCGTGAACAATGCCGGAGCTGATTGTAAGAGTCTCCATGCACCTGGGGGGGTTAATAAAGGGGATTGTTCTGTGTTGTAGTTTCTTTTTACTCATTTATGTTCAGCTAGGTGGAGGTCGGACGTGGTGTCCCTGAAGCCATGCAGCAGTGTGAGTGTTTTCAGCGAGATGAGGCTCAGTGGCCTTGACCAGAGAACAGTGTGAACACGCGCTCTCTGCTTCACTGGCTAAATCAATCTTTGATACCCCCTTCTGCTGCCCTCTGAGAAGTATTAAGAAATACAGTGGGGCGCAATGTGCGCATGTATGCCCAACTGTAAATGTGCATCATGAAATAATAACACGTGCACTGCATAAATGTTAAAGCATGTGTTTTACAGCAGGTTCAAAGGTTGAAATGGGACTGTACCTCTCCTGCCGCAGAAAGTTGAAGGTACATCAGCCAAGTCAGCGGCATGAAAAACACACACACGGTCATTGTTAAACTCTCACACATGAACAAACACCTGGCCGTGGAGACTGCGCTCTAGACGCTTCCACTTGGCCACAAGTTGGCCCGTCGCACAAAGCGCCTCAGCTCCCTACAGCTCCAACAGCCAGCCAGTTCATTCATTTTGCCTGCTTGGCTGAGAGTTGGCTAATGACATGACAGAGGAGCTCCATGCAAATAGCCAACATCTGTCACGGCGCTGCCTCCACTCCATATATTTATTTGCTGATCCTACTTAATATTTCTGCATATTACTGGCTGTTTGTTGGAGGCGGACAGTGATGCATGTTCCTGCATGACGCCATACAAAAGAAAGCAATCTCCCGCAGCCCTCACATCCGCTCTTGCTGCTTCTTCTAAATGCATATTTTGTGCTGGCTTTGCAGCCCGCTGAAGGTCAGAGGAAAGTAAGGCCCCTTTATTGTGGAAATAGGAGAAACACATTTGGCGGAGTTAATGCGTGCTGCATTTATCACCGACACAATAAGGAAGGCTAGATAATATATCTCCTACAATGTGGGGGGAATACATTACATGTAGGTGTTGTGATGGCTGCATCTGGGTGTTATCTGTGAGGGTTATTTGGGTTTATCTTGCATCGTGGTGACATTCCGGTTCGGAACATCCAAGGTGTCTGCTGAGTTAGTTTAAAGTCATTTCATGAGTAAATAGATATTTTTAGATGCTGGAACTTTAATAAGCCAGATCTTTCACTCTTATCTTTAAAATAGGAGCTGGTCAGATATCAAATCCTCCTGAGACAACCTATTTGGCATTTAACTGTCAGTACCTCATCAACTTGCATTGCTGGCCCCCCCCCCCCCCCCCCCACCTCCCCACCTCCCTTATAGGGGTGGGGTCAAACGTCGACATGGCTGCTTTTTTTCCGCCGTCTCTGATCCAGTGTCAGCCTTCAGAAGTGATCCCTAACCAACACGGGGCTGTCTCAGGTGCCCCCAGCGATGACTGGCAGGCCTTGGAAGTGGAGAACTGCTTTAGCCCGACGTTCAGTCAACCTGCCTCCACGCTGACACGCTCAGACAGATAGATCACTGAGGGCCAATGACAGCTCGTTATTGCTTGAGATGATAGAAGCTCACCATAGGGATTTGTATCAAAGCAGGAGTGTTTGTGTGTGTGTCTGCTTGCATACATTGAAGTATTAGATGAGAGGTGAAGACACAGGGGAAGGATGACTGGGAGTGGTTTTCTAACCTGAAAACAGAGAAATGAGTTGCTACTCTAAGACACAGAAAGCAAACAATTCAAGCAGCTTTTGGCAAACCTGATCCATGCTTTTCCAAATAAGTTTCTATCTCTGTTTGGAAGAAGGCCAGCAGAAATAAGATCCACCTTAGAATGAAACCATGTCTTCCTTTGTCCAAGTCTAAGGCCAAGAATCAACTTTTTTTGATCTTGCACTCATGTAGCCAACCGGCTCAACTGTCAGCATAGTAGTACTGTGCAGAAGTCACAGTTTCCTAACATTTAGCTTCCAAGCAGACAGCTTTTCTTGTAATCTTTTAAAAAAATGATCTTGATCAATAGTTGTCCACACTGAAGGGTTTTTTCGAAGTTTTCCGTCAGACATTGGCTGTTAGCTGGCATATTGTAGCATGGTGTGCAGTGTGCCTTTGATAAACTGGACAAGTGAAGCACAAAAGAAGAAGTTGCAGGTCTAAAAAAACGATCTTCATCAGATGAACCGTATCTGAAAGTAATGTTTGCAAGGGAAAAATTCAGCAAAGAACTGACGCAGGACCTGAGAGATGCATTTGGTCCTTCGGCTGATCCATCTATTTCTCACTGAAGCCTCATCAGAAATGGTCTCCATGGAAGGGTGGCTGTCAAGAAGCCAGTTTTAAGGAAGGGAAACAGGGAGAAAAAGGCTGAGCTGTGCCAAATGACACAAAAATGGGACTGTGAATCAGTGGCACGAGGATTTATGGAGTGATGAATTCTGCCCAGAACACAGAACTAAATCAAGCATGTTTTGATATCTAGTCACAATTGCCTCTACACTGCCTCTACCGACCACTTCCATATTGCATCTTGTATACACAGTGCACACAAGATGAGCACACGAACGGGAAATCCGAGAGCAATGTATATTCCCAGCCAAAGATAACTTCCTGTCTGCTGATTTCTATGGACACGTGTTCATATCTGATATTTAAAAAAAAAAAAAAACTGGGGTATTACAAAACACAAAAATAGTTCTCATAAAATGTCCTTACTCACTTTAAATGTGTGCAGAGTAACATCACAAATCTACCGTATGAGCATCAATTTTATAGCTTGAGACAGTTTACAGATAATTAGATCTTGGAGATTCCTGATGGAGCAATAATCGAAATGTACATTTTCCACTTTTTGTGTGTGTGGGGTGGGCCATCATCATTATCTTCATCCTAATGCCGTACAACAGCCAATCTGGACCACAATCAGCCTTTTTAATGGGAAGGCTGAGGCAAAAAGAAGCTTTCATGCAGACAGTAAGGACTATTGATCTGAGCAATGTAATCCAAAATGACTTCTGTGTTATTATTTCTCTCGTACTCTGTGACCCAGATAGAACATGAAATGAGTGTGTGTGTGTGTGTGCGTGTGTGTGTGTGTGTGTGTGTGTGTCTAAGGGGATGACGTGCCTCTTTTTATATCTGACCTCAGTTATGCAACACAGGTTATTCAACATGCTGGGCCAATGGGAGGGTTACACCCTGGAGTGTGTTTGTGTGTTGTTGTGTTTGTGGGATTAGTAGTATGTGTGTGTATGTATTTGTCACTTTTTTTCAAGAATAATTTTCACCCACCAGTTTTGGATCAGAAGTGTTTTACATTAGAGGACTGCAGAGGACTCATGCCCTGAGTCATGCCCTGTCTGAATATGTGATATGTGCAGTATATAACAGCTATAAGACAGAGAGAGTGGCCTGCTGTTAGACAGAGTGTGATGTGATAGTAAGCAGATCCCCCATGGATTAGCCTCTTTGTCTCTCTAATAACTTTATGCTGCTCTCTGTGGAGTCAGATCAGAGCTCAGGCCCAGTGATGACTGAAACTGTGTCATACATGCAGCAAGAACACAGCAACTTTGTCAGCGTACAGCTCATTTTAATTCAAAACATTATTGCTTCAGTTGCCAGTTCCGATTTCACAAAGATGGTTTTAATGACAATCCTTCCTGGTCTTTCCTTGGAAAATAAAGTGGCCCAAAGCAAAAAATATGTGTTATGAGTCTGCCCATAGCTGCACATATTGTATTTCAAACTTGATGTGATTAGGAAGAAACAAAGGCGAGCCAGTCAGGATAACCCAACACCTTATGAAATGTAAACCTCACTGTGAAACCTAAACAGAGCATTGCCCACGTTTCTGAACACATATTATACTATATGATATATTCATGGCTGCTAGAACTGATGCTTCAGCTCATAGAATATGAGCTTCTTTCATCCTTGTTTTTTTCCAGGTCCAGTCTTACAGGGTGAACCCTTACTGGGTCCTCTTTTTAGATGAGTTTGAACGTGTAAACAATTTTACATATTAGGTGTCGGGGACGAGTGGTGCATGTTTATAAAAAAAAAAAAGGGAAAGTATTTCAGGACTTCAGAGTAAGCAGCATGAAATCACTTGAGTCAGAGTCATTTTGGAACTGAGGAATGCACGCCTGACACAAATAAATATCTGTATTGCTCAGAAAAACTGAGCTTACCAGAGCAATGCTCCGCATCTCTGTTTGAGGCTCCTGATGTAGTCAGGAGACAGCCCCGAACCTAAAGGCAACTTAACCCAGCACATATCTGAAACTCAATCGTAACTGTCAGTGGTCAGGTTGTATTATGGGTAATGGACGCACAGTAAATGGGCAGTGGACTGCATTTATGTTTCAAGTGTAGTATACCACTCAAGCTGTTTGGAATCCATGAGTTTGTACTGCATTCATTTGGATTCCTCTTCAAAAATCTCTCCTGTGTCTGACAATGCAACGGTAAATCAGTTATGAGCCCCCATAAGAAAATTGTCTGAAGTCAAGTTTTTGATCACCTCCTTTCTATAGCAGAAACCTGTGGCAATCATGAGCTGGTGCTATTGTTTGCTAGTAAGACCCCTTAATTGAGCCATTTAATCTCTATGCTCCCAATGACACGAAGGACTCACAAGGTTACACAAGAATTTTGCGACAGCAATGTCTGGAGATTTGCCATTTTTACTTATATCCTTGTTTTTTTCTTAAACAAGGATATACTCTAAAACAAGCCAATTAAATCCTTCCCCAGTACCATCAGTAGCATGCTAACCTTTAGGGCTGTGAGGGCTCCAATGTATTCTGACCAAGTCAAGTAAATACCACTCCCTCCCATGGGAGAAGCCCATAACTACAATAACATGAAAAGATGGGATTACACTAGATTCTGCAGATTTTTTTGGAACCCAGTTTCCTATAATTCAGATTTTCTGGGACTGGCTTATTCTTTTTTAGCCTGGTTTTCAGCTCACACTGTGGCACTGAGAGTGAGCTTACAACTGTCTTTCAATCAGGTGAAGGCGATCTTGTGTCAGTTTCAGCGCCTCCATGTGTAAAGTTATAGTCACACAGTTAAGGTTTCTGAATGAAAAAAAACTATTTGAGCAGTTTTTCCATTCAGGCTGATCTACCTTAGAGTGGATATTTTTTATCTTCCAAGAAAACAACCAATGAAAAGGTCCTGTTAAAGGCTGTTCCTGTAGTTAGAACACATTTAAGGGCTCTGGCCAACATAAATGGCCTAATCATGAAGACCAAGACTGAACATTCCTAAGTGTCTACAAGAGCCAATCCAGAGATAATTGGACTTGCTGCTTAGTGTGGTTGATTAGGTAGCATTCATTGACAAGAGGCTTACGAGCTGTTGAGTAGTCCCTGACATTTAAACCTATGATGGTCTCATGGATCCCATGAGAGTCTAGCTGATCACAAGACAGTCATGAAAGTGCGGTCGCATGAATTTGTGCCAGGTATGAATGGTTGTGAAACAGCCATATCTACTGGCTTATGATCATTTGCCAAACATCTAAGGCCTGGATAGTCAGACTTCACTGGGCTTCAAAGAGTTATTGCAGAGAGCATAGTGCAAACGACACGCTATACATTTTCTAAAAATGTTATGTTCAATCCCAGTTTGATCATTGAAATGTTCATTTTTGTCATTAAAAACATTTTTGGCCATTTCTTATAAAGAGTTTGTTGGGATTTGTTGTATTTAAAAGAAACACTTACCCAAGAGGCCATTCACCAGGTTGACCACAGGGACCATGATGATGCCAGCGCCACATTACCATCACACCTGTAATCAGAGAGAAGGAATCCCTTGTGGGTGTTGCACGACTTCATTTATGGGTTCCATAAATTGGACCGTGTTCATGTTTGCCATCCTTTGGGAAATGGGACTGTTAAGCATGTCAAAATCATGTTTTCGAGTAAAGATACTGCTGATGTCACACATTTCAGGTGGACAAACAACAGTCAGCTTACAGTGCCGGTTTCAACTCTGTACTTATGAGATTAGTTGTAGTTTAAGTCTCTCCGATGGGAAATGAGTCCCGCCATCTCTTTCAGAGTTTGTTTTTGTGCTCAGTTTTAATCAGACAACATAGACCTCCATATGAGAGTGCGTAGGTCTTTGTGTGTTCATGTCTGTAAATCTCATCAGTATTCATCTGCTAGAAATATTCATTTTTCAGAACCGACAGTGGTCTGGCTGTGAGAAGTAAGATAACAAGGATGCAGCGTTTTGAAAAACAGTGAAAGAAGGAGAAATCTTTAAGCACATGACCTTTTGCCCCCTTAAAGAAAATACATAACCATGTAATTTAAAAGTGTGAAACATGATTGCATGTTTTGTTGTGGTGAAACCACTTGCGAAACCATTTTGAGATTTTCCCCCTGCCTAGATAAGGACACTTTGAAGAAGCAATTTCATGTGATGTTAGTCCAAATCCATTCCCCTGAATCCTTTAAGCTGGAGCTGAAATCTCGCTGGTGTGAGGAGTTTGTGTCTTACTGATTGACTAAGCCCTGTGCCTCTGTATCTGCCACAATTCTCCCAATAAGGGCACACTTTAGCCTCACACAAGTCAGAAGTTGGGGGGGGGGGGGGGAGGGGGTAAATGCCAGCCAGACAGGTTTGAGTTGAATGGTACAATCTGAGAAGCCAGCCTAGAGTTTGTGTGATATTTTTCAGACATCAAGGTAACTTTTTAACTAAAGAGTCAAAACATGGCTTTGCCTCAACAACACTTCGAATCACCTGGCAAGCCTTTTTACACCTGGCTCATTCAGCACTGTTTGTTTCATTTTCTCAACCTGTCTCCTCTTCCCTCGTCCATCATACATCCATCCATGATTTTTTTTCTTCCTCCAACATCCATAAATCTTCCTTCCCATTTTTTTCACTCATTCCGTCCCCTCCCACATTAACCCGTCCTTCCTATCTATTTCTCATCCATCCATCTTTCTCATCCATCCATCTTTCTTCTCCATCAACCCATCCATCTTTCTCATCTATCCATCCCCCTTCTCCTTTACTTATTCTTTCATTCATGACTCCTACTTCCTTCCGTCATCTGTCCATCCACCTCATTCCAACTCATCACCCTTCCTATCCATTTATCCACTCCTTCATCCTCCTACTCTCCTCATTTTTAGGCATTGTCTGGGGGATCATCATGGATTTGGTCAGTGACACCTTAAGAGAGAGCCCCCCTCTTAGTCTCCTTCTCTCAAGCCACCAATCACGGGACGTCCCAGATAAGCGAAACAAAAGGACATTCCACACTCTTGCCTCCATTTCTCCTTTGTATAACCCATTACTTCAACTCCTCATTGAACCAATAATCTTACTCAGATGAGACGAGGTCCTTTGTAGTGAACTTATTTTCAAGGGACGTTTATATAAAGACAAACATGAAAGAATGGCTTTAAGTAATTAACTGCAAACAAATCAAAAAGCATAGAACACGAGGTGGATGAAAACACAAAAGAACCCACATGATTGAACCACCATCAGAGGCAGTTGGCACAATATTCCATATGATCCAATTGCATTGTTCTGAACTGTGCTCAGATCTCGGCATATATTTCTCACAAGAGTTTCAACATTTTTAATTACCAGCTTGTCATCCACCAGAAGAACATCGGCCTGTTTGACTTCACATCTTTCACTGAGAGAAACCACACACGCGGTGATTCACGTGGAACTCGCCGTCCTTTCTCTCCTTTTGCCTCTCTGCCTTGTTCCCTTTTTTCATCTCTGTCAGTTTCCTCTTGTCTGATGACATGACACAAATAAGGGGGGAAAAAAGCTGTGAAGGCAGGCGAAGCATGCAAAACGGAGCTGCTACAAACAAGGATTGCAGGGCAATTGCATGAGAAACAAACATCAACAACCCACGACAGCAGCGGCTACGCTCATAGATCATCATCTGCAGCAGCCGCGGAGCTTCCAGATTGTATTTACCTCAGCTTACACTGTTAGAAGAAGGAGAGAGGGCAGAGATGTTGTAAAGGTTACATATTATGTCTTTGCTCTCAAATGGATAATAGAGGTTAGATGTGTGTAATGTTCACATAATTAAAAGCTGCAAAAATAATCAGGGCTTCAGCCCTCCTTTATTCTTTGGCGGTTAGATGTGTGTGTGTGTGTGTGTGTGTGTGTGTAAGAGAGTTCTACTCAGACGCTAAAGCCAGCACATCCGCCTCAGGAAGAAAACATAACAGTAAACCTGATGAACTCCGTTATCTAATCCTTACTGGAACACACACACACACACACTCAGAAACACATTCTCTATGCATCTCTGTCTATGGAGTTTTGACACACTACCTTCAATAAGGAGTTTTCATCAGTACATCACCAACTTTCACCTCTGTCTGCACTCACTGATTGTGGCCCTCTGGCTGAGGCTAAAACTTAACTCGTCCCCAATTCCAAAAATGTTGGGACACTGTGAAATATGTGAATGAAATTAGAATGCAGTCAATCTCACGAACCGATATTCTACCGACAGCAGAACACGGAAAACGTGTCAGACGTTGGAAGTGAGACATTTGACTATTTCATGAATAATAGCTCATTCCGAGTGTCAATGGCAGCAACGTGTCTCAATGAAGTTGGAACGGGGCAACAAAGGCAGGAAAGATAATTAATACTAAAAGGAAATGGTTGGAGGAACCCGTTTCAACTAATTAAGTTGATTAGCAACAGTTCAGTAAAAAAATAATGTTCCTTAACATAGATTTGCAAAAACTCTGAATATTCCATAATCAACAGTACATAATTTCATCAAAAGATTCAGAGAACTTAAATGAACAGTCTCCAAATTGTATGCGGTAATGAGAGAATCCAAGCAGGTAAGAATAGCAAGTGATAAGTCAGGGGTGCGTATAGACTGCATTCTGGGCTGATTTAAAAAATAAATAAATAAAAGACAGAAATTTCACATCAATGCAGACGTTGCAGTTGTTGTAGAAAAAAAATACACGAAATCCTCCCCCTCAGCATTTGTATTTGTTTTTAGGTGCCCCCTCATCTTTTATTTGTGCACCCAAAACAGTGAAGTTCAGTAATTGGATGGACACATGTACCGTAACCCAAGCCACGTTCGCCTCACCGCCCCATCTGCCCTCAGGCAAGGTCTGAGCACGGATTAGCAAAAACAGTCTGCAGAACTCTACACTCATCTGCGTTGCTGGGGCTTTTAATGTGAAATCCAATAGTTTCAGGGTCAAGTGATCTCTGACAGCACGTCCCAATGTATTATTCAATGCCAGTGGAGGTTCAGGCAGCAGAGGGATGGACACGGAATTGCAGGCAGCCCAGCCTGCAATAAACAATCCGAGCGCATGTCCTTCAACGATGCAAAGAGCTGAAGTGCACAGACAAAAACAACAAGTTTTCTCTTCTTCGCTGTGGTGGTACCTTATGCAACAGATTGAAACTTGTAGTCAATCCACAGCGCTGGAAAACAGAAAAAGAAAGAATCAAAGATGCCGCCTGACTCCTGCAGGGTCACACTTGAAGTTCTGCAGAACAGATCCTGTTGCAGCTGCCACATAAGGTCTCAACATTTTATTTTTATTGCTGTCATGTTCAATCACTTCCTTGAGAACTGGGTCACCCCCTCCTTCTCCTTTCCCTGCCGTCTCTCCATCTTACCGAGCCTCCATCACTTTCCCTGCCACAAAGAGGTCCTTCCTGAGACGTAAACCATGCTGTTAATTAAAAGATTCCTCAATGGGCATCTGTGCAGTAATCTGTGTCACTGCGTCTCAGTCGCATATGGATCATTTGACAAACGCACGGCTACCCATGCATTAATGAATGTATAATCATCCATATAGGAAATTGCTCTGGGAAGAAGAAGAGATGGAAGCAAAAGAAGGGAGGAAAGATTGATTGTTAATAGTTTTATGACTGATAAACAAAGCAATCGATCAATCTGTGTGAAGCCGGAGAGGCACTTACATGGATTCCTGGATGGTTGGGGATAATTTGTCGTCCCCACAATGTTAACCCTTCCAAGCGTGGAGGATGTGGATTAATTGTGAGATGGGTGAGAGGGATGGGCGGATTTCTCCACCATGCAGAAATGATTAACACTGCAGTTAGGCTGCGCCACAAACATAACAGCTGCAGTAAATGTCTAAACGAATATGAATGATTTTTGCCAGTGTGTATGTGTGCGTGTGCATATGTGCGCAATTAGGGTGTGTGGCATAGAAATGGTGCAGAGAAGAGTGATTTGAGATGTGTTTTTTTAGAATTGAAGAATTTCTTTTTTGACTCGTGTCAAAGCACGAGAACATCTGATTATCCTCTAAATTCATCATCACATTATCTGTTATGAATGTATAGAAGGGTTCAAAACAATAAAATCCGCACACTTTTCCTTCTTTTTTACGCAAGTTTTTGCATGCTGTTTGGGTAGTCCTGGAACTGTCCCACAAGAGGCCAGATCATGCGACCATCTGCAACATCCCATCTGGGATAGTCTATCATAAATGTTGATTTGGCCAAGAACGCGCACTCTCTAAGCATAGTGCGCATTGCCAAGGAGAACAGTTGCCAAGACGAGGGAAAACATTTGCACAGTTTTCACAGCTAATTGTAAAACATCATCATTTGGAGGAGAGCAGCGTGCCAAAGCAGTCGAATCAGGATCAGACAGGAAGCAGAGCTCGTCAGATCGACTGCGGAGAAGTCTACAGAGCTCTGCAGGGGGAATTTGTGCTCATAAGTTAATCATTTGTGCTTTCAAAATTGGTGTCAAGTTTGTCCAGCAACAGAAACTGAAGTTAGGTTACAACTTGTTGTTTTGAACGCCCTTGGAAGTTCAGAATGAGTGCCGACTCTGCAGCAAATTATGCCATGAGCATTTGTGTTCCCTGTACCTCCCTTTCTCTTGCTTACTCTTGCAGACTCTGCCGGTCGTCTGTATCGATGTGTGTCGTTTTACAAGCAGGCAGGCGATGCCCACTGGGAAGCATGAAGAAAACAAAAACAAGATATAGGCAGTGAGTTGCATTTCCCCAGCAAGCTTCTTTAAATCCCCAGTGATCTGGAAAGGACCAGGGCCGGGGCATTGTGTCAGCATTATGACCTTTTTGTGACATCATTTGAAACCGTCACTGGCAGGGTTTACTGTTGCCCTGCAGTGGGCATATGGCAGCCCAGTTTTAGGTCTATCGAAAGCAACATTCCATATCATATATGCATTCCTTAGCCAAAGGAGCGCAGCGTGTTTTACACCATGTGGCATAGTGACGAACCTGAAGGTTATGTAAGAAAGAAAAAGAAAAATATCGGTGTTTAGTGCCAGCTTAGTTAGTGTGCTTGGAACCTCAGCTGATTTAGCACTGAAAATAACATCAGTTACAAAAATGGAAAAGTCAAAACAAAAAGTGTAAATTAATGCCGCACCGCATCACTCTATGTAGTGGAAAAACAGTAAGGGTGGAACAGTGATGAAAAGGAGACTAGGAGCCATGTGGCCCTCCGTCTGACCCTTAATAAGCACATGTTTGTGGACTGATGAAGCTGTTGGTCACACGTGTGTCCAAAAAGAAAAGAGCATGTTAGTTCTATGAGGAATGTATACATTTTACATTATTGTGGTTTCCTGAAAATGTATAATGGCCACATATTCTCCTGGCGGGAGGGAGCTGAGACAGGAATGTAAGTCTTGCAAATGTGTGTCGGCATATTTGATGCACAGTTAGCTAGATGTAAGATCCTGGAAATGTTAGCAAAGGTTGCTGGCTAAAAGAGTGGAAAGTTTAGCGTAGAATGCGTGCAAACATATTCTTATTATCTATCTAAAGATAGATACCGTCAGGATTATTCAGGTTACTTACCGCCATCAAGGCTCTGTGATTGGATAGTCAAGCGGTGCTCCTGATTACATAATGAAATGACACAAGGTGGCAGCTTTGATTCTTGTACATTTATTTTGCTCTTGCAGATTTGATGTGAGTTCCTGTAGAGTTTACTTGTAAAATATTCATTTGAATTAATTTGATCAAAACATTTTTCTACTCATTCACACATTTAATTATATTCACAGAAAATGTTTTCACACATTGATGATGAGGATACTCAGTTCCAAAGCTAACATCACTGTCCCAGCTCCATAAGGACAGTAATGAAATCGTCCTTCCCAACACTTCAGGAGCATAATACTCATGTTTACTGTACATATTCATCTGGCCGGTATTGCAAAACAAGGTGTTTGTTGCAGCATTGATGAGAAACTTTTCCGTTCCTCCTTCTCTTCACTGCAGAGTTACTCCAAACACTAAGAACAAACTTATCAGTCATATATGAGACAAGAGAGAAGATACTGTATAGTTAGCAGCCACGTATCTGGAAAGAGTCCTGCATTTCACACGTCAAGAAGTTGACACATTGTTGTTTTTAGCAAAGCAGAATTGAATGTAGTCTGTTGTATATTATTAAGGCTCTTGCTGCTGGTGTTAGATACGTTCTTTGCCTAATAGTGGAGGTTAGATGTCTCAGGTGATTACGAACTGTAGTGTGATTTTTTCTTCCTGATTTGTACTACGACTGCCAAGAGCTGCGATGCATTATCGCCAACACTTGGAAATGGTGTGTGGATCAGGCATTTAAGCCCTTGTGGTATGCCCCTGAACAATTTTGCAATCAAGAGTAATTTGATTCTTATTATTTAACCAGACGCTGTGCAATAAAATACAAGAAACTGCTCCGAAGTGGATACCTCTGAATCACTTGCCAGACAACACCAGGGTGAACAGACTGAGGTTGAGGAAGGATTTGGCACATTTTGCGGAGCCTGTGCATCCCTCGACTGTGCACATCCCACTCCAGTTTGTAGTGTTTCCAGTTAGGAGGATGGACTTTATTCCTCTGTTGCAGTTAATAACTTGGATCTGGACTTGTGTTTTCTTTGGAAGTAGATTAATCTCCGGATATGTGCAATGAACATGACAGGTTCTCTGTGATACTGATCCCCTGGAATCCAAAACGGCTCCATCTCTGGACCACCGGTGTGTACAAGGGTGTAGCAGGTAATGTATTTTGATCCCCTCTATTCTAAAATCACTGATCAGCTTCTTGGTTTGTTGATGTTGAACAAAAGGTTGTTTTTCATTAACTGCACTGAAAGACTATTGATTCTTTCCCAAAGTCTCATCACTGGGTATGCAATCATAGATTGAGTGAACAAGAGAGGTCTGAGCAGATGACCCTGAGGAAACTCCACCAAAGTGAGGGAGGTGTGACTGCCTCCTCCATTCTGATGGAGCCATGCAGAAAGTATTGAGTTAGTTTGGTATCTCTTTCTCATTTTGTTTCATTTTTATTTTTGATGTGCTTTTTTGGCATAAACTTAAACCCCTTACTTCTTCTTTTTTTCTCTATTTAAAGTAGACTCGTGTCTAATTATCCTTTTGTGTGCTTGGTCCCTAACACCAACCATAACATCTTAAACCCAAACCAAGGTCGTGAGCTGCTTGGCAGCTTTTGCCAGGAGGCTTATTCCTCCAGCATTAGTGCCAGTGCTAGTGTGACTGTGAATGTGGCATTGATGTGGTCTTCCTCTGCTCTCCGGCAGGTTCCCTGTGCACAGCTGTTTGTCATCATCTCACGACAAATCTGCGTATCTACCATGACTGGAACTCCACTTATCACTATGGCTGAGCAATTTTATCGATACTGCGATATATATCGGTATTTCGTTTCCCGATAAAGTATCGATTTTTCTTTTTAAATGTTGTTTTTTTTAAAGCAAACTTTATTGAAAAGTCAGATGTTACAATTAGTAAAAACACAGAACATTAAGGTAATACAATACAATGCCAGGGGGTCACATTCTACTAAACAGTGATAAATTAGTTCATAAAAATGTTGTATAAAGTGAATAGCTCTCACGTTTGTGACATGTTCTTTGTTTCTGTTTGTCTGGCTGTGTTGTCCTTCTGGTTCAAAGGTTGGACCACCAGTCCAATCAGCGGTGATTCATGTCAAATCACACTGTCCCTTTTTTTCCCTCAGAAAATTATATAAATGTATTGAATTGTATCGAATTGTATCGTTGGCTGAATATTTTGTATCGTATCGTATCGTGAGATTAGTGTATCGCTACAGCCTTACTTATCACCAGATCGTTTAGTTTCCCTCGGTGGTGAACTTTGGCCAATTCTCTTGTTCTTCTTCTCACACCTAGTCTATGTTAAGTACCAATCTTGTACTCTCTGTGTTTTCCTCAGAAAGTGTCTGTCATCTACTTCGGCTGTTCCTCCTGGAGAGGCGAACTCCTCGTGCCATAACACCTTCCCAGGTTGAACCCACAAACTGCCGGAAACACTCACTTGTCAGCCCGGCTCCTCCGTTCACCCTGGTGTCCATGAGTTATGTGCAATACTCACCTGACAGTTTGACTCCTCTGACCCCACTGAAATCCTCCAGCTTCCTGGAAGGCTACATAAACACCTGGCTTCCTTTGTTCCACTGGAATCCTAATTCCTACATTCACCTGGAAGAACTGCCCTGCCTGCCCACTCGCATTACCAAGGACACGCTGCTGTCTAGAGGCCCTTTACCTTTCAACCATACCAACGCTTCCCTTGGAAACTCGACTCACAAGGACACTCAGTATTCATATAAATATCCCTTGTACTTATTGAAAACAAATTCTTTAAATCATCTTTCAGTATTCGTCTGCTTTTTTTTGGGTCCAGTCTTCAGACCTTGTAACCTTGTTCTTCAAGGTATAATATAAAGAAAGAAAAAGTCCCACAATGATCCACGACCATCTCTTCAAACTACTGCGTGGCCAGCATGTCAAGGCATGGGCAACAAATTACACAATGCAATTTCATGGCAGATTGTAAAATATGTACGCTCGTCCACAAAAAACAATATGTTGCCGTTTCACAGAAAAGACAGAGAGAGAAAGAAAGAAAATTGTACAGTAGCTACATTTTCCTTTTTCTGCTCTTCCACTGCGATGCGGCTCCCATCACGTTACATTTCCACCTCCCATTTAATTAACAGTGTTGACAGTTGGCACTTTACAAAAAACGTTATGTTAGCTTTAGATGTTAAGAAAAATATATGGTTGGGGTTAGAAAACCTCATAGATCATTGTTCCCGCCACATGATGCAGTGTTAACCTGCACAAAACAAGTGCCTATACCAAAACCCTGTCATCTCACAGTTTTTAATCCTGGACTGAGAAACTATTGCATATTAAACAAACGTTCCTATTTCACAAATTCTGGAGAGACTGGGCTGATGTGCACCATGTGCTTATCTTAAAGATGCTACTGACTTACACGAAACAGCAGGATATTCCCAGGACAGGGCATTAGAACAGCTTTCTCACTCCTGATACAGCAACACTTATTACCACGTGACCAAAGTCATACACTTGGATTATCTGGTGAGTTCCATTTGCTGCTAAAGTGAAAGCTAATGAATTAACCTTTTAGACTGATTTACCACATCTCACATCTGTTGCTCGCTAACACTTTACATCTATTTTTAAGTATAAATGTGTTTGGGTTTTCTTTGTTCTGATACATCAGAAGCCAGTATGAAGTGTATGAATACTAAAATAAAATAAAACAATATCTTAGCGATATCTTCTCCATCAAAAAAAGTGTTTTATCAAGGCTTCTGTATAATAATTTAGATTGTAGAACCCATGCTTCCCAAATATTGATTCTCTTGCCATCAGAAAATTAGCATTTACATTGGAAAATATCCTTTCATGTATAGAAATAGTGGATGTGTAGCAGAGAGACTGTTTCTCTAGAATGTAAATATGTAATGTGAATGGCCATTAAAGGCCTCAGGCAAGCAGCTGACAAATTCCTGCATTTTTATCACAAATATAACAATAAGCATGGTCGTGATGCTAGCGGCCAATAAGATGCGCCCTGGACATCATGACAACAAAGTGACTGTGGCATTTCTCACCGCTCTTCAGGCCAGATCGCAGCAGCAGGTGAGGCATCTAACGGGGGTAAAGACTGTTGACAGAGAGTCAAAGTGACAGACAGATTGCGCTTCATATCAGCAGCGACCTCAAACCACAGAGCGCCAGTCCTCCACCATAACACCTTCAGTTTCATTCTGGTGTCATCACCCTGCTTTCCCCTCCTTGCCTCGTCTTGTCTCACCTCACCTCAACCCACTCCTCACCTTCCATAGCTCCCCCCCTCCCCTCCCTCTCAGCTCAGACCCCACCACACCACACAAGAGGAGCCAAGGGGCGCGTTCATGGGGAACAGCACTTTACAGCAACAGTGTCTGTGAATGTTCAAACACTTCGACCTGTGAGGCAACTTTCCATTGATTGTTTACGATCAATGCCTTTCATTTCTTTTGTGTTTAAAAAGCAGTATAAGGTATACGCAGTGGGTGGGAGACCAATTAAACGTTCCAGCAAAGAGATCTTGCACTAATCACTGGTCTGACCGCAGCCTCCCATCATGAATACTTCATCTAAAGTAGTTTGTATTCATAAAATCAACCCGATGACCTCAACTGACTTCACTCCTCACTAATGGGAGCCTATCCGCATCTCCTCCTCTGTGCCTCAGCACCTGTGCGTGTTTGTATGTAGCAGCCTCATGACGTTACATACATATGATTACACTTTTTCTTTTTTTTCATGATATTTTGCTTAGACTGGTTCACTTTCAGTTCAAGCTCAGTTGCTCTAACACTTTATGCAGGTAAACTAATCTACTCCCAACCTGGTTCCCTCACAAAATAACCTAATTAATTATGCCAACCCCATTTCCGACAGAGATGAGTTTTCTAAAACGCGACCAAAACTTAAAATTTGTCGTCTGTGAATTAATTTAAAACTTTATTCAACAGACACAAGTCCAAATAAACCATTTTTCTGTGTTTACTCACCAACTTAATAGTATTTGGCAAAACAAAAAAAAGGTTAAAATAGGCATGTTTACCATCATTCTTTCTCTTTCATTTTTTTGGAAACTGAGGATACAATTTGTTGCAGATTTGCAGAAGTATCTGTGTCTATTCTTGCTGAATACAAGATTTTAGTTTGAGATTTCTGTTCAACAGTCTGTGGTAGATGTAGTCTGATTCTCCTCTTTGTGACGCTCCATACATTTTCAGCAGGAGACAGCTCTGGACTGCAGGCGGGCCAGTCAAGCGCACACACTCTGTGTCTATGAAGCCACGTCATTGTAAGTCATACAGACAGTCCTGCTGAAATAATCACAGACCTGCTGGAAAAAGATGTCACCTTGATGGTAACGTGTATCTCTCCCAAGTCACCCATGTCATAGGTACTGATGCACCCTCTAATGAACATCACAGGTGATGGAGTTTGAACTTATGTACATAACAGCCTGGATGATCTTCCCCAACTTTGGCACGTGGAACCTGATGTTCATTTTTCCCAAAAGCAGCTTAACACATTGACTCCCAAGTCACGTAAAACTACGTTTTTACTGCCCATGCGTTGGCTCCCAAATGGTAAAAATAAGTTTTTACGTTTTTTCTTATGGATTCTGAATCTATACATTCTAATGCACATTCTGTGTGATTTTTGTAATTATGTGATGAACAGAACTGACATAGATGGCAGTCAAAAACTGGTGTCATCATCTGGACATTTTGATCATTACGCCAATGGCTTTGCATCAAATCAAGTCTCAAGAACAATTTTGATAACGCTGCATTGATTGTTGTGCATTTCCGCATTTTGTCCAATCGCACGTGTCGGTTTCCAGAGGGTGGCGGTAAAGTAACATAAACAAACAACAAGAAGGAGAAGAAGACACGCGACAAGTCTAAGGAGGCGGTCTTATGAACAGGTTAGCTTTGCCACATGCGACATGACGCAAATCCTCTGACCCGGATATGTAAGTATCTAAAGTGCGACAGGCTGAAAGAGCGCACGTTTCACAAAAGCCCCGATATCTCAGTTTGTTGTTGATTTTGGTGGATACCCGCCTTGGTTTAGCTAAGGATAGCTCGCTAATGGCGGCACCTAGAGACACGCAGTTTTGACCCACAAAGAGTTTAAAGTCTCAGCTTTCAAACGAGCCATAACATGTTTCAGTGGCCCTATCACATAATATGCTGTGACTGTACAAAAAACGTAAAAAAAAATGGTTTAGAACTGGGAGTCTACAACATAATTCTGTAAAAACCGCTGGTAGTCAATGTGTTAACGTGGACACATCTGACCACAGAACACATGCCCGCTGTCTTTCTGTCCACCTGACATGAGTTTGTGCTCTGACATCTCAGCAGTGTATCTGCGCAGAGTCGATATATCATATTGTTTTCAGCTCTCCAAAGTACTCCCAAGTTCATGTGGATAAAATTATCATGGTGTCAATGCTGCCTGAAGACCAAAGGTCACGCTAACCCAGCAGTTGTTTCCGTCCTTGGCCTTCAGGCACTCCCATTTTCCCAAACTCCCTGAATCTTTTCACAATATTCAGGACGGTAGATCTTGATAAGAATCTTACAGAAGGATGTTACTTGCGTATTCTATAAACTTTTCCATCTTTCTTTGCCTCTTTTCCAACTCTTCTTTTGAGTGGTTCTGGCTTCAAATTCTAGATCTGTTTAGAATGTCTAATTACAATATAGTTTGTCAGTATATACAGAGAAAGTCAATTCATTTGTGCTAATGTCTGTTAAGGTTCAAACATATTAACAAATCAGAGCTTTATGTTTATGTTGCATTTCAGAACTCTTCCCAGCTTTGGGGTTTGTACAAAAATATAGACCTACAATTAAGCCTTAGTGAGTGACATAAAATAGCAAACAACAGCAAAATAGAAAAAGCAAGTCAAAGTGACATGAGCATTCTGTGTGTTGTCATGACGCTGTATGCCTGAAAAGCAAATACAGACTGTGGTTTTGTGAAAATTAGTATTTTGGTTAGCATCATGCTCCAAATGTCAAGTTGAATAAACATCTCTTACAATTTCAACTTTACATGAGCATTATAACAGATTAAAGTAACACTCAAGGACAACAGCCTGAAATATTCCTAAGGATTAAAGTTGTGTGACTGTCACATGATTCTCAACCCTTCAAATCAAGTGGTACGGTCCTTTTTAAATTACGTCCCTTATATGTGCTCTTGCTGTCTGAATACGGTGTGTGTGCTCATGTGAATGTAAGGGGATGTTTTTGTAATTATTTACGAGACGGCCACTTGAGGCCGAGCAGCGTAGCCTCAGTCCTGCAGCCCTATCTGGCGGGCTGCAGAGTACAAGCCCAGCAGGACGACCGGTGCGGTTTATTTACACCTGGGATGAAAATGTTTTCAGGGGCTGTCACTTCAGGGATGTGCGCACATATTGACACGATGAAGCGAAGGTGCTAGAGATTTTTTTTCTGAAACCAAGTCACACATTTAGCTTTTGATTAATGCTGGATAGTGATGGATGGGTAAATTGTTCCTGGCGAGTGTCCTGTCGTAGCTTCACCTGTCTTTCCATTCATCTCGCCCTCCTTCCCCTCACAGTCTTCCCCTTCTCCTTTCTCCCACAGCAGTAGGGAAACTGGGGATGTGAACACACACCTCTTTGCCAAGCCTCACAGCTCCCCTGGCACCACACTGCAACATAACACCTTCCAAACCCTCCTCCTCCTCCTCCTCCCTCCCTCCCTCCCTCCCTCCCTCCCTCCCATCGTTCCCCTCTTCCTCTCTCAGCACGGCTGAACAGCATGTTTGACTCCACAGGAGC
This sequence comes from Odontesthes bonariensis, assembly GCF_027942865.1. Lineage (NCBI taxonomy): Eukaryota > Metazoa > Chordata > Actinopteri > Atheriniformes > Atherinopsidae > Odontesthes > Odontesthes bonariensis. The sequence goes on along the minus strand of NC_134523.1, from coordinate 5,448,165 downwards.
TAGCTCTGCCACGTTTTGACCTTTATGGGTTTTCAAGGCCGATACTGATATTTTTGGAGTGAAACTGCTGATGGCAAAATAAACTTTTTTATTTTTTTCCTCACTCCATCAGTTGTCCGGATCTAAAGAAAGCCTGTGAAGCCGCATCAAACCATAAGAAGAGAAAGCAGGTCCTTTGAATCGAGTAATGTCCTGCTGAACCAGCAGCTCCTAGAGACCTCGTGAAATATTTGAAAGGATAACTTGAGTTTGGTGGAATTTTTTTCACTTTTGTCCCTCTTATTGATCTGTGAACCAAGTGATATAATCAGGAAGGTAAAACTTGTTGAATTGATTAAGTAAAGAGAGCAGAAGGCCAAAGCCAAAACGAGCAAAATCACTTTGATTACAATGGAAACTGCCAAGATCAGGAGAGAAAAAGTCAGCTAAATAGTTCCCTTTTTTCACACAGGACTGGTCCAGTGCAACATATTTTATATAGTAAAATTGATTTAAGTTAAATCAGCAGCCATTATTTTATATTTCTCTAAGATTATGTGACGAGCAAGGCATGGATCTGTTGGAACACCTGAGGATACTTGAGTATTATTCCTTTATATTTTGCTTCCAAGCAGTCAGATGTTCTTGTAATCTTTTAAAGTGGTCTTGAGCAATAGTGCTCCAGGCTTTCTGAAGGTCTTCCAAAGCTTTTCTTTGAACATGAGCAGATTTTTCCAGTCCTGACCCTTTAAAGAGAAATGGGTTTAATTTTGTTTGTTTATTGAGCCACTTAAGACTGACCTATGAATCAGTCAGGGATAAAAAAGGCAACTACAAAGACACACAATTTGTATCAGTTGCTTTACAAAAATAACACAGTTAGCAAGATAGTACTTCACCAACAAGACGATTCCAAAAAGATATAATAAAAAAAAAAACTTGGAATGGTGTGCAGTGTGTCCTTAAAAACTGCAGAAACTGGACAAGTACAGGATAAAAGAAGTTACAGGCCTAAAATACTATCCATAGAAGACACCTGAAAGGAATGTCTGTTAGAAATAAGATAAAAATCCAGCAAAGACCCGACACAGGACCTGAGAGAGGCATCTGGACCTTCACTGAAGCCTCATCAGAAATGGTCTCAATGGAAGGGTGGCTGTCAAGAAGCCATTTTTAAGGAAGGGAAACAGGGAGAAAAGGCTGAGCTGTGCCAAATGACACAAGAAGTGGGCTGAAAATCAGTGGCAGCAGGTCTGATGGAGGGATGAATCCTCCCCAGAGCCCGGAGCTCAACATTACTGAAGCAGAGTGGGATCATGTTGACAGAGAACGGAACAGAAGGCAGCCGACATCCAAAGAAGAGCTTTGGGATGTCCTTCAAGGAGCCTGGAGAACTATTCCTGAAGAAATTGTCATGATCCATGTGTTTTGAATTTTCCTTTGTTCTGGTTTTCCTTGTTGGTCTTTACTTATTTGCCGTTTTATTTTGTAGAGTTTCCCCCATGTTTATTCTGTTGAGTCTTGCAGTTTCACACCTGCTTGTCATTACTGATCAGCACTCACCTGTCTGATTCCCTCGATGCTTCCTCAGTATTTCTACCCTTTGGTTTTTAGTTATTCCATACCAGTTCACTCTTTCGTGAAACTCCTCTGGTACGAAGAATGGAAACAGCCAAGTTCCAAAATAAAGACAAAAATCCATAAGTGGCTGAATTAATATATTGATATATATATAAAAAAAAAAAAAAGGGAAAATGTTTTTAGGCAACTGTATTCACTAACTGTGTGTTAATACTCCCGTTTATTTACTTTAATTTTCAGTTCAATTTACTGATAGAATCTTTCTTCAGAGGTTTACTTTTTACTTGTATTTTCTGTCCACTTATTCCCTTTTATTGGGGGCGTTGGTTGTTTCAGCTCTACTACATCCTTTCAGACCACTTCAGCATCAGGCTTGGTCTTATTGAAGTCAAACCTGTAAATTGCTGTATAAGTTGTTAGGGGAAATTCTAAGTTTAGGCAGTTTAGACAAGAATGTATTTCCTTCTGTTTTGTCCTTAAACAAAGGTGAGTAAATTGGGGAAAGACAACTAGAATCAAGACGTATGAAAGAACAGTGTTTTGGCCAATATGTCATAAATGTGTAGAAATACTAAAAAACAAACATTCTCTCGGGCTCAGGGGCATGTTTCAGTAAGTGGGTTTAGTCAAAACTCAGAGTTAAGGGAAACTGAGTTTTCCGTTTCACAGAGCTAGCTTAGCTGAACTCTGAGTCAGTTGCCATGGTAACATACTCCTAACATACTAGTTGGATATTCAGATTGAAGGAAGTCGTCGCTCAGACACGGCGAGTCCTATCCTTGAAAGACCAGTCAACATCCAGGCTCAAATCCTCCGTAGAAATCTCTGTCCAGAGAGGGAGGTCAGACCCCGTTTGGATACTTTATCATTCCCCCGATGATTTTCTGTTGGAGCATTTTCATTTCACATCGCTGTCCATTATTCATCTCAACAATATTTTCAGCCCTCATGTTCTGATCTGTGAAGATCATATGTGAATCAGTCTGTCTCATCAGCAATGTGGAAGCAAAGTGGCCCGGGTCTGAGCGTGATGCCAGAATTCTTTGTGAATCTACACTGAGTATCCAGTGGTGAGTGTATAAAGTACAGCTACAGTCATATCCTGTACCCTCATATTGCGACTTAAAATTTAAACTGTACACTCATTATTACATACATCGTACAGAGTTTTGGCCAAGGGTCATTTCTACAGTGTCTGTGAGTGGGGGTGTTTTTCGGGCCTTTGCCTTTTTCCTATTGGCTAATGCAAGAATGCAAGTAAAATGTGAAAATATGCAGTAAGACATGTACAAAACTTTTGCCATTATCGAAAATATGACATGCTTTACATGAGTTAAAAAGGCAGAAAGGGTAGCTTTTGAGTTTTAGACAAACCAAACCTCCCAATGGCCTGTAATCATACTAACCTGTTTGGATTATATTTTTCTATTTTATCTTTATTTGCTGCCTAGAGCACTTTATCTTTGTTGGGCTACATCTGTAAAAAATAAAGTACAGTTAGGTGGAAGCAAACACAGGGAAAGCAAAGGAGAATATAGGGACACATGGAAAAAGAGAGAGCAACATAAAGAAAATAAAAATAATTTACACAGACAAACTGATTTTTCCATCAATTTTACTCATTTACTCAGTCAGCAATTTTTTGCTTCGCTCGCTCCTGTTCGTTTGCAGTTATGACAGTGTTGCCTTATTTTTTTAGTATGTGCTCATACTCCCTTCAAGCACTCATTAACAGTTTGTGATCCACTGGCGTGAAACTGTACATTAAAGACTTTTTATTATTTTCCATGAGTTCAGAAATGTGCTATACAGCTACTTGTGTCTGCGTTCCATTGATCGGGTCTTTTTATCTACTCCTGAGCGCGCTCTCTCTACTCGGTTAATTGAACTCAGAGTTGCGTAAACCAATTGTTACCACCTGTTCTGAAACTGAATCTGAAACAGAGTTCGAACGCTCAAAGTTCAATCCAGAGTTTGTTAACCCTCCTGTCTGAAACAGGCTCCTGGTTTTAAAGAAACCCGAAACATCCCACCGTTGACTGACAGAAATCTGACAGGTCAATATTGGTAGGATATTGGTCTCAACTAAAAGTCTTCAAGCCAACAACCTTGACAGGATGAGATTCCACACCAGTATTTTCCTCTAACTTTTTCCTTCTCACGCTTGCACCTCCCCAGCTGCCTCCACCACAGTAATGACAGCTTTATCAGTTGAACCACGTTTGCCATCTCCAGGACTGGGATATGTTCCAGTTCTGTCCTCAGCTCTGCTCAGCTGAAGCCAGACGCTAACAAGCGCGCCTTGTACATCCATTATGCAGATCTACCTCTGCTCCCACCATAGAATGTGCATTTCTATATGTGCTGAAACCTGTCCAGCTTTAACATATGGAAGCCACCTGACAACACAGGTTTCACTGACACCTTAGTCTCTTCCAGCTCCAGCCTCACTGCTCATGTGTTCTGGGAAATAAAAGCAAGGTAGACATTTGAATTGAAAAGGAAAAAAAAAAAAAACAGTTTAGGAATCCTATGTTAAAGGAGTATTCACACACCACGTTTGATTTAACCGCATTGCATCACTGTAGCATAAAGTGAACCCTGCTTTCGCAACAATGGCCGCCTTACAATCCACTTTAAACATTTTGCACTGAGAGTAGCAGGTCAAATACAATTATAGGCAGGTCATTCAAGCTCAAAATCTAATACCATCTTATTATGTCTTGAAGTCATCCCTGGAGCTGAAACAGCATTCACACCGCAGTTCTAAATCTTACTCTCCTCCCACTTAAAGATAGATTCCAGCTCTTTTTATAGAGGGCTGAGCTGCAGAATTGCGTATTCTATTTCAGATGTCTCAGGCTCACATCATTGTTTGTTTTAGCAGGCTAACCTTCCCCGTGTATTTATAGGTGTCGAGGCCAGGAGAAAGACCACAGCACCTCCATAAATAAGCTGCCAGGGCCTCCAGCGAGCACCCTGACCAACAAAAGCCCAGTCATTTCACAGGCCATTACCTGGAGCTGCCTCGCAGGGAGGCTGGCCCGGCCTCCGAGGCAAAGGGAGGGTCTCACGGCTTTGAGGTCGATTCAACTCTGTGGGAGGAAGTGAGATGTTTGGATTAATAATACATATGGTGATTTGTTTTACCTGACCAAAGCCTGTGAAAATGTGATGGGAGTGAATGGAAAATAACCATTTGCAATACATCACATATAAAGCTGTTCAGACCAATGTTCGCACTCACTTTTGCTCTCGGCCCTTGTACCTTTCATCCCTTTGCATTTGCTTTCGTCCACAGAGGTTACGACTCACTCCTCTGTCTGTCTTTCTCTGAACTTTTGGCCCCCAGATCCTGTTGGTACCCCGCCCAGATGTCCCCTGGCTCTTAAAAATAGCCGAACCAAAAACATCACACGCTTGCATAGACACACAAAACCCATCCGTGACGTCACACGTCAACAGAGTGTGTGCACTATGCGTGTGCCACTGCTTATCTCTGCCTCCACAGACGCGGTGTAGAAAGCCAGTCAGCAGAGGCCACAGCCAGCGCACTCCGCAGCCTCTCTGGCAGCCAGACCTCGCTGCGCTGAGGAAACTACACCCTGCAACACAAACAACTCATCAGCCACAGCAGCGCTTGAGCGCTGACTGCTGAGCCCAGCGCCTCCCTGCAAGGTACAGGACTGCAGCACGGGCATGGTTGTAGGAAATGGTTGTGTTCTCTCCCATCATTTTGATATGGTTTTTCAGAGACATGAAATATTAAAAAGCATTGTTTCACAGGCCATTCAGCAGTGGCATTTGTCCTAACTATTGCTGCGCTCATTTACTGGGTGCCGACAGTGATGATTCCATAAAGCATATGAATGGAGAGAGTTGTCATGTGGATGTGGCTGTACACTGAAGGCTCATGATTTTAAATCAGAAGGGAGCACTGCTGACTGGCACAGTGGGGGTTCCAGTGGGGCAACTACAACTACTAATTTGTCTCAGAATGGCCCTTTACAATTTCAAGGGCACCATAACTGTTGGATGAGGAGATGTTTTATACTTTATGATTGTATCCCCGTTGCTCACGGTGTGTGTGGTGGTGTAAGATAGCAGGATGACGGCCATATCTTTGCCGGTTCTTGTTACACCTGCAATTCAATTGTATTAACTTTCTATGACTGCACAGTTAATGTCATTGTGGAGAAACAGAGTCATGTATGGCAAAGATAACTTACATGGCATGCCTCTTTGCAGAGAACTGACAACCAGTCTGTTGTAATCTTTTTTTTTTTTCCCTGACTGTGCGCCCAATGAAATAATTTGAACACAAAATTGTACTTTGGATGAATAATCTAAAGCACGACAGACAATAATATTGATAAATTAATAAAAAGAAACAGATACTGAAGGTGGCTCTGCAGAAATTACCCAACTGGTATATAGACACTGTCACCTTGGTTTTTCAAAGTTAAAGAGTGCATGAATCCCATGATTCAACTGTCACATCAGGCTTTTTCAGTGATACAGTCCCTGAGGTTAGACTAACTGACAGTTTACCGTATTGAATTATCTCCTGACTGTCATCTGAATAAAATTTAGCTGTTTTTTTTTTCTACATATTATAAACAGAAGATGCACCCTTTGCAAGTAGAGACTTTGGAGTAAAACTACAGTGTATACTTTAATAACTAATTCTATTGTACCTTATTACTTTTCATGTTATGGAATTAGCAAGGTTGCATGGTTATGTAACCACCAAATGATTATAATAACGAGTTCTTAAATATCTAACCCACCACAATTTAACAATAGCTTTTGTCTCAATGCACGAATAGAAGAGTGAGTGGCCTGATTAGAAAATAATGAAGTCTTTCTCACACTAACAGACACAACATGGATTACTACTTGCATGCATGTCCTTACTAGTACAGTAAATGCCTGTCGCAGCCTGGGGCAGGCTATGAAATAAAAGATTTTTTTAAGGTTTTGAATGTCTCTGTCTTCACTGTAAAATGGCACCGTCCCTTTTTGTAGAGCCAATTATGCAAATAAGAATGTTGCACAACACAATGGACAACAATGCACATGCTCTGCATAACAGTGAGAGTGTCTTCAAGTCAGATAAAACTATTGTTTATACTGCAACAATATCATTTTTCTTTAAGAATTAATAAAGTATAATTGAACTGAATAGAATTTAATTGAAATTGGAAATGCCTGTAGTACTTCACTCAGGTTAAGGGAAAGTTGTCATGGTCAGTGTGTGAAAAGGGGGAGGATCCACATACAAATTACAATTAAAGAGACAACCGGCTGTTAAACAAAGCAAATAAAAAGGCCCACAAAAACCAGGGAGTCAAAAGATCTATCTGATATGAACAAGGGGACAAGCTTTGCAGAGTAAAACAGGAGTAAAGAAAACTACAGAAAACTAAACTATGACAATAAGAAAAATACATAGTAAACATGGAAACTTTACAAAAAGAAAGAGGATCTAAGCAAAACGGAACATCTAAAACCCAAATAACAATAGTTTCAAATTAGTTTCAAATCATTTTATACTATCCTTTTAAAATAAATAAATAAATAAATAGCTTGATTAAAAAAAATAAAAAAATAAAAATCAGGCAAATAACTGAAGCGAAGACTAACCTATTTGTTAAGAAAAATCTAGTTCCAGAAAAGCTGAAAACAACTGATGAAGGTAAAGACTGCACACGGAGGAGGTATTTTCTAGCTGACATTTGGCATTAAATGTCTTTTTATGGCTGTAATTGTACACATCTGCCAGTATATGGGATAAAGCTTCAAAGAGAAGGTGGAGAGATGATGGTTGCTAACAAACACACACATATGGCATCAGAAATGCCAATCCATGCTATACTCTTCTTTATGGAGCGAAACAACAGTCATTAGAAGATGTAATGGATTAGCCATGGATAGAGTGAAGGAAGACAGAGAAGAGAGAGAAGGGGGACAAACCAGGATCGAAATGATGGAGATTGGCAGATGGGTAAAATGGATTGGATAGACCGCTCTACGGATGAGAAGACAAGACGGAGAGCTGATGCCTGCTGTTGCAGTGAGAGATAATGGAAACTGATTACAGAAAAAAAAAATCAACTAGGTTTCTCTCATTCCAGGAGCCCAGCTCAAAAACATGACAATAGTATGATTGGTGAGCCCCCAGATCCTGGTTAAAACCGATTGTTGCTGAATTTGGTCCACAGCTGCAACAAGTTCTGAATATAGAAGGAAAGAAAAACATCACACGCAGACGGAGAATAAAAATTTGAGCTTGAGTTCCGGGTGACAGGAATCACAGTTGCTTTTAGGGGCTCTTTGTGCTTCTGTGCGGCCTCCCTGTCACAAACAGCTCTTGTGTTTACACCATGCCTCTCTGGCTTGTGTTCATCTGAGGGAGTTGAGGAGCTGCAGGAGACAAACAGGATGTCTGTGGGAGGACAGATGAGAGGGGGGTAAATCTGACGAGGAAGTTTGTGTATGTGTGTGTATTAATCCCAGGAAGGACTTCCTCTGAATCCGAGCTGCCTGGGAGTTCTGTGGGAGTTCCAGACGTTGACACGGGAAAAAGCAGGCGAAGGGGGTAAGAAGAAAAGAAAGAGAGCAAGAGGGGGAGAGGTACAAGAGAGTGAAAAGGATCAAGGGCAGAGGCGCTGTTGAATCCCACTTCTAAAACATACACACGCACGCACACACTCAGAGGAAAAACCACCCACACTGAAAGGTTGCAAGAAGCAGCAGCAGCACTGGCGTCATTATGAGCTGATGACGGTCTGAACCCACTCAAATACTTTGCCTCAATCAAAGCTGCTCCAGACCTCTGACTGAACAAACACGCCATCTGACCCGGGCTGAATAATGTGTGCAATTAACCCGCAGTGTTTGTTTTAATCCTCTACATGTGCCAGCTGGGTGGGGGTCCTGACTCAGCACGATATTTAAAGATAAGAAAACCAGTTGTGTTCGTTTCAGATAATGTGACAGAGAAATATGCCCGTGTTGACATGAACAAGATCCAAAGACCAACAGTGAGCTCAACCGTAAAAGGTAAAAATGTCCCGAAAAGACAAAACAAGTCTGTTTGTTCGTTTGATCTTCTTAAACACTGCATGTGAAACAAGGACAGACACAGCCCCTGGCAAAAATAATAAAATCACCACACTTTGATGATGCTCAGTTATAGATTTATAGATAGAGTAACAGATTAGATAGAGATTACCGGTAGATATAAAGAATTCTAACAACTAAATTTATTTGAGGATGGATGTTCAAGGATTCAAGGATTCTTTATTTTCATACCAGCTCATGTTTTGTGTCACATCTGTGTTTTTACTAAATAAAAAAGGTGAAAGCTGAGTGAACATCCTCCATGTGTGGTGATTCCATATTGATATAAGGGTACACTAATTGAACGCCACACAAGTGAAAGATCCAGGTAATCACAGCTGCAAATAAGCAGAAAAGGTATGATGTCAGCCAGAGTAGCGAGCTAATGCCAATCGAAAACTTCCCTAATGCAGGCAAACATAGTTGTGATCAAGCAACAAACCACTCTCAGCTGAAATATTAGAACCTCTTTAAAAAATTCAAACCTCAGCACTGTAAAACACCACCTTAGGTCCGAAGCAATGCATCCAGAAAATTTGAAGCACAGCGGATAAACTGTTGTTGCAAGACTTTGCTTCAGGGTGAAATTAACTTTGATAGACACATTCATGTTTCTGTGAAGTTGAACTGTCTGAACTTTTGTAAGTCTTTAATGGGACTTTTTATCTAGCTCCATCATTAGGTTAGCTTTAAATGTGTCCTGGTCTGTTTATGGTTGAATATTTTTCGAATGTAATGCCATTTTTAGAAACCTCCAGTAGACTACAGCAGTTTTTTAGAAATGCAGAATTGCAGTGAATTGCTGCAGTCATTATGAAGGGGCTTTACAAAACAATGCAAACATCTGAATAAGTAGGACCACTGAACTCTATGTGGAGATAAGCCTGCCAGCTACAAGTCTGGATAAATTATTAATGAGCCCTTGTGTGAACATAGCAGGTAACTGTCTGAAGAAAATTCACACTAAATTAATATGTGCACTGATATTCTTTGCTGCTTCATCTTTTCACTAAATTCTTCCAGTGGTAATGCCTGGGAATACAGATACATGTAGTATTGATATCAGCTCAATAATAGACATCATGATAGATTAGTCTGCCGTCTCATCCATGATCCTAAGCAAAACACATACTTTTTGGATCATGTCCTATCTCTTGTATTCTCTACTCAGACGTTCTTTTAGTGCAACAGGCAGGTGTTTAAACAGAATTAAGTCTCACCTAAGTTCTGCAGTAGGCACATGTACTTATTGGCTCTGGCTCTGATTGGCATTGATGGGAACACAGCACCCCGCTACACGTGCTCATTTTCAATGAGGGTGCTTCATTTGGGCCGTAAGAGTAGGGCACAGCTCGATTTTTCTTCACAGAAACAAACATTCACCAACCCTAACGTCTCACACGGAAGCTCAGAAAATGGCAACAACAACTTGCGGCCAAAAAGAGATGAAATTGATCCATTTCACCCATCAGCAAGACGGCTGTGAGCTATCTCTCCGTCCTGCTGTTTGGGAGGGATCTCCACAGTCTAGTCAAAAATGATAAACTAGCTTCTTTTATCTCAGAAAGTTGTGCTCATCAGAAATTTATGTCCAACACGGCCTGTAGTATGTAGTGTAATCTCTTCATGATGTCATAGCTTATAGAGGTAGTGGTAGTTATTAGACCTCTTCTAGATACATTTAGTGTTGCTCTCAGAGCACTGAGGGCAAACATGCTGCTACAGGCAATGAGAAAAGACTTAAGTGACTTCTATCAGCTGGTGTAGCTCCATTGAAAAAAAAAAAAATGTTCAAACACGTTACTTTTGCTGTAAACACAAGTTATACATTCTTTCCATGTGCAGCTGTAGCACATTCTTTTCTGCCTCATTAGCCAAGAGACAACCCAGACGATGGCACAGGGAGGGCATCAGAGTCTGCAAAAACTGGAGTTGTGCTCGAGTCAGAGAATTTGTGGAGGAATAAATTCTGTAAGATGAAAGTTCCTGACAAATAGGGAAGCTCCACTGAAAGATGGTGCCGAGTTGTGTAATCAGATATGTCTTTTGACCGACTTTTGATTTTGACAGTTTTTAGTTTAGTGTTTCTCATTCATCTCCTAACAGTATGGAAGCTTTATAAAAGCATTCCTTTAAATGATTCAATCTGAGAGAGATCAGTACTATTGGATTGTTACACCTCACGGACACATGGAGCAAGTAAGCAATGCTTGATCATAACCAGCCACGTACAACACCAGGGTCTGTCCTGAATATCATTTAATGCAACTAAAAAGAATGAAAAACCCCACAAAAGGTCAAATGAGTTCTTCCTCTAATAAATCCCGTAACTGGAGCCAAATTTCTGAGTAATCTACCCCCCCATGTGTCACGTTGAACATGACTTTTTCACCAGGAAGTCTTTAGAGCTTACGTAACTGGCAGAAACCACAACTGTTCTCTAATTAGAAAGAAGGAAAGATTTGGCTGGTAAAATGCTGTGTAATATATATACCAAATCCCTCATGAGTCCTGCCTCTCAATTTCCTCATGACCATGTGTCAGGCAAAGCTCTGGATACCACACACATACCCACTCCATCATATGGTTGCTTACTCATCATCACAGTACCACATCAGAGAAGCCCCATGCAACAATACACTTGTCTGTAAGCCAAATGTAGAAAAACCACAGCAAGGGGACCAAAGAGACCGCAGAGGCTGACCCCCAACCCCCCAACCCCCCCAACCCAACCTCCTGAGTCATAACTATCACTGCTTCAGAAGTTTGGGTTCAGAGACTAACCATCACAGACGCTAACCCTGTTGGAAATATATTGTCTTCACCATGAAAGCATCTGTCAAGGGAAGACAATGAGGAAGAAAAACACTAATTTAACACTTATCCTCAGCACTCAGAGGGGAAGGAAAAAGAATGATTTCCAATGCAGGAAAACACACGAATGTAAAAGCCGCGTGATCGTAAGATGTCAACAACCATGACAGGGTTAATGAGCGCCCTCTACTTTCTCTCCCAAAATGTTGCAGAGCCTGCGTGAGCAACATTTCGCAAAACCAATTATCTCTTTTGAATAAAAGGTGTTCTTCTATCAAGTGTGAGCCCACTTAAATAGGGTCAAATACAATTCGCTATCACGCCACTTTCAAATAACATATCAAATTGTTGTCACTTCCATTTACGACAGTAATGTGTACCTACTAAATTGCACTACTGCCTTTGGCCGCTGACAACAGCTAATTGTAAATGTCAGAGTTATTCATGCGCGTCTCGCCATGGTGCGTGATTAAAAATCACCTATAGTTCTCCTCAGATGGGTGATCCAGAATGCCTCATGTAAAAGCTGTAAACATATATTTGAGTGGAGGACAAGGTGTCTGAGAAGACTAGCTTATTAATTTGATGTATGAAAGGCAGGCTGCAGCATGGAAACTCCTCAGACTGCAACAGAAACACAACCAGAACACAGTTGTCCCCTTGTGAATCACCCAGAAACATGTTAAAGGATAGACAAAGGCGATAGATTTAGATTTTATTTTATTTTTCTGGTTTCCATTGTCTCTGGTCACCCATGTCTTTATTCTGGCCAGGCATGTGTGCATGCACACATATGACATGTGACAATGATTTGTTTTCGCTCACGACCATGATTATAGGTTGTCAGCCGTGCTTTTACCAGCGCTGATGGGTAATTTCACTCTGTAACATGGTGCAGAGTTGACGGATTGATTGGCGAAAATGCGCATGTGTATGCGCACATGAAACATATGCACAAATGTCACACATTCAGGCACATACAACTGAGCACCCACGGGTACTCTCACTCAAAGCCACATACACACGCTGATAAGACAAACAAATCAACTGCCATGTCTATTAGAGTGGACTAATCAACAAGGCCTACATGTTCTGTCACAACTCACACAAGAACATTACGGATAATTTGTGTCCATAACGTTGCATGCAATTATTCCTGCATACATTCCTGTGCGCATGGCATTTAATGAGCCAGGCTAATTAAATATGGAAATTAATGAGATACAAAGGAAATAGGAAAAAAAAAAAACACAATCCTGATGCATTTTAAGAAGCTGCTAAAAGCCTTTTATTACATTAGGGACTGGAAGGGAAATGTGCCTTCCTCTAAGGAGTCTATTAGCAAACAGAGTGATTAGCCCTGACAGAAACCACAAACTATTAGTTATTCTCAATGAAGTAATGAACATCATTTTACACTTTCCATGAATCATAAGAAATATCCAAAAAAGTACATGGCTTACAGGCTCCTGTGTTGTTCATTCACATACTTAATGAGATGAGGCACATCATGGCAGTTATTCAACATGAATCAACTTAAATGCACTGTGTTTGATTGTTTCCGCGCACAAAAAAACGATGTTGTCTGCAGATGCACAACAGAGCCTCACATGATGCCATGGTGTAGAAACACGGGCAGTTGTGGAGTGACGCAAACTTCATTCAGCTTGACCTGCTACTGCATGCTTGCTTGCTTTTCCCCTCACACCACATCCTTCTGCAAGTGTCGCATGATATGATGGGAAGCTCACTGCCAATCAAAGAGGCCTTTCACAGGGAAACAAGTCATCACATTAGCCTGTACGTAGTAAGGACCCAACTGAAGACCCATTCTTGTGTGCGTGTCTGTATGTGTGTTGAGAGTTTGGACGGGGAGAGACCTCCAGATAGACAGGGTCATATGCAGTTTACAGACGGGAAGACTCCATCCCAAAAAAAAACACTGATGCCACGGGACAAAAGCTGCCCCAAGGTTATATTAGCTAAACTTGAAGAAAAGGGGGGTAAGAGAGGCTAAAGTTCAGCCAAAATTGCCTCCCTCCCCAAGGGAAAAACCTGACAGGCCGCCTGAAGAACCCCCACACTTGACCTGCGAGCACAGGTCAAAACAAAAAAACACAGCAAAAAACGGCTTCGACTCCCAAGTCTTCATATCAGATGAATTCCGAAGTCATCGACTCTCGTCCCTCACCGTGAAAACAAGCCGTTGATCTTTTTTCCCCTGGATATTACCACTGATGTCACTCCTTCCCCCCTCGTGATTGCTCCTCATTTTCATTCTCTCCTCTCCTCGTCTCACCCTGGAAAGAGGAGTGATGGAGGAAGCAAATGAGGAGTAGGTTGGAGGGGTTTAGTGAGTCCATGCAAGCCTCTCCCATAGGGCTTACCTCATGTTTCTTTCCGTTCCCATCCCTCCCACCTCTTTCTCTCTGTCTTTCTTTATTTATACTGGACTTTTTTTTCCAGCCCTTTCCCTTTCTAGTGTTGGCTGCTCTTCCCTTTGCAGCTGAACTTGCTGCATAGCAGAGATGTTATAGCGCATTTACTTACAAGAGAATAATTAATACCATTTAAGACTAGCTTGTTCCAGCAATGAAAAAAGAAAAAATCTGTTTGTCAAATATGAATCCACACAATTAGCGGCTTATTTTTCATCTAGTCTTGAACACTGACTCACCAATTTGCCCCAATAGCAAGATAGGTTGCTCAAAGAGGAATCAGAGAAATCATTACAACTTCTGGATGTCAGTCATGATTATAATTTTTTGGCTTTCATTCCGACACGAGTCCTTCAGCATTCTGTGGATACATTACACCTGATCCAGCATAATCTATTTTATTTTTTTTAAATATCTCTAACCCGTTTCATCCGACACATTTCGACAAGCTACTCCATCCAAACACTGATGATCCGAAAATCTATCAAGTTCATCAGTTTAAATTATTGATCTGAATGAATGAAATTTTAACTGGGAGTGTTGGACTACTGAAACTGATGTGATGCAATCTCCTGGAGTCAACCTACTTTATGCTCAAATCAGATTAAACCCATCATCTGAGAGGGTCAAACTTAGAGTTTGATGTGTGAATACAACATCCTTTTGGCACTCTAAATATCACATATCAGAGTCAGTCTTACTTGTTTCAAACACTCAACATCCCAAGTCTTTTGAATTTTTCATCTCTGAGATATGCACATTGGCAATGAGCTTAAACTCACTAACTCCAATGGCAATATTAGATGCAGAGAACCAACTTGTTATATTCCCCTGTCAGTCCTGAGCTGCTGTAAATACAATTATTTGGATTGGTTTTCTTTTTTTTTGCACCATGTCCTGCACCCTGTTCACTTTATCCGACCGCGACTCCAGAAAGTTCTTGTTGTGAAAAACATCTCCAGCAAATAACATCTTAAGTGCAAAAGTTCAGGCCAGACATCTCTGATGTCCAAGAGTAAAAAACATTTCTTATCATTGCTGGCATGCGAGCAAAATGCTTTGCTGTAGAGCCAAGCTGCCAGAAAAGGTGAGTTTTAAAATGTAGCCTTTAAAATACCTCAAGCAAATTTCACATTGTTCATGTGACATCTGATAAATGTTAGGGACCAAAGTAAGGGTCTTGTTGTGTGCAAAAAATGTTTTTGGAAATGTTTCCCGACCCGAAATGATGTGCAATTCCGGGTTTTACTGAGTAGACGCCACAGTGCAGAGGAAACAGAAGCTCTGGGCACTAATGTGACTCAGCTGTGTTTTCTTGTCCTGTCGGTACCATCATGCTCGTGTCAGCAGTTACCTCGGTCGCTACAATGGTTCGCCACTAAACCTCACACAAGCATATATTTTCTGACATGTTATCTGTGAAGATGAATACTGCCAAACAGCATCATGAGACTGTCCTTCTCCCCGATCATGCCCATGTCATATGTTCATGCAAGCAGATATTACTTATGAGGTCTGTAGAAAATCCAGTGGTTGTGAGAGCTACGACAACAAAGTAAAAAGCTGTATGATATCCTTAACCATGATTGTTTTCTAACTCTACCCAAGAAGTTTTGATTTATAACCCTAACCAAGTGGTGTTATTGCCAACAGCCAACGTTGCGTTTACATGTAACCAGGGCAACCAACAAAATGGCGCCCATGAAAGTGACAGTTAAGATTGCTAAAATAATGTCCTTCAGCCCTATCCATGATCATTTTCTAACCTTTGTCTAAACCCAACCAGGAAGGGAAAAATATTTTTGGTAAAGTGTTGTCATACTAAGGGGTGAAAGGTATAAGGCATAGAAAGATGTATGATTCCAAGCACTACGAGTAGCCATGTAATCCACCCCTCTCGCTTCCTACTTATGAGGACTTTTTAAACGAATGACTTAAGAATGACAAGTGCTGCTCCGCTGCAGAAATGCTCATATCCGTCGTATTTCCCTTTTGCTGCTTGTAGGGGCGTAACTTTAAAGGATGCTGTTGTGGGTAGTATTGATGGTTTTAACACACAATCATACGGAAGTATCGATTGGAGGACTTGTTGGCAGTTCTGGTGTGACAAGGCCCTAAGGGCTTGTGACAAATAACCAACGAGTGGCTGGATTTCAAGAAACTAAAACCCATTGGGAGCTTTTGGATCATTCACGGTGGGGCTCCCTACAGCTGGGCCGGTGTTCAATAAACAGAAATAAAAGAAGATGAAGACTACTTTTACAGGTATTATGCCACTTAATCTGCTTAATGTTTAATCTGCTTAATGTTTCATTTTCTACACTGTGTGCTGTTCGGATTACAGTAGATCTGATGCTACCACCTGAGGCAGTGAATGAATTGTCAAAGGTGTCTGAGGCCATGCAGTTTCGCTTCACAAGCTCTTTTAAATTCAGATTCACAATGCAGTGGTTAAAAGCATTTTGAATAGGAAAAAAATGGATTGTAGAATTCAATCGGAGGCTCAGAAACCCAGGTGTGAAAAAACAAACGTTGCTGAAGGTGATACATTAAGAGGACCATCAAGTACTGAACTGGCTATGCAAGGTAAGTAAAGAAACTAAACCAAAACTAAAATACATAAATAATTTACACCGATACATTAAAAACCAAAAACCCCAAATCACCTCAATGCCCCAGCACAATCTATTCCCCTCAAGAGCAGTTTAATTGGTTCTGAGAGTATGCGTTTGCCCGACCACCCTGGAGATAACAAGACAATTAATTTCATGTCAGTAAAATTAACTCCTTGTTTTACTGGCAGCTGTCCAGCAAACACTGAGTCACTGCTGCAGACACAGAACTGGATGCCGATTTTCAAAATATACATGTTGCCTTTGACAAATAATGAAGAAAACTTGTGCAAATATCCAGAGTGCTAGCTAAAAAGCTAATGTACGTAATCTTCAAAGTGAACAATGTGCACGAGCATGGTAACAAACTATGTATTCGTTGCAAGAAAAAAAAAAGCTATCAAACAAAACATTTGAAAGGAAAAAAACATGTATGCTGACTCAAAAAATGGCATTAAGAAGTAGTTGATGTGATTTCCAGTGGGCCTATGCTATACCGCCTTTCTGCATGACAGAAGAACTGCTTCAATAAGTTTGTCAGTAGTTTCACGTCTCTGAGAAGCTTAATAATCAATCTTCAAAGAAAATGTAAATTCTCCCAAAAAGCCGTTAGAATCATTTTCTTTTACTGACAGAAAAAAACAAAACAAATGGAATCATCTTAAGGCTTTCTGCTCTCTTGCTCTTTAAGCATGCCTTCAAGACAGCTTTTCCTATTAGCTGCCACTGTGTAAGGTAAACCTTGTTGAACCTGTCTTCCTGGCTCTTCTTTTTGCTCATAAACACACACAAACACACGCATTCTGACTGATTAGAACTACTCACATTTGCATAGATAGCAAAAACAAAGCGAAATGAAAGGAAAGTTATTGCGGCTATAGCTTTCACTCTGTCAAAACATAAGCCGCTATATATGCTAATTAGCAATTTAACATGGATGTCTAATTAATGGTATGCAAATGAGACACTGCCATTATTGGACCTGTTTTATATAGGGATGGACGTGCTATTGAAAACAGACATTCACCGCTGACGCTGAGAAAATCAATTTGGTTAATTGTCAAATATGCAAACACGTAAATTGAAGTCATACACTGTTGTGACCGAGGCGCCTAGCCATTGTCCCAGGAGCATGAATGTGAGCACAGGAGTGAGAACAGACACAACCACAAGCACAAACGCACAGGCACGCTCTCCTCTTATCTCATCAGCCCTTTAATGTCGTTGGTATTCACTGCGCTGTCCTCTGACACAATGCACGCCACTAATTACCAATTCCCTTGATAAGGGCACTGCCCGTAGAATACATGGCGGAGGATGAAGGGTCTGTCTGCTATTGAAAATTCTAACTATACACCACTTTGAAAATTGGCTTTCAATCAACACAGCATTGACTGCTAAATTCTGCCACAGTTGTGTTCTCAGGCTGTGCAGTCTTCTCACGATGGCCCACTAAAACAGCTGCCATCCAGCTTAGCTAAGGAGGACAAACACCTGAGAGTCTCTTTATAAAGTGCAGAACATTCTCATTCCCCCCACACAAGGATGTCTGGGTGCGCTCTGAACTGTACCACCTTGTATATGACCATAAAGCATTAATCAACAAGACAAATACAGAGAAAGTCACCGCAACATTGCCACTCTCCTTCACTCACTGTGACTAAGAGGAAGGCGAAATGCAGACAGAGTAGACATCACACAAAAGATTTGTTTTTCTTCCTTTCCTTCTCTTTTTTTTATTTCTTTTTTTTTTTGTTGCAGTGGAAGTTAATTGAATTTGTATGTTAATGAGGGCTGTGCATAGCTAACGAGCTCAGTGTGCGACCCATTAACATGTTGAATGATTGTTATGCCCGGAGCAAGACTCAGCTATAGGAGCTCAAAACATCAAGACAAAGAGCCAATCTGAATATATTATAGATTCATTTACATGTTCGTTGACATTACGTACATGTTACATTGATATTTGTTCCTCAGTTCCATCATCAAGAACTGACTTTAAAGGCCTCTACAAACTAAGACAGTAGGAGGATAGAAAATACACAAGGAAAATGAACAGAAACACAGAATATTAAACACATTTTGTGTATAATAGTAGAGAAGAAGACAAGAAACCTAAAACTAGTGGGTCATTCAGAAATCTAGAAATCTAACTGTTGGTACTCTCATCATAGATGCAGTTGTGCTTTAAAGTTTGAGTCTCTTTTAGATTGTTCTACATTTCTGCACAAAAACTAAACTTGAAAGTAGATAAAGAGAGCCCAAATTAATAAAGTGGTTCAATTAACTATATTTGGTAGCTGATATATTAAGATAAGTCCAAATAAGTTAAAATTATCTAGCATTAGTATCTGTAGCAGAAGCATGTGAACCTTTGCTTTCAGTGACTAGTGGCATCTGTGAGATCTGACATGAACCATTGAGCAGCAAAAACTGCAATTAACCATTTCCAGTAACTGTTTATCAGCCTTGCACATCAGCTTGGAGGAAATGCATCCAATTTCTGTGTGCAGAACAGCTTTAACTGTGGGAAAGAAACATAGTCTCTCCAACGTGTCCTGGGTCTTCCCCGGGGCCTCTTCCCAGTGGGACGGGCCCGGAACACCTCACCAGGGAGGCGTCCAGGAGGCATCCTAACCAGATGCCCGAGCCACCTCATCTGACTCCTCTCGATGCGGAGGAGCAGCGGTTCTACTCCGAGCCCCTCCCAGATGACCGAGCTTCTCACCCTATCTCCAAGGGAGAGCCCAGACACCCTGCGGAGGACACTCATTTCGGCTGCTTATATTCGCGATCTCGTTCTTTCGGTCACTACCCACAGCTCGTGACCATAGGTGAGGGTAGGAACATAGATTGACCGGTAAATCGAGAGCTTCGCCTTCTGGCTCAGCTCCTTCTTCACCACGACGGGCCGGTGCAGAGCCCGCATCACTGCAGACGCCGCACCGATCCGTCTGTCAATCTCCTGCTCCATTCGTCCCTCACTCGTGAACAAGTCCCCGAGATACTTGAACTCCTCCACTTGGGGAAGGATCTCATTCCCGACCCGGAGAGGGAATTCCACCCTTTTCCGGCTGAGGACCATGGTCTCAGATTTGGAGGTGCTGATTCTCATCCCAGCCGCTTCACACTCGGCTGCGAACCGCTCCAGTGAGAGCTGAAGGTCACGGCCCGACGACACCAACAGAACCGCATCGTCCGCAAAAAGCAGAGACCCGATTCTGAGGTCGCCAAAACGGACCCCCTCAACGCCCTGGCTGCGCCTAGAAATTCTGTCCATAAAAATTATGAACAAAATCGGTGACAAAGGGCAGCCCTGACAGAGTCCAACCCTCACAGGAAACATGTCCGACTTACTGCCGGCAATGCGGACCAAACTCTGACACCGGTCATACAGAGACCGAACAGCCCATATCAAGGAGTCCGGCACTCCATACTCCCAGAGCACCCCCCACAAGAGTCCCCGAGGCACGGTCGAACGCCTTCTCCAAGTCCACAAAACACATGTGGACCGGTTGGGCGAACTCCCATGCACCCTCCAGGATCCTGCCGAGGGTATAGAGCTGGTCCACTGTTCCACGGCCAGGACAAAAACCACACTGCACCTCCTGAATCCGAGATTCGACTATCCGGCGGATCCTCCTCTCCAGTACCCCCGAATAGACCCCCTATAGTTGGAACACACCCTCCAGTCCCCCTTTTTAAAGAGGGGGACCACCACCCCGATCTGCAAGTCCAGAGGCACTGCCCCCGATCTCCACGCGATGCTGCAGAGGCGTGTCAACCAAGACAGCCCTACAACATCCAGAGCCTTGAGGAACTCAGGATGGACCTCATCCACCCCCGGGGCCTTGCCACCGAGGAGTTTTTTAACCACCTCGGCAACCTCAGCCCCAGAAATGGGAGGCCCCACGTCCGAGCTCCCCAACTCTGCTTCCTCATCGGAAGGCGTGTTGGTAGGATTGAGGAGGCCCTCGAAGTATTCCCCCCACCGACTCACGACGTCCCTAGTTGAGGTCAGCAGAGCCCCGCCCTCACCATACACGGTGTTGACGGTGCACCGCTTCCCCCCCCCGAGCCGCCGGATGGTGGACCAGAAACTCTTCGAGGCCGTCCGGAAGTCGTTCTCCATGGCCTCCCCGAACTCCTCCCAAGCCCGAGTTTTTGCCTCAGCAACCGCCGAGGCCGCGTTACGCTTGACCTGTCGGTACCCATCAGCTGCTTCCAGAGTCCCACTGGCCAAAAAGGCCCGATAGGACTCCTTCAGCTTGACGGCTTCCCTCACCACTGGTGTCCACCAGCGGGTTCGGGGGTTGCCGCCACGACAGGCACCGACCACCTTACGGTCACAGCTCCGGTCGGCCGCCTCAACAATGGAGGCACGGAACATGGCCCACATGGCACTCTCCAGTGCCTCCTCCAGGGACTCCAAAAAGGGTGGGTACTCTGAACTGCTGTTCGGTGCATAAGCACAAACAACAGTCAGGACCCGTCCCCCCAACCTAAGGCGGAGGGAGGCTACCCTCTCGTCTACCGGGGTAAACCCCAATGTACAGGCGCAATAAGAATGCCCACACCTGCTCTACGCCTCTCACCGCGGGAAACTCCAGAGTGGAAGAGAGTCCAACCCCCCTCGAGGAGGCTGGTTCCGGAGCCCAAGCCATGCGTCGAGGTGAGTCCGACTATATCTAGCCGGAACCGCTCAGCCTCGTGCACCAGCTCAGGCTCCTTCCCAGCAAAGAGGTGACGTTCCACATTCCAAGAGCCAGCTTCAGTAGCCGAGGATCAGACCGCCAAGGTCACACTGCACCCGACCCCCATGGCCCCTCCCACGGGTGGTGAGCCCGTCAGAAGGGGGACCCATGTAATTTCTTCGGGCTGTGCCCGACCAAGCCCCACGGGCACAGACCCGGCCACCAGGCGCTCGCCGGCGGGCCCCACCCCTGGGCCTGGCTCCAGGGGGAGGCCCCGGTGACCCGCGTCCGGGCAAGGGCACACGGTGTCCAACATTGTCCATCATCATAGGGGTTTTATGAGCTGTTCTTTGTCTGGTCCCTCATCTAGGATCTGTTTGCCATGGGTGACCCTACCAGGGGCTTAAAGCCCCAGACAACATAGCTCCCAGACTCATTGGGGCACGCAAACCCCCCCACCACGGTAAGGTGACAGCTCAAAACATTTGACTCTATTCACTTTTTTTTTTACTACTAATCAGTAAAGGTTTACGTAAATTTGCCTAATTGACAGCATCTGAAATTGACAACAGAAACAACTCCAAGACAAAAAGAAAATGGATTCATAGATTTTTTTTTTTTTACTAGTCAAGCCGATTGCAGCTCAATCTCAGCGTTCATGTGTGGAGGTGATCTCCGTATTCCTGTCAGAAATAATAACCCAGCCCAATTATCTCAGAGAATCTGATACTGTGGTCCAGCACAGCCTGCAGGAGAAGGTAATGTCATCCCTTCATGTTGTCATAGATATAGCCTTCTCCCCTGTAATGACCAGTTCTTGCCCTCAGACAACAGCAAACATGCAACAACTGCAAACGGGGAAGAAAAAAGATCAACTTGCTTTAATTGGGATATTTGGGGATAAACAGTTTAAACATGCTATTTTTGGTCTAAAAAAACCCCCATCATTGAGACTCGTGATGGTTTGCCATTGGATGGACTGCAGTGTTCCACATAAATTAACCTAAATCAAGCTCATTTAAGCGATCACCAACTTTTTCCTCCAACTTATTTTTACTGAAATGCAACACTTTTACTCAGGAGATAAGGTTTTCAGTTTTTTAAGTTTGTTTAGGTAGAAGGAACAAAATGACTACCTCTCACTTGATGGTAGTTGGGATAGTCTCAAACCACCTCATAACCCTGAGTAGGAGAAAAATGAGTATGGATAAAAATGACCGAATTAATTATTTGGTTAGGTCGAGGAAGTGCCTTCATCTGCAACAAGCCTCTCCTTTATCATCTGGGTTACCATGGTGATGAGTCCCGAAAACAGAGACAACGGCCATTGCCCTTCAGAAAAAAAAGCACAGACACATAGTAGAAACACACATACACACCAGAGTGTTATCATTGCTATTGTTAACCAGGTTAAAAAAAAGCGGAAACTCATATTTACAAAAGCATGACCTTCAAGTTTTTGTTACACTTCAAGTATTTCTTTATTTATGGAATAGAATAGAAATAGAATACAAAAATATTTTATTCATCCCCCAATTGGGAGAAATTCTTAATATTTATTTATTTATTCCTAGTCACGGTTGCTTTATTGAAGCTGATAAACAAGCATATGTATTTTTTTTTCCTCTTGACTGTTTCACTCTGCAAGCAAATTCAGTATTTTTATAGATATAGATCTATATATATATTTACCTTAAACTAGCTGGGACAATAGCCTTTACAGACAGTCAATCAACTCTCGAGAAGCCAACTTTTCCAAGAATTATGTTAATATATCTATACTAAATCAATTTCCTCTGCTAAAAACTGCTCTGGGAATCATTAGAGCTGAGGCTTCAGTATTTGTAAATACCTTTCTCATATCTCAAATGCAAACCCATCATTTACAGTTGATATGCAGAAACATAAATCTGGCTCTCTCTGTTTACTGTGCCCTCATCTCACTGCTGTGTGATGGTGTGATTGGGACTCACTGCTGCTATTGGAGGACTGCATAAGGCTGCAGCTGTTGGACTGGAAAGAGAATATAAGTCTCATTATAGTTGCTGTACAGCAAAAGTCTAGACGATTTTGCTCCCGTGGGATCCTATTCATATTACAGAGACAGGCTAATCACAGGCTTTTATGATGTGCACAATCAAGGCACATCAAACGGAATGGAGTACGTGGAAAGTTCAGATCAACCTGAATGTATCATTCATTCCTCTGCTTTTCTATCTCACACTCAACCCCCTCACTGGCTCAGTGATTTTATGAATTTGCCGTGCATCCTCTGGCTGTGCTTATCTCCCACCCTCCCTGCCCTCACTTTTCCAGCTTAATGGCCGAGTGTGTATGTATTGACACAGCTCCTCAAAGCTACACAGCGGTGTGCAGGCAGTACAGTCCAGCTGGAGGTGAGCTTAATGATAAGGTTAATGAGTGTGGCTGGAACTCGGGCATGCCTCCATAGGCTATTACAGGAAGGAGAGAAGAGGTGAAAACAATGTATGTGAAGAAAGGGGAAAGTAGGAAGGCAAATGAAAGGTCAAGAAAGAAAAGAAAAAAAGAGAAGATAAAAATAAAAAAAACAAAGAAATGTAGCTAAAGGAAGGACATGAGAAAATGGGAAAGCCAAAGAAACGGGGGAGGACAGGGTTAGAGCATGGGGTCAGATGACTTGACAGGGGTGTACAGAAAAGACTAGATAAGAAAGGAAGGTGGAAGAGAAAATAAAAAAATTCTAAAAAAAGGGAATAGAAAAGCATAGAAAACATTTGATGAATAAGGAGGAAGAGAGAAGGAAATGACACCAAAGGAAACCAAGAACTGGACAAACACACACGCTTAATCATTCACACTGAGCCAAAATCCCCCACTATGCATTCTATTCTTCTCTCTGCTTGTGGCTCATTTTACTGGATGGACAATAGAATTAATAAGCGCCTGTGTCACTTTATCAGTACTGCTGTTGCTGGTAAAGAGGCAGTCATGCTTCCAGCTAGATGCTGGCAGGCACACCCTCAAGCTGGGATGCAAAAACACGCGCACACACACACACACACACACACACAAGTCGTTCAGCACACATAAAGAGCCCCTGCCCAGACAGCCCTGTAGGTGTAAATCCCCAGCTGATGGACATGTCGTTGATGTCCAGGCAGAGATTATCCTATTTCCTTCTTTAGTCTGGAAAAAGCCCTGAATCAGCTTCAGAATACTGCTGATGCTCATCTCTAATAGGCTAATCTGCACTAAACTCATTTTGTGCATGTGTGTATGTGCGCAAGTCTAAACTGCCTCCTTTTTTAGATTAACCCCACGGTGTCAGTGAGGTGTTGTGGATATGTGCTTCAGCTTTTAGCAAAAGGTATGTGCTGTAAAAACAGCTTATGCTACAGATCAGACCAATGGAAGGCATTCAGGGATTTTCTGTTTATCATCTTTTCATTTCCATTCATTATTGAGGCATTAAGCTGATGCTCCTATCCAGTGAGGCTTAAGATGTGCAGAATGGTAGAATAAACTCAGTTTTTCTCAAAAGTTTCTCAAAAGCAACCAATAGTGCAAAAGGCAAAGTTCAGGCCCAGAGTGCTCTTTACATATTCCAAAACCTACAAAAGGCAAAGCTATTTTCAATCCTATTAGAGCAGAAAAAGTCAACAAAGAGGACTTTGAGATTTTCTAAAAAGAGTTATGGAGTAACATTTTCCTATAAAGGAGTTGACGTGAGCAACATTTATGTCCATCCACAGAAAGAAAACGTTTAGTTTATTCTAATAAATGTTTGACAAACTAACTGAGAGGGGCCACCCTCCCTTGTCTGACAGCCAAGATAAGACAAGCTTGTCTATAGCCCTATTCGGACGGGACTAGTTTAATGGGGGGACCTGGGGTAAAGTAATAATAACCGGGAAATCTAGTCCCGTCCGACCGCGCCATGTCAGTAAAGATAGCGGAGTATGTCGGTAAACTTTGCCGAGAATTCTACCTCCTGTGAAACGGTCCGGAGTATCTACCATAGGTAATACTAATCCCGTGCGAATGCGACCTTCGGTAATAAGTACGGAATATGTCGTCACATCCTTTTAAAGAGAGAAACAATTAGGTGTAAAATAGAAAATGACACTTAAGTTTCGTTGTGCAATCCTTTTTTTAAACTATACTTTACATTCAGGTAAAATAAGTATCCTGAGCAAAACTTTTGGTGAACAGTACTTTACATTAAGGTAAAAAATGAATAAATCTTCTGTTCTGTTATACTGTACAATACGTTTTAGTAATACTTATCATTCAGGTAAACAAACAAAAAAGTCTTCTGCGTTTGTATACAATAATTTTGGAGCAGAATGCTTTATATTCAAGAAAACTCCTCCCATGTTAGATGAATATTACAGGGATTTCTTGTCCCGTCCGAATTGGTCATTTCTTCTCCCTGGCGTCGTCTGGTTAACCAACATTACCATACGTCCCCCCATTGAACTAGTCCCGTCCGAATAGGGCTTATGACCTCAAGGGCAACAGATACTCATGAAGAGAAACACTTCCTCAGTGACTACCTGTTGAGCAATATATCATTCAGAGTAATTTTTTCATTTCGAAATCCTCAGTTTTCACAGTGTTTCTGAAATCTTTGTTTATCGGTTAGTTTGACTCCTCCTTTGTCTGTGATTATAAATCACTAATTCAGTTGGGAAAGCACCCACACTGATAGCTGAAGAATGACTGATGCTGGCAAATGAATGAAGCTCTGTGGGGGCAAGAATGAATCATGAATCATCTATTTATTTCTACGGTATCATTTTCATTTGTCGTTTGCTTTAGTTTACTTCAGTCTGTCATTTGATATCTTACACTTAGGCCACAGTGTATTTCAGAGCTGTAATCCAATCTTGTGCTTCTCATGTTAGTTACCCACTGAACATAAAAAAGTGCTTGTTCAATCACAGGTCACATTTGTTAAATGTATTGTTGATTATCAAAGACCTTAATTAAATGACAAGGAAAATAGATACGTTTTAAGATTGGACTTAAACATTTCTAAAGTATATGACTTTCTAATATCAGCTGGAAAACTGTTTCAATAAAATGCTGCATAGAAGGAAATGCTCCAAAAACATATACAGATGGTTTATGGACAGTAATCTTGAAGTATGTGGCCGTAGAGCAATAGATGGCAAACAAGATTGTCGACAAGATATGTGATAATAAAAAGAGATAACCGAATCAAAAATAACACCAAAGTTGTCTCTGTGACACATGATATGAGTGTCCATAGAGATATTGAGTTCTTATAAAAGAGTCTTTGTGAAGGAGAACAAATGACCAGCAGTTCATTTTTATTCGAATTTAAAAGAGGAAAGTCAGGGGACTTCCGGTCTTTACTATGTAAAATACAACGCTATGTGAACTGTGATCATGCTGAAGATCCGCAAAATCTGCATGTCATCAGCATAGAAATAAAGATGGATTTCATGATGCATCATTTGCATAAAGAAACTATGCAGATTGAAAACTGTGGGCATATATGTGAGGGCCGTACATCACTATTAACTTAACTGAGTCTGTTGCTATAACTGTTGAATTTAAAGCTAGAGCCACCATCCTATTATGTTAAGCTTGTATTTTACTGCAAAAATGGAAGCTAGCAAACTAAGCTAACTAGCATTCACACACAAAATTGAGCCTTGCTTTCCTAAGATTAGCACTCATAATATGTGTGTCGTTTATTTGATTTAAAAGTCCACCTAAAATTAGCATAAATGCTACATTAGTTGATACCAGAGCTAAAAGCATGAGGCAAAGAGTAACACTGAAGTGTTTTAATAGTAGAAATTTCTTTTTTGTTTTTATTTTGTTGTTCTACTTACATTACATTGACATTACCAACTATCTCCACTCCATTAATATAACTGGATGAAGCTAGCTTGTGACTGACAGTGATAGACAGGTGGTCTTATCTAATGTTTTTTTTAAATCTCTACTCTTTTCCAAACTCTTCCAAAGAACTTCAAAGGTCTTTCTGTTTTAAAAAAAAAACACCTTGTGTCAGGTTTTGTAAAGACCCCTGTGCCGTCTTAATGCAACCAATGAAACTGAAATCTTATTTTAAACATTTTTTTTTTTATTCAATTTTGACCATATTCGTACACAAGCACTTTGAATTGCCTTGTGTACGAATTTTGCTCTACAAATAAAATCGCCTTGCCTTGCCTTGCCATAGGAGTGACAAGTCAAAACTCAAGATTTAGGCTTATTTTCCGGAGTAAATTTTGATTGCAATTTAAATCAAATTCCTTTAAAGGCATTTTAGTTCAGCTGCTGTTTCAAATCCATGACTGCTGAGAAAATCTTGTCAAAAAAGGGAAATGAAAGAAGAACAGCGCCTCATCTACCGAACACTTGTGAACATGTCATTGTGGGATACTTTACTCCCAGTTACAGCGTGGGAGATGTCCATAGCCAAAACATTAATGAGCAAACATGATGTTGGGTGTGAACTGCATTGCTAAATTGAAAGAAAATACTTAACACACAAGCCTCAGTGGACCCAGTTCCGAGAGTTTAGTTGAAAAAAAAAAAACTTTGATCAGACCATTTGACAAGCTACCAAATGTGTGTATAAGCCTGATTGACCAGCTTTAATGCCCAGGCGCTCTGGATTACACACATCAGTAGTCTGCTGGCTTCACAGATCAAGTCAGGACCTACTGAAGGGAGATAACTGAGCATGTGTACAAAGACACATATTCGGTGACACTTTATATAAGCGAACTTAAAGTCTGATCAAACATGTTAATAGAGCGCTACAGAATGCTGAATGGTTCCCTATCAGTGATCGCTTGAGTGTGTGTGAAAACACTTTTTATGTGTTAATGGAAATTTCAGATCAAATGTCCTCTGATCACTGGCAGTGATAAGAGGGTGATGTGAAGTTAGTCGTTCCTCATACATCATGGTGTACAACAGCATCCGTGTCCACAGGGAAGTAATTAAAAGGAAAGTAATATAATGTAGCCTAATATATAAACAGAATCTGTACTTCATAAATGTGAAGTGAGGATACTAAGACTTTTTCAAACCAAGAATGCATTGGGGATCAAATTCAGTGTCTAAAGCAGCTAAGCATTTAGTCATTGTCAAGTTTGAAAGCGTCCTGCATATTGTCAACTTTCACAGTGTGCAAATGACTCAGGCCCCTCCTAGTCGTGGATCAGCCTACAAACCACATCTCAGGAAATGTGTTCCCCTTTTACATACATAGGCTTGAAAATGTGTGCAACCCCCCAAAACAGAAGTTTCTTGTGAAAAGTCTTCCATGAACACAATATTTATGTAAGAGTCACTGAGCAGTGGCAAAGAACACCACCATTTCCTGAAAATCTTTTGAAGTCAGGCAGAGGTTTTGATTTCAAGCAATCCTATGATCAACTCTCTCATCAAGTGTTTGTGGTTTTCCAGACATGGACTTGACTTCCATCCTGTTATCTGCATTTCTTAATTAAGTTATTTACAAAGAAAATGGTTCTATGAAACTTCCTTTCCCTCTATTTTCTCAAAGCCTTAAATCTTCTATAACGTGAGAGTCAACTATTTAAACTTTCTCACTGGCAAGTACAATAGACCTAATTGTTGGGAGATCATAGCAAAAATCTATAAAGCTTTAAAATTTGCATCACCTGACCTTTGCAAATGATGATTGTGAACTAGATGCAGCTTAACATATTGTCTGGACGTACGTGTGTGTTCGGTCTGTAATGCAATCTGATACATGGACTGTTCCGCATGGTGTTCAACTTGGGGAAATGTCTTTCTTTTTGGATGAGAAAGGCTATTTCTACCAGCAACAATTTCCAGTTTTATAGGATTTGTGCATGGAATTATCAAAACAAAATTACACTAATGATAAAAGGTAAAAGGTTAGTTGAAAGGAGTTGGTCTTCTTGGTAGCCGTTTTTGTATAAGATGTAGTTAAGAGATGTAGGAATCCCTATGCACCTATTAGGCTGCACAGCTTTGCAGCTTAAGACAATGTGAATACACTCTTAAGTTTCCATTAAAATGTGTTCAATATGTGGAAATAAGTTTGACTTGACACTTGTTTTTTGTTTTTTGTTAGCCTGTTGGCTAATTTGTTCATTTTGTTAATATTTGCATCCAAACGCACATGTATGTGGAAGCGACGCAAACAAAATCATTAAAGTTGAAATGTTGCTGAACCTTACTTATAGTAATCACGGGTGTCCAAACTTTGGCATGTCACTGTGGACGGCATCCCGCCATTCCACCATTCCGACAAGGCTTTCCATATAAGGAAATGTGCGTTACTCAACAGGTGAGTCCCTTCTTTCTGTTCATGGATTTTACATGTTTTAAGACATGTATGTGATACAGCCTTTAAAAGCGTAAGTAAAGCCTCCCCCATTCTCTCTCTGCGTGTTATTCTTTAAAGTTTGTGATGTTTGAATGATATTAAATTGATACTAAATGATGATTTAAGGGTCAAATCTACAGTCAGAGGGGAGGATCAGGTGGATGTGGGCTTATTTCGGATTTAAAATATAAAAATACAAATAATAATAATAATACGTTTTGGGTAGCCTAATATATGAAATTGGTTTTATTTGCAGCACCGGGACGTCCGACACAGGTGAGCTGTCATTGATGTCTGTAATTGCAATTATTAATGTTGCATATGATGCCAGCATGCAAAAGATGCATCTGTGGAGAGCTCCGCTCCAGCTGGCTGCTGTGACAGGTCACTGACACCGTAAAAAAATAGAACATACTGTTATTCTGACAATGGGAGGAAAAAAACGTGTCAGAATAACGGGACGTTTAATAAAAAAATAAAGTGTCGCCATTTCGACAATTGGCCATGTCAGAATGGTGGCATGTAACATGTCACTGTATAGCATGGTGTTATGCTACACTGATTTAAAATGCTTTTCTTTTCTAATATTTCAGTGAGGAAAGTGTAAGCTAGCGATGTTGGCTCGTAACTTCTTGCTCAGAGTGGAAGATAGCCATTTTAACATTTTCTGACT
Source organism: Odontesthes bonariensis (assembly GCF_027942865.1). Lineage (NCBI taxonomy): Eukaryota > Metazoa > Chordata > Actinopteri > Atheriniformes > Atherinopsidae > Odontesthes > Odontesthes bonariensis. The sequence continues at coordinate 5,417,896 of NC_134523.1, read as the reverse complement.
GGTGACTCCACCCTTACTTAGGGTTGTGTTCAATCTATATGATGAGGTGGAGTGTGTATTAGCAATGGCTAATACAACGGGCTAACTGCTTGTGGCTTCCAGGACTGCAGTAATAGTTTTACTGCCCACTCACACATACTGTACAGTGTACGAATCAGATTATGAATAGTTGTCAGTCAGAATACAGAGGATATGCCCTCTGGAGAACATTAACATGGGGGGGGGGGATTTCATGGCAGAAACTGCAATTAAATCCTTGTTTGATCATTTCCAAGTTTCTGATTTAGACCAGGCCTTATGGAACTGGTTTATTTACTTGAATCAGTTTTACAGTCTTCAGTCTTAGTTAAACAGTCCCAATTTTCATGTTTGCCTCCTTTAAGATGCACAAAAACTCTAAGTAGGTAGGAGGAGATTGTTGGCAACAATAATTCATCACTGACTCTTACGCAAAAGAGCAAAGTTGGAGCCCCATCTGACACCATATTATGAAAAATCCTCTCACTTTTCTGTTTCTCTGCCACAAAGGTTATATCTAGGTCTTCTAAAATACCTAAATTTAAAAAAAATACATGCATACGTTTAGATATAAAAACTATATGGTTGTGTTTAAAGACATGGAAAAGGGTTCATTGTTATGTCACATGATGCCGTCTTAAACAAAACAATTGACATAAACTCAAAAAGACAGGGTTGTAGGGGCAGTTTTAAATTATATATACAATATATTTATAGAAGAAAAATTATATACAAAAAAATCAAGCGCTGCCATGTTGCTAATGTGTTTAAGTGTGGTTTGGTGAGTTAAGAATAAAGCATAAGTCCTAAATAGGTACCTGTGGCTCAACAACATGAGAAGTCGGGAAAGAAGGTCAAGAAAAATAAAGGGAGATTTTGCATTTCCTTCCTGGTTTGGAGCCTCAGGGAACAGCAGTGTATTTGTCCACTGCTCTCAGCAACAGGATATGACAACATAAACCTGTTGTGTGAAACTGATCCTGCCACATCATACTGCTGCTGAACAGTAAGAGCTAGATGAGTGAGCAGGATAAATATTTATGGCTCAATGACTTGGCCTATCCTGCTCACTGTCCACCAGCTGAAGTGGCTGTGTGGGCTTCACGTGGGAGGAAATGAAAGTAAAAATAATCCCCAGCCCCCCAAAAAATTTAGACTATATAAGAACACAGAGCAAGATGAATTATATCCTTTGGGGATTATTTTGTTCCGGCTTGGAAATCATATCAACTTTAGCTGTTTGATAGTCTGAGAGCAGGTAATTCAGTCTGACACGGGCATCCAGAGGACTTGGAGTTGCTTCAAAACCTTTAGTGGGACAAAGACAGGAACATAACAACGCAACATAAGAACCTAAACACACAGAGAGAGATAGATGAGGAGAGATGAAGAGAGAGAAGGAGGTGATGAATGGTGTTGTTTTTCTCAGTAAGGAGGATAACTGTATCCTCCTCTGGGAGCAGCAGAGCCGGAGAGCGCCGGTGAGCACCAGTCATGTGTCTCGGAGACAGCCAATGAAAATACATGGATTTGGTTCATATGCGAGTTTACTGGGTCAGAGTCAGAGCAGTGGAGGAAGCAGCAGCCAATCGAAATGTGAAGCAGCGTCTGGAGGATTAGCCAATGAGGTTGGAGTCTGGTGTCTGGTACCAGTTGATGTCTGACAGTTAGACAGACTGTATCTAATTACCACAGCCGAGGCTCAGCGTGGGTCTGCGTGCACGTGTGTGTGTGTGTGTGTGTGTGTGTGTGTGTGTGGGCGTAACTGAGGAGAGATGGAGTGAAAATTAGAATTAAAAAGGAGGAAGGTGGTTTAGAGGTTTTGGCAAAAGTTGAAAACAAGGCATCAGATCTGGAGAGCTGCCACAAGAAATGAAACTGTGCCAAGAGACACTGTAGATATAAATATAGAAGGTCTGAATTCAAAATCAGTCTTTCAAATTAGTCATTTTAGGCAGTAATACAATTCTCCCCACAACTCTACAAACCTATAGTGAAATAAAGCAATTTCTGGTACATTTCATGAACAAAGGAAACATGAATAATGGCTGGATGTGTGTTAAAGTATGTGGATATATGTGTGTATCTCCATTTCCTGTGTGAAAGAATAGGCCTTGAGAAGAGAGTTCAGCTTCCCACAGTGTAATGGTCTATTATTGTCTTCAACATAATGTTCCTCTTAGTACAGGCAGCTTCATCCCATGCAGCCACTCTATTAGTGAGTGAACAAGACAGAGATTGCCAGGTGTTAAAAGGACACACAAACACTGTGAGCATGTTCTGTATATGCGTACACAACAGGGCTCAACACCAGCCAGAGGTGAGCAGGGGTAACAGACAAGGGCAGCTGGTTGGTGTTTTTTTTTTTTCCTGTTTTGACTGCTTCTGTCTGGGCGCAAATGCTTTACACACACATCCACACACACGCACACACCAGCCCTACTCGCATTGTGTCACACAATGGCTGCCACGGTTTGTTTCTGCTTCTTTTCAGGTTTTGATATGTGGCTCGGTGGCCATGGAGTGAAATGAAAACTGAATAAAAAGAGCCAACTTTACACAGCTTAAAGTGAGTAGTTTGAGATTGTCGGAGACGGCCATGTTTGCTTTCTTGCCAATAGTTGGATGACAAGATTTGTAACACACTCAAGGCTGCCTGTCAACTTTAACGGTGTATCTGCAAAGTGAGTTTTTTTTTTTCCTTTCCGTTTTTCCTTTTTTTTTTTAGCAGAAAATTAAAGAAAACGCTCCCTGTCAAACAATTCACAGCAATCCTTCAACTTGTGTGGTAATAGAAGCACATCACGCTCCAGCAATGTACAGTGTCTGGTTGATCCGCTCCTACAAAAGAGCTTTTAAGCGTTTGCAGTGATCATTTTTGCCCAAAATATCAGAGAAATTCCACCTTGGATAGATGAATCAATTTTTTACAATTTCTATCTCTACACGAAGGATTGATTACCTAAAAAGTAGCCATGACTTTATGAAAAGTTACTAGGTTTTTAACTTCGAGGGCTCCGAGCAGCTGCACAAAAATAGAGGCTCTGTAAAAAGACACTGGGTGCCGTACTTATACTCTAGGCAGTCAAATGCTGATGCATTATATTCTTTCCTTTTGGAAGCTACAGGGAAAGATGTTCTCAGAATATAATAACCCCTACCAGGGCTCTCAAACTTTGAGCTCGGCATGAGATTTGGGGTCAGGGTGAGGGCATTAAGTCCCATCTGCATTCTTCTTTCGTGCTTGCTGCCTTCTGCATCGGTTTGTATCCTACTCTTTGTGCTCACATGTGCTGTATATCAAAACAGCCAAAATCCCAATAAAGTCAGATGGCTAAAGATATCAGAAATTACAATTCAAAAGCAGCGCATTAAGACGACCCGCCAACTTGCGATCCCTATTAAAGCATTTCCAAGCTGTCGCTCACTTTTATTACCACCATCACTTTCATGGCCACAGTCCATCAAATAAAAATCACCATTCCAGTGACTTAAAAACAGTATCTGTGCTGTGATTTTGGCTATATTTTCATGTGCCACGAGCTCCCAAATAGAAAATGCAATACAATGTCTCAAATGTTTTTTTAACACAGTCTACAACTTCCTAACACAATAGCTGCCCATGTGCATGTAGCTCGCTGCCAGAGACTGAGTAAAGACACGTGTTCCTGAACATCGCAGATAGAAAGACGAGATAGTAGTTTTTTCTTTTGAAAAATAGTCACTGAAAAGGCATGAAAAGTAGCTAAATCTGTTATGGGGAAATAGATATGCAGTGTGACAGCATGAGAGTGTGAATTGTATGAGTCTTGCTCTAAATGCATTTCAATTCAGGGCCCTGAGACGCCAGCCAGCAGCTAAGCCAGTTAGCATAGCTTTAACTTAATGAGTGCCTGAAGATACAGTTAGCTTCACTCAGTTCGAAGGTGATAAACCTTGGCCACTTGCAAATCCAAAGTTCCCCAGTTTCCATAAAAACTAAGTGTTGTGACTTGACTGCTTGTGATGTGTGGGACCATTTCTCAGCCGACAACAAGATAAATCTTCAGTACTTTGCCACAGTGGTGGACATTACAAATAAATGTCCAAGAACATCTCAGCAGCAATAAAAACAATTTTAGAAAGCGTTTTTCAGCTTCTTTTAACACAATGTGATTTGGGAAACACGCAAAGACGAAGCGTAAGAAAAATGATCATAAGAGAAACAAACTAAAGACTTGTAGCAACTAACCTCCATGATATTTCAGAATTTACACACTGAATATTATTGCAAACAAGATCTTTAATTAATCTGACTGCCTCACATATTTAAGGACTTTATAATTCATGAGGCTTAATTTCTTCATTCGCAGCTCAGCATCATAATAAACAAACAACAAAACATTAGTATTTCCTGCTGAGATGTTTTCTTAAGAGAAACACATCAACACTGCGAAACCAACAACTAGCAGAGAACATGCAGAGTTGCTCAAAGCAGTCCATTGTGTCCCAGTCTCCCATTTACACTTTTTATGTTAACCCTTACAAACACATACAGTATTGTTTGCAGCTTCTTATCTAACAGACATATATGAACATTCTACTCCAACTTGGTCAGTCTTAATCATATCTGGTGTTATTTTAGGCACAACTGGTAGAAGTGAACTCAAATGAGAGAGAAAAAAAGAAGAAATGCCGATGTTAGAATGTACTGTCAACGTGGGTATGTGTTCATTTGTCTTTGCATGCGTGCTTACTTTGATCACTGATCAGAGCACCGTCAACACACATTGAAGTACCTCATCCCACTGTGACTAAACTCAATTTGCTGTGGTGTAGCATAATTAAAACAAGCTTATCTTTAGCATATGTTGGCCAAAAAGGGTAGGACTCAAACCCATCTGGCAAAGACCTTCAGTTAAACTCAATCATCTCCCTGCATCTGGCCTTTTCTCTCTAGGATCTCGCTTTTCATGAGTAAAAGTTTGAACCACAACTCTGAACAGCAAAAACCCCTTATCGAGGATAAGCAATAGTGAGATGAAGTAATAATCCTGCGTTTTTAAGTCAGAAGAGAGCATCAGCACTGTTAGTGTTCCAACCCAGAGAAGGGCTGTTGTTGTTATTCTTTGATCAGACCGGCAGGAATAGCAATCTATTATTCATAATGCTCAGTCTAGTCTGGGAACACTAGGCACTGCACCTTTAATTATTGATCAAACAGGACAGATTTAATATCAATCACTGAGGCTTAGGCAGAAGTGAGCAAAGTAAGAGAAATGGATGAACCATGTGGGCTCTGCTGTATAACTCTCTAATGAAAACAAAAAAGAAATACACTGGGCTTCATACTGTGGTGGTGCGCAAACAGGAACTCAGGCTTAGTTTGGACACAGATTCAATGAGACTAGAACTCACAGGCTACAAGGTCTGTGATAACTGATACTGCTGGTTTGGGAAATGAAGCTGGAGTGCTCAATATTTTTACAAATCAGTCTACATTATTTAACTTTCTCTGTGAATATGATTCCAAGTAAGGTAGAAAGATTTCAGGAGCATCGGGGCTTCGTATCATGGACTGGTGCTAATGTGGCACAGGTTCCTAACCTCTGTTAAACAAACAGGAATATATGTTATGTTGCCTCATAATAGCCTCTTACATTAAAATATGGGTTCCATCTTATCGGAACAAAAAAAAATAAAAAATATATCTTCGTCATCCGGTGTACCTCCTCGTAATTCACACATCCCCTGTATCACTGCATCGCTATGCACGTTGTGAATTTAGCTCATTAACGACAGCACCGTATGTTAGAGTGGCGGGTTCCATGATTCCGATTTCACTGTTGTCCCTTATTTGTTACCTCCCTTACTAGCTCAGAGTTGTTTCAGCGGGCTGGATCGACTTCGACTCTCTGTTCCGCCTCTATGATTTCGCACGACACAATCTGCAACAAAGGCGCATCGTCCTTGACAAGGTATATGTGAAAGAGGTGCCACTAAGTGCCTGAGCTTGTTGATTTGCTCTTTGGTGCCCAGAATAGGATATTGCAAACAACAGAGGAAGCATCCCCGCATGTGTCCCCTTAAGGCTCTAGCATGGTGCAGCGAGCGGTGTTGATAATGTCCCGATTTTGTGCCGGCTATATACGGTGGCGCAAGTCGATGCACCAGTAGTTGCAATTTTCTCCGTCACGGAGGTGTCGCTGCTACATGAAGGTTACCGCTACTCTACAACGAAGAAAGTCGAGAAGAAAACAATGCCACTGTCAAGAGCAGGAATACTGTCATCAATGATACTCCTGCAGAATCTAGATAATTTAAATTTTTTAATTCAGTTAAAAGAGATGAAGGTCTGAAGTCACCGGCATCACCACTTCGAGCCTCTGCCCTCTTCTTCGCTTTCACCAATCTGTCCCGTAGCTTCTTCCACGCACTCTTACAGAACTCTCCCTCTTTCCCCAAAGTTCTGCCAATCTCTGTCCACGAGTTTTGGGAGTTTACGTGGTCCTTGTGCTGTTTCACTGCAGTTTCGTACAGCTACCTGTACATACCCACCTCCTGACTGAGCCTGGTCCCAAATTGGTCCATCCGGTTTGACGTTCTCGGCGCAGCCAAGTTACAAAAATCGAGTGGTGCAAGACAACGTGCTGTGCCGTCTTTTCAAGGCAAGCGCCATGCCTGAAACGTCATTTTGACGTCACGGGCCGCCAGTGCCGTGAGCTACGCTTCAACTGTACATCCAGCTTTACACGTACAACAGGTAGCTGTTAGCTACTACCTATCTAAAAGCACATGCATATGAACATATCTACAGGAGTGACGAGTAATAGAACACAGCATACAGATCAGCAGAAGAGTTTGAAGCAGTACTCTTAGCAGCGCACTCGCTTGTTTGGAGTGAATGTCGTCTCATTTAGCAATCTTCCAGAAATTTACAAGAAAGCTAGTTGGAAAATTTCTGCAAGAAGTCGAAAGAGAATATTGCCGACATTTACGTTTTCAAATGCCACCCCAAGGAACATCTATGGAAAATTGCGGGGCTGTCGAGCATGTGTGAAAAGGGCTTAAGCCTACACTGTTTCTACTCCTATTGCTCCCTTTATTATTACTGCACATTATTCTACGTCTACTTTAGGTCCACTGTAGGGTACAATGTCAGGTCGTTGCCCTGCTTAGACAAAACTGCCTGCCTTAGTCCTTTGTCACCAGAGAAAGGATGATACTGTTTTTTAAACTTTTGCCATTGAAATCCTTTAAAAATTTCCTCATACAGATTTTTGTTACCATTTTCAGCCAAATAGTGAAATAGTTTGTGTCGTTTCACACTTAGGCATGATTATGTCAGGCTAAGCCAATGCAAAACCTGACACTAGGGCCTGACCTTTAATTACGCATTTGGCGTCAATGATGACCATGTTACATATCCTTCAATTTTATGGAGAGTCATGTATTAACACTATGGGTAAGCAAGATGCAATATGAAGGTGTGACTGGTCGGGGGAGTGTAGGGGACAATTAAGCCAGGCAATTTAAGGACATTAAATATCATTTGCTATTACTAAGAAATACGAACATCTTTTATGGTCTCCATTTTTGTTGTTTACATATTACAAATCCAGAACTTCTGTTTGGTCTGAGTTCTCTGGTCTCTGTCCCGTTGTGAAGATCTCCAGTAACAGGCATGTCACAGAGGCAAGTGTGTCAATGAGTACGGTGATTACAGAGCCGGTTGCCTTTGTGAGTACAGATGAAAAATAAAGTACATTATCAATCTAATGGCTCTGTTGTGGACCGACTCATCCAGCCCATACTTACTACCAGTAGGAGCATCAGCAGTGCTGGATCAACTGCCTTTTACTGCAAGTATGGTACTCCTTTACCACCATTGTCTTAATGCTACTATTCCTAATACAGCCACAGTTCATACTGAAACTGTTAACAACACCACAACTCTGACTACCGGTACTTCTTTTGCAATTACAACTTTGCCTAATACTACAATTACTATTAACCCAGTACTTCTGTTGGCTTTGCATCTAGTAACATTAAGTATTACCAATACTGCTAGCACCACTATTAGAATCCTACTATTATCAGAACAACATTAGACTCACGTCAACATAACTAATACTCAAAACTACTTTTACTATTATCACCACTGCAACTACAGCTGGTTCTCCTGTAACTACAATACTATGATCATCACCATCAACTTGACTCTTGTGACTACAAATTTTACTTGCGCTACCACCTAAACTACCATACCCCTATGCAGTTGCCACTGCAATTACTGTGAATCATGGAAACTATTGTAACCAGGACCATTATAACTATGAATAAAACCACAACTCCCATCATTCCTTCAAATTACTACGACACTCTGTAGTAATATTCCAACTAATTCTATGACCATTGCCTCGATTACAACTTTTAGAGTACTAAAAACTCTAATGTTAATCACTACAGCTATTACAACTGCCACCATTTATAATATAATAGTATTATAACAAGGGATGTCCCGATCAAGGTGTTTGGTTATCAGGGTCACTGAGTACACCTCAGCTCTTCAGTCTGTTGGTTCGCGTTAGCTGCACTGGAATACTGCTGTCCTAAAGAGTTGAGGCAGGAGCTTGCTAGCATGTCTGCTGTGTGGAAACATTTTAAAGTGGAAAACAAGACCAGACTCACAGGCACTGATAATGGCTGCAGTTTAGCGAGGCAGTTACAGTGCTTCATTCAATTCTGGCTAAGGCTTGTTCAAAGCTAAAGTTGGCTTGTGATTTGTAGCAAAATGGGGCAGTTTTTTACCCTACACCTTGACTTTTGGAGGCTATCCTCTCACACCACATATCTGACACAACTCTACTTGAGCTATAGAAAAGTACAAAGGTTTTTTGTGTTTTTAAATGTAGTAGTGTGTAGTTTGCAACAGTGTGCTGTAGAAAAATATTGGATTGACATTCCGCACTGGCAAACCTGGTATATTAAATGATTTGGATCAGGTTAAAAAAAAATAAAAAATCTTGATTGGGATATCCACATGGACTCTTTGTACTAATATACGTGTATTTTTAAATTGAGGTAATTGAATGGGACTTTCCCGAAACAGCCAGTTCAAATATTCCATAGGTAGTTTGCAGAAGGCATGCATGTAAAAATAATGTAAACTTTCATGTCATCCAATAAAGTGTCCTGTATAACTCTAACTCTACATGAAGACATCAGCCAGGAGATTAACAAGGCAAAATGGTTTTAGTCCACTGAGTGAGAGAAATGTGCAGCTGCAGTGTACTGATTACATTTGGCCAGTAAGGGACTTGCAGCTGTAGAAGCAATTGAAGACAGACGCGCATGCACGCATAAACACACACACACACACACACACACACACACACACACAGTGCAAAACCCTGACATGCTTGCAGCTTCCTGCTTTTTACTGTCTATTGTTATTTTTAGTGACACAGCTATAACAGACCACTTTCAACACTCAGGGTGCAATTAGAAATGGGCATTTTCTCACACTCGTGCACAGTTTGACACACACAAACTCCAGAGTTCCTGCAATGTGAAGGGGCCCTTGCCTTCCACTCAGTGAAGGAATGCACAGAGGCAGAGAGAGAGAGATGAGGAGAGCGACTGGGACTTTCCCCAGGATCCCAGAGAAAGGAGGGAGAGAGGAAGCAGACAGTGGGAGCGACAGAGGACAGGAACAAATACAGGAGGAGGGAAAATGGATGGGTTGTCTTGTGTGTGGACTCGATTCTCTTTCCCACAGTGGAAATGACCCAGTTATAACTGCACATTGTCTGGAGGAGGCCTTCCTACATGAAGCATAAGAGGAGGATAAAAAGAGCAGGAAATGTATCAGAGAGATTGTACGGCAGCATTCCCCTGTACCAAAGTGAAAAAGAGGAGAAGTTGTAAGAAGATGAAGTTGGAGCTGCAGAAATATGCCTCACTGCATTTTCTTTCCCTCTTCCTTGTCATATCATGTGCCTCTAGAGCTTACTGCAGTTGCCACCGGTGTTCCAACTGATCTCACACACAGCCACCATCGCTGCCTCCCATATGGCAGCGCTGAGGGTGTAAGTGTACGTGTGTGATAGGGATCAGTAGCCTTGATTGTGACTCAGTTTGCGGCATGTGTGTGAAGCATAAGGGAGTGTGTGTGGTCTTCTTGGTGAGCCAGCTGTGGGCATTCAGGGTTGGGTGTGGGTGTTCAGGGTTGGGTGTGTGTAATATTAGAAGAGAACCTCTCTGACATTTGCAAACTTGCCATGTCATCTCAATCCAGCGAAGACTCAGTGTGATAAAAGAACAAGGAATCCTTTCACCCAAGTATGTGTATACATTAGTGCAAAGACTCGAGCATACCATTAAATATGTGTTTGTGTGCACATCCACTGTATCTCCAGGTCATTTTGTGTGCGTGTGTGTGTGCACACGCACATGCGCGGTTATGTTTGTCTGTGTGCTTTTGCCTTTACACGTCTAGATGACTCTGCCTTGAGTGAGGGTGGTCTCCACCTGTGGATTTAAATGTAAACAGTGATAAAGCACAGACCTTCACTTATTCAGCTCTGCTAAATAAAAGTTAAAACACCCGGCTAACTTACTGATGAAAAAGGGAAAGAGAAAGAATAAAGAAATGGCCTGTTACTTTCCAGATCTATTTTAATTGTTTCTTACAACTTAAGCTGATTATAAATTGACTAAAGCACACAGGGACCTAGTTGTTAGCGGCTGCTAGCTAGTGTTTTGTGTGTTTTACAAGAATGTAACATGAGATTCGACTGCCATGTTTAAAGATTTTGTCAATTTATCCCATTTGGAGTTGTTATTCCAAAGTATTTGCCTCTACATTGTGCCTCACATGACACATGTTCATTAGTGTTCTTCCCTGGATCCAGCGCCTCACCTCACGGACTGAGATGATGTCAGAGACAATGGTTCTGCAAGCTAATGGTGTCAATTGCTCCCAGTGTTCATTATGCTATATCTCGTTTCTTTAATGTCTATAATGCTGTGTCAAATTCCAAATTCAAATTTAAATTGGCTTCTGCTCAATGCCTGACTAAAATATGTGAAGCCTTAGATATTTCAAATCACACATTATTTACATCCTTGTCTGCTACTTAGTTTATCCATTCAATCATTTTCCTGTAATTCAGCAGAGCAGCTGCAACCACTTTAAAAATACTTATCGGTTTCATGCATGATACCAACAAAATGGAAGAGCCACTCATACAGGCACAGGTCGATAAGGGCTGTCCACCAATCTGTCAGGGAAAAGGAGGGAGAGAGGCAATCAGGTTGGTCCACGCACCTTTCCTGTTTTATTTTTAATAGACCCTCTTTCCTCCATTGTCATGTTTTATTTCCTGCATTTGTCATCTCCTGATTCTCTGTCTCCTGTGTTTTATTAGTTGATACATCTTTGTGCATCTAGTCCATGTATTTTCCCTCTTATTTGGTAAAATCTCTTTGACTGCTTTTGTAGCTTGTGGTCAATCCCATGTTCAATTTCCTGAGTTTTGTGCCTGAATTCCACTTTCGTACCTAATTTAGTTGTTTGCCCAATTTTTGCCTATTATTGTTATTGTCAGTACCTGCATTCATGTTTTGCTTCCTGCCAGCACTTGTTAACCTGTGCTAGCTTTATATTAGTACTCACTTTTTTTAATGTTTCCGATATTGCAGATAAGTTGGGCAAAATTTGAGCAACATTTGAATGAGACAGGATGCACAGTTTGAAGTATTTGTCAGAGGACAAAGGTTTGAATAAATAGTTTTTGGAAGCACTACATTTACTGGTTTTGCCAGCAAATCATTGAAATTATAGTTGCTGAATGCTTGCCATCAGTCCTTTAAACAAACGAAAATCAAATTAACTGAAAATGAAAAAATCCGAAGTCAATCTTTATCTACCAGGTTTTTTTAATTCACAAATTTTATTTCCGGAGCTTTAAAGCAGACCTTGAAGCTGTGGTGATTAGTCAAACTGTTGCTCACAAGGTTATTAATTACATTTTACACTTCTAATCTCACTTCAGTTGTTATTGGTAAAAAGGGGGTTACAAAATGGATTGGGATATAATTACACTTTTTCCTGATTCTGTGAAATGCGATCTATGCTTATCTGGCCCTATACCCATCAACGACCACCAGCTGGTGAACCTGCCTGCCCTTTCACCGCTTCACTACACAATGGCCAGATCTAAAACTGAGGTAACAGAGCCATACACGTTTGAATCAGAGAGCAATTCTCAAGGAGAACTTGCAGCTACCGGCTGTCAGCGTGGCCGAGAGAGTTTGCAGCTCATTCAGACAGCTGAAGTCCTTTGTACCGAAAGATTCACCACTTATGTGCATGAAGTGCAAATGAAAGCAGGACAGAAAGAAAACATATGAGAAAACATAAAACTTATAAGACACTGATCAGTTCACAGACAAGCCTGCTTGTACTCTTGGTGCTACCTGGATAAAAATTGAACCGAGCTGTTTTTGTGTCAAATTTCCAAAGCAGCTGTTGAAAAGTTCAAACTGATGACCTGTGTGCTCTGGTATTTCTGATTTTAAGACATCGCAATGTCTCCCAAAAATGATCTGAATCCACTTCAGTTGTTGTAAATGACCACTGGCTGTTTCTTTTGCTGTCTTGAGCCACCTTCATCAGAGCTGTGTGCCCTAACTGTATTACAGATACATTTAATTTACCAGGTCCAGTCGCAGAAAGTCTCTGTCTCACGCTTTATGCATGAGTTAGCATGATGCATTGTTATAATTTAACATCTTTGGATAAGACAAAGGCTTACAGAATCTTACCTTGTGTGCCAAAGCCATAAACAGAACACGCCAGGTGTGCCATCTTAGCAGACAAAACACACCATCTAGCTTTTCCACCTAGCTTGTGCAAAAGTTCTCATTTAGCTAGCAATATTCTCATTGCATCAGTTCATCACAGCATGAAAATGAACTGTAAAAAATTCTCTTATTTATTCCAATACCAACAACAAGCCCTCAACTATCCTGTTCCAGCTTTTCATACAAAATTATGTGAAAGCTAGCAACTTTTCACAGAATTTGCATTGATTTATAACATTTATAGAAAAATAGACTCACTGAGAAGTAAGTAAATTTGTTTTGGCAGTATCATTTTTTGGGGGTGGGACGACTAACTTAAAGTTAATAGTGGCTAATCCAGCTTTAAGAACTGTGTCATTAACATAATTGTACAGTGAATCCATTGATGGTGAAACTGACAGAAAGTGTCAAACCAGTAATATAAGAGCTGGCCTTCAAATATCCATATCAGTCTAACCCCAGTTGGCGTGTGAGAGAGAAAGAAGGGGGAGACTGCAAACCACATCTCAGCCTGCCAAAACTCACATTTCCCCTCTACAGTATAGCTGGTTTACATTAACTCTCACACATGCATGGCGAGGCCCGAGTCCACCCACTTCACATTTCATTACCAAGAAAAGCTCAAACTGCTATACCAGCCTCTCCAATAAAGATGAATTCTCTAATGTGATTTGTAAAACTTAACATGAAAAAGAACAGTTAAAAGAAAAGAAAATCTGATGGTTTAGTGCTGGGAAGAGGGTTCGTCAGAGGAGAGAGGCAATATAAATTCATCCCATGGGATTGGATGCTGGAAACTGTAGAATCTAGGTCCAAACATAGCTGTTACATGTGTGATCCAACGGCCAAAGCAGAGCAACAGCTCATAGCCGGAGAGTCGCCACATTTCAAATAATTCTGCTGTTGTCTAACAGTGTGTTCTCTGACTAAAGTGGTTCTTTAGATGCAGACTGTTTTGTATGTCCAAACGAACGAGAGTTCAAATTTGCAGTGATCTTAGATTAACTCATTCGAAAAGAGATATCACTGATTCGGTCATCACAGGAACATACCCAAACGATGTCATCCAGGTTGTTTCTGTGTCCCAGAGCTGGGACATGAAGTGTGAAAGAAATAAGTTTAACAGCAGCTCCAAGTCAGGACAGAATTGGGTGCTTTCGGGGTTCTTTCGGTTATCAGTTGGAAGAGGTACCCCCTGTTTTTTTTTTGTTTTTGTTTTTTAAATCTCACCACAGGACATGAAGATTGTCGTAATTCATAGAACTCTATTTGCAAGGTACATATCTTGGTGCTGGCACACTCCAAGTATGGAGGGAAGCATCTGTGACTAAACTGTATGGTGTCAATCTAAGTGTAAGGCAAGTGGTCAAACACTTCCACACAGCACCAACACCTGCAATTACACAAATTAAATCAAATTACAATGAAATTAAAATAAAAAAAGGAACACTGGTAAAATGCAACCCACATGTACAACGTATCTAAACATTATCTTTGCAAAACAGGGAGATTTACTGACAGTGAAGCCCAGAGAGAAGCACTTAAAGGAATTTAGTCCTTTGAGCAGCTCCCCTGTCCTAATTTCCCCCCAGAGAGCCTCATGAACGTCTTAGAGCACCCTTGGCATCTGGTACTTTGACACTGACAGTTGTTTCTCACAATTCTGAGTAATTCTGTATCCATGTCGTACGCAAGTATGCTATTCATCTTCTAAAAAGGGAAAGTTTCTCTGAGCCCAACTTCCAACAACCGTCTCTACACACAAACACCAGAGGTTTTTTTTTTGGAGACAATTTGATCCAGACCTTTTTTCAAAGTTGCTATTCACACACATAGTTCATAGGGCAAGGAGGTTCTGAGCTTGAAATGAGAAGAAGGTGGAACAAGGAACACTCAATACAAAATGCATGCTTAGGAAATCCCTGTTTTCTATGTACGGCATGTCAAGAATGGCGGACGGAGCTCTTTGATGACTGTATCTGAAGGTCTCCACGAAGTGATGAGCGAGTGGAAAGGAGCAGAAAGATCAGCAGGAAAAAAAATATGAAAGTGAATCTTGCCAGGAGGCACACTCACACATTTGCATAACAAGCTCCAGAAGATTAACTGCAACAATTGCACATTTCATTTCTCACCAATTTTCCAGATGTTTTTGAGGACAAGGCTGAAAGAACCTGAATGAAAAAAGTCTAGAGGCAGTGCTGTGGACGTTTGCTTCAGTACATCTCACTGCTTTGGAAAATTTAAGCTTGCTGGGGATGTGGGACAACTGGTTTGGAAGGTAATGGGGTCTGATATACAACTTTCATAAATTTATTGTCAAAACTTGGAGTAACTGGGAATGAAGTCCCAAGTGTAGCAGTTTGAGTTTTCAAACCAGAATTATCTATGCACAGAGAAACTGTGAATCTAAAGATTCGTTTTAAGAAGATAAAACAAAGCAGGAGTATCCAGCATGAAAAATACCTGAATCTTTTTCAGAGGGAGAAGTAGACACTGTTGCTAAAAAGCATCTGGCATTTCTAATGTTCCGTCTCTCTGAATGATGTTATATGACAGCACTGAAAGATTTACAGGAAGAAGTCACGTTAACATTATGTTCCTTCTTATTGCTGAAAGAAGGACAGAGCAACAATCAGGATTAAAGCTGACAGCTTATCTATTGCTTAATTCAGCCATTTGCTCATAAAATATGACATTGCCCAATTGTTTAGTTTCTTGTCTCAAGCAGCACCCACACGACAAACTTGATTTTAGTGAGCCAGTGAGTGAATGAGCATCTGAAAAAGAATGACTGGCCTGAAGGCAGCCCTGGTAATCCTAGGTGAGCACGAATGAATGAGAGAGCAGCTGTGTTGGGCCACAGTTTGAAGAGTATGACACGTTTAGAGTTGAGTCAGTCCGATGTGTCACCGCAGAGCAAAGTGATGTGGATACTGTGTTTAAATAAGTGAACGCAGCCTTTATCTATGACCCTTTCAATAAACAAGAACGGGATTTTTAGTATCTGTACATAAAAAAAGACAAATACAGAACACATGAAACTATCCATCCATTTTCTATACCCGCTGAATCCGTCGGTCGGGTCGCGAGGGGGCTGGAGCCTATCCCAGCGGTCAATGGGCGAGAGGCGGGGTACACCCTGGACAGGCCGCCAGTCCATCACAGGGCCACACAGAGACAAACAACCATCCACGCTCACACTCACTCCTAAGGACAATTTTTAGAGACACCAATTAACCTAACATGCATGTTTTTGGACGGTGGGAGGAAGCCGGAGAACCCACACATACACAGGGAGAACATGCAAACTCCACACAGAAAGGCCCCAGCCGGGAGTTGAACCTGGAACCCTCTTGCTGTGAGGCGACGGTGCTAACCACCACACCACCGTGCAGCCCAAATAAAACTAAAATGATTCTATTTTGTTACCACTTTTGTTTGAGACTGTGATTTATTTTTGTTGAAAAATTAACCCAAGTAATTGATGTCTGCTTACATTTGGCCATACTAGAAATCCTTTTTCTTCTGTGTTGCCTCTCTTTTAAAAAGAGTTTTGTTCATCTACTACAGTGACATGTTTTAATAAAGTCCATATAACCAAGTCTCAATTCTTGGCAGCCTTCAGGATAGTAACCAGACAAGGTCCCTTTCTAACTCAATAGAGATTCATAAAGGTATGTTCAAAGGTCACTGAGACAAAACTCTATGAATATCCATTCAGATCTTACACAAGTATTTGACAAAAACTTTTGCCAATGCCCGTAGTTCCCATTCATAGTCTAATGAATTATATGTTGTTGGAAAACCTCTGGAGGGAGGTTCATAAACCAAGTTTGGCGTCAGGACCTAAAACTACTGGTGAAATATGAATTCTCCTTCCTGTTCGACAGCTTTACTGCCATTTTAGATTAGCTCTAATGGACCAAGCAAAACTCTGATGATAATGACAACTTTTCTGAGGCTCAGTCTGGTTATTGAGGCACACCTGGGGGTTAAATGCCACTCGTTTTTCTGTCCTTCCTCTAAATGGGGCTCAAAAAACTTTAATAGGGATTATTATTTATTCATTTAAAGTGCAGTTGTATGAAGTACTTATGATGACTCAGCGCCTTGCATACAGTGAACAGTGTTCAGAGAACTCTCACTTTGAAGAAACAGAAGCTTTCCTGACAGGCAACCTAAAGCTAAAAATCTACTTAGAACAGGAACAAACCTTTCACCACCTACAACAACTCAAACTGCTAACAATTATTTGGCGTTATTGTTTTGGACTGGGAAAAATTCTTATTCCTAGTCGTCCTTTTGAGAACAGCTTCAAACATAAAGAGCATAAGCTCGATTCCCCAAACTGAGAGCGCTCTGACTGCTGTCCACTGCAGCACGTTTACGATTCATAAGTACTTCACCCAGTCTCACTTAAATATAAAAGGAAAAAAAAAAAAGATAATATCCTTTTAAGACAGAAAATCTACATACTACATATTTTATGTTTGTGTGAAACATAAAAATCAACTGGAAACAGTTCAGTTTGTGGCCACAGAAAATTTTCTTTGTCCAATGGGGAGGAAGATCCAGTGTGGTGTGAACTGACTTATCGTGCTGCTTTGAACTCAGGCGGATCCAAAGAATTAAACGATACCCAGTTGCGTGCATAAACGGAACGTACAACCCATTTGTGGAACGTCAGAGCAGCAGGTCGCAGACACCAAGATTTTATAAATTTTTCCTTCAGTTTGCGTTTGTTTTTGCGTAATCCTGCTTACAGAAAAAGAAATAATTGCAAAGATATATCGTCCTTGGCTGAAAAAGTTTAAGTTTGATGACTTTGCAAACGTTTCAGGTTTAGAAAGCTTTGTTTTTTATTTTAACAGGTTATACTCCTACTGCTCATGTGAGGGGTTACAAGACACCTGTCATGAACCTGAACCGTGAGTAGAAGACTGTTGTTGCAATTAGGGCTTTTTTTATATATATATATATATATATATATATATATATATATATATATATATATATATATATATATAAATAAAATGCATGCAAACCCTATATGTGGCATAGTGAAATTTTACCTTCTATCTTTCTACCTTCTTTATGTGGTCTCTCTCCCCAATAACACCTCTGGCTTCATTCAGAAATATCCTGCCAAACTGTGAACATAACCTAGTATTTAAAAAAAAAGCCAACATGCACCAGTTAATACTGTACGGCTATATTTCAAACTGTATTAAGATGATGCCATTCCTCTCTCTTTTGCTCTTTTTTCCAACCCATATGGATCAGTTTAAAACACACCATGGTTTGGCCCACTTTCAGAATGTCACAGGACATTTATCTTTATTCCCTTCTTCCTCTTCTTACCTTATAGAGAAATGGCTTTGACAGATGTGCTCCATGCACACTCATCTACCTTTTTTTCTACCTCTCTTGCACTTTACTGACATGGTTTTCTGGCTCGTGCCGAACTACGTGCCTGTGTACGCTTATAGAGCCCTCCATCTGGAAATTTTTATCCTTTTACTTGATGCACTGAAACATTTTGCTCGTTACTCCTTTCATACTCTTCTGTTCCTCCTCTTTTATTCAGAAATATAAGCAACTGTGAGGCAACTGGAACCAATTTATTCATATCTATACATACACACATATACATATTTCTACACACACATATACATATGTGCCCGGTGATGATAAAGTGAAGTTTTGTTGAATGCCTTACTACAGCTAAAAGAAAGGGAAGATACAATATTCTCCATAAATAAAGGGCCATTTTTGCTTCAGTCTCTGCCAACAAGTAGTGACTCGACCAGCAGCTAGTTCATGAAAGCTTGTCGTTGACAGCATTTCTGGCCCAAGAAAGGAATTTTGTTGTGTTTTTTTTTTTTTTTACTCAACAGAATCCGCAGCATAAATTTGTTGAAAGTATCTACAGATATGTTGGTTTGATCGACAGACAACCCAGAAATAGAAATTCAGTATGTTTGCTGATCAGATGAAAGCACGCAGCAAAAGCACCGCACGGCTGCTCTCTTTCACCCTTTCCCGCTCGCTGGTTCCGAGAGTCACTGTACAGAATAACTTTTTGGCAAAGACTCGGAGGTCTTTACACTCAAGTGTATATATGTTAAAGAAAAATAAAATAAGAAATGTCCTTTAATACAAGTGTGTCACTTCAAAGTCAACTTAAAGTTCCGGTGTGTGAAATGTATGTGGCAGAATTTTGTCATGTTGACAAAAAGTCAATATGATATCCTTCACTGCGTTTCCATGGGTGTAGAAAGAGGGCTTCGTATCCAGATACTGAGTTGGTCCTCCTTCTCACCCTGTGCCATGTGAACACATAGATCAGAGCGGACAAATCAAACACTGACTCAAGTGGGCCTTTATCGTTTCTACTCAGTTGGTTGCAATCTACAGTTTCTCCACTAGATGTCACTGCATTGTGAACATTGGAGGATTAGCCAGTACAATGTTGGTGAATTGTAGTTGTAGATTCCTGCTGCAGTGACACAGATTAAAACTCAAACTCTGCATGTAGCTTAAAATGACACACCTGCTTCTAAGTTAAATGTGCCATCAAGCTGGCTGAAAGACCATTGGTGAACTGAGAAAAAAACATTTTGGGTGGAGCTTGAGCTGTCTTCATTTTGGATGTTAGCTGATTTAGAGAGACATCTGACAGTAACCGTTTGGCTTACACCAAACCTAGAACCTTTTAAACAATGTATCCCAAATGACATGAGACGACTTAACCCCGCTTCTTTAAACACAAACGCGCATTTTCACAATGGCAGATTTTTCCATGCATTTGCGCAAACGCAGTTTCGGAGCCTGAGACCAAACTTTTCGGGAAAGTACCTTCCTGGGTGAAGATTTAAACTTCAACACTAACTGTTACGTTTTTTTTGTGGGGAGTGGAAAAAACTCGACAAAAAAAAGTTTTTGTCGTCATCTCCTTGGGCTGACATCCGAATATGCGCTTAATTCCACTTTGTTGCCAGAAAACATTGTGGAAAATATTAAATAAATATTCGTATGAAATACAAATAAAATGGTTGTATAGAGCTGCTTCGGCTTTCATATTGAGGGGAAAACAACATTGATGAGTAAGTGCAGAAAGAGAATTTGAACACTGAGCTATTTAGCAGGTGAGGGGAGATGACCCATGACAGCGAACCTTGGATGATCATCAGAAATAGCTCGGACTAAACGAAGGCAATTATTACAATTTTTACTCTGTGGTTATGATGTGAGCAGTCAGAGTGGAACTTGTGTTGTTCTATCTGTGCGTTTGCATTTCCACATGAACAGAACATTTTTTGTAAATTCTTTCGTGTGGATGAAATTTTTCTTTTTTTTTCTACGAACGGCGGAGGGAAGAGTGTTTTTTGAAAAGTGCCCCTATTCATGCGCCTTAAAGGGATAGTTCGCCTCTTGACATGAAGCTGTATGACATCCCATATTAGCAATATCATTTATGAACATTTTCTTACCCCCTGCTGCGTCCTGTGAGCCGACTTCCAGCCGAGTTTTGGCGTTGACGAAGGTAGTCCGGCTAGTTGGCTGGGGCTTAAAAAATAAAGCGTCTTGCTTCTCAAAACAATATGCGTTCAAAAGAGTAATACATTTGCATCACAAAATCGTCCCTCCAGAAAAAAGTCAGACCTCACAATCGCTTGGTGCTATTTTTGCCTCCCTTGATATCAATGCGTTCAGCCACCTAGCGATAGCCGCACCTGTTACGGTGTTTACTGCTCGGAAGCAGGGGACTGCTGGGTCTGCACTTCGGTCTGCACGGTTTACACAGCCCGTAGTGATACGAAGGTAGAGTGAAATAGCGCCAAGCGATGTGAGGTCTGACTTTTTCTGGCTAACGATTTTGTGATGCAAATTTATTACTCTGTTGAACGCATATTGTTTTGAGAAGCAAAACGCTTAAAGCCCCGGGCAACATAGCTCCCAGACTCATTGGGGCACGCAAACCCCCCCCACCACGGTAAGGTGACAGCTCATGGGGGGGGCAAACAGCAGCTCAGAACAAAAACAAAAATTCTGACAGGAGCTGACCGGGGATCCTCAGTTAGACACATGCATGCGGCTCCACCATCAGTCCTCTAAAAGCAGACTTTGTTTGTTACATGTGATAATCACTCCTCTTGTGACAATTTCACAAAATGCCTCGAGACTACATTACTCCATGCAGATATCTATGTGAGAAATTCGTATGTGTGGACACAAATCAATCGCTAAACAGTTTTTGGTTGCAGTTTCACAAGTCTCTGATGAAAACTCATACGGTTTAAACCAATGGATGATGTTATCATAATTGCTGCACATGTAATGTAATGTTATTCAGGGTGAATGATTCACCCTGAATAACCTGAATCTTCAGGTCCCCTTGGTTTTATTTAGAGTCTCTGCTCTCTTTTTCAAGATGTAAGGCCAACAACTGTTGTGTGTCGGTTCACTCGCTGCTCTCATTTTAGCCTGAGGCACAGTGCCGTTACCACCTTTTTTCTCAGCATTAAACCCATACAAACTTTAAATTTATATTGCCTTCTGTTAGCTACTCTTAAAAAAAAAAAAAAGATCTTTGAATTCAAGAAAACTGCGAGGTTACAAAAATCAATCTTCAGATGCGATAGCCATGGAAAACGTCAAGAGCAAAAGCAAAAACCTACAGCCGGCCTTTTTAGGGTGAGCAACAGAGATCAAATGTTAAAGACATGAAAGCATTTTGAGAGAACTTGAAAACAGTTTGAGAGTTCTGCTTTATTGGCAGGTATATGCCTCGTGATGATACTTCTGTACTGTTGGGTATACTCTCCAGCCGTTTTCTTTATCAGCTACAGCTCTTGCTGCTTTCACTTCAACACCGTTTTCTTAAACACGCCCAAGAAATCGCAGAGCTCTGAGGAGCATCCGTGTCAGGTCTTATAAGTTTGCCAATATTTGACCTTGAGCGGCGTCTAGACAAGCCGAGACACACAAAGAAACCTGCGCGCTCCTCCTGAGTGCACTGCATTGGATGGAATGACCCCGCCTGCCTCCACTCCACTTATATAAGCATAACACAAGTAAAAAAATAAAAACGGCACAAGGAGCAGCTGAATATAGCTCAATGAATCTCTGTATGAATTTGATCAAGCGTGTGAGCTTCAGTTTAGAGGCTGTGCATGAGCCTGTATGTCAAAGAAGGGTGGAGGCAGGCAAACAGCGACGGAGGAGAAGGAGGCAGGGGAGGCTGCACACAAACTCTGGTTTGGGAGAGAGGGAGCAATTTATCACCTCGGCGCGGCTTCAAAGTGTAAACTGTTTGGGCTGTTGGAAATCTACATTTCATACAACTACTTTGGCAGCATTGTTTCCGATGAAAGTCCCAGCAGTCAAGTTAATGCAGTGAATTAAGGTGAGAAGGGAAAGGGAGTCGGGAGGAGCAGCAGACAGGGAGATAAAGAAGGGGAGGGAGTGGAGGTGTGGGTTTGACTCAAACAGCAGAAGGACTGCTGGAGCTGCTTCCACACTTCAAGGGCTTTAGTGACAGGGAAGCTGCTTTATTCAGCACTGTCAGCAGTTTTGCTCACGCATGTGTGTGTGTGTGTGTGTGTGTATATATATATATATATATATATATATATATATATATATATAGTACATGTGTGCCTTTCCACAGGGAACGAAAACTCCCTGTGTTGTGGTAGCATAAAGCAAGGACACTTTGCTACATAGGCGTAAAAGGACAAGTGCTGCTGTACACCTACTCCCCAGGACAATACAAACCTGCATTAACAGATGGAAATGTCAGTGATAACATTCTGTTGAACTCGTCCTTTTTTTAACATTATTAATTTAATCCTCATTTGAATATTTTAATTCACCTTTTGCCTAATCAAATGTATTAATATCTTTGTTTTTTGTTATGTTTGGGGTTATATTACTATACTCGCACTTAAACTCGAATGCATCTGCTTTTGTGCAAATAGGCTCTGAATCAACCGAAGAATGTATTTTTCCCCTCAGATAAAAGGATTGCTGTGAACCAAACAACCCTATCAAAAATCCAAGCCAATATTGTCAAATATTATGCTGATGCCTCGCCTCCTTGTAGGTGCGCTCGTTTTACGTCACAGCATTCACTCCAGCGATTTCCGTTTCTCGATTCCCTTTCTTTCTTTCTTTTTCCTTTGTCTTGTGGCAACAAAATACAGAGACAGTAAAATGCTACTTGTAGAGTTACTTTGTAAAGTGCTACTACCACCACTGTTAACAAGTTCCCCATGCAAAAGTAATTACTCACATTAAGTGCTACTTCAGTTAATGACTTTACTGCATTTAGAAGAGAATTCCAAACAATCTTATTCTGCCTAAATTGGCTTATGTCACTCTATGGATCATACTGAGTTTGCAAGCAAATGCACAAATACCAGCACAACAACTTTGTCTGTCTAACCCTAACCAAGAAGTTTAGAACCATAGACCTTTTGTAACCAAAGAGCAAGAGAAAATCAATGAATCAATGAATGAGCTTAAATAAAGTTCACTGGTCTGGGTGATGAATGACCGTCACGGCCTCCTTCCTTTTTGCCCTACTTTAATTAATTCAGTCAATTTTATTCATCGTCTTTTCTCCCCTTAAAACTGCCGGTCCTACTGACAGTTTTGGTTTGTCCACACACACTCACACAAAAACTAACTCACATTAAGGATCGCAAACTGGCAAAATAGCATTTTGTGAGACTGTGAGGTACAATAGGGATGGATAGAAAGAAACTTATTTTTTCTTTACATAAAACTGTTACAACAAGCAAAAGTTTATTTCACGTGGCTAATGCGAGTAAACAAACAGGCATGCTGACTTAATGCAAGATGACTAGGTCAGCCGGCGAGTTAGTCCCAGAGAGAGATTCCTTATGTAGTCAGCAAAAATTCCAGATGGCTCATTTCTGTTTACCTTCAGTCAGACTTGTATTCAGGTCAGGAAACGAGACATGTTGGCTCTTTACTATCAACTGCATGGATTTAAATCCTGAAAGACTGCAGTGTAGAGGAGTCCTCCTCAAGCAAAAACTACACAACCACATTTAGGCAAAGCAGCTGGGTTCTTGTGGGCGTATATGAAGCAGCGATGACACCATCACAGAATTTCCACAATCAATTAAATGAATACTTTAAAACATATACTGTCCACATTATGGACAGTCAAAATTTTCTATTTTAATATCTGACCATAATTCTGCCTGCTAGTGTTCTAACCTGAGCGCTAGCAAGCCAACATTATTCGTGCAAACATTGTTGGCAATTTAGTAGCTTTGTAGCTAGCTTTAGTTACTTATCAGACCTATCAGCCATGCGCTGCTTACACATGTGGAGCGCTGAGGTTGTGCTTGGTGCAAGAGAAAATATGTGAGACATTCTGTTGCTTTTAAAAATGTTCTCTGAGTAATCATTTCACAGAACATTAAAGAAATCTAGCTGATGACACAGCACAGCCGCCGTCTTGAGGCCAGCAGCCTCAAAATGCCTTGAAAGTTAATGCAGTTTATATATTCTTCACAGGCCAATTTCCTGTCACAATTTCAGACTCGTCTCAACAGTCGCTAACATAAACAGAGAAAATATGCGAATGAGAGAATCTTTACGGGGAATTCAGCTGTATTAAAGATGCCTGTAAACCAAACAGACTTCCAAGAAACCAGCGGTGACTCCAGAATCCATTTGTTGGGTCTCATTGTCTTGCCAGCACTGAGGGGGGTAAACAAAGTTAACGTCACATTAATGTACTACTGACTGAATTCACTACGCTAAATCAAATCAAAGCGATCTCTCTCATCAGACCCAGGACCATTTCATGGTGTTGAATTGGCCCAAAAATTCATCAACAGAGCTACAGTGAGTAATACACAAAAAAAGAGATGAGAGCGACGCCGCATGACCCTCACGGCTTGGTGCATAAGGCCGCTGAGATTCAGTATAACTGAGCACAGGGAGTATGGGACAAGCCAACAGATGAAAAGGACTGGCAAAAAGCAGAATACAGGTGATGATGTCATGGATATTCTGTGACTTTTTAGCAGACTTTAGTTTCTTTTCATCTGACTTAGTAACACAACTATCACAAAAGTACAAGTGAAAACCAGAAATCACATTCCTTCATTATCCCCACATTATAATATGAATGGATCATTCCTGGTATGTGTAAATGTTAAAAATGTCTGGTGTGTGTGACAAATATAACAATCATCACAAAGCGCCTGCTTTGTTCTTTACATTTATTTGAATATGTTTCAGTGTAAAACGCCATCATCTGAATGTAGTATTGATCTAGAAGAGCCATAGCTTCCTATTCAATGCTGCTTATTTCATAAGGACACAAACAAGCACCAGAAAAAAAATCCCAACATGTCAGACCCATGCTGACTGCTGCTAAATTATAGCAAAGAACCCATAAAAGAACATTTGTATAATCAGGACACTACGAACAGCGAAAAGGAATGAACATGAAACATACAGAAACTTGAATCAGAGCGAGTCTGTGTCATGGTGGCACCGTGGCACCCTGCAGTAAAGTGCAGCCATCCCTGGCTGGCACACAGGACACCCATTCACTCTGTGACAGGGTGTCACACCACATGATTTATGACGGGTAATTATGGTTATGGAGGTGACATCATATCCTACTCTCTAGCTCCCGCATGTGCCAGTGCTGTATGTATGCCTGTGCATGCGAGTTTGTATGTTCGCATGTGTGTTCCTGACTAATTAGTTCTGCTGTCTGGATCCAGCAGCGACTGTCTTTGTTTTTCTACAGAACGGAAGACAAGGCATGTCACAACAACACATCTCGCAGTTCCTCAAGACGTGCTGTAATGCACACGCGTTCACGCAAGCACACACGTGGGCCCACAGGAGATCGCCTCCACGACACTGTTTTTGCTCAAAGTTGCAATGCTTTGTTCCATCCCATCCAAACTATTCTGTCACCTCAGGAACAGCGAGGATGGGCCAAAAGTAAAAAAAGACAGAGATCACTCACACTTAACCATCAGTTTATCATGGTCTGAAACTGGCAGCAGGGAGAAGCATACAATTAGAAACCATTACTCTGCACCTAAGTGCTGCTGACAGGCATGGCCACGACAAATGAGAAAATGCAAAGATTAGAACACAATTTCTCTCTCCTGCACACACATGCTAATTCACTTGCCGGCTCAAAATAAATGCATTCGTTTAAACATGATTTGACAAACCATGGATACCTCCTGGATTGGAGATGCCGAGGCTGCTGAGAAAAAATGTGTATGTATGTATGTATTTACCAGAGGCTTCAAACAGTTGTGTTAAAACCCACGTCAACCCGAGACGTAGTTTTTACACATATTTAAAAAATATGGGATATTTTCTTACATAAGACCAATTCTCTGTGTTGTTTAGGGTGTTTGGAGGCTTGCAAACTCTCCACAAGTCACTGACTGAGGCTCATGTGCAGCAGTCACTTTGGGACTCTTCAGAGTGCCCTTAATGAGGCAATTTGGAGGAAACTAAATAATCAAAAATAAAGAAAAGCGTAATAGACTGACCGAGTCAGCCGCCATAATGAGTAGCATTCAAGTTTTGTTTTGGGTTGTTTTCTTCTCTTTTGCCATTGTGCAGACCCATTACCGTTTACTCAAAAGAATGGCCATTGCCACAGGGAACTCATTTGGAGATGGGTTTCAGAACTCCATATTTGAACTTTAAACTGCTATTAAAGCAGCAGCAGAAAAACAAAACAGCTTACTTCTCTCAAAAGTCACCACAGATCAACTTTGAATACCCCATGAAAAAGAAACGCACATATGTATATATGTATGTATTGCCTTGCTCCCTGACCCTGCTAAGATGGAACATTATCGACCTTCTGCAGCTTTTCATCTTTGGCTCAAGCGTGAAACATTCACAAACTCTTGCGAGGGCAAGTTTTACATTGCATGCAATGGTCATTCAAGGTTTTAAAGAAAATAGTATTAAAATAATGCTCGTGGGCTATTGTCCAGAAATATTTTCTCCCCCTTAAATTTGTTTTAAAAAGTATTGCATCATGAGGATCAGTTTACCGTACCTGTTCTTGTCCTGTCCCCCTTTAAGTGGTCAGTGTGGTTCCTGATACAAAGACAGTTGTGTGTAGCTCATCCTCTGCTTGTGCCCTGAGATGCATCACAGATTGCCTCTTCTCCTCATCCTCCTCCTCCTCCTCCTCCTCCTCTACTGCCCGAGCACCACACTGTGCCGCCTGCAGTGTTCCCGTCAAGCTGCGTAATTTAGCGGACGGCACAAGCACAGAGCAGTTACTGGTCTGTGTGACACTGTGCTGTACTTGAAAGTGGTGCTCCTGGGGAACTTTGTGGTGCAGGCTAAGCAGTTTCTAAAGACCACAACGTCATAGTCACTTTATTGTCTGATTAACTAAATGCAGATGTTTGATGTGAAGAAGTCAACTCCAAGTCTTTTTCAAGGACTGTGTTGCATTTCAGGACCGTTCATCTGATAGGAAGGGGACAGTTGCAGCATGAAGAAATGAATGTAACTTGGAGACCAGCTTTGCAGGAAATTTGCAGGAATCATGAATGACTGACTTCTGACAGAACCTGCATGCTCATCATACTTCCCAGATGAAGGACTAAACAAAGTCTGCCTTCATCGCTCAAACGGCAGGAGGACATCTCTTCAAGCCCACCAGAGGATTTTTTTCTTCCTTAGGTTTCAGAAGCTGTTCTCAGGTTTGATAATCAAAAGCATCGTCTCATCCTTCATTCTTTTTCGCCTGCGCACTAAGCCCCGCTCGACTGCTGCCCAGTAGGACGCCGGCTGAAGGAAAGGACAAGACAGATTGTCATCAGGTCTCCTATTGCTGTGTTTCATGAAAAACTTTTATCTGAGAGACAGCACTAATCCGCTGAGAACAAACCACAACACCTGAACAGGAGGGAGTTGTGGTTAGTTTCCCTGCCTCCATCTGGTCCCGACACCCTTCCAAACACCCTCAGACCCCTGTGGAGCTCTAATCCTTGTTTAGTGTTTTTTTTTTTTTTAAATCTCATATTAATTGTACTCGGATGCTCCACTTTTTTGCCTTCCACCTAAATGGAAGGCAAAAAAAAAAAAGTAAACCCTCTTTCAAGTCTAAGGTTTTACATGTCAGGACTAAATGAAAAATGATCTGGGCCTCACCGGGTCTTCAAATGTGGTAATCACCATCTGATGAACAACACATGACATATTACACCGTCTCATTATTCATTTAACCAAAACGGTGAAGCAGGGTGTGAAGAACACCACACACTCTGATTCAGCAGTTTGTAGAACCACTTTTAGCAGCAAGAACTTGCAGTAAATGTTTTGTGTATGACGTTGTTGAGCCCACATGGGCTGAAAATACCCTCGCTGTTCACATCGCTTTCACGTTAGCAACCGTCTCCATTCTCAGCGTCACAGCTCGCATACTTGCCTGTGTAGTACGCTCGTTACAGGAGGATTCCACAAGGGGGCACACCTGATCAATGAGGCCGGAAGCTGCTGTCGAATTTATACGCGAGGCAGCCATGATACCATGTGTATGTGTAGTTGGAGGGAATCTACTTTCAGCCTTACACTTGGTGTAAATGGTGCTTTTTGTATGATGGTGCTGGCTTGTTTATGCACAGCTCTCTTAAGATTCCACCACAGTGTTTCAATCAGGCTGAGGTCTGGACCATTGCAACATCTTGATTCTTTTCTTTTTTTAGTCATTCTGCTGTAGAAAACAAGTCCAAATAATCAGCCCTCCACCACCGTGCATGACAGTTGGTGTGAGGTGTTTGTGCTGATATGCTGCGTTTGGTTTCCTCCAAACGTGCTGCTGTGCATAATGACCAAACATCTCCACTTAGATCTCGTCTGTTCAAATTACATTGTTCCAGAAGTCTTGTGGCTTCTGTGTTCATTTAGCGAGAAGAGGCTTTCTCCTGTAACACTTCCAAATGAGCCTTAATTGCTCAGTCTTTTTGAGACTCCTGTTGTTGTTTTTTTTAGTTTCTCTGAGCATTGTACAGACACATTCACTGTACTCCAACTTGTTACTTTGTAATGAGTTAACCCCAACACTAATGCCAAGCATATGCAACACTAATTATGTTCATTATCTTAGTTGAGCATGCTTAGACTTACTGCTGTATGACTAAACTGAAAACACTTGATGGAAATTATTAAACATGCAAAACGTAAATGGAAACTTTTGAAAAATTTGATTTAAAACTACAAATATTAATGTCAAAATGTGACAGGAAAAATAAAACTCAAAGGTTTCACCGAAGCTATGAGGCATCATCCTCTGGGAACCATGAATGTCTGTATGAAATTTTCATATACTCAACAAAGTAGGACCTGCTAGCGGCACTGGAGTAAAACTGTTATTCATTACGATGCATCTCCTGAGAACCAGTACCATTATTACATTTCATAGTCATCCAATATTTCTTGAAAATATATGCCTGCCATGTGCAATGCGAATGCAATGAGTCACCTGCTCCTTCTTTTCTCCTGCTTTGCTAAAATTGTTCACGCTAGCCCTGTGACAACGACATGATCCATCACCGACTTCCCACCATAGAACTGCTGATGACATTTAGTTGGGCACATGGACAAACTGAATGCCCTGCTGCTGGGAATTCAATGAACAAGCCTTTTTCTTTGTAATTAAACTGAGTTCTGTATTTGGCTGCACTTTGTGAGCAGCATTTCAAAATGTTTTTGTGTCAACTGGACTGAATCGACTTAACAAGTCACTCTCTTTCCATCTCGTGTCATTTTCTTCTTTGTTGTCCGCCGTGTTGGCAAATGCTCAGACAAGCTGGGCACTGAAGTTATGACAGTCCAAGGGGATGATGTAATTTAGGTTGTGTCACAGTAACAATGACACATTCCAGTTTGATCATCTAAATTCAAGCTGCATGTAGGTCGCCTGCCTCAGGGAGCAGTTTTGTATCTCACGTCCATATTATCTACGTCGCAGCCATATGCACGCTCTTGGTGTTGTGCATGACATTTAGCCGTGTTGTCAGTGTTCCCTTACACAACAAAGTGTCCCGTTCTGCACAGACCAGACTGTACACTCTGCCGTGTAAACCTTTAGAAAGGATGTTACAAGGCACAGTTTATTCATATCTTGTTCCCATCTTTTCAAGCATACTACAGCACAACACCTACTACTATGACTCAGATGTCCTCTGTTATGCTAAACTGTTTTAGCACAGGGCAGAACAATGAGTCCTCTATATGCAGTACAGTGGGCCACGACGTCTGAAAGCACACTGAGGCCTGATTCTGGATGTAGGAGGAGTGATACGGTCTCTCGTCTGTCTCGCAGCATTTATCATTTGGAAGGCCTGCTCCAGTGTGCCACTGTCTGAAGTCACGACTTAATTTCTTAATGTGTCAAAAAAAAAAAAAAACTGTTATGAACTTAATGTACTCAGGGGACAAAAACTGAATCTGACCAGTTGCAGGAAGGGATGTGTTATCATTCTGAGCAACTATGGGGTCAAGGAAGGAGAGTTATGTAAAGAGCAGGAGGAAATCCTTAATTTTGTGTTCTCAACCTGGTCAGAAGTCAGTGCTGCTTGAACTACTCTGTGACGTTACTCTATGTGAGGATATGCTGTGTTTGGTTTTCTCCAAACGTGCTGCCGTGCATTATGGCCAAACATCTCCACTCGTCTGTCAGAGGGACATTTTTCCAGAAGTTTTGTAGCCTAGCAAGCCAGACCCGTACAGCAAAAAGCTGTAGCCCCGGAGCGAATTCCATTTGCGGCCGCTAGGGGCGTCTAGATTTCTAGGCTAGAAGTTTTGTGGTTTGTTTAGATCATTGTTTCTCAATTCCAGTCCTCGGGACCCACTGCCCTGCATGTTTTCGATGTTTCCCTCCTCCAGCACACCTCGTTCAGTCTTTTTCTAATTGTACTGTCATGAACGTTAACATTCAGCATGCTAATTGAGGCCCGTAGACTCTGAGACGTAGCTCTTGGGTTTTCCAAAGCTCCTCTGAGCATTATATGGTCCGAATGTCCCATTACTCTTTGCATTTTCTAATAAGTTATTGTTCTGAGGTTCGATTTATCCAACTGTAAGGTTTTTGTTTCTTTAGGTTGTCCTTATATGTAAAATCTTAGAAATAAAAGAAGGTGCGCATTCATTTTCGTCCAACTGTATGTGACTAATAAATGGGCTAAAAAAATAAGCCCAAATAGTATTAGTCTCCCGGGTCCATATAGGCACAATATTTATTGCCAACATTGGTTATTATTAGTTTCATGGGCCCAAAATGGCCATTTTATCTGGGGCTCGTTTTATGAGTCAGCCCCTAAGGTAAACCCCTATTGGCTACCTATCTGGGTCCTGATTGCATCACCAATGGGAATTGTGTGCATGGACTAGGAATAGACAACAGAATTGGGGTGTGATTGTGTTTAACAAATGAAGGGGGAGGTACCCCGTGTAATCCTTCATCAAACCTGCATGTGCTAGATGCAGGATTACAGTGGGATTTACATTAGGCTAATACGGAACCTATGGACAACACCATATGGAGCTTATTTTTCAGCCCATTTATTACCCGAAGGGCCCCACATACAAATATCAGCTGAGAGCGTGTCAAGCTTTCATTACCTCCTCCTGATATGATTTGTTGATAGCAGCGTCATTCCCAAAATGGAGGTGGGATGTTTCCATCACTGAGGCCTATTAAAACTCCAGAATCACTCGACCCAAGGCCAGATGTTTGTGGGTGATAGTGAGTTTTTTTGGGGGAGGGGGTTTGGTGACTGCTGGAAATGTAAATCTCTTAAAAAGTGAAACTAAGTCCTCACTTTCCATCCCCACCCCATTCATTTTTGCACAATCTCTAAATCAACAAAGCCGTCAATCACTGAGCCTCTGGCTGCTTTGAGCAGCGTCAACACGGGGATTTATTTTAACTAGCTGTGTTATTGGCAGACGTGCTGATGTATGTGACGACATGTGCATGAGCTGCAATGACTGATGTTTGGAATGTTTGTTATGAGAAGCAGCCAACCATTAAAGAGCCACAGTGGTGTGTTTACAGCTGTCTACCATGCTATGATCAGTCAATTTGTGTCAGTCAACAGTTTATCTACTGATGGGAATTTAATGGGGGCACTACCCGGTTTATCCAGCCAGGAGCCCTGGGGCCAAAGATGTCCGATGCCCCCCCATCCCTCCCACCTCCCTCCTCCCTCATTGCCAGACATCATTTAACCTCGCGCAGACTGTCCACTTTGTGACTGTGCTTTAATGTGCATCTGTGTGCACTGCAGTCCCCCTCCCATCGGACGCCGTTTGTTAGCCAAACAAACTGTAATCGTCACGCGCGCAACTTTTAGAAGGACGCACGCACGTGACTCCAGGCAGCCGCTGTCCAGCCCCCGCTGTGCTGAAACAGAGAGCAGTCAGTAATCACCGTTTCACTTTGAGAATAATAAAGTGGCTAAAACTTTGCTGCAACACCTGCAGTCGTCCGTTATTGCTGTCGCGCGCCTCGCAGAAAGTTTATAGTCGCGAGGCAGCATCACACAGCCCCGGAAAGTATCTGCACAGCACTTTTTTTTTACACAACAATAAAAGCCAGCAGTCGCTCCTCTGAGGCAACATCTCTCTTTACTGACTCGAAAGGCAAAGCAAATCTTGTTTTAAAGATGTCAAAGCCATCTTCGTAAAAAAAAAAAAGAAAAGAAAAAGATATGAAAATAAAGCCCTCGCGAACGCTGTATAATGCAAGCATCACAGCAGGTTACTGGCGACAAAAGGAGCGTTTACCTCACCTGCCTCCTCATCTGTCGGCGGTCCCACTTTTTCCAAACTTCACGCGCTTCCAGGGTTTGAATTCCTTTTCTTTTGTCTCCGTTCGAAACCGCTGACACACGACTCATGATAAAAGTTGCAGCTTCACTTTTCAAAGTTTTTTTTTTTTGCTTTCTTTTTTAACATCCACCCTTCTTTCGGATTTCCGCCGTGTTTCATTCGACCTGCGAAGCTTCGCAGGCGCAGCTGATATCAATGAGACTAAATTGGGCTTCGTGCCAGAACTGCGGTGTTTATATATTGCTTTGTCTGTCAGTGCCTCCTGACTTTGTGTCCCGCCTTCAACTTCACCGCCAGCCTGCGAAATATCACTCTCTCGTGCCCCATGTGTGGTGTTCAGAAGCGCGTTTGTGTTGATTTAATGGTATTTTTTGATCAACTGTGATTTATTCTATATGATTCCTCTTATGTTCCCGTTGGGACTCACAGTGTATCAGTGTGTGTGATGTGTTTATCATACTTTACTGTAATATTCCAGGAGACTTTCATGTGCTTTAAATACACAAAAGAATACATTAGTTTATACTGGCTGTGATGTCATAATACAGTTGAAGCTTGTACATTAGTTAAATACACCACACAGAAAATATTTTAGTGTAACTGTACACACTGAAACATTACAAGAGTTAGGCATATATAATGAGGCATGCTACTATAGGATAAGTGGCCCAATGCAGTATCAGGCCCTGTGACTGATTCCATATAGTAAACTGTTGACTGTTTAAATGAGGAGGGAAAAGGTTTATAGTTTGTTTGACCTCATCACCAGGTCACGTGTTAAATCTGGCATAATCAGCATGGTTAAATTGAAAATATGTATAGCAGATGAAAAGTATCTGAAAGTGATGTCCTTGGGAAATAGTTGGGGGAAAAAATCCATCAAAGACATAAGAAATGCATCTGTACCTTCAGTTGATTCATCTGATGCTCACTGAAGCCTCATCAGAATTGATCTCCATGGAAGGGTGGCTGTCAGGAAGCCATTCTTAAGGAGGGGAAACAGGGAGAAAAGGCTGAGATATGCCAAATAACGTAAGAACTGGACTGAAATCAGTAGCAGCATGGAGGGATGAATCCTCCCCAGAGCCCGGACCTCAACATTACTGAAAGCAGTGCGGGATCATCCTGACAGAGAACAGAACAAAAGGCAGCCGACATCCAAAAAAGAGCTTTGGAATGTCCTTCAAGAAGCCTGGAGAACTATTCATGAAGACTGCTTAAAGAAAAGCTTGCAGGCTATGTTGAAGAATAAAGGGGCTCATAAGAAATATTGACTTTCAAGCCTGCAAGAATTATACAAAAAGCAAACATTTTTGCTTCATATAGCTACTGTATTATACTGTAAGTATGAGGGTTGACAAGCTTAAAAAGTTGGGGAGTGAATGCTTATACAATATGTCGTATCTCATTACCTTACATGTTTTATTTGTATGTATAAAATCTGAATTGATAAAGTAACAGCAATTGTTTGATAAATGTAGCAAAGTAAATAATACTGAAATGCAGTGAAGCAGACGTGTAATGTGACAAAAGATGGAAACATTTATCCCAAACACAAGCGCCTAATTATTGTATTAGTGAGCAGAAGCTGACTGGCTGTACTTTGTGACCTTCCACCCCTGGTTTTAGGGGTCATTTAACAATACCAAGTCATATTGTGTGATTAAACACAGCAAAGTCTTATCATGTGTGAGGAATGCTCTGATTGAACAGAAGTGGACAGATTAATCAGCTCACTTGAACTCATTCTGGAACAATTTAGAAGCTTAATAGAATTTATTGTCTTTTAAAAAGGTTTTTTTTTGCTTGCACACTCACACAGGGGGCTGCTTCACTTTTGGGCTTGTGTGCTGAGCTGACACTTTGACTCGATCTTGTCAGACTTACTCAAGTTCAAACAAGACACAAACAAACTGCAGCAATCAGCCATGAAGGTTAAATGTGTGGCACGCCTCACGCACGTGCCTGAATGTGGGTCAGTGTGTGAACGCGTGAGCGTGGACGAGGTGAGCGACCGCATCTCTTTATTCCTCCACATTAACCTAACTCCGAGGGACCTCTGCTTCCCCGAGCAGGGGACACCTCGCACAGCCTATCCTGCGTGATGTCGCGCTCATTACAGACGCGTGGGGTGGCCGGTGTGTCTCATCTCCAGGATGGTGTGTAATGACCATGCCTTATCTTTCTCATTACCGAGCCTGAGATGTCAGAGGGAAAGCTGGAGACGACCCTGCTCTCCTGACAGAGAAAGAAAGAGAGAGATGGAAATAATTACCAATGTCTCTAGTGGAATAGGGCGTAAATTGATACACACTAAATACTGTACCTTAGGGGTCCCTCCCTGACTCCTTCTCGTCAGATGTACCAGACAAATGAATGCATCCAGAAGGAATTAATTGGATTTGGAAGCAGTCTCCTGCACAATCCACCAGGACAGACAAATACCCCCCTCGTCTCTCTCTTACCCTCACCTCCCTCCCTCCTTTCGTTTGGCACACACGCCTCCTCCTCCTTTATTCCAGTCATGCCTTGCAGAAATATCTGCCCCCCCCCCTCCCCCAAACACCAACCCACCCCACCCTGATGGATCAGTCTGTGTCCCTTATCCCTCAAACACACACACACACAAGCTGCTCCCCAGCGGATTGCAACCTCTCTTGGATACAGTGTTTCCATGGCAGCCATGTTTTCTGCACGTGCACAATCAGACGGAGTTTGAGAGGGAGAAAGAGGCCACTCCTATCGATTCACTGGCTGCCTATTGATTCGCAGTCTGCAGCAGAACACATACCTACAGCAGACACTCCCATGCATCCACACACACATAAACAGAAAGTAAACATCTGGCATCGGATTGGAGATTCATAAAAAGAGCGTGCAGTTGTGAAATGATGTGCTTTGACTTTGTGAGAAAGATTCTCTGATACATATTTCCTGTAACTGTTATCTTACGAGGTGGAGGTGCTTCATTTGGCCAGTTTAAAGTTTCAGATAGTGAAAAACAAAAATAAATAAAAACACTTTGCACTTTTCAGTTCCAGCTGATTTTATTTCCTTCTCGGAAGAAAAGGAAAACAAATTAAAAAAAAAAAAAAAAAAAAAAGACAATCTGTACAGAGGTCTGAGAGGCAGTGATTGACCCAAATATTGGCTGGTTTTTGAGCAAAAGACATCAAAAATGATATTGGCATGATTGGACAAAACATGATCATACACAACATATTGCACAAATGGAAAAAAAAAAATAAAAAAAAAAGAGAGGGACGATAGAAAAACATGTCTCGAAGTTTTTTTTTTTTCCTTAAAAAAAGAAACTCCTGGACCACAATCATCTTCAACATAAGGATGTCCAAAGATGGCTGTCCTAGTGCCTGTCGTTGATCATCGTCATCATCATCATCATACATAAAAACACACAATCTTTGCTTATAGTACAGTCAGTTTACATAAATATCTTCATGTTATTATTCTTTTAAAAATCTTAAACACAACAGCTATAGCTACATATACCTGAATCTGAAATACAAATGCTATTTGCCATGCCATAATATAGGAAAACAATTAGCCTGCTATACTTAGCCAACAGGTACAGAAAGGTTAAATAGTATTTTTGATGCAATTTGCGCAATAACAGATGAAGCACTTCATACATCTCCCTCCCTCCAGGGTCTAGGCAAAGTGGAATGAGTGTGAGATTCCATCCAGTGGTTCAAATAAAACTTATTTTGATGTCAAAAGCAAAGAAAAAGAGAAAGAAAAGAAAAAGAGAAGCACACAGAGGTATTAGCTCTATCCAAACAGAAACTCTCTGGGATCTTTTACTCAGAAACTTTAGCTCTGTGTGTGTAGTGGAAAACACAGCCACCACTCAGACTGGGAGCCTCAGTGGCGCTTTGTTTACTTGGCTGGTGAAACTGGAGTCACTGCGCCATTAAGAAGCATGTGGGTAAATACTGTAAACACTGTGTGAGGTCAGATTGTGCCAAACAAACCCCCCTCTGCAAGTCTAAACACCAAATGTAGATGCAAACAATTGAGGCTGCCCACTCGCCGGAAACGACAACCCCCCCGTCCGATTTTTTCCTATAGATTTTGTACAAAAATACAAGTAGAAAATCATGACACACTCAAGTCTCCTTAAAAGTGAGAGAAGTCAGACATTTTTTTTTTTTAAATAAGATACACTTCTAGCCCTTCCGCGCTGGATACAGACAGGTGTTATGTGCACAAACACAAACGAGACCTGTACGAGAACAATACTTCTATGTATAAAAAAGTTTGGCCGGTATAAATACATCGATATAAAAAAAAAGAAAGAAAGAAAAAAATCATCTGACACAGGAACTACAAAGTTGAAGCACTAGGCAGAAAGAATGCGCATCGGGAAACATTGGTCCTGAATTGTGCACTGAGTGTTACAAAAAGGTTTTGAGTCAGTCTTTAAGTCCTGCCGTTGAGAGAGAAGCTGGTGATCGTGAATTGTGTCCTATATGGTCTCACAAATTGCGTAATTACGCCGCAAATGAACAACTTTTACGCATTTAACGACAACAAAATCCTCCTCATCTTGGAGGGCATGCGTGTTGATGCTAAAAACCACTTTAAGTTCGGAGGGGAAACGAAAGGAGAAGCTACACCCGGATAGCAACTTGGTGGTCGTTGTGTGGCTATCATAAACGAAACCCAACAAGACGAGCTCTCCAGCAAATGTCCCTCTTCCCGACCCGGAATAACATCAAGATTCAAAGTTCAGTCTCAGTCCTCTGCGGTTTTTATTGAACTTTTTTTTTTTTTTTGCTCTCGAGTCTGTCCGTTTCTCTGCTCTTTGCTTACATTCACTCCTCCTCTGTGTCCAAATGCAAACTAAGCATTTCCCCCCAGTCTGCGCGTTCTCGTCAAGCGCACCGAGCGCTGTCCAAGTCTGTGAGCGGCGCGTACCTGCAGGCTTCAACGCGCGCACAGGCCACCTTTTCTTTCCTGTTTTCACTCTCCCTTGTTTAGTGAAAGAATTTCGGAAATATTCTGGTCTAGACACACACGCCTGTCTTGGAGTTGGGGGGTTAGAGGAGTTCAAACGTGGGAGGGGGCGTCACGGTGCCACTCCACCGTGGCTCGTTCAGTAGGTGAACACCAGGTTGGAGATGGTGGACTCCAGCCACTCTCCTGAGATCATCTCGCTGACCTCCGGGGTGCAGTAGTCGGAGAAGTCGAAGTGAGATCCCGCCCCGCACTCCCCGAAGCTCCAGTCCAA
The DNA here is from genome assembly GCF_027942865.1 of Odontesthes bonariensis. Lineage (NCBI taxonomy): Eukaryota > Metazoa > Chordata > Actinopteri > Atheriniformes > Atherinopsidae > Odontesthes > Odontesthes bonariensis. The sequence goes on along the minus strand of NC_134523.1, from coordinate 5,379,885 downwards.
GTCCCGGTCCAGCTCTGCGTCGGAGAAGCCCATCCCGCCCAGAGACATGCTCTCAAAGCCGGGGCTCGGGTTAAGTTCGAGCCGCTCATCTTCAAACTCTTCATCCGACGATGTGGAGGATACAGATGAGGAAGAGTGAGAGGCAGACGGTGTTGGGGAGGAAGCACGCGCGTACCGGAGGCGCGCGGTGTGTGATGACTCGCTGGATCCTGGGCTCTGCTCCTCATACAGGCTGAGCGGGTCGCTGGACTCCGCCGAGCTGCTCAGGGTGGGACTCGCCGGGACACCCACGGAGGGGGGCCCGCTCTCCAAGCTGCCCGTCCCGCCGAACAAGTGGGCGCGCCTCGCCTCCCCTGTGCGTTTCTCTGGGATCTGCCTGGCCCCGGACACTGACCTAGATTTGAAGAGCGACTGGTGATCACCGGGAGACGCATAGTCTTGCCCCAGAGCGCTCTTGGCGCTCCCCTGCCTGTGCGTCCTGCTCAGTCCCTTGGACGCGGGGTTCCTCTTCACGGCTTTGGCGCTGCGCTCTCCGCTCTTCTCCCCGCGGTCCGCCGGCTTAGCCGCTCCACTTCCCGACTTGACCTTCTTCCTGGGCCGGTACTTGTAGTCAGGGTAGTCGGCCATGTGCTTGAGCCTGAGCCGCTCCGCCTCGCGGATAAACGGGATCTTGTCTGTGTCTTTGAGCAGCTTCCAGCGCTTCCCCAGCCGCTTGGAGATCTCGGCGTTGTGCATGTCCGGCGACTGCTCCATAATCTTCCTCCTCTCGATCTGTGACCACACCATGAACGCGTTCATGGGTCTCTTGATGTGCCCCGTCGGAGTTTTGCACCACGCCAAGTCGCTCCTCTCCCGGGAGGAGGGGGACTCCGAGATCGGAGAGGCATCCATCTCCAAGTCCATTTCTCCCGTGTCCGTGGAGTCCCCACCGGGAGAGTGCGCGTGGGCGCTCTCAGTCTGGCTCATGTGTTGCACCATCTCTTCCTCCAAGTGTCTGGAAGCGCTCAGCTCAGTGCGGTGCTTTGACAAAGTTCAACTGAGGGGGAAGAAAGGGAAGGAAAATAATGCCTTTTAGGCTTTCGCAGAAAATATTCCTCACTTGTTTTTTTTTTTTTTCAGGCGTCTTGGAAGCAGACTGTTGAATGTAGGTCTGAAAGAATAAAAAAAGTTCATCCAAGTTTCTTCTCAGACTCTTTTCGGCTTTAAAAGACACCTAGTCTCTTAACTTTCACCGGCGCGCTCCTCGGATTCACTCCCGACATGAACTCTCAACTGCCTGTGCGGCTGAAAACTCGCCCTGCAAGGCTGAAAACTCGCCGTCGTGGGCAGCAACAGTCCCTTATGTGAACCTGGCTGTCTGCAGCGCAGCTTGTCTGTGCGGTTGAGGAACCATGTGGTTGAATGGAGCCGCTGCGCTTTCTCATAGTCTCCCTGTTTCCCGTGCGCTCTGTAACGTTACTGTAAACACAACAACGAGAACCTCGCCTTTTTATACCCTCATCGCGAGACATTAAGGCCAATCGGCGTCTGTCTCCATCCTGATTTTTCGCCGAAGCCACACCCCCTCGCCTCCCATTGGCCGATTAAAAAAAAACGGGCAATAATAATAATAATGTGCAATGAGGATCCGTGTGTCTGACCTCATTCCTGTCAGACTCCACTGGAAGAAAGAGGAGCTCTGAGTGTGTGTGTGTGTTCTTTAAAGTAACGCGCTGCAGTGTCCTTGGCCCGGCTGAAGCTTTAAAGGATATACTTATAGCCACATCGGTTTCATGTGGATGTGTGCTGACTAAAATTAGGCGCGTGTGTAATGTGCGGTGGCCGAGGATTGCTGAGAAAACACAAGGAGCAACATGTTGTGTCAGTCTGGCAGCGGTTTGGTGAGCAGGGGTGCAAAACATCCCTGACCCGCAACCTGTTATTTCCAAACCATTACGACACCAGCTGGCATCATGACATCATCAGGCATCCATGGTCGTGTTTACTTGCGCTCTACGTGAGCTCGCGGTGGTGAACCAGACGCACGGAGGCCAGTCATTATTGGAGCTTAAGAAAAGTCGTGTTTCAGTGGCACCCTCACCCCAGCGGCTTCCTGCTCACCTCTCACGGCGGCTGCACAGATTCCTTCCCCTCCTTCACAGCCCCATGATGTTAACATGTCAGTGCCATGTGCGATCACATCGCGGCCTAAGTCGCTAGATGTCAGCTTTGAGCCAAAAGGGAGCGGGCGCGTGCATTAACTTGTGTTCATGTATGTGCTGGCGTGTTACAACGTCTGCGTCCTGCGATGCTCCCGTGCAGGTGATGTCATCATCTTTGCTCCTGCAGGCATGACAGACTGACAGGTGATCGATGAAACAGAAACAAGGAGCAAAGAAACAACAAACAAAAAAAACACCACAAGTGATCGGAAAATCTATTTGACTGCTTCACATCTCTACTCACTCATCACTTCACTTAATGAGCTCCTTCCCCGCTCTGTATCTTTGCCCCAATTACAAGCACGCACCTGCCGCCGGATTAAAGTCTGCCATCACTGTCTATCTCGGGCGCGCGTACGGGTTTGTTTAAACAGGTGTAGAATTTATACCTGTAATCTTATCTGATGTGCGAGAAGCTGCTGCCATGTAGCTCTCCATCACCAGCATCAGATCAGGAGCGCCATCCTCTGTAAGAGAGAGAAAGGGGGGGGGGGGGGGGGGCAAGGGCACTTCCTGAAGGTGTGTGGCACAAGTTAGAGACAACCTGTTGTGGTGGATGTTTTTCAGTATATTCTTCAATAATGCTGAACTGTGTTGATATCACAGAGTGAAATGGCTTCTTTTTTCTTTCTTTTTTTTTCCTTTTTTTAAACCATGGGACACTTGAAAGTTGAAATGGTTCTGTGGCTTAAAAGGAGTCCCAATTACCATTAGGATAACCGACTCAGTGTTTATTATGCTGCTTTTAATAAAACATAAACATTACCCCGGAATGTCTGGCTGACCCTGGAGCAAACCGAGGGCTAAATGAGAAAGCAGCATGTGACTTGTGTGAGTGTGCTTCTTCACAGGGAGTTGGGTTTTATTGTAAACCGGGGCCTTCATGACTGCGCTGGGAGCAAGCAAACAAAAAAAAAAGACGATGGAGAGAGAGAGTGGGGGGGGGGGGGGGGGGGTTGGCAGTGGTCATAGTGGGCCGTAAAACAAGTGAGTTATGAGATTCAGAATCTAAATACCAGAAAGCTGAAGAGGAAAGGGAGGACACAGGGAGGGAGAGCAGAGGTACTCATTACCATGTACTTGCCTTTTGCAACTGCCTCGGAATGACGCGTCACTTTGACCTGCCTGCTCGTCATCACACACAATGAAGCCTTTGTGTGTGTGTGTGTGTGTGTGTGTGTGTGTGTGTGTGTGTGTGTGTGTGTGTGTGTGTGTGTTCGTGGATGTGCCTCTGGCCCTAACTGAATTGGCCCTTTTCCAGGGATTGAAAGTTTTTTAAAAGCCAGTGGGAAGTCCCCCTCCACCCTGCAGTTAAACAGAAAAACTGAAGAGTAAGCACTGATTTGCATACACACACACACACACACACACACGCACTCTTTCTCTGACTCATCCACAGTCAGTCTGTCCCCTCTGTGTTTTGTGTGGATGTGGCAGACAGTGCAGGTGGCCATCTCGCCATATCACCCACCTACTGCTGTCGGCCCTTACACAACAACACCAACAAAGTCGGTTATTTTTAATGGAACGTACAGTGCCTACCGCTCTTTGTCTCTTCCTCAACTTTGATAATCAGGAGTAAAAACGGAAGAGAGATGTTAGATAACCGCCTTCCTTCCATCTTTAATCATATTTAAAATAACAGGAACACCATATCATTTAATGCAAACTTATTTAAAAGAGCCTGAAATAACAGCCGCTGGTTCCCCTATTTAAGGATTTATGAGGTTTATTACACTAATCCAGGGACATATACCTTGACTAATAGAATTTTACATTTCACTTCCTCCTTCATGCTAGAAATGGTGCTGATATTTTGACACACAGACAGTAAAAACTGCCCAACAGGGAGGAAAATGTTCAGCTTCTCTTTGATCCACACACACCCTTCCTTTCCTCACTTTCTAACGTCCACGGTGTCACATGGATGCACAGACAAACTGAGCGCAGACGAGAAAAAAAAGAGAGCAATTTCAAAAATGGCCTGCACTGAGGAGTCTTTGCTTCCTCTCTGGATGGAATCGAGAGAATTCAGACACGCTGAGGTCGAAAAAAGCGACAGGAGTCAGATTAAAAGGAACGCACGAGGTGTGGTCAGCCCGGCGACGCCACGCCCCAGGAATTCCCAACATCTCTATCTGTGAGTGGTGACGCTGCAGGTCAGATGGCCTCTGTGTCACCATGATGCGCGCAAACTCACACAAAGTCACGTTTAGCCAGAGCCAGCTAAGGACTGGAGTACCACTGCAGAACCCAGATGTGCCGGCGAGTCAAATCGAGAGCACAGACGCACTCAGTACTCAGAGACACTCACAGCAGCTGCACTCTGATACAGCGATCGTTTTCTTTTTTTCTTTTTTTTTTGTGGAGGGGGGGCATTGTCTAAAAAGCCAGAGGAGTGAGAAGGAGCAGAGCAGAGCAGAGCAGAGAAGAGCAGAGCGGAATCAGGAGATGCACAAGTCGTCAACGGCAGCTTTGTGCTCTTTTTTTGGAAAAGTCGTTGCTCGTGCGCTCGTCGGTCACCATCAAACGGGGAGCGAGCACTCAGCGGTCGGATGACACTTTGGATGTTCGGCGTTTTTTTTGAGTGCAGGACGTCCGTCAAACCCGGATCTGTGTGGAGCAAACAAAGCGATGGAGATACTTCAAGAGAAGAAAGAACGGACACAGTCGGTTCTGTTTTCGGAGAGTTTGCTGGGTCGCTGTAGTTGCTGCAGAAACGCTGACGGCTGCAGACGTAAAAGAAGCGGGTTCTGGGAAGGAGACATAACATGTCATGATGAAGTTAGGTTGTGAGTAGAGAAAAAAAAGGCGACGGAGTATGAAGTCGGTGTGTCTGAGCTTGTGTGGTTTGAAGGCGGCTTTACATGAGAATATACCCCCAAAGTTTGGCAGAAACAGGGACGTCTGCGACACCCGTCTTCCCTCGACCCCCTTCTACGTTTACCTTCTGCCTCTCCCTATCATTCAGCTGCAAACATGCAAATAACATACACAGTACACAGACTATCATCTCATATCATCTCACAACCCCCCCCCCCACCCCCTCCTCTGTTTGCAGGCGCATCCTCCTGCAGGGCAAGTCAGGTCAGGCTGTCCTCACACAGCCCAGGGAGTGCTGTCCTCAGCTCGGGCGGCGGAGGCAAGCCGTCGCGGGGGTTGACTCGGACTAGCCTCTGAGCCTCTCTGCAGCTCCAGACAGGCTCCAGACGCACTGACCTACATCAGCCACAGTCAGACGAGGAGAGAGACTGTGAGAGAGAGGGAGAGAGATGAGTTAAGGGGGAGAGGATGGGCGGGAATGATGGAGAGATGGGTAAGCAGGCAAACGGGGAGGAGAGGCTAGGTTGAAAAATAGCAACATTTATCTAAAAAAGAAAAAAAAAAAAAAAAAGAAGCAAGATACGAGCAGGAGGGAGGCGAGGAGGCGGATTTTTTAAAACTCACCGAATCAAATCCCAACTAGCTCTCTTTGCACACTAAGAGCACTGAAAAAAAAATCTTTTCGTCCTCACCTTTCGCTAATCTTCATTCTTGCCTCACTTTTATCCCTTTGCCTGTCATCCCTCCTCATATAGCCCCCCCCCCCCTCACTCACTCCTTTTCCCTCATCCTCTCTTTCGCTGTCAGTTCAGTTTGATTTTCATCACCTACCATCCGAAACGTCTCTCACTGTGGGAAGATTAGTCCGTCTCTGGCTGCCTGCTTATCTGTCTGCTATTGCTTTCGGCTGCAGGGAGAGAGAGGAGGAGGGGGGAGGAGGGGGGAGGAGGGGGGAGGAGGGGGAGGAGTAGGTGTGTGTGTGTGTGCAGGAAAGGTTTTGGCATCTCTTGTTCGGTTGTTGTGTCTGCATCAGCTCCACTCAGCTTAATGCAAGCTTGTTTTTTTCAGAGAGGATTGACAGAACCTCTGCAGTTTACTACTGTTCCTATGCTCCTTGTTGAGGCAACTGTAAATGTGTGAGTGTGTGTGTGTGTGTGTGTGTAGCTATTTGCAGTGCATTTCTTTCCACGCACAGACCAATTTCATCCAAAGTGAGTTCCACTAGCTCTGTGTGATCACCTCTCCCCAATGCTGAGATCGACACTAAATGTGGATCAATACCAATGGTGAAGCAAATATATCTGGCGGCCGTTAGCGTGACTCCCCTGAGACCAGCTGTAGTAGTGGAAGCCAGTCTCCAAAGCAACTTCAGTCACACTAACAATGTCTTTATCCTAAGGTGAACATCTATCGGCCCTGACGGCTTAGAGAAAAGTCCTGTACATGAGAAGCTACAGTAAAACCCAGCTGGGTCTGTGTATGTTGCTAAAGATTGAAGATGGGTCCAGGCATTTCGAGGGTTTCTTTTCTTCTATTAAGCTTTTGTGATTTACTGTGGGCTTTTCGAGCCCGCAGTTCATCTGTGAAGGACTAAGCCCAGTGTTATGGTTGTGGACATAGTAAATGAACTGGTTTTCAAAGATTGGGAAGTTCAGAGGGAATGAAACCGGTGGTAAAAATCTTCCTTCTGTCACTACAAGTACACCAAAAGCTGGTCCTCTCCCAAAATGACCCCATTCTTACCAAAGAAATGGCTATATTTATTGCTGTTATCTGCTCTCTTATTTGACTTAGTATTAAAGCTAACAGAAATGGAATGGGAGGGAGATTTCAAAGCTAGCTAAGAACATGATGAAATAGCTCTGCTCACATGCTATCAGCTGAGCAGGTTTTAGATAATGTTGCTCTTTTAATGGAGGAGCCAGGGCAGCAGAATGAGCTTTACATTTTTTAACAGTTCTTTGAACAGTTAAGCTAGTTCACGCAACTTCCATATTTTCACTAAGCTAATCACCCCCATGCTGTAGCTCCACGCTGAGCCCACAGAAATGATCGATCTCATTAATTTAAGTTGTAACCGTTAGCCTTGCTAACTGGGTAAATGTCCTAATGCCATTCAGTTTTAATGCTATAACTTGAATGGTTTGACAGAAATGTTCAGTGAGTGCAGACTGAAGTATATCACAGAAAAGGAGAGTAGGGCAAGTGGCGATGGGATGTGGACAATTGAAGCACAGCTTCATGTATATATACATAAGCCTCGTTTCCACTATGCAGTCCGGTACGGGTCGGTTCGGAACAGTTCGCTTATTTCAGTGTTTCCATTACCACGAAAGCGTACGGGTCCCATGGTACCCGTTACCATTTCTGTAACCCTTCTGCTTAGGGTAGCTAGCACACAGGACCGGTTCCAGGCTCTGCTCTCCGTTGTTGGTGAGGAGGCTGTGCAGCGGGAGCTCGATGGCACTGTGCGAAACGAAAAAGTTTTCCAGCTGATTGCCGCAAAAATGGCAGAGAGTGGTTTCAATCGGACCGCGAGCCAGTGTCGTATTAAGCTGAAGAAGCTTGGAGGTGGTTCCAAATTATGGATGTTATTTGTTATTTGCTGTTATTTGCTATTTACGCTTCGGCACGCACTCCGCCCACCCCTGAGGGTCCCCTTTGTACAGTGGGAACGCAAGCTGACCCCAAAGCGACCCGACCCATTCCTGCATAGTGGAAACGAGGCTTTATATGCATATACATTTATGCCCACATTTAATCATCCAAACAGAGGACTTTGTTCCAGTTTAAAAAACATATATCAACAAAACCAATAAAAAGTTACAGCAACAGATCAGTGTTTAACCCTCTAAATGAGAAAAACTCATGAAGAATTAAGATGATAAAAACAAGTCATATACAGACTAAATCCATACAACACACCACACCCACACTACAAATGTGCAGCATGTAACACGTCAGATTACTTTGGAAACATTTGATAGACCCGAAAATTCCAAACAGAGGACGCCGGCCCAGAGCATTATTTCCACTCACAGTCACTCATACAAGTTGAGTATTCAGTTCATGAGTATAGCACTCGTGTAAAACATCACAAAAGGGTTCAAATTCCACGTGATAAAAGTTTGTAACATGAATACAGTCTTCTGATGGGATATTTGAATAAATGAACATGTGCATATATGTGTGTGTTTATAGTCGTGACGAGGATGTATAGCCGATGAAGATGAGGCAGACCAAAACGTTGGAAAGAAAGATTTAAGCAGTAAGTGCTTGTAAACAGTGCCTTAAAAGAGAAAAATTGTATTTGTGTTGATAGACACTAATCACTAATGTTTCTCCGTGCCACGGGGAATGATTTCAGAGGGAGGTTTGCTTTGTGACTACACCTTCTCCATCTTTTGCAGAGGGGGCAAGTCAACACTGGTGAGTGAGTAGAAGGAGATTAGTCAGCCATTTTATTTGAGTGTCTATTTTAGTTCCAACCAGAATGTTTTACAAACCCTAACTAATTACTTTTTAATGCATAACCCTAATCAGATTGTTTTGAATTGTAAACCAAAGAAACTGCAAGTGAGAGTGGAAATTCAATTAAATTGAAAATCAAAATTTCCCCACTGTGGGACGAATAAAGGTATTCGTAAATAAATGGCGACTAAAAAAAAGTTATTCATATAGCTTTTTTATCAATTGAGTGAGTAGTCTAAGCTCTCAGGATATTTACTGTATACTTATACATGTCATACATTAAAAACTTTGTCCAAGGGTTATTAAGGGTTACTACAGATCTAAAAAGAGGCAGACCGTTAGAAAGAGAAGGTTTTGGTATTGAGTAGGTCACTGTACACCTCAGAAGGATCTGATTGTGAAGAAGTGTGGACTAGCAAAAGAAAAATGAGCTGCTGTACAGCTCCATCTGTGTTACTTTGACCAAAGCATGTCATAGACATTTCATGAAGAAAAAGGAGACTATAGCCGCATTCGCACTGTGGGAACCTTTTGCAGTTCCTATAACCTTTTCAGGAACGGGGCCGTTTTCTCCTGCATTCAGACATCCAGGAACTCGGGACCACGACCCTCAGTTCCTATAAACATTTTAGCTCCTCCGAGGCTGGGTCTTTTCTGGGTTCCATAGGAACACATCTGATGGAGGTGTTTGGTGGTCGGTAGCTCCGCCCCTTGTCATGTTGTCACGGCTGAAATGTTTACGCATACAACACGGACACAACCGGTGCGTGTTTAATAGGTTAAACTTACACGTGGTCTCCTTTGTCTGCGACGCTCTGCTCTCCTTCCTTCATGAAACGAAGAAGTATGGCCTGTGCTCGATCCTTCGTCTCCTGACTCTCTCTGTGAGCTCTTCCAGCCTCGATGTTATGGCGCTTTTCCACTAGCTCGCCACGGCTCAGTTTGGTTGTGTTTCCATTACAAACGAGTATACTCCGTGCCTCCTCGACGTGGGCGGGCGGGGTGGTCGTAACACGGCTGCGCGTGTTGCTGCTCACCCTGTGGCTTTTTGTCACACAGAAGGCAAGAGAAGAGAGCCAGAGAAGACTCCTGGCCGCCAGACAAAACAGTATTGAAAAGTACCGGAGAGTTTTGTTACGAGCTTCAAAAAAGACGACGTTTGGAGGTAAGCTAACGGTTGCTAACGCTAGCTTTTATTATCCGCGTTATGACGCTTCCAGTGACGACACTCATCGCCCAATCAGTGGAAGGCAGTCGGTTGACGTTACGTTTTAGTAACGCTTCGGCCCGCTTGGAACCAGGGCTGAGGTGGTACGGAAAATCGTCCCAGTTGCAGGTACGGCGTGCTAGTGGAAACACGCAATAGCGCGCCGAGCCGAAGCGAGCTGGTGGAAAAGCGCCATATGACGCCCGATGTGATCGTCCATGATTAATATCACCATCATGCAGACCATGAACACGGTGGCCTCCCCGCTCTCCATATTAGCTTCTTTGTGGTGTTTTTTCTTCTCTCCTTACTTTTCGCGGGTTTTGTTTTGTTGTTGAATGTGGCGCTAAAGTGACACGTCACAGTCGCAGACGGTTGCGCTGCATCAGTCCCTATCAGGTCCCGACTCATGTGCGAATGCAAACTGAAACAGTTCCCCTGGGGAAGGACAGTAATCAAAACGGAATTCGAGGAGGACCGTTCTTAGATCTGCTCTGTCCGAATGCGGCTAATATGTATCCTTTAAAATCTGAGTTTGCTCAGTCGTTAACTGTTACCAGAACTTTTTTCCTTTTTCACCAGCTTCTTTTAAGGAGGAGAGCTGAAGCACTGCAGCTGTTTTAGATCCCTGCATTATTGTCTGCAGAGAGTGCTTCTTTATGACAGATTTTATAATAACAGCGCGCCACTTTGAAGGATATACATCCCAACGCATGTCATGTCAGCGTGATCTATGTCGTCATGCATGCCATTTTACTACGTTTTGTCTCCACTGTGGTAAGACACAAGGTTAAGTACAACAACAAATATCCAGAACTATGCTGTTGTCATTCTGGAGTTTTTACTTTATGGATGTTCTAATTAAGAGGTTGATGGCGAAGAAGAGGAGTTTGAGAACAGTTTTCAATATGCAAGTTTTTCACTCTCTTATTTTCCATTTCCTTTACACCATGTTTTATTTCCTTTTCACAAACTGTTAGATTAGGTTTAGGCACCAAAACCACTTATTTAGGTTTAGCAAAAGATTGTGGTTTGGTTTAAAAAACACCATATAAATAGAACTCTCAGATTTACCTGATTACCAGCCGATGAAATTGCTGTAATCAGTGGATTTGCTCTCAAAGGCAAATTAAACCTCGATAAGCCTTTTATCAAGAGCTGGACTTTGATATGATTCTGACAGATTTTTCCCGTTGACGAGGGGCAAACTATCTTTGACAGCAGTGATCCTAGAGAGGAGGGTGAGGAAATCCAGAAGATTGTCTGACTCAAATGTTCTAGCTATATTTTTGATAATGCTAAATTGTTGGACTGTAAACATTATCGACAGAATCATGGAAATATATATATTTTTAAACGGCACCTTCACCAGATGAGGAAAAGTCAAGGTTTTATCAGCCCTATTGGGAGCAATGACAAAACTCAGAGATTCTACCATCCATCCATCCATCCATCCATCCATCCATCCATCCATTCATTTTCTCCAGGGGGCTGAGCCTATCCCAGCTGTCATTGGGCAAGAGGCGGGCTACACCCTGGACAGGTCACCAGTCCATCACAGGAACACACAGACACAAACGAGACACACAACCATCCATGCTCACACTCACTCCTCGGAACAAGTTAGAGTCAAGATTGTACCAGAAAGGAAAATTTGATTGAAAAAAAAGTAAATGCATAAAAACAACATTTCACTTAAAACCAAGCAATGTCAAAATTTCTTTTCACATGTTATAGAAGAGCCATGTGAAAGGTAAGCCATGCCAAACTAGGGCAGCTTTGAAAACAACGCTGGTGCATACCGCAGCCTATGTGCATTAAATCTATAGAAGATGGTGAGGAGTTTGTTTCTCATTCGTATGGCACATGCCGCTGCCTGATTATAGATGAACTCTGAAATGCTGCAGTCTGGTTTCAAAGTGACTGAAGATCAAGATGGATAGAGATGTCAAAGTCTAGATTTTCTTCTCATTGCTGCTGGAGAGGGAACTTATCAGGTCCAGATGCAAAGAAAAGTGGGTCACCACACTAAACATGAGCCAGACTCTATACTTCCCTCTTGCATACAGAGAGCCCCTGCTTATACTAGTTCACATATTTACACTTGCCAAGTCGGACCGTTTTCTTCCCGCGATCCCAAAATAGCACCGAGTGGACCTAAAATGAGCGTGTGTCAGTCTGCTTCCATCTGGTGTATACCTTACATCTGCCCATACATCCCTGGCTTCATGCATGGTTCCGCTACAGAGGATCTCACAATTTTATCATAACTACAGGGTGGGTTTCACGTCCCTTTTCAAGTCTGTCTCCTACTGTGGAGTCTTTTGTCTTAATGTCCTTCTCATGTGACATCCAAACTAGTAGCTGCCTAAAACCCCCAGACCCTATCAGGTTGTGCCTCTGCCACTGAAACAACAACCATCTGACAGCAATGGAGGAGTGTGGTTTGGCCAACAGAACTTTTTAATGGGGAGTTTATGGGGTTTTGTGTGTGTGTGTGTGTTTTGTTGGGACCAGGCCAGCTTGATTTCAGGGGGATTTAGCTTCTAATGCCCCAAAAAAGTGTTTGTTGGGAAATTTTAGGCTGTTTGTTGAGGTTTTACTTGGGTTATGAGCTCTGTGTACCATCAAAAATCCCCAGAGCCATAATCCTATTTATAAGCAGAAGAGTATTTTAGGCCAAGACTGCTCTCTCAAGGGCCTCATAGAGTTTTCTAAGTGCAGCCCAGCGTGACCTTTTTCTCAGGAAAAAAGAAACAAAAAAAAAAAAAAAAAAAAACAGTCCAAATCCACGACACACTTTTTCTTCCCTTCTGTTGCCTTCAGCTTTCTTCCTCAGCTTAACACTTTACATGTAGTGACAAATTACGTTGCTGAAAGCACAAGGGGTCAACAGCAACATCTAGATGAATCCAGTAGATGTAAACACTTGGACGCAGACAAACACACACCGACTGGGAAGGGAAATATGATTAGAGTGGACAGCAAGTGTCACGCCATGGGGCAAATCAGCTGTGTTATGATGCGTTATCGGTCGGCCATCAGGAGGTGTGTGCTTGTGTTTGTGTTCATGTCACACCGTCACACACATGAGTCAATGCCCAGGGCGTGTCACATCGATTAGTGTCTCAGGGGTGGTTGCATCTAGAGCCAGCAATGCACCGGCTCAAAATGTGGCGTACCCTAAGAAGCGTGGCTTGTTGTTCCTCTTCTTTGCGCTTGTGACATTTCTTTAAATCTGACTCTTTCAACAAGAGGCAAACTCAAACTTGGGTTTTACTTTTCAAGCTTTGGGCATAATCTCAATCTGTTGTAAGAACACAATACAAATTAAGTTCACTTGTGAGGTCTGGGAACACGGCATTAATGCATACGGTCAATAATCCCTATTTAACTAAGAGTTAATTTTACGAGAGAGCCTTCTTTGAACTGTTATGCTGAAGAAAATAGTTCAACTTTTTCTACACAAAGTTATTTAAGGATCTTAAAACCCTGATATAATTGTGAAGCAACAGTTAAAGAATGTTGTATAATTTACAAAAAGTGAAAGCAGTTGTTAATCAGACAGTAACTTCTTGTTCTGTTTGAACTCCACCAACCTCTTTGAGAAGAATTTCTTTCACCAGTTAGTCAATAACTTTTGGTGTCTACAGTTTTGTGCTGAGTGGACAGTACAGTTTGCTGAAAAGAAGTGAACCAAAACAGCAAAGCTACAGGTCAAAACGACCGAACTCACTATAAAACTTGTTGGAGCTAAGAGGGGCTGCAGATATAAGCACCTTCAAACTTTTACCTATAAACTGAAAAGGGGCAAACTGGATAAAGCAACTGATCACTTACAACAATCAGTCTGAAGAAGTGCTACAATCACAACCAGTCAGTCATCTAAAACTCATCCATAGCTGCCAGTATGGGTCACAGTTGTTTATGTTCTTACACGCTGACAAGATGGAGACCCCAGGTACCTCAACTGTTAGGAATCAGAAATTCAGTGACAAACCAACAGCTGCTTCATAACATCCTCTGGATCCTGAACATGTAATCAACTTGAAGAGCAAATCAAATGCAGCATGTCGTCAATAATTTGTTGCTGCACTTTTCTTTTCTGTTTTGGGAAAATAATAGTTTTTTTTCCCCACACGAACACAACTCCTTTGAAACAGGCAATCACACAGATTTCTAAAAAAGCTATTCGTGGAGCCCCACTGCACAGGAAAACTGCACTCTTAAAAAATCTCTACTATGTATGCTTCTTTCAATCCGTCAGACTTCTCAGCAATGCTGCGGCGCAGTCACAGATCCTGGAAGCTTACTTGGTGAGGCACGCTTAGGTGATGTTACAGGAACCAGAACTACAAAGATTATATTGTATTCTGTGTAATGATAAATTCAAAGAATCCGTAAAAGGAGTTTTACAACAAAAGCAAAAGAAGAAAAAAATCAGGTCGGCATTAAAGGTTAAACACAAATTTTTCTGTAACATTTTGCAGAATCCTGCTTACAATTAAACAAACTGCACCAACCAGATAACTGCTTTCTCAAAGGACACAAATTTGACTCTTCCACAAGGAGTGTTTTTGAAGCATTAAGTGTCATAATTGCATTAAACTTGCTTGTTAAAATTGACATTTCTTTGCTTTGGGCTTACCTTTTAAAAATCCATCATTTAAAGCGACGAGAGAAGGGCGGGTGTTTTCTTATTGTTCTTGCCCACTGCAGCGCTGTAGGTGAGATGCTGAAATCAAACATTTGCCAACATGAGTGAAGCAGTGAGTCTGTTGGTCACATAACAAAAACAAATCAACAGAAAGTAGCAGGTTTACATGGCATAACAAAAAAATGAATTGTTGTGGCCAGACAATGTCGGTAAACATGGCTTGTCCGCCCAAAATTGTGTGAAAATGGAGCTTCTTCAAATATACCTAGAGAATGAAGTTTGGGATCAAACTAAACTAAAATAAGCCTCGGCACTCTGTACATGCTTTAAATTTCCATATTTAAAAAAAAAAAATCTGTTGAGTGTAGCACCCCATCCTGACTGAAAGCGAGCGAGCGAAACTGACGCGATACAAAGCCACAGTCAAATTTCGCGATGGTGTCCTGATACGCAGCGTGACGATTTTGTCGGGAGTGATTCTATTGGTTCGGAAGGTACTCACTTGAAACACAGAGTTCTCTGGAGATTACTGCCCATGCGGCCACCCTTCGGTTCAGATCTTTGTGGTACGGGTGTTTGGGGTCATAAACCATCGGGTGCTGTTCCACGGTAAAGATCAGCTTCTCCTCGTCCGTTATTCCCTGAGTGATGCTGACCTGTTGCTAACTGGCTTGTCAACAGAAAGCAGCGTGTTCATTTCAACCAATAAGAAGTGTTTAGGGGCGGGACGCCGCCACGAAATGTCGTCAAGATAGAGACAGCGCGGGCGATTTTATAAGGGGTCAGCGTCATCGCTGGACGGAGCGACATCGCTCGCGGCATGTCAGGACAGGCTGATTGGAAAGTACACATTCTAGGCTAATGACTTTTTATTAGGGCTGGGCAAGTAAACTCATTATTATCGCGTTAACTTGTTAATATATTTTATCGTGCATTAACACAGGTTTTATTGTTGTAAAAGTCTTTTGAATGCATCACATTCACACAGTTACAGCAAACACCACGAAGCATGGAGTAATAAAATAAGAATAAACTAGCAGGTAATATCACTGTTACAGGTGCTCCTCGGTCTCTGTGTGAAGGTCACTTAGCTAACCGGCGCTACTTCCTGTTTTACTTGTTTCAACATAAAAGAACGTATTTCAAAAATAAATTTTTAAAAAACTCCTGCATTTACAGCCAAGTTGAATTGTCTTCTCAGCGTAGTAGTTCCAGTCTAAAATATCACTTAAAGCAAGGGCGTAATTTTGGGTAGGGACGCTAGGGTCACGTCCCTACCAATATTCAGCCCCCTACTCAGGGTCTCCGCGGATCCTTAAAAAGTATTAAAAAGTCTTAAATAAAAAAAACTTTTTTTAAGGTCTTAAAATGTCTTAAATTTCGCCGATTTTCAAAGAGTGGCCATAAATTTCATCTGGACGAAATGAAAGAAAGATATGTCTGGAGAGTCTATCGCTCTGTGCACAATATGGCGACCGTTGACGTTCGAACTTTTGTGTGTGCGCCAGTACTTCCGGTGAAAACTTCCGGTGATTTGACAGCTAGCGCGTCAGGTTAGGGCCAGTGGCCGTAAACAAAGGTTAACTTATAGCCGAGAAGAAAGATGATAAGATAACGTAGCTAAAAAGACTAGCTTTCTTCAGTAGCCTAATGCTTACCGATTTAGCAAGCCTAGCAGCCTCGTTGCTAATGCTAGCCGCCGTAACGTTACCAACCATACCCGACGTCAAGGAGTTGGCTGAGCAGGGGCAAGATTATGGGGCTGGCATAGTTAACTTCATAATGGGTGAGTGCAGGTTTCATTCACTTGTTTTCATTCTTTCACAGGATTGATTCACTTCATTGGTTTATCCGATTGCTGGCCGCCGAGCCATTATGTGTCTGGGTTTGTGTAGGATCATGGTTGTTAGCAGTCGATAGTCAGGTTGTGTGATGTGTGTGAGAGTGTGTATTTTTTCTATGGGTACGTGCCATTGACTGTATGAGCGCTCTGTGCTCGTTTTTATTTATTTGATTAGATTGGAGATACTTTATTAATCCCGAAGGAAATTAGATTTTGTCGTGTGGTTTATGCAATGCAAAGTCACTGTCCATAGTCTGTGCTTCACGTGAGTTGTCCAAAGTTCTGGTTTAAGTTAACTTGGGTAGTAAAATCGTTTTGCTAGTTGTAAAAGCACAGTAGACATAACTCGAAAATTAGGTTCAATTATAGATTTATTTTGCTCAGAGCCTCAGACAAACAGACAGACAAATGGCAGCGAAAACACACTCCTTCGCAGAGGTGTGACAATTGGGCACGATTGTCCTGTAGTGTGTGGTGTTGCCTTTGGTATCACTGAAGCACACATTTCACACCGAACTTTTTTTAAACACTGAACAGCCTAGAGTGTAGTTTTTATATATATTTTTGCCGTGGTAATGGTCTTCATTTTTATTCTTAGAGGTCTTAAAAAGGTCTTAAAAGTCATTAAATTTGTTGATTAAAAAATGTGCAGATACCCTGCATTATATGAGTTACATTACATAACACTTAGCTGACTTTTTTTATCCAAAGCGACTTATAAGAACACATTATTGGTACAGTCTCTGGAGCAATGTTGGGTTAGTTGTTTTGCTCAAGGTCACTCCAGTCATGGATGGGGGTGTAAACAGAGGTAGCCTAATCGTGGGATTTGAGCCTGCAACCCTGTGATTTAAAGACCAACTCCCTAAACATTAGGATGGCTCGTTAACATATAGCATCTGCGTGCCATTAACTTATGATTGGTAATGCAAAAAAAAAAAAACTGTCGTGGAGCACTTTTGTGTCCCCACCAATGTCAAAATCAAAGTTACTCCCTTGAAATATTGTATAAATATGTATAAAGTAGCCAACCAGTTGATGTTGGCTCAGACACACCGAATAATAATAAAAATACCATTATGATGCAGTGGCCTCAGGGGATTCCTCAAATAGAAACTTTCCAGGGGTTATGGAAGAGACAGGGTGAGCAGGGATCAGACGAGAAAAAGAAATCTGATTGTCTGTGTTTGTCAGCCACATGGTGTATGTTTTTTTTCTTCTTCTTTTTTTGACTCTGTACTTTACGCTCGCTGAAAGCTTGTGAGTGTCAGACTCTTCTCCGCGAGCTCTTTGTTGTTTTTGTAGCCCAGGCGGTCTTATCTAACCAGGTCTCCTGAGAAAACTGGAGACAGAGTGGGCAGCGTGAGGCTGAAAAGCTGTTGACTGTGGAGAATTTGTGAGAGTAGAGGAGGAACTAAAAGTTATGTCAACAGTGAAGCTCGGCAGTGCACAAGCATTCATCTTAAAGCTGTGGTCGGCAACTTTTTTTTAGTCATATTAGCTTGAACTGTCATGGGATTCTGGAAGTAGAATATTAAATAGGCTGTTTAGGAAAAATAACGAAATCTGTAGCTCCCTCTGAAGCCTGTAATCATGCTTGCAAAAACCGAGCGCTCCCGGCTGTTTTTAACCAATCACGTTAGGGTGGAGGAATCCTACCTGTCAATCACAGCTTGTGCACACGCTGCTGAGCGTGAGTCTGCCCCAGCTTGTGTGCGCGAACACTGGTGTGAACTCACGTGCACAACCTCGTCCACAGAGGGGGAGGGGTTTGGGGGGCGATTCGGAGCTTGTTAGAGGTTGGGGGAGGGACCTGAAAGTTGTATCAGTTCGAATTTTCCGACTTTAGACTCGCAATTTTGAAAACCTGCCGACTGCAGCTTTAATGAGTTCATGAATGTTTTTGGATTGTCCTCTCATTCACTCACTCCCTCATCTAAAATGTAGTGTCTAGCAAATAGAAGACATGGGGTAGGGGCAGCCAGATGATGATGCATTTCAGTTATTCACAGTTATGTGTTGCATAAACAAATGCCGACAGAATAGGTACATGCTGGGGCGGTCTGTGGTGTAGTGGGTACAGCAGCCGCCCCATGTACAAGAGGCTATATTCCTCGCTGCAGCTGGCCCCAGTTCAAGTCCCGCATGAGGTGGCCCTTTGCTGCATGTTGTTCCCCCTCTCTTTGCCCCTATTTCCTGTCTCTCTACACTGTCCTATCTAATAAAGGCATAAAAAGCCCCCAAAAATATTTTAAAAAAGAATAGGTACATACCAGTCTGAGGAGATGGACAGCAAAAGTTGACATAAAACTCTGAGCGCCTGTAATTTTTATTATTCAAAATTTACTGGATTCAACCAACAAGCATTGACTGTGGCTTTAATAATCTTCCATAAATATGAATGAATATTACCCCAAGAAAGTATTTCAGAATGTAATGATTTATTTTAGAGCCAAGGAAGACACATTGTTGGAGCTAGCGTGCAAATATTCCCAAACAAGCTACATTACAATGTATCCCCAACATGTTTACTGCTTTGATGGAACAACTTAAGTTTCAAATTTGTGTCGGGTACATGTTTTATTAATCATTTCTCAAATCATACAGCTCAGGCAGACAACTGAGGAGTATTTTTTGCTCACCAGGCATTCACAATATATAAGAAAATCACAATTACAAGCTGTGAAAGTTAGCACGAGCTAACATTAGTGTGCACCATCAGATGCGTGCTCCAGGTCACTACTGTACACTACTTTTGGTGTACCATGTGACATGTTTGTTGTGTACTAGACAGTGATTGAAAAGTTATAGTTAAAATTTTGTACAGCACTACGCTATACCCACTACGTTGTGGACTACACTTGGAAATGAGTGGCAGTCTAGATTAGTTAAAGGCTAGATTGTGCCTTAAAATAAAATCTTACATTTCAATGTTTCTGCTTAGTTCGACAAACATCCCTATTTCTGAACACATTGGTCCAGTTTTTGGGAGAAAACTACCAGGGCTTATACTGATTTCATAACAACTATGAATAGATTTACAGGGGAAATATGTCAAGTTAGTCAGACATCAAAAAACAAGGAAAATTCCAAAACGTGGCAATTATTGTGCTTCAATAAGAACAAACGGTATTTTGGCAAAAAAGATCAATGAGCTTTAAACATTCACCTGTGGAGCTGCCAAACAAAACACAGGAGCTGCATATGGTAAAAAAAAAGAAAAAAAAAAAAAAGGTCTGCTCACACATGGGTGTGAATGGGGCCCAGGGTTTGCACTGCTGCCTCATAATTGATTGCATGTCATCACAGATGATTTTGTTTTTTCTCTGTAAAAGCCAGTATCCTACAATGCAAATTTCATTTTACTCACAATAATTACTGGTGTACAAATTAAACAGCCATAAATGTGATTTAATAGAATTTTTTCTAATGCAGGGTGGCTACGACTTTATCTGACCTCTTAAAATGAAATATGGAGTCAAAATAAAGATTATGCTGTTATTTCCAAATTATTTGTTCATGTAGTGTCTGTGTAAATGTCATTATTTGCCGAGGCATAGATCTCTCACTTAAAGCACAACATGTGAGCATCTGAATATATGTGCACATACACAATATGAGTACTCAAGAGGTTAATAAGAAATGCATTTTTGCTAATATTGTCAGACTTGTGACGGACAGTCAAATCCAACCCATTCCTTGTATACCTACCCCTTCACAGTAGTATTCTGGTAACAGCATATAGAACTTACTGGTCTGTGGTTTGGTTAGCACAGTCACCTCACAGCAACAGGGTTCCTGGTGTGATTCCCAGCTGGGGCCTTTCTGTGTGGAGTTTGCATGTTCTCCCCATGTTCTCTCCAGGTACTCCGGCTTCCTCCTAACGTCCAAAAACATGCATGTTAGGTGAATTTGTGACTCTAAATTGTCCCTAGGAGTGAGTGTGAGCGTGCATTGTGGTATGTCTCGTTTGTCCCTCTCGCCCAATGACAGCTGGGACAGGCTCCAGCCCCCCACCGCAACCCTTAAGTGGGTGTAGAAAATGAATGGATAGATGATCTTGGGACCATCTATACATACAGTTCTATTATTTTTTTCTTAATTCTTTCATTATAATATTTAAAATTTTGTATTGTGACTACCCTATTGCTTAATTGCCACTGTGACAAAACAATTTCCCTGACGGAATCAAAAAAGTATCTATCTATCTATCTATCTATCTATCTATCTATCTATCTATCTATCTATCTATCTATCTATCTATCTATCTATCTATCTATCTATCAGACATTTCTTTTACAATTCTGACCATATATTCATTAGACCCAACCAAAGTTAACTTGGTGAACGTCACTTGAGGACATCTGCAGCCATGAAAGGCTTTATACAATTGTTTGTTACAAGATCTGTAAAGAGGCATTCATGAGCAAAATCCGCAGAGTGTCTCTTCAAGGTAACCCACAAAATGGCCACTATTTCAAAACCTCTTTCATACCTTTGCTGAACTTTTTGAAGAAACGTGTTCTTTTAGCATGAGTCTGCAAAGCATTTCAAGTCACATCACCAAAGCATGCGTTGTAAATGCTAAAAAAGACAACAAAAATTGAGCCAAATCACAGATGAAGTCTTCGATTTATTCACTTATCAATACTATCCTGACGAACACAGTCTTGTCGTATTGGCAAAAGTCCAAATCTAATCTAATCCAGCAAAATATTTAATTCTAAAAAAGTTATTACATCAATAAATACAAGCCACCGTCAGATTATTTGTGCCTAATCCTCCATGTTTTCTCTGTCATGACTGACTTGAAAACAAACATTTCTGATTCCATAAATCCTAAATGGAGCCAGCAACCATAGATGTTGATTGACACCTCAATCAATCCAACAGGAGCTTCCATTTCTTGTCAACAGGCCAAGCCAACAGCGGTCTTTGTTTTCAGGAAGTGCATGCTCCTTTTCCTCTGTGTACAGGCATCAAACACACAATGAAACTAAATATTATAACTTACCTCATCACTTATTTCAATCATTTTTATACTGGGAACATGCCTATGCTTAAAAAAAGTAATTTTGGAGTCTCCTAATGGCAGATGCCTAGAGATACTTTTGGATAAATTGGGTAAAATATAAATGTATTTGTTGTATTCTTATTATATTTGGACAAGGACTTGTTAGGGCATTTTTTGTGTTTGTTAAAATTTGGCGATTCCTGAATGCCGTATCTGTAGAGTACAGAATGAATCAAAATGCCGTCCATTAACGTAACAATTTCCCTGTAAAAAGAATGTATTTAGCAATAACAAAGTCACTCAAAGTTAGTCATTTAGAAGTAGCTTAGAACTTAGATATGAAAAACACTGGTCTGGAACACGAATCTTCAAAATGCTAATCACTGAAAGGCCTCCTCTTGACTGCGCCATCCAACAGAAAAATACATTTTTCTGGCCTGATACTGAAGGACATTTATTATTACAATTATTAAGGATTTTCAAATGTGCTAATTTGACTGTTGTTTCGTTGATCTTGTCAAATATAACAAGTGAAAAACTACCACAACTGCAACCAAGAGCAAGGTACCCTTCTGTTCTGCAGTGGCTATATTCATATATATTCATATATACCCAGTTAAGACCTTAGTATATATAAGCCATGACCAAATAACCAGTATTTTCTGAGCAACTCAACTTAGATAAGGCCATAAACTCCTGCTGGAGTTTTCAATGCATCTTGTGACACATCCTACTGCTTTACGACACATGCCTGAGGCTGACTGCTGGAAAAATGGGGAAAAAAACTTTAGGCGCAAGGGATAAATCAAACTAAAGCTCTTGGATTGGATGTAATGACGATTCTGGACGAGAGCTTGAATTTCAGTCGTGTAGGAGGATGAAATGTATTCATTGGTCATTAATCAGAGTGTGCTTTGTAACATGCAATGGATAAACGATGAGTATTTTATCTGCAACCTATCTAAACACCATTATCAGAATACTGTTATGTTCAAAGGAAGGTCAATAGCCGTAATATCGCTGTGCGTGTAAACACAGCCGCGGCCACAAATTTTATCCCACTTGAAGGGAAATTAGATTCTCTCAGTTAATTAAATAAAGGACTGTTTGACTTGGTGGGATGGGCGCACTCATGCAGTGTGTGTGTGTGTCTGTGCTGTGGGGACTCTGAGGTCACAGCAGAAGTAGTGAGACAGCTATCACATGTGGACGGCTCCAAGTATCCACATGTTCCCTCCTTCTCTCGCTGAGATGCACATTTATGTTAATGCCACACCACTGTGCCACACTGTTGTCTCGGCATCACATTACTGGAGCGTGATGTTCCCTGCTCCGGGGCCAAACTCTCCGACTCCCCTCGTGTGTGTGTGCGTCCGTGCGCGCATGTGTGTTAGTCCTCCAAATCTGTTTGCAAACTGATGAGCCCAAGCCAGGGAGTGGGTTCACACTGGATTAGCTCTGAGTTGCCTAAACACCAGATAGCAGAGATAACAGTGTTTTTGTGTGTGTGTGTGTGCTCTGAAGGAAGGGGGGGCTGATATCAGCAGGAAAACACTGATAAGGCTTTTTCTGCATCTGCAGTTGTAATGGTCATGACTCTTGAAGTTAACGAACAGCAGCCATGTTTATTGACCTTTATAGTGAAATCTTGTTTACTGAAAACAAAGGGAAAAGGGGAGATTAAGAGGGAAGAAAGACAGATATCTTTCAGCCGGCAATAGATGTGCATTTTAAGATTCTCTTCCTCCCACCAGCTGGAGCGCAGGACCCAGTGGGAGGAGGCCGTCATCTTCACTTTTGCTCCTTCTCCCTCCGTCACTCACCTTTACCCCATCTCCATCTTTTCTCCCCAGAATTAAACCCATCAAGATTAGGCTTCATCCTCTCGTTTCGTAGGAGGTGAAGGGGAATCCACGAAGGCTCTGCCTGTTCCCCAGCCGATCGATTGATGTTGAAGTGTTTAACTCACAGAGGGCTGCATAAATGCTCTGCATCCCATGCTTTATGCACAACACCAGGCAAATCCTTTTCAGCACTCCATTGATGTTGCTTGTTTTACCTGAGAAATATAACGCTAATCCCCTTGATGTGCACCAAAGGGAGAGGAGGTGAGATGTGTGGGGGCGAGAGGGGTGGACCTCCTGTCTGTCACCTAAACAGAAGACAAACAACCCTGTCTCTTCTTCGCCTCTCAGCCAAGCAACGTGGGCCAGAAAAAGGAATACCAACAGATCACCTTGAAACCTCAAAAGGAAAAGGAAAATGTAAACCAAAACCAAAGAGGATCCTGAACATTCTTACTGACATATGAATTGTGGTATGGAATTTATGGAGCTACTTTTTTAAATCAACAAGAGCATCACTAAGAGGATTGGCAAGCTCTACCAACCAGTGGGGAAAAACAGTTTGATACACTTTTCCCGAAAGAAACAGAAGAAAGAGCTCCTTAAAAGCGTGTTTCAGAGCCATTTTGGGACCTCTGAAGCTCACCTGCATTTCAAAAAAGGGAAACCAGGGTTAGTGCTCTCCGGTCACACATCTGTGGGTAGTACTTTCTGATGGATCAGGAACCATTAGACCAGAGTTTCGGATTCCATTTGTTTGTCAAACACAAACAGTGATGCCGTCAGAGAGACACAAACAGGGCTGGCTGTAGCTAATGGAGGCTAAGTGGTTGTCCTACGTAAGGGTTGGCCTGTGTTCGAAACCACATACTACATACTACATACTACATACTTGCATACGGCATACTCATCGATCAGACAGTATGCAGAGCGTTTACCCACAATGCATTTCGCTCCTACCCGAGCCGAAATCAGCCGGCCTGAAGCTGATTTCGCTTAAGCTCTAAACTCTGTAAACTTTAGCAACATTTGAAACATTTTCAGGCGAGAAAGTAGTCGTTTAGATCCCCAACGTGTTGAAAACCTGCCAAAATACTGGCTATTTACAATTTTGTTCCGACGAATTCGGCACTACTAAAGCTAGCCGCAGTTAGCAACGCACTTCCGGTTATTTTCACAAAATAAAATACCCATTGCCTTTTATCATAGGGAAAGCCTTTACGATACAATTGGTGCTTTTGTTTTGAAAACAGGTAGTGAACCTACCCTCGTTGTAGCTAGCTTGAAACTGCCGTTTTGACAGGAAATGACGATCGGCGACGTCAAGTTACGTTACATCTTGGGTAGTTTGAGTATGAGTAGTAATGCATACCCAACATTTCGGCGAATCTAATATGCATTCGGGAAAAAAGTACGAGTAGTAGGAGAAGTATGCGCTTTCGAACACAGCCTTGGTGTTTCGATCCACAACTTCCACAGCTCTAATGTGAAGGTGTGCCACAACAAAATGCTTCATTCCAAATATACCCCCCATAAGTTCTTTACTCGTAAGTTGCTTTAAATAAAGGCTTTTGCAATAAATGAAATATAATGCTAAACTTGATGTGGAACATTCAGTAAAACCAAGGTCAGACTACGCGATTTTCAATATTGGTACATCAGGTATGCTACAAATGCTTGTCTCATTAAACAGAGCTCCTGCAACTGAAGTTCAACTTGCTTTGAAAAGCATTTTCTGTTCACACCATATTTCTACAGTCTGGTATGATTTTGCGCAATAGAGGCATGCGTGTTCTTGCCGAACTTCCACCACAGTCTGCTCCGTTTTTTTGAGTCAGAGCAATGGCACTTACTTTGCCATTCTCTTCATGTTCGTTGTGTGTTTTGGGGTTTTCTGTATTTTGTTTCTCCTGATTGGCTGTAGCTCCACGCTCAACAACTCCTCCCCTTCAGACTCCTAAAACATATTTAGCATGCTAAATATGCTTATTTAGAACATATTTAACTCTGGTATGTATCGGCAAGCCTCACATGTCACCTATTCGAAGCTTTCACAGATTGGGAACACTTATTTCTCTCTAAACTGGGCCATCTGTTGGCAACCTTCAAAATGTACCTCTAACCTGGAAATCCATCTTAAAATCTTAAAGTTTGAACTAGGCACTAAGTTTGCACTGAGTTAATTGGAGTCAGCAGTTTATTAGGGACCAAGGAGTGAAACTGCATGGCCTATTGTATCTGTATGAGTTATTTTTCTCAGTTATTATTCTTTTTCTTTGCAAAAGTTACTCGAAAACTCATTAAGTTTCGCGTGGGATGACGAAATTCGGTAGACTCATTCACAATGCCCAGACGCACAAAAAAGTCTCCTGCCGCCATGGTCCCACGTCCACAGAAAGGAGGCCATTTTGTATAGAAAGTGCGTTTTGGTGCCATTTTTGACCGATTCCAAGCCTTGCATATGATCGAACTAGTGCTACAGATTTAATGCTACAAGCTTCAAACTTGGCCAGGTTACTCTTAAGACATGGGGGGGGGATTCATTGAAAACATTTCCAAACTCTGAACGGTGTGGGCGTGGCCAGGCAGTAGACTTGTAGTCAAGACCGCTTAAACCGAGACCAAGACACTACCAAGACCAAGACAGACTGAGTCAAGACCAAGACAAAGTCGAGACGAGACGAGACCGAGACCGAGACCAAAAAAACAAAAAAAAACAGTTAGTGAGCTAGTGTTACACCATAACTTGCATCAATTGAATAAAAGCAGCATACTGGGGTAAGAGGTTCAGTCCCAGTTTAAATTCAATTTCAACTACAGACAGAACAATGCAGAGACAGAGCATGTCATGAATGTGTGTGACTGTGAGCTCACTCACTGTAAATGTTTTCGTAGACTGGGTGAGATTAACTATGTATAGCAATTGCATGACAGCTGTTACTGCACTATTAGATGATTGAGACTCCTTTGTCTGCTGTTGAGGACTGATATTACTGACTGATTGGTACTAACTGGTCCAAAAGTCATCTGATAAAACAGCTAACACCTCCAACAGCTATGGGGAATATGTACCTAATTACAATTATACTTAATTTGGATGAAATTGAAGATACACAATTATAACCTTGCCAGAAATAGATTAAGCCTGTGAAGTCAAAACAATGAGATATGCAGATGTTATTTAAATGTCAATGGTCACATTTATTTAGTTAAACAACTCCATAAATAAAATACAGTAAACAACAATGGTGGAATTCGCTGACATTATTGCTACTAGGTCTGACTGAGACTGAGCTACGACGTAAACCTAAAGTTTCGCGCTGGCTCTACACTCGCGTCTTTTGATTGGATGAGCGCCAGTTTCTTAATCACAACAAAATACATGTATGTCATTGATTGGTTGCATTTGAAAGGTTGCAGTTGAAGGGCGTGAAAGGCGAAATATTTTAATGTTACATTATCGAATGTTATGTTTTGTATCATGGACATTATTTGTTGCAAATCTCCCGAGATCAAGACAGTGAGACCAAGACAAGACCGAGGGATCCGAGACCAAGACAAGACCAAGACCAAAGACGGTCGAGACTGTGACAAGACCGAGAACACGTAAAAGTGGTCTCGAGATATCCAACTCTACCAGGCGGTGAAAATCATGTGATGGCGTTTGTGATTTGAAAGCCTTATCATCATTGCAGGGTCATGAAACTTGGCACACACGTCCACCCTCTCGACCTCGTACGTATGTAAAGGGTATCGTGTGTGGGCGGAGCAAAATGGCTCAGTGGCAATGACTACATGACAATAAAGTCATCTTGATCATTGTGCTTATTCAGAGATGATACGCTCCTTTTTGAAGGGAACAAGCATCGATCCCACGGTGTGAAGAGTTAGAACACTACATGCTTTACAGGGGGAGTCCAAACAGGTGGGATGAGGCCTATAGTGGAAAAGTACCGGACACAGGGAGATGGGGGGAGTTTTCCCACACAGGGTGGAGACGTCTGGATGGAGCAGAGATGGAGTACGAGGCTGATATCGGACCAAGGACCAATCAGGGAAAGCCAAGTCTAAACCACGGCTCCTCCCTGACTTTCGGACCAATATTTACATCATATTTGTATGGTAATATAAAAGTGTGTTTAGAGAAAGAGTGGTAGCCTTTTTCTGATCAGACTGCCTGGCAGAGAGAGGTCCACAGCGCTGTGGAACCTGAAGCTTTAAATAAATTCTGAGCTCGATTTGGAGTTTGTGCATCTTCTCTCAGACAAACGAACACAACGGTTATCTAAATGGCTGTTAAACAAAATGGACGATACTGCCCACCCTCTGCACAGCGACAGAGTGAAAGGCTTTTTCAGGGCAATGCGGGAGGTCATTTCTGCCAGCAGCAACAACCTGTAACAGGTTGTGATTGTTGAGATTGCTGCAACATGCCAAAAATCAATGCGAGAGTTCTAAACAAGGCCTTCTTCCATCCCCTGTCAGTCAGAGAGCTTGTTTTTATTATTTTTTCGTTCTGTGTCTTATGCTGCCTCATAGTTTTTAAAGCAAAAGTGATTTATTGCACAAGCTTTACTGACAAAACAGCCAAGATCTGTTGTGACTGTGTCAGCGTGGTGTCAGATTCAGCCAGAATAAAACAACATTTTTGTAACAAATTAAGCATTTTCAACACTTTTGCTTCCAGGTGTTTCTTACTGACTGAAAACAGTCAATGTGGCTCACAGATTTTATTATTTGGGTTGCCAGAAGGTAAGTATTTAGGTTGTTGGAAAATATTACTGTTTTAGCTCTTTATTCTTTACTTTTTTTGTAGTGTTACCGGGGATAAACCGGTACAGACAACTTAGCCATTTTAAATTGTATTTTTAGGTACTCATCACACCGGTCACAGAGACACATCATTTGTTCCCATTTCTTTTGCTGCATCTCTGAAAAACAGCAAAGATAACACAGTCTGACAGACAGAAAACAGGATTTCTGCAGCAACAAGGTGATTCCCAAAGAGCTGTTAGCTGAAAACTTGGCATATCTCAACATGGTGTGCAGTGTGTCCTTAAAGGGATACGCCACCCCCAGGCCAAATTAAGTGTATCCCCGCATTCCCGATACATAAATAAGTGTGTGGGAGCGTTTTCCTGGCGACCCAGGCATTGTCTGAATCTCACAGCACTGACCACTGCTTGGTTGCCCGTAATACATACATGCTAGTGTCGCCAGCGTCGCCACTCGAAATATTTCGCCCAACGTGAATTAATTTACTTGATTTACCTTCTAATTACTGTGTGAGTGGTGTACTTTCACATCGAGTGCAAATGACTGTCTAAATCTACACAGAAGGCTTGCTTTGCTCATGTCGGTTTGGGAACTAGTTTCCAGTGCGGAAAACACAGCCGAAGCACACTCCCCGCTACGTCATTGGGAACCCCCCCCCCCCGGCTGCTTCACGCTGGTTTGTTTGAAGAAAGCGGGGGTGGGGATTCCCAAAGACGTAGTGGGGAGTGTGCTTCGGCTGTGTTTTCCGCACTGGAAACTAGTTCCCAAACCGACATGAGCAAAGCAAGCCTTCTGTGTAGATTTATACAGTCATTTGCACTCGATGTGAAAGTACACCACTCACACAGTAATTAGAAGGTAAATCAAGTAAATTAATTCACGTTGGGCGAAATATTTCGATTGGCGACGCTGGCGACGCTAGCATGTATGTATTACGCGCAACCAAGCAGTGGTCAGTGCTGTGAGATTCGGACAATGCCTGGGTCGCCAGGAAAACGCTCCCACACACTTATTTATGTCTCGGGAATGCGGGGATACACTTAATTTGGCCTGGGGGTGGCGTATCCCTTTAAAACATTTGAGGAAACTGGACAAGTGGAGGACAAAAGAAGAAGTGTCAGGCCTAAAGAACTATCTACAGCAGATGAACAGGATATGAAAGTGATGTCCTTAAGAAAGAGGAAAGAATCCAGCAAAGACCTGAGACAGGAGCTGAGCGATGCATCTGGACCTTCAAATCAAATCAAATCAAACTAAACTTTATTTTTAAAGCACTTTTCATACATTTAAATGTAGCGCTAAATGCTATACATGTTTAAAAGCATCCCCACCCCACCCTGCCCCACCCCAGCACATACACACAAACAGACACATGCACACACACATAAAATAAAATAAAATAAAATAAAAATATATATATTGTATGATTGTATTTTGTACATTGGTGGCTATATTCTAAGAATTGCCAACCAAGCTATATCCATGAAAAACACATGAGCACAAGCTCATCTCAGACAGTGAAGTTATTCCAAGAGGTCTGTGGTTATTTCAGCAGGACAATGCAAGACGTGGTTCTGGAAATCTTATAACGGCATGGCTTCAAACACACAGAGTGTGTTATTGACGAGCCTCCAGGCACTCCAGATTTGTCTCTTTTAAAGAGATGCTGTTGAGCAGCTGAAATCTTGTATTCACTGAGAATGGACACAGCTTCCTGGAAAGTGATGTAACACAAAGGTAAACATATCTTCAGCTCAACTTTTTTGAGTGCGTCGCTGGCATCAAATGTTTAACGAGTTCATCGTTTCGAAATACAATGAAGTTGGTCAGTGAATCCTTTCTTTAAACACGTGTCTGTTAAATAAAGGTTCAAATGAACTAACAAATGCCAGACTTGCGTTTCTGTTTGATTTTAGAAATGTTCCCAACTTTCCTGAAAATAGGGTTTATAATTTGTGGCGGTCTATGGTAGGACGAGAGAAAACACAACGAGGTGTTGCCAGACCAGGCTGTATTCATCAGAAATGGTTGTTTGTTAAAAAAAAAAAAAAAACATCGATGTGTTCTCAGGGGAGGAGGCCAGGGTGAAGCACAGCCTGACGTGGACATCAGACATTCGCTTTTCCACATTCTAAACAGTTTTTTTCTGTTTCCCAAACCTCACACATGACAGTAATCTTTTCTCAGTCCAGACACAAGTTTTAGTCTTCTACCCTAGATTTAAATCCTACAGAGTGGGGGCCGGCAAACCCTTAATATTGGTCATTTGAGAAGGCAAAGAGAAGTGCAAAATTTGGCAGTTAAATACAAGTGAGCCATTAAGCAGCAGTGACGTTAATCGGAAAAGTAGTTTTAAATCTTTAGAGACAGCCCGACTGGTTTTCAAGGGCAGCTGAAATCGTAGTGTATGTCTTTGTCACCTTCAGACACATCCACACACATACCCAACACTCATCTTTATGTGTGAGGGTGGGAAAGGAGGAGCTCCCGTTTCCTCCAAATCCCCTAAAAGCTGTCATTGACTTCAAACACTTTGAATTCTTCACAGTGGAGCGCCTCTGCTGCATGACAGCGCCGTCTGCCATTATTGTTCTATAGCTTCCTTAGATGAACTCTGCAGTCCAGAGCTCGGGCTCTGATGCATAAGGACCACTTTTCTTTTAAATCATCAGAAATTAAAGTGTTATTTAGAAATGTAGGATAAGCCCGCCATCATTTCTTACGACATCATGCCCCGTGCCAGGACAGTCTGATCTTGACCGGAACTTTCACGGCGTCACATCTTTCTCAAGATAGAAGACACAAATGAATGAAAGTTGTATATTAATATGGCAGAAAGAGAAACTTCATGTCCAGTATAGTTCAGATCTGTCTACAGAGTGATCATTTACCAACTTAAACAGTGCATTAATTTTCATGAAGCATGTGTAATTTATGAGTGGTGTGGGATTGCCTGCATTTATCAGTGTCAGAGTGACATGTGTGGGGTGATAATTTATTCTGTGACCCAAATTTATGTGTTGAAAGGCTACAAAACCGCGCTCCAGCCCTCCCATCCGATTTCACAGCTCATCACTGTCAGTGCAATATACCGCCGATGTATGTAAGTATGTATGCGCGCCTCTGTGAGGGAGAGTCTGATAAAAGGGCCGTGTTATCCATCTTATCCAGAGGAGATGTTTTGAAAGGAACTCTGTTATTAATAAATGCATGAGAGCCGACAGAAAAAGGAACATTCTGCAGCTTTGCAAATATAAAAAGAGAGGGGAAGAGGGGTGGGGGGGTGGAAATGTTCCTTGTTAGCATTCTTTTAGACGCTGCATGCGCTAGGAGCCAAGTTCTAAATGAGAGACGTATTATCTCTGGTCAGCTTTCCTATCTATTATTCACAGCTCTGTAAGAAACACTGGTGGCGAGATCAACAGCAGTCACTTACAATATATCCCCCAGCAACTGTGTCCTATTCATGTGCAGAAGAAACCTTAATAACCGCGGAGCCAGATAGTGGAGAGGCTGTAAAGTTGGCAAAAGCTCGTGGAGGCACACGGCTTTGATTTTCAGCCCCGGTATGAACACAAACTAGATTAAGTAAGGGGAAAAAAAAAAAGACAGTTTTTGATGTATTATTCAATAGCAGGTAATGCATGGGTATTGTGTACTGAAGGTGTTCAATGAAAGGGAATATTGCTTGTCCTTTGGGGGGATTTATTTTTTTTTATTTTGCCATCTACATTCATCTACAGCTGACTTTAAAGACAACAAAAAAAAAAACCTTCAAAAGCTTATTGCTTTATTGAAAATTCCCATCCTGCAGGACAAACAGAAGCATTAGCAAGTTCTCTGCATCCACTGGTGTCGGCAGATTGAGGATTCACGTCTGGTCTGAAATGTTAATAAATTCCAGAGGAAATTGCTTTGTGCTGATCTGTAATATGACAAAACACCTTGACTTTGATCCCTGGTGCAGGTTGTAAGCTTGCAAACACACGGATGGGATTTTCAAATGCAAATTCTCCATTGTGTTCGGGCTTAATAGATAATGCGTTAACAGATTACGAGCCTTCCGAGTGGTCTGTCAAATATTTAGCACATGTTTTTGTGATGTTGAATAATATGTGATATATGATCATTATTTGTGTGACAGTTGTGCTGCATGTTTATTATGCCGGAGCAAAATGTGAATAAAGACAGAAAACCAGATGAATTGTTGGCATGCTTCCACCTTTATGTGCTGTTTTTCAAAGCTGAATTTTTAAATCTGCTTCTATGGAGACACATTCGGCTTTGAGTGTTGTCCTGGCACTCAGAGAATATTTAACAAGCCAAATAGCCTTGCTTTTTGTTTCTGTCTTTCCTTTATTTTTTTTTTTTGGGGGGGGGGGATTTTTAGGTACTTGGCTGCTGTCAGTTGCTATGCAACCGCATCCTCCAAATTGTCAGGTTCAGGGCCTCGCACCCCTCCTTTCCCTCCCTTTTTCCAAAAAAGCAGCAGAAGGGAAGGTACTTTGCACATGAACTGAGGCGTACGCAGAGAGCCCCACCCCCCCTTCGGGATTTCTCATTTAAATAAGTCCCTTTATTTCAATATTTGAGCTCTCCTCAAATATTAGAATTTTCCAGAGCTTGGATGTATTTTTACCAGCTCACCTTTGTTCAGTACGTTTCCGCTTTACTCTGCATTCACTCGCCAAGCCTTGCAGCTTCTCATCTTGTTCTCGCCCATTTCTGCTACGTTCTTTTCATCAGAAATCATTTTCCCTCCCTGTCCTCGTCTTTATCTCTCTCTCTCTCTCATACACTCGCGCACACACACACACACATGCACACACACCTCTCTTTCAACCAGTTTTCATACTGTATGTCTTTGAGGCAGACTGTCTCCTTAATTGGGTTATTCGTCTCTTCACCGGTCTGATGCACTGAGACACACAAGCACTCGTGGACAGACACACACACACACACTAAGTATGCACACGCACACAGTTTTGATGCGTGGAGATGTTTTTGTACAAATTGTTGCTGAAGAAGGAGAAGTGCAGTCACGCATGTGTTTTATTCAGGCCTATAAGGGAATGTAGGGCCTGTGTTTGATTGGATTCACTGTTATCACAGACTGCACAGCACCTATGGAACTACTTGTGGTGCATTTAGTTCTGATAAACCCTCATAAAGAGGAACTTTGAAGCCTTTCCAAGCACACCAACCCAGCAGATCGGACAGAATATCGTGACTAGGTACAATGGTTACGTTTTCCTCAGAGTAAGGGGACACAAATACATGTGGACAGATGCACAAGGGCATGCAGTGATGATGAAAGGGCACATTTTCACAAGGTATGGGAAAGAGGGCGCGCACGCATCCAACCCCCATCAAATCCCATGTCCAAGCCTCCCTATACATCCTTCCTCTCTTCTCCGTGTCACTCTACCACAAACTTGCATCCCAGTGAGGTGACCCTGTTTTAATATGAGCTGAAAAGGTCGCTCCGGTCCTGTCCACTGATTCAGAAAGACCCTCCTAGGCCTGTATGCATGGCTGCGCTCCAGTGTAATACCTCCAGACACCAGGGACATTCAGTGTTTACACCACCACTGACACTTCTGTCCTTCTATCTCTCTCACACACACAAACACAAGTAAAAAATAGAAATTAATGAACAGATAAAGGTAAGAAGGTGGGTGCCAAAGCCAGATTAACACTTTCTGAGGCCCGGGGCTAATTACCAGGATGAGTCCCTTCATATCATGTTCTGATGCATGACCTCACACAAACCCACTGACACATCAGCGTACACAGTACCAATCTATGACAGACTACCGTTTAAAGTGAACTGGTAATATAATTTCAATTCAATTCACTTCAATTCAATTAATTTCAATTCAAGGGTAGCTTTATTATCATTGCAGTAGTGTTGACAAAGCTGACAGAATGAGGATGGGGAAACAAAATGTATCTGAATAAACCTATTGGCCTATTTGAAAATGTAGGGAAAAGAAAGTATGAAATTGGTGATTTGGTGACTTTGGCAAATCATTACAGAAAATTTAATAAAATCCATTTGCTATCAAGTACAACAAGTTAGGCCCAAACAACATTAAATGAACTGTTTTTTGAAAGTTACTTAATTTATAGAAATGCATCCTGTTTTTGTAAACTCATCAAAAACTATAAAACAATGTAGGGCCTATTGTATTAAACAAAGCTCAATGAAGGCCGCGGCTATGGCTCAAACGGTTTGGGCATTGAATGGTTAACTTACTCCGGGAGTAAGGCCCTGGTACATGTCCGGTCACTCACAACAAACCCCAAGCAAGAAGACAGGCAGGAATGTATGCATATTTGGAGTAAACTGTTTGAAATGTGCACACAAACACGCTAAAACTATTTTACACATTAATGGGGCATATTGAAGAGGCAGCCGCGGCCCGTCAGAGAAAAAAACATGACTCACCAAGTGACTTCAAAAGGCCCGTTTTCTGCTCTTCTTCTGTGCGAAATCACTAATGAGCTCCTCAAAGTCCATTTGGGCCAGCATGTCGTGCTCAATTGACATTAAAGTCAGATTGTTAAGTCTCTCCTCCAACATTGTCGTTCTCAGCTTGTGCTTGATAATGCCAAGTTTGGAAAATGACCTCTCCCCGCTGGCATTGCTGACAGGCATTGTAAGGTAAATCCGCAGTGCTATGTCAACATTTGGAAAAACTAGATTCCTTTCTCGAATGAATGACAGTAAGTTCATCGGCTGCCTGTTTTCAGTGGAAACTTTTGCAAAATGCACAAACTGCCCTAGTTCATCAGGGAAATCATCAGCCAGGTCTTCGTGGTATTTTACCTGCAGGTTGACGCTTTTCTCGCGTATTTCACTGAGGGACAATTTGTCCAGTTGCGTTAGAAATCCGAAGTATGTGCACGTTTCTTTGTACACTGCATGTCTCTGCTGTAATGCACTGATCAGTTTGTCTATTATGACAAAGAATGTCTCCCGAAAGCGGTCTTCTCCCGCATTGGGCACAAGGGTAGGTTCGTCGGTGTCATCGGCCAGGGTGGTGCGCTTCACCTGTCGAGTCACAGTGTACTGCTGTGACAGTGTACTGCTGTGACAGTGTACTGCTGTGACAGTGATAGCGATTTGGCCTGGGATTCCGAGTGTTTGAACTGGGAGCGTAAATTGGACACAAAATCTATGAGGGACTGGAGTAATTCCACAGCAGTAATTAGGTCCAAATCCACTGTCTGCAGGGCCCTGCTGGTGATTTCAAATCTTTGCAGCACGGTATCCCATATGATGGCGAGGAATGCTGTCTCGAATCTATTCATTTTTGCCAGAGACTTCGCCTCCTCTAGTTCGGCTGATTTCTGATGGTCATCTTCTGCTATCTCATTTAAAGTGTCGAGGACATTTCTGAAATTTAAACGGAGAGCTTTTGTAGCCCGTGCGTGTGCCGCCCATCGCGTCGATGAAAGTACCTTCACCATCTCCATGCGCTTGTTCTCGTTAGACTCCAGTCTATCCATTAATATTTTCCAGCGGCTAGGCGAAGCTGAGAAAAAAGTGAAGATGGATTGAACTAGCCTCAAAAAAGAGCTGGCGTCACGGCAAGAATCCACACTACAGACCCCAACAAGGTTCAGGGAGTGGGCTGCGCAAGGAATCCAATCAGCAAGGGGGTTTATTTTCTGAATTCGGGCACGCAATCCCTTGTACGCACCTGCCATGTTAGACGCATTGTCAAAGCACTGTCCCCTGCAATTTTTAATGTCTATGTGCATGTCCTGCAGCACACCTGTGACGGAGTCAAAAAGGGACTCGCCTGTATGGCTAAAAATGGGCAGAAATTTCAAAAATCTCTCAAAGATCTTGCCCTCCTAAGACACATAACGCACCACAAATGTTAGTTGGTCAATGTGACTCAAATCCGGTGAAGAATCCACAATAAGTGAAAAATACTTTGCGTGTTGTAGGTGCATTATTATCTCTGATTGAACTCGCTGGCCCATGAGTGCAATAAACTCCTCGCATATAGTCGACGACAAATAGGAGGGTGTCCCCCGCCCCTTATTTCCAAAACGTTTTAAGTGTTCATCCAAAAAAGGGTCAAACTTGGCCAGCAACTCTAAGATGCCCAAATAATTCCCGTTGTACTCTGAGCCAAGTGTTTCATTTTCTCCCCGGAATGCGAGCCCACGCTCTGACAGAAATTTTATTACGGCCACAACTCTCCTCAATACCTCTTTCCAGTAATTCGCCTCATCTTTCAGTTGATCCTGCAGCCCCGCGTCGATCCCACGCACCTGCGTGCATGCAAGCCAAGTAAGCACAGCCTTTCTGTGGGGCTGGCCCGCTTCATGCATCTCAACTTGGTCAACTGAATGTTTCCAATCAGAGAATCCGTGCGTGAAAGCGGACGAATCGTTACTGAATAGTTTGCAAAAAAAAAAAACACATTTCCAGTAGATGGGGAGTAAGACAACCATTCTCTTGCCACCTTCTCTCCATTTCTGAGCGAGCGACTGAACAATGTTTTGCTCAGACATCGCTTCTGATTTTTATAGCTCCTTTCAGAAGCCGAAAAATCTGCATCTTTATGTTGACATTGTGTGGGTGCTTCAATTCCCTTTCCGACCCAATAGCTTCGCATCTCCTCATTAACTTCTCCCCAGCATGCAATATCTGTTGATATATCTATTTTCGCCCCTGCCTCAGAATCAACAGGCTCATCTGCTACATTACCCACTGGTTCTTCTCCATCACTTGTTTCCTCAGAGATTGTAGCACTATTGCTAGCAGACTGGCTAATTGGGCTGGTTAGTTGGCTAGAGGTGGTAGCTGCTACAGCAGGCTGACTACTCCACATCTTGGTTAATTTGGGTGTTTTCTGTAATAATTCTGTCGCTCTTTCCTTTTTGATTGCTTGTAATTTTCGTTTTTTTGCTCCGCTCTCGTGTTTCCTTTGGCCCGACATTTTCGCTCGTTTTCGTGGCTCGTTTTAGTGGCGAGGCCTGGGACTGCAGCCCTTTCAACCCGTTTCTTTTAATCCGGCCCTGGTCCAAACCTAACAGCTCAGGGACATAAACCTGCTTGAGATCATCCTGACACAGTAAACTGTATTGTGATGGAACCTCCTCTACACTTTTGTTATGAGAGGAAAATAGGGCAAATACAGCAGAGCCCAGATGTGGTTTGGGGTGCCAACACACACTTGAAATGAAAGAGACGAGAAGAAGAAGACAAAATAATAAAACTCCCAGCAAGCGCTTAATGGATGGCAACATACTGCAACAGGGAGGAGGCCATGCTCAACCCATTAGGCATGTATGATGTTCCAACAACTAAACAGACTTAGAAACTGCTCTGAATGCATACCAGCAGGATGTGGAGCTCCTGATCTGAGAATGTGATGCTTGCATCATGGACACCTGCAGAGATCTGCTACTTTCATATTTACATGGATTTTCTGTTTGGCGGCCACGTAAACGGTTTTCATTATGTTTCAGAGTCAATCCATGACATCCTATTCCGATTCAGCACACTTCTGTATTTCAATAACAGCGCGACAGAACGGACGTGTCACGTCTGTGTCCTGTGGCTTTGATGGAGGCTGTACAGTGCGGTGGGAGCATTAGTATGTATTAGCTGGCAGATGGGCTGCAGCGCTCCCCTGTTGCTCCCTGTAATGATGAGCCATGTTCCTGTTTATCAGACAGGACACACTCAACTCTCCCTCATCTGCTTCTGTCTCAATCACCCTTTCCTCTTCCTTCTGTCTTTATCCCACAGTGCACGAAACACACACACTCTCTTTCAGCCCGTCCCTCTGGAGCGTATTATCCCACAGGAATGTCTTCATCTTTACCTTTAAATGCAGTCAACATGTAGCCTATATGTGTGCATGTGGAAGCCTCGCAGCTTTGATTGCATGACAGCATTGGATGGCTCTGGGGGAAAGCCAGGATAGTACCAACAACATGGCACGGCGCATTAATTATCGCCCACACTTGATGCGTCACGACAATATCTGTCCCCGAAGGTAAGTGACAAAGTCTACGGAGTTGTATTACACTTGTCCTAAGAATCTCAATGAAGACAACTATGATAGATTTTCTGGTCCAGGTATTGTGCGCCTGTGTTGAATCTGGCTCGTGGAGGAAAGTGATTGACAAGTTGTTGACAACTGCTAACTTTCCAAAGCTAACTCTAACACTGACAGGTACTTCGTCAGCACTTCTCCAGAGTATGATGCAACCAGGTTCAAAGAACTCGGAAATATCGCTGCAGTCTTTATCAAATCAAATCAAATCAAATTTATTTATATAGCACATTTCAAGTACAAACAGTTCAAAGTGCTTTACATAAAATAAAAGCATTGCAGCAGGGAGTGCAAGAAGCATTAAAAATACATAAAAGAATATAAAGAGAAACAAATAAAGTCATTTAAATGAATTTAAAAACAGGCAACAGTCTAGATGAGTTAAAAGATATCGTGCAGATTTCATGCATAGACACATGAGAAAAAAAATGTCTTTAACCTGGATTTAAAGATGTCTACATTTGGTGAAAGTTTAATCTCCACTGGCAGTTTGTTCCACTTGTTGGCAGCATAACAGCTAAATGCTGCTTCTCCATGTTTAGTCTGGACTCTGGACTGGACCAGCTGACCTTGGATCTAAGAGCTCTGCTAGGTTTATATTCTCTGAACATATCACAGATGTATTTTGGGCCTAAACCGTTCTGGGATTTGTAAACCATCAGCAGGCTTTTAAAATCTATTCTATGACTGACTGGAAGCCAGAGTAAAGATTTTAAAACTGCTGTGATGTGTTCAGATCTCTTAGTCCGGGTTAAAACTCCAGCAGCAGCATTTTGGATGAGCTGCAGATGTTTAATGCTCTTTTTGGGAAGTCCAGTTAAAAGAGCATTACAGTAATCGAGTCTACTGGAGATGAATGCATGGATGAGTTTCTCCTGGTCTTTTTGGGAGAGGAAACCTTTAATTCTGTTGATGTTTCTGAGATGGTAAAAAGCTGCATTGGTGACAGCTTTGATGTGGCTGCTGAAAGTCAGATCTGAGTCTATCAACACTCCGAGGTTACCAACTTGGTCAGTGATTGTAAGGTCCTGAGTCTCAAGATATTTACCAACGCTGACCCTCTTCTCTTTGCTACCAAACAGAATGATCTCAGTTTTGTCTTCATTTAATTGTAGAAAATTCTCTCTCATCCAGGTGTTTACTTCCTCCAGACACTGACACAGTACGTCTGCTGGGCTGCAGTCGTCCGGTGACATAGACACATAAAGTTGTGTATCGTCTGCATAACTGTGATAATTTATGTTAAAATTCTGCAATATCTGACCCAAAGGGAGCATATACAAGTTAAACAGAAGAGGTCCAAGAATTGACCCCTGGGGGACTCCACAAGTCATGGCCACTCGCTCAGATTCATAGCTGCCAATTGTAACAAAATAACTCCGGCCTTCTAAGTAGGACCTGAACCAGTTAAGGACCGCTCCAGAAAGTCCAGCCCAGTAAAACAAAGAAAAAAAGAAAGGAGGAAAGAAATTGGCAGATTTTCATTGCTGAATTTAAACACTGACACCTCCTTCTATCCAATCAGAGGACACCTCAGACTATTTTGCTCTAATTCAATCTTGTAATGTGAGCACATACCTAATCTGACTGACAAGTGGGTATGCAAGAAAGTAATGGTTTCAAGTCACTTTTGAAAGAAAACGAGAAGTATTCACAACATACATATTGTGCATCCTCTTTAAAAGCAATATTGTTAATAACAATGATTTGAGAGGCCGATGACATCATACAGAAAACGCTTATTTCAAGTTGTTTCCGTTAAAGGTGGTTCTAC
This sequence comes from Odontesthes bonariensis, assembly GCF_027942865.1. Classification (NCBI taxonomy): domain Eukaryota; kingdom Metazoa; phylum Chordata; class Actinopteri; order Atheriniformes; family Atherinopsidae; genus Odontesthes; species Odontesthes bonariensis. Next base: position 5,340,187 of record NC_134523.1, on the reverse strand, counting down.
GAGCTACTGGGTTACGTTTTTCATAAATCGTTCCTGTATTCTGGCTAGTGTTTGTTAAACAAATAACGATACGAGGTATGTGATGTGTCATTCATCTGATTAAACCTAATTCTAAGGCCCTGTAAGGACGAGATGATTTTATTTCGTTGAAACGACATCCTACGACATAAAACTCTGGAAGTGAATGAGAGGCAATTAAAAAAACTAAAGTTTTTTATGTTTCATTTTTGTCAAACAAATGATGACGAGATATATGGTCTGTGTTGTTGTTCATCTAAAGTTGTATTTACCTCATTTTAAGGCCTGGTAATTTACTACGTCTTGATATGTCAAACCGCAGAACTAAATGTGGGTGTTACTGTTTTTTGCTATTCAAATTAATACTAAATGTAATTAAAGTGCAAATCAAAACAGCAACAGTGTCATTCGCTAAATTATCAGCGGTTAAAACAGACCTATTCACTTATAAATTGACCATAAATGAAAGTGATAAAAATTAATGACTGCATGTTTTAGGAGAATCTTTGTTTTTAAAGCCATACGTAACAATTGATATAGACCAATAAACATAGGCATGAATGAAGAAAACATAAATGCTTTCCATCACCATATTTTGCCACTTGGACACAGGTTTAAGCGTCACTTCTAATTCATGTGTGTGACATTACACATGGGCGACAAACTAAGCGGAAAATCCGGGGAAAGGTGGAAAACACAACTGCAGGTTCTCCCGCACAGATGGACTGCATAGTAAAGTTTGATGATTATCATCCCATCATGTCCTGTGTGGCACGTGTAGAAATGCTGAGTTGGAACATATGATTCTATTTTTGTATCAAGATGTCAGGAGGAATAGATCTAAGTGACTTTGAAAGTGTTTACTGTGTGGGACTGAGCGGTTTCAGTTTAAAAAGAACTCCTCAGCGGTTCAGTGTTTCAATAGAAATACTGATTAAAGGGACATCTGCATTCGGAGCGCACATCTGATATTGCTCGTACATTATTGTAACATGCGAGGAAAAACAAAGGGGCACCTCTGCTTCTGTAGAATGTCAGTGCAGGATGCGATTCAACTGTGTCAGCAAGAATGATAATAAAGACAGAGAGAATATAGTGGAGAGCATAAAACTTTTATCAAAGATGAATCCACATTTGAAGTTCAGCGGTGCAAAAAACAACACTGCAGGCACTGGTCTGAAAAAGTGATTCGAGTCATCCTATACCACATTCTCAATAAGTGGGAGAGTACAGCGAGGCCTGAACTGTTGATCTGGTGGCTCTGTTATGCTGGCGGAAGCATTCGGTTGGTTTGTTGATAAGGAAGAGACATTGCAAATCAACTCAAATGTCAACTTTCTCAGATCAGATAATTGTATCCTGATGGGAGAGGGGCATCTGAATGGTGTAAGATGAAATTTATGTTTAACATATGCTATGGCCTTCACAGTTACCAAATCTTAACCCAACTAAGCATCTATGGGTTGTAAAGAGCTAATAAAAAAACACTAGAAGCTCCATCAACCAATCATTCGTAAATATAATTACACATTTTCAACTTATCTAATTTTGTTTAAAGTGGTTTTTGATGATTTTGTAAAATTTGAAAACACTGAAACTTCTTTCCGTGACCCTCAATGGGATAAAGCAGGCATAAAAAATGGATGGTTGGATGGATGTACCTTCTTTGGTTTTGATGGGTCATACAGATGCCTATAGAGACAGATATGCCGCGTGCTCTTCCCTCCAAATTTTAAATTTTTCAGGTTTTTGCAGGTGTGAAAATCCTAAAGGCACAACAGGTCAAAACAACATCAAAACACCTGGTGCATCAAGTATTGTGATGTCAGTTTTGGTTCCCCATTGTTTGTTAAGTCAAGAACGGTGATCATTGCCATGGTACAATGAAGCCCCTCTGGTAGCTTACGGTGGTTTGATACCTTACTAAGTCAGTATATGTGGATTTTTCCTTTAATTTGTCACCTGTCCTTTCATGTTTACATGATATTTTCTGTTTATATCCCTGCAGGTCTTTGCAAACCACAGCAAAATCGGCCTTTTGTCCTTTCGTGTGTCATAAATTTACACAAACTTGCACCTGTCTGATTGTGCACCCACGCGCACACATTTCCTCACCTTTCACCCTCTTGACCCCCCTGAGCAAAATTCTCTGCAGGTTTACTCCGTTTCCCTTGCTATAAGAAGCAGGTAAACAGCCTGGCTTTGAGTGATTATCCCGAAAATATCCTGACATGCTTCTGCAGGCTATGCTTGAGACACACCACATAGAGGCTTAACCAGTGGCTCAAACCTTTCCATCATAACAAACACAGCACCCTAAGGGCTCTCACCTCTAAGCACCTGCACTGCTTACAGGAGCCAGGCAGCAGCCTGGTAACAAGTGAGTAACGCTGCTACAGCAATTCCCAGCAACAAAACAGGCGATTGCAGACAGTGGGGAATAAACTGACAGTCGATTATGACAAGAGAGCTAAATTAGCATCATACAGAGACAGATGGTGGATGTAGCTGCAGGTTTTAACATATGGACGAGCAAAAGCGCAAGAATTGGCCATCAATTCAAACACAACCTGTCCTGTGCTTCAAGCTTGTACATAAGAGCCTGCATGCACATATGTGCACACACAGCTACACATGCATAAAAACACATATACACAGTTGCCGTCTGTCACTTACGATTGCCTAAAGACCTCAGAAATGTTGGCTGGACGGATGATGCAACAATGTCCTATTATGGATCAGACTTTTAGATTTTTTTTTTCGTTTCTACTGGGGCATCACATGTGATATATATGTGGCAGTTATCACAGATGATCTTAAAAATAAATCAGGGAAAAATGTGGTTTGGTTTTGAACCTTGGAGACAAGTTGAATTATTAAGAACTGAGATTTTTCCTTCCTCTTCATCTTTCCAGTTTTTCTCCTCAGTTCCATCACCCTCTCCAAAAGTCTAACAGAAGGGAAGTAATCTTAAGCTGTGTGTGTGTGTGTCCATGACTGACATAAAGGCATAAACATTACTCACACATGCTAGCACATACATTTACAAAAAAAAAGAGATCGCGAATACAAGCGGCCGAAATGAGTTTCCTCCGCAGGGTGTCTGGGCTCTCCCTTAGAGATAGGGTGAGAAGCTCGGTCATCTGGGAGGGGCTCGGAGTAGAACCGCTGCTCCTCCGTATCGAGAGTCAGATGAGGTGGTTCGGGTATCTGGCTAGGATGCCTCCTGGACGCCTCCCTGGTGAGGTGTTCCGGGCCCATCCCACTGGGAGGAGGCCCCGGGGAAGACCCAGGACACGTTGGAGAGACTATGTCTCTCGGCTGGCCTGGGAACGCCTCGGGGTCCCCCCAGAAGAGCTGGAGGAAGTGGCCGGGCACAGGGACGTCTGGGTTTCTCTGCTTAAGCTGATGCCCCCGCGACCCGATCCCTGGACAAGCGGAAGATGATGGATGGATGGATGGATGGATGGATAAATACACAGGGCCTAAATATGTCACAACCACTGAGGGCTCACTCCACACCTTCAACATGAAGAGCACGAGCTGGAAGCGAGATGGGCCTAACGGTCAGTGTGATGAGATAGGCAGCTGTAGGTAGTGCGGCTAAATAGCAGGGATGCTGTAGATTGGCATTTACTATCAGCTCCATCCAAGAAGCCTGGGTCTCTTGTTTGGGAGATGAGGTCTTTGCTCGACACTTAGAAGATGGGCTTGCTCGTGGGTCTAATGGCAAAGTTCCTCAACGTCATGCAGTCCAACACTGCCGTATACAGGATTGTGGAACAGAACTGACATTTCTCACAGCGCTTTAGGTATCTGAATACGTCAGAATCTGCAGTGAGAGCAATGACATGTACATGACAAGAAGTGGGTGTTGGCTGACGGATGACGGAATGAGATCAGGGGATGAAGGGGAGGACAAACCCAGAAAAAAAGTGGGTTGACTTAGGTTTTCTTTTTATTTCTTGGAATATTTTTTTACCGGCCTTTAAAGTGCTGCCATGAAACCTAATGGCCTAAATTCATGCAACACATCAAAGTAAGAAGAAATAATGTTGATGGAAAGTAGTATCAGTATCTGATGCATGTTATATGAAGATGAGATGTCTGGGATGGCATGAATAATTAATTTTTTTAGAGTTGATGGATCATTTTTATCCATATGTTTATGAGTGAATGGAGGTCAGGCACTTTTATAATGAGAGTTTTACATAATTTACCGCACATTACCAGTGAATCAAGAATATGTCATAAACAATATTATTTATATCAAATGGTATCTGTATTTATGAAGGTTTGAAGAAAACATCTCTAATGGAGCTGATTTGCTTTAAAGAAAGTTCTTATTGGATCACCGAACAGCATGAGAATCCTGCACCCCCTCACATCTTTCCCCCGTGGGATCAGGGAGTGGTGCATTAAACTTTAAAAACTGACAATTTATCAAGTAATTCCACTTCATGCACTGATCTCCGTGATAAAGCAGGCAGAGTTTATACATCTCTCTCAGATTCCTTTTTTAACATTCTTCACAGTTATTACCAGCGCTGGGGAATAACTTGTTTCATACAACAGTAAGAGTTAGAAAAGTATTAGTAAGAAAAAAAATGCAGCAGTCATTGGTTAAGTTTTCTGGGGAAAAGTGGTTTGAGGTGAATGAATGAGGCTGTGTAATGTTGCTAGAGAGTGGCACCATAGGTTACGTTGCACTAAGGTAATATTTCTACTTTACAATAGTGTATAAAGTGTGCAAATATTACTTGTTTGCAGTGCATCCTGGGATCAAATGCACCCCGTTACAAACACGGACACACATGCAAGCACACTGCTGCATCAATTTGACAGGCCACCGTGAGCACGTGGGGGGAAATATAAATAAAGAGATTGATGAATTAAGGCGGAAATGAGGCTCGACATTGCTTTCTCTCACAATCTTTTCCTCCGTGAGGGGACACCGGCTCGAGTAGATCAACTTAGATCTTGCCACCGGCACAGAATGGAAGTAGACACCAGCAGCAATACTTATTTACCTTCTTTCCACCTCCCACAAACGGGCTCCTGTGACCTCCTGCATAAATTCAGAACTCATTCATAAAGGGTATGAAAGACATGGGCATGTCTAGCTTGTTTATGTAACCTAAACCTCAGAAATGTTCAAATGTTGAAATAGAGAAAGAACATAGGATTAAAATGGAAAATGTATCAGTGAGAGGCAAGAGGTCTTTGGCCTGGCAGTGCTCACCCTTACAGATTATGGCTTGACATTTGGAGTCAGGGTCAGTGAAATGTCAGATGGGTTATGACAGGAATGGTGATGTGCAGATTATGACCAACCTCTGACCTGGAAGTTCTGAAAGGTCACAATTCACTCGACAATGAAAGGGATGGTAACGGATCCAAAGAAGAAAACGGAGAGAGAGACATTTGCCAACTTTTTCTTTCTTCAAAGTGATATCATGTTTAAGGAAAGCCAGTATTCAATCGGCCTTAATGGCTTAGTTACAGCTGCTGCAACTGTCAATTTTCCAGTGGCCCTTGTTAATTGTAAAAGGGCATGTTTAACATGTTAAATGTGTAGGGATTTAAAAAAAAAAAAAACTAATAGATGTTGAAGGTAATGGCAAACCTGACTGACCAGAGATGCTATTTAATGCTATATTACCTAGCAAGCTTTGAAATGCCTTCAGGGAGTAACTTTAATGTTTCAAAGAAATGTCAATCGCTCATTGTAAATTAACAAAGGCACTACAGATCGTATTTTCCTCTGATTCCACACACACCAAAGCATAGGTATGACTGCTGTTTTTCACTTAAATCTTACACACTACTAAATGGCCATATCATCCCAAATGACTGAGGCTGAACCTGTTGTATTGCGTTATATCCACAGACACTGCACAGGTGAACTGGGATGTCAACACAGCACCATAACCTAACTTAAAAACTTGTTCTCGAAGCGTGCATGTTCCATCTTTAACACTAGGTGCCACATGCATAAAACTGTGTATGAATTCACGACTAAAACTGTGTGCACGCCCAAAGGCAGAAATGTGCGTGTGCGTTTCTTTTGCCAGATTTATAAAGCTGTGTGTAAGTATAGTTCTCATTTATAAATCTTAGTGTAGCAAAACTATACACACGACCAATAACATGATTGATTCCCACTCCCATTTTTAGCCATTAGTGGATGTAGCCACTCCACTCATGGCATTTGCATATAAATATCAAGACATCATTTGTACCACAACTAAGTAGGCTGGATACAATGAAAGCAACAACAAAGAAGCAGTTTTTTACCATTTAAAAACTGAGACACACATTAGTGAAACGGAGAAAAGGAAGTTTATTTAATTTCATCTCCATTCTGCAGTCACAAACAGAACAAAAACAGCCGAATTTACAAAGCAGTGTTAGATCTGTAAATTCAAAGAAAATGACCTGCAGATGTCAAAAAAAGAAAAGAAAAAAGAAAACGCCCAGACATGAATGGGTTCGGAAGCACATACCGCATCCTATGTGAAAGCACCTGAAGGCAGCAAGTCTCAGGAAAAAGAACCGGCACGCTCACCAGTTGATAATCCATGGCAAAGACATGTAAATTATTCAATTGCTTTTCAGAGCAGGAATTCATTGTAGAGTAATTGATTTCCGTTTCAAACTCATAAGAGCATGATGTGCCAAACAAACAACCAGGGGAGCCTTTAACCATGTTAGGTTCAGCTGAGTTCAATTTACAGGCCTTAAGTGCCATAACACTAAGAAGATTACGCTGTGAAATTACGTCAGCTTCCAACAATCAATATGTACCATTAGTGCTCATCAGTCTTTAATAAATGTTTTATTCAAGGCCTTTTGTTTGCCTTTTGTGCTCCTATTCTGACGTGTGCGACATCCTACTGCAACCAGCCCTTCCAGTCAAGGGTCTTGTCATTGCAAGAAGTTTAACACAGTCTTATGAGATTATGCTTTAAAGAGATCTGAAGCGCTACCTGTTTCACCTGGGGCACTCCCACCACACCTTTATTTATAAAGCAAATTAACATAACCCAAGATGCTCCATCATCTGAGAGATGTCTCTTCTTGTGGTGTGGGATCACAAGACACTGAAACAACAAGGATCAACAAAAAAGGGTTGCATAGAAGAAAAGGAACGTGTGCAGGCTTTTCTCATGGCTCAGACAGCCAGGCATTAGCAATGCCTTTTATACACTTTGACTGATCCTCAACACAGACCGAGAAGGGAGAAACCACTCGCCTTTGGGCATGAAGACGCTAAGCTTTGATTATTGATTCACTGTCTCTCTCTCTCTCTCTCTTTTTTTTTTTTTTACACATAAGGTACCAGGTCGACCTGAAAGGACTCACAAGCTTAAAAAACAAGAGAGAATAAAAGAAAAGGAGGTGAGTCCTTGGAGGGAAAGATGCATCGGAGGATTGGAACCCAGGGCTGAGTCAAAATGTAACAGTTTGGAGAAGTATAGAATGGCAAAACAAGACAACAGATCAATTTTAAACTCGTGCTGTTTCGTAGCTTCAAGCAACAGGAATGGAAGGGAAAAAACAAAAGAATTCATTCATTCAAAGTGGCAAACTTATATAATGAAAACAGCCTCACCTTCATTTATGCTGTCTGTGAGAAGGCTTTAATGGTCTTTTTAAGTTGGATGTTCATGCCAGAAGAAGAGAAAATTTGCTGTTTTTTAGTTTTACAGCCTTGACTAAAACTACCCAGGATGCTGCAACATAATGGCAACACCACAGTGTTTTTCAGTGTCGGTTTAAGCATAGTCGTAGTAGATGCTTGGGATAATTTCTTTACCACTAGAAACAAATATCCCAAAGAAAACAAATTTAAAACTTACCAGACGTCAGTGTCCTGTATGAATTTTTTCTTTTGTGTTTTTGTAAAAGCATGCAGGGTGAAGATTAAAGCGTACTGGAGCCACCATTTGATTCAATAACCACTTGAAGACAATAGAATGCTCTGCGGTTTCTGCTTTCTTTCATGCTAATTCTGAGATTCATTATTAGTTGTGTTTGCTCTTTAGAATATTCATAGAGATTGTTGGCTAAACAAATGCAGGCTCGCATTCTGATGAATTTCTGGTAATACTCCTAAAGGCCACACTGTCCGACAAGAGGAAAATGACTAAATTGGATTTGTACGGGAAGAGATGTTATTATTGTGGCCTTGCTTGTGTTTATCTCCTCTGCTGATGGTTCCAAGGTCATCGTCTTCATCAGGATCTTTCGGGAGAGGATTACGGGGTATTTCTTCTTTTTATGCGTGTGTGCGTAAGCTGATCGTTTTTTCTGTGAGTCACTCTCAAACAAACATACTCCCACAGAAGTATCAACAGGGGCTAAATGTGAGTGGGGAGCGAGCCATGTTGCTGAGCAGAAATTGTCTGTTATGGGTGTGTGTGTGTGTGTGTGTGGGGGGGGGGGGGGGTCAGCGCAAACCCATTAGTGTGTCTGAGCCTGCATCTTCAAATCTTGTTACTCAGAACTGATGCAACAGGAATGCAATACAAACTCCCTTTCCCAGCCTCCCTCTAGCTCTCTCACCCACTTACTGGCTACCTGCACTTCTATTGTGGTGCCCCCCCCAAACCCCTCCCCCTTGCCTCAGCCTTCCAATTCCCCGCTGAAAATCCCCCCTCTATCCCCCTCTCCCTTCTTCTCTCAATCCAAATCACTGTCTCTGGGCACCTTCTAATCTATGTTTCTGTTTTTCTCTCGTTCCCGTGGCTAAATATTTCTCCTCTTTGAAATTGCTTTATGTTCGGAGTTGTACACCACCAGAAAATAGAATCTGCCTCTTTGATCTAATTTCTTTTATCTCATTTTCCTCAATTACTTTATTGTTTCTTGAACACAACTGGTTACTGAGGATCCAAAATGTGGCGTGCTAAAGAAAAAAATATGTGTTTTTTCAGAAGTAAAGATAAACACGGGACTGTCTGCACTTTCCCCACATGTTGATAAAAGGTGGCTGATTAAAACTGGAGAATGTGTCGCAGATTTCAGGCAGCCTTCAAGGAAACGTTTACATTTTCTGTCGGGATAGTAAACATGACCTGTTTGGCTGTTTTGGGTTTACAGATGACACATCAAAGCTTTCCCAGATAACCGAAACACAGTGTCGTTTTGAAACTAAACAGAGATCTGAAAGCAAGCATGTCCATTCACAACTGATCTGCAGGTGTTCAGATTGTATAAACGTGCCTGATGAGGACCATCCTGCACCTGCTAATGCAAGTGTATGTCGACATTTGAGCTCGTTCTTTTACAGCCGATGCGACCTAAATGTTGTTAACTTAGGGTCGGCCATGGCTCAGTGGTTAGAGTCGGTCGTCCAATAATCAGGTTCAATTCCCACTCTCGCCACTCAAAAAGATTGGTGGAACTGACAGCTGGAGGGGTGTCAGTCCACCTCCTTGTCATGGTTGAGGTGCCCTTGAGCAAGGCACTGTACCCCCAAGCTTCCCGGGCGCTGTGAACGGCTGCCCACCGCTCCAGGTTGGCATCTGTCTCTATGAGTGTGTAACCCTGTGAGTGTGTGTCAACAGGTGCCAACCTGGATGGGTTACAAGCGGAGGATACATTTCGTGTGTATGCATGTATACATGACCAATAAATCTGATCTTGGGAGTGTTAAGATTAACTGATATAAATCAGAACCCGATTTGAACATTTATGATAAAACTACATCGCTTTGAGGACCCCATAGATCGATAAAATGTGTCATAAACCAGTCAATAGGCCGATTCTACTATTGAAATGTGGTTGATTTTCTTTTAAAAGAGAGATTTTTGTGCGGAACATTGGACAAAAGCCTTTAGAGGACCAGTCAAGTACTGTACACTGGCAGCATGGCTAATATGATTACCCACCTTATGGGAACGCAAGGAAGATAACACAAGCAAAAATGATACATAAACTAAAGACATGGATATGGAAGGAGGTCGATAAAGATATGGACATTGATCGTCCCTGAATCGTTCATACCCCATATATCTAGATACATGATAAATCATCTGATAAAGGAAAGATGTGGTGCTGTGTACAAAGACACATTTGTGTCATTAATTTGTTAACCTGATTAAGGTTACTCTGTTACTTTGACTGATTATTAAAAACCATAAGTGGTGTCACGGGCTGAGATCCTGAGAGCAGTCTGACTGATGAAATTGTTGATTTGCCTAGAACTCTGAATCTTCCTAAGTTGATTTACAGCTATCTTTTCTAAACAAGGCTACAAAAATTAGAAAACAAATTTCAGGAGAATCTTTTGTCAGAGCTTTTTCTTTCCACCATCACCAAGTGCATGCTCAGGACGCGGGATTGAATGGAAGAGAAGTTTCAATGTACTAGGATTGGATCGGATTATATGACAATAACTTGGATTTTAGTTGGTTTGAATTTGACTGTATGTGAACAGCCTTAAGATGACATATGTTGTGATTTGGCACTACATAGTAAAAATGAATACTGTGATAATTAAAGAGCATATCAGCATAACCAGGTGCCCCCACTCTGCACAAGTCCAGTGTGATTTAAGGTAAACCAGCTCTGTCTACCAGTCCCATCATTGTAAGTAGCCTTTAACCTTCAGCGTTAACTCAAATGTAGAAACTAATGAATGTTTCAATGAATCATTACATGCAGGCGTGAGTCACAGCACTCTGCAAATTACTGTATTCATGCTCTCTGGAAATGTATTCAATTGTGGGAAACTGACTGTAATATAACTGTACTGTTATATATAACAGTTAGATGTAGTTTAGCTCTAAACAGATCATTGCAGCCAACATGTCACAAAAAATGCCATTTGCTTTATTAACTTCAAACATGATTTTAAAAACTGGATAATGTGGTGCACTAAATACATATATACACATTTGTGCAGAGGCAATATTCCTGAAATGGGTATCCATCATGAAATGTAAAGAAACTGGGGAAAAATTATATTTTAGAAATGGACCAAGCAATACATCACAACACATTTTTTGTGTATAACTATTTTAGCTTTCAAATCAGTCGAACAGCCCTTCTTATCCTGATCCAACACCACTGTAAGAATGTTCTCCAACGATGTTACGAATGATCATCGTAAAAAGATTTTTTTTATGAGCATTGTCTGATTTGCCGTCTCTACGGACATGATTTCTACTTTAGGCTCGTAAAACTGTTATATTAGTGCATTTATGGTTAAAAGAAACTGACATGTGGCACAACCGCTTCCCTTGTCCTTCAGACAGTTATGGTTAGTCATGCAAAAAAGAAAAAAAATCTATTTATGGTATATGAAAATTCTACACTATTTCCAATATATTTAATACAGATGTTTTCTCACACATTTTTCTCACTTGCCATATATGCCAGAAGTCAACATTTCTTCATTATGTTACAAAACCTTTTTGTTTCTCCAACATTCATGATTGCCGTGTAATATCAACTCAATTTCCTGGAGGTGGGGTGGCTATAAATGCAGGAGACACTAGGCTATTAATGTAGGTTTCAGCTGAAAGATGCTATACGGCCATCATGACGCTGAGACAAGCATCGTGATCCCTCTTCCACACTAACTGCATGGAATACAACTGTAAAGATGTGAACATTGGAAATACTTAAAAGAAGCTACTAGATGAAAATAGAATAGAACAGAACAGGGAAAAGAGAAAAGGAAAAGTAGATGTGACTGCTTGTCAACAACAAAAGTAAAAAAGTACTTAGAAACCATATGCAAGCTTTACAACGTCTGAGTAGTCTGTCAAAATGTTATCCAGTCAGTGGTGCAAAGAACTGCAGCTGGAGAAAAGATTTGAACCCAGAATTCCACTGGGCCTAGCTCCACAAGCTCATATCAGGGATGCTGTTTTTGTTCCTCCAGGCAACTTCAAATCACATCAGGAGCATTTCAGAAGCAGACCTTTTTTCAGCCGTTAGAAGGTGAGTATCTTATTCAGTAGATACCACAGAAAAATGTGATCTTGTGCTACTGTACAAGTTGCATTCAAGGCAAGCACATTTTTTTTGTTGGTGCAAACAGCATGTATATAATAAACAATTTTAGGAAGGGATGTAGCTTCATTAATGTTCACATGCAATAATTATCCCCAGTGCCCAGTGTTGCCCATCCTGATAGATGGCCTATCATCTATTATCTAGGAGGTGCAGCGACAAGTCTACCATTTTGTTGGAGGTGCAACAGAAAGAGTCTATCCCAGCGGTCATTGGGCAAGAGGTGGGGTACACCCTGGACACCCAGTCCATCACAGGGACGCAAAAAGATAAACAACCACACCTTAGGACAATTAATTTTTTAGAGACAATTGAGATAATTAACCTAACATGCATGTTTTTGGACAGTGGGAGGAAGCTGGAGTACCTGGAGAGAACATACACAGGGAGAACATGCAAACTCCACACAGAAAGGCCCCAGCTGGGAGTTGAACCTTGAACGCTCTTGCTGTGAGGTGACGGTGCTAACCACCACACCACCGTGCAGCCGTGAATGTACTTTCCTGAAATCAAAACGTTTCAAAATGAAGATGGGAGTTTCTGTACAGTGGTTTTGTAGTGGGGTCTTTAATCAGAAGGTCCTGTTCAACATGCCCAGAGAGTGGGGAAGTAGATGGCCTTAGTAGCAGGACACAATTGAACCAACCACAAAAAATGATAATAATTAGGATCAATGGAAGTTAAGGTGTACTTTCAAGTTTTTTTCTGCACTCTAACTCGCCATTTGACATCCCTAACCCTCTTTGTCAGGGAACAAAAGCCATTGTACCCACCAATACACTCTTCAAACCCTCCTGCTTCCACCAACAAAACATTTCTTTCTTGCATAGCACTCGATTTGCTGCTTTACTGCTTATTCGTTTGTTTGAGCCATCACAGGACTTTGGTGTTTCAAGACGAACAAAAAATTCAGGCAGCACACTGGTGAGAAATTTCTTCTATATATCTAATATGCTATGAGGAGATCAAACTGTTCCCATCTTCAGAAAATTTCTAAAAAATTCTTTGCGTGCTAAAAAGAGTCTTTGTATCATGATGGTGTTCTACAACACCAAAAAAAGGTTATCAAATGTTATCAGCTCGCTACATACAACTTATTTGTTCAAATATTTAGATGTCATTGTCTATCATGTGCCAATTCATAGACATTACCCAAACCTTGACAAAATGCAAAATGCAGCAAAAACAGGCTACACGGGGACAACGGTGAGCCATCTATATTCTGATATCATTTAACAAAGAGAGCATAGGCATTAATGCAACTTGGCTGCTTTCTTTAGCCTATATGTCAAGTTACAATGATGTCAGAGTCATGGCTGTGACATATCTATTTTCCCGTTGGGAAAAACCAGTCAGCATGAATCCCCCTGCGTCTCCAACAGTCTCTTCTCTTTGTCTGGAGACTTTTCCCACCACAGGGATTTATTTAATACGCTGTTCCCAACATGGATTGCCACTGTTTCCTTAAAGCACATGAATCCCGCTGTTGAGGAGAATTCCCCACAAGCAATCTCCCCGTCACCACCCCAAGGATGCCGTTTTCCCCCATGGGGAAACTACTGTTCTCTGGAGTTGGAGAAGTTATCGAACATGGGATCCTCTTCGTCAGTTGTGATTCATTGGCTGTGCTGGCACAGGCAAGACCTATATCTTTTTTATTGACACATATCTAATATCTGTCTGCCTCAAAATGTATATGCCTGTTGTTAAGACCTGACATTTCTTTGCAATGGTCTAATTCATCATGTTGGACTGAGGGTGTGATTAAATGTGTGTTGTTTTATGACAATGGTGTAATTGAAGGAGTAATAAAGGTAGCCTCGAGCGCCATTTTCTTTCCCAGCTTGTGAAAGTAGAAAGGACCAAATAAGACGTGTGCTGCAGAAAATATAGGGGGTTTCTGCTTATAACTCCCCTGGCACGCCTGCACCGTTGTGCCTCTCAGATTTGAAAACAGAGCAGGTATCACATACAACAGCCATGAATTGTGTCCCGTCTAGGGATTCGGTGAAATAACCCGACTCCAGAAGTCATAAATCTGGTAGAAATTGGTCATATATGTGGCCAAATAAAGCATTCCAGTGCCACAGCCTGTGTATTAGAGTGTCTGCTCAAGCTGGTGGAGAGGAAGGAGGAGAAGCAGGCAAAAGTGTAAAATATAATTTGGGACATGCATTATACATGCTGTGAGAGCAAAAAATCATGTCACATTGGAACACAGAGCGTTGACACACTGGGGGAGAAAATACAAAGTCTCACACACACACACACACAGACAGACAGACATCGGGAACAAAACAGTGGCAAGATAGTGAATCATTTATCTAACATTGCCCCTGAGTAAAAGTCTAAAATCATTTTTATGAGGCCAAGACCAAACCTAGGACACAATATCTAAACATAAAGCTGCACTCGCCTGTTCTTGTCACTGTCGTGCTCCTGTGCAAATTACAGAAGCCGGGAGTTAAGAGCTTGTTTTTACCTTCTACACAGTGCTGCTTTATGGTGCCACCAGATGCGGTCTAAGAAAAGTGGAATAGGCAGATGAGCTGAGTAATGAGATTTCCTTCAAATTGGGAAAATATCTTTATACTGAGTCAAGAATTTCCTCAGATTTTCCAGTCTGGTTTTTCTCTGCCACACGTATCCACGTCTGTCTTTGAGTTTACTGTACACAAGTGAAGGCATCTGAACTCGTATTCAATTATTCACCTATGAAGGCTTTCAGCTCTGCGCCACCCCCTACCCCCCATGTCATGCTCTGCTCATCTCAACTTTCTCTCTAGTCTTTTTTTCTCTTTTCCGCTTCTTTTCACCCTACGTCTTCCTTGCTTTCATGCCTCAAACCTTTCATCCCCTCCTGCACCCCAACACCATCCCTCCCTCCTTACATCTCTCCCAATATCGAGGTACCCATCTCTACTTGGGCTTGAAAAGTAATGGGTGTGTCTCTCCTCCTTTCCTCGCCTCCTCCCTCAACTCCCCCGAACCTCACTCTGCCAGATATCTCCCCAACACACAGCCTCCTCTCATGTCAGGGGAACCTGTAGGCATCCGAGTGCTACTTTTGATCATTGCTTTTACTGGGATCCCGCACTGCCTTGCTCTGCCTTGGGGTTGCAAAGAGAGGCAGAGAGTGAAAGAATGAAAGGCAGAACAGAGTAAAGTTATGTCAAGTCTGCCTGACATGTGCACCAGGCAGCAGCTGCATTGCTATGGAGAACAAAATTGGCACATGCAGCTCTCAGCTATGAGCAGTAAACAAACCTCTTGTTAAAGCCTTTGTATATAGCACAATACAGGATGACATACATTTGCCATGCTATTATGGTGACACACGTCTCTATGTAGTCAGTTTAACTGAAGGCAAGATAAAAAGAGAAAAGACATGTGTCAATACCATACTCCTGGGCAGCACCCAATCAGGGCAATAAGTGGTAGGCCTGATATTCCATCTTTTATTTTCTTTCCATCTAAGTTCCACTGTGTGCAAAAAACTGTGAGGGCTCGAATCCAGTAAGGAGAAACATACTTAATACTCAGCCACAATCTAAGAAGCATAGCTCCAAATGGGCTTTTTACAGTGGTAAAGTCACAAAGATGAGTACCAATCAGTACCAAAGTATGTAACAGAGCCTGATTTGACAACTTCGTCTCGAAAACTTTCTCTATTGATCCTCGTCCACTGACGTGATTTTAGCGGTTTTCTTCATTCTGCTGAACAGTGTCACCGCTGGTCATGAAACAACTGCTTCAGGTCTAAGTCTGGTTCCGGGTTAGTTTGTGGCGCCACGCAAACGATCCCAAAGCCGAAGAGCCAATTTCAAGTCTCACGCCAACCACTGATGCCTTAAAGTCATTTTACACTGAAATGTCAAAGTAATTGGATGAGGTTAGGCATTCATAAAGGAATAGCTAAGATTAAAAAAACATCATGGCTTGCGTTAAATAAGACAGTTTCCACGAACAGCCTCAAAATATCTGGTTTCTCGAGTCTTGCCTTCTAGGCTAAACACACTATCTACACAGGATTTTCAGCTGCAATTTTCAGTCATCTGTCACGAGTATCTAGGAGAGAAAATCTAATCCACTTTGAAAGGGAAAGGTGCCTTCACCGACTGCATAATACTTCATGTTTTACTCGTTCCGTTCACTTGTAAATAAACAGTCTATTTAAAGGCCATTCCAAGCTGATTTACAGGTTTCTAACTTTATTTTGGGGCTCTACTAAAATTTGCTCAGGTCATTATTCTTGTTACTGAAAAATTTCTGTTATTTCTGCATCTCTTGCCATATTTAGCCTTAAAGGTGTCGTCGCCTTACTCCCCCCATCATAAAGATTGGTCAAAAATTGGTCAAAAGTGTGACATGTAAAGCAGCCTCGCTGTTTCACATTTGGAATAAAGCAGGAAGAAAATGCAAACATTTAACCCTTATAGGATCCTCGTCTTTTTGTTACACAGGGAGTCCTGCTGGGTCTGGTGGACCCATTGCTTTTTGGGGCTTTTAATTCAACATAATCAAACCTTTTTGTGTTAAAATACTCTGCAGATGTTTACTCCATCCCAATTGCAAGTATTATAAACAACACATATGTTAAATCTTTTCCCTTTACCTTTGTTAAATTAAATTTCTGAATAAAAATGCCACTCGTTTTTGTTCCTTTTCTTATTAAAATGTAACAAAATAAGGAAATGCATCATAAAACAGGCATAACTGGAAAGAAATCAACAAATGTACAAATGAAGCAAGTATTATTTATTTGAATTTCATTAGAAATTCAACATAGTCAGGTCAGTTTACATAACATCTGTCTGAACAACACATTAGCCCCATTGAACACGGTTATTTTCATACCAGACTATACCACACATGAGGGGCAGAGTTTCACTGTGTGTGTATTACATATGTGCTTCTTGCACTGGGTGCATGTATATTGTGTTTTTCTGTCCTTTATGGGTCCACACACTTCACAGCGCTTCTTTTTGTTGTTGCCGGCCATCTAGAATAATGAAAAGACACAAATCTTTACTAACACTTCTCTCTCTCAGAAACATGATTTTTTTTAAACTGCAACAGCATCAAACACTTACCTCAGGCTCTGCAGATGGTGGTTCTGTACTTTGGGAGGATGTGGCACCATCATCTTCCCCCTGAATCCTCCTCACAATGGATGGAGAGATTGGGGTTCTTGGAAGATGTCGTCTTCTCTCAATCTGAGGTCTCACCAACATTTTCCCCAGTCTTCTGTTTGCAGCTGTAAGCAGTCACCAGCTTATCGAGGTTGTCCACCCCTCCTTTTGTGGTATTATGGTCCATGATCATTTCGGGTGATCCTCACATTCTACTTCCTCTGCATCACCATCAAAACCCTCTGTCTCTTCAACTATCAACTGTAAGGCAGCCTGAACAGAGAGTCGCTTTGCCATCTTGATCAGTTTTGGTATGGAACCACGCTAGCAGAGCTATTTATAGTGTCAGGTCCCCAAGATTGGTTCATGCAAGACAGAGGGTGAAATGTGTGGGAATCTGGGTTCAGACAGTGTTGGGTGCTCTAATTTTGCAACAAAGTTGGTAAATTACCAACATACACACACACAGAGGCCCAGAGAGGAGTAAGGGAAAATATGGGTGCACAAGACCAATGATTTCCACACTCTCAATAGCCCCGGGTCCAGTGGACCCGAAGACCCTGTATGTAATATAAATGTGAAGACAAACAAAGTCTGAAGGGGAAGGAGGCTGAAGTGCACAGAAGGTTTCACACAACAAAGGAGACGGACAGTCGGTGCCTCTCTTAAGTGTCATGGATCTGTAAAAACCATATGGTCTCTTGTATGTTTTTTTCTAGTTTCCATCAGTGTTTTTGATTCACATTTTGAAGTTGCACGTCAGAAAAGGTGAAATACTTGAAATGCTTTTTCACAGAACGTTTTTTTTTTTTTTACATTCGCCTGAGGTGATTTTCACATCTTTCTAAAAAAAGAATTGGGTTGCACAAGAGAAGAAAGATGCCTAACACAAATCATTTTTTATGTACTGAACATAAATTATTGTATGCAGCTGTTTCTGCCTGAAAAAAAAAAAATCTGAATACTCGACTTTCACTTGTATATATCCAAGGCAACAAAGTTTATTTTATATCTTGTTCCTTCAAGTTCTGCTTCAGTGGAATCTTCTCTTTTTGCTAAAAAGGCCTGTTTCAATTTCTATCTCTTCAGGCAACTGCTGGCAACACTAAGCTGCCTAGTTTTTTCAGTCAAAGACTGAAAAAGTAAAAGTTTCTTTTACCACGGATGAAAACCCAGCATTGAGGATCGACGACTTATTGGTCGCAAAGTGATTGTGTGTCATTGCTTCAAGATTGGGCTCATCTATCATGACCACTTTCCCCTAATCTCCAAAAATAAAAAAAACACTGCAAAACGGAGGAATATAGCAAAGTGGTCAAGCAAAGTGTTAAAATTTGGATAAGATCTGACAGCCACCTCTGGTCTATGCCTTTAGGGCAAGCAGCAGTAGCTAGATGGCAATGTACTTTAACACTGAGCTCTGATTAATTTTCTTTTTATTAACAAACTAAAAAATATTGAAAGAAATGTTGAAGGTGTCACCCTGAATGCCTAATCTGTGAACAATTATAAACCAATTCTGCAGTTCTCCTTTGCTGAGCATTTGAACATCTTCTCTACCCATCATTGAGTTGTTATATCTCATAACTTTACTGTCCTGGGTCAAGATCTCAATTATTTGCTTTTCCCTAAACCATTAAATGAGCATGTACTTGGGAAAAATGCGGCAACACTGATGGTAACCTTCAGCATTGGATGTGATCTATTACTTTACATGCTAAAAAGTAAATATATTCACTGATAAAATGGTCTCTGAAGAATGGGGAAATTCTCATTATTCTTTAGTGTCATGCAATGTTTGCCAAACTGCAATACTAAAATACACATATGCACAGGCACCGTGGGAAAACAGCAGAGGAAAAGTTGAATGCTACACTATATTCACAGACATGTCTTGTGGCGGAAGGTTTCTTGAATATTCTATTGCAGCTGACAGCCAAATACATATATATATTAATTGTTTCAGTGTTTCCATTCAGTCTCCAAACACTCGGAGGTCAACCCAGGTGTTGATGTTATCTCGCCTAATGGTTCCAGTTATGTGTTTATTTTGAATGCCCAGATGAAGTGATAAACAGCCTGAAACTCACAGCCAAGGAAAAATGTTCTTATCTGCGAAATTCATCCTGAATAGGCCACCTCATTTAATACAATTCAACAGAAAGAATGGACGTCAGAGCCATATAGTGGAAAACTGTTTCCTGAGCCCAGCCAGTAGCATGAAGCAGTCATAGAGACATTTACATCTAACAGAGGTGTTAAACTTTGGACGACCTACAGGACACGCTGCATAAAACAGCGGTAAATTATGACGATGAGGAGAGGTGCAGACTGCTGGAAATAAAAAGTTATGGATGTGGCTGAGGGTGTAAGGTGAATGTGTGCACATATAGCCCCTCCAACCTAGACGCACACAAACTTCCACACACTCAGCGCCTTTGTCTGCTGTCAGTTGGGAAAAAAATGTTATGACTATGCTTAAGGTCAAAGTTCCTGGAGCAGGCTTTGTAGTGCTGTCACACTTTACAACATATCAAACGTTTCTAACAAAGTGTAAGAAGCATTCTGACTTTATTCAAATTAAGCTGTTGTGCTGAAAAATGAATGAGGAGCAGAGCTGTGGTTGGATGACCTCTCCATGTATGTTAGCTTGACTTGGAGCGATGTGAAAAGATTATATACTGTTGGTAAGGGAGCTGAAACAAAGTCCCAATTGGTTTGAAACATGCAATCCATTTCATAAGACACACAGCTGTGCATATAAACCCTGGTATTCCATTTATAAATGGTATTTATGGAACAGTAAAATCAAGACACATCATATGATAGCATCAAACTACATAGACTAAGATACTTTTGTTCAGTGAGAATGTTAGTCGTGGGCCCTGGTGGACTTACCGCATGTCTCCTCATATTGTACAACATTCTCAACTGTCAGCTATCAAATGTGGGGAAAATGCCATCACTTGTCAAAGCGCTTTTAGAAAAGAAAGGTTTGTGGTTTACAAAGGGCCTTCCTCTTACAATATTCAACCACCTGCTCAGGGAGTGGTAGCTAAGGGAACTTCCCTTGACAAAATTCCTCTACTCTGAACCCCCAGCAAAGTCGCCAACATGGACAGCATACTCTCCACGCTTTACATTTGTCACCCAGCCACCTGAGATATGTGTTCCTGCTTCTGTCAAAGACTCAAAGCTCATGTTAATTCCGAAGCTAAGCTATCCAAAGCACCATTAGCTTAGCTCTTATCTGGACGGTAGGGGGTGTCAGCTTATAAGCAGAGAGGCTCATTAAAGGTATATGTGTCACTGAACCCCCTGACGAAATATGCTTGTCATTGAGTCACTTGTCGTTGAGTCACTATGACCTATGAATTGTCTACCTGCCTGAAAGGGCAAGTTTTGGTCACAGGAGCCAAGGTGTGAATGGTTGTGAAACTGCCTGTGGAAAAGAGACAATCCTGCATTGTAGGTGCTGAGGCATCTCCTCTATTCAAAGATGTGTTTTCCAGTTTAACATGGATGGCTTCCTTGACTCCTCTCTCAAACCCTCTGTCTTCTCTGTTGTGCCATGCGCTTGTTGGGCTGTTGTTTGGGCAACAATAGGCAAAACATAGGAGAGCAACCTCTTTAGGTCAAGACTCAGCAGTGCATCCACATCTCAAGGAAAAGGGACACTCTTTAGAGGACAGTAAAGTACACATTCTGTACAGAGAAGACAGATGCCATCTTCAGCTGTCAGCAGCTGACACCAGCCTTCCTTGTCTCTGCGAAGCTATAACCAAATCTAAAAATGGTGTCGTTCAGCCATACATTTATATAAACAATGTGTAATGAGCGTACAATTCAATTGGAGAAAAAATTCAGCCATATGTCTTTGAACCAGAGAGAAGTTCTCGATGACACAAAAGGTTCTAGAAGGCCAGTCCAGCTCGCCCAAGAGGAAAGCTGTGGCACTTGGCAAGCCAATCGGAAGATGCTAGCTCTAAGAGGGCTGGGCTCACCCAGGAGCTAGCATCATCAGGTCTCAGCTGGGCTGTAGGCCGACTGTAAGCTCAGCACTTACCAATGGCATCTTAACATGTGCCATTTGCTTATCAATACTTTCATTCATTGGTATTTACATTGCAAGGTCCTTGTTAACTCTCTTTGCTTGAAGCAGGGAGTGGAAGTGCAAGGGAGAGACAGTCTTGCACAGAAAGTAATTATGATTTGTTCAAAAGTTTGCCACATTTTTGGGCAGTTGCTCTATTGCAAAAAGATGCTGAAATCACTGTATCTCTGTTGTGCCTGGAGATGACAACTGCTGTGATGTGGTAATAAAAAAATAAGGGTCAGAAAATAAGTTCTTAAACTGAGTTGGCGATAGTATTGTATAGTACAAAGACCGCATCTTATACAAAGTATTTGCATTAAGTAGGGAGGAGCTGATCTACTGTGTTTGAGAGAAGGGGTGGGTGGGCTGAATCAAAGCACTAGCTTCGAGGTAGCAGAGTACACTACTTTGGGTTATAAAAAAGTGAAAATATGTGAGTGGATGTCAGGTATATTTGAGTGACTGTTAATATACTTTGGCAGCCCAACTAAGTATTGAAATTGTGTTGGAAGCCCTGCTTACCTATCAGCTTTTCATTAATTCCTACTCATTTCACTCATGTTTGAAGTCTCTTCATTTTATTTTATATGGTAACTTGACTTGATGAATGATTATAACATTGGAAGGAAATAGTTTACCAAGGGTCTTGACAATTCCGTGGTAAAAATAAAAAACTACACTGTACCCCAATCTTGCAGCATCCTCCTAATTACCTGAATGTGACAAGAGTGGAACTCAAAATCTTATGGGTAATGAAAATAATTTGCTTTTCTTTGGGAAATATTTGACAGGATCTGATCCTGGACTTACAAAATGGTCAATGGGGTGTTGTAAACACGTTCATGCATTTTGGTTTTTTGGATTTCTTCCATTTCTCTGCAGATTCAATTTTACTGTCACCTCATCTATCTTGAGTGAGCCCTTTAGCTGTCAACCTTTTGGTGCTGTCAGAGTCCCCAGTCAGCTCCACAAGAGTGAAAGGCACTTGTTTACTCTGCCCACCCCTCCTTTAGTGTCCTTCTGTCTTCTTTCTGAATTCCTCCTCACTCCCTCTCACCTCCAATGAATAGCAAAGTTCTGAACACAGCTGACCCGTTGTTTTTCTACAACAAATGCCCCCTGTTCGTCCTTGCAATCAAAGTTAATGAGCAAAGATTCACTCAATCAGCAGACAAATACTCACACACACACTTTTGGAGCCTGAAGTTTTACGGCCGGGTGGTTTTACTAGCTTAAATGGGTTTTTAAGTACAGGGTATCAAACCAATAAGACCAGAACTACATCAGTCACTCTGTCATTACTGTGCACACACACACGTCACAGCTGAAGAAGGTGCACATTTTGTGACCGTGATGAATTTCCTCTTGACTTCCCCTTGCGCTTCTCCTTCTCTCTTTCTCCTTTCATTCCTCATTTTCCTCCACCTCTCCCTCACATCTCCTGCACTAATCCCCTCCATCCCCAACCAAACAGAGTTCACTGCTGGTGCAGCTGCTGTGTGTTTTGGCAGGTCATACAGAGCCTCTCTGCTCCAACCTGAGTCAGCTCAGCGTTGGCTGGAAAAGCTCACAGTGCTCGCTGTAGGGCACCTCACACACACACACACACACGATCACATACAGCAGGCACAGTTATGGTCTTGGGCACTGACACACAGACCAACAAACTTCTTATTTTCTCAACATTTTCCTCGGTTTCACCTAAAGGCCTCCAGACCGACCCCTGTCAGCTGCCATTCGTCACTGTGCTACATTGGCAATGGATCATGGGAGATGAGGTTTTTCCAGAGATGCCACATAAAACCACTTTCAGAGTCATGTCCCATGGAGTATAAGAGGGGATTTATGTGGAATACCTCAACATGAACAGCTGTGAGCTATAGCCAATGTCATGACCAGCACCGGCCTTTAATTCCAACAGCATGAGCCTTGTACTGCGGGGGAGATTGAAATGTACAGTCTACAGTTGAACTATTTTCGTAAGCACGTACCAACTTCTTTGTAAGAATGTGTAATTACTTCATAAAGAACTTCAGAAATCGTAGTTCTGTATGAGTAGATGCTGCAATTATCTAGATTTTTCCTCTCTTGAAAGAGGAACTTACTCTTACTAACCCATTTTTGCTCTATTTGAGAATATAGCTTTAAAGATCCCATGTCTGGATGGGCATCTCCCAAAGCAGATGACATGGAGACATAGTTGCTGGCAGTTTAGATGCATAACTGATTGGAGAACAGACTATCTATCCTATAAATGAGTGCATTTATATCCTGGTTATGATATGAGTTGTACTGTTGTGGAGAATGCTGGTTGTGGCTGCACATGCAAACATAATATGGGAACAAAAATATTTCCCAACTTTAAAAGCATTTTTTGTAAGATAGTGAAGAAGGGTTGACGTTTATCCAAAAACTACACACAAGTCATCAAAACTTGGACAGCCAAACAAGACAGTCTCAGAGCCGCTTGTGCTTTGACACAGAACATAATTATTGATTTGAAACATCATCCACATACACCCACAAAACATTGCATGGAGGAGGAGAGTCTTAGAGCATTTTATGAAACTGTCATGCAAGGAATAGTTACAGGTTTCAAAAGAAAGAAAGAAAGAAAATATTTGGGGATTTGGAGGATGTGGCACTAGAGCTGCACATGGACTTCATCTGACAAACCTGTGTTTCATCAGACTCAGGATGTTTAAAACTTGATTTTGTTTTAAACTTAATGCTTGATTTCATTTGTTGGTTAGGTTTTGGCACCTACATTACCTACGAGGTTTAGGGATTACTTGGTAAAGGCTAGGGGGCTGCATGACGGTGTGGTGGTTCGCACCTTCACCATTACCTCACAACCAGGGTTCCTGGTTTGAATCCCAGCTGGCGCCTTTCTGTGTGGAGTTTGTATGTTCTTCCCATGTATGCATGGGTTCTCTCCGGGTACTCCTGCTTCCTTCCGTCGCCCAAAAACACGCATGTTAGGTTAATTGGTGACTAAATTGTCCCTAGGAGTGAATGTGAGTGTGGATAGTCTCTGTGTGGCTCTGTCATGGACTAGCGATCTGTCCAGGGTGTACCCTGCCTCTCTCCTAATGCCAGCTGGGATAGGCTCAAGCCCCACTACAACCCTAAATGGATTAAGCAGGAATAGAAAATGGATGGTTAAGGTTAGGCAAATCAGACTATAGCAGTGATACTCACAATTTTTTTCACAAGAGCCACATTGGCAGAGCAAAATCAAGGGAAGAGCCACTTCTACGACAACATACTAAAGTCCCCTTTTGCAAATATGTTTCTACATATAAAACATCCCACAAAAAAAGAAACAACACAGCCAATACATTTTCAATTAGGACCATATTTACCTTAGAGTAATACTATGTAACATTTCTACCTTAAAATAACAGCTTGAAAAAAATTGTGCGGCTAGAATGAGTTTTAATATTACGATTGGCCTGTCTCCTATGCCCTTCGGGGGTCTGAGTTGGAAAAACTGCGCTATGTAACTTTGCTGGACCGGCCCGGGAGCTGAGCGGAAGTACTTCGACTTGCTTTCTGGCACACCTACCGCAAAAACAAATAGACCCCTCTCACACTCCCAGGTACATTTGATTACTCTTACCTTCTTGGTCGACATAGCTTGCACCTTCTGACTCCTCGCCAGTTTGTCAACAAACGTGAAACATGAAAGCGAAAGGGTGTTGTATTTACGACAGTGTAACCGTACATTACCTCCAAGCCTGTAGGGGGAGCTCCGTAGTGGACTTTTTGAGAAGTTACATTGTATTGCTTTAATACTGGGAAGAGCAGAAGCTGGCATGCATGTCCTTGACTTTCTTCATGTTGTAATGTATTTGTAGTTTGTTGTTGTAATCATAGTGAGACATTCAAGATGAGCATGGTGTTTGTGCTGGTTTTTGCCCTTTTTTAATTAAAAACCGATCCATGGTGCCTGCATCTCGCGGTACACCCGATGTTTGCCTGCTCGTCCCCTGTCTGGCGTCTTCATGCTGATTTTCGTTTGGTTTTTGTGCTGGTTTTTGCCCTTGTTTAATTAAAAACCGATCCATTGTGCCTCCATCTCGCGCTGGCTAAAGGAGCTAGCGTGCTCTGCGGTCAAGTGTGACGGTGGTTTAAGCGGGCTGCGTTGCCAGGTTTAACAGAGCCCCCTTTAGGAAACACCATTAAGCCTTAATTAATATTTATAATAAAAATACTTATTACTACAAAAACGCCAACTAAATAAAAATACCTAATACTGTGCAGTATTCGCTGTATGTTATTTGAAAAAATGTATTGTTATTGTTACCATATTGTTATAAGCTACCATGAGTGCAAGCCACCAATGAGTATCTCTGGACTAGTAACCCGAAAGATAAGCAATAGATCTATCACTGTGTACATGGTTTTACAGTAGGTAACTTTCCCTCAATATTAGGCTGGCCATGGGGTCCAGTTCGAATACCTGAGGTGATATCCGGGGGATCCTCAGCTGGGCTATAAACAGAACAGTGTTTGATGCATCTCAACAGGTAAGGAGAGCGTTTCCTATCTGCTGTGCAGCATTTTTAAGCAATGACAAAGGCTGTTTTTTTATTTGTCGGTGTCCACAGACATCGTTATCATTACTATCCAGCCGGGATAAATGGCAAAATGTGAAAGAGTCAGGTAAATTTAATCTATTGATTTGTGTTCACAAACACAATTTCTTTGCTGTTATTCATGCTGGGGCCCACAAAACTAACTCCACAGATTAACCCTGTGTCAGACCGTTGCTTCACATTTACAACTACCAGTTGGGAGAGCCAAGATTGCATCCCTTGCTCACCATGAGTACTTTTAATTAACTTTACTTTCAAATACCTTTTTTGCACTCAGTTGCTGTTTTATTGTTGCTTTACACATTACAAACTACTAAGTTAAGGTTATGTATTAAAAATTACGTGGATATGGTTGGAAACATATCATGGCTTGCTTTAAAACTGACCCTGTAATAATGCATTGCATCAAAAAATCCTCTTCCCGGATTACTGACTGCCAGTCAAAACATATGAGAATCATTGAAATAGATCATATGAAATGCGGTATAACACAAAAATAACTATAAGTGCTGCGACACTGGGCTGTACTATCCTTTTCATCTTTTAAATGCTTAACATGCAGTGTGGCTGGTAAATTGCCGCACTGTCAGATGCTCAAAACAATATAAAATGTGAGTGTGTGATCCATTGTTATTTACAGACTCTCACAGGGGAAAAAGGTACAGTCCAATTAAAAGAAAAAAATTAATGAAAAATTTGAATCAGTAATTTTTCAGTTTTGATCAACAATCCAAGTCTGAAGGAACTACTCATATATAAACAATAAACATTGAACAAAGAACAACAAAAATGCACATTAAGAAGGAAATCTGGGTCATAACAGAAAGACTGAGGCTGCTAATACAATTTCCTTTGGAGGGTGGCTGGGCTCAGCCTTAAAGACAGGGTGAGGAGCTTCCTAACATCTGGTTAGGATGCCTCCTGGTTGCCTCCCTTTGGAGGTTTTTCAGGCACATCCAACTTAGGTTTTTACATCCATTCTGGCCTAGGATTGTTTTGGGATCCCTCGGGTGGAGCCGGAGAGTGTTGCTAGGGAGAAGGATTCTGGATTTCACTCCTGGGCCTGTTGCCTCTGCACCCTGACCTTGGATAAGCAGAAGATAGGATGGATGGATGGATGGATGGATGGATGGATGGGTGGATGGATGGATGGATGGATGGATGGATGGATGGATGGATGGACATCACTGAGGAACTGTTAAAAGCAAAATGGGATGTGACAAATCTGTAATGTAATGGAATTTTGCAGGAAAACCCAAAGTTAGAGATAAAACCAGAGAAATGCTGGACTACCTAGCAACAGTGATGCTAAAACAATTGAAGTAAGTTGTGTTTCCGATGCTGTTTCTTTTAAAATATTACCACAGAATTTGTGGTCTGCCACCTCGTTATTTTGTTAGACTGCAAGGCCTCTGAATCTCTCTAAACCATGATGATGAAAACAGACTCTTTCCTCAAACCTCTAATATTAAAACACTTCACATCAATAGAAACTAATTTAATGTTGAACTACGGTATAATTCAAGTGAAAGCAGAAAGCATTTCCAGCCGCCAATCGGCCTTTGATATGTATAATAAAGTATATTCAATCAACTAAACTGCCAACTGCAGAGAGAGGAGGGTTGCAGACAGCACAGATTGCCTGGTTTCTGAACGAGGCCTCCAGCAACAAATTACGATTCGCTCTCCAGAGATAAAAACGGGCTCTCTGACTATCTGTTTGTCTGCCATCCTCAATGTGACAGACGGATGAGTCATAACTGTGTCCCAGGGCTGACAGGCGGTTGAGACGAAAGAGTGGAGACGTGGAACAAGAGGTTGGGAGAGAGGGGAAGACAGGAGGGCGAGAAGAAGGAGAGCGACGCCTGTCTGCTGCTTGAGACTGAATGGTCATACAGAAAATGAAGAGGTATTTTTTTTTTCCCACTTTATCTTATTAAACAGAACATTTCACGCCAACACAGATTGCATTTCCTACAGCATGTGTGATTTGTATCTCCGTTACTTAAACTTCTTTACTGACAGATGGGAATCTTTCAGGAAACATTACATCAGACATCATGAGCTGTACAGGAACATTTACGCCATTAAATGTTATAGAAAAATACCTTGAAGTTCCACACTTTCCACTATATATGCCTGCGTCAGTCTCAGAATCGTGACATAGCATACAACTGCATGAGGAGATGATTTTTCTCTGCATGAAAGAAAACCTTACTGCACATATAAAGTACTGGCACCCTACTGAGTCAGTTCTGACGAAAGCCCCCATTTTCTTCTCCCACACTGCAGATCTCTTGAAGCCCTGAGTTATTTTTATGCTCTTGCACATGCAGCATGTTTAATATTTATTCACCGTCACTGTTCCCTTCTATAAATCAGCATTTCTGGTTTTGCTCGCAAGACATTTGGTAACCGAATTTCCAGATATTAAGTGGAATCTGTTCTTGCCTCTAACCATGCAACGTTTCCTACGCTGCTGCACCTCACATAAACCTGTTACAGAACGCTTCCACACCACAGTTGGTGGGACGTTCATTTCTTCATGCTGCATCCTTCTTTTTTCCCCCAGCCATACCTTTAATTAATTTATGTAATTGTGGTAAATTTCAACTTTATCTGTCAGCAGCACTTGTTTCCAAACCGATTCATCCAGACCTTGCATGCTGTTTTTTTTATTCTTTTATTTGATGGGGGGCAGATAGGGCTTCTTCCTGATGACTGCTCCACGTACAGTAGACCATGCATCAACGCTGCACAGAGGATCTGTGCCCAAACACTCCTGCGTCAGCTCTTCTGGAGACTTTCTGCCCTGATAGTTTTCCTGCTCCTCTAGATCATGTCTTGACTTCCACGGTTTCACTTATCTGCCAGTTTTGTATCAGACAGTGACAATTGCGAGCAGGTAGTGCCTCGATGTCTTTTTATAGCCTTCGCCCACTTTGTAGGTATCAGTTATCTTCATGTTTAGATCCCCAGTGGTTTGCTAAGAGGAGCTTGTGGATGTTGAGTGCTAAAATGAGGTTTGAAGCATCAGATGTATCAGCATCAATGTATCAGCTATCATCTAATGACAGTTTCTAATGACATCTTGACCTGTGATACATGTGGTAACAAGTCAATTAAGGCCCAAGATAGCATAGTTAATAAATATGCTCAAATGTACTCCGTTCAAGTGTGCAAAAATCCGTAGATGCACAACTGAATGCACTTTATGCATTTTTATTGTGGATGTTTTCTTAGATAAGAGTTGCTGATCAAATAGTTTGTGAACAGCTTTTAAATGTTGTAGCCGGTAAAGGTGGAGCTTGCTTTTGGGGTTGTAGGGAAAACAATAGCAATCCACAATAGCAATTTACCTTTGTCAAAGTGGCCTTACTGTGCACCCTGTTTGTTCGAAATGGAGAAATAAGGAAATCAGCAGGAAATACAACCAGCACCCGGGCAACAAAGGAAGTAGGAGCAACACTTCATTTCATTTAATTGGGAGAAATACTGTACAAGGGCTCAACTGCTAGCACAGATAAGTGAAAAAATTGAACAAGTTGAAAGTCCAGTTGTTGACTTTAGTGCCCAACTTTCTGTGACGTTCAATAAATTTTAACCATGCAGGAAAAAATACTCACAAGCCCCCGGATGAGCAACTCGGTGTTGTCGAGTTTTCCCTGCAGAGGATCGCCTCGCTGCAGCTGCAAGTCGCAGGAGGGAAGGTCCATATGCACCAGCGCCGGCGCCACGGGGGGGCACTCGCGGGCATTGCCCCCCCATCCACGCCGGTGTGCCCCCCCTGGGTTCACTTTGACGTTTGACCGGAGATTGCCTCAAACACTGCAGTGCATGAGGGAACACGATCTAAAAGTCTTAAATAAAAAATACGTTTTTTAAGGTCTTAAAATGTCTTAAATTTCTCTGATTTTGGAAGAGTGGCATTAAATTTCATCTGGGCGGAATGAAAGAAAATATGTCTGGAGAGAGCTTTTGTGTGTGCGCCAGTACTTCCGGTGAAAACTTCCGGTGATTTGACAGCTAAGCTAACGCGTCAGGTTAGGGCCAGTGGCCGTAAACAAAGGTTATAGCCGAGAAGAAAGATGATAATATAATGTAACTAAAAAGACTAGCTTTCTTCAGTAGCCTAATGCTTACCGATTTAGCAAGCCTAGCAGCCTCGTTGCTAATGCTAGCCGCCGTAACGTTACCAACCATACCCGACGTCAAGGAGTTGGCTGAGCAGGGGCAAGAGTATGGGGCTGGCAGAGTTAACTTCATAATGGGTGAGTGCAGGTTTCATTCACTTGTTTTCATTCTTTCACAGGATTGATTCACTTCATTGGTTTATCCGATTGCTGGCCGCCGAGCCATTATGTGTCTGGGTTTGTGTAGGTTACTGATCATGGTTGTTAGCTCGATAGTCAGGTTGTGTGTTGGGTGTGTATTTTTTTCTATGGGTACATGCCATTGACTGAGCGGTCTGTGCTCGTTTTTTATTTTTATTTAATTAGATTGGAGATACTAATTAATACTGAGGGGGGGGGGCTGGTCCCGGGGAAAATTGCCAGGGCCGATTTTTTTTTCCAGTGCGACCCTGAACTACATGTTCAAATACGTTCTGATGTCGGCTCAACGCCAGTCTGTGGCCGTGCGTGGGCGTTGCTGTTGTTGTTGCGCTCCTGTTTGCTCGTTGTGTGTATATTAGTATTAATGGCGACTAGAAAGGGGCAAACGTGATCTGGGCTTGCGTTCAATTTATGCACCGATGATTATACAGAGTGGATTAAACTGTGCAGGCTATTCGAGATGTCTCCGAATGCCTACTTTAAAGGAAGCGTGATGTGTTTGCCAGGGCTGCCTAAACGTGTTGCCAACCGTCCCTTGAAATAATGGAATCGTCACGTATTTAGTAACAAAAGGACAGTTCCTTATTGGGCTGAAACGGGGCCCACAATTCGGTTAAAATGCAGAAAATTGCATCTAAGAAATACCTAATTTTCTGGGGGGGGACCCCCAGACCCCCGCTAGGGGCCCCCCCTACTCATTTAAATGCCCGTCCAATAGCTTGTCTCTGCCGCTGGGTCTGATATGCACCAAACAGCAGCTCAGATTAGCCATCCTGCTTGGAATGGCGTCCTGGAGAGGGTGCCGCCAGTGTGTAGTTCTGTGTTAGACCGTGTTTCACTGGGAGGTGCATCAAGTCTTTCGGCAATTGAAAACTTTCTGTTATCTCCTTCCAGTAAGCATTTCTTTAGCACTGAACCAACTAGACATGAGCAAACCTACATTATATTACCTAAAGTATTCACTCACCCATCCAAATAATTACATTCAGGTGTTCCAATCACCTCCGTGGCCACAGGTGTATAAATCTAAGCACCTCGGCATGCAGACTGCTTCTACAGCATTTGTGAAAGAACGGGTCGCTCTCAGGAGCTCTGAATGCTTCAGCTTACCAAGAGATTTTGGACAATTTCATGCTCCCAACTTTGTGGAAACAGTTTGGGGATGGCCCCTTCCTGTTCCAACATGACTGTGCACCACTGCACAAAGCATAAAGACATGGATTGGTGTGGAAGAGCTTGACTGGCCTGACCTCAACCTGATAGAACACCTTTGGGATGAATTAGAGCGGAGACTGGGAGCCAGGCCTTCTCGTCCAACATCAGTGTCTGATCTCACAAATGCGCTTCTGGAAGAATGGTCAAAAATTCCCCAAAACACACTCCTAAACCTTGTGGAAAGCTTGCCCAGAAGACTTGAAGCTGTTATAGCTGCAAAGGGTGGGCCGACATCATATTAAACCCTATGGATTAAGAATGGAATGTCACTTAAGTTCATATGCGTGTAAAGGCAGATGAGCGAATACTTTTGGCTACATAGTGTTTTCACAGCCAAGCACTGGAAAAAATGCCCCTCCAAAAATAAGTAAGAAAAACAACAAATACGAGACGTTTTTGGTTTGGTTTTTGGTTTGGTTTATTTATGGATATAGGAAGACAATGGGTGTCCAAGGGATTACATGTAAAAGCGTAAAACACTTATTTCCAACATGGTCCCTGATGGGAAATGACAAGACATACAAACACATGCAACAGATATCACATATACTCGTATAAAATCACATTCCTAAGTCACCTAATTCTCTACTTTATTCCACAAAAAACCTCTAACTCTTTGTTTAAAAACCCTTTTTGTTGCTGACTCTTTAATATTTAGTGGAAGGCTATTCCATTGCATAATCCCTGTATAAAAGAAAGAGCTACGTGCCGCGCTCTTTGCAGATGGTACCTTACAGGAGCGGACACTGGCTCTTGTTTCATGGGCATGTTGAGTATGCACCATTACAATTTGGGATCCCAAATACTTAGGGGCTAACCCATTGATGATGTTGAACATATGATTCAATTTTAGCTGTTCCACCCTTAGCTTTACAGGCAGAAAGTCCACTTTCTTAAAATCATCAAAAGTGACATGATACCTAGATGGTTTTCCTAATATAAAACGGATCATGTTGTTCTGCATAACCTGCATTTTATTTTTAATTTTCACTGTCCGTCCACTGTACCATGCTGAACAGGCATAGTCAAAATGGCACTGCACAAGCACTGACACAAGAAGTTTTTTTACTTTAAAATCTAATTGCCTCATGCTACGGTACAAAAATTTCAATTTGGAAGCACTTTTATTTAATAGCTTCTCCGCAACTGTCTGACCTGTCAAAGTCTGGTCCAGTGTTAAACCTAAGTATGTAACTGTTGTCTTTGTCTGAATTTTATTACCATTACATGTGACTTCTAACTCAGGAGCCTTTTTTAGCTTGAGTTTGGTACCAAATAAAATGCATTCAGATTTCCCCACATGTAGTGACAGTCTATTGTCTAGCAGCCACTGTCTTACATTACTCAACTCATCAGTTAAGGGTGTCTTGAATCTGAGAGATGTTTCTACCAGATACGAGTAGTGAGGAATCATCAGCGTAAAGAATTACTTTACATTTAACAGCTGCTGGCATATCATTTACATAAATAGGAAATAACAAAGGGCCTCAAATTGAACCTTGGGGCACCCCACAAGATATTGGCAAAGGTTCTGACAATACCCCATCATAATCACAGATTTGATTTCTATTTGATAGATATGATTTGAACCACTGTAATGATGCCTGGCCGAACCCCATGCATTGCAACTTAGATAAAAGAATTGAATGGTCCACTGTGTCAAACGCTTTCTGCAAATCCAATAAAACCATACCAGTATAACTTCCTTTTTCACCTTCATGTCTGATGTAATCACATAGGTGAGTGAGGCATGTGTCAGTGGAGTATGCAGATCTAAAACCAGATTGGAGGTCATATAACAAGTTGTTCTGGGTTAAGTACCTCTCCATCTGATCAAAGACCACTCTTTCCAAAATTTTAGACAACGTTGGTAGAATTGACACTGGTCAATAGTTTTTAACATCTGTCCTACTATTTTTCTTGAATAGAGGCAGTACCCTGGCCCATTTAATTTCCGTTGGAACTTTACCAAGTTGTATAGACAGAATAACTATGTGTGCAATGACTCCTCCTGTCATATTAGCACTGTCCTTAATGAATCTGGCTGGTATTTGATCCGTGCCAGTGGCCTTGTTGGTGGATAATGATGCCAACATCTCCCCTATCTTTTCATTTGATACTGAGCAAAGTTCAAATGAATCGGGTGATACATCTTTGTAAATTGACCTCAGAAAAGATGGCCCAAAATTCCCAGATCCTACTGGTAGATGTGAAGCCAGGCTGGCAGCAACTGTAGTGAAAAATATATTAAAATGATTTGATATAACCTTTTTGTCAAAGGAAATTGCATTGTCAATATCAATCCCAGTGTTACAACTG
Source organism: Odontesthes bonariensis (assembly GCF_027942865.1). Lineage (NCBI taxonomy): Eukaryota > Metazoa > Chordata > Actinopteri > Atheriniformes > Atherinopsidae > Odontesthes > Odontesthes bonariensis. The sequence continues at coordinate 5,306,445 of NC_134523.1, read as the reverse complement.
TTACTATTTGTTTTTCCAGCACCAATGTCTTTCAGTATCTTCCACAGCTTCTTTGGATGGTGGATATTTTCTGTAACAGCTTCAGCATAGTAATCAGCTTTCGCTTTCTGTATATGATATCTTCCTTGGTTCCGGTTATATACATATTTATCAAAATCATATTGCAGATTTGGCTCTCTTCTGTTTAACTCTCATCTCTCTCATTGGTGCAACCATGTCCAGTGCTGCTAAAAACCTCTCCTTAAACAACTTCCATGCCTGATCAGGTTCCTTGCTGTCAAAAACTTTACTCCAATCCTGATCAGCAAGTTTAAGTTCAAAAGCCTCCTTAGAATATTGTCTTGTACATCTCATCTTTATGGAATGATGAGATTCTGAACCAAGTTTACCCTTAGATGTCTTACGAGTACAGAAAATTATTTTATGGTCACTGAGACCAATTTCCAATGTCCCAGAGCAGCAGATTTTTTTACTGTCAGTAACTAGTATCAGATCCAAAATAGATTTAGTGTATATATCTACTCTGGTTGGCTCAGTTATAAGTTGCTGTAACCCAAACACCTTGCAAAAATGTAAAAACTTTTTAAGAAGTCCATTTTTAGTTGTCAACAACAGATTTGTGTTAAAATCACCCAAAAGGGTGCATTTCAAGTTTTTGCTTGAAATAAGCAAAGAAATCTGCCAATGGAACTAGTGAAAATCGGCTTGTCAAGATTTCTTGAAATAAGATGTGATATTTAGGACTTTTGAGATAAAAGTGATCTTGAAATTAGCTTAAAAACCTCTTCAAATGTAAAAAAAAAGCTTGTTTCATATGAAATCCGACTCAAAACAATTTGTTTTCAAGACTTTTTCATTTAACAAGATATTCCAGATGTATTGTTCAAAAAAGTCCCTATATCTGGCTGAAATAGTACTTGTTACGCAAATGTGTCTTATATTAAGTGTAATGAGATATTTTGACTAGAAATGAGACAAATATACTTGGTTTTTCCAGTGAGGTTTTATTGATGACTTAATTTCTTCCTCATTTATGTTCATATGTTAAGTAAGTCAGTGTGCAAATCTGTGCTGAGTAAATGCACACTTAAAGATATCGATATAGTGCTAATAGACTGTTTAATTTTCCTATGTTGTGGCATTAGTTTACTGCCGTTTGCACATAAAAAGTGTCTTATTTTCCAAATTTTTCCTTATCTTTTCACTTGCATCAACGTGTCAGTCTTATTCTAGAGAATGAATGTGTCCGCAAGGTATGCAGTTTTAATTGAAGACACGGAGTCCGCTTTTGTACAGCGTTGCTGGTACGTTCTTTTGAGAATTCTTTGAATTAATGCAGCTTTAGAAAGAAACGCTGCTATCAGCATACCTCTGTGTGCAAGCTCGATGTTTCACGTGTTTCATCCTCGCGATGATAATGATAATCCATTAAACGCGTTGGGTTTTGTACATTTGCAAATATAGATTCTACATCCCGTGCACTGAAAACCAAGCGCATCCCATTCTGGGAACCACTGATCTACAACAGTCTACAAACTAACGAGTGACTATTTCTAAAAATCAAACAGACATCTTTTTTAAGAAAAAGATTCATGGCAAAAATTTAAACATGAGCTTCAGCAGATCTGTGCATGATGACGTGATACAAGAACTGTTTCTGTAGCTGGGTCCACATTTACCCACTGTTTGTGACATTAACCTCTTTATGTCTGCGACTTTTCTGCATGAGTGTGCATATGTGTGAACGTGATCATGTGCGCCCGTGTGTGCCTGCCGTAGCTAATCTCAGCGGATATGTGAGTGTGTGCGTGTATCTGGTGAAGCCCCGGGGCAAGCTGCAGTGAGGTGTCCCCAAGGCCTCTCCCTCACATAAACCGCCCCCCCTCCGCTTCCATACTCCTCCTCTTCCCAATTTCTTCCCCCGCGTAGCTACCTTTCATTTCCACCCCACCCCACCCCATCCCCCGCTGCCCCTCCTTTTGCCCTCTTTAGCCACGACACTTTGAATCAAGCAGAAATTAATGCAGATGGTGCATTCACTGTCTCTTTTTTATTCTCTGAAGGATGTCAAGACAACAGCGATATTGGGGAAACTATTGATGTAACGCTTTTAGCAAGTCTGCGGGGTGTTTATCTACAGTGTGTGCAAATGCAGAAATGTGTGCGTTTGTTGCATTTGTGTATGTAAATGTGGCTGTTTCAGTGATCATGTGTACCAGGGCCATGAAATGACTGCAGTGAGTGAAGTCGATGATGTCTTTCCAGCACACACTTGTGTTATGGTGTTTGAAGGGTTATTTTGTGACCTCTTTTAGTCCTTTTATTTTGCGTCTGCGTTTACACGTGAACATGTGTCACAGTGTAATCCACCACCTGGAGCGAGCCGAAAGGGCTTGTGGGTAATATGTGAACTGCTGTTTGATTGATGAGCCAATCAGAGCCGCACAAAGGATTTCATTAACAAAAGACACCCAGCCACAAATCAGCAATCATCCACACACGCTCACTTATCAGCACTTATTCCACGTAGAGACACACACATCCCCAAAAAAAACACGCTTACAGTTGGACGCCGACACTTGAGACTACGTCAGCCTACCCCCACCCGCATCTACGCTGAGAGGTATAAGGTGGGACATCAGTAGCCTTGTGTTATCACAAAGTCAGCAGCAATACCGTGGCCATTTCATCAGAGAGCAGCGAGAGTGGGTATGGGTCACCGGTTTGCTTTTAGGAGAAAGCGCGCTTGCTGAATGAAAAAGCGAGTCGGTGTTGATTCTTTCTCTGAACGTTTGGCCTGTTTCTCAATCACTGTGCTTTTGATGAGGAGTGGGGCTACTTGATGGTGAGAAGAAAAATAAAGAAACCCAACCAGCAGAATGACTTTTAAAAAAAAAAAGTAAATTAGTTTTTACGCCCCGTGAGCCCTTTGCTCCGTTTTGATCTCCCCGCTTAAAGAAGGGGGACACAGCTGCTGAAACACACACGCACACACACACACACACACACACACACACACACACACTCACCCCTCCCACACACACACACACACAGACAGCATGGTAATAGGCTATACTTTCTCATTAGAGTGACACGAGTGTGTATTGGGGTGCTTCGTTATTATTGATTGTAATAATAAGATATGTGGACGCACAGATTATTTGCATCCTTGAGCAGAGTTATTGTTATGGGGGGGGTGATGTGATTATGATGGTCATATCCACACTGCCTGGGGGAAGACGCTGTCTGAGTGCCTACACGTGTATTTGCGTGTGTGTGTGTGTGCATATGTGTGCAAGAGCGACACAAAAGTGGAGTGTGCATCTGTGTGCGCCCCGCGATCTCCATGTCTATGTCTAATTGGCCCGGGCTGATTCCACCCCATGGAATCCATTTTACATGGTTACCAAGGTTACAGCATCCGTTGTTTCCATTGTCACGTAGTCAGAAACATGTCAGCTCGTGCACGTATGAGTGTATGCACCCACACACACCCAGAGACACATGAAAATGGGAGTGGTGGCAGACGTGCCCCAATCCTGATTAATTAGCTCCATCTATTAGCAGCAAATCCACTAATTAAAGCCCAGCTAAGACCTGACCCAAAGAAAGCTATCTACATAAGCCATATGGAGGGTAAATGTGGAGGGGATCCAGGAGAGGAAACACACATATTTGTTGTACAGTGTATGTTTATGTATTTTCACCTGCCAAATATTTAAACAGCTGAAGACTATCAGGTGTAAGCTGGTTTTTGTTTTCTGAACAGCCCCGGACCTCCAGACAGAAGAGAGATAGAGGAAAAGAGCCCCCCCCCCCTCTCAGAATTAATAATATGAATATGATGTGTTTGCTAGAAAGCACAAGCCGGCTGTGCTTTGGTTTCTCTGCATTTCATACAAGCAGCGCCTGCCTCGCACTGTCTGGCACCACACACCGTCGGTGCCTGTGTTTTAATATTTCAAGTCTGAGCACATAGAAAAATAAATTAATAAATAACATGTGTTTTCAGGATCCAGCTTAATGATCAGAGCAAAAGAAATTAGAAATTTAATTTGATGTGTTGCTTCACGGCTGCAGCCTTTTTTTTGTTTGTTTTAATGAGAAGGGCTGGGAGATGTGAGGGGAGCAGGGGGGAGCAAAGGAGGTGAGGAGTGTAACAGGCAGATGGGACACGGGGAGCTGGACAGGTGAAGAAGAGATGAGACGGAGTGAACCGTTTGTCAATTCACATCCAACCCCCGTTACACAAGATAAGTTAAGAAAATTAACCAAGTTAGCATGCGTACAACTTAAAATATGACTTTACTGTCAATGCCAATCTCCACAGTGTTTTACTCCTGTCACTAACAATAAAAACGAGAAGTTGAATTGTGACTCATTTTGTTTGGGTTTCATAATTTTTTTTTTGCAAATGTAAAGTGCAACACATTCCTTTTACACTTCAGTCATTTGAAAATGATGAAAGTGTTGAATAAAAATCTCAAGATTTCTTGCCTGGGCTGAGCCCCCAATGTTTCGAGACCTTGACGACGTCCTTTACAGGAAACTAAAACGAGGATACAAAGATTTTTGGTGCTGTGGCCGTAAGTCAGCATTTCTCAGTCGCTCAACAGAGATGGAAAAAATAAAAACTGGAGAAAGAAAATGGGAAGGAAACTCTTTTCACACCATTAGACAACCCTGAAGGCTGTATGAGGAGCCTCTGTAAATGTTTGTCTTTTACTTTTATCTGCCATCTCTGCTGAAAAGAAACTAATGTCATGCCGTCGCATGCTGAAAACTACCTATCGGCGAAAAGGTGAACTCAGCGTGAGACGAAAAAGTAGGATTTCACATTTAAGTTGGGCATACTTTGCTTTTGTTCACACAGAGAGAGGAGGTCTTTCGAGTTGGCTTTTAAGACATCGCGCTTGACGACCTGATGTTGATAAATGGAACGGAGGCCTGCTGTGAGGCTCTTCTGGTCCCCGGCAGCCCCCCCAACCCCCCCACGCCTCCGTCATCACCCACCTTCGGCAGAGACAGAAGATGAATGAGGACGAACTGGGGGAAAAACAGAAGGACACAACAACGCTGCTTAAATAGATCATGAGTGAGGAAGGTGATGAAACAGGAAAAACAAAACGACAGGTAAAGAGTGCGGTGGAAAGCACCACATGTGCTCGGAGTAGAATGAGGCTCCACTGACAAACAAATCAACTCGTCAAAATTTGCCAGAATAAATATTTGAGCGATCTGCTGCTCCTTTCAAAATAATGACACTTCCCACTGCTACGTTCTCCCTTAAAAAGGCATCAAAAGTGCATTAGAAGCACATAGTCGTTGCCCTGTAATTATCATAATCGCATCACGACCTAATAAATATAATGTGCTTTAAAATAAAATCAGAGGCTTGAATACTTTATGGGAGCGACTGAATAATTAACGACGTCCCATTAACACAAATGTAATTTTCTGACGTGCCCTGCGAGTTTCTCCTTGCTTTTAATGGGCCTGTGATTCTTTTTTTCTCAAACATCAGTGAGAATGCTGTTTTACAAATGAAGAATTTTTGGACTAAATATCTCTTAAGGATGGATATAGCAGGCAGTGTCCGTTTGCAGAGGGAGCAGGGGTCTGCGAGTTGAAAAAGAAATGTGGGGGGGTGTGGGGTGGGGGTTGGAGGCTGAGCTGGGGGCGGTGAGGCGTTGCCACCCAGCGGTTTGCTGCATGAAAGCACATTCAGGTGTCAATCTCCTAGAGGAATTAGAAAGCTCTGCGGGATGCCACTTATTTTCTACCCTCTGTACGCTCTCCTTCCCCCCCTCCTCTCCCTCCTCTCCCTCCTCTCCCCTCCCACTGTTAAGCGAGTGATCAGGGCTGCATTACTGTCGGTATTACAGCGTCGGATTTCACCCTCTGAATCAATCAAAATGGCTTTACCTGCCACTGCATTCACTGCCAGATGTATTTAAGAATCAAACTATAACATAATATAGTAAACACCTCTGAGGGTTGTGTTACTTTTAGCGGTTTGATTAATGTGAACCCCGCAGGGTCGGTGGTCATTTAGCAAGCAAGTGATGAGAGGAACATGAATAGATGTGGAGTTACTTACAGGCTGTTTAATCTTTGCTGTCAAATTCGCAATAATTCTATGTTTAGGTCAGGAAAGCTAAATGTCAATGCTCGTGTAAAATATCACTCACACATACAAAAGAATCTATATTAACAGTGGTAAAAAGGACTTTGCACGAAAACACAGTCCTGGCAACCAAGAATTTAGAGAACATAAGAATATCTTTCCAGACAAATGGAAAATAATCAATTTGTTTCATCAGAATATTTAGATTAAAATGGTCAAAATACAATTTCACCAGTGGGTGGTGGGTCTGGGCTGCGCTGTCAGTAGTTATAATCCCGGGGACGATGAAGTTGTCCTAACTGGAGACAAACCCGGAGGAGAAGCAAAACAGCAGCAGCTGTGGTGGCTATCCAGGACAGATAAACCGAGAAAGCTCTACCTCAGAAATTTCTTTCATTCCGGGGAATATCTGGGATAATATATCACATCTGGGAGGATGTCAGTCGCTGAGTTTATTGTTCGCTAGCTCAGACCTAAAACAGCTGGTGATCTCACGTAATTTTAATCTTTGCCGGACGAGAGTCGCAAAGTTGTTTTCTTTCTCTACAGTGCATCAAATCTTCTTCAAAACAGGCAAAAAAACCTCCTCTCAGAGTCTTCTGTAAACTTGAACAAACTACTTCGATGTCGGTTATTTCTGCCACTCTCTGCAGTCTCTTTATGTTGTCAGGAGTCCATTTGGCAGTGACAGATTTAAGCTCCCTCTGCAGGTTTTCAAATAAATTTAGAGTATTTTAGGATTTTCCGCCCAGGTTTCAGAGTAGTAGTCCATCTCTTCCCTTTTTAATCATTCTTTTGTGCTGTTTGGTGCACTTCAAGTTGTTTTAATGTTGAGAGAGTCAGGACCTTGGCCTCAAAAACAGTTTTCTGTCTTTTTTACACGCAAGACAATTTAAGAAACCCATTTAATGCCCCCAGTACCAAGAGCCATAAAGCAGCAAGCCTCTACTTTATTTTCTTTTAGTCCATAGTTCAGAGAGACACTTAACTGTCTATGAGACATTTTTGCAAACATCAGTCGTCCTTGCATGGCCCTCGTCTTTTTGGTTCAGTGTGAAGCACATGGTACGAGCTCCACATTCAGCCTGAGGCTCTTGAGGGATGTGGAAATTTCTCATTTCCAAAATGCAGTGTAAAGTGTATGCAAAACAATCTGGCATCGATGCAATGGCTGAACGTAACTGAAATGTTCAGTCTTCACAAAAAAACACAGCATTGATTTTGTCAATTTCACATCTCAGAACGACAATAAAGTTCAGCCGTTGTGTTGCCATGTTACGCTGAACTGCCATAAAATGCCAAAAGAAAAAAGAAGAGGCAGAAGCCGAAAAGGTTGGTGTTACGGTGATGTCGTGGCTGATATGGTAGAGGTAGATGGAGGGTATAGACATCTTGACATGATTTTTCAATTTTACAGGAAAACATAAGCAGGATTTGATATATGCGGTATGTCAGATCTGCCTTGCAAAAATTCAGTGCTTTGGTAATCAGGAGCCACTTTGGCCAATTTTCTTTCAGACCTAACTCCAACTTTAAGACACACAGCCAGTCATAAGCATCCAGAAAGAAGTGATGAGGCATTGTCAACTTTGTCCTCCAACTCACTGAGAGGGGGAAAAAAAATTACGTAGTTTGTGGCAACTTTCATAGGTCAAGCTCAATCAACTTCATAGAAAAAGAAAGAGGTGGGTCACAGGGTTTTGGAAAGATGCAGCTTTTATTAACGCAACACTACAGATATTTTTTGTGTACTTAAAAGATCTGAACTTCGGACTTGTTCTGAAGTACACAGACCTTTGTTCGGCACATTCCCGGGCCTGAAACTGCCCCAGATCTCCCGGGGCCTGAAATACCACGGTTCACGACTTTGGTTTCCAGCCCCGTGTCACAGTTTTTCTTTACCATGGCTTGACATTTTTGTGGGCTTTTGATGGTGTCTTTGTTGTTGAACATGACAACAAATGAATGTGGCTGTGCGTGTGGAGGACTCACACAGAGAATTGCTTTTATTACAGTGGTGTCACAGAAGAAACTTAAAATAATCAGTTTGTTTTTTTTCTGCAATAAACCCATCATTCTTTGGGGAATTCATTCGTAAATATTCAGTTTGAGGATTTCATTTGAATTAATCAAAAATTGTGTAATTAATTGTGTCCAAAGTTACATTTCAGACAGTATTTTTCATTTGACTACATTAAAGCCTTTTTTATTTTAATCTTATTGAAATGTTCAAATTTTACGAGACAAGTCCATTTGCATGCATCTGATGATAATCCTCAGTCTGTGCCTTCATCCACTCTGTCAGACTGTGTCACCTAGTTCAGTTCTTTGGACTGTTGCTGGTCGCTATGGTTTTACAAGCTGATCGTGTATTAAGTTCCCAAGATAGATTGAATACTTAGAAACGGTTCTTGAATTGTTCTAATGCTGCACTTTTATGTTGCCCTTTAATGTTGCAACGGAGCCCCTTTGAGTTCGGTTCCGCTTTGAGTTGTTGCCCAAAGACACTTCAGCACATGAAAGGGATTAAAACGCCGACCTTGCAGTCGGCAGAAAACCTGCTTGAACACCCGAGCCGCAGCTGCCTTACGCTGAACAAGAACTGTGGTCTACCTCCAGAAGACATGTATTAAATTACAATTGTGCTCCCCTGTGCTGGTTCACTGCTATGGTTTAACGTGTCCTACCGAAGCACATTTCATATTGTTTTGTTTAATTTCAGAAATATTTCACAACATCACCATGTGGAGGCAGAGGATGAGGCAGGTTTTACTGTTCATGACATAAGATTGCTAAATGATCCCCCTTTTTCTTGTTCTCTGAATGATAAGTGAGGTATTCTTAGCTCTGTGGGCAGGTGTCAAGAACAGTAGGCCTGATTGCTTTCCAAGCCCTCCTCCAAATCATGTCCCGGCCTTCTGGGTGACAACAAGGGGATGGTGAATTCAATTCAGCCCCTTCATCCCCTCCTCTGTCATCTGTCAGGCGACCTAAAGCGCCATCACTGTAGGAGACCAAAACATTTTTCTGAGCCCAATTTCTTGCTCTGTGTATCACCACTTTAGTTGTCAGCTGGGCAGGGAGGAATGTGAAAAAAAGAAGAATTCTGACAGATTACAGGGAAAGAGGGCAGATGGAAACCCTGACAGTCTCCACCGTTCTCCCCACTGTGTGTGCCTTTTTTTCCACCGAGTGGAGCTTGATGAATGTCGAGAATCTTTCAATGTCTCTGTTTAAATTGTTTACTTTGTAGCCCTGCTCTCACCGCTCTGTCTAATGGGCTGTCCATAGGTGGCACTTATGTGAGCTGGTCTTTTCAGGGCTACTGGACGTGACCCTGGCGTTCGTAGATGTGTGTGTGCCCAGGGTAGGTGGTAGGGGGTGGGGGGAGGGGGTCTACGACAACTCACTCTGCCAAAGAAAGGAGGCTGCAGGTATGTGCTGCTGTCTCTGTCCTCCACACAGAGCCTTTTCAATTCTTTACACTCCATTGCATTTGCCCTCCCCTCTCCTTTCACCAAACAGCAGCACTCAGTCTCTCCCTCCTCAAATCACTGTATCTATCTGTGTGTGTGGGGGGGGTAAAAATCAATACAACACAAAACAATGGCTTACAGGCCTAAGGGTGCAGTGTGCAGAAAGGTCACTGCTATACATTATGTATGGTGGCCAGCTAATGGTCAGCGTGTGCAGACAGATGGACTGTAAGCACCGTAAGGGGAGATGCTTACACATACACCACAAAACCATTCGTACACCCATGAGCTCAAACGGATGTAAGTAAGTAGATGTAAGCAGATACATGTAACCTAAGCAACATGTCCACAACAGGGCTGCATACTCACTGATGCCCAGACACAGCAAAGTGAGCCTGAAAACTGGTGCAAAATTCAAAGAGCGACAAACCAAGAAGAGAAGGAAGATCAAAAGTGTCGGCAATTCATTTTTTCAATACTTTTGAAACCATCCTTCTAACCCTGCGGTTCTGTCAAAACACTTTGCTGCACCCTGCAAGGAAGAAGTTTGGAATGGTGAGATAACATCGTTTTTGTGATAACATCACGATTTGTGTCAACGACAACAATTTACTCAGTTTTTTCGTGCTGCTGAACATGAAACTGATTTCATAGAGTTACATAGTGTCACAGCAGTTTGTGAAAGCGCAGATCGACTCTTTCCTCACATTTAGTGAGCGAAAAAGTCAGAATGCGGAAGTCAAAGGCGTTGTGGGATGGATCTGTTTGGTGCTAAGTGGGAGAGTCAAGACAGAGTCATTCAGCCCACCGGTGCTTTCCAGTAACTTTGCTTTAAAATGTCTTTTTTGTATTCAGTCAATAAATACCTCAGGTTTTTCCCCTGAGACTGGCGTGATGTACTGGTCCACAGCCATATTACAAGCATTGTAACAGTGTGCAGTGTTTTTGTCTGTATGTTTTACAACCAAAACATCGATCTAAAACATTTTATGATACGAGACAACACCCTTTTCCCAAGACTGTGATATTGATCTAAGTGATGACAACACCCAAACAGAAGATCAGTCCACACAAGTAGAAAGCACTGGGGACACTTCTTTTAGATCCACGGTTGAGGACTGCCTCAACAAACTCATTTTCGTCAGCAACTGCCCAACACTATGAGGAAAAAAAACGAAAAGACAAAATTTCCATGGCTGAGCTGAATTCAAACGTCAGACACTTGTTTACTTTGTCACTGCATTGTCTTAGCTGCACAATAACTGTGTTCCAACACGGTCGGGGTTGTTAACTCATTGGCTGCCAGCCATTTTCAGTTCAGAGAGACCCATACTGCCAAGTGTTTTACAGTATTTTGACTGATTTTCCAAGACACACAGAAAAGTGTGTCTTATGACTATGTACACACCGAAATTACCAAAAGAAAGAGTAGACTCTCTTCTTTCATCAGGAAAAAAAAGTTTGTTTCTACCATTTTCAGTCCTTTAGTAATAGACAGTAGAACATAGGTTGGTTTCACCAAAAACTGTTGTTTTTGACCAAAAAATTGAGAAAACAAGCCTTTTTTTTGTGCAAAGTGGCACTGCTGCCACCTTGCGGGTCATTTTGCCAGTATATTCTCTGTTTAGTGTTTACAAGCCTAAGATTTAGTGACAAACTCCGCTAGATTGTTCCCCAGCCCGCTCCGTTAAAAAACGCAATTGACGTCTATAGACGTCTTTGGCAGTCAACGGTTGTTTTTAAATTGACGTCTATAGACGTCAATGGCAGCCAATGAGTTAATTAACCTTCAGATTCTCCAAAGTGAGAGCGCTCTGACTGCCGTCGACTAAGGCTACGGCTACACGAAAACGAAACGAGGTTTTTTTTGAAAACGGGTACGAAAATTCTTGCGACCACACGGAAACGCGCTGCTGTAAAGACTCAGGTCCAGACGAAAACGGATGAAAATGATGAAACGATGCAGTACACACGCCACTGTGTCACGCCACGCTGTGAGACAATAGAGAAGTGTTAAAATTGGCTCACAGCGTCAACGTGTGACGGACGCAAAAACGTTTTAGCTGTAACAATGGAAACGAAACGAGGCCGTTTCCAAACTTTCCCACTCTGGAACCCGTTCTCAAAAACTATCGTTTTGGGGTTGTGGGAACGCCGGCTCCGTGTGGCCGCGACAGCGAAACGATAAGAAAAAGTATCGTTTACAGTGAAAAACGTTTTCGTGTAGCCGCAGCCTAAAGATAAGACAATGACTACTCATAAGTACTACTCACGACTTGCACATCAACACCAGCAATGCAACAAAGAATGGACTAGTCTTCCACAAGAAATAATACTATATTGCATCTCTGAATATCCAGTGACTGCACTTTGCTATGGTGGGAGAGCGCAAGTATCGGAGTACCTGGATGTTTGTTACAACAATGAACTGGACTGGTCCACCTGCACAAAGACCCTGTGCAAAAAGCCCATGGCCGTTTTAACTTGCTGATAAGGCTGATGTGCCTAGGAGTGTGCAGGACCCTGCTAAAAACTTCATGACACTGCGGTAGCATAAGCTCTTTTTCTATGCTCTGAGTAGCTCCTTCAGCAACAGACTGATCCACCAACAGTGTAGGAAGAAGTGCTACAGCAAACCATCCAACCACCGAGTCAGTCTTTGCTACAATAGCATAATATAACCACTATTGTTAGAAATATTTTATGTTTGTCTGGTCACGTCTTGTTATTTATGACATTTATTCCTTTTCAGCTTTCTGTCATCCAGATAGTACAGGGACTGGCATCAGTTGTTTCCTGCTTTCCTGGGGCAAATGAAATGTGTGTCGAGGCAGGTGGAAAGTCACATGCAGTTTTCCAGTCAGGACAGTGAAAACAAATGTAATAAAATCATTAGTTTTTCCAAATTGAAAACGTTACAGTTGTTGCTAACTGTCTGCTAGCTCTCCATGAAGATCTGTGCTGAATCTCTCAGCCAATCACAGACTGCCTTCACAACTTTTGGACCAATCAGAATCTGTTATTTTCTCGCAGAGTTCCTGAAGACACTAAAGTTTGGCATAGATAGTCAAGCCAATAGGGAAACATCATCTGCAAAAAAACAAAAGATTCAATCATAAGATGACCAAAGTAGAAACCCAGCATCTCTTGGCTTCGTGTTCAATTTCTGTCCATAAAAGTTACGAACAGAATCTGTGTCAAAGCAGGGCAACCCTGGCAAAGTTTGCCACCCAGTAGAAACTACTTAGCTGACTTACAGCCAGCAACCAAGCAAACCAAGCAAACCATGCAAACTATGCATTCACTTCAATTGTCCAGGTTTGGTTAAATGGCCCATAGCCATTGAGTTTGTAGCTAGCATTGAAAGTACCTACTTAATATTATGCACGTAGAGTAGCTCTGACCCATAAGAGTTTGGAGACAGGAGTGTCCTGTGAAGTCTGGCACCAAATCTTTCAGAGCATGTGGGCTTTTTGGTGTCATCTATGTGAACTAGGGTTTTAGTAGCTGATCTTGCGATTGCATTGCTACCTGGATCTGAGCAGCTTTTGAAGTGAAGGTGGGACGGACTTCTGGTGAATAGCATTTGTCAAAAAAGCACTCACAGTAATGCCAGGACCCCATGTTCTTCTAGTAGAACATTGCGTTGTGTCCTCATAATCAATGTTATTCACTTCACTTTGCAATGGTGACAGTGGTGTGGCTGACCAATGTATGAATTAAATTTGCTTGAAAAATCTGTGCAATTTCCCTAAAAGATGACGTTTTGGTGACACGTGGTGCTTATCTATTTACAACATTAAAGGGATACAAGGTAGGTTGGTTATCGGCAGTATAGCGATCTCTACTGGTCAACCTGAAATTCTACACTGTCGTAAAAATGCCCACCTTCCTCCCCCTCCCCCAAAGTGCAATGAATGTATGAGACCTATGACCTATTCGTGCAACCTGGCAGATAAACGACAGCGACCATGTCTTCTGAGGTACATTGTCTGTTTTTCCTATGATAATTTGGTTGTTTTGCATGTTTGTATTATACACATCCACGAACTAAACATCGTGGCGAATGCTGCCGTTGTGTTATTTAGTAGGCCTAGCTCTATGTCAACGAATTTCTAAGGTCGTTTTCTCTCGCTGACCGTTTTCGTCTTTTTCTTATTTTTGTTGAAAGTAATATGAGGAAAAAGAGAATGGTTATCTTGTAACGAAACATTTACGTGTAGTAATGAAAATGAATGTAAGGGTAATCGGGCTACTGTTTACATTTCCCGTGTTAGTTCAGCTCACACAACTGATCTTTCCTGATAAGCTATTTCTAACCAATGTTTTCAATATTGTGCTAATGAAGGTTTTCGTCTTCTCTGTTGAAAGTAATATGAGAAAAATGGATTTAGTGCACCATCATCAGAAGGGCCAGGCTAACCTGTCTCTTTACGATCTAAAACGCAGATCACTATGGTAGATGAACAAGATCACGCTTGGAGAAATTTCACAAAGATGGGAAGTGCCAACATCGAACGTTTCATATTCAGTCTGTGAAAGGCAGAATATGAAACGCTTGGTGTTGGCTCTTCAATGCAAGCGAACACATAGCCTACAAGTCTGCAAGCGAAGCCTACACCACGAATACCACATGAGGGAAGAAAAGTTGCAAGCAACTCAACTTGAACATGGATTTCCGTTTAGAAGAGTACAGTTGGATCATAACAATCCTTAATCATTGCAGTGAAAGGGCGAAATATGGTAGTTCTACATAAGAAAAAACAGAGGAAGTGATCGGGTACTCACAAGTTCAAGAGCATGACTGCCAGTAATCCGTCAGATTTGTGTCCCTCTTTCTCCCTCAAATCTCTCCATTCTGAAAATGCCTTTCCAATGTTAACACGGGTGCGAGCCCTTTCCCTGTCTCGTAACCTCTTCCTCTGTCTTAAGTCGTCGGTTCTCGGTGTCTTCCTCGGTGGCTCAGCCATGACCCAAACGCTTTCACCGCTCGCAACTGACTGCTAATAAGCTACAAAACTACAACTAGCATACAGTACCTAGCTAAGTGCCGTAAACACAAACAACTTATCTCGCGCATCACGAGACTTCAGAAGCGGGTCGCTCCTGCAGAAGTCACATATGGTATTCTCAGCATACAGACCCCTGTTGGGAGCGAGACAGGCTTCATTTGCTTACTATTGACTTGTTTAACCATTGGTAATCTCCTGAAGGCTATAATTTTAGGTGAAAATGCTACCTAGTGCCCCTTTAAGATCGGTGTGTGGGACTGACTCAAAATGAATTATAGTGCCAGTGTTACTGGGCTAAGACACAGAGCAACGCATGTTCATGGGACCTTTTTTTCGTGATGCAACAGTATTAAACCTGCATTTATAAAGAAAAGACTAATTTATTGTCACGCATAAATACTGAAAACAATTGTCTCTTTATCTATCAAATAAAGTTTTCTTCCTCAATACAGTGATGCCACCAAATAAAAACTATACTTTACCAAAGTTCCAAGCAATGGCATCAGTCACGATGGTGACCACGGCAACAAGATTAGACATCTCAAGCCACCGTAAGGACGGAAAGATGAAAAACTGAAAAGGTAGGGAACGACTAAATATACAATTATTACCCAGTAGGGTGCTCAGTAGATGGATCAGTATGAAGTATTAATTGCTTGGAGATGCTGGTGTGGGCAGAGAGTGCATTATTTATCGAGGGAAACAACATGACAGAAAACGCTATGTCTGGAGGTGTGTGTGTGTATGTGTGTGCCAATACTCCAACAGGAGAAAGTCTGACCTTCATGTAGGAGTGCAGAAGTTGACACAAGCATCTCTGCGCTGGGACAAGAGCTCAGGTTTAACGGGCATATTGAAAAGGTCAGAGCTGTCACTCACCCAAACACACAGACGTACACGCCAGCAGAGTCTATGAGCGCATATTCACACACACAAACGCACGCACGCACGCATTCACTTGCACTCACACAAACTTGGAGAGTGAACCATGTCAAATTAGAATAGAGGTGTGTGCACTGTCTGCCCGTCGTCTTTAGAGTGAGACATACACACACCCATATAAAAAATGCACACCCACACACACAGAAATTTGGGCTGCCGCCAAAAATCCTGGCTGTTTTTTTCTTTTTTTCTTTTTCGCCTGGTCTTATTTTTCACTCTTTCCACACTCACACACACACACAGACAGGGTCATTGGTGTATAAAGTTGTTTTGGTTTGTTTATGAATTGTGATTGGTCGCTATGTTGCTAGCCAAGGATGTGTCCCCCCCCCCTCCCATTTCTCTGTGGTAACAGCTCTACCTCGCCTCCCGCAGCCTTCCCAGCCTCCTGATCTGCCTCCTGATTGGCTGATTAGGCTCCGTGCCCACTCCTTCCTTTCCCTTTACCTTTCCAGAAATCTTTTTTTTTTTTTAAAGTCCATTGACAGACACAGGCATACAGCTTCGTTGACGCATACCATGTCAAGGACATACACACTCAGACAGACGTGATTGGAACACAAAAACTGTGGGGACAACTGGCCAATCTACATGTTTGTTTCAAGTTGAATTCTCTAATTAGAGCTTACAGCTGACATGTTTCTGTTTCACTTATACCATATCAATTTGTTGGCAGAACTTGTCAAAATTTCACACATAATATACATAAAACAAATACACTTGTATCAAATTAGGTGAAGCACCACACAGCAAGTTCCACAATGTTTAAGACTGGTTATGTTCAACAACTGCTTTTAACATCATTTCATTTGGAGGTAATATGGTCTAAACCAAACAACGCTGTCAAACAGTAATAATGTGAAAACTTTAAATAGATGACTGTGATGTCTAGAGTAAATACAGATGATGAAATGTTTGACTTACAAATCCCACGTCCACAGAAGAGAAACAGGGAGCTCCAAAAGCAATAATAATCAAATGACATCAAATAATAAGTTGGAATGTACAACAAAAATAAGCCTTTGAAGTTTTTTTCCTTAACTTCCAAACAGGCCAAATAATACAAACAAAACAACTTATTTTAAAGAAAATTTTCCTCTACCTCTACCTTTGTAGCTCGTGCCCATAGAACATGAGCATTAAGGACCCTCAGCGGCTACATGTCTGAGACCAATCCAGCCTCACGAGAGAATGTATACGTTGTGACCTGATGACATGTGAAGCCATCAGTGTTCAACATTATTTGATGACATTAACAACGTCTTGCTACATCCGTTACAACTTTGACGTTGATTACCGCACGATGATGCGAAATTCATATGTACAAAGTCAAGTTTGAATTTTCTTTAGGGTCAAGTTTGGGGTTATATTTACTATTCATATCCAACATGCTGCATGGAGCTGCTTTATTAAAGTAAAAAAAAAAAAACTGTCATAGTGTCCCCTCATCAAGGTTGTGAAGATTCAAATGTCCAACATTTTCTGGTGAGACTGGACTGCAGAGACTTTGGTTTCACGACTTCCTCTTTCCTTCTTAAACACGAACAGGGTAACGTGGACTAAAAAATGCCTCCTTTTCTCTTTTTAAGGCTTTCTCGGGTTCTAGTGGCCTTCTATTTAATGTGGAGGGAGGATGGGAAACTGGACAGAGAGAGGGGGATGACACGCAGAAGTTTTGTCATTCGGCCACGAGTGAAATTCTATTGACAAAGATAAAAAAAATGTTCAGGGTTTGCCGAGATGCTGGCAAACAGCCTCTTCTTTTGCAATGATTGTGTGCGTGCACATTGGGGGGGTAACACGATCGTTTGCACTGTCAACACTCATAACCAAAAACAAAATCACAACATTTTTCAGCGACAGAACTATACTGCAGGAGCCTTTGTTTGTCACACCAGTCAGTGCAGTGGTTAAGCTAATCATGCTACATCATTTTCTTTGGCCAGCTCCTTACCAAACTTTAATTGATTAAGGTCCCAACATTATGTTCATTTACAAGTTCGTAATCTAGTTAAAGATACGAACGGGACAAAGGTTACATGTTTTAATGTAAGAGACCATACAGTAGTTCATTGTACATTGTTGCAACTTCCTGTCACCTTCACTCTGAAAAATGAGATTTTTAGCTTCTGTCTCTTTAAGGCCACCCTCCCAAAAGACCCTGGATCCTCTTGGTCAGAAATGGTTATCGAGATAAGTACCGAAAGAAAAGTCTGCGGTGGAAACACAGCACTTGCAGAAGTTCAGCAGCAATGTTTTTTTTTGTAGGATAGAATAACTCACTTTGAGCTTTGTAACGTTGCAGACTTTATACACCTACCAAAATGCTTTACACCAGCACTGAAGCAGAACCCAAAAATAAGATGCAGCTTTCGGAGGCGCTGTAAAGATGGTGACATGCCAGATTCAATATCCGGAATAAATAAGTTCTCAAATAGGAATTGTAATAACACATTAGTCTTATGACAGATCATGTGAACGATTATATGTTTGCACTTTTAGAGTGTAAACACGGCCAAGATTTACTCAAATCGAGTTGGAGAAAAAAAAAGTCCCGATGAACGCTCACCATATTTTTGCATGTGCCTAATGTACAATTTACTACTTTAATTTACTTAACAATTTGATGTAAATACCACATTTACGCTCATGTGGCAGTAACGTCATTTTATTCAGATATTCCATCATCACAACTATCATTTCTGAAAGGGAAAACCATTGAGAGCAAGCCCCCTCCCCTCCAAACCGCCCTTCCCCAAAATGGCACAGACTAAATTAAAATGTTTACACGATGTTCAAGGGCAATATGATGTGCCACCTTGTTCAGTGTGGAATGAATCTGCAGCTAAAAAGAGATGTCAGCTATCCTGGAAGTTTGCCAAAAACAACTTTGTGTGTGAATTCAGTGCCGCTATATATCTCAACATCTGTTGGATGAATTGCAGTAACATTTTGCACAGACGTTCATGGTATGCAGGCAGTGAATCAGTAATGACTTTGGTGAGCACCTGACTTCTAAACTAGTGTGACCACAAGGCTGACATTTTTGGGTCTTCATATAGTCTCCTGACATCTGTTGAAAGGATTGCCGTGGTGAGTGTAAGGAGGCCGTAGTGCAGAGGGAAAATGCTTAATAGCTTTACTGATCCCCAAATAGTTCATCGAGCAGTAATGAGAGGGTGCCCTTATGGATTTAATTACAACTGTGCTTTGTGTTAAAGCAAAATAACAAGATTTATCATCCTGACCAGTTAATTAGCAATTCAAAAAACAGCCTCTTACAAGATCAACAAACTAAGTGGCACTGAGTGTTTCTCAGCTGGTCTGCTTTACTACCTCAACACTGTTGAACTACCGGCAGCTGTTATAAACATGACTGACCTTGTTTTTCTCTTGTGTCCATTAATGCAAACTCTTACCGATATTCAAGATTAGCTTTGACAGCATAAGAAGATACATCATCCTGCCTGTGAGTGAAAGAAATGTGAAGGCGCAAGCCTACACATGCTCTTCAAAACACAGTGGCACACACCCAAACACCTTTCCCGGTGATAATCTGTTCAAGGTGATCATTTACCATCTTCTTTTCAAGTCTCTGCACTCCAGCTGGCACAAAAATCCACCCACGATGCGTGTCAGATGGGTGGGGCGTTACATTGTTTTGGAACAAGTTTCAGTGCTGGAGACAAGAAGTAATTGTCTTGTATTTGCAGCCTGACACCGTGGGTGTTTTCGAATGCAGAGTGCCTCCAACCCTGCCAGCTGTCAGCATGAAGCTGAGCTGGATATTTACCCTGAATATTACCAAAAAAAAGCTGGCACAGAGCCGGATAGTCTCTTAGACAGACAAACAGACAGACAGCAGGACAGGTGGGCAGGCGGCAGGAATGGGAATGCAATATTCATCAGGAGATACCTCCAGTAACATTGTATTATTTATTAAGTCTGAATCAACTCTGTCATCATCCACTCTAACGGGCTGAGCCTCGAGCACACCCATAAGAAGGGCGTACGCAATATATAGACGGATTTCCCAAAAGATTCAGTGAACCCGATGCAATCTTGTCCAAGTGTAGCTAATGAGAGGCCAAGTTTCATCTCAGATCCGCTGCGAAGGGATTACACAGGTTCTAGTGCAAACATTTCATTTCTCGGCTGAGCTCTCTTGGTTTTCCTTCTACTTCATTTCAGGTGAAGCATTGTACTGCCTATGTAATTTGTTTCCATTCCTGTGAATGGACTTAATCAAATAATTTGTTCCTCTAATGTACCGTCTGCTCTCAGTGTGTTCGGTCTGTCCAAATAGTTAATACGTGTGGTTTTAAATAGCCGTGGAAGGGATTAATGATGGAGGTAATCATTTATGGTATGCTTTATTAATCTGCTCTCCTGTTATCAAGACAGTTATTACAGCTGTCAGTCTTTATGAGGGGGTTAGTGGTGGTAGTGGATGGGGCAGTCTAATATTCATTGTGTCTACCATTGATATAATGTTCCTCTTTTTTTCTTTCTTTTTTTTTCATCCTAGAATCTGCCACACCAAGCTGGCAGCAAGTTGCAGCAGCTCCGCTAGTTTTGTGCGTTTTTTAAATGTTTTGTGATTTATACTGAGCTATTTTATCCAACAGTAAATGATTTTTGCAAGATTTTTCTGCATTGCTTCGGAGGCAGTGCTGTTTGAGTGGATTTTCCTCGTATTTTGAACACTTTCCAACATTTGTTGTGATGAGTTTCAGAGCATCCGAGCCAGTGACTCTAAGAAACTGAACAAACCGATAATGAAGGCTGGCTATGTGGTGGGCGCTGGTCTGGAGCCCTTTGAGTAATTGTTAAAAGAAGAATGCTACACAAGTTGCTTAAAATAAAGAACAGCACTTCTTCATAACATTTTGTTGAAACAACAAAGTGTGATCAGTTTAAGGCTTTTTCAACACCGCTGCAAAAAAGAAAGCTACAGGAGGGCCTTCCTGCTCGTAGCAGTTACTGTTTATAATAAAAGCTTGGAAGGAAAAGAAATTACTGCAACAATATAATGTCCCTCTGAGATCAATTAAGTATTTTTTCATTTAATATTTAATTGAATTTGATATAATTTCATTCATTCTATATCTCACTTGTTAATTCTGCCATGATATCCCTTATTAAGTATTGACAGCTGAGCTAATACTGATGTTAATTAGTTCAATTGAATACAATTTATAAAACTGAATTTTAAATTTCCAGTTTTCAATCAACTGTGCTATATTTCAAGTTGACATCGTAATGTCAAAAAACAGGGGACGCTGGGAGATACATTATTATTTAGGGTAATGAAGATTGTAAAATTGTACGTCAGCAAAGTGTGTGATACCAATGGCCACATGCTGGAGGGAACAGCAGAAAGACATGCTGAGTAACACTTAGCTTGAATTTAAGATATTATTAATTCAACTACAGAAAACATTTAGCCAGACTAGAGTACTTATGCAGCTTTTGTTCAGTTTGTGATAACTATACCTTTTGTTTTTCTCTGCTTCATTGACTCACTTTTATAAACGATCAAACTGTGCTTCCTTTACTATTTCATCACCGTGTCTATTTAGTTGTTGTGCAAAAAGCATGTTGTGGAGGCCATCCACTCTTTTTTTTGTTTCTCGCAAAAGTTTCCAGTTTGGGCAACTACTTCTTCTAGTAAATTACAGGTACCAGCACCGAAGACTCTACTGCCACCTTCTGGCAACACGACACAGCCTACTTTATTTCCTCTAAACCTGTCAATGGAAACATGTCTGATCCACATTTCTATTTTGCAGCTTCAACTGCCTCCAAGTTGCTTCACGTGTGAATTTGATAAAGGAATAATGATGTGATTTTCACTCTTTTATGGGCAAGTGGTTGGTGGAGGATCCAAATGCATAAAAAAAAAACATGGCAGAACTGAAAGTGCCAGGGGAAGAGTCGATGGAGGCAGCTTTCCAAACAAAAAAAAAGAAGTACAATGAGACTGCTGCAGCATATACTGAAGCAGGATGGGAGGTACTGACCCACCAATAGGAAGTCGGTTATAGAGGCTTTGTTGGAAAATCCACCCAGCAGCGATGTGTTGAAATAGAAAAGGGCAATCAGGTAGCTGGCTGAGGAGACTGAGGAAGCAGTTTTTGGCTATGGCTCAGAAGGAGAGAGTGGGGAAACCAAGGATCTTAGGGCCAACCACAGGGAGCGGAGGGAGAAGTCCCTACTGCTGCCCCACAGCCTAGGTGTTCTGGCATTGAAGGGACGACACAACTATGAAGGGTGGCCCTCAGCGAAAGACCCTGTGGCTGGCCCACTGGCACTGGCAGAGGTGCAGGAGGTGTGAGTGTCACACAGCTGGTGACATGGCAGGATAACAAAGGGAAGGTATTCATGGGTACCAGTGACGTCACGTCGACGAGACCACCGCCATATTTATGTAACAGTATTTTGTCCGCTAACCGCAAAACGCCTGCCCCAACTTATAGTAGAATTTATGGCATAACCACTGGATTGGATTGCATTAGACAGTGGCCGCCAATGAAGTGGCCGGTGAGTAACTATGGTAATTCATTGTATTTAAGGAAACACGCCACGACAAAAGTAGGTATGAATAATTGTTAATTAGTGACTGACATCAGCTAAGTTAGCTAACGTTAGCATAAGACACGATGTGATTCTCCATTGAGGTAGCTAACATCACGTTAGGTAACGTAGTGTCAGCGTTAATCATATGGCATCTGAAGTTAATCATGTTTTTGGTGTGTTTTGTAAGGGGTTTCCAAAGACTAAAATAAAAATTAGATAGAGTTGAGGACTACCGGATACGAAGTGTTGATTGCTCAACCTGGAGTTAGCTGTTGGCTGCCAGTGGTCTCTTCTTATTGCAGCCAACCATTTATTCCGCCTGTTTACGTCCTTTGGGATGGAATAAAACTGCAGTCCGAGGTTTCTTTGTATGCTGCTATACTGATATCACAGCCAACAGAACTACATATTCCTGGCACCTTTCAAATAATGTAAATTTTCAGGTCTCTCGCTGATTTTCCTCCTACTCCACTTTTTCTGGTAATGTGACAACGCTGTGACCTGCTGCAGGCGGACACAAATATAGCAGCGCAAAAATACTCAGTGGGGGTCACATGGCACTGAAAGGATCGGAATATTGGCTAAATTACAATAAGATTGAGTTATTAAGTGGTAAAAGACCAGGCCCATCAGACCGAGTACACAGGTAGGAGAGGGAGACAGGAATTAAGGCAGGAAGATAATAGGAAGCAAAGCTACAAATGTTACAACTAGGAAAAATGCTATAGAATACTAAGGACAAAACAGGAGCTTAACTCTTTCGGTGCCATAGACGTCAATTTTAAAAAAAAACGTTGACTGCCAAAGACGTCTATAGACGTCAATTGCATTTTTTAACGAAGCGGGCTGGGGGACAATCTAGCGGAGTTTGTCACTAAATCTTAGGCTTGTAAACACTAAACAGAGAATATACTGGCAAAATTACCCGCAAGGTGGCAGCAGTGCCACTATGCACAAAAAAAAGAAGCTTGTTTTCTCCGTTTTTTTGGTCAAACAGCTGTTTTTGGTGAAACCAACCTATGTTCTACTGTCTATTACTAAAAGACTGAAAATGGTAGAAACAAACTTTTTTTCCTGATGAAAGAAGAGAGTCTACTCTTTCGTTTGGTAATTTCGGTGTGTACATAGTCATAAGACACACTTTTCTGTGGGTCTTGGAAAATCAGTCAAAATACTGTAAAACACTTGGCAGTATGGCTCTCTCTTCACTGAAAAGGACTGGCAGCCAATGAGTTAACAAAACCAAGTCTATACCAGAAACTTAGACTGATGTATCAAATCAAACTTTATTTATATAGCACCTTTCATACTAAAAAGCAGCACAAAGTGCTTTACATAATAAAATCAATTCATGCATAAACTCACACACAACATCACACCGACAACCACACTGCACACATACTACCCCCCACCACCCCCCAACATGAGCAACATCAATATCAACAACAATCAACATTAAAATCTGGCTTGACGCTGAAGTGAGGAAACGGTATCTTGGGGATCTGTCCACACCGGGAGCCAGCCCACCAGTGACCACAGAGTATCATCTTAGTGGAGCTGTGTCATGACTGAAGGATAGGGATAGGAATCCTCCTGGTGTCTAGATGCTGGTGGTGGATGAGCAGAGATAGGAGGCAGCATTAACTTCTGCTTATGCTCCTCTGGTATCGGGAAGAGGTAGAGATGGGAAGGAGACAAAATACCCGAAAGTCAGTCTGAAGGGAGAATGACAGGACAGAAGAGAGTTTGAAAAAAAACGAAGAAACCGGTTGGCTCGTAAAAGCAGCAGGCAAGAACACCATTTGACCGAAGTGACAACAGACTGGGAATAA
Source organism: Odontesthes bonariensis (assembly GCF_027942865.1). Classification (NCBI taxonomy): domain Eukaryota; kingdom Metazoa; phylum Chordata; class Actinopteri; order Atheriniformes; family Atherinopsidae; genus Odontesthes; species Odontesthes bonariensis. The sequence goes on along the minus strand of NC_134523.1, from coordinate 5,282,477 downwards.
GGTGAGTTCTACACTGTGGGAAAACTGAGGTGACAAATCTTAGCAGGATGAAAAGGCCAAAGACCAGAGAATGAGGGCAGACAAGAGGAAACAGATCTTCCTTATTGAACTTCAGAGTCCTGAGGGTTATAAAAGTCCTATTTTATCTGAATGCACTTTGTGCTGGTTCCTACTGGAACATATTACTTTTTTTAGGAATGAGCAAAATTCCTGTTTGCTTCAGATCAAGCAGCATTTTGCTGATGGTGGTGGAATCCTGTCTAGTTTCCCGAAAGAAAAAAGAAGTGCCTTGAAAACATATTGAATTACAATACAGAAGCTCACTGGGATATTTTCTTTACTCTTTTGAAACAACACCAAATGAGACTTGATTCAGTCTAAATGTCTTCATCATGAGGCCACTTCTGACAGCCTTTTAAATCAACGACAATGTGCCTGAACCGTACACCAGAATCCGCAAGGATTTCGTGAGTTTGCAAGATTTTCACATGATTACATCAACACCACTGCATGTTTTCTTTAGCCTGATTAAGCTGGCAACCGCACGATTAATCATCTCCTTTTGGAAACAAGGAGGAGACCTGACCGGGAAACGGCGGCAGTAAAATACTGAGAAACAGGACGGCACTTGCATCGAACTTTTTATTGCCACAACAGACTCCCTTGACAGCAGGCAAAAGATGAGAATGTGGCCGACGCAGTTCTATTCTGCTCTCTTCCATTCCTTAGCCTTTGGAACCCTTAGCAGAGGACATAAAGAAGTCTAATACAAATGTGCCTCTGCGGTGTCTAATGTATGTTTAAGAAAGCGGAGGGTACATAATAACATGTACTGTGAATTGTTGGTCCATATTTAATGAGCTAAACGGGGCACTGCTACATGGTGCACCTGACTGCCCACTGAGATGAGCTTTCAGGCCAGTCAAGTGTTGACTGAATGAGCTGCCGTGTGCCCATGCACTATGTATGCAGTTACGCTTCAGTGCACACACACTTATTCAGGAACTAATGAGGCCTTGGGAGATCGCACACATCCAAAAAACGTTTGCCTGCCTCCGTGTATGTTTATCTGTGCATGAAGCTAGCGCAGATACTGTATCGCATGTGCAATTCGCCACACGAAGCGAAGCATTGTGAGCTCATTTACTACACCCATTTACCCAATCTCTGTTTTTTTCTTTTTCAGCCTTCCTCCTATTACTCTATTTGTATTATACCATCACCAGAGTTTGTGAAGCGTGAGAAGTTATTAGTACATTCCTGTCTTGAAGAGCAAAAAAACATGCCATGAGTTCAGAAAGAAAAACAACTCCTCTCCTATTACCTCCATGCGGCATTACAGCTAAAGTGCATGGAAGTTAAATGATCAGAAGATGAATACATTTGCTTGAGTTTACATGCAAGTGTAAAAAAATTTAGCTTTTAGTTGGGAAAACACATAAATGGAAGTGGACACAAACACAGAGCCTTAGTGTCATGACTTATTCCACATCATAGGAGAGCCCCTGACTCCACTTCAAAGCTCTCAGGCTGACAGTGGCTAATGATGAACACTCAGATGAAGAGCAAAGACAGTCATCCAGGCTGCACATTAAAAAGGTCTCTTCCCATCTTCTCTGCTGAGATAAAAGACGAGAACCCGTGCCCAACCACGGCTAATGTGCGTTTAAGCACTCATACATTCATACATAAATGCGTACAGAGGCAGACGCACACTTATCATGCAAATGTAGAATAATTGCAGTCTTGTCTGCGGGAGGACAGCCGGGATGCCTTTTGAAGATAGGGATCCTCAAAAGATTCATTGATGTTATTCTGGTTAATATAGGAGAGAAACCGAACTGGTGTCTCTCTATGTCTCATTCCCCTTCGTAAAATCGACATATCCGATATTTCTCAGGACAGCAGCGTGTGTTTTTATTTGTTGTGCAGATTGGAAAGGCCTTGTGATGGTGGACAACAAGGCGCCCATCACTCCGTCGATGTTGTAATGATCACAATAATGTAAGGTGTCCATTGTGCCAACACTATTGTTTTAATCCTCATTTTTTTTGCAGTGCTGTTTGTCCAGTCTAAAAGCCCATAACAATTCAAAAAGCTGCTAAATAGCTTCCATTTTCCTCTTCGTTTGTTTGCTTCGCAGCTCACACTTGTTCAGGAGGGAGATAGACTCGGCTTACTGGTTAAGGCTGAGTTATACTTCTTTTAACTGCCCTTGCGCTTGCGTCTTGCGCTTGTGTTAATGGCTCGAGACGTTTATGCTTCATTTTGCTTTGTCGGCGGTTGCGTGTGCTGCGTGGCGATTCAACGCCAGGACAGTAGGTGGAGCAGCGGGTTTTTTCAATGACAAGCCTACAACGATGAAAGGAAATTCACCGCCAGGAAACATAGACATAATATAGCACCTATATTATGTCTATGTTTGAAAACAGCGGTCTTTTATTAAGGGATGAAACCGGAAGATGAACACGGCGCCGGATGTGATGTAGATAGTGGCTTGCGCTTGTATCTTGCGTGAAGTTTAGAAAATTGAGGTGACACACGCAAGCACGCAAGGGGGGGCTTGCAACCGCGCAAGGGCTTGCGTTGCGTCTTGCGTCACCGACCATAAATCAGGCTTTACTCTCAACTGGTTCAGGATTTAGTTGCATTTATTCTCTATTTTTATTCTATTTCTATTCTATTTATTCTATTTGCTTGTTTTTCTTTTAATTGTTTACATATCTTTTATACTGTACGCTGCTGCAACACAATAATTTCCCAAATTGGGATGAATAATCTATCTATCTATCTATCTATCTATCTATCTATCTATCTATCTATCTATCTATCTATCTATCTATCTATCTATCTATCTATCTATCTATCTATCTATCTATCTATCTATCTATCTATCTATCTATCTATCTATCTATCTATTCTCTGCATAGACATCTCCAGTCAGTGGAGCCATTTCTTCAAAAACAAACAAAGTAAGTAAATGAATAATGGCAGGCAGAGCGATAACAACATTTGGCAGCTCAAACCAACCAAGTTAATAACCCAAAAAACTAGAGTAGCACAGTAAGACATGGCTGCGGGGCTGGGAGAGTAACCCGCAGCCTTTTTGGACATAAATTGTGCTTTAAGGCAATAACAAAATGCTTAATCTTAATTTCATGCAATTAAGGAAAACATTAATGAATATCACATTGCCCTAAATGCTACAATCAGTACATTTACGCACACAGTAAAGTCAAGCTGCATTAGGACTCAACCAAGCCATTTAGTACTACTGTTCTTGACCTCGTATACAAGCATGGGTTAGGAATGGATTTATTTACCAAAGTATGTCTGACTGCTACGATATGTGGCAACAATGTCCCCTTTCAGACTTTTTCGGGTTGAACTATTACATCGCAGACCAAAATAACTTACAAACTATGTAGCTGAGGCCAAATTGCTAGCATGTCGAGTGGTGAATTGGACAGCTTTCCAGCTCTGTGCATTTTGTTGTTGCTGTTAGAAATTATTTTATTGCTTCTTGCTTCTTCTGTCAAAGCCCAGGAGGAGAACAGGGAAACAAGTAGTTTGGGTCCAACTGAACAAATGCAGGACAAATGAAACTTCCAAAGAAGAAATTAATTGAGTATAATTTCCATCCGACTAACATGTTTAAATGCATTTCAAAAGTCGGGCTTCAGTCAGGCTAACACAGTCCTTTGAGTTTGTAACATCATGTAAACATATTGAATGGAACTTTAAAACAGCAGTTGCCTTCAGACTTAAAAATGATCTCACCAAAGTATTTTTTGTCTGATGGAATCACGGCCTTTAAGGGTCAAGTCAGAGAACGAGAGTGGAACATGATCGGCTACGGCCTTGTGGTCAGATCACAGTTTCAGCTTCAGTGGAGTTCCAGTGCAGCCTGAAATGTGAGAATGGGATGGCTTCCCAAACTGTAAGTGGCCAGCTGCACCAGTGCCAGAAAAATAATCCACACTGTATGAGCATCAAGATGTCTGGACTCCATAACGTATCCTTTTCCCTGATCTTGCAGTCCGACCACCCTCTCTTACTTGTTTGTGTTTTACCATTTATGTAAACGCATGCAGTCCAAATTTGTGCTGTCTTGACAGTGATACTGAAATGTTCAATCGAGTAGGATAGCCGCTGCAGCTTTTATGGGAAATTGAGCGGGGTGCTCATCCGGACATGAAGCTGACACATCGAGATGCAGTCAGATGAGTGGAGAAGAATCTCAGTGTGGAAGAGGCTGAAGAGACGACATCTGAGTGAAGGTGGCCAGGATTGGTTTACTGCCATTCTTCAGCTTTCATAGAAAAAGTAAAGAACTGAGGATATGCTAACTTATACATATGCATACAAATGACCAAGAAGGAATTCAAACACAAACACAAGCCATGACACTAACTCACACTTATGCATTGGCAAGCACACAAGCTAATTGGCCACCCCATTAGTAATTTATTAAGCTTGTCCTTGTAAATTTTATCAGGTATCCAGCAAGGGAATAGATTTATTGATTCACTCTGCATTCATCAGGCCCAGAAAACAGAGCGAGAAAAAGGGAAGAGTGTCAACGAGAAGCAGGAGGAGACAGAGGGAGAGAGTGCATTCATCAGGGCGGACAGCATCGGGGATCCAGGCAGCTTTGCATGAAATCAGGCTGGAGTGTGCTGTGATTCCCCCTGGGTCACCACTACATCCTGCTTCATTCACAACGCTGCCTCGTCTCAGCTCATCAGTGTGTGCCTTCCGATCAATGGCTCTCATAAACCACCATCCTGGCTTTGGCTCAGGCCATCACGCAGGGAAAAAAAAGTAATGCTGTCAAATTTCATATTAACCCCAAGGAGCAGCAGATAAGCTGCAGGGCAATCCGGTACAGACAGGGTCACAGATACCCGGGAAGTAAATTCTAAGAAATTTCAATTTGAAAAACATAGGCTCTGACGAATGATGTACAATATGTATGAGGTTGTGACCTCATTACTGTACTACCTCTCGCCCAATGGGCCACTTCTTAACGTATTCGCGAGCATTGACCACAAGAGAAAGCACTGTATGTTGTTATTGTGATAGTATCAATCAGTCTCTATGGCTCTTCTGTCTTGTCTAGTCCTTTTTTTGTTAAGATTTACATCTGTTTCAAGGCTTAGATCTTAAGTTTTAATGGGGACAATTGACGGGAGTCGACAAAGAGAGGGGAGGCATGAAGCCAAGCGCCAAAGGGTGTGGGGGGTGGAATCGAAACCTGCCTTAGTATGCAGTGGGAATGCTTCATGAGGTAAGCGACCAATGCTCCACTGGTCACCTGTGGAAGGGCTCCTAATACACCAAAACTAATGTCAAGAAACAGTGGCGCTGAGAGGGCCCCATGCTGAGTCTTCTCATATCGCAAAAAAAAAAAATTCAACTGCCACCTGGGACATTCCATTTACACCTGTGTCAGAGGATTTTACTCTCAAAAAGCAAACCATAGAAGTTAGAGAGCTGTTCAAGGATATGGCCGGTGAGAACAGTTGCGTTGGCTTGTTGGTTGTGGAAATAAAAATGAGGACGCAGAGATGAAAGATAAAGAGAAACGCATTAACATGGAGAGTATATGGATTCTTACGCTACGCAGAGCAGCCAAGACAAAAAACACTGACAACGGCCAACTGTTCTGACGGTGCGTTAAACACTGAAAAGACAAGAGAAAGAGATATTCACCGATTGGTGTTTAAGGGTCGTAATACGTTTCCGGCTGTGATTGGTCACTGGTCCAAAAGCAATAAACCTGAAAGATGAAAAAGAAAAAGAAAAAGTTCTTGTTGGCAACAGTGTTGATTATTCCAGTATGTTTCTTTGTGCTAGAATACATAGATTCACCTTTGGGTGTGGATGAATGATTTTCGTGTGTGGGTGCACAAGTTAAATCAACGTGACAGCAAGGTGCTCGACTGTAAACAGCAGTTTTCAGAAAGGTGATCTTGTGTAACACAAACACAAAAGCTCCCCAATTTTCTTTTAGCACTGCATGATTGGAAGCAATCTTTTTTGTACGGAGGGGGGGGGGGGTTGTTGCTTAGAGATACTCTGATCCAAGATCCCCTTCCCTCCGGGCATCGCCTTGACTCATATTGTTTTCCCCGGCATTGCTCACCAGGAGGTTAGGAAACTGCTTGCTGTGAGCGTCTGGGATTTGGGAATATGATTCCTAATCCTCTGCATGGTTCTCTCTGTCTCTTGGACGTCTCAGGTTTGAACATGAAGGCTGAGTGGTGGAAACGCGCATATGCTAAGAGGTATGGACTGAAGCGATAAGGCTTGTGGGTGCTTTAAGTCCATTACTTTATGGACTGCAACCATTCAGCCTAAGGCATTTAGCCACTGTACTCTTCTTCTCAGTTCCACAAGTATTCATGATATCATTTAAGAAAGTGTTGCAGTACATCTTTGGCAGCATGTGCGTGCTTTCAAGCTCTGAAGACTTTTATGCTAATCTCATAAAATTCTTGTAGGACTGTTTTCATACCTCTATTTCTCAGCAGCACTTTTATAGCAGCTGAATGGTTGTTGTTTTTTTTTTTAAACAGAGGAGTGGCCTTCAAAAACTAATTGCAGAGTTCTGGTTAAAAGTTTGTTTCTGTATTTATTTCTTTTAACTTTCCCAATGGTAGGCTTCAATTCATTAAGTTTCATTCAAGTTTAATGTTTAATGCTCAGTTCTTCCTCTAAATGAGTGGATTTTGTATAAATGCAGGGACGGTTGGTATAAGGGGCACTTTACACGGAAACGAAAACTGGTTAAAAACGCAAAACCTTTTTGCGGATGCACTATATAGTTTAGATGGTAACGGCGTTTTGGGGGCATGAAAACGCAAAAAAGTGAAACCGCCCTCCAGAGTGGAATTCTTGAAAACGCTCCACTGTCGCGCCACCGTGTAAAGGATGAAAACGCAAAACTGCGTTTTCATCCTTTACACGCTTTATTATGACGTGACAAGCATAATAAAGCGCCAGAAAACCGTGGGAAACACATCAGTAGGCTATCAACATGTCCGTCCCTGCGGACTTTCAACTTGCCTTAGGCGCGGTAATTGACGTTCAAGAGTCATTTCATCAGATAACAGCAATGATGAGCGAGAGTAGTAAAGAACAGACCAAAAATATGAACTACGTTCTCGAAATTCTTGAAGTTCATAGAGAGAGCAGGCAACCTAGACAGCTGTGGGTGAGACCTGGGAGGACTTCTCAGTGGTGGGAGCCATCTGGCGTGTTTACTGCATCGATAAATATGAAACGTCACACACTTTTGCGTTTCCGTATGCACGCAGATTTTCACCCTAAAACACTCGTCTAAACGCAGATTTAAAAGTGAAAACGAAACGCCACTTTTGCGTTTTGGTTTCAGATCGTTTCCGTATAAAGGTAGCCTAAATGGGCTAACAGGACGACGCCCTTCCTTGCTTTAAAAACTAAAGTGAATTGAAGTTAAATAAACCGTGATCATTTTCAATTTTTGCTGATCCCAGATTAGAAACGTGGAAGAAGAAGCGTTGCAATGGCGGGCGTTAGCTCGAATGAAGTGGACTTAACTTTGTCATCCATTCTCTTCAATGTCTTTGGAGGAAAAACTTGAAATGGAGAGAATGGGGGCTCATCGACCAAAAGCTGTTCAAATAACACAAAAGGATTTTATACGGGACAGTACAGACTAAACACATTCTTGTGAATAATGCTGTGGAGTGTACGTAACATTGTTGCTAAAGCTTGTATGTTGCGATACTTCTGCTTTTGAAATGTAACCAGTTGGCTTTCATAATGTATACGTTGGCCCACCCACTCAGTATCACCACCAGCCGTCACTGTATGAATGTATCCAGGACAAAAAGATTTAGCCCCTGATAGCTGAATATCTTTAAAGGCTAAAGTAAGAATCGGCACAAAACTTTCTTTGTGTGCTGTCAGGCTGCTTCCAAACACTGTATTTCTATTTTTCCACAATTTATTGTCTGAACAAATCAACCGACCTGGTCGCACAAATATATGTATATCCTCTTTTTCCCTTTGCAACTGTCTCCCACATATTTGTTTTATGCCCCCCGTTGTTCCTTTGTCTTTGATAAACAAAAAGATAAAGGCATAAACAGAAAATAAATGGGTGTGAAGATAGGCTGGAGGTGGCTTTTGAGGCTGATTTAGAGGGATGAGGGAGGAGTGAAAAATGAGAACAGAGGAGGAGGAGGAGGAGAGGCAACAATCTCTGCTGGTTAGCTCTCCCCCCGTTGACCCTGCAGAAGGGGCCACAGCTCCTTCCATCTGCGAGAAATAATCTCTCACAAACACACACTCGTATGAGCATGAACACACACCTCCCCAAATAGCCCAATAAAAAAAAAAAAAAAGGATTAATGATATTCCAACACTTACACACAATCAGCCAGAATCCATCACTCCGGTTTCTGCAGGAGTCCAGGCGTGCCAGTGTGAGTGTGTCACTTTGAAGACCGAGTGTCTGTGAATTACGTGCGTGTCGTGTCTGGGGCACCATATGTTCCCCACAAATTTGTTTTCACCCCTAAAAAAAGCCCATCCATATGCATATTAAACAGCTTTAATTAAGACCCCTTTTGCCCACATGCGTACTGTACACAGATGCACACTTCCTGGGAGAGGTGTGATTTCTGAACATCTCTTCACTGGCGCGATCATTTGAGAAACAAGTTAATTGACACTGACTATTCATATATACAGAAGGTGTGCGCTGGGCCATGGGCAGATGGTGTTCGTAAGTTCCAATTTAAACCAGCAGTTAAAAAGAATAAGAAACCTTCAATTAGTCTTGTGTTATAAACTATGTGTACGGCACCAGAGCGAAGCAAAGGTTCTAAATTCCGTCTGAATTGGTCGGAAAAAACCAAGAGTGCCGTCTGTGAGAACAGAGCTGAAAACTACAAGATGAGCTGATCGAGCTGGGATCTATTTCTGTATCTGTGACTGTCGCTAATGTCGCTAAAGTTCAAATGTAATGTTTTAGAAATGCAAACTCTCAAATGTGTTGAGTTGTAAGATTTTAATTCAACCTTCACTGTCTCAGTTGCCCCCCAACATCTTCTCCCACTTCATGCGATCAGATCTGCAGTAATGTTTTTCTTCTTTTTTTTTTCATTTAATTTGGTTTAAAGCCAAAATAAAAAATATCTGGTTTCTGTCTCTAGCGCTGATGTGATGTGAAAAATAGAGAAAAAACATAAGATTTAAATATTCGTTTTGTGTATGTCATGTAAATGTGCTGATTGGAAAAATTATAGAAAAATATATATATACTGTATATATGTGAAAAAAGTAATGTTATGTCGACATGCACCCTTATACGTGTGACACATTTTGTCTCAAAAGTTTACATAATTTTCCTGAAAGAAAATTTAAGAAACCCAAATTTGGATGTCAAGACAACACCAACTAAGCAATTCTAGGCTTATATCATGGCATATTTAAAATCATATGACGGTAGTTCTGTGGTTTTGATTCACAAGTAAAGATGATTCACTTTGGCTATAACATCTGATCCAGAGGATTTATTTTGGCAAACATTTGAGGGTGTGCTTTGCTATTCTCAGTTTGCTGTTTGCTGGAATAAGGAGCTCCTAAACACATGGAGAAAACAGAAAAAAAAACTCAACACGAGGAAACTCAGAAGGACTCGAACTGGAATCAGGCCCATGGCGTGAACTCGGCTTCTTTTTCCTCTGAGGAAAAATTCTAAAACCTGGGAGTCTTTGCCGTTTCTCCTGCTTTCCAGATGTGGCTTGTGCACGGTTGATGCTTTATGTTTGGCCTCTGATTGCCCACAGGACAACTCCATCCATGCATTATTCACCAACCTTGGCTACTCTTATTTACATATTTTCTATTTGATCTATCAAAATACCACTTGCATGTGATATTTCAGTCAATGAAATGCAAAATCTAAAACCTGGACAGTGTAGTCGATGTTAATCAAGATTCAGTTTTCTAGTATGTTTGTGGTAAAAATAGTTACAGCAGAAATGCTTTTATAGTCTTCAACCAGTCATTGGTTCTCTGCATATGTTGATTTATGAAAAGAAACACAAGTTGTATACATACAGTCCTAAAGGGGAATCTATGGCAAACTGTCAGCACCACACAGCAGAGTACAGGACTTGTGAACACTTGTATCTCTAGCAGCCATGAAAATGGCTGTGGCATCTCCAAGTAACACATTTCTGTTTCTAATGGGTAGGCTGTCACCATGGCAACCCAGATTTTTTGGGTTTGCAGGGTGATAACAAGGTGGAGACGTGTTTAAAAAGGGAGGGGGTTGAGGGACGATGGGGATGGGTGTGCACAGAGGGAGGGAGATTAACTCAAAATTCTGCTCCCAAGTATTTTAAACCCCAGTGTCCCTCTGCCATGGACAAAGGAATAAATACATGGAAGACTCATGCACACCATCAGTTTTATGATGGTACACTATTGCATACTTGTTTACAATACAATTCAAAACACATTTAATTGAGCATATGAGAATAAAACCAATTTCTATGCACATTGTGTTCTAATGGGTAAAGGTCACAGCTCAGCCGTTCCTCTTAACTGGCGCTTTGTGGCAGGGTTGCTCATCTGTCAATGAAGGTATTTGTAGAAACAAGCTAATGGTGTGGACACGTTTAACTTTGAGTCAACCTTTTGCAGGCTTATTTCAAATGTCATATCAGTTTCAAATTATTATTGTCATTATTGTTGATAAGAAAAATAAAAAGGAAACAAGCTGCTTTGATATTTTCATGATTTCTCTTCCAAGTTTCATCCAAAGTCACGATAGCCTCACAGACTTATGATCAGTGTGTGAAACATATCACTGCATTCAAAGCACCAATAGCTCAAACTGCAGTTCTTGTATAAAGACGTGAGACAGTCCTCCTGGTGTGGCGAGAATGGGGGACAGAAGACCTGTAAACTTCGACAGACTCGCTTGAACTTGGAAAGCAACTTGGAACAGGGTTTCTTTTTACCTCTTTTTGTTCAGTTTCGGTTCATACACTCTTATATTCACTGATGTGTTATATTTAGGCATCACAGCTACTTGGTTAGGTTTAGGAAGCCAAACAATTTGGTTTGGTTTAGGAAGCAGAACTACTTGGTTATGTTTAGGAAGCGAAATGACTTGGTAAGGCTAAAGAAAATGTTTAATGTCTAATGTTTAGACATGAACAGGTCGCCAGTCCATCTCAAGATTTCCCCATGGAGGGGCCGAAGCTCTACTATAACGGATTCCAACATGCCAACATGTTAAGGACGTCTTTGTGAGAATTTCAAGTGTTTCTAAAGATACTTCTCAACAGGTTGACCTTTTCAGTTATAATGAATTTTTGCATCCTTTGTTTTAAAGGATGACAGCCGTGCATTGTTGTGATGATGCCCATTTAACACAACACAGTTGGGTTGATGCCTTCATTGGCAGAGAAAACCTCGTGGAAATTTGATCCGTCTGAAAAAAAAGGAATGTTGCCACTGTATGTTGAGGCAGAACTGTGTTCCGTGTGAATGCACTCTTCACCAAAAACAGTAAAAGTGTATTCATGAGAAACATAATTAATTATAATAAAAAAACATCTCAAGTGTGAAAATGCTTTTAAGCATGAACTGGTTCAGTGAAGAAGTCTGGACAAATAGCCTCGCTTCTCACATCTTTCTCATTTTGTCAGAACATTTGGTCTTCATTATGGTAAAAACCAGACACATTAGATAGGCACGCACACACACACACACACACACACACACAGAGCGCTCCATCTCTTCTGTGAGCGGAGGCAGATATCATCTTAGTCCTGCCTAAGCAATCAACTCTTCAGCACGGAGGGAGCAAGGCTACCAGCAATCCCATGAACTCTGCCTTTCTCCCACACACACAGGCTTGCTAATCAAGAGAGGAGCTGGGACGGCATCCATGAAACCTGGCCGACAGGAAGTTACAACCATGTCACAGGAAATAGGATGTGTCTTTTCCCTGGGCTGCAGGATTGCTGCGATTAGAGGGAGCAGATTGAGCTGTCTCGCCGCATTACAACTACACACACACACGGTGCACACTCACGCACAGGCATGCACACATCCGAGCGGACACGTAAGGGAAGGGGACAGGAGATGAAGTTACGGCATAAACCCAACTGCACACATGCACATACAATTGCCCAAATAAACATGTTGATCCTTATTTTTCATTAGTGGCGGGGACTTCCCCCTCTCGGGTTCATTTATTTTCTCTTTTGCAGCGACATAGAAGGAAAAGACTTGGGAATACTGCGTGACAAATTCCTCGTGTTATGACTACAGCTGGCGGAGCACAACACATACTGTGCAGACTAAAACACACAGAATCCGAACATCAAGGTTCACACTGCAAAGTGGCACAACAAGCTGTTTGACATGTATACAGGAGCCATGTTTCCATTCAGTCGTGGAAAAAACAAGAGAAACAGGCCTTTTAAACAAGCCAAATGCACATCAGTGGAAGATTTTCTTGATTTTTATCTATTCAGCTTTGTCATTCTCCACTGCCTTTGGAGGTATCTTCCATTTTGTCTTCCATTTTCAACCCATACTCAGCGCAGATGTTGCCGTACACTCTTTCCACCACTTGGTTATGGCGTTCCATGTGTGCCGTACCTGCCTGCATCCTACACCCTGCTACTATGTGCCGGATCATGTCACCTGCACCTGGAGTTCGGTCTGCCCCCGAGCGCACACTTTGGATGCTTCAGTGGAGAACATCCCATTTATTCTCTTGGCTTCAGCTTCTCTAGAGCACCTTCTCACGCAGGTGGCCAGAGCTGCGAGTCACCCAAAGATTGTTCTTTAGGATTTTTATTTTTTGCGATTGTTCGTGTTTTCTTTTCTCTTCGTGTTTCTAGCTTCTTACTAATTGATTATCAATCGAATTTGACACACACATGGTGGATATACAAGGGGCTCTTAATCAAAAAGAAAACGCTACAACAGATAACTATTCCATGAAACGCTTTTGAACAACACTCTTAATCTTATCAAAGCTGGACGTCTCAGCTTGACAAATCCACTAACCATTACATCAGTCTAAACCTACCTCACACGCAAACAAGATATTCCCTTAAGAGCCATTTAGCAGCATTACTGGGAATCTGATTAGCGCTCGTCAGATTACTAAGTCAAAGAAAATACCGTGTACAGTTGCTTGAATCACAGTGAGCAGCAGGACCGTAGCTGCACTAGTTGTTTCACAGGCTCCAGATCAGATGACGATGCGAGATAGGAATCTCTTGCTCTTGAAAGGGAAAAAGATAGAAGAATCTGATGGTAACAGTGTGCAGAGAGAAAGACAGGAAGACAAAGCGAAAGAACAACACAATGAGGAATCCAAAGAGAGAAAGTGATGTGTTGGTGCGGCATGTCCTGTTGATGTCTTATCACACCGCAGTGCCTTATCTCACCCTCTTTATTTAGATTCACAGCCGCTCTTTCCTGTGTCCCCGGCAGACCTCGACCCGCTCGACGTCATTTCACAGTGTTGTCAAGGAACAGGGGGGGGACAATCGATGGCAACAATGACAAGAAATCCACATACTTGCTTGCATGGGATCGTTTTTCAGCCGATGGACTAAGACGATCTGATCTCAAGTCAGATTTATAAGCAAACAAATGGCTTCTCCACCTGCAGTTTGGGTCGAAAACCGATCTTACTGCGCTGCTGTCACACGTAAAGAAAGCATTTGCAGTCACACACCAGATGCCAGTGATAAAGACAGATAAACAACACAGGCAACATCCTCTGCTCGCACCTCTGTTCACAAACAGAAGGCCTCGTGTTGCCTTGGTTTTTTAGATATTTTTAGATCAAAGCCAACATTTCGATTTGACTTGTAAGTCACATCATAGAAGAATTAAGTAATAATTACAGCTTATTAGTTTGCTTCACACAGAGGAAAGTGGTAAGAGATGTTGAAGAATCTTGTTGATAACTGATCAACATCAGTCTGATGCGCTGACAAATGCAGTCATCAGTCCGCCGTGCTCGTATAATTAGTTTGCCGTTATGTGGCTATAGCTGTCTGATAATGAGGAGAACTTCTTACACGGTTGGAGAGATACTTAAGAGGTGCTCAGGCTTTCATTCAGCTTTGGTTAAAGGGATTGTTAGCCATGCTGGCAGCTGTTAATTGCACCTCAGGAGGCTTAAGAGTATATTGTAAAGCTTTACATGCGTGGATGGAAAGGAACAAGAGGTATTCAGGTTGAACTCATTGTCAAAGGGGGCAAAGCAGGTCATTGCCTCAGCGGTTCCTGGTTAAAGACAACAGTTGGTCAAGGCTAAAAACATATGTGGTGTTAGTGTTCAGGGCCCGAAAACGGCCATATATATATATAAAATATGAGAACAAACGTTTGCTTAGATAACTAATATAAGGGTTCTAATAAAGGCTTGTCTTGTTATTCTTCTTTTTTGAGGTATCAGATAGTGAATATGTGATCGGAAAAGGGACGTTTTCTGAAAGAAAAAAAGACAAGCGTGTACATTTCAGTGTCTGAAGTCATTAGCAACTAAAAAACTTAAAGATAAACTCTGGCACTTTGCTTTTTGAATGAGTCATTGCTGCATCGCACTCTCATCTTAGATTAGACTCAACCAGCCTTTCCATCTCAACCCAGCTTCAACTTAAAATCATGTGTACTTGTGGCGCCTCAGAAGTGGGAAGTCAAAATAGCTTTTGCTCTCGCTAGTTGCTTTGCTACAAACAGAAAGTTGTCATCAGCAGTTCCATGGTTAACTTATTAAAGAAATGAGCTCATATTGGAGTACTTTGTCTGATGTAATATGCTCAAACTTAGAAATCCAACTTGGAACTCGAGGTCTCACCCCCCCCCCCCCCCCCCCCCCCAAGTGGAAGTTGGAAATTCCAACCTCCATTTTCTTTCTGAATGCTTATTGTGTTTTCAAACTTGGGCCGCTTCCAACACGAGACTCGAAGAGATTGTGCCTAAAAGAGGGACCATTACAAGCCGTCCGAACTACATACGACGGAAAACATAAAAAAACATGATTCAACAACAAGTTGTTTTGTGTGTGTTTGTGTGTGTGTAAATGTTAGCTGTCAGACTGATTATGGTATGCTCTCTCACACAATAATAATGTGCTTTTAAGGCTTACTGAGTACAATTAATGTCCAAATTTACATTAGCACAAGCTGTGATACTAAAGCACACATCCCCCAGAAGAGAGCTAGAGTGGGGTCGAGTAGTGGTTGTCGAGCCCCCTTTCAAACACCCTCGAGTCAACTTTCCCGGGAAGACTGAGTGGTATCCCAAGATAGCAGCACACTCTCTGGTCCCTCTTCCTAAAAGCAGAGACCACCGCACCATGCTGCCACTTTGCCGACGTTGGCCCAGACCCCTTGCGACAGTGAAGAGGAGAGTCGGCCCAGACAGCCCTCCAACATCCAGAGCCTTCACCTTTTAGCAGGATCTGTTAAGGTATCGAACAAAGTCTTCCCCTGAATCCTCAGGCTACATCCACATAGAAAAGGCCAGAACTGTTGAATTAAACTGAAATGTCCCCAAAGATTTGAAAAATGACATCGAATCCATGACAAATAGCACATACAGGCATACTTAATGTGATATAAATCTATATGTAGACAGACAGAGTCAACACATACCACACACACACATACTCTGCCATTGATGCAAAGTGGTATAAATGTGCTGAGTGTGCAAAGAAGCCTCGTGCCGGTGCCTCTGACTCATACGGCACTGGTGCGAGTACAGCGCTGTCAGGCATGTATAAATAAGCACACAAACATCCCTGGAAACGTGCAGCACGCACATACGCCTTCTCAGTGTTAAAGCAGGGAGAGCTGCGATAAGTGTGCGTGCTTTTGTACAGTTTCGGCAGCCACTTAATCCCTGTCGGCCAGAGACGGGGGATGAAGCGAGAGAGCACAAATATGAAAATGAGAGACAGAGAGCCCGCTGATGATTTTAGCAGAGGCCTTATCTCACCGGGCTTTGTTTTGGACGCAGACAGTTTATCAGCACCAAACATTCAGGAAGAGGAGCGAGGCAGAGAGAAAACAGCCTTGGTCACCCTCCAGGGAGCTGCTCTGAGTGGATCCAGACGGTGCTTCTGCAAAGTGCTTGTGGAAACTATTTCTATTCTTCCCCCATTTCTTCTTCTCTCTCTCTTTCAAACACATATACAGTTCATTAAGTCCCTCTCACCCCAACTGCCCCTTCCCTCTCCCTCTTTCTAGGCCCATCTCTCCATTTCCTCCCCCTCTATCTCGCCTCAGTTCACCTCAAACTCTGCCTCTTTACCTCAAGTCAACCCTGATGTTCGAAGCAAGAGATGCTTGATGCTAGAGGAGGATGATTAAGGAGGGCAGAGGGGCGGGTGGCAAGAAGCCAATGAACACTGGAGGAAGAGGTGTGTGTGTGGGGGGGGGGGCAGGAAGTAGAGAAGGAGTGATGCAAGGTGGATGAATGAAAAAGACAGTTCAAGGGTAGCTGAGTCAGTGCGAGGAGATGAGGGTGTGAGGATGGGATGGGAAGAAGGGAGGAGATGAAAAGAGGAGGGGAGGGAGAAAAGGGAAACTGGGACAGCAGAGTTCACATCAGTCTAAAGTGAAAGAAAATTTAAAAAAAACTAGAGAAAAAATAAAAAGCTACGATGCAGACAGAGATAAAAAACATGTTTATACTGAGTAATGGTCAAACACAATTAATCAAGAGGCGCCCGCATGTGCACACGCACACGCACACACACAGAAAGATGCATTTATTTATTTCTAAAACAAAGCAGACATCTGAAAATTGAACACAATCAAAAAGAAAACAAAGTATGTGGACACAGACTATAGATGCAGGGGTGAGATGAGGACAAACTCTGTACCCACGTGGGTCTCTTGGCAGCTGCAAAGTCAGGCTGTTTCCATATGCAGCACGCCTGTGAGTCACTGCAGTATGGATTAGAGGCACTGCTTTACAGGAGTCATTCATAATCTCACAAAATGTCACCTAATTACAGTCACGTATTATTATCACAGCCAATCTGAGGACGCTCCAAACCAAGGAGAGCTTGTGCAGGGGCTGTTGTTCTACATGAGTCACGGCGCATGCTGTAATAGACAATTGCGCGCAGACTTTGCACTATATATAACACAAGGAGCAGGGACATTTTACAGACTTATTCAGTCTGAGATGAAGTCTCGTGGAGAAGCCACACCTCTACAGCTGACCTATACAGGCTCCACGGTGGTGCCGAGGTTAGTGTGGTGACCTTAACTTCGGCCTTTAACTAGCGCCTTTCTGTGTGAAGATGCATGGTCACCCCCTGCGCCTGTTTGCTTTTCTCAAATGACTACTTTTGGCCAGAAGCAGCTCCTACTGTAACTTCCTGCTGCCGTCAGCGCCAGCTCACAACGTGACCCGACATGACTGACATCCACTGTGGATTTCGAATTAAAGATTGGTCTGTGGGAATCTGCAGGAGCCGAAAGATTTATCTATGTTATTTATATATGTTATTCATGTTATTAATAGTCCCTCTGAAGTTGTATTTTACAGTATGTGCTGTGTGTAAAAAGATTGATATTTTCGGTTTTCTGCAACATGGGTGATTTGTGCTATATTTAGAATGAAAATAACCAAACGGACAGCTGTCTAATCTTTGCTCTGTATCAGAGCACAGCTGGCCACTCAGTACCAAGAAGGATGGTTCACATCAGCTGAACACGTCACAGCTGCTCTCGTGCGAACAAGTTACGACCGTAGATGTTCCCCCTCGTATAAAAATCTCCCAGGTTTTGATACATGTAAGATTAAAAGTGAGACCTCAAGTGGAGCCTCTTGCTCTGTAATGGAGCGCACGTTGACCATCGCTGGACAACAGAGAGCTCGTGAGCAGTGAAGAGAAACCACAAAAGGGCGAGAGGCGCTTCAGTAAGGACACCGATACGTCACTAAAACTTCACATGGCGAGTATCAAAGTCTACAGCGCCGTATTTGAAACTTTATAGCGACATCACCCAGCTTAATATAAAGAAGATAGCAAAGGCAAGGAGGCTAGAATCAAAGCCACAGACAGCAAAGGCATTTAAAATGTTCGATAAAACATGAAGCATCGTAACTCATTTTCTGTTAGATTTTGACAGTACAATAAATTTCCATCCAGTAATATGGAGATTTGCTCGAGAGGCTGGGCAAAAATTCTAAGTTTGTGCATGCTGTAAATTAGGGTTACGTCTGTATGCTACACCTGTTAGCAGAGGATTCCACCAGGGGGCACAGCAGAAACTACAAGACTGTTAAGAAAATTTGGGATTTGCAGAATGTGGAGACAACAAAGGAGGTTATTATTTACTTCATTTTAAGATGAAGAAAAAAAGAAAGCTGTTTTATAGGTAATTCAAGGTCCATAGATCAAGGTTATTGGCTATCCAGTCACATTCGCCTCTACACTGTCTGTGCTGGTCAGGTTCATATTACATCTTTCTTTCAATTCTAAGGACGTGCACATCCAGCACTCCAAACAAACCCGGGACAAGCGAGGTAACCTTCATAATAATCATATAAACACATGAATAGAAGTAAGTATATATTTGGCCACAGAGAGAAGAGAACACCTGTCAATAAAATGCAGTTGTACCATGGCACCACAAGATAGTGAAAAACTTTGAGGACAGGCGTGAAATGACCTGCAGCTCAACAGCAGCACAACACAAGAGCTTTAAGTGGATCTCAGAAGTCCCCCGGTCCGGTTCGGCACTATCACACTATAACATCATGTTAAATATTGTAACAAAAATAAATAAATAAAAATGAGGAGTTGATGGGCATCAAGGGGAACTTTACATTCATAAAGCTTCCCTTGGCATAGCAAATGTGTTTAGCATAAACGGTATTCAGATTACAATTCTGCTGCCATAATGCTGGACAGGACAAGGGGTAAAAAAAAATTAATAAATTTTAAAAAATTAAAAATTAAAAAAAGTGGATCTCAGAAGGGCCTGGAATCCTGCTTAACTTTATTTCCATCACGTGAAACTCAGAGGAAAGGGAACAGCAGTACAAATACCTGAGAATCCACTCAGATAACAGACTGGACATGACTCTGCAGCTCTCCATAGGAAGGGAAAGAGCCGGCTCCTCTCCTTGCTGAGGTTCTGGTCTCTAAACATACTGTATGTGGCACCATGCGGAGAATGTTTTTACGAGTCAGGCGTGACAAGTATAATTTTCTCCACTGTGGTCTGCTGGGGCAAAAACATGCAGGATGATGCCAAAAGATTCACTAAACTCAATTCAGAAGGCCAGCTCAAAGCTTGGTGTAGACAATCTACGTGCAAGAGCAGAGCAGAGGTCCATGATGAACATCATCTTGCCAGCCAGAGGAGCACAAACAGAGCTAGGGAATGATATTAAGAAAACGCACCACGAATCCCGGGTGGTCTTTCATTGTTTCGGCGGTTACGCACAATCTTATTCGGCTGAATCTTTGCAGATGACACTGTCCTTCCAAAGTCCAACAGAAGAAAACGTTTGTTACGTTTGTCGTAACACAAGACATTTATAGCACTGAATGGGCATTCTTACTCTTGTTCAAGTGTTCATTTGTGAACGTCAGATGGTGAACTCAAGTCTTTACTGTATCTAAACAGGTTGTGAAAAAGTGTAGAGATCCATAACAAAAGATAGACAGTGTGATCAGTAGTCTTTGACGCCAGCTTTATGCACAAATGTTTAAAATCGTGTTTGATTCATCATACTGGTGCTATGCTGAACTCGTGTCTGATCATTCACACCTGACAATGGCTAATCAGCAGTTGTCGTCATTGACGTTATCCATCATTCAGCACATACATATCAGACCCTGTCAGATATGTTAATTCCACAGATCTGTTTTCGTGGTGGCCTCAGCCACATTTCTGTTCCAGATTCAACGTGACAGCACGGTCACTTCCACTCTTATTTTTAGCTGTCTGATGAAATGTGGATGCAACAGCTAACATGTGAGCAGTGAGGAGTGGGAGTGGTGTGATTCGTCTTTGAGTGGCCTCACTGAAAGTGGAAGCATCATCAATGCTCACTCTCAGAATTTAACGGAAGCTTTGTGTTTATCGAGTTTGAAAAATAAGCAGTCAACAAGTTCAAAATTGGAATGATATAAAGTGCTATGAGAAATTAATTCTAAAAATGAATGAAATGAGCTGGCCAAGGGTGGTAAAACACTGCAGGATAGATAGGAAGGCTGAAGTCATGTCCCGACCGTTCCACTCTCAGATAAATACACCAGTCAGAACAAACTTTGGGATTCCTCCTCACGTCTCAGCTTCACTGTTGCCCAATCTTTTTTTTTATCTTAAATCTATGAGTGGCTTATGTGATGAATATCTGCTTTAATGGGCTTCTTGTTGACCAAATTTAGTGTAGTGACAAACACAAAATGTCAATTTCCAACTTTCACAAGGAAGGACATAGGTTAGACATATGGTTGCTTGTTTGAGATCAAAAAAAATTCTGGTCAAACATTATTAACTCTTTTCTTTCTTAAGTAAAGTGAACGATACTAACTGGACTAAACATTTTCACATTTGGCTCAAACAAAGAGCAAGTCTTTTTCTGATTTTTTTAAGGCAGTAGTGATTTGGGACACCTATGTACATGCTCTCAAGGGCAGAACATTTTGGGGTTTTTTTCACGATATGTCCCCCTTGAAAAATGAAATAAGAAAGCACTGTTGTGGCAAAGTGGAATGGAGAAAGACCTAATGGTCAAGAGAAACTCTGAACTCAGTTACGACTTAAATGGAAATAACAAATTTATTACTGACCAGGAAAAGTAATACTAAAATTTCCCCGCCCTGGAGAAATAAATCCTGTCAGAATTGATATTGGGATGTGGATTTGGTAAACGTTAAGCTCTCTGAACATTGGAATGACAGAACTGTCACTGGGAGCATGTTGGCACGTTGATGTTAAGCTCAAAGGTAGTGTTCTGTCCTGAATTGGAAATCTTTTCAAATAAAACCCAAGTTTCTTATTTCTATTTTTTTTTGTTCTCCAAAAACCAGCAAATTTGGGGCAAAATACAATGTCCCACTAACCTGCGCCATTCATGCAAGTACAGCAGAGTGTGTGTGTGGGTGGGTGTGGCTGCTGCTGTCTCATACCCACATATCCTTTCATTTTCACACACTCAGCAGTCAGCCCCCGTGTGCCTGCCTGCCCGATTGTCTGTCTGTCTGGAAAAAGGACTGTTTCCACGGCGACTCGTTTCCATGACAACAGCCACCCCATCCTCATCCCCTCTTCTTCTGTTAGGTCTCCTGCCTCAATAATCCACCCCCAGCCCCCATCACCCATTTCCTCATTCCACATCGTCTGTCATCTCACCCCATTTGCACCCCACCAAGCCCCATCATCTCCCTTTCTGTTTCACACTCCATCTCTGCGTCTCTTTCTCAATCCTCCAGAGAAAAAGAGGGGAGGAAGTATAGGGGGACCACGATCCTTTTTTTTCCCGGACTCCTGAAAGTAATGACAGGAGCCGGTGGAAAGATGGACGTGGCAACGGGTGGAGGCAGTAATCCTCTGCGCACAACTGTTACGGTGACCCTATTTTCTTATCCTCTGTGCAGCCAGGAAAAAGGTGGCTTTAGTGCCAGAAAACACAGACACACACCCACAGTGAGAGATGGCAGTGGAACTGTAGCTGCAGGGCATACATCTGGCGGAACCGTGGGCCAATGGACACGTGTTGGTGAAGGGAAGATGAATCAGGTCGCACAACACCGCCTAATGATCTCTCAGGGAATCTGTGGGGGGAGCAAATATCCTTCATGTCCGTGTCATTAACCTGGGGATTGAATGGGTGTCTATGTGAGTGAGCATGTGTCTAAGGGGTTGCTGCAACTTATCATCGGGCTCAGGTGTGACACCCCACTTCCCCACCCATCACATACACACACAGGGAACCAAGGGATTTCCCTCCCCTCCGCCAGATGATGAAAGCAGATAGAGAGAAAGTGGGCCAAACAAACAGCCGTTGCTGCTGACTGTCGCTATATTACACACAAAGAAAGAAAAAACATAAACACAGGGGCACATGCGTTCGCATGCACAGCCATAACACAGGGACAGGATGGGATATCCTGTTTTTGTTGTGACTTCAAGTGACTGACACACAAGAAAAAAAAAAACTACTTAAAGGGAAAGAAATGAAATAAGACGAGCGCCTGGCTCTGAAAACAACTTTCCATGAATTCAAGAAAAGGGAGCGTTTAAAAAAAAAAAAAAGTTTCTCTTGACCGTCAGTTCCTGCCAACGCAGTCCCCATCTGTCTACATCCCATAAATTCATCCAAAGACAACAGAGTGTTTTCCAAGAAACAACAGAATGTGAAAGAGACAGAAGACGAGGTCATGGAAAGAAAAACATTGGATTGTGCTTTAAAGTATCAGGAATTATTATATTGACAGGGGAAAAGGGTGGGTTGTGTATGTTTGGGTAAATGTGTGCCACTTTATACTCCAGTGTTACCAGAATTGTCCAACATTAACCTGTTCGGAGGTGAGCAGCTGAAATTTGCTGTTGCTGTTAAATGATATTCAACCCAGACAAAATACCCATAACCAAGTTTCCAGCAAGACAGGCAACACAGTGACGGTTGAGGGTAGCTTTTTTTTGTAAGCTAATAACCAACGTGACTCAAGACCTCTGAAGCGCTAACCACATTTCCTGTTTTTTACCAGTATTCAAAGAGTTCTGGTGTTTTCTTTTCTGGTTCGAACAAACCCTGGATACTCAGGACAGGGAACAGAAAAATAATCCCTCTGAATCTGAACAAGAAAAACAGCAATGGAGAATTTGCCACAAAAACAGCATTACATGTGGATGAGATCAGGTTGATTCTGAAGTTGATTTACTGACATAAAACACGCTTCATTGGATCCATCGCCTTGGCTGTCAAAACAAACCTCTGACACCTATGAATCAATACAAAGTTTAAAGAGGAAAAAAGATACATGAATAAGTCCTCATCGTGTTCTCATAATTGATACAAGGGCCTCTTCTTGAGCTCCAATTTGTTTCAAAAACACCATTTCACCCTTGACTTGTCGCATACTGATGCTTGATGAGGAGCCTTTTGGCTTTACAATTTGATGCACTGTGAACCCCTTTAGCATCATGTTTCAAGGCGCGGGGTAATGTTCCACAAACAGTTGTTCTTAGATCTAGAAATGACATGATTAAAAACGAGAAATAAGCAGCCACTGTTGAAATAAAAAGTTTAGAAAGTCTCCTTGGAAGCACAATACAAAGAAATGATGGCTGGCTCACCTTACTTTAGGTATCCTGTTGGGTAAGGACTTAAAAGGTTGAAGGAGTGGTGACAGAATAAAACACACAACTTTCAATCAGAAGAGTGGTGTATTCCTCCAATGTGTTATTATTTGAATTTTATCTCACATGTATAATTTTCAGTTGCTGATTGGATAGATTTAAGCACCAAAATGACTTAGGTTCAGGTAGGGTCAAATGGCATACTGATTCTTTCAAGCTTATCATAGTTTCTTAAATCAGATATGAGAAAATACATTTAAGTAGTTAAATTTGTATTGGGTAGTCATTTCAGTTTCCATTTAGTAACTTGGCAAGACACCTTTCCAAAGAGATTTAAAAGTAAGGAAGAACACTGAAGCTGAGCCTTCAAGAGATTCTTCAAGGTAGAGTGGAATACCACCGCTCTGATAGCATCTGGCAGCTTGTTCCAACATCATGGAACCAGAAATGAGATCAGTTGATTGAGACTGCCCTGTGTAGTCTATAATAACTAAACCATGTTTCTTAGAGAATTGGTGTTCTTTGGGGATAATAAGCATGTATGCCTGTGTTTAGATGCAGTGAAGTCACTCTTAGGCAAGCACGGACAAGAATTTGATGCAGGCAGGGGTAGAAAGTGGAGCTCAACAAATAATAAAATGACATGTTGCTTTTAGGTTGATTAAACACCAGAGAAATTGCTACATTCTGGATGATTTGTGGGGGTTTCACCATTATTGTGAAGAGACCCATGAGAATAGCATTACAGGAATTCAGGCGATTTTATTATGTACATTTTTCTTGTCTAAAAAGACATGACTGAATGACAGAAGCAACAAGGTCAAACATGGATAACTGGTAATCCACCAAGGTTTCATGTATCTTTGGCTGGGGAAAATAGACGATTCAAATGTTGATATACTGTTAGATCAGTCTTGAAGTGAGTGATCCAGCACTCTTGTCAAAGTGACGAGCTAAGGTTTGTACTGAAACTGCAGCTTAATTTGGCAGGAATGATAAGTACAGCTGGGTATCATCTGCGTATTGTTGACACAAGAAGCATGCGCGGGGATGGCTGAGTCCAAAGAAATGGTGTTCACAGCAAAGGACGGGGGTGTCTCACTTTTAGTGGAGTGGTTACTCTAAAAGCCAGAAAGATTCCAGGCAAGGAGGATATTCTGTGACAGTAAATCTGAGTAGTGTTTGAAAATCATTCTTTCGATAACGTTAGATAGGAATGGAAGTAGCAAGACTGGCCAATAGTTTTAAACATGAACAGGGATGAGGAAGGGCTTTTTTTTTTTAAACAAAGCTTATGGATGGACCTTTTTAAATTCAGAAGGAAATGTGTCAGAGTTCAATTCAATTCAATTCAATTCAATTCAATTCAATTCAATTCAATTCAATTCAATTCAATTCAATTCATCCATCCATCCATCCATTATCTGCCGTTTGTCCGGGGATCGGGTCGCGGGGGCAGCAGCTTGAGCAGAGAGACCCAGACGTCCCTGTCCCCGGCCACTTCCTCCAGCTCTTCTGGGGGGACCCCGAGGCGTTCCCAGGCCAGCCGAGAGACATAGTCTCTCCAACGTGTCCTGGGTCTTCCCCGGGGCCTCCTCCCAGTGGGACGGGCCCGGAACACCTCACCAGGGAGGCGTCCAGGAGGCATCCTAACCAGATGCCCGAGCCACCTCATCTGACTCCTCTCGATGCGGAGGAGCAGCGGTTCTACTCCGAGCCCCTCCCAGATGACCGAGCTTCTCACCCTATCTCTAAGGGAGAGCCCAGACACCCTGCGGAGGAAACTCATTTTGGCCGCTTGTATTCGCGATCTCGTTCTTTCGGTCACTACCCACAGCTCGTGACCATAGGTGAGGGTAGGAACATAGATTGACCGGTAAATCGAGAGCTTGGCCTTCTGGCTCAGCTCCTTCTTCACCACGACGGGCCGGTGCAGAGCCCGCATCACTGCAGACGCCGCACCGATCCACCTGTCAATCTCCTGCTCCATTCGTCCCTCACTCCTGAACAAGACCCCGAGATACTTGAACTCCTCCACTTGGAGAAGGATCTCATTCCCGACCCGGAGAGAGCATTCCACCCTTTTCCGGCCTTTTTGAGTGTGAAATCGGGTTGAATAATACTCCAGTTTAAATGTTTCGTTTTGGTCATTTTGAATCATTCATATCCACCAATTCAAGAAAATCCTTTCTATCGCTAAACAAAACATGACAAAGCTTCCTGACAAAATATGGATAAAAAAAAACAATGAAGTCTTATTTCTTTAAAGGTATTTTGGGGCTCCAGTGGCCTTTGTTTTGGTGGGCAAAGAGAGAGGGGGGTGACAAGTAAGAAAGACTCGGCCGGCTGATGATTAAAGTCAGGTTTGCTTGTTGGCACGAGTTACTTCATTATGCTAAAGATCGATCTTATCAGTCACGGGCAGCTTGGCTGCCAGCCGACAAACAAACATGTTGTCGATGTACAGCTGTACTCTGCTGAGGGCTTTTATTCATAGCAACACTTCGACAAAAGTAGTTGTGAGTTGACTGAAAAATGAAGTATTCTAAAACATAACACGATAACCTATTAATGCAGGAATCAACTCACTTGCTTTGCAGTAATCCCGGAGCCCAAGGCAGTGAGATGTTTTGCCCATTTAGTAATACACCCTTGTGTTGTTTGCACATTCCTGCATGCAGGAGAAATGACTGTTTGTACTTGTGTCTGCGTGACATGAATATACAATTCATAGGAGTGTGGTGTGTCTGTCAAAAAGTGGGTGCATATTTTCAGTATTTAACACTTTTGAGTGCAGTCCTTGTGTATGTTTGTGGTGTGTATTCATTGTTTGGTGTATGTTCGTTAACATTCCTGTGGCCACCTGTGGACATGTTAGTGTGCGAATAAGTGTGTTTATTCCCAACAGGTCACCTAAGGTGCAGACAGATCAGGCTGCAGTGGGAATCATCATCAGGCCTGTTCCCCGTCATCTGTTCTGCTCTTGTTCAGGCTCTGTTTACATAATTACTTCCATGAAACGATTAACTAGGGCCCTCTGATTCTCATTCTGTGCAGTCATCCGGGCTTCTCTCGCCTCACACTACCTGCTGAGTCTGCTAATGGTGAAGTGAACTTTTATTTGGAGAAAATGGTTTGATTAGCATGTAAATTAGCAGCAAGAAGATTATGATTACCACTGATACTTTGTCATACGGCCAAAGTTTCTGTGACGCCCTCCCGATGAGCATTATTGAAAACGATTAGTAATTTCTCACAGTGCTCAACACTTACACACTGCTTCATCCTGACACGAACAAACCGTGAGAGACTGGCCTTGTGCTGTCTGACTCTGTGGTGACAAAGCACCAAGTGGAAAGGGTTTAGGTTTCCTGTCTCCGAGGCTGGTGGCAGTGCTTCGCCAGCATCCTGGAATTCACACACATCTCACGCTCACGCACCCCAACAGTGACAGATGTAAACAGTTTTGCATGTGTTTAACAGCTGGTCACATAACCCCCTTTGACATGGCCGCTATAAAAACTTCAAAAGAGCGAGCACACTCGCTGCAAGCATCGCTCAACTGACAACTGTGGGTTGGTAGTTAAACTCCAGGCTCTTTGTGAAAGGGAAATGACTGTTTTTTTTAACCCCTTCTGCCACAGTAGCTGCTGGCCAATCAGAAACCAGCAAACAGCGGCACCAGGGTGCCAGGGTCGATGAGAGCAAAGCATGCTGGAAGGGAAATGAGGGGCATTGTGCGATGGATGTTCTGGCAGGGTGGAGAGTTGTTGCAGCTCCGCACTGACCTTGTCCCCTGCTGAGGAACGCAGGTTGGGGATTAGGGCTGATGGATGGCGATGGAGGTGGGTGGAGGAGCCATGCTGAGACAGAGAGAGGGAGGACAGAGGAAACAGCTGGGACAAGCTCGGTGGAGGCGGGGGAGCAATGGCAGGCATGCCAGCATTTTGTTCAAACTTCCTGGAGATGCAAACACAAACAAACATGGTCGGACAGCTCAAGGGGGAGCAAGCGAGGGGAAAGAGGTGAGGGGCAGAGACAAAGTGTGATATGACATGGGATAGAAAGGACAAAGAGAAAAGAGATAGAAACACATGGATATATTTATGGAAATGTGTTAAAAGGTGCATTTTTACCCACCTGGTCCTGGCTTTAACGGCTTCTTCCAATTGTTCGCATTCGGGCAGGATGACAAATTCTAATGTCATAATAATAATTTCCTGATGTAATCTTTAACATAATCCTCCTATCATGGGATATAGTTTCCTGAAATGCCATTTTTTCCGGAGGCCCAATGAGTAAGGGGGACTGAAACAATTTGTGTAGGTTTGTAACGCCTTAACCTCTAACTGAACCAGATCGAAGCATCTACTTTTCTGGTCAAAGATATCAACAAAGAAATTACTCTGAAGTACACTTGCAGTTAATCTTTTGAGTGAGGTATGCTTAAACGTAACTATAATGGAGTATTTTTGCCTTATACAGGATATTTAAATATTTCATTTCAGTATCATTTGAAAATATGTTGTTTTCAGCTTGACATACGTGATATTCTCATTAGTCATTCTATGACACAAGTCAGCTTTTGGGTGGACAAGCTGAGAGCAGGTGTGCAAAAAAAAAAAAAAAAAGTATTTCAGTGGAAGCTAAGGAGATATTAGGCCTACAATACGTAATGAGGATGTTTGTGATGTGGTTGAGGAGCTCAGAAGAATTAGCTCTAGAGGAATTTGATGTTTTTTCCAAAAGTCGGAAGCCAATAAACACCTAAGGTCAGACTATTTATGCATTTACTGTAGTGTGGATATGTAAAACAGCCGTATCCGGTTATCTTTGCTCACTTGCTAAGTGTTTATGGGATTAAAAACAACATCGGGATTGGACAGGCATCCAGGAATTTAGCGAAATTAAATAAAGATGGATTGAATGTCGTGACTATTATTCCTATCTTTTTCCTAACTCTTTTCCAAACTTTTTCCTTGAGAATTTTCGCGGTCTTAGACTTGGCTTAGAGTAATTACGCACTTTTAGACCAAACAGTTCCACGAGTTTGCTGATGGCTTTTTCTCCGATTGCATCAGCATTGTGGATAGGAACACTGAGTTGATGTAACAGCCAACCAGCAGCTGGTAGAGGAGTCAGAATGATCTTTTAATGCTCTGTCACATACAGAATCGGCCCAGTCCTCTCTGTCTTACTTAATTTTTTTACAAGCTAATGTTAACAATAGTTTATTTGAGCAAAGGTTTATTGTTTATAATCTTTTTTGTGGTATATTGCAGTGCTATGTCATGCATATGGACAAAATCTGGTGCATGTATGTCGTCTGAAGCAGTTACTTATCCCTCATCCAAGGAATTAACCCTACTGCTAGGTGGGACAAAAATAAATTAACTAATTGGCTGCAGTTCCATGAAAAAGTTGCCGTGGTTGAAAAGCACATGAGTGGGACTTAAAGAGATCTGCAGCTGAGCCACTAACAGCCCAAGATCAGTGCAATCCCACATATCAGCTGACATACAACAGTGCTGGCAGTACAGTCAAATTAAATGATGGGCCGCAGGCATGTGAATATAGCTATGAGAGACATACAGTAGTTTAGTGTACAAATGCTGTATTCATATTTTTAGTAAACTAAAACAAAAACATTCTGTACTTACCTGCATATGACAAAAACATTATCGGTATACTTATTAAATTAACTGTATTTGGACACTATTCAGCACTTGACCTTCAGTGTACTTCATAAAATGAACTTCAGGTGCTTGCATGGTTTGTTTTCATAAATGAGCCATACATTAAACAAAATTCATTTAGCAGTTTTGCCAGTGGGAAGGTTTAATTTAAGGGAACGCTTGTTTCCCTCGTTCCTGTGTATTTTTTTTCCCCTATACATACACATGAGGCTGCATTTTACTTGATTAACTCTCACTCTCGCGTTCCCCAGCACACATCAGTTCACTCATGCAGATTAAACCCACATCATCTGTACAGGGTTAGGCCGCATGCTTATATATCCATTTAACCATTAGCCACCGGCTGAATAACAGTGACTCATCCCCAGCCTCCCTTCTATCGCTCCATCCCTCACGCCCCAAAGCCAGACTGATCGGGCTAAATCCAAGACTCATCAGTCGGATGCCCCGGATTCATCCCCTAGGATAAATATATACAATGTGTTTAGGAGCTTAAAAGGCCTGTAAGCGTGCATGAAAATACACACAAACACACACTCACAGCTGTCAGTGTGTACATTTAGCAGTACTGGCTGGAGACAGCGAGAGATAGTAAACAAGGCCCAGAGAACAAAGTGTCTCTATCCAGGCTCTCTCTTTCAACCCACCTCTTGCACTGAACACTCTGACCCTAATTAATTGTAAAAATGAAGATACAGCAGGTTAAATGAAAATGTAATATAGTTCATTTAAAAAAAAGTTGTAAAAATAAATCTTCATTCTGCTATATGGTAATTTGGTTAAATATGGTAACCAGTGCCCCATCAGGATATGCTGATTTATGTCAGGAACAAACATGAACTGCAGAGTACAAAGTAAGTGTTGGGTTGGGTTATGTTGACCTTTTCTGGCTTTTACACTCTGGAATTTGTTACTGCTATACTGTACTCTGTATCAGTGCCAAGGCAGAAGAATAGACCCCTACTGCATAACCTTCTATCAGTGTTCAGATCCTCCCCGGCAGGCCAGTAAAAGTGATAAAGAAATAATCTCACCAGCTGCACATGTTCTAACTTAGATACGTTCCAGCTCTGTAGCAAACGTGAATTAAACATGAATCTTTTCAGTTTAACACCAGCAGACCTATGGTTGGGCCATCACTCTAAAGTAGACAATTCTTTCAGTCAATGGGCTTGTAAAACCACTGGAAGCAAAAGAAAGTACTCTAAATCTGCAATTTCAGTAATGACCAGTCTTGACACTAGGCTTTGTTATGATGCCAGAACTGTGGTGCAGTTTGATGATAACCTTGACGTCAAAAGAGTGCAACTGTGTGGGAGAGAAAAGTACAGAGGAAACGATGCAGTAAATATAACCTCATATGTCAAAAGGCAAGAGCTCATAACAGAGTAACGCAAATAAAATGATAAGCCAGTGATCTGTAACAGTGCAAAAGCAAGGTTAAGTTCATCACTCTCTTTCCTGTTGATTGGAAAGCTAGCAAAATACGCTAACCCACAGAGTTCAGCCCAAATCCCCCGAGTGGTTTTCAAGGAAAGAAATTCCTTCTGAGTTAAAGCATATGAACGGCATCAACAACAAGAGTTTACGGAGTAATAACTCCAGAGGGAGTCTTCAGTCCAAAAAAAGTCCAGCCTTTAGCAAGCTACTGATGGGAGCTAGAAAGAATGCTAATGTTCTTAGCAATTTCCCTTGCTATTTGGATACCACACCATTTATTTATCTTTCTAGAAGAGCCAGAGCTGGCACCAAAATATATTTTTGTTCTACTGTTGGTGATAATAACGAGACTAATATACTTTGTAGGCTGTTTCACATCTATAATATTTAACTAGCAATTCTGTTCAAAATTCCCCCCATGCTTCACTGAATCCTCTATACTCCTGTTCATAAGTAATAAAATATAGCATACATTACAGGGAAAAGGTGTGAAACATTAGGTCTTTCCTGTCCCTGGAACTTTAACCTCTGATGGTTTCGAACTTATGGAAAATCCTCACACACTGGAAAAAATTCCCCTCCAAAAATAAGTAAAAAAAAACAACAAATACAAGACGTTTTTGCTTGAAATAAGCAGTAAAATCTGCCAATGGAACTAGTGAAAATCGACTTGTCAAGATCTCACTTAAAAAAATATTCAAGATGTATTGTCTTAAAACACGTCCCTGTATCTGGCTGAAATGGTACTTGTTAGGCAGTTGTGTCTTATATTAAGTGTAATGAGATATTTTGACTAGAAATGAGACAAATATACCTGGTCATTTTGATTTTTTTTCCAGTGAACCTTTTAGGACTTTTGAGATAAAAGTGATCTTGAAATTAGCTTAAAAACCTCTTCAAATGTCAAAAAAAGCTTGTTTCATATTAAATACGACTCTAAACAATTTGTTTTCAAGATTTTTTCATTTAACAAGATATTCAAGATGTATTGTCTTCAAACAAGTCCCTATATCTGGCTGAAATAGTACTTGTTAGGCAGTTGTGTCTTGTATTAAGTGTAATGAGATATTTTAACTAGAAATGAGACAAATATACTTGGTAAGACTTGGATTTTTTTCCAGTGCGTAAACTAGATACATTTGCTGAGATGTGCCAATCTGGAAGTATTTACTGTGATGGATTAAAATCGGTCTTGACACCAACGTGGATTATACCCAGCATATGAAGGCAGTGGAGACAAGAGTCAAAATTTCCTGGAATCTCTCAACTAGTAATCTACTCCAAATCAGATCCCAGGTTGATTAACCTCATCAGGAAACCGGAGACATTTGCATCCTAAGAGCCTCGCTTTATTCAATGTATATCCATACAGGCATGTGAGACAATGTTTATTGTTGTACAAAAACAGCATGGGAAATTCAACCAAGCTGACCTAAAAGTCACAATGTGTCTCTGGGACGTTGCATATTTCTTAGCCTGTAAGTGGGCCTGTCCAGGGGCAAGACCGATCTGATAGAGATGAAAAGAAAAAAAGGTAATAAGAGAAGTCGACAGCAGGACAGAGAAGATACGTGAGTGAGTCACCATGCGCATGCATGTGCATGTCTGTATTGCCGGAGTGTGTTTGATTGCGTCCTGCCTACTTCCATCTCCCAAACCTCTGCACGTCTCTAATTCAGAGTGACCTCTCCATTGTTGGG
The DNA here is from genome assembly GCF_027942865.1 of Odontesthes bonariensis. NCBI lineage: Eukaryota > Metazoa > Chordata > Actinopteri > Atheriniformes > Atherinopsidae > Odontesthes > Odontesthes bonariensis. Next base: position 5,250,257 of record NC_134523.1, on the reverse strand, counting down.
GAGCAGATGAGCTGGCTCCAGCGCTACACTGATTGAATGGAGTCCACCGAAGCTGCCTCTCTGTTTTCTCCACTATTCCCCTGGCTGTCTCCCCTCATTCTCATCCCAGCGCTTTGTTACAGCAGAGGTGCCCGGGTGACATGCACTCGTATGCGTACACACAACCACAAACACGCACACACACATGGAACCTAGGGCAGAGAGGAAGGTCTTTCTTTATTGCTCTGATCAAAACATTCATCCACCCGATCCATCCCTCTCTCCCTCTATTACACTCTCCTTATTAAATCATTCCCCTCCCATCTCAGCTAGATTTATCCACTGGTATTATCTTGCCCCCCTCCCCCCCCCATTCCGAGTACGAGGCACACACAAGCACACAGACTCACATACATAAATCTCAATTTCAGGTAAATTTATGTATAAGTGACATCTCTCACCTTTTTTCCACAATCAATTAGATCGAAGGAGGAATTCAAAGATATTGCATTAAAGTTGGGCACAGAACTCAATGAGAGGAGACTCTCAGCTTTTTTTTTATTTATGGAAATGGGTCACAGAACTAGTATTAGACCCCTACAGAAGCACTGCCACAACTACTTGTCAGCGCTTCTGGATGTTTCTTGCAAATCGAAAGAGTCTCTATTGTTAATGTCTTGGGGAAAGTAGAAATGAAAAGCGAGGATGAAGCAGCGAGGTTGCTGAGAAGGCATAAAATAGTACTCATGGGTCTGAGCCTTTGCGTTTGAGGAATTCAGTAATCCAATTACCCAGTAGAGAACATATACTACTTAAGGGTACTTCCTGCACAGATGTTTGTGAACAAGCGCATACACACCCGGGCACATGCAAAGCACAATACTTCAAAGACCCTTGTTACCAATGAGAAATAATGGTACATGTTTCCTGCGCTGTTTTAAATGCATTCATTATCTGTGCTCAGGCTGCCACACATGAACAGAAGAAATTAAGTGTTTGATCTCAGACTGCCATGGATGGATGTCAAATGAGCCCATTAGAAGCTTTCTAAGAGGTCACTCACTCCATTCAAGAGGGCCATAAACAACTCTATGAAACTGTTCCGCCCACTGAGAAATCAAATTACATATAAAACCATCAGAATGGAAAATAGAGTTAAGAAGTGAAGGTATTTATCTCTGTCTCACCAGTTATCCCGTGTCGCAGTTATCCTGGAAGTTCATTTTGAAAGACTTTTAATGCTCAAGTGCAGGGGAAATTTGACCAATTTCTTGACCAAAAGTCTGTTTCTTTTTTAACATAATTATCACACGACACAAGACATACCCTTTAATTTAGAAAAAGCAGCACAACTCCTTTATTAGTTAAAAGTAAGTTCAACAGAGGGAGGATTTGTAGAAGAGGTTTCTTGAAAAGAAAGCGAACGAGCATCCTGGGCGATCGGATAAGAAGCGGACGCAGTTGTGGAGGCCCTCAGGACACATTCAGACCGGGTCACTCTGGCCCTCAGAGGCGGTATGCTGGAGCCTATCCCAGCTGCCACTGGGCGACAGACGGGATACAGCCTGAACAGGTCGCCAGTCCATCACAGGGCCGATGTGAGCGTGTCACCGCAACAACTGAGACTCGAATGTGAAACTCGCATTAAGAAATATCTGACAAACTATAGAATTAAGGATACTGAATGTATTTGCGACGTTATGGAAACAAGTTGACCTGTTCGTATTCTGACTGTTGCTCTGCTGACTGCACGGCACAGGCTTTGTGTTTATTTGGATGTAGAGCGGTTGACTTACAAGAGATCCAACCTGCCAGTAGCCACTCAAGACGCAAGTGGGGATAAACTTTAATGCAAGCGTAAAGAAATATACGTGGAGCGATCAGATCACACAGGTAACACGATACCAGGTCTAAACAGTCCGTTAACCTCAACTCAACTCAACTCAACTTTATTTATAAAGTCCTTTAAACACAGCCGTGGCTGAAACAAAGTGCTGTACATGAATAACAACACTAAGTGTAAGGCATAAAACATAAGAACAATGTAAAAACAATAATAAACAAAAACAATATTAAACCTCTATGGCATGAATTATTTATTTATTTATTTTTTAATATTTCACCCCATTTTTTGGGAGCTTGGAGGTCCCTGATAACATATCCATTATAAAATCGTGTGTGTGTGCGTTCATGCGTGTGCATACATGACATTTTGAAGTCACACATAGGTGAGAAGAACAAACCAAACATTCAGAAATTCATACTTTTAACCTGGAAAATGTATCTCCATTTATCTTCTAACTACAGTAATTTCTTTGTGTCTGTAGGTGTGGATGTGAGTGTGTGGGTGTGTGCATGTTTATGTGTGTATTAAAGCCTGTGCATATGTGGTTGGGTGTTGGTGTTGGTAGTCCAAGTCGGGATATTGCCATTGCAGTCTCATTCTGTGTGGAATCTCAAGAAGCAGTTGCTTGTTGATGTGAAGCAGAGATGGACATCACACTTCTGGCACTTGACTTTTGGTGTACCGGTGCATTTAGGGACTTTACATCTCCCCTTCCATCACTGTGGTAATGATGGTATATATATTTATATACTGTGGTAATACCATTAATACAGTGACGGTATACCAATACCATTACCACAGTGAGAAGTGGGTTTTAAGACGAGTTTTAAAAATGGACAGTGAAGGGTCTTGTGTGATGTGCAATGGGAGATCGTTCCACAGTTTAGGACCAGCAGCGGAAAAGGCTCCGTCTCCTCTGAGCTTCCGTTTGGCCCTCGGTACCTCCAGGAGCAGCTGATCAGCTGACCTGCGGCACCGGGTGTCAGGTTGGGGTTGGGAAGGTGGTGAAGGTAGGACACGGATGTGGACTTCAAAAAGAAAACTGGGTTTATTCACAATAAACAAAGTACCAACAGAAAGCGCGGCTGAGCCGGATTCAAAAACGTAACTGTGACAAACAAAAAACTTAGCATGGCATAGAATAAATAACTACGTAGCTTGGGGAACGAGGAACATGGGAAAAACAGGTAAGATCGATGGCAAGGCTTGGTTTAACAAACAGGGCATGAGTAACAAACAAAGAACCGGTGACAAGACAGGGGAAACTGCAAACTAACTAAACTAAAACTTGATTCCCATGGGCGTGACAGCGGGCAAGGAGCATAAGGATGGAGCAGCTCAGAGAGGTAAAGCGGGGCGAGTCCATTTAAAGATTTAAAAACAAATAAAATAATCTTAAAATGGACTCTAAAATGCACAGGCAAGCCAGTGGAGGGAGGCTAAAATGGGAGTAACCTGTTAGGGCTCCGATACGCCAAACTGACAATAAAATGACAAGAGGCGAACAGGATGGAAATCTACGTCTGGCAACAAGACATCACTCGCCAGAGCAGAAGAAAGCAGAAGTGTGTGTGTTACAATGAAGGAAACTGAAGGACCACATAGATTTAAAATAATAAAATCTCGCAGTTTGTGCTTTTCACTATTGTCGTGCAGAGCTGGATTCTCTTGAATCATGATTATGAGTTGATTTTCAGTTTGGTCATTGGTCATGTGCACGTTGAGAAAAGTGTGGCCTGTTTTTGGAGAAATGACAAATGAGAAGAGACTGTGTGTGACATGTTAAGTTAAACGGTCACTTATGCCACCCGTCTCCTGCTCGAACAGCCAGTCAGAGTGGTCAAACACAGACTTAACACACTGAAACATCCACTGATCGAGTCTGACGATGCAGGCGGTTCGTTAAACAACGAAAAAACACAAGAGAGACAGGCATTCACTGACGCTCCAGAAGTGATCGACGGCCGTTTGTCAGATGGACGTAGATGAGCCCTAAGACTCTGACAGTGACGAGGAACAGCATCATACGAGCAGTGGACTCCCAGTAAAGGTGGGAGACGGGAACAGGACTCCTGGATCTCTGAGAGGTGGGTTGCAAATGCAGAAGACGGTTCAGGCACCCTGAAAAAAACCCAGATAAAGAGAAGACGGGGAGGAGAGGAGTTGCACAAAAGGAAAAAAACTGTCTGAAAAGCAGAGTGAAAAGAAATCTAAAACTGGAAGAGGGCTGTGGTTATTTTTTCACATGACTGTTTACCGTACAACAGCTAAAACTGATTTCCTTTTTATCCACATCTACAAATAAAAGAATCAAGACAGCTGAGAGCATTGATTTCTATAGAGGGCAACTCGGTGTGAGGGGGCCCACTGTGATGGGTCATTTAACACTTTTAATGAGGTCACAGTTGCCATAATGCAGCCCGGCTTAATCCCGTAAAAATGCAAAAATGATACAATGGCCATCACAACAGAACATAAAGCCTCTATCCAATAATCATTGTTACATCAGACCTAATCATCATTATTGACTGTCAGTAATTTGAGGTCAGCAGCATGTTTATAAGCATACGGCCATCCTGAGCAGATGCTCTATAGGGGCGAAACACAGCTGCTTCCCGGGATTATCTCGCCGCCAACAAACGCACAAACACACTCTTCTTTTATCAACAAATGCTAGGCCCTCCACTCAATTCACACGCAGGCAGAATTATAATGGGTAGTGGTCCTGGTGTGGCTAATCTTATCACGCAGCATAGATCTGTCTATAGTAGACACATCTGTCACGCCTATATAAATCACTCCCACACAGTTTCCCTGAGTCATACGCAGAGTGACTGAGTGTGAGTGGCCCATGTGCAGGAAAGAGGGAGATCAATAAAATAACTGTCATTGATTGATCTCTTAAACATATGCTCATGAATTGTTAGAGGCCAAACACACACACACACACTGACGATACATGTGCCTCGGATTTAAAGTCGGTTGACCAAATGATACGATCAAACCTTTTGTTATGATCCCGATGCCGTCGTCACATTATCGGTTGCTGTTTCCATACGTCTCTAACCACAGAGACTCAGCTCGGTCGTATCGGATCGCAGTGCTAGATTATCCACCACATTTCCTAAGCGTAGGCCTGCATTCCAGCTGCACGCATAAAAGGGGGTTTGAGCAACCCATAGTCTTACCATACATGAATGAATCCATAATATATCAGTCCAAAACACGCTGTTTTCAGAATGCAACGTGTCGTGTTCATGTAAGAGAAGCAAGAAATTGGAAAATTCAAAGAATATGAGAATTGTTTGTACCGACAGTACAGAAGCAAACCTTTTTCTTTTCTTTTTTTTTGTAAACAAGAAGGAGAACAAAGTTCACAATGATTTCTTCAAACAGTTCAGTTTGACTTTGGCTTTTGTGGAGGACTCAGTAAAAGGCATCAAGACTGTACTATGGCGACACCTTGAAATGAGCATTCCAATCATGTCCTGGTTACTCATCATTATGACACATCAAGAGGGACACGGTCCACTGACTCGGGATCACAGGCTTTATCATTGGGTGGAAGACGATGAATGGGGTCATGGGATCTGTCACAGATGGTGCAGATGGGGGTATACCTCACCCCCCCGCGGCCCAAACCCTGTAACCCCCACTGTGACCATCATGTCCCGGCTCTCAGCCTCCTGATGTTGCCATCACACTGTGCCCTTAAAATGAAACCATAATGGGAAGCTTCATGGGATATCGATCGGAAGGCTTGACCGTGTCATCGTGCTGGAAACTAACAGAAAATACTGTTCGAAAGGAAAAGTAAATTCACTCGTTGGCTGAAGAAAATGCGATTATAGAAGCATGAAAACAAATGTGACAACACGCTCATTCTTCTGTATCCAGTTTGTCATCTAAAATGCTTGTGCCAGCACTGCATGTACCACTTTCCAGATGCCTTCGAACTAAAGCTCTTGGAACACCGGTTCTCAAACACACAGCCAACAATCCCCCAAAATAAATCAACGCCTACTTCAGCTCCAGATATGCCCCTTTCCTGTGGTTTTATATACAAAACAGTAAACTTTGATACCAAATGACAAGTTTTATTTTCCCTTGACAGGAGGTTTCACTTTTTTTTAATTACAGGCAGGAGCCTCGGGGCAGAAAATCTTCATTACTTGACAGCTAAAACTCTTATTACTATGATTAAAAACAGAGCCGTTTTGCACATTGGGGATATATTTTTCCATGTTCAATAAATCATCTTGTGGATGCTGAAAATCATGCCGTTCACGCCCCTCCAGTAATGTTTTATTTGAAATGAGTCACAAATCTAAACGTGTTGGCAACACAATGCAGACACCAACTTCTAGTAGTGCTTTGCATGAGAGTTGATATAGCTGTTCATCATTCTGAAGACTGCATCGATCATCCGTCCGTGTCAGAGTTCGTTTTTCTCACCTCGTTTTAACTCACGGCACCCCCACTGCATGCAGCCCGGGAACATTTCATCCAAACACCCTTATCTTATCATTGGCCAGGGTTCAACTGGAATGGCCTTTTTATGGGTGATCCCAACACTGGAGCTCTCTGTGCTTCATTACTGCTTGAGGAATTTATTGCAGAACACATTATCAGGGAGAAAAGAAAATAGCAGCCTTGACACGTATGCTCCATTTGTAATTACAAAAATAATTGTGATTGTGTCATAGAAGTGCATCAGAGCCTCACCAACAGATGAGAACATGAGAAAGCATGCGAACATAAACCAACGGCTTGAAATTCCTGTTGGACTTCTTTAGAGCTTCAAGCCTTTCAGGAACTGTTATGTACCCCTGCACTCTTACCATTAGAGATGTAAGCAGCAGAACCTACTAAATATTAATGGAAATTTCAGCTGCGGTGAACGTGTTAAAAAGAAAAAAGAGGACGAAAATGCAAGGGACGGCAGGAGCTGTGATGCAGCAGATGCGAGAGAGAGATAGCCCTTTTCCTCGTGATGTCATTCTCATGTTTTCTGTGTCGTGGGGTTTTACAATCACAAATCAGGAAGAGCTGGGTCAAAACTGAAGAAAATACAAGATACAAGTGAATACAAGCAGCTGAAATGAGTTTCTTTCAGAGGGTGGCTGGATTCAGCTTTAGAGATAAGGTGAAGAGCTCGAGCATCCGGAGGCAGCTTGGAGCAGAGCCGCTGCTCCCCCGCGTCGAAAGAAGTCAGCTGAGGTGATTTGGGCATCTGACTAGGCTTCTTTGACGCTTCCCCAACTGGGGGCAGGTCCTTGAGCAAACCCAGAACACACTGGAGGGCTTAGATTTCCCTTCTGGCCTGGAAATGCCTCTGGATCCTCCAGGAGGAGCTGGAGAGAATCGCTGGGGAGAGGGAAGTGTGTGTTTACCTCCTGGACGTGTTGTTGAACATGATGGATGGATGAATGGATGGACTTTGACTTTAATTTCATTGTTAAAGTATGAACCCAATATATTTCATGTGTTCTTCTTCTTCTTCACTTTATTTTGTCATTATAGTTCTGTTTTTGCATTTCAGACCTGCAACGATTTCCAAAACAAGTCGGGACAAGTGCCAATATGGAAAATTAGGTAAAAATTCCGAATGATGTTGTTTCAAACAGGTGATTACTATCACAATTTGATATAATACCACTATCCTTAAAAGGCTGAGGCTCTGAGAAGCTAGGTTTGGCACAGGATCTCACTGAATATGAAGCAACTGCTACTCGGTTCATTTTCAGCAGCACACCAGTTCAGCTGCGCTGCTCAGTCTGCTCTGGGAAGAGAGGAGTAATATATGAGAAGTGTGACACAGTGTGCTGTCACCTCCCAGGAAAAAGCTGCTTCTCTGTGGACTTTTTGAACCGTGTGTCACAGACAAAGTGTGTTTTCCCGGAGAAATGGTGGACAATGGGGCCTGGAAATACAGCTGGTGTGTAGCCAGACTGCTGGCAGTGCTGCGTGTGGCTTTTTTTTTTTTACCGGCAGGGTTTTTGTGGGGGGGGGGGGTTTCTGTGATTTGTTTACCTCTTACTGCTTGTATTTTACAAAGACAATATGACTGCAGGAATGTCACATTTGTGCAGTAAAATCCCCCTTTTCCCCTTTGTTCATGACTGCTGCCTTCTTTTTGATCGGTAAGATTTCACCCAGCTGTGTCAGCTGTCAGGATGAGCTCAGCCACGGGACAGTACGGTTGTGCAGAAACGTATTCAACATGTGTCACTAGTATATTTCAAGTGCGTGACAAAGACGCGACATTTGCCAATAAATCAGTTTCCAAATAAGGGTGTTATCAATCAAGCTGCACTACCTCCATTGTATCAAAGGCGGGAAGCTGATGAATCCTTTTTTAATTAGAGAGCAACACCAGCAGTCTGGCACACAGTTCTGATACAAACTTCCACCCCCGACTCTACTCTTCAACTCACCAGTCATTCCCATCCGATTCTAAACCTTTGCTGCTCCCTTCCAACATCTCCACCCACTGCTCCATCCCCGTCTCTGCAAATCCTTTCCTCTCAAATCTCCAGCCCCCCCCTCCTCCTCCTAAAAACTAAACACTTACCATCATCACCATCATCCTCACCACATACTCCCCACCCCTCATTCCCATATCTGTCTTTATTGGAAAATGCCGATCTGTTTATGGCATTTGATCCGTCCCAAACAAACAAGTACAGCAGGAGGTTGTACGCACTTTTTTTCATCAAGTAAAGTGCTATTCAAAAGCAGAATGAATAACATTTGGACACAGCCTGCTTATCGTGGAGGATAAGAACCTTACCAGGAAACATAACATTGCTAACATCAAAACTCCAGGGACTTGATGATAAGCCTCTAATCCTCTGTTTAGGTATGTGGCTTCAATCAGGTCGCAGTGGTAAGTGTGTGTGTGTGTTTGTGTGTGATATAGCACTGCATCTGCCAGAGTTTGAGTCATGGTGCCTGAACATGGTGAATATTTACAGAAACCATGCACACTCAGAATCAGAAACACAAACTGTGGCCCAGGTCAAAACTTATTTTGCTGTCAACGGCTGAAAAATCAGCAGGACACCAAAAATAAAGTCGAAGGCAAACAACAAACGGGCTGATGCTGATTCCGGTATAGTTTGGATTGGGGACAGATTAGTGGAATATTAGGATAGGATTTACTGGCCAGGTTAAGCTTTTTGATCGTTCAACTAAATATGGCTTAGGAACCGCAGACAAGCTGATGTCACATAGAATTAATCCAGCCATGATTTTTGGTATGATTTAAAAACTGGTTGGTAATCCACTCATGATTTTAATATACTGTCAACATAGTACAGGCAAGTAATGGCGGCACGTTTGTGTGTGTGTGGTTCAAATTGCTCCTGAACCAATGTTTACCCTTTTCAGGGTCTTGGCTCAAATGTGACATCCTTGACTAATCAAATTTACAACATGACAGAATGGAAAATATGTACATTTAAAGTCAGGGTTCAAGTAAGTATAGTTCCTCAGTTCTTGGCAAGCAATTGACCCAAGGCACTGGATTATGTTTTTGTTTGCCATCTCTCCTTTTTAAGGCCTGAACTGCACTATTCTAAATATTATTTTCTTTCAAAATGGATATTTTTCCCCTTCCAAGCTCAAAATAACCATGTCCAGACAAGAAAATCCCTACGAAAGCTGAAGCAATCATACTGGGTCAGTAGGTGGCAATAGCATCTACATGAGCAACACGTCAAAAAGTGTGTGCCCGGTGAGCCGATTCTCCTGTAGCGGTGACTTAAGAACCAAAACAATTGCTGCTTGGTTTTTTTGGACATCATTGATCGTTTTATCTCAATAATTTATCCAAAACAAGGTTTTTGCCCCAGGTAATTAAGGCAGACATCTGTAGGTAAGTGTAAGGTGGAGAATCACTGCCAAATGTAGTTCAAAACATATATTTAGCCCAAGCAAAGTTGGTCAGATGTAGAGAAACTGGAATATGGGTGCCATTGTTGTTGTAGTTTCCAACACAAATGCATTACACAAAGCAGCAGTGGACATGTACACCTGGACCCGTAGCAAATGTTCATTTATGGCTAACTAACAACGCTAGCAGGGCCATTTGATCTATGAAGTGAAACACATTATTAAGTGGTGACGAACTGCTCTGTCCAGCAAAGGCATGATGGGATATGAGTACCATTACTTCCAAAACCATATAAAAACTGTCAAACAGCACCCCTCAAGACCATCCAGCAGATTTTAAGGTTAACTACTTTAACAATCATCATCACAAATTAGACTGTCCCATTTAGCAAATAGCCTACATCGAAAGCTCTGTTGCAACTTAATGTTAGCTAGCATTGGCCAAGGTGCAACTTTCAAATAAAGTTTCCTTATTAAAAGTAAAGTAGAATAACAGAACTCAGGAATCGTTGTATTGGTAAAAAATATACTATCCAACTTTGCAAGGTTAATAGTAAGTTAGGAAATTCTGGGTACATTAGCTAAGCTAATCGTTTGAATTAATTTGCTAGCTAACAGCTGAAAGGGATGTTCACTGGACATTTAACTGAAAAGGAGCATAGTTGTGTCAAATGCTATGCACTTCTTTATATTTAATAAGCAGAGAACTGACATTGTTTGTCTTAACATTTTATGTATAATGTAAAACATCCTTTAACCGTTTTCATATTAAACTAATGCTACGTATGTATTTGGGTTTGTAGCGAATATAACCAAATGTTTGTATCTGGAGAGAGATTCAAAAGCTAAATCCAGCCATGATTTGAAACATGAATGAACAAACAATGTTTACATGTGTGCATATGCTAGAAGATGTTTGAGCGATGGCAAGGTGTGTGCGTGAAGTATGTGGGGAGAGCGCCGACAAAGATGGGACGAGCTTCACGTGAGAAAAAGTGTTTGCTTCCATCTGTACATGATAATGTGTAGCATATGTGTGTGTGCGATGTGTGCATGAACGCAGTAGGCTTGTGTGTGGTGTTTTTGTTTTTCTACGTTCACATCTGTGTCAAAGCTCCCTGAAACCCCCACTCCCCCTTCATACCAATGCACACTGACACTTCGAGTACACACAAACACAGATACCAGCTCAAAAATCCCCTGAAAGCTTTTGATCTGTGAAAATGTGGAACTCCCCATTCTCTCTCTCTCTCTCTCTCTCTTTATCTCTCACACACACAGTATTTCTTTCTCAGAAAAAGGATTAAAACTCACATCAATACTCCTCCTGATCATGGACTTTCTCACCCTTACCAAAAATACTGACAGATCTGTAATTAGGTGGACAAGTGTGGTTAGGATAGAGGTTAGGATGGAGGTGCGTGTGTGTGTAGTTGCCACGGCGTATATGACAGCACTCTTTTCCAACAACCGCATTCCCATCTTCAAAGGGAATGCAGCGGGAATGTGTGCGGGAATGCTGGGTGATGATCGTTTCCCTGACGTTCCCCTGAGGGATTTATCCTGCATCCTACTCCCACATCCCACTAGCTTCACCTTGCACAGACACGCGCCGCAGATGCGCAGACTACACGCCACGGTGAAGATGATGAAAGTGAGTGAGGGATGACCTAAAAATGTCACTACCAGAAAAGGAGAGGAAACACGAAGTTGATGCGAGCAAGACAGAAACAAAGCAGGGGGTTATTAGGGAAGGCAGATAGAAAAGAATAAGAGCGAAATATGATGCCAAAAGTTGTTGTTTTTTTTTTCCTCCTGCAAATTATCTCACTCGCATGCTTGCACATGGGACACATATTCAGGAAGCAAATAGCCGCCTCGTGCACCCCCTCCTCCCACGCTCATACATACAAAACACTTCTGCAAGAGCGACTTTTTCTTTTGCTGACTTTACATTTAAATGAGGAGAGGGGATTATCCTAATGTCTGACGCTTAGGGCACAAGTGTGGCACACACATCCTTCGCATGTGTGGAATGGGACATGGTTGATCACATTGTTACCATGGTGACAGACAGACCAACGCAGGCACAGTGGGGTAAATCTTGAGTCAAAACATTTGACGCGTGCTGGGCAGAGTAAGGAGGGGGAAACGGTTTTCTTTTTTTTTTCCCTCTGAGAGAGGATTGAGGAGTTCACTGGTAGTGTGAGCGAGATTGGCATGGGCTGGGGTGTGTCGTTAGGATGTTCACGCACCACCCAAAACTCCCCCTCACACACTCACACACACACACACACATACAACCCACCCTTATCTCCACCTTAGCTCCCCTCCTTTCCTTCCATTTCTTTCTCCATTTCTTTCTCTTCCTCTCTTGGGCAGAGGGATGGAGCAGAAAGTGGCGTGTAATTACATCCTAATCTTTGGCTGGTATCTGCTCTGCTACAGAGCAGTGAGCTGTCAGGGACATACTAACACACACAGACACACACACACACACACACACACCTCCGCTGATTTTGTCCAGAAGTCTACACATTAAATCTGGTTGCAGGGTTATGTGTCTGTGTGAATTCGCTGCTTGACTGACAGAGGAACATGTTCTAAGAGACAGATGGGCGACTGATTTTACTTCCTGTCCCTATGGTTATATAATTGTACTTTTAAAATATACCAGCTCTGCCATAACTTCATAAAGAGAAGGACTGATAAAGTCTAAGCATTAGAGTTGAACAGTTAAAATGGGTACAGGCGTGTTATCTGTTTTTTTTTTTTAAATTGATCTTCAAGTGTATAGCTACCTCTTATCGGGCCCAACTTCAACATTTTTCAGAGTGATCCAAGAGGCAAAAGAGGTCATACAGCAGAGCTATACATCTTCCACACAGATGAGCAAATGCAACGAGTCTCTCACAAACAGGCAGTGTAGGCCAGGTCTCCTGGACCAGGCGGCTAAAGATATCTCACACCTCAAAGCCTGACGATATATGGATACAGCTGAGGAGTCCTGCATTATAGATGCAAAGCTAATTTGCTGTGCCCACATATGCAGCAAACTGTCAGTCACACAAACACAAGCAAACATACACTTGACTCCGTTTAAAGTGCGCTGAAGTCGTTAAAAGTAGGCCATGGCTTGCTGGAGCCACTGAAAGTAAACAAGTTCTGATCAGTTTGGTTCCATTCCAGTGGAAGGACTCTAAATTAAACATAACATAGAGTAGATCTGTTTATGCAGGGGCCAGGCGCAGACCTGAGGCTATGTTCAATCAATCTGGCTGTGGATTAAATCAAAGGATCGCTCTGCATAAGCAGGGTTGCTAGTTGCGCTGCCAGGTAAATCACAACGGGGGAAATACAGTGAGATGTCAACATGTGTACATTTGTAAATAGCATTCACATCTGGCACCGAGTTTACAGGGAACATACAGCAAGACTGAAGCCGGCACAGACGCGCATTACTTTTGCTTACTGAGTAATTTACCCACATTTCTCTGTTGTTTCTGCTCAGTATGCAGCTTACAGTGCACTCGAGTGATGCTTTAACATGCTCCCCGCAGGAGTTATCACAGGGCATTTAAGGCACGTCAGAGCTTATCGCACAAGCAGCAGGTACCCCGTTACCATCCGGGGCTGTTTGATACAGTTCAGAACCCACACGTGTAGCGCTCGAGTTAGAAAGCAAGGGACGTTAGATAAAATGCTTTAGCTAACTGATGTTGGAAGTGAAGTAGATTTATTCAGCTAAAACAGATCAAAAATGCTTCATGGGGGCTTGAATGTCCTTTTGGGTGTTGGACAAACAAATAGGTAGTTAAGAAATAAAGCTTTTCAAGCTGGTTTACAATTTTATCAATTCTGAAGGCGTTCAGTTCTGACTCAAGACTTTCTGAGCGCCATTCAGGCCTCAGACGAAGCATGTCCTCTCAGTCTGAGAAGATAATATTGACCTTTGAGCTGACCGAGTGTTGGAAAAATGTGAGAGATACAACAAAGGAAACACTCTGTGTTTCTTATAGATGATACAGAGGAAGACACAGATGCCCAGATGGATCATGGTATGTTTGCTGTTTTCTAACACATACCCGTGGAAACTTATGAGACTTATGAGAAAATCCGAACAACCTAACAAAGTTTGCGTCTTTTTTTTTTGGTTGTTTTTTTTCAAAGTGTCACCAGAGAGGTTACATCACCGCTGCCGTTACACACGGCTGCAGGTGTTTGTAGCAACTGCTCCAAAGCCACGACAAAAGAGAAGAAGCAAATTCTGAATGTTGTCATTTTAAGAAATTATGCAAATACAGCATTAAATGACCTGAGAAAACTCTGAGATGTGGCAATCGGTGAGAGAGTTCATGCGTGGATGAATAAACAGAGTGATGTATGGCGAAATGAAAAAGAGAGGAGCTCCGTCGACAGGCGGGCTTTTGGTAAAAAATAAACAGGCCAATCATACCGAGCAATCAACGTGAAACCCTTGTATTTTATAGGAAATCGTGTGGCCTCTTTCTCACGCACACACTTCCCCTGCGCATTCTCTGTATAGAAAGAAAAATCCATGTGGAGGAAAAGCATACATGCATACAAGGTTTTACGTGTGTGTCCGTGTCTTATCAGAAATCTGTGACCAGTCCATTCTAACTGTCGCTATAAAAAGTTGTTAAGTTGCGGACCACCTGGAAACAATTCTGACTTCTGATTTCTTAGAATAGAAAAAAAAAACACGGTTAAACGCCAAAGCTACAAACGAATCCATTTTATGCGTATTAATTGCATTCTAAATAGTAATGTTTATACTCGACTCGTGTTTCTTGGACGGTGTCTATTCCTTTTACTTAATTTCACACCATCAACAGTCACACTTGGCAGATAAAAGCCTCTCCCAATCGTCCTCGTCCCCTCCTCACGATGTAAGTCATCCTTTTGTGGTTTCATCACATTTGCTCTGCCCCGCATCTGCGGGTCTGAATCTACGTTGCTGCTTTCAGGATAATACAGTGACACCGTGACCTCCAGAACGACGATTAAAACTCATAATAGCACGTAAGATGAAATCCCACTGTGTCTGAGGCCAAGTTTGTTCTCCCTGGGAAAACACACGGAAAGACGTGCTTTAACACAGACGCTTAAATCAGATACAGTTTTTACTGTTCAACACGTAAAAACACTTCCCCCTCCCTCCCTCCCCCCAGGCTTTGGAACTCTTTGGGTCAAAGCGAGGTCACCTGGGAAGGGTCATGGACCTTTTGATGAGCCTGTATCCTGAGCAGACCTTGGCTCCCTCCCGACGTGCTTCTGTCTCTCTGCTCAGCGCACATGGCCTGGCATGGCAATGAGCCCAGCCGTTTCTGAGCTTTGTTCTGCATTCGCCGGCCGACCTACAGACCTCTGCTTTTCTTTCATGCGGGTCCGGACATTATTCTGCACTAAAAGAGCCTTGGATACCTCAGATGGCACGAGAGCGCCTTTATCTTTTGAAATAGGGAGTAAGGAAGTCTGAGCTTAAGAGCTCCGGAGAAAGGGAGCGAGAGAATGGCGAAGTGTATCTGCAGTGCGAACGGGCGCCAAGTGTTGATTAAACACACCAGAAATACAGTGGGAATAAAAGATAGACTGAGAGAAGCCTTCCAAATAGAATATCACACACACAATGCTCCACGCAAGGACAAGAGCAGAGCAGACATTTTTCTATCACTACAGCCCTAAAACGTTGTTAGAGATGTTTCATGAATTACAACTTATTCAACTCTCGTCCACGGCTATGTCGAGCCAGCAGAGGTGAACAAGAATATGGCAGGGCTAAGTATTCAGCACCAACTCCATCACTGACACAGCTTCCCTCACATACAGCAGGGCTTTTATAGGAAACAAAGAAGCAACAGCAAGACACAGATTCCAAAAAAAACGAAAAAGTCTTCGTGATGTAAGAGGCTGGGTGGTGATCATAAGGTGTAACTGTACAGAAAAAGATTTGATCTCTTTGTCTAAGAATTTTTCAATCAAACCTATGATCTTCAGGCCCACTTGTACGTAATCCGCAAAAGCAGCTCATACAATGCCTGCCTGTGTG
The DNA here is from genome assembly GCF_027942865.1 of Odontesthes bonariensis. Classification (NCBI taxonomy): domain Eukaryota; kingdom Metazoa; phylum Chordata; class Actinopteri; order Atheriniformes; family Atherinopsidae; genus Odontesthes; species Odontesthes bonariensis. The sequence goes on along the minus strand of NC_134523.1, from coordinate 5,234,466 downwards.
GCTCTGGCAGCCACCCTTTGCCTCTCGTCCGTATTCCTTCAGCCTTTGCCATGTGAGAGCGTCAGCGCTGACGCCCCGAGCTGCATTCCCAGAACCGGCCGCGCATTCCACACAATTCACCCGGGGTCAGCGTGTGCTCTGCGCTTCTCTGCGGCCCTGTGGGAAAAAGTGAATCTAGCTCAGCTTCGTTCACTCATTTATCGTCAGACCCTTCGGCGTGTCGCTCGTGAATTAAAGTGGCAGCCACAGCTATCCAGGAGCGATCTGAGTGGCACAAGGTGAGCTAATTCAAGTGTTTGATGGGATTTATGCTTGACACGTGGCATGACATGAAACCGTCTGATGCTGAAAGTAATGAGGTTAGACGGTTGTGTAAGCACTGGGCCTGGGTAGGTGTTTTATCGTGGAAAGCGCTCAGGCTTTTTTTTTTTTTAGGTCACCTGCATTCGGAGGCCGCCACCGCCGTGCGTGTAAAAAGTAAAAATATGCTGTGGGTCGTGTCTGTGGGTGTGCAGTGTGATTGAAGTGCGAGTTGTTATGTGGCCTCTGTAGACAGCCGGATTGATTTAAACAGCGCAGACGCAGCTTTGGAGGGGTTCGAAAGGGCATTTTTGACTTGGAAGTGGCTGGTTTCAGTATTTAGAATCCAGCAGGAAAGAAGTCGATCAATAAACACTGCAGAGCGGCTCCAGAGCGAAGCATGCGATTTTATCCATCAACAACACTAACTTCTCATTTATATACACTGCATGCACAGTTATGAAGAATTTCTCAAGATTTATATTATTGCTGATCAGTTGTGTTCAGTCAAGGGGTGCACAGTGATACTGGCATGTCGTCTGGGTCTTATTTTGATTATCACTTCATAGAGGACGTGAGGCAAAAAAAAAACAGTCACCACAAATTTTCCCGAAGCCTATGTCATCTTCACCATGATCTCTGCATCCATGGAATCTGTCAGTTTCTTGATCTTTCCAGAATCAACTCTCACTGGAGCAGCTGTGTCATTCTTCCAAATGATCACACCTTCCCTTTCTGAAACTCTTACCTTTTTAGGAGTACCTACAACTTGGCAGCGGGTCATAATAAGGAGTCGCGCTCTTCCTTTTTCTCAAAAGTTGAAATCTTCTGAATCATCCGAGGTCTAAATGAAATGTTTGCGACATGTTGTGGTCAAAATGCCACAAAAAAAAGAGTCTCAACCAGCCATGTTTTAGCCCATGAATTTACTCTGTTCGCATCAGCCTGTTTTAGGGCGTAGAGGGAGCCCCGCACTCCACTCCGCCCCTCTCTTCCTCAGGGCCTGCCTCTTTTGAGATCAGTAGTACTCAATAACTCTAGAAGCACATTATTACAATATGATGGAGCATACACTTAATGGGCTGACAGCTCACATTACCACCCACCAAACTGATGGAAAAATACCCGACTGATATTTTCTCGCTCGCAGTTCAACCACAGACGGTTGGTACCGATTCCTCTTACATGTCATCCGTTGAACTGAGCCCAGGTTGTTAAAACACGGACTGCACATATACCCTACATTAGATTATTAAGGGGGGGAAAAAAGCTAGGTAGGTATATTTAGCATTCAGCACCATTCTTTTTTATCCTGCCAGTCTTGGCTTCTTTTTATGACTAATAAAGATGTATTAATAATCTTGCAATCTAACATGTTTTATTACCACACAGAGTCCTGGAAGAAGTAATTAACTCCTTCTGGCTGAATTAGTTTGGACGCACAGCTCGAGGACTCAGCCTCTGCTCCAGAGTAACACAGCACAGCTCACAGGTGTTAATGCGGGAGAAGGTGTCACGCTCACTCGATTTAGTCAAAGCGCTTTAGCACGTGAACATTAACTTTGTCCATTAATTTGGTCCAGGCTTTTGGGACGTTGAGAATAGCAGATGAGGCTCCTTTTTGTGTCGACTACCGCATGTATCTGCACGTGCCCACAACAGTGGGGAACAAGCGGAAAGCAAGCATACAGGTCAGCAGAAAGGACAACCTTTCACCAGCACACACTCACTCACTCAGAATGTTCCAACGTGTCACCCGTGTTGATGTTTTCAAAATTCTAAGAGGGGGCTGAGTGGAAAATCTGCCCACGAAAGTATGGAGCGAATGTTGCAGACATTTGTGTGCTCACATGCCACCGCTCCGGAACATCTGTAGAACATCTCAGGACTCCAGTGCGTGTGGGGAAAATGGCTTCAGATAAATGAGGTGTTATTTGAAAACATGAAAGGACAAGCAGAGCTGGAATGGGCACTGAAAGTATTGTTGAACTGCATTTAGTTTCTAAACAAGGCTGTTTCTAGTCTTGTTGACCACTCAAAGCACTTCACAGAACAAGCCACATTCACTCATTCATCCATGCGTTTGTACGGCACCTCTCAGTCCACGCAACCTTTTTTTTTTCTCTGTCATGTACACACTCATGGGTAATTGAAAGAGTTATTGACGTTGCTCCCAGGAATAAATGACAATTGGATCAGATTTTGGCACGTCATTAGAATGACCTGAGCACAAGTAAATCAACAAAAATGTGGCATCAAAAATCGGTGATTGTGTATGCCACCTCATATGCGTTGATATGAAAACTGAAGATAACATAAAGCAGAAAAAGATGCTTTAGTTTCCATGAAAAGTGTCACGAGCCTAACCACACTGTTCCTGATTAGCTCGACATCTCCCCTAGCCGCCAATCTAAAAAAATACAACAAAAATGACAAGCCACCCTCTGATTGCGGTCTTCATGCAATAAATTGGTATCGGTTCATGGTGTCGGTTAACTTTAACGAGTACAAGTACGAGTATATTAGAATAGTATCGGCCCTAATCCCTAATTTGTTACAAATCCAGAACCTTCTTTTACAGGAGCTCAGATGCAGGGACACACAGCAGTGTTGTGGACAGGTTGCTGCTGTAAACCAACAACATGGGGCCAAAGGATATTTGAGTTTAAGCGAAACAGACCATCCTTAGGTTGCAAAACAAGACTAGAAAATCCAACAGAAAGATGTCAGGAACATTAGGTGAGGCCAAATCAACCGTTTGGTACACTGAAAGAAATAAAGAAAACACTGTTGTGTTCGGCAAAATCAAAAGTTCAGGATGTCCTCATAGAGCAAAGGTGGCAGATGGGCACAGGATCCTTTCCATGATGAAGGAAAACTATTGTACAACATCCAGCCAAGTGAAGAGCAGTATCCAAGGTATGGTATATCATTACTCAAGTCTACCATAGAGAGAAAACAAAAGCAATCCCACCAATAAGCATAAAGATGGCCTACACTGACCTTGTTAAAATTAAAAATAAAGACACCATTCCAGGTCTAGAATAGCATCCTTAAAACCAGTCTAACTAAGATAACCCTGAACCAGAAAAAAAAACTGTGAAGATGGTTTGGAATGGCTCGTAAGCCAAAGCAAAAAAAAGTATAGACATGAGCATCCATAGCTTCCAATGGGGAATGAGTCATAGTGATGATTGTATAGTGATGATGTTACAGAAGACAGAAGTACATGGGGATATACGGTCTGCTCAAATTTAGCCAAATGTAGCATAGCTGATGAGATGTTGCATCACATTACAGATGACAATGACCCAAAACATATTGTGGAAGCAACCCAAGAGTTTCTAAGTGAAAAGAAGTGGAAAACACAGTTGAGCTCCCTTTCACTTCCTAAGGACAAAACTTAAGCAGAAACATACAGAAGCAAAGAACAATCCAAGATACTGTAGCCGCAGTAAAGGCCTGGCAGAGCATCACTAAAGAAGAAACCTAATCTTCAGTGGTGTCCCTGGATTCCACAACTCAGAAGATCCAAAATAAGAGCTACCGAACACCGCAGGAGTGGGAATTGGAAGTGAGCAAACCCCGGTACACTTTGGACAGTTGCCAGTCCATCAAAGGGCCAAGACCGAAACAAACAAGACCAACAACCATGCACAATTACATTCACCTCTGCAAAAACTTTAGAGACACCAATCAACCTGACATGTGTTTTTGGACTCTGGAAGAACGACATGCACACTCCACACAGGAAACACAGAAACACATTTTAATCATAGTCAAATTTGCCTCTACAACACCGAGCTCTGCTGCCTACCATCCTCAAAGTTTATACAGTAGCCCTTTGGATATTTGCACTGCTCTCCAGCGCTGAATAATACACACACTGAGGCAGATTACCAACCATCTAAACAAGGAGAAGGCAAACCAGAAACAGTCTCTTAATCCCAGCAACACATTGAGATGGAAAACAGTGATAACAGCAGCAGACAAATAAAAGATTAATCTAATAAGTCTAGGCCACCACACACAGAAGAGCACTGCTGTACAAACAGGCTGAGGTAATCGTGTCTTTGTGTGTGTGTGTGTGTGTGTGTGTGTCACGGCCTGACATGCAGAGAGAAGCCGTGCAGCACCAAAGCTGCCCTCACCATCTGGCCTTGGCTAAATGAACACAGTGTCCCTCCACAGTCTCTCTCTCTCTCTCTCTCTCTCTCTCTCTCTCTCTCTCTCTCTCTCTCCCCCTATGTTTGTCTCTACCTCGATCATGCGCTTGCGGATTTGATACTCATCCACCCAGAGAGATTAAGTGTTTCCATATTTTACTCATATTCCCCACATTGTTTTGCTTTCTAAAAACGGTGCTTGTGTGCCAGCATGTTTACTGAATAGGTGGATGAGTGGGTGGGTGAGTAGCCAAACGGAGAGACTTCAGACGTGGGGAGAGGGGGGACAAGACGGGAAATATCATAAGAAAAAACAATCTGGTTGTAGTGAAAAATCCCCATGATGAAGATGAAAGTCTGAAGGTCATATTGATGTAATGAGTGTAAAGGTGCATAAATATAGTCTGTGTACACTGTGTCAGCCCCGTGGGACATCTACATCGGCCTGTGGGGGTGTAGAGAATGTATGTGTGTATCTGTTCATGTGTTGGCTTTGAGGTTAGACTTGGAGTTCACAAGTTCAGATACTTTCACCGCTGTGGAATATATGTGAAAGCGCGCGTGAAGCTGAATTACATTTGTTCCTGAGCCTGTAGCTCAGACTTACAGTAAACCAAATCCGTAACTCCAAATCCAAGTCGCAACCCTTACAAAAAAATTATTTTTCTATAGCTATTTTCACATTAAAGGATCCCCCCCCCCCATCTTTGTATGCTTGTGAGGGCATTAAAAAGAAAACACACACCAAATCACTTGACAGGAGTGTAAATCCACAGAGCTCTAAGAGGCTTTACCGGGAAAGATCGCCTCTGCCCCACCCAAACACGTCCTTTAGGGTTTTTTTCCTTTTTTTTTCGTTTACTTGTTTGTGTCAAATTCTGAGAAATGGGAAACATCGCTAAAGAATGCAAAGTGATTACAAACGAGCTTTTGGTCGGTCTATCTGTAGTCACTACCGGGTATTTTTATTTTTTTTTTAAATGGTAAATGGTGACGGCTCTATTCCTTCTGAAGACAAACCCTCGTATAATCAGGAGGTACTGCTCCCTGGTCTCCCATGCTAACTGGGGTGAGCATTCACTCATATACTCCCCGGTGTGCTAAATAATGCAGGGAGGACAACAAGACTCATCCCATCTCAGGTCTTAACCTCCTGCTGTGCCTCATCACTCAAACACACACACACACACACACACTTTTGAATTTAACCTCTCCAGCAAAGGACAGCAAACCCATCCAAGGACACGTAACACCACTGAATATTCTATTGTGCAGAATTGGGTTTTCCCTTATTCAAAAGAAAGAAAGTGCTCGTTACTGAAAGGCGTAATGATGATGAAAAGCAGTTTGGGAGGCATAAGGGAAAAGACATAATTGCATCAAAGAGCCTCCAAAACAGAAAAAAAAAACACACACACACACACTCAAATAAACAACAGAATTGTTCAGGCCTTGAGTGTTTGTTACACCACCCTTTGAAGCAGAATATTTGATACAAATCTTTTTTTGAAAATAAAAAAAAACGTTCATCCAGTTTCCACGCACTTTTCCTGCAGACACGGGCCACGTCGGAAATGTCACCGGCTTCGGTAAGTGATTGCCTGCTAAAAATTCAGTTATCTGGATTTTTCTTAATTAGAAATGTCATATAATTACTCTCTGTTAAATTGAATTGTTCAATGTCATCCACTTTCTGTGTCCTGCTGGTCTTTATCAGGGTCATGACGGAGCTGGAGGTGTCCTCGTATACACCAGGGGAAAGGGAGAGGAAATGTTTGTATGTGATGATGCCAACGCGGGAAAGAGAAAGACACCGCCACCATGATGCCCCTTGTAGGTTTTTAAATTGCTTCTTAGAAGCTTCGTGTGTAGCATTCGGTCATCTCCATGTTAGTCTGTTTGGAGGTAGAGGATGGAACTTGATACTGATATTTAATGCCCGACTGGACAAAAATGTGTGGCTAAGTTCTGCATATATTACTTTCAGTAGGGCCGCGAGTACAATAATCAGACACAGTGAATCTTGCCAATGACATCATCCTGACTTGTGGCAAAAATGCATTGACTTGGTATTTCACAAGAGAAGCTGACACTTTTGAAGCCAGAGTTGTTTTGGAGCCAGTGTCAAGCGGCCATCACTTGAAAGCACTTCAGCAGTCTACGGTTGCCAACCTGATGGAGGGCTTAAATGGTAGCATCTGATACTTCATATTTCATTAACATTGTGTAACCCATTCAGACCAAAGCCTTCCTGAACATTAGGGTTCTCTGGCCAACTTCAAACTGCTCACTCCTCCTCTGATGAGACTTGGAACACTGAACCCTAAGACTTTGGGTGTGTGTCTACAAAAAGAACGACGCGGTCTGCACATCAGGTTTGAATAAATGAAACCAGCAGATTCTTTCGGTCGCTTGTTTGGAGTCCCATCTTAGGGACGTAAATAAATTTATAAGACAAGTGGGAAGTGGATGTTAGGCCTTCGATGCTCCTTCACCCTCAAAAGTCTTTGAAATTTTACGGGAGGGATGGAATGCCATTCTTTCCTCATTTGGTGTTTGATGGCGCTGGTGAAGAAAGTTGTCACCACAGGTGTTTAGCTGGGTTCAGGTCATATATGACAGTGAAGGTCATAGCATACGATCTTTCTGTCTTTCTCGTGCCTTATGGATTCTCAAATGAGATCACGAGGAACACAGATTTGCCGGTGGCCCTTCCCTCTCAAGCAACAAGGGGATGCAATCTATGCTATCAGGTCCCCTTACTGCAGGCTCAAGGCTTCAGTTTGTTGCTTTAATATAGCACCCGTCTCTTAATTAATTTTTCTTGAAAACTTGTTTGCTGGAATGAGTCAACGGGAATTCAGCTTTCCATATGAATCATCTTTAAAGCCTTGCACTAACAGTATTTAGAGCTTGACTGTTGTGTCACTGACCTAAATATCGACCTACAATATACTGTGAATGCTGGATGTTATTCACATAGACAAACCAAGCCACATGGTTGAGTCCCTAAAAGTTCCTGCATCAACTTTGGAATGGAATCTATAAGGTGCAGTACTTTCTGTGCACAGGTGGCTGGTCCAAGTAATCTCACATGCAGCTCTGCTCGTCTCTCACTCACACAGGCTTACTCAAAAACACACACAGTTTTACACCCAGGCTTCAATATCTCAGCCCATACCAGATGACCAACTGTCAGGCTGCCTCCTGTTGGCCAGTCCGTGGTTCAGAGATCACAACACAGCCTCCAGACATTTAAATGACGAACCATTCGTGTGCAAACACTCTCAACATTGACTCAAAAGTCAGTCTGCGTTGATTGGAGATGAAAGGGAGTAATGATGAAGGGACCATAGCTTGAGTTTGGGTCTTATGCTGATCTCAAGTAGTTTCTTTTTCTTAGCTCGTCTCTTTTTCGCAGCTATTCCTTCCCATAGAGGTCAGCGGTGATGGACCTTTTCCAGCATGGTGGATGGTTTTTGTTCATTATTTGAAATTCCTCATAATCATTTTTGATTATTGTCATTCTTCATTCTTGGGTTTCTTACACTAGATATCTTGTGTTTTCCTTCCTTAATAAAACAGTGCTTTCTTCAAACAAAAACAAACACTACATTCATGAATCAAAGACAAATTAACTGAAGTCTGAATAAATGTAGCTTTGATTTCTATTTCCTTTTTGTGGGTCACAGCTGCCTAACATGTTTCATTAAACTGTTGGCTGGACAGAGTTTTGAAATAAAGATGTAATACGACTGAATGTGAGGCACTGCTCAAACAATTCACTTTGGCAAACAGAAAGTGAACTTGTAGTAAACCTGAAACTTCCAACCAGATGCTTATCTTATCCCAGGACTGTTATTATTATTATGATAATTACTGGAGGATTTTTCCTGTTCGGGTAGCTCAGACGATGTAGTCCCACAGGCTTCAACGAGTGGACCAGCCGGCCAGTTTGCTGCCAAATATGAAGCGGCTGCGATGTGAAGTGACACCTCCAGGTCTTTGGTCAGAAAAAGGGTGGATTGTCCACTCTGGGTTGGGAAAGAGTTACTTGCTGAAAGGGGAGGAATTTGAAGGATTTTTGCGGTCTTGTTCATAAGTGCAGGTAGAATGGAGCAGGCGAATCGGGCCAGCATCTGCAGTGATGCAGATATTGTACCATTCTGTCATGGTGAAGAGAAAGCTGAGCTGAGAGGTAAACGTTGATTTGCCAGATGTTCTACATACCATCCCGTATAGTCGCGATCTGTGGATAGTGAACCAAAGAACGAGAGTACGAGCGGTAGAAATGGCAACTTGGCAACTAGTTATTGATTAATTAGCATTAAACTTCTACCTAGACACTTTTAAATGTATTTACTTTTACCTTCCAGGAATTTTTTCGTTCAGCCTTTTGCGGATAAACGTAGTTTAGAAGAGAGATGACCTAGTGGTGTAGGCAACTTTTTCAGACAATAGGCTGTGTAAAAGAGTGCGCCATCTGCTTATTTCCGAACCAGCAGATGGCGGACTACACACGATCCAGTGAATGCCCAAATAACCTCTCACTATATAAGCTAACCTTGTGTTTGCTAGGTTGCTACGAAAAATTGAGGAAACCAGCAAAGTCCTTTTAAATGGACATTCACAATACCAAATAATCTGCGCGCTATTTGGAAACATTTTGGATTTTACACCACAGTGATATATCATCAAGCAAATATGGGATTATTCTTTCTTCTAAGCAGCTCCCTTAAGGATCTAGCATGGTGCCGCGTCTGCTAGTGCGAGCGGTGTTGATGACGTCACGATTTCGTGCCGGCTATGTATACTGACATACTATACTAGTTGCAATTTTCTCCGTCACAGAGGTGTCGCTGCTACGTGAATGTTACCGCTACTCTACAACCAAGAAAGTCGAGAAGAAAACAATGAAGAGCAGGAACACTGTCATTAATGATGCTGCTGCAGTATTCGGATAATTTAAATTTTTTAATTCAGTTAAAAGAGGTGAAGGTCTGAAGCCCCCGGCATCACCACTTCGAGTCTCTGCCCTCTTCTTTGCCTTCACGTATCTGTCCCGTAGCTTCCTCCACACATTCTTACAGAACTCTCCCTCTTTCCCCAAAGTTCTGCCCATATCTGTGCACCAGTTTTGGGAGTTTACGTGGTCCTTGCAGTGGCGGCTCCTGACATTTTTTTTAGGTAGTGCAATTTCCAGTCTGTGAAAGCTACATCAGAGTGTGCTGTGCGAAGCTGAACCGATTGCACTGATGCAAACCTGTTATGTTCCCACACAGGAAATAAAATGTCCAATCGTCCAGAAACTCCTTGTCTTCCTTAAATAAACACAACGCAGAGTCGAGGGGTTATTTGGTCTGCCAAATAACCAAAGTGACTGCAATTTCCCCCGTTATGTCCATAAGTACCATCAAAGTCCATAGGACTGAGGTATATTTGTCTAGGTAGCATAATTTATTATAATGATTTTAAATCATTTTTTGTTATTTTTTGCATAATTTGCCAATCAGTTAATATTACACCTTATAACCATTATTTATTTATTTTCCTCATATTGTTCCAGGATTCTATGAAATAAGTAAACACATAAGCTCTTAATGATAAGATTCATTCAATTTTCATTCTAAAGAATGTAATTAAAATGACAGCATATAAATCCAAGTCAAGTGTTTATTGAAGTTTTGGAAAATATGACTTAGAAAAGCATAACCAGTTGTTAAACATGGTTAAGTGCAGCTTACTTATGTGAGATTTCTCTCTTTTTTAAATATAATACTGCACCATTAGCAATGAATGTGTCATTATACATTCTGCTATCATTGTCAACATTATATAAAAGATTTAAATCATTACAAGTCAATGACTGAGCACAAAAGGGTAAGTTATTTAGCTACATCAAAATACCTGGAAAAATAGCAGGGTTGGTGGAGCCCTGGGTTTCATCTTTGCCTCGCAAGGCGAGCCCGAAAATCCTGCAAAATTCTTCCAAATTTCCTTCTCCGCATTAGTACGACGACTAAAGGGTACTTCTGTCAGAAACACTACCGTATTGTTGCACTCGACACTCGCCATCTTCTTCATAGAATGTTTTTTTTTTTTTTTTCTTTATTGAAAACCACAATGTTACAACAACAAGTAGAATGTTCATGGTCCCGCGCAACAGACATATGACGAAAGCACGTTGTGCGTCGTTTGTGCGAGCACATAAACCCTCATAGAAAATGCATTGGGAGCAGGATTTTTGAAAAAAACCGAGGTCCCATTCATGTCAATGGGAGCTTCCTGGTGCAAATTCGACCCTGACAGAAATCGCACAAAATGGGCGTAGCAACACCAGGCGCGACCTTAATCTGATTGGACAATGACATATACAACCAGTTTGCCCACAGTAGATCAGTCCCACTTTAGCAACTAGATTAAAAAAAAAAAAAAAACTCCGTGTTTGGTAGTGCGTCGCACAAATCGCCCCTATGGAGGAGCCGCCACTGGGTCCTTGTGCTGTTTCACTGCAGTTTCGTACAGCTACCTGTACATACGCACCTCCTGACTGAGCCTGGTCTCAAATCGGTCCATCCGGTTTGTCGTTGTTGGCGCAGCCAAGTTACAAAAATCGAGTGGTGCACGACATCGCGCTGCGCCGTCTTTTCAAGGCAAGTGCCATGCCTGAAACGTAATTTTGATGTCACGGGCCGCCAGCGACGTGAGCGACGCTTCGACTATAATTCCGCCTTTATTCAGCAACAAAAAATGTCCAGACTCAACTGCTAGCTTGCCACTCTTATGAGGAAGCAGAAGAGGCACATTACATTACATTACATTACATTACATTACATTACATTACGGTCATTTTGCAGACGCTTTTAACCAAAGCGACTTACAATAAGTGCGTTCAACATCGGTAGGCAAAAGAACTTCAGGTCACAAGAAATCATAAGTGCATTTCCTTCCAATACCAAACAGCTAAGAGCAAAACTAGTGCTAGAGTACGTGCGATAACCAACCAGCCTCTCACCAACTGCACACCAGTCACAGCGGGGTGGGGATGCAAACCCTGGTTCGGGTAGGGGAAGAAATAAAAGAGGTAAGAAAAGCAGGAATGGGATGCAAACCCTGGTTCGGGTAGGGGAAGACATGTAAGGGAGTTAATGCAGTGTGTGTCACGTTTGGTGGTGTCATGGCATGGAGAAGGTAGGAGACGGAAGCAGATATTTTCAAAATAATAACTTGGTTTATTTCCAAGGAGAACAAAAAGCGCGGCTGAGCCGGATTACAAAAACTAAACTATGAAAAACTTGGCAAAAAACAAAAACATGACTATGACAAAATAAAAGAACAAACCTGACTTGGTATGAACAACTGTGGCAAAGGCGCATGAATGACGGCGACTGTCATGGGTGACGGTGAGGATCTGGCACTGATGCATGGGAAACCTGGAAACTAAACACTGAGGGAGCGCAGCTGTGGGGAAAAACACAGGTGATGTGAGTGAAGGTGATGGCAGAGCACAAGAAACATGGCAAAAACTAAACAGGAACTTGAAACTTAGAACTAAGACATGACAGAAACCTAAAACATGACCAGACAGTAAAACATGGAAAAACTAAAAACTAAACAGGACCTAAAAACATGACCAAAACTAACAGACATGACGGTGCGTTCTACTTAGTCTGATTGCCTGCTATTCGACACAGTCAGCTACAGCATGCTCCTCGTACGGTTCTTGTAAAAATGCCATCTCTGTCAAGATAACAAGATTTACATGCAAAGATATGCAGCCCATCTGTGTTCGTCTCGCTAAAGTCTCATCACACGTAACTACAGTACCATACCACAGGTAAAAAAACACTGAGATGATGATAAAGGACACTCGCTCTAACCTCAGATGGATGGACACGCATGCTTGTGTGTGTGTATGTATGTGTGTGTCTCTGTTAGTGATAGGTCATGCGCACAAGCATCGGCTTTGAGAGCCGGCTCGCATCAAGTGAGAGCCGACTCCAAGTTTTTTTTCCATTTGCTGCTTAGGTTTCACTTTCAGTGCTCAGTCCCAGCTCTGGTTACCACAGAGCTTTGTTATGATTGGCCAGCATGGGGCCAGCATGGGACCAGCATGCGGTATTCACGTGAGAATTAAGGAGTTTGGTTCTGGTTTTGGTTCTGTTCTGTGGATTTGTTTGAAATGTTTTGGTTCATTTGTCCAATAAAAAAGTTTAATTGAGGACATTATTAATGTCAGCTTGAGTTTGGTTCTGTTCTGTGGATGTGTTTGAAGTTTATTGTTAATTTGTGCAATAAAAAAGTTGAATTGAAACAAATGTAAAAGTGGTTTTGTCACAGAATAAATGCAAAGAATTAGGCAATTATAAGGTCTCTCATAAAAAAACAGAAAGCAAAAGGGTTTTCAACACAAAGTTAAGGTAAAATATAGGCTACAAAAGATCCTAAATAAGGAGCCGTTTGGGAGTCGAAAGAGCCAGCTCTTCTTTGGGAGCCGAGTCAAAAGAGCCGAACTTCCCATCACTAGTCTCTGTGTATGCGTGAAACAGCATTCAAACCTACTCCAAGAATTGTGTCTTTACTTCAGATTTGTTCCAACTTGCACTAAAGAGCAGCAGCATTCTGTTGCTTTTAGTTTGTGGCCTTGAACTGTGAAGTCCATCAGACCAAATCCTTCTTCACCTCAGGAACTGTTGTTTTCATTTCTCCGTGCCAGACAGATCAGTAAATTCTGCAGAGAGAACGGAGTAAAAAAAAAGTCTGGATGCCTGCAAGTCGTTTGCAAGTTATACAAAGAGAAAGAGAAATCGCAGAATCTAAAGAGTCCTAATGCTACGGCAGCTTCACTGACTATCATGCAGATAAAGATCTGTAAAAGTAGTTGAGAATCACATGTGCAGCCAGGATATTGGTTCACCACATTGGTTGGGACTGAAATATTTTTAAAAAATCTTGAATTTCATTAACAAATTTCCAAGTTCCCCTCGTGATTGCCTCCATAAACTCTGCTCATCTCAACCGTTCACAAGTGGCTCAAAGAACTTCTGTGTCAAAGTAGTCTGAGAGCAAATCTAATCCCAACTCAAACAAACTCTGTCCCCGCTGCGCGCCATAAAGCATCTTCGCACTTATTCTCTCAAACAACACACTGTTTCACCTATAGAGACTCCTATTTAAACCGAGAGCAGCACAAAGAAAAACCTGAAGTCGTTTTATAGAATGCAAAGTCTTGCAGGAAAGGAGCAGAGGAGACAGACGGATGTCTGTCAAAAAGACTGAAGGCGCACACACGCCCACGTGCACTCATAAGTCCAAGGACTAGCAATGCAGTTAAATTGAGGCTGATTGTATTCTCAGCGCAGACTTGTCTTTGTCCCTAAGCTCTGTCTAAATATTGAAGCAGATCACGGTGAAAAGAGCCGGCTGTCCCGAGGATTCAACCCAATCTGCATATTCATCACAATTAATTAGGATTCCTCTCTCTGCCATCATTTTTTTATCTTTCCTGCTTTATTTCTCGAGAGGCAACTACAAAACAATGGCAGGGCGGTTGATCGGAATCAGTTATTAGGGGGGCAGGCACACGCACACATGCACACACACACACTCTCTTTCCACATCTCAGGCTTTTAGAAGGTTTCTGTCTGCATCAGATATGATCACGAGTGTGTTACAGGCACATCTCTCTCTCTGTTGATACAAACTTCCAGTGCTTTCCCTCACTTTGTCTTTTTCCGCCTTTGTCTAGACCAACGGCGCAGCGCGCCTCCACCAGACTGACAGAGTGCGGCTATTGTCTGGCAAGAAATACAAACGATCAGTTCCGTGCAAAGCTAAACCCTGAATCGCTCCTAGAGAACAAGGGGGCGGCGGAGGGTTCGAGGCCTTGGAGGGAAAGTTAAGGTCTAAGAAATCCGTCTGCGTAGTGCACTTCAGGCGTTACGAGGAGCACGACCTGGCGAGTTTATCATTAGTTTTAAGTGTCCCTTAAGTGTCCCCGCTTTATCAAAGATTTGAGTATTTGACATACAGGGTGATGTTTAAACTGGTCTCTTGGTGTTAGTAGAGAAATTGCACACAATTTTTCACATTTTTATTCCACAGAATCAATTCACTTACAAGGAAAAGGTATCAAAAAGAAGGAAAAAAAAAGCCCCGTGTTTATCACTCCTTTAAACCCATCAAATTAGAAACTTTCCATGTTAGATGCCAACAATTAGAGCCTTCATAGGGAATGACAGGTGGAAAGTATCTTATTAAAACTTCAGAAATCTCACACCTGAGTTGTCTCTGCATGAATAGTGTGTCCCAACATCAAGTGCTTTGGGGGGGGGGCGCATTTTGGTAGTCTGTAAGTCTGGCGAGGGATCAATTCTCTGTGAAGAAAACCCGTTGCCCATGACCGGCTACCCCAGAAGAGTGTGGCATCTGATGGCCATCCATCCATCCATCCATGATCCATCCATCCATCCATCCATCCATCCATTATTTTCCGCTTCTCCGGGGGTCGGGTCGTGGGGGCAGCAGCTTAAGCAGAGAAACCCAGACGTCCCTGTCCCCGGCCACTTCCTCCAGCTCTTCTGGGGGGACCCCGAGGCGTTCCCAGGCCAGCCGAGAAACATAGTCTCTCCAACGTGTCCTGGGTCTTCCCCGGGGCCTCCTCCCAGTGGGACGGGCCCGGAACACCTCACCAGGGAGGCGTCCAGGAGGCATCCTAACCAGATCCCCGAGCCACCTCATCTGACTCCTCTCGATGGCAATGCATCTGATGGCAAAATAGATAAATAAATCTCCAAGAACTGTCGGTACGGGATCTGTAAGCGGCTTGTGCAAGTTTCTATGAAGGCGTGAAAAACAAGCAAACGATGTCAACACCAGGAGAGACCTTCAGAGAGAAGCTACCAGTGAAAATAAGGAATCACTTACTCCTTTGGAACAACGAACTGTGGACAGACAAACCACAGATACAGTGTTTTTGGAGCACAGGAACTTTTTACACTTGTTCATTCAACAACCACCATCTTTTATGTGCACGAACTGTCGATTCCTGTAATTCATAGAACTCCCTTTGTGTGTTTCTCTTTAAGCCTCTACACTTTTCCAAGATGACGGGAACATTCTGCAACGCGACTCTATGGCAACTGGTCCGGGTGACATGAGAGCAAAGTGATTCATCCAGTCGCCAATATTAAGGAGTTATTGAAGTCATAAAAAGTTCAACAACACGCGGGGGAATAAACTGACAGTGAAGCCTGGGCTATTTTTGAGCCGACATACTAGGTCATGTGCAATCTGTGGTGCAAACGCAACCGGAGAGAAAAAGACCTTGACTAAAGGTAGTCCCTCAGGGAACTCCCGAGTCCTCATCATCCAAAGCTCTTCGAACTATTTGGCTGGAAAACGCAACAGAGGGGTCACATTCACTCTGATCGAGGTGCCAAAAAGCTGTGAATTCACTGAGTTTGTGGTGGAGCATTGAGAAAAAGTTCTGCTTTCTTTGAGCGCTGAAGTTTAAGTTGAAGTGGAAGTTGACAACAATATATTCATCCGATATATATTCACACAAGAAACTCCACAAAAACAGTGTGCTACGGAATGGTCGAGTGATAGCCCAGATTGGATTTCCACGTGAATACTGTAAGGGAATTAAGCCAGGAAGCACATTTAGGGAAAAACCCGAAAACACGTTGCAAGTGAAGAGTCGTTTATGAAAAAAATAAAAATGACAATAGATGTCAGAGAGTAGTGAAAAACTATTTTTTTTTTAAAAAAGGCATTTCTACCAAAAGGGACGATAATAGCTTCTAAGTACAATACTTTTTCCACATGAGCACTCTACAATTATTGATATTGTGCTGAAAGAAGTCCAAAGGACATAACCTTTTCCACATGACCGCATGATCTGCGCACTGTATATCATAAATAAACTGGATTTATACAGGGGATTTTGCGAGCAATTTGGCAATTTCAATGTCTTTTTTACATGGAAACTTTGGCAAAACAAGCGGCTCTATCACCTGAGTCCCGGCAATCCTGAAATAAAAAAATATACAAAGTGCCGTTAGGTACTAGAACATCTCTACTTCCATTTCAACAGTTTGAAGGCCACAATAAAGCTTTTACACATGAAGATCATGCAGTTGTCTGTCAACTGAAAGGTTGGTGGTTCGACTTCCCTGGGCCATGTGCAGAGAGTGGTCCCCTGTAGCCCATACAGGCTGTGCCCGGCCAGTCTTCATGGGCGAATGCCAGCTACCAGCTCTCTTCTAACCTCTCCCCCACGTCCAGCTCCAGAGAACTCTTTCTCAAACCGAGGGGAGGTATCTTGGTGCCTTGCACTCTCCATCATCAGGGTTATATTGAATTATACTGTCACAAGTATAGGGGTGGAGGTGAGGAAGGAGCACCCAGGTGCAGACAGGGAGTTGGAGCCAGGTGGGAACTTAAATGGTTTATTTTGAATAGAAATGAAATCACAGCAAAGCTGGAAATACCAAAAAGCTAAACTAGTTAAAAAAATAAAAAAAAAAACACCAAAGGAAAATAACAAATCCAGATTGCACATTACTCAGAGCAGGAAGAAGACAGACAGGGAAAACCATGGGTATATCTACAGAGGATCTGGCAAAGAATGAAGAGAACTGGGAGACTAAATACAGTGGGGAGAGTGATTGGTGAGAAGGTACCGCTGAGGATAATGAGCACAGGTGAAGGGAGTGGAGCTGACGACTGGCAGGAGACAACTGAGGAAAGGTGAGGAAATGACAATACTGGGTAGACAAAATCACAAAAACACACGTGACAAAAACATAGGATTGTGACATATACGAGCAGTGGAAATGATCGTCCTTCAAAGGGTGGCTGAGCTCATCCTTAGGGATGGGATGAGGAGCTTGGTCATCTGAGAGGAGCTCAGGGTAGAGTCACGGCTCCCCCACATCCAAATGAACCAGTTGAGGTGGTTTGAGCATCTGCTCTTGATGCCTACAGGATGCCTTCTAAGGGAGTTGTTTCAGACATGTAAGATTGCGAAGAAGCCTCAGGGCAGACCTAGGACTTGCTGGAGAGACTATATCTCCCAGCCAGGTTAGGGAATGCTTTGGTGTCCCCAAAGAGCTGGAGGGGATGCCTGTGGAGATGGAGGACTGGCGATCTCTACTCAGACTGTTTGCTTGTGACCAATCCTGGATAAGCAGTGGAAAATCAAGAAATGGATGGAAGGATTGATGGATGGACAATACCATTGTTGGGAATTATAGGGCACTATGCCACAGCCATGTTCCTTCTCTTGTGCTGTAATTCCTGTGAAATATGGCAATGGTACACTGGTATTTACAGGTTTCCTCAGAAGGTGATGCCTTGATGCTTTTTAAAGACCTCCTTCTTTCTTTTTTGTGTCAGTGATGACTTCCCAATGCGGCGTTCTGAGGTGATGAAAGTGTTGACAGCTCAGACAAATGTGAGGCAGCGTGAGACAGATGACAAAAGTTGCCTGTGAGGCGAGCAAAGCAGTCCTCGCATGAATGTTGCATTGACTGCAATTACGGGTCTGTGGGCTCTCTCCCCTCCTGCAGAGGGAAAAAAATGGAAGATGCACTCCTGTGGGACAATGAGAATATCGTCCAATCAGTCAGAAATACTGTATGAAATACAGTTACACGTGGAAACATGTTACCCGAGTTTAACGCCCCTGCTGTCACATCTTCAATGTCTAAGTAGGTAAAGTGCTCCTAACGAGTACCTGTGAACAGCAGGAAGGTAAAAGTCTTTTAAAGTGCCACAATTTCTTCCTCCAATAAAGTGGCTTTAACCTGACTGATTGAGCAAAATTGTGTCAGTCGTTTAGCTTTCAAAAGAATTTCGTGACTATGTCATCTGTGTCTGCTCCTCTGTAGTGCTGCAGCAGACTTCTTCATCTGACTTCTACACACCCACTGCGTGCGGAAGGCAGCCAAGCAATCGGCAAGCAGCGGCCATCCAAGTTCCATCCGTCAATAGGGAGTGCCACGGGAGACTATTAGGGCCACAGCTCAGCCAGCTGACAACTTTGAACCATGGGCCAAACAACATCACCTCTCTGCTGTTCCTAATCTCATCTAATGATGTCCCTGTAGGCTGACAGCCCGTATGCCAACCTTACTGTCATTACAGCACTCCATTTCCCTTTCTTGTCCCATTCCATGTGTCAGACTGAATGTTTTATGCTATTCGATCAAGATAAAAGCATCTTTGTTTCTCACATCTGCCTCACGGTGATGTTTATTTCTAATTTCCTCCGCGGACATGGAGTATGACTTCAGATTCCACAAAAGCACGAAGGCTCCGTGGTGATGCCTGTAATTCATTTCATTTTCTGTTGTTTCCAAGCGTCTATAGAATGTGCTACAGGATTACAGTGGTATGTCATTATGAAAAAAAATAAAGCTAAATTGAATTTGGCCATCACTCGTGTTATCACGTGCTTTTTGGGGGACAGCGACACGCTGACATGTCTCCTGTGAAAAAGGCCCTCTGATATCCAGATGAGATGCGTCGGGGTTTGTCTGATTCGGCCCAGCAGGCGATTGATTGATTGATTGATCACACTGTACATTCGCACCGCAGAAAGCAATCAGAGTGGCACGGTGTCAAAGAAAACTGAGGACATTTTAAAAATGAAGTGAAACAGCCTGGTGAGTGAATTGGTCGTGCTTTTGAAATGACAGAATAGGTTCTCACGATCGAGTTACGGTTTGTTTCAGGATTGTTTTGACCAGCTTTGGAGTATATGTTGAGCGTGAAACTGTCCGTACTAATCTGTGACAATTAAAGCACAAGCGCATCGTCTGTCTTCGTCACATGGCTTTAAGACTCTTCTCCTTTGTTGCTGGATGAACAAGTAAAGCAGCTTAACTTCACATTTTGCATTTTCATTTAATTATCCTTCAGGAGCTAAATAAGGCAGCAACAAAGTCCCGATGACTCAGTCATAATAACATGTGGCACGGATGTGGCACACTGAGTGGTTCTTACTGTAAGATGTTCTGAGTCTGACATGACCGAAGCTGAAACCGCAGTGTGCCGCTGGGAGCAACAAGCAGGGCGTGAGCTGCAGCGATGCCCGACCCCAGAAGTGGAAGCTCCACACTTCACTTCCTCTCCTCGCCTCCAATAAACCCCGAAGATTGTAAAAAGAAAAATATTATTCTTTGCTACATTTCAAATTACTTGCAGATTCTTCCCTCACGTCATCAACTGGACAGCTGTTGAATTAATTGCTCCAAGTCCTGTTTTGCTTTTCTTTTCTTTTTCCTTTTTTTCTGTTTTGTTCAGTGTGATGTTTTCAGCTCCTTGAGACTTGTTGCACTGAATAATAATAAGGTGCATCCTGTACTCCCAACGGCTGTCCTTCATTAAAAACTAAACGTACACAATTTTGAGTTAACAACGCAATTTCAAGTACAATTGTTGAATCTTAATAAATCAATAAAGCGACTGGTTTTCATGTGCCAAATGTGTAGTTATGCATCAAAGTCAGTTTATGTATCTTGGGTTGTGCGACTGTATATGGATGAGTTAACACTAGTGATGACTCAGCATCAGTCAGCATCAAGTAGGGGCAGTTTGAAAATTGTAAATCGGCATCGATGCACCGACAGAACATAATTACTTTGCGGCAAATACAAAATCGTAATAACACATTCTGCGATTTTGGCGGCCGCAGCAGAACAAGGAAGTTCCAGTTGCTACAGTAATACCATAAAACATCAAAGGGGAAGACAAGGTCGTCGCAAAGTTAGTGTAAAATACCAAAGAAGACACAATTTGGTCATCGTAACAAAACTGTCCGTAGTGATTTGAAGGTGGCATACAGAGCAGCACAGTAACACAACAGATTAGATGAACTCACAGGGAAGCAAAAACCACATAAGAGAATGTGGTGTGCAGGACTTTAGTAATACAACAAATTTAAATAACCAAGCTGGCTGTTTTTATGGTGATCCAACGTTTGCGAGTTCAAGGAAAAACGGGCAATCTGACCAAGAACAAGAGTAAGAAATGGCGTCGTCGTCTTTGTGCTCCGACCAAATCTGTGGCAGCTTTCATAGCTAAGAATCACCTGAGTTATTAGATCGGGGAGGGTTTCTCAGACACCGATACTGAAAAGATTTTTACACTGAAGACGGCTGTCGGATTTTTTTAAAGGAATTTAGATAAGATTGATTGTATTTGATACAGAAGAAGTAGCTACGTGCAGGTGGATGGTAATTTGAGGATGAAAGACATTGAGATGCATATGTAGATACAACAAATCATTGATGGATAAATCGTAGTTGAATTGAATCATGAAGCCAGGAAAGATTCTAAAGTCAGGCGGAGAGGTGCGACATGAGCAAGGAGCATGAAGGATACATGACCTGCTGGTCTTCATTCACGTGGCATCAACATTACGATTCATTTTCTTCTTCTTGTGCACTCCGATCCCAATGAAAACAACGTCTAATCAAATGGTCTTTTACAGGGCTGGGACATTTTGTCACTGGTCCTCTTTCCACCCCAGCACACCAAATAACAATATCAATGGTTCCAGCTTGACAGTGTGCTTCCAGTAAAGGAACTGGTGGTACCAGACGCTTTTCAGTTCACACATACACACACGCACACGGTGTCAAACCACAACACACTCCTGTTGCCAGGAAGGGGTCAAATTAATGGCTGACTTTGCAGCTCTCTGGCAGGCGCTCAGACACACAAATGCACACTTACACACACACACACACACAAACATTTCCATTCCATTTTTCCCCCCTTCGCACACTGCCACCCTTTGCTTTTTTCCCCCCTTATTCTCTCACTGATTTGCATAATAAACTCTGAGGGTGCGCACACACAGGACTGACAGATGGCACCACTGGCTTCAGACACGGGACAGAGCGGGAATGTGAGGGGAACGCAGGGAAGAGGAGAGCGTTCTGGTAAAATACACTCACACAGGCACACTAACGCAATAATACCACAGTTATCATGGGTACTAACCTGGGAAAACTCTGAAGTGCCAACTCACTGCACTCAGTAACCTACACTATCCAGCAGGGGGGGGACACACTGTCTAGCATATATATAAATATATATATATATATATACCCATGTGCAGGCTGACCATATGCAAAGATGAGCATATACACACAACCCAAAGTCAGCTGTAGAGAAAGGAAATCTGCACACAGATGAACTAAAGTCATCCACATCATATGCACCTCTTAATCAGTCCCTCATTTTGTCCGGTTTTCTTTTTTCTGGGGGGGGGGTTGAGGAGGTGGTAATGGTGGTTAAAGTTTGTCTATCCTGTCGGGCTGAGTTATCCTTGTAAAGCTCTGGGCCTGATTATCCTGCCATGACTCATCCGGGGATGGGGGGGTGAACTCAGTGCACAAGAACCCAACAACCAGGCCACCGGTTACATAGCCATAAACAGAGGGAGGGAGCAAGGGCTAAGAGAACTGGGCCTCGGAAGGCAAGAGGTGCAACCCCGGCTCGGACGTGTGAGAGCTCAACTAGAATGGGGACAGATCACACACACATCAGTTTCCCCAGACATTCACACACACACACACACACACACACACACACAAAGACGTCCATCATTCAACCTGCTTCTCTTCAGCCTGTTTATCATGGCTGCGCAAGATGGGCTCTCTGGCTATCGGGCTCCCAGCGTGATTCTCACCAAGCCGTACATGTCAGGTCATATAATTAACTCGCTAATGTAGTCAGTAATCACAGAGAGAGGAAAATAACAAAAACAACAGGCCGTCGCGGAGCGATCTGTAGCCAGCAGGCTTTGTTGATGAGTGTTGCACTGTTTGGGATAAAGTTGCATAACAATTCCCGCGCTGCTCAAAAGGGCGGGGGGGGGGGACATTTAGGATGGGCGAGACGGGGGGTCCGGAGTGGCGATAAACACATGTTGACATGCACACACGCCTTCGGTTGCAAAGACAATTCACAGATAAGCAGTTAGACTTTTTTCTTTTCATCAAAGTTCTTCTAATTTGCTTTATTTAAAAAGGCTTGCAATGCTGAGAACATTTAGGGAGCATTCTGACTTCTGTGCGCATTCCCATTGTAAACATTCAGACCTGATGCAACATATTTAGCTCCGGGGTTTAAAGGGCAGCTCAGTCTCAGTGGGCTCAGCTTCGACACTTACATGCTTTTGTGAAGAGTTTCGTGTGTAATTCCGTCACATATGGAAGACATTCTAACAAAGTGTTGTGCCACTTTATAGGCAAAGGGCATCTATAAACATGCATTTTTTTACTTTAGGGGACCACGTTTTACTTAAATATCATTTCCTGCGGGAGTGCTCACACTTCTGGCAGACTTCAATTTTGCCCGTGCAATATTTGCTCCACTCCAATTGAATGTTTTAAGAGGCCATCCCACTTATACACATGAACAAACACGGATCTGTTGAGCCTGATTGAACGGGACTGGGCGGCGCTCTAACAGCACTATCTGTCACCACAGTGAGAGGTCAAACAGAAACAGAAGCACAGCTTATATAAGTCACAATAAAAGGAGCAGGAGGGGGAAGGGGGAAGGGGGGAGGAAACAGAGAGAGAAGTGTGAGTGTGTTTGCATGTAGAGAGGAAGAGCTGATTCTGCTCGCTTCTGGACAACCTTCTCAATAGTATAAGAAAGCAGTTGTTTTTCCAAAAAAGACTTACTTTTAATGACCTTAAATTTCATAAAAGTGAAATCCAGAACACTGTAGTTTGAAGTCTAATTCCTCACAACTAGTAAAAGTAAGTATAAATGAGTATACATGACTCATAGTGCCAATATGACTGTGTGTGAGCGTTTCATTTCGACCCAATCACTGTTCAAAACCCCATTTTAGCTTCTGACAAAACATGTATGTCACTTACAAGTAAAAGTATCTACTAAGTATCTACTATACTAAGTGTGTCATCAGAGGTTTAAGCTGTCTGGTCCTTTCTAACCTTCGACATTTGGGAAGACACAACGTGCTGTCAGGTTTGTGTTCCACTGCAAAAGCTAAACTGGTAAGCTAGGCTAACTAGCTCCACATCAGAAGGTAGCGATTATGTAATCTGTCACAGTTAGCGCAGATAACCCCTAGTTGTTACATCTCACCTGTGTTTTTGCAGCACCAACTGTGTCATTGGCCTGTTTTAATTCACTGGCGAAGCATTGTTTGGCACGAAATACCAGCCCAGTCACCAGGGAATGAGGCAGGTTTTAAAAACGGCTTCAAAGCTGCAGGTGGAACGTTGGCTGTATTTTTCTGGTTTCCAGAATTTTTATTTTTTATTTTTTACACATTTCTTTAGATCAGGAGTAACAACTAGTTATGACATTTTCCTGCTTTAGGGGCATAGGATACACTTAGAATTCGTTTGACTTCTATCCCCACAAAGTTGGACAAGTGAAACAATTTATGCCACTTAGACTCAACTGACCCAAAGTTGTCAACGAGGGATTCAATAGGTCGATAGAGTATTGAATTTATTGAACAAACCAGGATTTAAAACATTTTTGAGTTGGAATAAAAAAATGTAAAAAAAAAAAAGACATTTGCTGCTGTGAAACAAACTGAAGAAGCTGGACAGACAAGACAATGAGTGATTCAGAGTGACAGTTTACAGGGGAGGGTGGCAGGGAGAGATGGCCGGCAGACGGGGAAAGAGGACGAGGTGCGGAGGGACATTTCCTATAAGCAGAAGCTAAAGAGGTCAGACTTCTGGTTTCTGGGTCAAGGCGCATGAAACAAGCAGCCACACTGAGCCGTAGCTTGTGGCCCCGTGGCGAAACAGCATTGTGGACAGGCTTCCACCAACTGTGACTGCACATTAGGGACTTCCTGCAAGCCATACAGCTCAGAGCGTCAACACATAAAGTTTCCCTTTATTTCAATATATAGAGGCACACAAAGAACTACATCCATGCAGGCAACAGACAGCGGTGGGTTGTGAGAAATATAACTGGGACCAACGTTAACCACAGCTCTCATCAGCAGAGGTTGTTGCGCTTATAGGACATGGTATGGGACATAAGTATGATGTATATCAGCGATCAGCAGGGCATACTCAGCTTATTCATATGTGATTTTCTTGTGGTTGTTTAGCCAGAGACTAGGTAGGAAAGCATTTTGGAACCCTGAACTAGACCAGCTGCTGTTGATGTTATGATGGGATTCTGCAATGTCATAAAGTGAGAGAACAGAGATGTTTGACAGAGTGGTCAGTCAAAGAGCGACAGATTGAGACATCATAACTCCAATCAAGTTCCAGCAGTGTTGTATAGTAACGAAGTAAAAATACTTCACTACTGTACTTAAGTATATTTCGGAATACTTTGTACTTTCCTCGAGTTTCAATTTTTTTGACAACTTTCACTTTTACTTCACTATATTTCCGAACTTAATTGCATACTTTTACTCCAATACATTTTCATTGTTCGGTTTAGTTACTCGTTACAAAAAAAGAGAGAGAGAGAGAGAGAGAGAGAGAGAGAAAAAAACGCAACAGTGTTTTGACCCCATGCATGTTATGCCTGCCCATAGACGTGGAAATTCTATCTTACAGAAACTCCCCTTTTTTAGGTTTTAAGGTAGTTTTACCAAAAAGGTCTTCCTCTTCAGATACCAGATAAGCTGCAGTTCGCTCCCAATTCTTTTTTTCTTTTGTATAATGGCCGCTTGTGTGTGCACCTCCTATAGCTTGTGAAGTACAGTAATCCTAACAGCTTTTTTTCTTGGTGATGTTGGCCGCATTTTCTGTACTGAGTTATTTTATTTATTTTTTAGAAAGGTTTACAAAAGGGGTTTCAAACTGGACTCCCTCTTCAGATGCCAGATAAGCTGCAGTTTATCTGGTACCGGTCCGCGAGACATTCGAAACCGGGCCGTGAGTTTGGGGGAAAAAAAAAAAAGAAAAAAAAAAAAAAAAATTATTATTTTTTTTTTTAAAAAGACATGGAAATCGGGAATTCTTTCATTTCACTCGCTAGATTCTATACTTGGAAACTGCATAGATTGCATTATAGGAGGCCGATTGTGCACGTTTATTTTTTTTCAATGATGACTGTCTGTCTGTCATCATATCCTAATTTGTAAAAGCATCTGCTAAATGTAATGTCTGTTGAACATAAAGTACAAAAAAAAAAAAAAAAAGTATTCCCCCCCCCCCCCCCCCCCCCCGGGCTGCGGGAACAAATTGCAGAACCAAACCGGTCCTTGGTGCTGAAAAGGTTGGGGACCCCTGGTGTAATGTACGCCTCATTTTCGGCACTGACCTTACTTGAAGAAGAAAAACTTAAAGGTTCACAAAGTTTGTATTTTCTGTCTAAACCTGGTCTTAATGTTGCCTGCACTTGGTTGTGTGTAGATTTTAAGTGTATTTGACCCTTAAAGTTTACCAAAATATATAAAAAAAAATGTCATTCAAACTGCATTTGCCTTGTTTACTTTTTACTTATACTTTTCATTACATTACTTAAGTACATCTATTTTTTACAGTAATTCTCATACTTAAGTACAAGACGTTTCGGATACTTTAAGACTTTCACTCAAGTAACATTTCAGTCAGTGACTTGGACTTTTACCAAAGTCATATTTTGGAGGGGTACCTATACTTTTACTTGAGTGTGAGATTTCAGTACTTTATACAACACTGAGTTCCAGTACCGTATGCTAGAGTTTCCAACATAGTCTTTCCGTCCAACTATTATATTGTCAAATCAATATTTATCCAAAAAAGAAAAAAAGAAAAAAAAAGTGATTTAAAGTCTCACTACCAGGGTGATGTCACAACACGTCCTGCTGACCTGTTATATAAACTTCCTGTTGTGGATGGCGTTTTCTCACTCTGCCCTGAAGGGAATCTGGAAACATATTAACTCATTCCAGTTAGGACTGCATTTACAGAAACTTTGGGACTTTTTTTTTTTTTTTTTACCTTTAGTTGTTTATTTGATGAACTCAACCTCCAACTTTCCCACTTACCTTGTTTTGGGTTCCAACGCACAGCATCTGCGATGCTGGGACGTAGCAATCCAGCGATGATCTTACCAGAGACCCCCCCCCCCCTCCCCCTGCTTGCTGTGTTTTGCTCGTGTGCTCTCCTACTGAGCGTCTTTGGTTAAAGAGCCATTTTAAAAATATCTAAATGGTCCATAAACGTCCGTGCTAAAATGGGGCTACATTTGGTTAAAGAGTGAAGGTTTTAATGGACCTCCAGACCTATTCAAAGGTGTTGATTAACCGTTAGCATTTAGCCAAGATTTCTCTCTGTGGGAGCTGAACTCCAGACTTTCCCCTCCTCCAGCATTTCTCACATTATACTGACCTACACTGCCACGTAGACATGGCTTGTGGAGAAGTTGAAACTGGGATGTAATGTAATCTATTTTATTCATTTCTTTTTTTTTTTTTTACATTACATTACCTTTTTAAAATCCCAAAAGCATCTTGTCTGGCAGCGCTCAGCCTCTGTAGTTCCATGTTACTTTTATACTTTTGGTATTTTTTTTTAGGGATTTCAGCACGATTCATCTTACGATTTTACAGCCGTTTGTACGAATATAAGTCGAGTAACGTGGAATGAAGTGCTCGGGCTAAACGTGGTCCCTGGCTAAATGAGGGCTACGACTGAACATCACTTTGAAACAATATGTAGTGCTCACTGGGCTGTGTCAGCTAATCCAGGTGCACGTGCATGAGTGCCGGGTGTGTCTTTACGCTATGGAGCGAGTGATCTCCCAGATTCTTCTGCTAAAAGAATTCCCCCAAAAAGACCCAAGTAAACAATCCTCTGATTTGTCAAAGAAAGAGAAGGAATCCTGCTGTTGGAAGGGCCCCTTGTTAGGTTTCTGTTTTGTCTGAGTTTGTTTTGGAATACGGTTGTAAATCTGGTGCAACATCCAGCGGTTTTCGGAGGTAATTAAACTGCACTTATAAGCCATTAAGAGCAGATGCAACATACGCACGCATGTCCCCTTTCAGACCGGGAGCGAAGTACGTGTGCTTTTACCTTTCAAACTGAATTGGTCATATTTATGATTTCTTCAGAGGCTTTTTTTTTTAAAAGCCTCGGATTTTAAGAGGCTGTTTTCAAAGAAATCTTAGGTTTTAGAATGCTTTCTAAATGGGCCCCAGGTCTAATTAAGGATTTTCACCGGTAGTGATGTAGCTCCTCAGTTGTCATGGAAATGGAACTGTGGAGACACAAGCTCAATAGCTAGCAGAAAGGGCTCGGGATACGTTTGAAAGCTTCGCAAAGAGCTTGTAACAAGACCTTGAGTTGAATGTTTCATAAAACTACTGTTTCCGTGTCTTTCATGCTCAGTTTTACTTTTGTTCTGACACTTTTTGTTGGCCAAGTCGATTTCTTTCCTCCGATTTACCTTGAACAAAATCAGAGGCAAGTCTGCTGCATCTTCAGCAGAGAGGAGCCTTCTTTTTCTGTTGGGATCCTTGCCAATACGGGGCATTTTTTTTACATTAAAGCAGTGTTTCCAGCTAATTCGGTGCCTTTCTACCCAAAAATCTAATGACACAACTACCTTTTGACTACTCCTGGATGATGTCTATTCATTCGCTTTCACCGTGAGGCTAAATGTGGCGGATGTTTTAGTGGAAACCAACGCTGAACTAAACAAGCCACTTTTACCTAATTCATAAGCTAAGCTTTGGGGGAAGAGCCAAAACAGAAGAAATATTCTTTTCAAGGGCAAATAATGGACCCGACTGAAGTGAAAGCAGCCATTAGACAAAAGAGACGAGAGCGAGCTAGAGAAAAAGGCAAATATCTTTCCAATTATCAGCTCTGGAGCATGTTCTTAAGAGCAAACTGAAAGGACAGGTTATTAAGCTTTAATGCATCACAGCATAGGAACCATTCAAGGCCGTCTCCCTCATTAGACATAGCACCAGCCTCACAGCGAGTGTGTACGTGCGCGCACGCATCTGAGGCTAAGCACCTCACACCACACTAAACACTTAAACACTGGTAATGAGAGTGTGAGTGCTTGCTCGTCTGCTTACAGAGGGAATAATGGATTTACCCAACAAGGGTGTTTTCATTCTCCTGCATAAACGGGATTATCGTACATGTGGAAAACAGGAGTCATTTTTCATTTTCTCCGTAAAAAAAACACTCAAAAAGTAGAAAAAGCTGTTGGAACCGTGCCCGGACAATGCACACAATGTGTATGACAGCTTTTTGGTAAATCCTCCAGCTAAAGAGAAGAAAAGATTTCACCACATTCGTACGCCCCCCCCATGCTAGTGACAGGTGTGACCGGAGGCATCGTGCGCTTGGGTTGTCCGACCGGCCGGGAATTTAGTTGCATCTGGCACAGTATTTGCAGTTTGAAACTGAAACTCTAAGTTACTCTAAGTGCAGAATGTGATGATGTCATACACACCTCCTGAGCATTTCTCAATGCCGAGCGAGGGAAGATTAACTTACACAAATAAGAAACCCAATTTTAACGCTAAAGATGTAATCAGGTTGGTACTTGAGCCCATGGATTGAATAAAATCTGCTATAACCCAGTCCATGTCCCGATTCTGCAGTCAAATTAAGGTTTTCCTGCAGATGCAGCGCAGAGTTAATGAGAAATGTACCCATCGAAGTTTGAGTGCATGTGAGAGCGTGTCCAGATGGTTACAATGCCAATGTTTTTGCGCCGAGTAAGCCAATCTACGTAAAGTGTAAATATGACCGCCAAACACTACTCGTCCGCCTTTGTTGCTTGCAAGCTTAAAACAAAACTACAACCTGATGCCGTTTGCGACGCATCATCAAGGCCGCAGCCTAGAAATCTTTTGGAATTTACAGGAAGGAAAGAAATGATAATTAATGACACGTGATTGTGCCGAGAAAGACGATTCTGAGGAGTTCAGATCAAACCATTTTCAGCCAAAAGCCAGCGTTGAAACTCAGGTTGCTTCTCTCTATTATTCTACATACTCTATATTGTAAACTGTAAACCAAAGTGTTCTCGAGGCAAATGTGAGGCCATCTGTCTGACTGCTACAGCTTGGCTGAGATTGGATCCCACAACAGCACAACGATATCCTGAATATTAGGAAATCTACACCAGAATGGCTGAAAAACAAAAAAATATGAATCAGTATCAGCTTAACTGAGATTTCCCTCAGTTAACTTACACGTACTTTAAATGAGAAAGACCAGCAAACCAAGTCAGATCAATCTAATTAATGTCTTTTTATGATGAATCAAACATTTCCTTTACGGGGGCCTCACAATCTGCATTGCACTGTCCTTACCCCCGTTGGAAAAAACTGGAGACGTGCACGTACAATGCAACCTTACAACTTGACAGAGGTATACAACCATAAGGTGGTTATTCTAGACTTCTAGTCTAGATGTAACAAACTCTTAAGAAATAAACAAAGGGAGAAGCAGAGGTAATACTTAATTTAAAAAAAAACCTTGTTCCCTGTGGAACACGGGGCTTGATTTCTGACTTCAGCGTCTTGCCATTTTCTTTTCAAAGCAAACAAACAACATGATGACATTTCTGTGGGCGATATATTACCCCGGCTGATGTCTGTGCAGAAGTCTGCAGAGCAGGTTTGATTCCGCAAACAAACCGGAATTGATCCTTCTTATTGAAATCCACCGTGTGATATCTGCGGGAATCTGCCCGTCGTGCTCCCCTTCCAACTGTGAATGGGACCGGAACCAAGGGGGAGAGTGGAGGAGGAGAAGAAAGAAAAAGAAAAAAAATGGGAAAAACGGGAGTCTCTCTGGGAAAGGAATATGTGATCAACTTGAGGGAAGCAGAACGTAAACGATTTGGCCCATTCTGCGCGCTGGGACTTCTCTGCAGCCCGGCGCCGCCATATGAACGCATTAGCAAGACAAAACGCCATCTAAGATCCAGTCCAAGTTTCTGGGATCAATGAAGAAGTATTGGCTGTGGTGCTTGTGCTCAGTGAGCCACTAACTCTCCCTTCTGTCCATTCCCACATCCAGTGATTGTCGCCATGTGTGCGCACTGTGGCCCCGAGTGTGATGGGGATGATTTTCCGTGGATGGGATGATTAATGTGCCTGCTCTAAGATGCTGAGTGAGATTGATGCTGCCTGCTATCCCCTCCATGTCTAATCTTTCATCCTTACAGTAAATATGACACAATGTCCATATGCACACAAAAACAGCCTGATTACAAACAGCTTGCAAGCCATCGTCCCTTTTAACGATTACATCCAAAGGCACTCTCTTAGTCAAAGGACTGTTTCCCTTAATGAAATTAACCGGTCGCGCTATCTGCCTCCTCTGAGCGGGAGGCAAGGAGTTTCCACAGGGGTCACTCAGCTAAGTAGCCCTAGTTAAGCAACTCTAATGCAAACGAGATGTAAATCAGGCTAAAACGGAACACTGGTTAATTTGGCCTTCTGACATTACAAACAGTCATCGGGGGATCTGATGCAAATTGCATGCAAATGACAACTGATGGTCTTTGCCTGGATTGGCCAAAGGCTAGAAGCCTATGGGCTCTGGTTCATGTCTGGTTTTGTCTATGCAAATATTTGATCTATCCAAGTGGAACTAAAGAAAGTAAATAGCCACTAGAGAGAGTGGTGGACGGGGTTCACAACAGGTCATGAGGCTGTCATCACAACAGCTGAAGCATTATACACCCACACTGCTGGGCCCGGCGCAGGAGAGGAAAAATGCAAACCTCAAACCAGTGAACAAGAGGCAACCAGACAGTGCATTCCAACCGCTCCGCATTTACCAAAGCCAGAGCCCAGCTGTGCACGATCCAGCCAACTCCTACATCATCTGGAGCTGTGCCTCAAAATTCACCCCTGAGATCAAGCCCCGCAGTATAAAGCCCACGTAGAAATATGGCAACATGGCCGGGATTGGATTAACAATCGATGGCTATTCCAAAGCCAAGGCCTCCGGGGAAGAGATAGAACCTTTGAGCAGACAAGCGCCTAAAAAGCATGTGACATAGAAGAATGACTTTTTCTCCTCAGACAAACCTACAATACCTGCAGACCAATCATTGATCTCCCTTCCATCCCTCTGTCACTACGTGGAACAAAACTATTGGCAACTTCTCCTTTTTCAGCATGTATTCAAAGCTAGCCTGAAACTTGCAATGATCTGTGATTTTCAAAGTAATACGATGAAAAGCTTTGAAGAAGATATGCAATCCTAAACTAATCGTTCTTTTCATGTTTCTCTCTGGGCCACGTCTGAGCCCCCACAGCAAGATGCTGCCTATGAAAGAGCCATTTTGTTTCTACGTGTAACACTCAGAAACAAACGCCGACTGCACTCACTTCACGGCTGCTTCTTCTTCTGTGTCATTTCAAGCACATTCATATGAAGCACGGAAAGAAATGTGAGGGGAAGACTCAGACTCCAAAACGGACAAGACCCAGGCCCAACTTCAAACTACAGACTCTCCCACCTCCATAGTAAACAAGCGAAGGTCCAGCTTATCCGGCGGCAGCAGTCTGGAAAAGTGTGACATTTAGGGGCAAAAGATCGGTCAATTTTAATGAAATTACCAGTGTCAGTGGATCAACTCGAGGGCAGGAAGCAAATGGATGCACATTTCAGTGAGTAAAATTCAGTTATGTTACATCTGACATGCGAGTCCGCAGCGCTGATTGGTAACACTATATCCTGCTGTCCTACAGATCAATGGTTGGGGAAATATTCACATCTTTTACCCGAGCGATGGCAGATGGAGAGCACTCTGTCCTAAGTAAAAGTCTTTTCAAACACAGACCCAAATATCTGGAGCCCGACTGCATTTCATGAATGATCTGAAAGATTCTGTCGGCACCGGTGGCCTTTATTTATTTACAGGAACGGCGGCAGAGAGCGAGGAAGAAGAGGAGATGACATGCAGCAAAGGCCCGAGCCGGGACCCGAACCCGGGGCCAGAACCCGGGGCCAGAATCTTTCCGAAGCCCCAAGATTCTGAATCAAATCAGGTGAGTTGATTTCTCAGTAAAAGACCCTAAACACAATATTTAAATACACACTGCTGTGCGTCACCACTTCTGCTTTAATCAGTGCAGTTGCCAACACCAGCTCGCATTTCACTTGTGAACAACTACAAATCCAAAAGGAGCAACTGATTCTAGTTCACCGTATTTGACCCGTGGACAGACAGTCCAATGTAAACCCTCCGAACTTGTGATGACAGCGTGGCTGCCGCAGACATGGCAAAGGGGAAGGACACGAGAAGGGGTGGAGGGTCCAGATTTGCTTCTCTAAACGCTCAAAACAGACTTTTTTTTTTAGGTTTAGGTAAACCATGTGCAATATGTGCTCTTAATGGGCACAGTCTCACAGTCTCTCGCCAAAGGCATTTATCATGTTGTGTTTGGTTGTAAAAATAGAGCTCAAGTTCTAATCTTCAAAGCTCCTGGTTTTTTTGCACACCTGACTGGTCTCTGCGTGCGACCGTCTGACAGATCACGTTCCAAAAAAGCACCTTGAAGCGCAGCAAACACTGCATCCGCTCAGTCCCTCCATGACTCCATCTCCAAACTCTGCCAAGTGTTGATTTCGGTTTTTATCTGTCCGAGGGGGGCCTTGCTCAAATTCTTCCTGAGGCCTGTTATATGCAACTGGTTTCTTTCTCTGGTGTAGAACTGAAGTCAGCATCCGAGTCTATCAGGCAACATTTTTTATTTTTTTTTCCCCTCCCTGAGATATCCGTTATCCTAGGATCCACTTTGCAATAAACGCACAGAGGTGAGCCTGCAGCTGCTTCTCTCACATACCGTCGCTGTCACCCATTCATCTCTGCTCGTCCACAGCCCCTCTGAGTCAGACGGCACAGAGAACAGTTGCACCCATCTCTTTGATAACCAACACTTTACACCCTGAGCAACGGGTGATGGATCAAACTACTCCCGTGCTCCTTTCTCACTATCCGTTTTCATTCATAAAAAACTAAATGTAAGAAAAAGGATGGCCATTGGCTGGGATGGCGCTGCGTAAAAAGACGCCGCGCTCTCAGTGCCAATGAGAGACGAGTAGTAGGCTCTCTCTCCTGCTTCCATGCTCCCGCTTTAACCCTCTCCGGTTTTTGCTCTCTCCTCCTCGCTCCCCGCCTGCATTACAGCAGTCAAAACAGCAGCCCGGCGGGAACGAGCGTCACATTTTGGGTAAAACGGGACAGCTGGACGAGCCTGTCGTCCCACCGTGTCAGGAGTGGATTGCACTTGTTATGAGTCGCTCCTGAACTGCCACAGAGACAGAGTCTTAAGTGGTGACTCGGTCCTGTGTCACTCTTTAAGCCCAGCCATCTGTGCATGTTGTTCAGCGTTTCAAAACCTCCCACCGTGCATCCTTTCCTTGTAGGTAACAAGGAAAAGCACGAAAAATTCAACTTCACTGAGCCACTGGATTGGCTGACTGACAGCTGTATTGACTGACCCTCCTGGGATGGGAGGGCGCTGACGTCGAGCCAAATTTGAAAAGGAGACCAACTCAATATTCTTTGTTTGTTTTTGGGTTTTTTTTTGCAACGCACACATCACAGAAGACAGAAAATAAATAGATAAATAAAACAGGACCAATGTCAGCAATGATCCAGTGACTTTCCATGAACTCAAAGCGAGTGTGCCACCGTTTGTGGGGAACTGGGTTGACAGAGTTCAGGAGGGTTTTTTCCAGTGCAACACTGCCATCTATGGTCACCCCGGGACCCTGCGAGCACCCAAAAGATTACATCATCATGTTCAGAGCGGTGAGGTGTTTTTCTAAGAAGCTGTGGCTCAGACAAAGAGGGGAAGGGACAGGGATGGTTGAGACCTGTGAATACACGGGAGGAGTTCAAGACGCGTCTTTTTACAGATCTAAATATCTCACATCAACTTTACTTTCATCTCATTTCTACAATAACGGACCAATGTGCTGAATGTGAATGTTTTTTTAGAGCTATACATTTTGCACTTATACATACAATGAAAACAAAACAAAAATATTCAAATTAGTCTAAAACTGTCCCATATACCCCCGCCTGCCCTGCCAGGGACAATCCTCTTCACTAATATTTAGTACATAGCTGCAAGTAAAAGGTTAAACGGGTCAACGGTCATTTAAAAAAAAACACCACCCTCTATTCCCAAATGCCTCCAGTGTAAACTTCACTTCAAGTCTGAAAATGCACACCCCCCAGCGAGACAATCGTTGCAAAATAACTTCCCTGTCACACAACAGCAAGTGTGCGCCCTGCTGAGGTGATCTGCTTCATATTGGTGCTCCATTCAACACTCACCCTTTTTCTCCTCCTAAAGTTTCCAAGAAGAAGCCCAGACATCCTCCGATAGCTAATCTTACAGGATGTCAAACGCACTGAATTTAATCTCAACTCGTTTCCACTTCAAGCCATAAAGGCTTGTTTTCAGAAAAAAGGCCTGGGTGACGGTCAAACTCAGTCTGAAAACAACAGGAGCAGCTCAGCGATTCTGTGGGATCTCACTGCCCCCTGGTGGCTCCACGTAAACACTGCACCGCGGTCCAAAGCGAGTAGGACTGGAGTGATGGGACACATTTGAGGTGCTTAGGGTTAGGGTTAGGCCTAAGAAGATGTGAACGGAATACTGAAGCACAGAACGTGTCAACTCTTTTAATCGTGTAGCCAGTCAAGAAAGGAAAGTTCAAGCTGAGGTTTGGGATCCAAATGAGCTCTGCCTAAAGCAGTGGAATCACATTCATTCAGCTGCTTTCTTTTCTTTTCTTTTAATCTAGCTTAAAAAATTAAGATGTGACACGGGGGGGCGGTCGGTCGGTGGCGTAGTGGGTACAGCAGGCGCCCCATGCACAGAGGCTACAGTCCTCGCTGCAGCTGGCCCCGGTTCGAGTCCTCCACCGAGCAGCCCTTTGCTGCATGTCTTCCCCCTCTCTCTGCCCCCTGCTTCCTGTCTCTCACCAACTGTCCTGTCATTAAAGGCATAAAAAGCCCAAAAAAAACATTTTAAAAAAAAGATGTGACAGGAACAATTTCGTTTAATAGCTGAACACTGACTTTATAAAACATACCTGGAAAAAAATATTAGGCTATTAAAATTGTTGTAAAAAATAAAAAAATGATGGAATCATAAACCAGAAAAATGTAGATAAAAATCCCACTTTGTTGCCCCTCCTCTGGCAGTGCTGTGAGATATGGACATCTGCAGCCATCAGTCAGGTTCCAGCTTTCTTTTACAGCGGCTGACACATCAGTATTATAGGATGGACGTGGGCAGTTTTCCCTCTTTCCACTAAGAATCTAAACTCAGATCGAGGTCTGATCGCGAGCCAAGGTGTTTGTGGTGAAGTGCAGGGTACATGTGTATATAGTGTATAGGCACTGATTTTTCAGTCATCACAAAGCATACCCACTTCGAAATCCCCTATGAAGGACATCCCCTTCAGTATTTCTCAGCCAGGCAAACATATGACATTCACCGGATGATACCTCTTCATTTCCAACACGGACAGAACCACTCTGAACAACAACAGCTGCCTCTATGTTGTAGGATTAGCCATTTATCAGAGAGACTTGAAACATGATTATTCAAATAAGTCAGTTAAGAAAAATAACCAATTATACAACTGATTTTTAATGTGGCTCGGGAGCTCCCGGGGCTCATTTTGCTGATCGTTTTTGTTCGTTATTTTGAGAGATCTGAGACCCTCAGCTGCATTAGTCTGCCACAGCGAGCCATGGATCAACATTTGTCCAATTATCTTTGTCCCAATCCCAGCAAAGTTGGGAAACTTGCAGCAAATTCTTAAATCTATCATCTATCAAGTCCAAAAAGAAATTCTGTCCATCTTTTCTGGTTTTAATATTTCTCTAAATATGAGACTTCAGCAGCTCAACAGTCTGCGGTTGCTGTCTGATTCTCCTCATCGTGACCTTCCGCACACACACGTTGGTTTCCTCCCAAAAAAAGCAGCCGACATGTATGACTCTGACCACAGAACATGTGTCCTCTGACAGACTGGATGGATGTCCTCCTCCCTGGTGGGAGTTCCAGCTTACGCTTCTGGATGCGGTGGTGGAGCGTGCCGAATCGAAATGGTTTTCCAAAGTACTCCTGAGCACATGTGGCTGCTTCGGTCGTCACGGCTTCTGGTGCAGAGCTGCCCGAGGGCTCGAAGGTCACTTCAATCCAAAGGTGCTTTCTGTTCTTGGCTTTGAAAGCGCTGATATTTACCTAAACAACCTGAATCCTTCCACGATATTATGCTCTGTAGATGCTGGAGGTTTTTTATTTTTTATTATTTGCAATTTTGCACTAATACACAACTTTTTGGAACATTTCACTCGGTTTAAAGTGTAAGATTAACGTGGGACGCCTCCTTCAGACGCCCAGTAAAAAAAATAATAATTCAGAAAGGGAACACTGAGGCTACACACTTGTGTTCTTCATATTTTACTCCAGCGACACCAGTCTGCTCGATCCCACCTCAGACTTCAGGCATCCCTTAAAAATCCCTCGCCGTTAACAACTTCCTGGTCAAAAAAGGAGGAAAGAGGAGACTAAAAGGTTCAAATGAAAGAAACGAGATGAGCCCGAAGCCTTTTACACCCTCACCGATTAACCTGCCGATTGTAGGATCTTCCAAAATAACTGAGAAATTCTAGAAACTTGTCATTCGTCGTCTCCCCACCAGCTCGAGTCGACCACATCGAAGGTGAGACGTGTTTTCTAAACACGGTCCAATGGGTCAGAGGAGACGCTTAAGGATGATCATTTCTTTGGACCTTTGTCTGTTGGAGTTCAAACGAATGAGCAAACGACATTTCAAGTTTTTATTGCGATTCAGATAATAGAAAGGAGGGCCGTGAGTCGAGCTGCAAAAGAAAAACAAACAGAAACACTTCCACGAGCTGCGAACCAGATGGCGTCCCTTCATTTGACCTCTGACACGGTGTTCAATTCCACCAGAAATGAGACGATTGGTTAGGAGGCCGTTAAGCCTGGAAGGTCCTCTGGGTACAAAGGGTGCACAGGGCAGAAGTTTGGTGTGAGGGACTCGTGACTTAAAGTGGTTGTCAAGCAAGGGAAATTAAAAGAAGGTGAGAATACACCCCGCAGAGATCTGAACAGCCGCTAAACGCACACATATAAAAAGTACTCGAGTTCAGATCGGATCATTCGTTTCCTTATTTTTCAAGAATGGATTTGATTTGAAAGCCACATCCTCCGTTTCTACACTCAGATTTGTGGATTTAAAAACCCAAAAGTATGTTAAAAAAAAACAAAAAAACATGAAGCCTCTCCCTGCAGCAGCTGGGATCAAACAGTCGCTGGCCGCTTTGAACCTCACGGTGGCTTCGCTTGTGTGAGCCGAGATGAAATGAGGACAGTGTGAACAGTCTAGCAGCTTGGATCTGGCTTCGCCTGAGCCGGATTAACAAGTAAGTAAGTAAGTAAGTAAACCAACCGTTTGGTTGCCGCTGATCAATCAGTGGAAAAAAGAAAAGAAAATCTTATAGGCACCTGGAGGAAAAAAAAAGCTCAGACTCACCAGAAATGTATTAAACTGTCACAATTCAAAAGTTCTATAATCTGGGCCAGATTCAATGGTAGAAAGAAAGGTTTCTCTGATGCTTTCAGTTGTTCGGTGTCATCAGGAAATAATTCCTTCCCCGCTAACAGCCCTCAGAGAGAGGGCACTGGTCCAGGAACAGATCACAGCTTTGCTACCAGAAATAAAAGACTTTCCACTGCAGCAGTGCTCCAACCAACACAATGTTAAACTTTGCAAAACATTTTTTTAAGATAAAACTGTATGATTATGTCTAAAGGGCACATATAGAAAAGGTTCCGAGCCCTGAACAAACCGGTTTCAAACTGAGCCGGGAGCTAGAATGCTGCGTCAGCGGCACCGAGCCAAAGCTTTTGTGGTCCTTGGCTGGAAAGTAAAAGGCGTCTTCGTTTTATCGCAACAGTCGGTGCCCTGTTCTCTATGTCACAAGGTTCCTATGGGATCCGATAACAGAAATAACCCCCATCACCTCTCCAGACCATTTGAACGCACGTGACTGATTGGATGAAGACCCGTGTGAGACTGCGAAGCTCGTACTTCGGAGAAAGCACATTTAAAACCATCCCGAGCACAGAGTAAAGCTCTTCCACGGGCCAAAAGAGATGAATCAGAGGCTGGAATTATAAGGCAGCGCCAAGACATCTCCGGTTTGATATTTCTGGGTCACGCCCCACTCCAGAGTCCTTCCAACCCCAGTGAGGCGAATGCAAATATACATCCAAAATAACACGTTCGCCTCAGCATTTTGTTCTCTAATTGTTTCCCCGGGGCTGCGCTGTTTCCTGGAGATTTCTGTGTCAGCCAGAATGAGTGTATTTTCCAAAACATCTGCTCAGTTAAGCGCCACATCCATGGGCGACTGGTCCGAGTCGGTAGTGAAGAGGTCGGAGATGCCCTCATTGTTGGCCAGGCTCATGAGGTACTCCTCCCCACAGAGAGAGGCGGCCCGAGGCGGGCTGGCAACACTGTGTCGCTCCTCAGAGGCAGGTTGGACGGAGCTGGGCACCACTGATGGGTGTTGTGTCAGCTTGGACTCCGAGTTTGACAAACTATTGATTCCATAACTACTGTTAGCACTTTCTGGAAAGATAATGGGGAAGTGGGTAAGGAGACATGAGGAAGAGAGCATGAGCGATGACACTTTAAAAGCCCACAGCAGAAGTGAAGACAGTATTTTATAGATTTCGCGTGTGTGTGTGTGTGTGTGCTCAGTTACCCCTTCTCTGTTCAGACAATTTAAAGGGACAGTTCGCCTCTTTTGACATGAAGCAGTATGACATCCCATATCAGCAACATCATTTATGAACATTTTCTTACCCCCTGCTGCGTCCTGTGAGCCGAGTTCCAGCCTCGTTTTGGCGTTGACGAAGGTAGTCCGGCTAGTTGGCTGGGGTTTAAAAAATAAAGCGTTTTGCTTCTCAAAACAATATGCGTTCAAAAGAGTAATACATTTGCATCACAAAAACGTTTTCCAGGAAAAAGTCAGACCTCACAATCGCTTGGAGCTATTTTCTCTACCTTCGTATCACTACGTGCTGCCACCTGCCGACAGCCGCACCTGTTATGGTGTTTACTGCTCGGAGGCAGGGGACTGCTCGCTCTGCACGCGCAGTGATACGAAGGGAGAGAAAATAGCGCCAAGCGATTGTGAGGTCTGACTTTTTCCTGGAAAACGTTTTTGTGACGCAAATGAATTACTCTTTTGAACGCATATTAGCCGCATTGGGACAGAGCCGTTCTAAGAACTGTCCTTCTCAAATTTCGTTCTGATAATTGTCCTTCCCCCCCAGCGGAACTGTTTCAGTCTGCATTCGCACATGAGTCGGGACTGATGCAGCACGCACAGCCATCTGCGACAGCGACGTGTTACTTTAGTGCCACATTCAACAACAAAACAGAACAAAACAAAACCCGGTAAAAGTAAGGAGAGAAGAAAAAACACCACAAAGAAGCTAATATGGAGAGCGGGGAGGCCACCGTGTTTATGGTCTGCATGATGGTGATATTAATCATGGACGATCACATCGGACGTCTAACATGGAGGCTGGAAGAGCTCACAGAGAGAGTCAGGAGACGAGCACAGGCCATACTTCTTCGTTTCATGAAGGAAGGAGAGCAGAGCGTCGCAGACAAAGGAGACCACGTGTAAGTTTAACTTATTAAACACGCACCGGTTGTGTCCGTGTTGTATGAGGAAACATTTCAGCCATGACAACATGACAAGGGGCGGAGCTACCAAACACCTCCATCAGAGGTGTTCCTATGGAACCCAGAACAGACCCAGCCTTGGAGAAGGAGCTAAAATGGTTATAGGAACTGAGGGCCATGGTTCAGAGTTCCTGTATGTGCGAATGCGGGAAAAAACGGCCCCGTTCCTGAAAAGGTTATAGGAACTGCAAAAGGTTCCCACAGTGCGAATGCGGCTATAGTTTTGAGACTAGCCAACTAGCCGGACTACCTTCGTCAACGCCAAAACTCGGCTGGAACTCGGCTCACAGGACGCAGCGGGGGGTAAGTCAAATTTATTAAATGATATTGCTAATATGGGATGTCATACAGCTTCATGTCAAAAGAGGCGAACTGTCCCTTTAACCCTTTGCACGAGTGACCTGTAAAAACCGAGCCTCCTTAAATACAGGACTCACCTTTAGAAGACATCTGAATGAGGGACAAGAAAGGCAGAGAGCGGAGGACGTCATTCTCTCCGGTGGTTGGGTTCAAGCGGCTGCCGCTGGCACTGCTGGCTGCCGCGGCGTCTGCAGGTTCCACAGGAACGGGTTTATCAGAGCAGAGGAAGACCTCAATGGGCCCCTGGTTGCTGCTTAGGTGGATCTGGAGGCTCTGAGCGTCGGGAAAGCAGACAGTTTGGTTATCACGCGCAGCGGGGGAAACAACTTTGTCGGTCGGACGTTTTTGGGTCCACGTACCTCCTCTGGATGCGGCACCTGAAGTTTGGTCTCCGCAGGCGCTTTGATCACCATCACAGTCTGATCTTTCAAACTCGAAATCCTGCTTATGTCCTCGTATGTCAAGTAGGCGTATGTGATCCGCCAGGTCAAGGAAGATCAGAAACCGTATCTTTTTTTAAAAATAAAAAACTAAACTAAAACGCATCTGCTCTGCGAGCTGAAAGCAACGCTGTGGGTGTGAAAGAGGATGAACGGACTTCCCGTCCGACAGCGCTGCCTTCGCCCGCGGCCCAAAGACTCAACTTTGGCTGACGAGGTTACAGAGAGTTCAGGGAAATTTTGCAAACAAAGGATATCTCCAGTAGTGACGGTCCACGCACAGCTTGCTTATCTGCTGTGTACAGCTTTGAATCAGCTCGTCAAGCCTCCTCTCCTTGTCCAGCAGAACCGTCAGCTCGCAATCCGCTTCACCCTTCAACTGCCCGCCCCTGTGCGCGCACATCAGAGCACAGCAAGGTTAACTGAAGTAAGATGCGAGGCATCCACGGGAAGCTGCGGCCCTCGTCTCATGGACAGGTGTGAGCTCCTTCTTCACCAACTCAACAGGACAAACAGCTCCGTACCCAATGCTCTGCGTAATGCTCATACTTACCGCCACTGCACGTAGTTTTTCGACTTCTTTGTGATAAGGTTGATCCCTTCCAAGACGTTAGTGACATCATAGACTCGTCTCTTGGACACGCTGAGCTCCTGGCAGACGGTGTTCAGGTCCAAAACCCCGTCAGCTGTGGATCTCAGCATCTCCTTAAACTTCTTTGTCAGGAGTCCCAGCGAAGTGTCACAGCGGGACCTCTCCAAACGTAACCTGTGTGCTGTGAGTTTTGGGGCAGGAGATTTTAAAAAAACAAAAACAAACAGGTTGAGATTCTTTTTTATTTTTTTTTTTATTTTAAATCTACAGCAAAAAAATGAACAATGAAATCTGGCGCTTTACGAGTGTAAGGATAAAGTTAGGTCTGAGTCCTTACACTTTGCTCCTCCTTGGCTCTGACTGGCTTCGGACATCTTGGCTTCAGCAGTTGAGCCCACAGGCTGCTCGGTCCCACCGCCATCCTGAGGGTCCTGTGCAACACCGACTGCCGACTCCAGCCTTTCTTTTTGGCCTGACAAGAAGTATACACCTCAAATGTTTGGCATTAAAACGTCTTAAAACTTTACTATTACACTAGTTATTTACAGGGCCGCCATTTTTGGTCAGCAACTCAGCGGAAAACTGACTTTTTCAGAGCCTACTCCAAATAACGCACGTTTTCTGAGATGTTAACGTGTGAAACAGTGATTTTAGTAAGCCTCCCGAAGCTCACTCATCGTTGCTGAGGATTGTCATCTGGGCAGAGGCTAGCTTCCCTCACGAGTGTGTTAAGCTAGTGGGAGTAACACTCCCCATCCCCCCTCCCCAGACTCACCTTAACCCTTTAAAGTGACTTTCTTCTGGCAAAACTGAACAGTTTACGGTCACTTCCTCGCCGACGTTTTGTCACCGATTGAGTAAGTTATAGAGGCGTGCAGCACCTGAATGCACAAAAGATGCCAAAGCTCAAGCTTTGAAAAACACGCGTGAAGTTTCCGGATACACAAAGACGAAGAAACACGATCACTTTTCAAAATAGAGGCACACTGTTAACGCACACTCTTGTCCTTTCTCCGTCACGGATATTTTAACACTTTTTGAGTTTCAAAGTTTAACATACGGTACGTATAGCTACAGCACAAACAGGCGGAACTCTTTAGTAATCAGAGTGACAATGTTTCAATGAACATTTATATGGGCTTTTCCAATGAACACTTTTGGTTTGGTGGCTTTTTTTTTCTTTAGATACAAATTATCATTGTGGTTTACTGTTAAAACGTCAGATATATAACAAGAAGATTCCAGTTACATTTAGTTGACTTAATTACCACAATGTGTTCCCAACTATTCCGCCGTATCTACTTCATGTCAAGTTCACCAACACGACTTTCGAAGCGTAATAAATTAAACATGCCTTTATTCTGAAAGCAGGTGTACAGTTTCCGGTTTTATACTGTGCTGCCCTGGCAACGTCAACGTGACCAACGTAGCGAGTGGTGCGAATACCACTTTTAGTGACGTTAACTTGAAAAACAGAAATAACTGTGCGAGAAGAGTGCGAGAAACACCTTTTTTTCCCTCTTTTTTTTTATCTCGTCCAGGACTGACTACCGGTACCCTTTTAATCCATCACTTCTATTGCTTATACAATACATAATAAGGTACCTTACCACCAGAATCTCATAACAAACTGTGTCTAGAAATTAAACTTCTAATATTAACCATGAATAAAATAGCTTGAACCATGGGCGTCGCACCCGTGGGGGATGGTGGGGTGTTTCGACCCCCCCACTTTTACAGCAAGATGATTTCCCCTTTTTGAATTTTCAATGACCAAATAAAGTTTTAACAAATCATAAAATGTGTTTTAAAGACCCTGTACCCTCTTTAGAATAATTCTATCCAGATTTGAGCAGTGTAACTATTGTAGTTTCCATACAGGACCTAGTTTAGGACGATCAAAATGCAAAAAATGCAGTAAAATGGCCCTGTTCTGCATTTTTATAAATCAGAATAAGGTTTCACAAATCCCAAACAAGGTTTTAATGAATCTATAGCCTCTTTAGAATAATTCCATCCTGATTTGAGCAGTGTGACTATTGTAGTTTCCATACAGGATCTAGTTTAAGCCGATCAAAATGCAGTGAAATGGCCCTTTATGCCCATCCATTTAATTCGCGAATCGGATGCCA
Organism: Odontesthes bonariensis; assembly: GCF_027942865.1. NCBI lineage: Eukaryota > Metazoa > Chordata > Actinopteri > Atheriniformes > Atherinopsidae > Odontesthes > Odontesthes bonariensis. Next base: position 5,190,705 of record NC_134523.1, on the reverse strand, counting down.
ACTTCAGCGTCGTGTCTATGGGCTTGATGTGGCGCTCATGTGCCCCCCCTGTAACACCCCCACATTTAAAATCCCTGCTCCACCCCTGGCTTGAACAATATACAAAATGCATTGAAAGTACTTCCTGGGATATGGTTTCAAATAAAATTTTCACGCAATCGTCTGTTGGCCACTTCCGTGCAACGCAGTGTCGCGTACGTCTGACGCAGTTGAGCTGACCAATAGTGTCAGATCTTGCCAGAACGTTGGTTACTTTCCTAAATAAGCCGGAAGTAGCATTTGTAGTTCACTGCGATGTAGCTTTATATCAGCTTAAAACGACAAAGGTGAGGCAGGAACGGACAACACCACCTGGACTTGTTAATGTAATCTTTGTTATTACTAAAAGTCATCTCATAATAAGGAAACTATAAACAGTAAAAGGTACAGGTTCAAGTTCTGCCGCAGTGGATTTCTGTGACAGTCACACTCCGTCGTTTTAATGTACACAATCACTGGAATCATACAGGTACAAGTGTTTTGACAGAGTATGAGAGCTGCGTATGGAAATCATCTGGGGGGCTTCTACATTTGTGACATTACCTTACCACATCCTTACAAACCTTTAAAAAAAAAAAAGAAGTGTGCTAAGGTGACTCCTTTCACAGATTTGAATCACAAATATGTTGGAATGAATACTGGAAATGTCAGAAATAACTACATTTTAAAAACGTATTTCTAGTAATGTTCCATACAAAAATGTTGGGATTTAGGATGAGTAATTGGGGTCAAAATAAAATTTCAAAAAAAGCAGCTCACACAACCATCAACATATCATTACTGATCAAAACCGAGATCACGATGTTCCTTTTACCTTCCCAGGATGGTGCATAAGGTAAAATCCCCCAAATATGAAGCAAAAGAGACAAAGTATTGAATAGAAACAAAATTATTTCAGTCATCATCATCAAATTTAATTTTCTTCCCTTGGAAGGCCAGGATTTGTCCTTGTTGCTCCTTCCGTTTCTTGCTGGCCTCCCAGGATGGGTGGAGTGCGGGCTGTGGCGTCGGATGAGAGAAGACGCCTCCACCCCTGAGATCCCTCTGCCTTCGAACGTCACCCCTGCCTCGCCCCCTCCCTCTCCCGGCAGATGCAGAGACCTTCCCGTCGGACTCGGGGCGTCTGCCTTCGGGGCATGGCTTGCTGTACTCGGACCCTGAATTTGAAGCTCTCCTCTCTTGGTTCTGGAACTTGGACTGTTTACTAAAATCTCTGTTTAGGCTTTTCGGTTTTCCTTGGCCCATAAATTTACCATCTCCTCTACCTCTGCCTCTGCCTCTGCCTCCTCCAGCCTTCGTCAGGGACGAACAGAAAACAGACTGAAGCGCGGTCGCTTTAGACTTCAACCTGGACTCGAGCTCGTCAAGTTCTCTCTGGAGTTTGTCAGAAGATTTCACACCGTCTGTCGAGTCCTTTTTCACTTCCTGTCCCGTATCCTTCCTTTCTCCTTCTATGCCTTGCTGTTTTTTCTTCTTCTTCTTGAATTTGCTCACTTTCCCTACAAAGAAGTCGTCGTCATCGCTCTCCTCTGACTGGGAGGACTGCTTGTGGAAACGTTCCTCCGTGCTGTCATCAAAGTACTCTTTCTCTTCGTTATCGGATGACTCGACATCGCTCTCATCCACATCGGCTATTTTCTGGAGTGCCACGGGGGCAGGGGGGGGCTTTGTTTTCTTTTCTGCAGCTTTACTCTGAGGTTTAGTTTTCACAATGACCTTCTCATCACTATTTTTTACTGAAGTTGGTCTTACACCCGCAGAGTCCGGCACTTCGTTTCTGTGAATATCAGCAACACCGGCTGGGTGAGCATCTTTCTCTGTTTCCTTCTCAGCTCCGGCTGCATCTTCAGTGTCTTTAAGGACGTCTACTCCTTCCTCTGTGTCTGCGATCTCTTGTAACTCCACAGCTTCGTCCTCCTCTTTTTTCTCGTTCTCCCTTTTCCCCCTCCTGTCCTGAGAAGGCAGAGTGGCCTTTTCAGTGTGCATTTGAGCCGTTGGCTTTCCCTCCTGCTTTCCACTCTTCATGCGCTCCTCTTTGAAGGCTTTCACGGCAGCTTTGATGCTCTCGATCTTCTTACTGAACTGAGGGTGGGTGGCAATGCGCGCAACAGCCCGGTCGGATATAATAGACTTTGGGTTTCTGCACACTTGGTCGAAGTTGAGATTCTTCTGCAAGGCTGTCTTGGTCACCTGCCGATTGGGGAAAAATAAAAACAAACATTGGATGATTTGCCATTTAAAAAATGGCTCAAGGTTAGAACTGTTAACCAACTTGTGTGCCCATCTGACTTTAAAAATCAGTGCAGAAATGATAGTGTCTGTTTGATCTGTAGAGAAACACAACAGCCCTACCAGGTCTGGTGAGAGGTTCTTCATGCTATGGACCTCCTCCAGCAGTCTCGCAGCTCTCCTCTGATTCCTCTCAACTTCTGTCTCGTTCCCCTTCTTCTTTTTCAGCGCAGCAATCTGACGCGTCTGTTTCCGGATGATCAAAGCCCTCACCCTCTTCACCTCCTTCCTCATCTTCACCACCTCGTTGTTGAGATTCAGGACGTTAGCCTGCTGCTTTTTCTCTGTGGCGTCAACAGGTAATGAGATCTTTTCACCTGTGGCTTGCAGCGTTGCTTCTACTTCCTTTTTTACGTCACCTTCACCCTCCTCCTCCTCCTCCTCATCACTGTCACAGCTTTTCTCTCCTCCCTCTTCGTCATCTTCTTCTTCGTCGTCGTCCTCCTCTTCTTCTTCTTCTGTCTCTGCCTCCTCCTTCTCTTCTTCCTCAACAGATGGCATCAGTTCTTCCTCGCTATTCATCATCTGTTGGAGGTTAAAGCAATTTTTGCATTACCATCTTTATCAGTAGCAACAACTTTTGCACTAGGATAAACTATTAAAACAGAAAAACATAATCAATAGCGAACGCTAATGTACCATTTTCTTTTCATCTGTATATTTTTAAAAAGCGCCACACTTCATTTACAACGTAAGCTGTTCCACCCTTGAGGCAGGGTCCAGCTGATTTCCCCCCGAATAAAGTCCACTATCTACTGCTTGAACTGTCGCCGCGTAATACATCTGAGACAGCAAATGTTTACGCCAAGAACGCACACATTCGGTGAAATACCTGGTCAGGGGAGCCAAAACAAACGTGGGTGAGGAAGCATGGAGAAGTTTTACAGAGTATACAGGGGACTACGTGAGCGTACCTTACGTCCCAGTAGCGTAAACTAACTTACGTGCGGAATATATAAAAAGTACGATACCATATTTCTGTCACACTCACCATTTAGACGTGGAAATCTTTTTTAAAACTTAAACTAGAGAGAAGCAGGGAGCGGCCATGTTTCGTACGTCCTCGACGGCGGAATGACGTCAGACGTCAGTATAGCGACGCGGCGTGTCGTGCGAAGGGGAGGGCCTTCAGCGGACTGTTTTTATTTATTTCTTTGTTTCATGTGCATAAAACAACAACAATGGGGAATAACTGAAGAAGTGTGAATATTAGGATGAGCGGATGACATTCCCAGTTACAATTATCAGACCGATATCACCAGTGAATCAACAGGGGGAGGATGAAGCGGCGCAATGCGGACTGCAGCAAACTCCGACGGCCGTTAAAACGGAACCGAATCACCGAGGGTATATATAGCAGGTACAAAAAAAGGGGGTTGGAGGGACGTTATTGTATAACAATGGCGCCTCTTTGCATTTGTCAAGACGCGGCTACCGTGCTGTGTTGCGTCCGTATGGCAGCACGCTTTGGTTTTGAGCTATTTTAGAGGCTGAATGAACCTACCCGTATATTGTCACAATTAAAGGCCCAGGTTAACGGTACTAGTGTGGCATTTCCACACGGTTTTTTTTTCCCACCGTTGGCTTTTGAAATTCAAATTCCGTTCAAATTGTGACATTTGGTACCAGTGACGCTCTGCGCGTGTCTATTTAAAAATGACGGGCATTCTTTGCTTGAAAAATGGATTCAGCGTAAAGTTGTGAGGAGGGGAAAAAAAATAAAAATGACACCAGCAACGTGAGAGGCGCTCGTTTTTGAAGTCGACGAGGTGGTCGCCTGCGCTTTGTCTGGCGGGGGGGTTCGATTTAAACACGTCAATGAAACAATGTAACACGTAAGGCCATTTTTAATTGAACTCGCTGCAACATGAACATCTGGCCTGCGCATTGATTGATGGCAAGCCAGAAAATGGAAAGCAGCTGTGCTGGCCAACATGTCCAGGCATGGCAAACTCTGCTACTCTCTCCACCTAAACATTACTATATGTTCCCCAGCCTTCTGTCAGAGGAGCACATCACTGTTGTGTGCCACATCTTACTCTCACGGTCACTGCTGCCTCGTTGAGTATCTGCCCTTAAATCTAGAGCGCCGTCTGAAAGTCACGTTGGACGTGTGGATTTTTTAAACACACTTTAAAACCTTTAAGACTGTTGTGTAAACCTGAAGTCCAGATCACTGGCGTTCTCAACCGCCTCATCCATGAAATGCGTCGCACTGTAATTCCTCTTCCTCGGTCTTGTTTCTTTGTTTGACTTTTGAGTTTAATCTCCGTCTGCTCTTCACAGCACCTTCCTGTACCTGAAGTTCCTGGTGGTGTGGGTGTTGGTTTTGCTGGCCGACTTTGTGCTGGAGTTCAGGTTCGAGTACCTGTGGCCCTTCTGGCTTTTTATCCGAAGTGTCTACGACTCCTTCAGATATCAGGGGCTGGTAAGAGCTTATTTGTCTGAGCCTGCTCGCGCTCTTTCCACTTGGCTTTAACCCGCACCGGGGTTAGTCTGGAGCTTTGGCCGTCAGATTTTTAACTCTGTTTCTCTTTTCCTCTGCATTTAGGCGTTCTCTGTCTTCTTCGTATGTGTGGCGTTTACATCAGACATCATATGCCTCCTCTTCATCCCTGTCCAGTGGCTTTTTTTTGCTGCCAGCACCTACGTATGGGTCCAGTATGTCTGGCACACAGGTTGGTACTTGATTATGGCTGCTTTCACCTCAAAGACTTGCACGGGAAGTTAAAGGGACAGTTCGCCTCTTTTGACATGAAGCTGTATGACATCCCATATTAGCAATATCATTTATGAACATTGACTTACCCCCTGCTGCGTCCTGTGAGCCGAGTTCCAGCCTCGTTTTGGCGTTGACGAAGGTAGTCCAGCTAGTTTGCTGGGGCCACAAAAATAAAGCGTTTTGCTTTTCAAAACAATATGCGTTCAAAAGAGTAATACATTTGCATCACAAAATCGTTCTCCACAATCGCTTGGCGCTATTTCTCTCTCCCTTCGTATCACTGCCTACTGTGTAGACTGAGCAGGAAACACTGTAACAGGCGCGGCTGTCGGCAGGTGGCTGAACGCAGTGATACGAAGGGAGAGAAAATAGTGCCAAGCGATTGTGAGGTCTGACTTTTTCTGGATGAACGATTTTGTGATGCAAATGTATTACTCTTTTGAACGCGTATTGTTTTGAGAAGCAAGACACTTTATTTTTGCAACCCTAGCCAACTAGCCGGACTACCTTCGTCAACGCCAAAACGAGGCTGGAACTCGGCTCACAGGACGCAGCGGGGGGTAAGAAGATGTTCATAAATGATGCTGCTGATATGGGATGTCATACAGCTTCATGTCAAAAGAGGCGAACTATCCCTTTAATTGTTTCAGATTGTCTTTGGCGATCAAAGGTGCAGATTTAGTTTTAAAACTGTCTTTCTGTCGTGCAGAGAGAGGCGTTTGTCTACCCACTGTGTCACTGTGGATCCTCTTTGTGTACATCGAAGCTGCCATACGGTTCAAAGATCTGAAGAATTTTCATGTAGATCTCTGCAGACCTTTTGCTGCTCATTGGTAAGCGTCATCGATCATCCCGTGCTTCTTTTTGGGTTTTTTTGTAATTACCATGCAAATTTCTTTCCCCCCAAGTATTGTCGGTGACAAAAAGCAAAGAAATCCACAAATGCAAAGCATTTCTGTCGGTCTTCTTCAATGACTCTAAGCGTACACGGTATGCGGAGGGTTTACTGACCGTGTCTCTCCTCATTTTTTCTAGTATTGGCTATCCAGTGGTGACTCTAGGCTTCGGTTTCAAGAGCTATGTTAGCTATAAGATGCGACTGAGGAAACAAAAGGAAGTCCAGAAAGAGAACGAATTCTACATGCAGCTCCTACAGCAGGCCTTACCGCCAGAGCAACAGATGCTGCAGAGACAAGAGCGGGAAGCAGAAGAGGGTGAGACGCACAGCTCAGACACAAAACGCTGCTTATAGTGGAGTTAAAACGCAACGATAAAGGTAACGCTCCATAGCACCAGTCTGACTCGGTCAGAGCCAGTAACATATCTGCGTTCCAGTCAGCACGGCTGTCACTTTAGCAGACAGACAATGCACGGCAGCGATGGGTTAATCTTACGTGTGATCAGCTGTTCAGAGGAATCCAACAGCCCTGTTCAAACTTTCATCCTCCATGGTTTTACCTCCAAAAAGCCGCAACTGCACCGAGTTGAGTTTCCCCCGCCTTAGGGCCCAAGTTAAAGGGAATTGTTCAGAAAAGTGTTTGCGCTTTAGTTGAAGCCTCTTCTCGTCTGTGTTTTCACCTGCTCCCACCCACCGACGTTTTCTCCAACACAATGCAGAGCGTCTGTTAGCTTGATATGACTTTTTATGGCAAAACTGTCGTAACGAGAAAACTTTAACTCCAGAAGGACTTGCAAAAGTTTTGTCGTAACGCTGCTGCAGCTTCTGATTTGACAAAGAGCAGTGAAGAAATCATTATATTTATCGTGGGTTGATAGCAGCTATGCTGTCTCCTGGCTGTTTAGGATTATTAGGACTTCATATGTGTAAACCCTTTAGCATCGCCTTTGAACAGGAACTATTTTTTGAGTAAAAAAAGTGTGCCTGTGTGGAGACTATAGGCCTATTTTATGAGACTTCATATAAGGACGCTGGGCCGTACGGATCGGTTTCGTGCGGACCATGCCAGAAAAAGAAAAAGAAATAAGAATAACTGCACAGAAACAAAGCTTTGAAATAAAGTTCCTTATTGAATATCAACAACTAATGGTCCCACATGACAGTGATGGCGACATGTTGCCAGCTCTGCTCAGTCGGTGAACCAAAAGTCACTTTTTCTGTATACCTGTTTTACAAACTAATAATCGCCACACTTTAGCTGACACACACGTGACGATCAGCTGCTAAAGTTGAACCGCTGTTACAGAACACATTGGTTGGTTTTTAAACCTCAAAACAACCTAGATTTAGAGAAAACCACTTTTCAGGCAGTGGTGGTCCAGTTACTCGTATAATGTGAACCAAACAGTAACAGGCACCAGTTGTAAAAGCACTCGAAGAGGAGATTTTAGTGTCTCAGTCAAAGGTCCATCCTCTGTTTATGGCTAAATATGTTTTCAGTTGTCTCTTTGGTTAAATCAGTTTACTGTGTTTATATGTGCGTGTTAACACTACGTCCTCTTGCTTTCATCCAGCTGCCTTAGCTAAAGGGATCTCGGAGGTAGAACCCACGGTGGTATCCCAAAACGGAGGACCGCCTGGAAAGAAAAGCACTTCAGTCCCGTTACCAGAACTGGAGTACCGCGAAAAAGGGAAGGACAGTACCGCCAAAGAGCGCGAGGGCAAGAAACAAAACACAATCGGAATCAATAACAACAGTATTATACACGCACTGGACTCCAAACTACAGGAGGCAGAGTACATTGAGAACTACGCCGGGGCAAAGAGACTGAATAACGACCTGGCAGGCGAGAACACACACGCTGACAGCAACACACACACCACTTCTAAAGAGGAAATGGGGGGGACGGGGAAGAACTACAAAAATGCCAGCGGAGGCGGGGGCAGCAACTCGTCCCCACGGAACCACAGCTCTGCCAACGGCAGCCTCCCGCCAGGCTCGTCGGCCAATAAGAATGAGAAGAAGCAGAAGGGGGCGGGGAAGGGGCAGAAGGACCCAGTGGAAAACTGCATCCCCAACAACCAGCTGGGCAAGCCAGACGCTTTAGTGCGGTAAGGTGTCCAACATCCAATTTAACATTTTACAACGCACGGTTTATGCGTTTCATGATGACATCCAGGATCAGATTTATTGCACAATATAAAAGAAATGATGTTGTTCATGGTGTCTAACTATCTGCTTTACTTGATCATTAAAGGGATAGTTCGCCTCTTTTGACATGAAGCTGTGTGACATCCCATATTAGCAACATCATTTATGAACATCTTCTTACCCCCTGCTGCGTCCTGTGAGCAGAGTTCCAGCCTCGTTTTGGCGTTGATGAAGGTAGTCCGGCTAGTTGGCTGGGGTTTAAAAAATAAAGCGTTTTGCTTCTCGAAACAATATGTGTTCAAAAGAGTAATACATTTGCATCACAAAGTCATCCCTCCAGAAAAAAGTCAGATCTCACAATTGCTTGGCGCTATTTTGACTGCTCGGTCTGCACTTCTGTCTGCACGGTCTACACAGCACGCAGTGATACGAAGGGAGAGAAAATGGCGCCAAGCGATTGTGAGGTCTGACTTTTTCTGGATGAACTATTTTGTGATGCACATGTATTACTCTTGCTTCTCAAAACAATATGCGTTCACAAGACGCTTTATTTTTGTGGCCCCAGCCAACTAGCCGGACTACCTTCGTCAATGCCAAAACAAGGCCGGAACGTGGCTCAGCACGCAGCAGGGGGTAAGAAAAATGAATGAATAAATAAATAATAAATGGTAAATAAATAAAATTAATAAATGATATTGCTAATATGGGATGTCATACAGCTTCATGTCAAAAGAGGCGAACTATCCCTTTAAGCCAGCAGTTGCTAAATGAGTCGCAGCTTTACTCTTTATAGTAGAACTACCGGGTGTGTGTGGCGACATGTCTGCTAATGTCGTTCCGGCGTCTCTTCCTAAAGGCTGGAGCAGGACGTGAAGCGCCTGAAGGCGGAGCTTCAGGCCAACAGGCAGTTGGAGTCGGAGCTGCGCAGTCAGCTGTCCTCTCTGAGCAGCCAGGACCGCAGCCTTCGCTCAGAACTGGGCCAGCTGCGCCAGGACAACGAGCTGCTGCAGAACAAGTGGGTTCATGCACAATCTTAAGTAGAGCCTCCGAAACTGGTGAAGGCTCATATGTCTCAAACCGTGTCTCAAACCGTGTCACCAACAGTCCAACTGCAGTCGGGTTGACTACGTTGCTCTGTACTTTAGGCTCCACAGTGCCGTGCAGGCCAAGCAGAAGGACAAGCAGACCATCTCTCAGCTGGAGAAGAGGCTGAAGGCCGAGCAGGAGGCTCGGGCTCTGGCTGAGAAACAGCTGGCTGAGGAGAGGAAGAGGAAGAAGATGGAGGAAGCCACTGCCGCCAGAGCGGTGGCTTTAGCTGCTGCAACAAGGTACCGCTTGGTGTTTGCCACTTCTGTCTGCCGTTCAGCAGCCGTGTCAGCTGGTTCCGGTCATGAGAGAAAAAGCTGTTTTGTGTTTTTCTCGTCTGTGCTACAGAGTGGAGTCCACCGATTCTCTTCGCGGTCGGATCAGAGAGCTGGAGACGGAGTGCAAGAAGCTCAGCATGGACATGAAGCTAAAGGAGGAGCAGATTAGAGACCTGGAAGGCAAATGTCAGGTGAGGCTAAATAATGAAATGCTTTGTGTTTGTGAATGCAAATATGGAAAAACTCATTATTTGAACAGAACTCTATCAAGCATAGGGATTTGTAATTATCAAACTGCTGCAGTCCCTTGATTAAAATAATATGACGGCTAGTTTGTGTAATTCAGGTCAATTAAACAGGACGGCCCTTGTTAGCTCAGATGCTTTGCTAGTGCAAAACGTTTTTCCGCGTAAAACATTGTTCATCTTTCTTGTCTGATTCTGTCTGAAGGAGCTGCGCAAGTATAAAGAGAACGAGAAGGACACGGAGGTGTTGATGTCTGCGCTGTCAGCCATGCAGGAGAAGACCCAGCACCTGGAGAACAGCCTCAGCGCCGAGACCAGGATCAAGCTGGACCTCTTCTCTGCACTGGGAGATGCCAAGAGGCAGCTGGAGATAGCACAAGGTACACCGTGGTTGTATGGCTGCAGTGAGTCACTCATTAGTCACTCTGAAAACACCCGCTTTTTTGTTTTTTCCAGTCCTCCTCACTCGATCGTTCACAAGGGAAATGTGATGTTACCTTTTTGAACAGCTAAAAGTCTGCTAAAGACCGCCTCTTATGGTTTGGCTAAATATTCTTCTTCCTGTGCTGGCAAACAATGCAAAGCTGGGATCCACCCTCTTTATGCGAGGAGGTGGAAAATGCTTAAGAGGACGACAGCTGAAAACACAGCGAAGTGTGGCCACATCGAATCTAATACAGACAATAATGGACTGGCTTTCCGCTCAAATACCATAACTTCAAACTAATATCAGGGAATAGTCAAGTCAAGTCAAGTCAAAGTTTATTTATAATGCACTTTTAAAACAACAATAACAGCTGACCAAAGTGCTAACAGGAAGGCCTATAGAATCAATAAACCGCAGCCACTATCACAACACCGCAGAGTCACCGTGGCAGCATACTGCTCTCAGATAAAGGGATGATTGTTTAGTTTTTTTTCTCGTTGAATTTGATTGGGGTCACTTATCTTCTTGTTTGTCTAAAACGGAAACAAAAGTTGGGAATATGAAATGCCAGTTCTGAAGTTCCCAGGGGATTTCCCTCCGGCTGTCACCCGTTTATTAGAGCTGCAAAGTGCTGTGCTGGTTCACACAGTCGCCGTACAGCTAGAGGGTTGCTGGTTGGAATCCCGGGCCGGGGCCTTACTGTGTGCAGTTTTCATGTTCTCCCCGTATGTGCGGGGGTTCTCTCTGGGTCTCTGTAAATTGACCCCAGGAGTGAGGCCCCATCCACACGTAGCCGGGTATCTGCTAAAACGAATATATTTTTCTACGTTTGGACCTGTCATCCACATGAAAACGCATCATAAACGAATGTTTTTAAAAACTCCGGGCAAAGTGAAGATTTTTGAAAACTCCATTTATGCATTTGCGTGTAGACAGAGATAACCGGAGTTTTGCGTTTTCGAACATCACAATATGCGCCAAAACAACAACAAATCTGCTCTGACGTCAAACGTGCGACCTTTGTTTACTGAAGAAGCATGGATGCCTTGAGAACTGTGGTGGTTATTATTGTGCAGGCGCTGTTTACTGCCTTGATTTTACACGCCCAAGTCGTACTCCCAGAGGAATGGCGTGACAATTTCCGCATGTCCCGGTCCTCACTCCTAGCCTGACTACGTCATACTCACGATTCTAGTCAGAATGTGAGTCTGATACCGCTCAATAGAGATTTGGGTATGGGGCGTGTTTCAACCGAACCAGGAGAAAAAATGCCTCTTCGCTCAATTGGATAGACCTAAAACCAATCAGAGCAACGTAGTATGTGACGTAGATTAAGCAACACACACTTGTTGTAGGAAGGACGGCAAAAACATCTTTTCTATCGATAAAAGCCTTTATCACGTTCCTCTGTTCGTCTTTCAAAATGAATGCAATGTGGAGATCCTGTAGAACAGACTCGATGGCAGAATCTACACACCCTAGCTCTCCAGCGGCAGCCGTGTTCAGCTCTTTAGTGACGTAGTCGATAATGTCCCTGTTGATCATCTGTCCATCATCGTATAAAGCCCGCCCTGGCAATCTGATTGGTCCGACCAATTCTTGGTCGGGCATAATGATTTCCCAACTGAGCAGAGCCAGACCGAACTTCCCGACCAAAACTTTTATGGGCGGGGCTAAGTTCGGCTGGCACCCAGGCTACCTCACTCCTGTCGCTGTCGGAGTTATTACGTCCTCATATCGAGGGGCAGTCCACTGTCTTGCGATCACCTGTCAGTGTGCTCAAAAAAGTTGCGTGCACACTTTATTATTTAGCTGACGAGGGCAGATTACGCAAAACAGCAAATGCACTTGGGTTGTCAAGACAGGTGAAAACGCAGATGTTCGGTTATGTGTGGAATTTTTTTTTTCGAAAACGAGGTAATGTGGATACAAATTATTTTATAAACGGAGGGGGGGAAATATTCGTTTTTAAAAATACCCGGCTGGTAGCAGGTCTTATGGAGGGTTGAACCTCAATGTTACTGAAGCAGCGTGGGATCGTGCTGACAGAGAACGGAACAAATGGGAGCCAACATCCAAAGAAGAGCTTTGGGATGTCCTGGAGAACTATTCCCGAAGACGACTTAAAGAGATGATAGAAAGCTGGTCTAAGAGGGTTCAGGCTGTGGTGGAGAATAAAGGTGCTCAAACAAATATCTCATTTTAAGCTCATTAGAGCCTGTTTTATGACTTATAGACAGTATTTTTAGACATATGAACACATTTCAATAAATCCCCACTCCTATTTTCCATTTTCTGGATAATATATGAAAAAATGAGAGGTGACTCGAGACGTTTGCACTCTGTTTGTGTCCTCCCAATCACGGACATCCACATGCAGAGTCCAGCTGGTTATTCCTAGAGGTTTGACCTTTCTGCTATTAGAAGCCTTATATTGGCTACTCTCTGATCTCTTCTGCCTTGTCTGATATATTTTGCTGTTTTTATTTGTAGTTTTTGAGTTATTTTGAGTTACTTTTCTAGTTGTTTTGCCCGCATGTTGTTCCCCGTTTTTTTTTTTTTTGCTTTTCTCGTTTTCTTAAGGCACGCTCCAGCATTCTTTAGAAAGATGCTGTTTATTGTTATCTATCCCTAGAGGTATTTGGAAGAAATGCCCACTGCTTCTTGGCTCCGATCTATGTGACAAGAACAACTCTGCTTCCCTGTGTCTCACCCAGGCCAGATCCACCAGAGGGAGCAGGAGATCGCCGAGCTGAAGCAGAAGATAGCAGAGGTGATGGCCGTGATGCCCAGCCTGTCCTACTCCTCGGATGGCAACAACCTCAGCCCCGTCACCCCGCACTACTCCTCCAAGTTCATGGACAATAGTCCCTCCTCCTTGGACCCCAACGCCTCAGTCTACCAGCCCCTCAAAAAGTGACTCTGACAGAACTGATCCTCTTTCTTTACTTTGCTCTCAGTTCCAGTTTGGGTTATGTCTAAGTTTACGAGCCCCTGACAGGTTTTTGCACTTAGCACACACAGACACAACTCCGCCATACACACGTGTATTTTCTTTTCCCCCCTTTTTTTGTGGGGTGGGGTTCTTCTACAAGAACTATTATTTTGTCTGGGTTGTGTGCCGTACGATTGGTTGGCACAGCGTCTGCTGAAGAGCCGTCATGCATCGCTTTATGTCAGTCCTCTTTACAGTGTGAACCCCGCCCACAGCCACTTCTTTTTCTTCCACGATAAACCGACACCCAGGCGTTTGATTAAAAGAATCCGTCGGCTTTCACGACGGTTGGACTGAGACGGAAGGGCGTGTTTTTCAGTTGTGATGTGAATAAGAAGCTCGTCTGTAAAGTAAAGCTCCGCGAGAGATACATGAATGTAAAACTGTTCATGTTTTGATATCAGCATTAACTTTAATCAGTGATTGTTTTGTAATGTTTTCGCTTCAGTTTGACTGTGCATTTCTTCTAAGGTTGTGATATTGAACAGATAATCGTTTGCTGTGTTCCTCAGATTACTCTGATACAGTTTAGTCTCCTAATCCTGGAACAGTGGATCCTCCAGGGACGCCAGTAGGTGGACGAAGCAGATAGTTTTGTCCTTAAGAATACGACTGCTGGTTTGGACTCGGCACTGCCAAAAAAAAAAAAAAAAAGAAAAGGATACATTAACGTTCACTCGTTTGCTGCAGACACCTTCCCTCTCCTTTTCTGGACCAAATTAGAACCCCGTAGGCTCTATTTGTCACAGGATTAAATGATGTCGAGGTAACTGGTCGTTACCAATCATTTGCAGGTTTTACAGTGCCTTGCGGTTTTCTTTTTTTTTTTTTTTTTTTAAACTTTGCAAATCCTGGGAGCTAAAAGTATGACGCTTCAAAGCCACTGTTCTCTCTCCGACTCGCCTCGTTTTACTCCTGCACCCCAAGTCAGTATTCAAAGGCGAGCGCAATTAAGTGTCTCGCGAGACGCGTTCAATGGTTCTCGCAGGCGGCTGACCACAGTGCTGCAGATTTAAAGGGAAAAAAACGCAACACTCGACGCGGTACGAGTCATTTCATAGCGACACAGTCTTGGTATGCCAAACGCCAACCCAACTGATTGTCTATTATCATGCCCTCTAGCTGGCATTTTGTTGTTTACAACGATGTACATTAACTTACTGAGGAATGTTTTCTTTGCTTATTTCGTTTCAGTTCTTAAGTGCCAAGTGTTGATGTTGGGTTTCCATCCATACTTTGATCGATGTAGCTAGCATAATGTTTGCGGAAGCGTGCCGTTCTGTTTGGGTTTTTCTTTCGTCATCAGCACATATTCGGACGGTGTCGTGTTTACATGGTTCTGGGTAGATCACGGTGAAGCAGCAGACGCGTTACTCAAACTTTTAATTTATTCGTCGCAGACTTCTCTCGAGTGGCACTTTGTTGATATTTCCCCTCATATTCTCTAGGTTTCCTGTGTTTTTGTTTTTTTTGTTTTGTTTTGTTTTGTTGTTGTTTTTTTCCAATTAGGAAGGATTCTGTGAATGTGTTGTGTTGGGAGAGGGTGACACCCCCCCCCGAACCATTTGATCATGTCGTGTTGTCACGCCACCTACCTGGAAAGAAAAACAAAAAAGGAAGAGAAAAAAAAAACGTATAGTTTGTGAATCACTCTTGCGTTGTGAATTGAGTTCTCGAGTTGCTTTTTACAAGTTTGTGTGGAAGGAAGAGACGGTTAAAAAACAAACAAAAAAAAGTGCTTTGTTTGATCTTTTTATTGTTCCACCATGGTTATTTTCTTTACTCAGTGATGGTGGCCGTGTCATACGTTTCACTTTGATCTTCACCATTAAAGAAAGTCTTGCTGGTGGCAAGCTCTGGAGTCCGTGTACGTCATTATGTGTTTGTCTACTGTGTTTTTTTTCCTTCGGCTTTTGTAAGGGTCTCACGTAAAACTGATCACAACACGGTGAAGCTGAGCTCAGTGAGCTCCACAAACTTTGGGATTCAAGGTAAACACAAGAAACTTGTGCTAAAGAAAAAATGGACCAGACTCTGTGAATAATTCCCTATCCTATATAGATCAGTGAGCAGTGCTGACCAACATGTCATTGGGGTCATCAGGTGGGAACCTCCTTTCATCAGCGTTTCATCTCGTTGGAACCCACGACACCTCCAGGAGGCTAGGTTTTCCCTAAGTGCTCCCCCTGCTGGGCCCCCAGCTACTACTGCTTCTTCGAATCCAAATCCACTGACTGGACTTTACTGCCTCATCTGACACTTCCTTCACTATTTTCCTCACACTCTGTCCACTTACACCCAACTCCCTCAACAATGAGACAACAGACTTTGCAACAAATCCTCTACATCCTACTTCCACTGGACAGATTCTAACTTTCCATCCTCGCTGCTCTGCTTCTGCCCCCAACTCCACATACCTAAGCTTTTTCCTTTCATATGCTTCTGCTACTAATTCCTCCCAAGGAACAGTCAGCTCTATGAAATAGACTCTCATTCTACTCCTAGACCACAAGACTATATCAGGCCTTAGATTTGTAGAGGCTATCTCCTGGGGAACAACAAGCTTATTTCCTAAATCTACCTGCATCTCCCATCACAAGCATCCTCCAAGCTGCCGTGCCTCCTTATCGTCTTTTAACTTTCTCCCCCTCTTGAACAAACTGAATTGCCACTCTCTTCACCTTAGATCCTCCTAAGTTTACCTGCAGCTAAGCTTCTTAATACTTGGTTATGTCACCACGTATACCAGCCTTGTGACAGACTAACCTTACAACCTGACAAAATATGCCTTAGAGCTGCAGTACCTGAACAAAACGAACATAACGGGTCTCCATTTACCCAGAGTTTTAGGTTCTGGGGAGTTGGCAATACAACATATGTTGCCCCTATCTAAATCTAATACTAATACTCCTTTCCTCCATACTCCACAGCTCTTTCCAACTAGGCTTTTTCTTCTCTACACCTTCCCAATTCAACCACCGTCCCTGCTTAGCCTGAGCCACTGCCTATGCACCCCTTAACATTTCCTCCTGTCTACGAACCTGCTCAATAACCAGTTTTCTCTTCTTTGGACCTGCTCTACTCCACACTGGTTTGCCTGGGCCAAGCCCCAAGCCCAAGAGCTCTGTCCTAACTTTAGTACATTTAAACTCCTCTACTAGACTAGATACTGGGAGCTGGAGTATGCCTTTCCCATACAGTGCCACAGTACTTAAGCATCTAGGAACACCTAGCCACTTCCTAATGTAAAAACTAACTAATCCATTTTTTCTGCAACAGATAATGGAATCTCATACACAGACAGTGGCCACATCAACCTAGGAAACAATCCAAACTGCAGACACCACAGCTTCAACTTTCCTGGAAGCTCTGATTTATCTATTCTATCCAGTCCATCAACAGCTTTCCGAAACTACACCGCCCGCTCTCCATCATTCATGTCTGCCTGCCCCACCTGTCTAAACTCTTTACTGCCTTTTCCCTAATTATTGGAATGTTTTCTTCATCAATTACAAACTTTCTATCACTTGATTTCCCTCTACTTATTGAGATACTTCTAGACTTAGTATGTATTATTTTCATACCAGCCCACTTTAGATTTTTATAAAGTCTCAAGTATTCTCTTCATACATGGCACTGTTGTAGTCACTAACGTCATATCATCCATGTATGCCCTAATTGGTTTAAGGCGCATGCCATCCTGACGTCTCTCTCCACCACAACCCACTTGGAAGCTCTAATAATTATCTCCATCGCCATTGTAAAGCTAATGGAGAAATCATACACCCTCCCATAATGCCTATTTCTAGCCTCTGCCAACCTGTTGTGAAACCTGCTGTACTTAGGCACAGTCTAATATCCTGAAAATATGTTCTTACTAAGTTAACAACTACTACGGGCACTCTAAAATACTCAAATGCTTTGCGTAAGGCTATGCGGCACTGAACCAAATGCATTTGCTAGATCAAGAAATATAACATGCAAGTCTTTCTTCTCAATCTTGGCGGTCTGAATCTGATGCCAAATCATGCTAGTGTGCTCTAAACACCCTGCGGAACCTGGTATTCCTGCCTTCTGCACAGTAGTATCTATTAAGCTATTCTTTTCTAAATAACTAGCTAATCTCTTTGCAACTAAACTAAAGAAAATGAGTTTAAATAAAGAAAATATATTAAAACTATTTAAAAAAAATCCTGCTAAAGAATACAGCAAAGCAACACTGTGAGAATAGTGATATTAATAGGTAAATATAGAATAATTAAAAATCATATCAAGCATTAACTTTATGTTCACAGAGATTTAAGCCATTGATTTGACCTTTCACCTCCCTGATATTTAAGCTAGCTTGCCTTATTCATTGATCGATTTGATTTTTCTTTTTTTTTCTGTCTCTACTTAAGTTTTCTATCAGATAAACTCAGGGGAAATATGTACCTTTCCATGCAGCCTTCAGGGTCCATCTGGAAATATAATTTTCAAATACCTTGCATGTGTGTGTGCCACGATGGGTGAAGTTAGTTCTTAATTACATCTTTTTGGCTCCTTGGACCCAGGGGAAAACTCTATAAACAAGCCCTCTTTTCAGAAGTAGCAAAAAGTGGTGAAATATAGAAAAAAAATCTAACTTATAATACAGAAGCCCAAGCTGTGCTTCAGTGAAGAAGCAGAGACAAACTCTTTGTTTAAATTGGATATTTACGCTCACAGCAATATAAAAGTAACAACAAGAAAACAATATGGTATCATTTAATCATTTCATTGTTAAAATTTTGTGCGACTTTCTCCCACGGGACAGAAATGCAGCAACGCTTAAAGGCTCATAAAAAGCGTGAATTCTGAGTGCACGGGAAGGCAACACGCGTGCATCTCCCCCATCAGCAGTCAGGGCAACAACATTTCTCCTGGAAGACTCGCCACCAAACTTCGGCGGCTCCTCTGCACTTCAGAACACCGACATGGATGCCCTCAAGTCGGCCGGGAGAGCTATTATCCGCAGCCCAAGTGTGGCGAAACAGACGTGGACTGCCGGAAGGCACCGAAGTAAGAAAATGATTTTAAAGTTAGCCGAAAGGGGAAAAAGTTGAATACGTTCTGTTTTCACCGTCAGCTATAGTTTGGACAAAGTTGATTTATACTCACTGCTCTACGAATTTTCTTTCCATACTAAATTTATACACACAGACACACAGAAATATATATTTTTCTATATATAAATATAAATGTGTGTATATATATCTGCGCTATGAACTATTTCTCCTGGTGCTGTTATGTCTGTATTTCTCTCGAAGGAGGTTGAGTAACGGCATGCAATACTTTATTACTTTCTTTCTTCTTCTTCTCCTTCTTTGGAAGAAAAATAATTAGAATAACTGGCCGGAAGTTAATCTTATTCCGGACCCAGTTTTCTTGTTGTGAAATATTGGAATATGGTTTTCCTCGCACTTCACACATTCCTCAGAAGTTTCAGGGGAAGGATTTTAAGATTTCACAACCGTGGTGAAGTTGGTTTGATATTGGATATTCGACAGATATTCACAATAAGGAAATAAGGTGTCTTTTTTCCCCAATACCTCCCAAGCCATGTGACCTAGTGACTCCAAACCAATGCAGAATAGTTCTGCTATGTAGTACCAACCACACACACTTTTTTAAAGCCAATTGAATGCACACTCTATTTTATAGAGACCATTCCCTATAGGAAATAATGGCTTTTCCTTAAAAAAAACAACAGATAAAATAGAGTGTGCATACAATTGGCTTTAAAAAAGGTGTGTGTGGTTGGTACTACATAGGAGAACTATTCTGCATTGGTTTGGAGTCACTAGGTCACATGGCTTGGGAGGTATTGGAAAAAAAAGACACCTTATTTCCTTATTGTGAATATCTGTCGAATATCCAATATCAAACCAACTTCACCACGGTGATTTCACAGGGTTCCTGTGATGTGGTGGCGAGCACAATAACTTTCTTTATTGCCTTGTTGATGCAGCAGGGGTTTTGGATTTATTCATAATCCTAGTCCTCAGACCCCCCCCTCCCCCTTCCCTCCCTCTCTTTTATTTCCACTTCACCACCAGGTGAAGTGCCAAGGTCAGGGTCTCACCCACCTCTGAGACTGATACCATTTATGCATTTATCTGTCGGCTTTGTTTCTTGTGAAAGCTGTACTACACAGCGACCTGAACGAGAAAGTCTTATTTAAATGTTTTGGGGTTTTTTTGGAGCAGGGCTCTGGTCCCCATTGTAGGACTCAAGGGCCACTTGGTAAGCCGAAGCTCACTTGATTCCGGCTGTAAAGTTTCTGAGGGGGAATGACCGGTCCAGCTGCCTGTAACCAAGAGGACGAGCCAGGAATGCTGCGGGTCGCTCGATGCACGGCCTCTCTGGAATGAGTTCAAGCTGGACCGTTTTAGAGTCCAGAGAGCCGTGACGAATGTATGTGGCCATGAGAAAATACAGAGTGAGATCACATGAGAATCTCGCGTCCGTAGCTCTCTTTGCGTGTTCTCCAGAATTAAGATGCCCTCTTAGATCTCTTCTGGTTGTTAACCATCCAACAGAGAGTTGCGTGAATGAGGAACATGTAGCTGCTCCACCATAAACTGAGAGACCTTTCAGCGGCATCTCGGATCAGAGTAAACTTCCTCATCCATCACTTTCTGAGTCCTATTTCAAACGAGCCCATTTTTCTTTCTTTTTTTTTTGTTTTGGGAGCTCAAATCTTTGACTAATTTCCACTGTACACGGGCTCTCTCCCTGAGTACCAGTCCAATTAGCGGCTTCAGGGGGAAACGGCCGTTCTTGACCCACTTGTAGGAGAAGTAGTGTATTGTACTATAGATTAACAGCTCTTCACCTGACTGCCGGGCACGCATTCCTCACCAGCGCTGACCCACATCATTCATGCCAGACTTCCGAGTCTGACCTTGGTCCAGTGAGACCAAGTCTGGATTGGCCTACATCTCCTTGTTCTGGGGGGGGGGGGGGGACTGATGACCCCTGGGGACGCCAGGTGACGCCAGGTGAACGCAGCTCACTGACCAAAAACGGAAAAAGAAAAAGCTCTGCTTCACAATTAAAGGCACACGGGGCAGTCATCAAACAAACTGGCCCTGCAGCTGCTGTAACGTATGCGCCCCTTTGTGCTGAGTACTTTTACAGACTCACAGAAGCAACAGACGGGGTGAACAAACTCTGCATTCCACGTCCGCGACTGAGGCTGCTCCCTTTTGCTCTGTTTGTTCGGCTTATCAGGGGAGAAGTTCTTCTGAAATGCTGCTTTAACCTTACATCCGCAGAGACTCCCAAACAAACAAACATGTCGGCTCTAATCTGTGTTCTGCTACATTAGAATCTCTCCGGCAGCTCGGTGAGTTCAGGACTCCGACGCGGTTAAAGGGATAGTTCGCCTCTTTTGACATGAAGCTGTATGACATCCCATATTAGCAATAACATTTGTTAAATTAGACTTACCCCCTGCTGCGTCCTGTGAGCCGAGTTCCAGCCTCCTTTTGGCGTTGACGAAGGTAGTCCGGCTAGTTGGCTGTGGCCACAAAAATAAAGCGTTTTGCTTCTCAAAACAATATGCGTTCAACAGAGTAATACATTTGCATCACAAAATCGTTGTGTAGGAAAAAGTCAGACCTCACAATCGCTTGGTGCTATTTTCTCTCTCTTCATATCACTGCGTGCTACCACCTGCCGACAGCCGCACCTGTTACAGTGTTTACTGCTCGGAAGCAGGGGACTGCTCGCTCTGCACTTCGGTCTGCACAGTTTACACAGCAGGCAGTGATACGAAGGGAGAGAAAATAGCGCCAAGCGATTGTGAGGTCTGACTTTTTCTGGATGAACGATTTTGTGATGCAAATGTAATACTCTTTTGAACGCATATTGTTTTGAGAAGCAAAACGCTTTATTTTTGTGGCCCCAGCCAACTAGCCGGACTACCTTCGTCAACACCAAAATGAGGCTGGAACTAGGCTCACACAACGCAGCAGGGGGTAAGTCTAATTTAATAAATGTTATTGCTAATTTGGGATGTCATACAGCTTCATGTCAAAAGAGGCGAACTATCCCTTTAAGAGACACTTGAAATGGCAGCAGAGGTTTTGGACTGAAGTGGCCCAGAGTTGTAGGAGCACAGTTGGTTTCCTCAGCGATCCGGTGTTTGGTGCAGACACACAAACTGGCCAGAAAGTGTATTGCCTGGTAATTAGCGCCATTGTTGTCAAAGTTCTTACGCACCAAACCAAAGTCATGAACCGGTGATGGCAGGAGCCCCAGGGGCGGAAAAAAATGCAAACACAGACTTTACAGTGCAGATTGATTGAAGGGAAAACCGGTCAGTCCGACCAGATCACCACACACGACTAAAGTCCTCTGCGTACCAGATCATTCTCGAATCCAATGTGAGGTCATCTGTCTGACAGCTGAAGCTTGGCTGAAATGGAGTCATGCACCAGGACAGTGATCCCAAACACAGCAGCAAAGGTGTTGCAATGGTCCAGTCAAAAGTCCAGATCTCAACCTGATTGAAATGTTGCGGCCGGACCTTAAGAGTGGGCCGGAATTCTGACGTCTCACAGAAAACTACAAACTCTTAATCGTTCGTGTTCAATGTGCACCCACGGGCTGATAACGGAAGCGTGGAGTGTGCTTGATTTCCACTCGCTGCTTCTGCATTTTGGCTTAGTTTGTGTTTAGATGAGATCGTGTCCAGAGACAAAGGAGCCAAAGTGGCACTTCTACAATCTGATATGATAACAAAAAAAATCGACGTGCTTTATTAGCACTAGCATTAGAATCCTCTCTGTTCTTCCCATCATCTGAGACACTTCCACTTCTGATTTGAAAAGGTTCACCATCTTCCGTCATAAACAGTAACTAATCACTCTGCACTTCGAGCGAGCGAGCGGAGCAGAGGTCACTTGGTCTCAGTTCACACGTGCACACAGCTGTGTCCTCTCTCGTGTAGTTGCCGCTGACCCTTGACCCCGAAGCCCTCCACATTCTCAGGCTGAACGGTGCCTGGTACTTGCTCTGTTGCTGCGCTCTCAGGATTACCAGAATTGGAAAACCGATGCTGGCCTCTTAGTTAAAACTGCGATCTCAGCCATTTCTGGTGGAATTGGTCCGTATTTAGTTGCAGGTGTTGCCTTCAGGAGAAATCTGAACTTTTGTTCTCATTACCTTTTGAATTGAAAGGTCCTGTGGCATCCTTTTCTATGTGTCCTAGCTTTGTTTAAATGATGTATTATCGCCCTAAACATCACCCAGAGCTCGATAAAGAGGACTCTTATATCAATTAGACTCTTCAGCAAGATTATTTTTTTTTCCCCACAACTTTTCACTCGCATGTCTCAGTGAGCTAAAAAAGGAGTTTAACACCACGAGGAACAAGTGATCCACCAGGACTTCACAGAGCACCAAACGCTTTTCCAGACCAGCAGCACAGTCGGTAAAAGGTTTGGATTCGTTCGCTACGCCTCACGGGCTATGGCGCTATGAACAAGACCCGTTGCGATGCTGGCTTTAACGAGAGACTGAAACTAAACACCGAGGCTGTTCCAACACTAAAAGGGCACGAGTCTGAACCCCAAGAGGTGTGCGAGACTGCTTCAAAGATCTGTTGTGTTGGCTTTAGACGTATAAACGGACTAAAGTACAAACATCCTGTTTACATCGAGTAAAAAGGCAACATAAGGGGGCTAACGGTACTTTGTGTTGACAGCTTGATATTCGGGACCTGATCACACATGGCCCCAACGTGTGATGTCATGCTAGAAAATGTAGCATTTTTTTCCCTTGTTTATATGTTGTCGCTTCCAACCGTAGTAGTGCACATTCAACGAGTCATCTTTAACCTCCGCACACCAACATTGGGAAGTAAACGACTGGAAACGATCGCGTCCACTTTAAAAGTTTTGACCAAATACCAGCGAAAACCAGTGGGGTTCGCATCAACTCCAGCCTTACATTCGTTCATAGTGATGAGCGGATTGCAGTTATGATAGCAATGTTTTCTAAGACTCAGAGAAAGGTTGGAGGAATCCCCTCTGTGTATCAGCATGTTAGCAGCCAGCTAAAAACGACAGACCAAGTACAGCCCGACAGATCAACCTTGAGTTTTGCCCCCGTTAGCACTCACGGTAGTTTGCAAAACCTGTGTGTGTGTGTGTGTGTGTGTGTGTGTGTGTGTGTGTGTGTGTGTGTGTGTGTGTGTGTGTGTGTGTGTGTGTGTGTGTGTGTGTGTGTGTGTGTGTGTGTGTGTGTGTGTGTGTGTGTGTGTAAAGATGGAATTTATTCATCTGGAAGTTTAGAACTCAGTGGCAGGATTAAAAAATAATGAGAACACGGTGTAAACGTTCTTTTTTTCTCTTGGTACAGTTTGGTGTTCGTGAACCTGAAACCGATAACATTGAGCAGAAGGAATTTCTGCTCTTGTTTTATCACTTCTCCGAGACATTCTTGCTGCCCAGAAAGAGTGCACTCATCCCCTCATTTCTGCTAGTGTGTGTGTGCCTGCATGAGTTTGTGGTATGCACTATATCCCAGAGGAGGTAAATGCTGGGAGGATGGATTTCTTGGTAATGGTGATGTTTTTCTGCTATCGTCCTACCCACCCCCCCCCACACACACACACACACACACACTCTCCTTCTCTGAGGCTATCTGTGTAAACACTGGGTCAGGGTCAGCCGGCACCACGTAAGCCCTGATAAGAAACCCCAACGAAGGTAGCAGCTGTTCCCTCCCCGGCCGCGGTTGTAACGCACTTTTCCTGCCAATGTGAGGAAACTGGACCCAGGATTTAAACTTCAGAACAACAAGTGTGGCCTGGTTTTGGAAAGATCACTCTGGTTCCTCTCAGAAAGAACAAAAAAAACACACTTTCCTCTTATCACAGAATGCCAGAGTCCATGTATGCTTGTTCCCAATGCGTTGCCTTCTTTAGCGTCGGGCCCTATAGGTTGTTTGGAGATGCAATATTTACTTTACATCCTCAGAACCTCGACCCAAATACCCTGTTTTGGCTCTCCACTTCAGAGAAAGATCAGATGAAATGGCTGAACTCAGACGCTCGGCTCGGGCTGTTTACATCGCTCGGATTTATGTTTTTCTCAAACTCATTTCATGTTTTTACAACCGTTATTTATTTTTTTAAAAGCCAAATGGGGGGGATTTTTTTGATGAGATTTTTTTGTCTTTGAGTCTGTTAATATTTGATGTCTTGAGCTCAACAAAAACACTCGCGCTGCCGATCGATGTGTTGACCCCACTTGTCCTTTTTAAAACACCCTCTAGAGCTTCCGGAGAACTGGACGGACACGCGGGAGACCATCTTAGAGGGGATGACCTTTAACCTTCGTCACCTCGGCATGACACTGGTGGACCAGCCCAAAGGAGAGGAGCTGTCAGCAGCTGCTGTGAAGAGGATCGTTGCCACGGTCAGAGCTCGAGGAACAAAGTGCTGGATCTGCGGAGGTTCCCCTGTTGTGTAAATCAATGTGTAAATCTAGCCCCGCTGGAAGCATTTTCCCTTTGGTTTGCCAAATGCTTCAGTTTGTTCTTCCCCGACTCATCAAAATTAGGACCTTTTTTTTTTTTTTTTTTTTTTAAATGTAAAAAAAATTTAATTTATTGATAAGGTTACATGTGCTGCAGTGATACTGTTAAAAAAGATAAGAGGATTTCACGCAGTTCCTCGCCATCGTTGACATTTTAGTCATTCCGCCACAAATCTTTTGATTAAATCCGTTTTCGCCAGCTCAAAAGTGCATCAGCCGTTAATCGATTTTGACACCTCCCATCTTATATCGAACTTCAGACATGATGCCAGCACACAACAAAGTGTGTGGGCAGTGTGAGAATTGTTTTAAAGGGATAGTTCGCCTCTTTTGACATGAAGCTGTATGACATCCTATATTAGCAACATCATTTATGAACATCTTCTTACCCCCTGCTGCGTAATATGAGCCGAGTTCCAGCCTCGTTTTGGCGTTGACAAAGGTAGTCCGGCTAGTTGGCTGGGGCCACAAAAATAAAGCGTTTTGCTTCTCAAAACAATATGCGTTCAAAAGAGTAATACATTTGCATCACAAAATCGTTGTCCAGGAAAAAGTCAGACCTCACAATCGCTTGGCCCTATTTTCTCTCCCTTCATATCACTGCACGCTGCCGACAGCCGCGCCTGTTACAGTGTTTGCTGCTCAGTCTGCACTTCGGTCTGGACGGTCTACACAGCACGCAGTGATGCAAAGGGAGAGAGAAAATAGCGCCAAGCGATTGTGAGGTCTGACTTTTTCTGGATGAACGATTTTGTGATGCAAATGTATTACTCTTTTGAACGCATATTGTTTTGAGAAGCAAAACAATTTATTTTTGTGGCCCCGGCCAACTAGCCGGACTACCTTCGTCAACGCCAAAACGAGGCTGGAACTCGGCTCACAGGACGCAGCAGGGGGTAAGAAAATGTTCATAAATGATATTGCTAGTATGGGATGTCATACAGCTTCATGTCAAAAGAGGCGAACAATCCCTTTAAGGACAATAATGACGCACCAGATGGTTGGTCTCACTTAGCCATCTTGGAGCAGCTCAGCTGAGAAGGGCCGGAACATGAAGAAAAATTGTCCAGCGTCTCCGCTGCCAATGGAAAAAGTTGAACTGTTCGCATCTTTGCTGCTGAAGCTCCGCTCGCAGAGCAAAGAAACAAACCCCAGACTAGATTCGGCAACACGAGACGCCACCCCATTTCAAGCGAATCAGAAGTAAAGGCCGTCGACACGTGATTCCCGATCTGAGTGAGTGGGGGCGGCCATTGTTGTTGGTCATACCCTGCCTCAGCCATCAGTGTGGAACGCGGATTAGTTGGAATGTTTATGTTTTGGCTACAAACAGATAGTTTGCATGCTTTTAAGATGGATTCTCTCGTGATTGTGATCTTGCAAGAAATCCAGCTGCTTTGCAGGGTAACAAAGTGCCTGAGTGCAGGTTCCTCACACAAGGCTGTTCTCGATGGGACGACCCTGCTCTGATTGCATTGTAAGGTCTTTCCAATTTGAACGGTCGACCAGAACTGCCTTGTAAGTAAATACCCGACACGTTACTGAGAGAAGAAATGAGCCCGAATGGCTGAGTTTGGACCCTGAAGTTGATCAGTTGGCACTGAATTTGAAGTGGGGGATACCAGATGCACTACTGAGTTGTGGACCGTTTGTAGGCCGGAAGACCTTCTGCGAGTCTGATGTAGGTTTTGATCGATATTCGACAGCAGCGTTTTCTCCAGACTGGACCCTGCGATCCCAGACACGCGTTGCGTAAACGGCTTGCAGGAAGTCATTCACACAGAGTGGTGACGCTTGCAAGTAACCACTTTGTTGGATGTTTAGAACTGAAAAACGGGGAAGACCGTCACTGCGTTACATTAAGAAGCAAAGCTTTCAAATATACCTTACACAGAAAAGATGGTGGTCGGTGTTGCTGACGCCAACCTAAAACTTGAACTGTGGCATAAAATGAACAGAAAAGAGATAATTAATTGTGAATAAGTAACTTTATTGTGATGGATAATAAGAATATTTGTGTGTCTTTACAACTTTCCCTGACAGGCAAAAGCCAGCGGGAAAAAGCCCCAGAAGGTTGCTCTGAAGGTTTCTCCTCAGGGAATCGCTCTGTTCGACAGGCCCGCCAATAAACTGCAGGAAAACGTCTCCATATACAGGTACGTGCAGTCAGCGAGAGCCCGGTGCGTACCCTGTCTGGCACATGATCGCGCATGCTCTGAACTCTTCTTGACGTCTTTATGTGTGTGTGTTGTTTGCCTAACTTGTCACCGCTCGGCCTGCAGAATATCCTACTGCACAGTGGACAAACTGCACGATAAAGTGTTTGCTTACATCGCTCAAAACACCCTGAATGGGACGCTGGAGTGCCACGCCTACCTGTGCTCCAAGAGGAAAGAGGTGAGTCGAGTGTATCTGGGTTTCTATGACTGGTTAGAAATGAACTTTATTATTTTTTATTTTTTTTGTCTTTCTTCTTTTTGGCCACATTTTGCCCTGTAACCACAGTCCTCTTGAATGAAAGCTCTTCCTTCATGTCCAGACCCCCCCCCCTCCTCCTTAAGAGGAAACCCTAGAAGTCAAACTCATCTGGTCTTCCTGTGTTAAAAGCAGAAGGGCACTTTTCCTCTCATCTTACCCACGCTTCCACATTCGGCCCCTTTTCTTCCCTCCCAGGATGACACGGTAACACTTCCCTTCGTTAATCCTCCTCGCTCTCTTATCACGGTTGTGGAGATAGTTCGGATGGCTTCTCTCTGCCCCTTGACCCGACTGTTGAAAGGAGCTGTCAGTGCACTGTGTCTTATCAACCCCAGCCACTCACAGGTTGAAATCCTCAGTTTGCTCTGGGGAAGACAAAACAGCTGAGACCTCTGTATAAAAAGGGACTGTAGAGTTAAGACTTCAGCAGTTCCACTGACGCGCTGCTCACCAGAATCCGTGTTGGACGCAGTGTGGTAACGTCTCCTGCAGCTCACAACTTTTGGGCTAAAACGCCAACCCGTCGAGCACCTGGTTCAGTTGGGAGTTTAAAGAGAAGCATCATTGGATGGCACGAAGATGTGTTCTTCAAACCCATGTTTTGCTTCACCAGAACTTCAATAGCAAACTTAGTGGAGACATCTGTGGCCCTTTTAAACGGCTTATCTGTTGTCTGCAAATGAAAAATGGAGATCACGACTCGCTGATATAGTTGTAGCTTCATGTTCTTTTGTGCGACTGATTCACTTTTATGTCACATGTCTGTTGTATTACACTGTAAAGGTAGATTTGTTTCCTTGGAGCGCATGGAAAAACAAGCAGATGCTGTCCCTTCTAAGAGTCTCTGAGACGGTAATCTCAGTATTTATCAAAATCAAATTTATTTATATAGCACATTTCATGTACAAAACAATTCAAAGTGCTTCACATGAAATAAAAGCATTGCAGCAGGGAGTGTAAGAACATTAAAAATACATAAAATAATATAAAGAGAAACAAATAAAATAAAATAATTTAAATTAATTTAAAAACGAGCAACAGTCCAGATAAATTCAAAGATATCGTGCAGATTTCATGCATAGACACATGAGAACAGAAATGTTTTTAACCTTTAAAGATGTCTACATTTGGTGAGAGTTTAATCTCCACTGGCAGTTTGTTCCACTTGTTTGCAGCATAACAGCTAAATGCTGCTTCTCCATGTTTAGTCTGGACTCTGGACTGGACCAGCTGACCTGAGTCCTTGGATCTCAGAGCTCTGCTGGCTTTATATTCTCTGAACAGATCACAGATTGTAAACCATCAGCAGGCTTTTAAAATCTATTCTGTGACTGACTGGAAGCCAGAGTAAAGATTTTAAAGCTGCTGTGATGTGTTCAGATCTCTTAGTATCTTAGTTAAAGTGTTGTGATCTGGCGCTTCTAGAAGATGATGTCCACCGCTCCTCTTCCTCAGTCCATACATACGGCACTAATTTACCCCTGCTCTCCTCTCTGTTACAAAGTGTTTTCCTCCCTCTCTCCAGGCTCAGGCTGTGGCTCTGACGGTAGCCCAGGCCTTCACGGTAGCTTTTGAGCTCTGGCAAGTGGCCAAAGAAGGTAGGCGCCCGCTTTCCTCTCCCTCCAAGTCACACAGGTTGTTTTCTGACACCGACAGTGTGGTTATCCGCGGCACGGTTTCAGAGGGCGGGTCTTGACCTGCTTGTGTTTGGTCTGGATTGTCTCCTCTAGAGAAAGGGAAGAGAGTGAAGTCTGGTTCTGCCGGAGATGCCAGCAGCAGTTCCCACTCGGAGAGATCAAACAGCTTCGGGAGTCTGAAAGGCATAGGTAAAGTGAAGTGTGACCCAACATTTTGTAACGGATAGCGTGCCGTATCCGTTTAGTCTTTCTTTCTTTTTAGCTGCACATAAACTCATCTCAGGCCACGAAAAAGGACCGTGGCTAGTTTTTGACATTGGATGCCTCTCCATCTCTTCTAATTTAGATGTTGCCACAGAAAACCTACTGGATTTAGAGGACAGTGTGATGGGGGAGAGCAACGGGAACGTGGGCGAGGATCAGCTGGACAACCGCCGGCCCTCAGGGACCAAAAACAATCCTTCCCTGGTACGATCCCCTCCTGCTGCCCTGGCTTTGGCTCGCTGTTACGCAGACTTAACAATGAAGCTGTTGCAAATCATTCTTTTCAAAATGTTTTTTTTTTTTTTTCTAAAGTTGTGCGCCTCCAGGCCCACTAAATATGAAATATTTTCCACTGCTTGAAAATGTTGGGTGCACATAAAGATCCATTCTCTTCCAGGAAATGGAGGACGGTTTGGATGAAGCCTTTTCCAGGTGAGACACTTTGCAGCGAATGTGCGGAGTAACGCAAAAAAAAAAAAAATCCACCCGGGTTGATTCCCTTTGCTGCTTGTTTGCAATGAAACGCCTCCGTCACCACAAATCCGCCTGCAGCAGACTGCTTGGCCTCGCGGCGCCACCCGCTGATGATTCCCGTGTACTGCAGCACACTGACCTTCAGACCTCTGATTGTTTAGAAACTGAAAACATTGGGGGGGGGTTTGGAAGTAACACGGTAGCTAAATGTGAAACTGCCCTCAATCTGCTGTGTGTTTGTGTCTTCAGCTGTGCTCTGGATAGCTATGGTTCATTTCCAGGTAAAGTTGAGCTTTACCGTCAACCGTGACTTAGTGTGATAGTCTTAATCACTAACCACCAATCTGTTGAGTCACTACCAAACCCAATAACACGGCTTTACAGCTCAGTCATGTCCGCCAGTAGTTAGAAGTAGCTAGAAAATGTGTCCTGTGAAGTGATGTCTCCGTCTGCTCGTCTTTTAATCACCAAAGAGAGTTCTTCCCACCCGATGACCCTCATCTATGATACAGCATGCATTTTTAATTTATTCCCCTTCTGACTGCACTGAACAGTGGAGTTCTGTGACTCCACTTCACACAGCGGCCTTTGTTGGCGCTGTTCCTGTGGTTGTGTCGCCGGTCTAAAAGTGCACAGTAAATGTTTTTAAAGTGGAACGTGAACGGAACTGTGTTTCCAACGGGGATCTCCTCTCCGTGTGGTTACAGCGGCTGTAGATGAATGACTGGGATCATGGGTGTCCCATTTAAATCTGCCTTACTTACTGAAATTCCTCCAGACTGTAAATATTTGATGATTTTCTTATTTACTGATGATTCGTTCTGCACTGCGGAGGGAGGAAAATGCAAATCCCATTCAGTTTTCGATTTTTAGGAACGCGTTTTTACCGGTTTAGTGATTAAATCGCGTGTTTGTTAACGAACTGAAGAGCTTCTGCTCTCTTTGCTTCTCAGAGATTCAGCCTTTCAAGGACCAAGTCACGCACTAGATTATAATCAACTCTTTACGGCATTACTAGCTGTACGAATTGCTCGAACTCTTCTTTATTATGTAGAAATCTGAAACGCCTTTGGTCCACGCTGTCAACCAAAGTAAATGAAAGAGTGACTGCGTTTTGTATTTTCCATACTGAGCCCACTTTTCCCTAACTTAGGCTTGTAAATA
The DNA here is from genome assembly GCF_027942865.1 of Odontesthes bonariensis. Classification (NCBI taxonomy): domain Eukaryota; kingdom Metazoa; phylum Chordata; class Actinopteri; order Atheriniformes; family Atherinopsidae; genus Odontesthes; species Odontesthes bonariensis. The sequence continues at coordinate 5,159,987 of NC_134523.1, read as the reverse complement.
TAGAAGTTACAACTAATTTTCCTGCTCACCAGTGTGAGGGTGAGACAAAAAAACAAAGACGAGAAAAGAAGTCGGGATTTGATGAAGAGCTCCAAAAAACCAACTCAAAGGCCTGCTAAAATGCCTCTCATGTAGAGGATTTAAATTCCTCCTTCGGACGTGGAAAAGAGTTTTTGTTGGGGTGTTAGTTGTAAGTCGATAATCAATATTCTGTTTAGATGAGCTAGAATGACCCAAAGCAGTAAGAGTTTTTCATCTTTGTGTTACTGGGCCTCGCTGGTTTTGTTCTCCTGTGCCACAGACCTCCAGTTTAGACAGAGACGGGTCTAAAATCACCCAAACAGCCACACTATTTCTCTTTGTGATATCTCCTTGTTGCTCTAAAAAGTTCCTCTTGTATGCCACAGCTGCCACCTCGCTGTCATACACACTTACACCCAAAGAAACGTGAGAGATTTAACTCCTGCAAACACGGTGCTGGTTTTGGTCTGGTTTTCGTGCTGCTGGTTGACTCAAAGTGGGAGCATTTCAGCCTCATTTCCAGGATTTAAAATTTTAATCCATCTTCATTTCTTTTTCGTCCTCTCAGACTGGCAGTGTCACGTACTAACCCCCAGGTCCTGGACACTGGGCTGATGCCCCACGACTGGCTCACCGAACCCGACTGGGACAGCACCAACGGAAACGCTCCCAACTGTTTCAGCTCCTACGGCGACGATATCTTTGGCTTCTGACCGCCACTGCACAGCGGGAAGGGGAGAAAGAGGGGAGGGAGGGGGGGAATACACGATGAAGGGGGCTGACTTCCTGAGAATTAACCTGCCGGGAGTGCCTACATAACGAGAGGCAGCAGTAAATCCACGTGAGGGCACGGGAGGAACTGTGAAACTTCAGTGCAGCCTCCCCGTGAGCAGTTTTTCTTCTTCGTGGAAACTGCGCAGGCTGCTGCCCCTGCAGACCAAAGCAACAACAACAACAACAACAACAACAACATCCTGTAACGCCCCGACATCTGCTCGGCCGTCACGCTGCAAAAGTCACTTACAATTTATGTCACTTACAATTTATGTCCAACATTCTGTCACAGGTAGCCGGGTTTTGGCGGCAGAATCAGCAGCACGTGTCCCGTTTGCATTTAGTCATAATTCATAATGAAAAATAATACAATTTTTTATGGATTAATTCGCTCTTAACTTGGACTGATGCACAGACCGTATCAACAGGCCTCAATAACAGCAGAACAATCAGGCTTCCGCCCAATTGCTTTGGTTCGCCACAAGTGAATTTAGCTCAGTTCCTCTTCTGCCTCGGATCCTGACTGAGAATAGTTTTATGTGTATAATTTGAAAAATCAGTATATTTGTATTTATATGTCACTGGCTCACTCGAGGCCCGTTGTTACAGGCAGTTCTTTTTTCTGTTGTGGTGTCGCCTTGAATGAAGCCCAGATATGTCGGTGTACTCTTTAATCCACCAGCTTTGTATAGAATTAAAATATATTCATGAATACGCAGCAGTCTTTTTGGTATACAGGTATACTTTATTAAGATTACGGTGGCTGAACAGGAGGAGGAAACATGTTTCACCTGTGTGTCATCAAAGAGAGTCAAATGATCTATGTAGATGGACATATATACATATATACATGTATACATGCCTGAGAGGCCCCAGATTCTGGAACACCACCAAACAAACGAAGGAGCCCCTCCGACAGGTCAGAAACGGAGCTCTGGAGAAGAACAGATAAGGGCTTGGTTATAAAGACAAAAGTATCTAAAACTCTAAACCTGCCAGGAAATCACAGACCTCCAAAACTCATCCATGGTATTAATAAGAGGGGTAGCAAAAAAAAAAAAAAAGGTCGTAGGTAATCCTGGAAGAGCTGCAAAGCTCCTGGGCAGAGCACGTTAAGCCCTACAGTCCACAAAGAGTGGTGAGGGGAAAAGGGAAGAAGGCACACTTTGAATTTGTCAAATCCTCAAAGACACATAAATGGTTTCTATTTCTTTAGTTTCATCTATGAAAATGCCAACCCACTAATGCACCAATAAAGTGATTCCCAAAGAGCTATTAGCTGAAAACTTGGCAGATCTCAGCATGGTGTGCAGTGTGTTCTTAAAGGAATCGAGAAAATTGAGCAAGTGGAGAACAAAGGAAGAAGTAGCAGGCCGAACAAAAAAACGCCTATATCTACATCAGATAACAGTATCTGAAAGGGTTCTTAAGAAATAGGAAAAAATCCAGCAAAGACCTGACACAGGACCTGAGGGATGCATCTGGACCTTCAGCTGATCCATCTGCTGTTCACTGAAGTCTCATCAGAAATGGGCTCCATGGAAGGGTGGCTGTCAGGAAGCCGTTCTTAAGGAAGGGAAACAGGGAGAACAGGCTGAGCTGTGCCAAAGGACACAAGAAGTGGGCTGAAAATCAGCGGCAGCAGGTCTGATGGAGGGATGAATCCTCCCCAGAGCCCGGAGCTCAACATTACTGAAGCAGTGTGGGATCATGTTGGCAGAGAACGGAACAGAAAGCGTTCATACCAAATACTGACTTCCAATCTTTTTAGAATTTCTTTTCTTTTTGCCTTTAGTGTATTGTTGTATCTGTTTGCTCGTCTTTTGCACAGTACAGTATCGGGCCGTCTAGGAAAAAGCTAATTGAGTTTGGAGAATCCAAAAGCAAAGCATGGTGGTGGCAGCATCCTGCTGTGAGGATGTTTTTTCACCCGCAGGGCTTATGAAACTCATCGGGATTTAAGGAACAGTGACTGGTTCTTTATACAGACATTGTTTTTACGTGTTTAAGTCTTCGAGAGAACTGAGACTGCAACGGGGGTTCACCTGTCGGCATGAACACAACCCTCAGGATGTTGCTGAAGCAACACTGGTGGTTTAAGAGGAAACATTTCAATGTCTGGGATATCTCTGGGTGATCAGAGATCTTCTCTTCTATCTTTTATCCAGAAAGCAGGTATGAGAGCATAGAGAATTAGAACATCTACACATTAGAGAGCTAACTTATGTGATATGAACACCTCATGGAGCGCTACAATATAAACCCCAGAGAGAGTGGTTCTCAAATATTCTGTATCTGAGTACTTTATTATGTAGGAATTTACCTGGAATCAAAGTGAATTAAAAATGTTGGCCTGTCTCAGTAAGTGTTCCATGAAGTTCCTTGCCACACTCTCTTAAAACAGCGGTTTTTGATCAATAATGCGGTTGTCTTGTGAATTAAATGTATTGTAGCCTCTATGAGATCATGGTGTAATGTAATGTAGCACCAGCAGGGGGCAGCCCAGTGCCGCCCGCTTCTCATCGCATCTTCCTCTCTTCACCAAGACAGTCATTTGTGCTCTGCCCAACAATGGTGCTATAACATGCCCTCTTCAGTCTGTTAAAGCCATTCTCCTCCAGCTCCATTTTCTTAAATTCAAAGTGACCGTGCAGGTCAATAAACGTAACTTTATAAGCTGCGAGAGAGCTTGTCAGGAGGCGGAGAGGAGGCTTTCGTGTGAGACTGATCTACAAACCGCCAGCACAGGCACATGGTGGCAGGGAGGAGGACTTCCTCATCCTCCACACACACACACACACACACGTTCCTTGCCACGTTCTGTATTCGGCATCCGTGTGTGAGCAGGACTCTGGAGGGCTGAAAGTCACGCAGTCTCCCCCTTTTCTCTCCCTAACAGGCTTTGGCTCAGTGAAGCAGGGGCTTTTTTACAATTCGTCCCGACAAGCTTGCTTAACCACCTGCATTATTTAGCAGTCTTTCCTCAAAGGGAGCTCCAACTCTCTGTCTCAACCCTGTAAGTTTAATGAAAGCATGCACGGGGAGAAACAGCCACGCTTTAGGTCCCCTCTGTCAGAAAAGAGACGTATACCTCGAGTGTGCACTTAACAGGCAATAGTACCTCAGGCATTAAGGTCAAGTGCCATCAGATGAATACCAGCACAGAAATGTGAGGCGTATTTAATCTCTGTTTCGACAGATATTTCCTGACCAACTCTACATCCAGGGAAACCTGTAAAAATGAGGGCTCATGTCTACATTTCAGGTATTTTCTACATTTTTCTTTGTTCCCTCTGGCCTTTTAAAGGCCTTTGCAACAAACCTACACGTAACTTTGATATATACATTGAACAAAAAATGTCCAAACAACTGTACCCCTTACCAAAGACAATAAAGAAGGACAGCGAAACATCCATGTGAGATTGAAGGATTGGCTTGACATTCTGGGAAATGTGATGTTTATTTCCCATCCATAGGCTCCAGCACAGAGCCTAGGCTACACAGACACAAACAAACCATGCATGCTAGCACTCACTCCAAGGGTCAATTTGGAATCACCAGTTCACCTAACATGGGGGAGGAAGCCGGAGTACCCAGAGAGAACCCATGAACTCAGCTGGGATTCAAACCCTCCTGCTGGGAGGCGATGATGCCGACCACCATTTTCAGGTCCTCGGCTGCCCAAGATAGATACTGTTCTGTCGTGGAAAGCACAGCATTGTCGCAGGAACTTTTCTTAAAACCATTTGCTGCTTTCACTGAAATAAGTAAAAATCTGACAAAGTGCAAATTTAAAAAGTCTTATACTGTATATAACCAGGATCCAGACAAACTCCCACCTTCTCTAGGCTGGAGCGCATTTGAGATGGACTGAGAGGTGGAAACCTGTCCTTCGGTCTGATAAGTGAAAATACACCTGAACGTCCTGCTGTAATCAGCACACAGTTCAACGGCCAAAGCACAGCTCATACTAAACGATACATACAGGCCTTGAAGCAGAAATATTCAGTGTGCGACCATTCAGACAATTTAATGTTCAATTTAGTCTTTTTTTTTTTTTTTTACTATTTTTCATTATGCTGTCTAAACACATTTATTTGTTGGAAATTGTTGAAATTTTGTAAATTCAGTGAGCAATGAAATAACTCAATCACAAACCACTATTTCATACTTCAGCATTTTAAATGTATATTTGCTTTTCTAAAAATTGAGGTTGTCCAAAGTAATCAGTGTTTAACCCGCAATAGAAAAGTGGAGTGCTCTCGGTTTGGAGAATGGGGAAGAAATTCTAGCAAGGCGCTAAGCTCACAACTATCAGCAGGGACAAAGGAACATTCCACCACCCCCATCTAAAGCAATTCATACCTCATAATCTCATTGCAGTTTGAGTGAATTCACTTTTGCTGGCTTTTACACTGCGTCACTTCTGCCTCAGACAGTTATTTGCACTTCCTGAAGAATAGAATTCTGTCCGTTCCAAAGCAGTCAGGGCTGCAACATCGTGTAGCACCATGGAGCATGTTACTCGGAGCCAGTCTCTTTAACATAGACTTGCAGAAGATGCAGGCCGATATTTCTGAATTATCTTACTTGTTTCTGTGGGTTCTTTTTTGTTGTTCTTTTACTTGTGGTTGTGTGTTTCTGTTCTGCTTATGACAATATCAGCAGCTTTGTGGTTACATTAGCCTCACTGAATTCAATTAATAAAAGATTTCCACAATCCGATATACTTGACAACCTAGCACATTTAACAGAATTACAGCCATTGTAGACGCTAGCAACAGCTAGCTTAGTCTGGAACTGGTTACATTGTTAGCTTGGACCACATTAAAAAATTTGGCATAAAATATAGAGAGAAATTAGAGGATGTCCAAGTTTCCATTTTTACTGCAGCTGATGAAGGTTAACTGCCTTGTCACTCTGTTCAGTAGCTTATCTCTGCCAAACAAACTGTGATGCGTAGGCCTAACGCTTTCTGCCCTATAGTGGCGCAAGCGTCTCTGTGAAAAATGGGACTGCAGCCTAATTGGCAAGAAGAATACCTTCACCTTCTCACTCATGAATATTTATTTCATGGAAACCTTGAGCTTATTGTGTGATGAAAGACAGAGAGGATATAGTCTGATATTTTTTTTTATGTGTGCTTAGCTAAATATGTAGCTAGTTAAGTGGCATCCCAAAATCCCACTCACTTGTTAAATCCTTAAAATCAATTAGTTTTCCTCGATGTTGCCATTAAAAATAAGCAAACATGACTTTAACTGGATGTAGCTCCAAAGGTTTTTCCTCATTAAGTGAATGAGAAACTATGGAAATGCTAGTTTGGGCCTGCCTATCTCAGTCCAGCAACATCTAGCAGCCACTGCTACTTTTTTAGAGTTTGGGTGGTGCTCTGCAGATTCAAAGCAGATATTCTCAGCCTTAGCATTGCGAAGAAAAGAACAAAAACATTTCTTTGACATGTTAACAAGGTTAAAACATGACTTTTAGCACAGAAGTATTTAACTTCTGATAAAAACGTTTTTTAAAAAAGCAAGCCTAGCTCCATCTAAAGGAAATAATTTATCTAATGCAGGTTGTATTTTTTTAAAGAGTTTTCTCACTTCAGATTATGGATGTGTATAATCTGAATCATTAACATGTCATCCTGGTAGCGGGAGTTCTAGAATCCTGTTTTTTTCTTTATCGACTGACGAAGGCTAGCACGTTCCTCCTTGCTGCTTTCAGTATTGCTCATGCTTTGCTCTATGCTTGGCTACTCCCTGGCCATGGATTAATAATTAGCATTCAGACATAGGAGAGGCATCAATCTTCTCATCCAATTCACAGAATTATGCTAATCAGAGTGTTTTCCAATTAGAATTGCCTGGCTTTCATTCAGCCAGATCTCATGTGTAAACACATTGCAGCGGTCAAAGAGGGTATACGGGCGTCATGTCATACGGACAACTAAAGTGTGTGTTCAGGGTCGTTGTAAAGCTGAGATAAGCACTGCAGTAAAACTGGCTTAGCATTGAATAAACTTTTAATTCATGGCTTCAGCTTTGGAGAAAATGAATCTGCAGTGACTGCGATCAACACCTTCTTAATTCACATAGATAATAAATTTCAGGCATAAAGTGACCTGCCACCAGTGATGTACTGAGGCAGCTTGATGGAGACATGACTTTTGTACCTCCATCTGCATATTCAAATGACATTCACAAGGGAGCCATATTTAGGGGGATTTGAAAGACTTGGACAGCGATGAGTGCAGGGTTTAATGAGCTCTTGAAGCAGAAGAGTAATTGTATGTCCCTGTATCTGTATTGCCTGCGTACATCTTCATTTTCTTGTTTTCGTCTTCTACACGCACGTCACTTCAGACAGTCAGTATATACTGTAGCTTCTTGCCATCAAAAGACGAGTAGCAGTCATTTAGTCATTAAGCTCCATCAGACTCCTTCATCTGCACAGTCGTCATCTGCTGTTAGTGTCCATGCCACTTATCATAGAAATAACATCAGTCTTATTTTAACACCATTAGCAAACACGTGCGTGAGGACCTAAGTGTGTGAACACCTGCAGTCGTTGCACTCTGTGAAGCCACGCTTGAATTGATGTTTTCTGTTCCACAGGATGCTCAGGATGCTTGGGAGTGAGTCTCTCTGTATGTGTGTGTGTGTGTGTGTGTGTGTGTGTGTGTGTGTGTGTGTGTGTGTGTGTGTGTGTGTGTGTGTGTGTTGGGGGTAGTTATATTGATACACGGCGGCTGCAGATCCAGCCTCATAAACAAGCCTTGAGTTTTCAGGCCTGGGCTGCGTTCATCGCAATCTAACCTTGTCACACCCCATATGCTGGAGGCCGACTTTGGCCACCCACACGCTTCATTAGCATTCAGAGAGATGACATCTGTTGTTGCCCAGCTCTGACATGAGCTGATATATTGGGTCAGAGCTGGTTTTTCATTAGGATCACACTTTGAACCAACATGAACTCTCACCTGCAAATTTGATGAATATGATACAGTTTGACAATGAATATATTCACAGTAATTTTGACTTCTTTTTACAAAGATGAAATTGCATTTTGGCAAGGAAAACTGAAACTAATGTTTCTAAATTAGGGCTGGCGAGTTAACTCGTTATTATACCCGATAAATATTTTATCGTGCATTAACACAGTTTTTCTTTTAATTCTATTTTGGGGCAATTGTGCCTTTAATGGATAGGAAAGTTCAGAGAGACATGAAGCAGGGGGAAGAGAGAGGGGGAACAACACGCAGCACAGGGCCGTCCGATGAGGGACTCGAACCGGGGACAGCTGCAGTGAGGACTGTAGCGTCTGTACATGGGGGGCCTGCTCAACCCACTACGTCACGGACCACCCCTGTTTTATTATCTATTTTATTATTATAAAAGTCTGTTGCTCACAGGCTTTTATTTTGTAAAAGTTTGTTGCTGTCTGCTGTGGAACCAGAAAAGAAAGTAATCGGCGGATCCACCAAACATGGAGAAGGGTACGGAACTTTTACTCGGCCATTTTTATTTTAAAGTTCTTCCAGACGGCGGAGTCGACAGAACCAAAGTCATCTGTAAACACTGCCAAGTTGAATTGTCTTTTCAGCGTAGTAGTTCCAGTCTAAAATATCACTTAAAGGCAAAACACACAACTGATAGCAGCAAGTCATTCAAGGAAACAGACAGTGGAGCGAGGCTTCTACATAAAAACTACAGAAAGATGCTGATGTTAAAAGTGTGTTTGCACAACAAATGTTATGGCACTTTCATTCATATGGCACATTTAAAATAAAACTAAATGGTAAAAGCTATACACTACTTTTGAATTCATTTTTGGATTTTGCGTACAAATGCGATTAATCAGGAAACATGTGATTAATTAGATTAAAGCTTTTAATCGTTGTCCAGCCCTATTTTAAATCATTATGATTTTTAAATGATTAATAGCTTAATTAATAAAAGTAAAATGTTGTGTGCAGAGCTCAAGGAGCAGGACATGCTGACCTGGAGCTTAAAACATTCAATGCATCTCTGTCTGGTAGAAGGGCCGCATCTAAAAGACTGTTTTGGTATTTGAGTTGTTATAGTTTTCAATAAGATGACCTAAAACCAATTCCATACACAGCAAACCTGAGGCCAGGTACAGCTGGCGACTGCTCTCCTGCCGAGGCAGAGCTGTGGTTCATGTCTTTTTTTTCTTTTCTTTTTTGTCCGTTTCTGTCAGCAAGATTACAGAGATCTCAAAACCAGGTAATCCGCCAGTGAGGAAAGGTTGACACAGGGGGCTTGGCAAAGGCAGAATGCAGGAACAACGCCGTAATGTGGGCACAGAAAACCTATGACTCAGGTGAGGACCGTTCCAGACACACCAGGCAATCTGGCAGAAGAGACAAGAAGCCAGTATTATATCTACCTGGGGAGTAATGACTGATGGCAAACAGGTGCATGTGGTGGAACAGAGCCGCAGTGTAATCAGCAGAACACGAAACAGGTGAGAAGAACATCCACAAAGCAAAAGTAGCAAAATGGGGATGAAATCATTTTGACGAATAAATCAGGAGGTCAATGACTCCACCAATCTGAGTCTTATGAAAGCTGGTGGAGAAGAGCAGCACGAGGAACCTATTTGTCGAGTTTTTAGCATCTGCTATCTCTGTTGATGCTTAACATCAGAATGAAGTTACTTTATTTATTTTTTTACGCAGAGAAGTGGAGCGAGGACAGATCAGGACAATGCCATTAACACTCTGGGGTCTAATGCCCACCGGTGGGCATTTTTGACACATCTCCAAAAACACATCTGTAACTCTGTGAGTTTTTGTTATTGAAACATATAAGTGACACCATTAAAAACCTTGAAACTTCTAGTTTTCAAATATATATATTTATACAAAATTATATAGCTGGCCCTTTTTAAAGAGAGTGAACAGAAATCTTTGGATTTTCTGTACTCTCAGACTGCAGCAGCCTCCTAGGCCACACCTATCGCTATTCACATGTAAAGTACCAGGTGAGTGAGTGGCTATTCACAGGTGAGAACACGCCCCATTCAGCCAGCATGTGGGGGAAGGCAGCAATGTCCTGCCAGTGACAGACAATTATCACATGGAGAGTGACAGGGGGGTGGGGGGAATCAGGGGTGTTACACACCCATCTAATTAGTATTCAACTAAGGCTACGGCTACACGAAAACGTTTTTCACTGTAAACGATACTTTTTCTTATCGTTTCGCTGTCGCGGCCACACGGAGCCGGCGTTCCCACTACCCCAAAACGATAGTTTTTGAGAACGGGTTCCAGAGTGGGAAAGTTTGAAAACGGCCTCGTTTCGTTTCCATTGTTACAGCTAAAACGTTTTTGCGTCAGTCAAACGTTGACGCTGTGAGCCAATTTTAACACTTCTCTATTGTCTCACAGCGTGGCGTGACACAGCGGCGTGTGTACTGCATCGTTTCATCGTTTTCATCCGTTTTCATCTGGACCTGAGTCTTTACAGCAGCGCGTTGCCGTGTGGTCGCAAGAATTTTCGTACCCGTTTTAAAAAAAAACCTTGTTTCGTTTTCGTGTAGCCGCAGCCTAACAGAGACACTGCCTGGAGTTACAAAAACTTTTTTAGTTTGTGTGAAAACAAAAAAACATTTCTGACTGCACTTTTTACTTTTATGCAGCCAACACTTTTGTTTACAAGGTTCATCCTTCAAAAGTCTTGGCTAGATATATTTATAGTGTGTTTTCTTGCACTGTTTGAAGACCTCTAAAACCTGTTTTTTTGTACAGTTGTGTTTCCCCTCAATTTAAATAAAACCTGTTTGTATTACATTCACTTCACTCTCATATTGTTTTTTGTTAGGCTTTTCAGAATACAACCATATGTGTCACTTTTGCATAGATGTTTACAGTTAGTTGAAATACTTGAAAATGTCAAGGTGGTGACAACTGCCTCAAAGTCTCTGAAAAGGCCTTGGACTCCAGAGGGTTAATGGCGGCGTGATTCCAGGAGACTCCCACTATAAAAAGCGTAGATATTTTTTCATGAAATACCACAAGACTTGGTTTGGCCAATAAAGCAGGTGTCCAATAATTTGAAGATTGGTGGTATGATTCCCTCCCTGTCTTTGTGTTGGGTGAGACACTGAGCCCCAGATTCTGTGTGACAGGGGGTCCGATAGAGAAAAGAGCTTTGCAGAACCTACTTAGATTATATATGTGAGGAAAATGTACCAATATGGTGTCAATTACTGGATTCACTGCCTCTGATTAGTGTGCTGGCAGCCTGGCAGTGACTTTTTTTTCAAATATAGATAGTAGACCTGAGTGGTGCCTTTTTTTTCCCTCTTTCTAATCAGGTTTAAGTGCATGCCGTTGCAGAATCGGTAAATTCGTTGTCCTTTAAATCTCTCTCCTGCTCTGTCATTCTTTCGGACAACTCACCTCCTCCCTATCTTCTCCCCATCTCCACCTCACCTCTATCTGCTCAGTGGGCACCATTGGAAGTCCCTGCCTCCTTATCTCAGCTCATCCACCACCAGTGTCTAGACGCCGGGGGTCCTGTCCTCTTACTACTTTCATTAACACCTCACTCAGCATAGTGTTCCATCGAAGTCACCAGACATTTTCCACTTCTGTACATCAATACATTTTGTTACTCCCTTCCTATTGATCTGTCCTTATTAAACTGAGGCCCTGTTTTTTGGCATTTGTTTTTGACTTTAGAAAAATGCAGGTTAGAACACAATGGGCCTCATGCAAGAACCGTTCGTACGCACAGATTTGTTCTTAAATCGTCCGTACGAGTGATTTAAGAGAATTTGCGCATTCACCAATCTTTTCGTATTATACGTTTTCTTTCAGGTACGAACAGAATTTACGAGTGATCCAGACCTGTCGTAGGAGTTTCGTAAAATAGTCCGCCGTTATTCCAATCAAGTTTGCTTGACTAATGGATTGTATATTTAATTACTTTGAAGAAAACATAAATAAATAAATATACATTATACCCCATAATTATGCTGACATTATTCTGTTTGACTTAAATTGTGCACTAATTGAAGGTTCATTTGAATCTGTAACGGGAAGCGCAGCGGCTGATTTTCTACTTTCGGATGCCTTAGTGCGTCAGGCTCTTGGAAGAGACTGTGTAGAGACAAACGAATGGCTGACATCGCAATTAAGATTCCCAAGGACTGTGCTGCAGCAAATATGCAGCTTGCTAGAGCCACAACTCCAGAGAAAAACACGTCAATCAAACCCAATTCCACCCCACGTCCAGGTCTTCACCACCCTTGGATTTTTGGCCACTGGAACCTTTCAGAGGGAGATTGGAGACAGATCGGGGGTGTCCCAGTCCTCTGTGAGTTGTGTGCTCCCCTTGGTCATCAAAGCTCTCATCAGTTTATCACCCATGGTACATCAAATTCCCATACACTGCTGTCCAACAAGTACAAATTAAGAGGGACTTTCATGCCATGACTGGACTGCCAATCATAATTGGAGCACGAGACACATATACGCATCAAAGCACCCGTGCCTCTGTTGTGGAGCGCACTGCTTAAGGCCAGGTGGGTGTGTCTCGATACCTCGTTCATGGCGCAAAATTGCCATGAACGAGGGTCTCCTACAACCTGAATCAGCCCAGGCAGAAGACCCCCCTCATGGACCACCCCATCAAAGAGCCATCATGATGAGGCCACAACTGATTGCACGGCTTTAGTTGAAGTCATCGAGCGCCTGCCCATGGCGAGACGTTTTTTTTAAGCCATTTTCATATCAAACCATTTATTTTTTTATTTCGGTGACATGGTATTAACAGCACTCGTAATAACTTCCCATTTCTTTGCTTTAGCAGGTCCCGTAATTCCACTGCTGACACTGCTAAAAGTGACAGATTTTCCTTTTTGGATCTCTGAAAGCAGAACTTCAATCTCAGCGCCCGTTTTTGCGCCTTGTTGCCATTCTCATGACTCAGCACTCAACACTTCCTGGCACAGGAGCGAGGAAGCACAGCCTTATATGGTATCATTTTGGGCGTGGAGTATGCAAATCTACTATCCTCGTGCACGTGAACTTAGATACGCACAGGTGTGATTCATCATTTACGCAAGTTGTTTACACACTTTTCCCGAAGTTAAGAGCGTTTGTTGAATCTGATGTGGCATGTTCGTACGAGACCTTCTTACGAAAAAAGTAAGAGAAATTTAGAATAAAAATACGAAAATGTTCTTGCATGAGTCCCAATGTTATTACCACATTGCTCTGTAACTTCTCTTAGGTCTCCTGTGTATCTGAGTGCATTTTACTTACTTAGTTTACTTAAAGGAAAAGATCATGTAACATGCTAGAAAGCTGAAAAACAGACAAATGGTCTTGATGACTTAATTGTGGCAGGACAAATTGTTTAAGAATGCAATAAAGGCCTGAACTCTTTCTTAGCGAGCATAGACAAATCTTGAATCCTTAAGTCTGAGTCCTTAAGTCGCTACAAATAAAATGCACGAACAAATTTTTAAATCCTTCAGACCAGCTCCTATCGGTATATTAACTTTCTGGGGATATTGTGTACTAAAACAACGTTCATTTTATAGTAATATAAAAGTGAGACTTGAGGAAAATCCTCCGATTAGTGGAACTGAAAACAGCAAATCGTTAGAACTTCACTTGATGAATGACCGAACCATTGCTGTCCCTGCTAACTACCCTATCCACATGCATTTCCTCAGACAAACCGCAGCAAACAAGAAGACGCATCAATGGTGCATTGAAAATATTTTATTTCTTTTCCGTGTTATACATAATTAGACATTTATAGTTTTTATAGAAATAGTATATATATATTTATATATGTTTACCATGTGAGCGAACAATAGCAGAGTCATGCTAGCCCTCATGAACAGGTTTTATCCCATGAACATCAACATGGTTAAACACAGACGCCGTGATTGTACATAAAACACTGACTCTGTTATTCTGCTTTAAATCCATGCTTCTTGGTTATTCTTCCACATAAAGTACAAATATATGCCATAACTAGACGGCCCCATTTCTTACTACTCGACATGGGGCCTTAAGGGGGATTATTCGTAATTCTCAGTAATTGTTCATCCAGTCCTTTACAGTACAGTCATACCAGTGGGGATTTAGCCATGTTGTAGGCCTCAGTTGGTTCACGAAGATGATGTCAGCTGGTTTATGGTCAGGGTTACTGAGTCACTTGTGATGTTTCATTAGGACTAACTGCACTACTGGGACATACCTTTAGATTACTTCAATCACATAGCCGTATCAGTACTGAAGGCTAAAAGCATTCACACAAACATCTTACTTAGGAAAGATGTGATGGTGAGTAAGCACGCTAGTGCCCTGAAGCGGAGCGTAAATGCACACAAAGCAGAGCAATGACTGATGACTGATCAGATATAATTGGACCGCCGGTATACTGTAACTTATCAGAGTCTTTTACGATGCAAAGTTCCTTTTCTTGGAATGGCTCCTGTCACTATTTTCCCCACATTTGCACTAACTACGATACTTTCAAACCACACGGACATTTTAACGTTCAGACATCACTGTGACTGGACTGAACTCAAAGCTTTGGTCTGTAAACCTCCCCCTGGGTGCAATGATCTTCTCGGTCAGTCCGTGTCTGTCGCTCGCACTGTTGTTCCCTCTGATTCCCTGATTTGTCTCCCCCTCTGTGTGTGTCCGTCTCGCTCCCTCTCTTTCTCTGTTTCCCTTTAAGTCTCTCTTCGAGTCCCTCACTCCACATTTGCACATGCCTCACTGGATGTCCTCCTTTAGCAGCTGTTCAGTCGCCTCCTGCAGCCTGAGATGAACAGTGACTGAGCTGTCTGGGCCAGACCTGCCTTCTGCTGCTTCCCCAAATGTGTCGCTTTGGACCACAGCCAGCTGGAGAAAGGACCTAAACTAGTGTTAAAGTGTGTGCAAGTGTGTGTGTGTGAGAGAGATTATGTGTGCTTTGATTAAACGGATATAGGAAAATGACCACTTTGGGCTCAATAGCATCACGTCCACTGGGCGCATTTGTGCTTTTATCACCCTCCACATCAGGTTGACAGTGGCACCTAAAAAGTACAGAATCCCAAGTGTTTGCTTCCTCTGATCAATGACAAAATAAAGAAGGAATTTAGCTAAAGGCATGAGAGGATTCAGGCTAATCGCAGATTATGTAATGTAAGTCAGAGGTAAACAACATTCCAAATAAACAGTTCGTAATCATACAAAGATGATCAGAATCGATCACTCTATGGGTCACTCCTGAGATAATGAATTACCGTTGTTCTATTGTGATGAGCTCATTTGGTTTTACAATGGGCACACCGAACAGTATCTTCACCTTTCTTTTGTATAAAATGGTCCCAAACTTTAGAATAATTTTGTCTATTTCCCAATTTGGCTCTTTGCTGCTCTGTCTGTTGTCTTTTTGTCACGTCAAACGTTGTGTCACAGTAGTAAAAAAAAAAACCTGAGCAGCATGAAGCTGTGTGGATCAAACGAAACGCCGAAACAAACAATTAGCACGGAGGATCTTTAGTTGTCGAGTTATTTGAGTTATCTGATAAATCATTTCAGCCCTACTCTCACTGGTCTCAAGTTTTCCTTAACTTAGCATATTCACTGAAATAAGCATTAACGAGCAAGCTTTCGGTTGAGGCGACCTTGGGATTGAAAAGTTGGTACAGATCGGGCCTGCATAGTGCCTGCTGGTTCTCTGAAAAGTCAACCATTTGTTCCCCTCCAGGTTAATGCTCTTGTCTAAATTTGTTACACTTCCAGCCCCAAATGACACTAAACACTAAAATCAAGACTTCAACACAGTAGCCCACAAACCAAAGGAGATTTTACGGAACGTCAGCCGCTTTTACACATGCTACAGTACTAGTGAGGGAGCGGTTAGCCTGAAGTTTTTTCCTAGCTCTGAAAAGAAAGGAAAGTAAATAGTTTCCATTTAGATAGGTCGAATTGTAACAGCTTGTGCAATTGCATCTTTCACGTTTCTCGAACTTTCTGTAGTTTTATGCTCGACCTATTTGGATTGAAACAGTGATACGTCCTGTGACTGTGGTCGTCTAGAATTGAGCATAGCTGGAATTTAGCAGGCTAACAGACGTGACTTATTAACATCTGACTGCATTTGGTGGCAAGGCACATTCAACATACTCGTGGACTGTTCCTTTGTAGAGCAAACAGAATAAGGCTACTTTGAAATACTGCTTTAAATAATCTAGAAGTACAGCATATGCAAATGTTGACCTATATGTTAATTAAGCGTGTCGATGATCACAGCTGCACATCTGATGAAATCTGGCCCTGATCCTGCTCTACGAGAAGAGATGGAAAAAAAAAAAAACAGGACAATGAAGAGGAAACAAGTGGGAGGGGGATTTAAAAACCTCTCTATGTTTGCTGACTGGACTCTTCCCTGTTCGTTCGCCTGCCCCACCCGTGCAGAGTGAGCAGCGACAATCCTTCCAACTCTTTACAGCTTTTTACAGGCTGTCTCAGACCGCTACGACCCCGTTAGAAAGGAAAGCTTGCACCTCCCAAGTGCCTGTTTTGTCAGACATGTTTGTTCCTTAATTCTGCTGTTTTTTTTTTACATTGGTGGCAACCATGCCCCACCTCTGTCACCACCTCAAGTCGTGTATGCTTAGAGAAAAATGGCAAGTCTGCTCTTTTGGTCTCCGTCTTTGTTTGTAAGCCAGTATAAAACACAAGCACATGGTTACATTTGAGCAATAAACACTTTTACTCATTTATTATACTCTTTTGTAACAAATCCGCCAAACTTTTCGAATCATTGGGTATGGCTTTGCTTGTTCTTATCGTAATCCTGCACAAGTATGTGCTCATTAATAGAGTAAAAGGTGCCTCTTTTTTCTCACGCATCTTATCTCTCTTTGCACTGAGTTCTGCCTTTTCATCGATTCCTTCATTCACCTTCACCCTCTGATCTATTTTTCCTTACTTATTTACCAGGTAAAGTGTTCATTCCAGCCAGTCTGAGACCAAGAGGTGATAAATGAGCAGAAGAGCGAGGGATAGGCAGTGGGCCGGGGCCGAATAGGAGAGTGAACAGCTGATGCGGAGCAGGAGAAGGCGGCTAACGGGAGTCTGAGAGTGGCTATAATGAGAACCAGGGGAGCTGGGTTGGGGGTGGACAAGAGCGTTGAAGGAGAGAAACAGGGAAGGGTGGAGAGATATATGAGGGAGAGAATTGCGACAGAGTGATAGAAAGTGAGGGTGAAGTGATAAATGGGCAAATGAAGGAGGATGAGGGTGGCTGGAGATTAAGGAGGAAAGAGGAGGCTGATGAAGGAGGAAAGGATGAAAAATGGGTGGCAGGGTGAGGCGCGTTCGCCGAACTGGTGACTGAGCTGAAAACGAAAGGCACAGATCTGTGTTTAAACAGGCCAGGCCTTAAATCCAGCACGAGTGCGCGCGCATATGGGAGTGTGTGCGAAAATGATTAGCAGTCATCTCAACCAGCGAAGCACTCAGGCATTCACTCATTATCTCTAAAAAGAGAGCAGCTCTGCTGAGTTAAGCCTTGGAGCTTTTTCTCTGTCTGACGTTTTGACTGAATTCAACTGGTTGTCGGGCACGGATAACACTACTTAATTGAACAGGAAGTCTGAAAGGAGATAATGAAGCCTTATCTTTAGCTAAGTAATTCTGATTAAATCCTCTGCTCCTTCACATAAAACCCTTGATGAAGCGGTAACTGAATAAGTGGGAAGGTTACTCTACAACTCAAGGTTTTCCATGAGTGTCGAGTGTGGAAGTAATAACGATTTCCCCCATTTTCTGATAAACTATTCCTTTTCCATTTTGAGGAGGAGGTTTTTTTTTCTACATTATCTTTGAGGTTCCAAATCCAAAGAAGAGTGTGTAACCGACAATCTGCTCTCTTGCTTCTTTGCGTTGGCAAAGACGCAAACCTTTAAAACAGGCATACAAATGTCCAGTTTCCAGGGTCCAAAAACGCTCTGTATTTCCCTAAAATAGCCGGGCTATTTGGACTATTTTCAGTGGTGGATTAATACACGTTTGATGTGGTACTGAGTTCTTGCAGCAGCAGCAGGATGCTGTGGGAATTGCTCAGAATAAATGACAGCCTACGTCTGTTATATTGCAGAAACTTGTCACTCTGGTACCTTAATATAGGCTTTTATCGAACAATAAAGCTCTCTGGCACAGAGGGAAACACAGTACATACCAACAGGATTTGACTATGATATATATACTGATATGTTGGTGGGATTCCTTGCTGGTTTGGGGTAAATAAAATAATCTCTTTCTTTATAAAATACCTTTTATACAGGGCGTCGTCACATGCAGCTTGATGAGCCCGAATCATCATTTTTAGGGGTTGACCTAAAATATATTGCGAACCACTTTTGGTTGTAAGAGAAAAACGTCAGGCAGCATTGCAGGTAAGGCATCAGACAGCTGTCGAATATGCTTTTGTCGTTTTAAGAGTATTGTTTCTTTCTTTTAATTTGGATAAATCTCATCTAGTGTCATATATAAATATACTATTGTTCTATATATTTTGTTTTATCACACATCTGGTCCATCGAGGTGGTACACATGGTTGGCAGGTTGGCTGACCAAAATTACCAAAAGCCTCTTTAGCTACTTTACATCTGCATTCGGCCCATTTTTCTCCAAAAAAGTTTCCAAAAAAGTTGAGTTGCTGTGTAAAAAAAAGCATTCTTGAACCCATGTAGTGATTTCCATGACAGAATCACGACTATTTTGAACAAAGTGTCACCTGAGGGCATGAATTTCGCAGGTACCGAATTTATTTTGTCACTTGGCCACTGATGTGTCTCCAGATTCCCAGAATCTTTACAACCTTACAATTTTACATCGGGGAACGTTATTCTGAAATTGCTCCAGTTTCAAGATGCAGTCTTCTGCACATTTCTTAACCTCTGCCCATCTTTACTTCTTAGAGACTCTGCCTCTCTCAGGAGCTCTTTTTATACCAAATCATGTTACTGACCTGTTAGCATTTAGCATAATTAGGTGCTGAAAAGTCCCAACTTTTCGAGATGTCTTGCTCATATCAAATTCAAGATGAGCTTATATCTAGTAAAATGTCTTACTTTCAACATTCAATATGTTTTTTTTAATGTTTGGTTGTAAATAAAATGTTAGTTTAAGAAATTTGCAAATCATTGCATTCTGTTTTCATGATCATTTTACATAGCGTCCCAACTTTTTTCGAATTGTGTTCACACTTACAATGTACAGTCACACAGGGGTTTCGAGACATGATTTAGCCACACAGCTAAGTGCGTTATCGCTGGGCCTCCACTTCCTGGTATTCCTGTTGGTGGTCTGCCAAACCACAAAGGAAACCCAGCCAAACTCAGCCCACAGTATGCATTATATTAGGGATGATGCCACATATATATTCCCTCCACATCCTGCTGCAAAATACAGACAGCATATGGTGCTCAATATTCAGTGATGAACAGTGAAGCCCAGTGTGATTCTAAATCCAGCCATGCTACTCATCTAAAAAGTTTTCACTGATGCGTGCCTCTGGGTTTCAAAGCTGGAAGTTGTTTTTATTCATTTGATGTGGATTAGAGACTGCTGGCCAATCCTCAAACTCTTCCTTGTTCATAGCTGCATTCGATCATTGTCACCAACCCAAAATGTGGTAGGTGCAAAGAGCGAGCCAGGTTTTTCTCCCTGAACGCATACACGGGTTGGAAGTGCCAGATAGTGTGGCGAGAGAAGAGAGGCATCATTTAGTTGATGACAAAAAGAAAGAGAGAGAGATCAAGGCAGGAGACAGAACTCATCGTGCAATACTTGTGATCCAACAATAAAATCATACCATAAAAGATCAGGATTTTCAGGGATTCAAGCAATCACAATAGGAGGAGCACCAAACAGGAATGTGCTTATAAGAGAAACACCGACACATAGAGACAGGGAGAGACATGAGCTGCTACACAGAGGGCTGTAATAAAGACAGAAAGGAGGTAATGCAGATGGACAGATAGAAAAAGAGAGAGTCCTTGGTTTAAAACAGAGCTTAGCTTGTTTTGTTGTGTGCTGACTGGTACCTGGACCAGTGAAACTTGCGTGGCAGCCAAAGTTTCCGCCATCTCTGCGATCCATATGTGAAGTTGACATTCATGTTTGATGATCAACTCCAGGGATTCCATGCCAATAATAAGAGGAGTAACCAAAATGTACGAATCAAGCAGTTCTCGTCAAGAAGAAATTGACCAACAGCCATTTATGTCTCCTGTCTGTATCGTCTGGAAAACCAGTTTTGGTTGCAACAAAAGAAAAGTTTTATTCTGCTTGGAGCCGGTGATTCTGCAAGTTCAGGGTTGTCTACGTTGTAAATGTAGAGTTCTCCATTGTGTCAAGAAGATTTCTGTCGTGGTTTATCCGCTCTTCAGGATTTTTTTTCTGAGGAAGGCTTTCTGTTGGTCTCAGGGTCTGAAAAAAACACTGTTATTGTAATTTAAGGGAGACAAAGGGCAGTGACATTTCAGAGATGGTATGGACAGAGAGCAAAAGCTAAATAAAATCCACAGTCAACATCTCTCTCCCTGTTCCCTATTGATTGTTCATCCCATCCATGCCTCTACCAAGCTTTCCACTTTAGCATTTGAAAAAACAGTTTGTAGAGTAACCACTCAAAATAAATATTCATTATTTGAACAACGACTCCTGACTTTTAAGAAATGTAATCATATCACACGCCCTTATGCTTCAAATAACATCAAGTTACCGCTGTAGCTAGTAGCCCAACATGCTATATTTCACATTCCCTGCTTCATAATCCAAAAACGGGCATTTCAAGCTTTGAAACTGGGAGTTGCTCGAACATTTGACCATTTTTCTAATAATACCTTAAGTATGCTAGTAAAACTAGCAAGTAAACTGCTAGTAAAACTAACATACTTGAGCAAGTAAAACATACTTATGGTATGCTAGCTTTACCTGCCAGAGGACATCTTTGTTTATATTTTTAAAGGAGTTCCACAAATGACTTTTTCCCAGCTGTGGTCTTAGGCTTTGCATGTTTCACTTATTTGTACACTATGAGGATTCTACAGCCTGACAATAGTGAAGCATTCTTCTGTTTTTGTTTCATGAGAAATGACTGGGTGCGTGGTAGTAATGCGCTAAAACAAGATGGCCGCAGAAACTATTAGATTATTTATTAATCTAACAACTCCAATGAAATTTTTACAAAATCATCACACCTCTATACAAAATACAGTCCATTCTTTACACTTGTTAAAAAAAGATATTTGGTTTTTGAACTATTGACGCAGGGGGTACCTGCTCTAACTATGGACAATATCAACATTTCAAGTATGGAGGACTCATATAGGTATACAAGCAATGCAGAGGTATGAGGCATGATGTGAGCTTCTTATTGACGGTAGTCAGTCGGAATTCCCCACCTGTCCTGAGGTCTTAGGTTGGTTATTGCAGAAGGCGATGCAGGGTTGGTCTTAGACATTGCTGCGCAGTAACCCCCCTTGTGGATGCTCAGGAGTACTGCATTCCGAGGAGTTCTTGGCTTTGTCCTTGTTGTTGTTGGGCTCATTGTCTTTGATGATGTCATACTGACGACAAAACAGGGCGATCACTCCTGAGAGACGGATGGATCAAACATTAATACAATCCCAAATACAACTTCAAATCAGATACATTTGGGTTGGTATTTGAACTTTATTTCATTGCAGACATTATGAACCCTAGATAAAACTCTAGACGCCATGTTTTGTTTCTTTGATTACATTTTTATGTTAAGTTCCATCCATTTTCACATTTCAGGCCTGAAACTCATTCATAAAAAGGTGGAATGGTGAAACTTTAACAACTTTGTAATGTTGCCCATCCTTCTTGAAACACCTAAAAGCCACTCTAGAATTGACGATACCAAGCAATGAAGCTTTTTCAAAAGTTATTTTGTCCCATTCTTCCTGAATAGACATCTTAAAGTGATAGTTCGGAGTAGATTCACCCTAACAAAGTATATGCTATATTCTACATGATTTTTTATGAATTTTTATGTTGTAGAGTTGTGAATTTATTTTATCAATGGAGAAATTGAGCAGCCTTGCTTTGTTGTCTACAGTAGTAGATCAACCCTCATCTTACTTTGAAGCTCCCAGATCAAGGAAGTGACGTCGACGCAGCTTTAGCAGCAGAGAAGCTATTAGGCTTGTGTTGATAATAATAAACTCCTGGACTATGTACAAACTTCCAAATGCATCGTTTTGTGAGTACAGACCATATTTGTACTACTGTAGGAGTTTGGTGTCATGGCATATGATTTTAGTGTGGTAATTTTGGAGATACTGCCAGGGTCCATTAGCGCTTGTACTAAGCTATTCGGGATAACTCAGTAACTCGGCTGATGTTCAGCCAAGATCGAAAAAACTTCGGGTGGGCTACTTGGCTGGATGTCACGGTTCAAATGACCCCAGGGTGAATCTACTCCGAACTATCACTTTAAGTTGTACCAGAGTACGAGGTCATTTTCAGCTAATTTTTTATTTAAAACATCTTTGGACATTTGAACAAAAAAACAAAACCTCCTCAGCACTTTTATCTCTATGTAGTTTTCTATTATGTCGGATGCCTCTAAAAAATACGTTGCCTAACAGCAAATTTAAATGATTCAATATTTCTAATGTCTATCTCTATTGATGGGGATTTTTTTTCACCGTCGTTTCTTTTATTTAATGTTAACATACCATACCCCTTCTGATAAAGACGGGTTCCAGAAGTCTGAGTTGAGGTTATTTTGTCAAATGCGCTTTCAAACATCGAGAGCGAATCGTGAGTCTCAACTTCCAACATGTAGGACAGCTCTTCGATAACTCAGCAAACATCATCGACTCACGTGAGCCATATAACGTACCAAAATCTTCAGAATATGCAAGTACATGGACACTAAGTGGAAACTGTTTCATTCATTGCGTTGATCTGACACGGAGCAAGACTTCTTGTCAATATCAGCTGGTGGATGGTAGATATCTACTCCTGATGTGTCAATAAGGCTGATAAAGTGAGCTGGGACAGAAACGAGAAGAGTGTGAAATGGGCGGATGGAGATGGGGAATTGAATTTGACACTGAGACTGCCTTATGGAGCCTGCCTTGAGTCAAAGAGATTAAAACCACGGCAGAGGAGTTATAGATGCGAGAGCAGATAGAGCGCAAGCTCAGAGAAATGAGAAAGGGAATAATTCATGATGGTGGAGGAGCATGCGGTGGGTTGAATCCAAGCCCAAAACGGCTTCAGCATTTGTGCTTATGTCAGCCTCTGCTCATCTGATCATAGCAGTAACAAAGGGCAAGATGGAATATCTCCCTGTGAAATCCCCCGGCACGCCCTGTAGGCCCAATTAAAAGCTGAAAAACACGACTCGCCTCGTTCACTTTACATTTTTTTTCACTATCCTGTTTTCTGCTCAGTTTTTCCCTCATTTATCTTAATGCTCCAACTTTATCTCTCTTTGAATCTCTCCTCAGCCTCTCACTCCACTTACTGGTAAATGGCAAGGGAGAGCTACTGTAGTTATCTTTCTGTGTTGTATATACCATATAAAGTATTTAGGCCATGTTTGTATCACATTGCACTTCATGAAGTAGGTTAAGGAGGAATATTTATAGTTGCATCCATCTCTGAAACAGGGCTGAGATTTACCAAAGGATGTATTAGTCTTACAGCTTAAACAACACACAGACATGAAGTGCATAAACCTTGTTGATCCCTGACTTTTTCTATGATGAAAGCAGCAGGTTAAAGCTTCCTCGTATTCCACTACATATCCCAGCCTCCACATCTGTAATAAAGTAAATCTCAGCACAGACACTCGTGTTTCTGAAAGAATGTGCCATAAAGATTTTAATTTTGGATTTCCATCACCTTTAATTTAGACATTCAAGTTCCTCCCAGCATGACGGTCTAATTAGGGGAACTCTCCTATTCTGATGTGTTTAGACGTGATAGAACTAAGCCTTCTCAAATATCCTCCAACAGCAGGCCCGCTTACTTGTGATGTTCCTCAAGGCTCCACCTTTAGGCCCCCTTTTTTTTCACCATGTATTCAACCGGGTTTTGCAGGAAAAAGCTAAATAGTCACAAAAACATAATCTATTGATTCATGCCCACAGATGTGATTTTCATCTTTTTTTTTTTTTGCTACCAGAAACAAAAACAAGGAACACAGAATCACCACATTTTGTGAGATAGTCACAAAATGACTGAGCAACAACGTTTGCATTTGGAGGCCGAAGAGATTAGGGTATGGAACAACACAGCGATTGTCAAGTTGAACAACCACGCTTGATTCTCATCCCAGCCACTGGTGTTTTAAAGCAACTTTACTTTAAAAGATCTTTTTAGGATTCAGTCACTGTTTCCTTGCGCTTTTAACTGTTGTTTGGTTGTTGTTTCACACACTGAAAACTACGTGGTGAAGCTTAGCCATTACATTATAAGTGGTTAAGGTTAGGAAAACATCAAGGCTAAAACAGATTGTAATGTATAGCATCAAAATATCCTTTTCCAGCAGGACTGATATATCGTGTTGAACACTACTACAATACATTACCTTTAAAGTTGTGCTGGTTGGCTTGACAATCACAGATTTTGTGTTCTATAGCACCCATAAAAAGTCTTCTGATTTGTGACGATTTCACGCTTTTCCATGAAGACGTGCTTTTATATTGCCCAAGGGGTTCATTGTTGATAGTACTAAAAAGAAAAAAAAGTTTTCTCTTATCAAGCTTAAGAGCCACTTCAACTTGTGCTTGAATAAAATCAAACTTTCTTGATTTTAAAGGCCATGTTAAGCAAATTTGGAGATCCCTTGGAAACAGGTTACATGTGTTAAAACAACAGTTGCTTTAAACACAAAGAGCTAAGGCCGATCGCTATATTCTGATTAATTGTGAAGTGAAGTTAGACCCAAACAAATTTCTAATGCTTCTCTGTTCAGGATTCTTAAGGTTGGTCAAGAAATCAGAGCCCCATAATGCAGTGGAGGGGGTATTTAAAGCAAGTAATAGGCAACCCTAACACTGTGATGTTATAAATAGGCATGCTACTGTGAATTAGCCTTAAACTAGCCAAGGTGTAGATATGAGAGTGTTCAGACAGATGTAAGGGAGCTAGGTTATGGAGGCCCTTTAAAGGTAAGAGACAGTATCTTGAAATCAATACTGTTTTTGACAAGAATAAGTTGAAGTTGATGGAGAAGCTTGAGAGGAAGGCCAAAATTAGAGGATTGAATTCAAGTTATCAATACAGGAAATAATTAGGGCCTGAGGATGGCAGTGCTTTTAGGTGAAAGCCACACATGAGGATGATTAATAATGCAAAGATGGAAGACCAAACTACATTATCTCTATGTGCCTCAAGGATAATGTGCTGTCAAGAATGACCCGCGTTTAACCTTGAGGGAAAGAACAATGGAATTGTCAATAGTCAGCAGTAATCTGTCAAGTTTAGCAAGATGTGTTTGCTTTAAGGGGAATCTCAATCTTAGCAATATTTAGTTCTACAAAAACCTGAATATGATGAACAATCAGCAGTCAGAAAGAGAAGAAGGTGGAAGACAGGAGGGAGTCGCGGATGTCACATAGAGCAGGATGTCGTCTGCATAGCGGTGAAATTGGACACTAAATATATGTCAAAGAGTAAAAAAATAATCGATCGCAAAAGAACCTGAACAGATCACTGAGAGTAACATGTGGATTGTGATCTGGAATTTTACTGTTGAACAGATGGGGTGTGGTGCAAAATACATGTTCTGAATTAAGTAAGAGGGGTGTCAATAATTCCAATAGAAGGTATTCTCTGAAGAAGGATGTGAAATTGTGTTAAAGGCTGCACTTTGATCAAGGACCAATTTAGAGTTAAAATCCCAGAGTCAGCAGCCACCAAGAGGTCATTATAGTGATTTTAAGCATAATATGTCTTTCAACTTTAGAGACAAATATTGAAAATTATGCAGATTGTTGGGTCGGCATCAGGTTTCTTGAGTATGGGTTACTGAATCTGTTTAAAGTGATGAGAAAACATTTCCAGGAGCTAGGGAGGGATGTGTGATAAACGTGCTAAGGACAAGGCTTCAACCAAGTAACTTTGTAAAGGATCTTTCTGGCTATGTTTTCATTGTGGTTTTTAATTTGCATTCAAAAGATGTGAATAAAAAAAAGGGTAACTGAAAAACTTCCATTGATGCACAAAAAAAGTTCACTCACTTGAGGTGGTTTTTGCCTGTTTCCAAGGATACTCGATGCTCATTAGGTGACGTGAAAACACTGGCAAAAAAACTGACCACGATAAAAATGCCTCACCCGCTGTTTCTTTTCTCATCAAAAAGTAAACTCAAGTGATTGACCCGCATCTTCCCAGATATGATCCAAGATAGTCCCTGAGATAAAAGTAGCTCCTGAAGAATTCTTAATTTACCTTTTGTGGGGACCTCCATCACAGTTGTTGTTTTCTTCCTCAAAGTTAGGAGAACTACTTCTTCTACTGAATTACAACGCAGCCTAGTTTATTTGCAGTCGATGGGAAAGTATAACGTTCACATTTGTTTTCATTTTTCACAGTTTTTCAAAGATCACCTCAGATTTGCTTTGTAAATGGAAACCCAACTACTGGCAGGTAAAAGGTTTATATTTTTAAATGAGGATTGAGCAATCAAAGGCATATGTAGGTTTAAAACTAAAGGATGAAGAGGCTGAGGGAACAGAGAATCTGAGCGAGGAGAACTTCAAGCTGCATTTCTTTGAAGAGGTCGGTTGGATGGTGGTGGCGGAGATTGATGTTTTGCAAAACAGGGCTCTGTCTTAACCTACTAAGTATGTACAATATGTGGTTTTAGCAGAGAAAAGAACATCTTTACAGCAGTGAATGTGATCATCCTACATACAGAAGACATATAACATAGACATTCCAAACAGTGGTTTAAGGATTTGATGTGTGATTAGTAATGGGTGATCAGACAATTCCCGTTTGGACCATGATCTGCTTCTCCATAAGAAATTGTGGAATATGACTCAAGATTGTCATATGATATTTTGACTAATTAGCCAATCCCTCACTGAGTATACTCAAAACATCCTCAAAGCCCTGCAAAAATACTAAATACTCATCAAAAAATCAATAAAAGAGCTTATTTGCTCCCAAGGCTGTGGCTGCATATAAAGCCTGCGGTTATAAATGTACAGTGCTGAAAAGGAATTTTACCTGCCCACATGATGAGCACCACCACAATGATGATGAGTTCTCCAGCCCTCAGCTGGGCACCCTGACCAACCTCCTCCATCGTCACCTCGTCTGGAGAGAGAGCACACACACGCACGCACGCAAACACGTACGGAGAGTCAACAAAGTCCAGTTCATTGGCCGGGGAATGAATGTAAATTTGCCATTGCTCTGAAACCCTGCAGCGAATGATCAGAGAATCAAACGGTGTGTGACATGAGGGTGCAGAGGCCGCGTGGTGTAAATTCCCCTCTCTGGTCAGTGTAATTAAAGCTAAGTGAGAGCAGAGGTCTGCAGAGACTGTAAGAGCTGAATCCCTATCCCATCGCTCACTGGGATTCTCTTGCTGACAGCATGCTGGCAGCTGCAGCACAACACCAATCACAGGCTTAAAGGCTCGAACACAGTCTGCACTACAGCCCCTTACTCTCTGTTGCCATCAGAAAGCTTAGCAGTACCTAACATATCCCCCTGGTTCAACTGTACTGCTCATCTCAAAAAAGGTCTGCATCCCCTGGCTTTGTGCATCATTCAGCTAAAACAGAAGAAAGAAGCCATTGTCACTGTTTCATCTCTGCTTGCGTCTCGACGTGATGTGAATGTCCTCAAAGGAATCACTGACCACACACTGGTTGAAACAAGTTGGTCTTAAAGGTACACTGGACTACATATACAGCATTTCTACTGCTGTTAATGAAGCTGTCACAGACAAAAAAAACTCAATATGATCAAATATGTTATAAAATGCAGATTGCTGATTGTATAAGATGGCATTATATTTGGTTTCATTGTTGCATTACAAAGTAAATAAAACCCAAATTCATTAAGCAGGCTTTAAAATGAATGTTCTCATAGATACCGACAGTGTTCATTATGACTGACCTTTCTGATGGTAGGTCTGACTTGGTTTAACCACTAACTCCAAAACCTTAGCTGAGCTATTTCTTGTATTTTCAAAAGATCCCAGACTGATACGACTCGTCTGATTTAATATCTTACCTCTGGCACTGGGAGTATAAAGATAACTTTGTTTTTATAGCACAAAGCAAAATCCTTCTACTCTTAGTCTGCCATTGCCTTTTACATCACAATTGGCAGTGATGGCAACTGGCTGGAAAGGCCTTGGCCTCTGTGGCCTTCAGTGAGATACATGTGACTTCAGTTCAGGCTTTTCAACCTGATCCCGAAAAGCAGCGTCAGTGGTGAAGACTGGAATTGTATTTCGAGTCTCCAGTGTCTGTGGAGCAGCTGCGTTTCAAAGCAAAGGATAGAGTTGAACATGTGGAGCTGTGCCCCTTTGTCATCAGCTGTTCAAGGTAAACATCTGGCGTCCAAATCATCTGGAGACAAGACCGATAAAGTACCGAAAAAAGGATCGGCATCAGTTAGACGATACTATATACAATAAAAAATCCAAAAAATATGAAAATAAAAGAATTAAAGCTACCATAGCCCCGCTGCATTGTCCTGTACAATGTAACAAAAACATGCTAATATAGTCACCTGAGGGGGGCTTTCACTTTTTAATGCAAAGACTACCGTTAAATTCAAGTCCAAATTGTTTATTTGTGATGTTATCGTGGTTCACCTTTGTGCACGGAATATCTTCGTTAAGTTCTACTGTGGCAAACTGAGGGCTCTCTGACTGACCCCAAATGCTTTGTGCACTTAGAAAAAACTTTGAGAATTTTTTAAAGAATCTAAATAGTTCAGGATTTTAAATGAAAATTATTAGTAGGATAGTTAGAGAATATCAAGGCCTACAGATCTCATTAGTCGGTTAATATAAGTTGAGAGGTAACTTTTCCATAAGTCCGAAGTCCTCAGGACACAGCTTTGCCTGGATGAGTTCAAGGTAACGAGCTCCATTTCTCTATGGTCCAGTCTCCTGTTACCACGGTGATCCCTCTGAGCTAAACCATGAAGCCTCAGGCTTGACAGAAGGGGTGGTGGGTTTACTCACTAAACGGCTAGTAATAACAGATTACATATTTCTATCGGGAGGGCACACTTCTGCCTCTACCACTGTAGACATGAAGCTGTACGCTGAGGTCCACAGATACCAGCAGAGCAGATGAATGCAATGTGGGTGTGAAGTCCCCATGTCAGCCTTGAGGACATCAGGTATAGAGTGTAGATGGCTGACATCAAGCCTCTGAAGACACGGTATATAGTCAGGGAGGGGCTTATGGGATTGCTGGTGGTACGGATAAACTCCACCGTAAGTTTTATATCAGTTCAATGTATTTCCATACACACAATGACTATTTGTCTCTACATGGAGATTCATGTGGTGATGAAAGCCTTTACATCCATTTTCTATACCCCGCTGAATCCGTCGGCCGGGTTGCAGGGGGGCTGGAGCGGGCACCAGTCCATCACAGGGCCACACAGAGACAAATAAGACAAATGACCACACACGCACTCCTGAGGACTATGTAAGAGACACCAATTAACCTACATGTTTTTGGACGGTGGGATGAAGCTGTACCCAGACAGAACCCACACATACACAGGGAGAACATGCAAACTCCACACAGCTGGGAGTTGAACCTGGAACCTTCTTGCTGTGAAGCGACAGTGCTAACCACCACACCACCGTGCAGCCCGAAAGCCTTTACATAACGGTAGTAATTTGACTTCTTTCATAAAGCCCCAACCGTCACCAAATTGGCGAGGGATTACAGTGGATAGAAATTCAACATGGAGTCACGTTAAAAAATGCCACCTTAAACTTTTAGGAGGCAGTGTTGACTTCTTTGGGCTCAGAGGCATCAGGGTTAGACCATCAAACAGTGGAAACGTGTATTGTGCTCAGAGCAATCGCAATTAAAGATCTTCTTTTGGAAGAAATGGAAGCTATGTGTTCAAGAAAAAAGATGAAAAGGACTGTTATCCGCAAGAAGTCCAAAAAACAAGCTCTATGAGTGGAACCAAAGCAACTGCTCATTTTGGTCTATGCATAAAACAAAATCAAGCCAAAACTCTACTACGGCTGAACATGGAAGAATAACAAGCTGTGTGGAATCCTCCATACTGTATTTAAATGAGTTCAACAGTGTAACTGAGGTAGCCTGCTGCTACAGAGCAACACAGTACTCAGCAGACCAATTAAATGTTTAAACAGCTCCAACGATAAGGAGCCTGGTAAAATTTTATTGCTACAAAAGACGGATTTACAAAATGTTCATATTTTTCAGTTTCCCGTAAGATGTTACAACCAACTTAAAGACATGACGCCTCAACTGATGTTTTTACCACGTTATGAAAGCTTAAGTGCAAAAAGGTGACCTGATAGATAGGCTGACACAAACACAGAACAGAGACATGCTGTGTGTGGGGCTGTATTTCAGATATAAATACAAAGTTGTGTCAGGCTGATTAATACCCGCTTAGCAGAGGGAGGAGAGCAGTAATGGCCTGGAGATTTAATCAGGACAGCTAATGAATGCTTCCACCAACACACACAAAATAAATCCATCTAAGTCGAAACCCCTCAACATCGAGACAAATCGCCCCTCTAAACACCTGCTTCACACGCGCAGACATACACAACAACACATAGCGACAGTAACAAAGACCTTCGTGCAGTTAGGATTCTTTAAAAGTCTAATAACCGAGCAGCAGCAATTGACTATAAGCTTATGCTCACAACAAAAAAGCAATTCTTCAACCGTGTTTTAGTAACCTTAGCCTTGGCCAAGGCTTGGATTTATTAAGCTGCATTAACTTTATTATCAATCTAACTACAGATGATACAACCCTGCAACACCTGCTGCTTCTGTGGGCAAGATGAGCTACTGCAGGCCAGAGCTGGTCTTGATGAAAAAGTTAGCCAAAAATTCGAGTGATGAATTTGCCCTCATTATCGTTGTAAACTGGGAGAAAATGACCTGTTCGTGTACACTATAAGTGAAAATTTACAGGATTGTTGAAGGTCCTGATATCAAAGCAATGCCAAGAACTCGCAGCAATGTAATGCCGCCTGTTGTGAATTCTGAAAAACATAGCACATGCACGCACCGCAAAGACCACATCCGCCTGTCAAACTGCTAAAGTTGGTTTCTGATTTCTTTCCCCTTAAGTGCCAAATCATATTCAACTCCTGAGTTGGAGCTAAACTTAAAAAAACAACAGACAGTAGCTACAGTGTAGGACTGGAAGAACAAAGGCAACATATATGTTCACTGATGCTCCCAACGTTGCTGCCATCCAACTGCCTCCCCCAGAATGAGCTTGTGATGACAACAACACAAAGGAACGGCATTACACGGTCTCCTGCAGGCCATGTTGGACCGATATCTGATTATCAAGGTTCTCTAGGATAACCAAGCGAGTTAATTATTTTCTAACAGGACGGTGGACGCCAGCCCCACCCAGCAGCACAGAGAGTGAGGCGCCAGCTGTTTTACAGACAGAAAGATTTCTCAGTCTTGAGTTGTTCGTGTCCGCTTCGAAGCCTCCATGGGAGACTGGTGAACATTTGTTTCTGTAAAGGGAGACTTAGCTGTACCCGTTCTTGTAGCCCCGGCCAAAGCATCCCCAATGAAAATTAGTGTGTGATCGCAAACCAAACACTTTCCCAATGCACTAAAAAGCCAAGCATTAGCAGGGTTTTCGAGTAGCTTAAAATGGGTTTTAATTACACAAGATTGACATTTTTTTTAATATAAGTATAGTAACACTCTTCAACATGTTCCACTGCATTAGGGCCCTTGACAAGCTTCTCGATGTTGGTGTCTCTAGGGAATACACTGCACTGCCCCCATAAGTCCTCTGTTTCCTCTCTTATCGCCTTACAGCTGATGAGCCTTTCAGCATTTTGCTGGTTCCCTCTGAAGCAGCTGCATTTGGCAGCGGAACTGGGTCGGACATGATAAAATTTGGAAGAATTGCAAGCTGCTCCAGATAACAGCAGCCTCTGTGTGTGTCTGAATGAGAGCAATGCTCTTGTATGAGAGGTGGGGAGGGGTGCTCAAAGAGATTTCTGTGTTCTGTACCCATTGTGTATGTCCTGGAGAAGCATTAACAGAATATTAGTGCGCTACTGTTATTGTCTGTGGAGGAAAAGCTGATATTAAAATCTGTGTACCTGTATGTGTAGACTTGTGGGTGCCCGCAGGGGGGAAATGTTTGTTTACGCCATCTGCATCCCCATGAGGATGCACGATTGCTTCTCTCTCTGTTTGATTTCACACTGATGTTTGTGTGCTCTCTCATGCATTGCATTTTAATCTTCCTCTTATACACTATGTGTGTGTTAGTAGTATGTGCTCTTCTTGTAAAAACTACGTCACACTGGATATTGATACAAGTGTAAGATGTATGTTTGAATTATTGTCTCACATAAACTATCGGAGGGCTGTGGGTAAAGTAAGAGCACAAGGACAACTTCGGCCATAAAACTCGATCCATTTTTATGTCCAACCAAAAACAAAACGTCAACGCTCACCTCTTACATATCACTCCGCCAGTCTTAAGCATCACTCACATTACCTGCACGTAAAGTGCGCCATATCATATAGTTCCAGATGACACTTAAACAGCAAAATATAATATTTTTAAATGTAGAAACAATTAGTTAAATTATGTGGACTCAAAATAATGAACAATGCAAAATAAGGCAATCTGCTGAATATGTATTCACACCAAAATAAATCTCCTCTTACACAAGTTTTCACATGGAACCCAGAGAAACACTCACTTGCATACAGTAAAGTATTTAAGCAGAGACAGAAGCGCAAAAAAAATAAAATTTGTTTTTAAAAATCAAGAGAAATTCCTTGATGAAAAAAAAAGAACTCACCAGGACTCTTGGATGCCATCTTTTCAGACTCTTTTGGCGTTCTGAAGAGCACAGGCTGACTGGGGGGGCTGCTGCCTCCCATGCTAATGCTCTGAACGTGGACGATGTACTCGGTGTCCTCATCCAAATCCCACAATGCACAGGAGCGCGTGGTGGTGTTCACCTCCTGGATGAATCTCAGCATGCGCACATCCTTCTTCTGCAGCCGCGCAAAGAAAAGACGAGCGGCAGAAGAGAAATCCTCATTGCAGTTGGTTCGATTTGACCTTTTTCCCACTAAACATATAACAACATTCTGGGGGACCCACTTATTACAGGTATTTGTCACAAAGTAACGGCATATATGTATATCTTTGCCGTAAATTGTAATCTCACAACAGTTGGCTCCCTCGAGACAAATACTTTCTTCTGCCTTATAAGTAAATATTGGAGATTTTTTAGTGGCAAAGTCCATTTTCCCTTTTTAAGAGCTCAATTTGTACTAATGTCTTGGTTGACATTTGAGAAAAAAAGCTTAAACAAAGCCAGCTGGGTCCCCCCCTTAATGCAATTAAGCTAAAAGAAAGAGAGTGCTTTTCTGGTCATGTATAGTCTACTAGAAATGCACATTATTTTTCTGCTTGCTCAGGTCAATTGGCCTCTGCGAGATTTAAGATTAAAGCATCTTGAGGGCACTTCTATTTATCACACATTTAAAGAAGAGAATTTCTAAAACTAACTAAACTTTGTGTGTATAAAAAAGTTTTTTTTGTATATTTCATGTAAATCAGGGGTTTTCAAAGTTTGACACTGAACAAGAACTCTTTGGAACTATCTAAAATATGCCAAATTAGTAGGGCTGGGCGAGTTAACTCGTTATTAACTCTTTAATTATTTAACGTCAATAAATATTTTATCGCGCATTAACGCAGGTTTTGTTATTTATTTTAATATTGTAAAAGTTTGTTGCTCACAGGCTTTTATTTTGAAAAAGTCTGTTGCCGTCTGCTGCGGAACCGGAAAAGAAAGTAATCGGCGGATCCACCAAACATGGAGAAGGGTACGGAACTTTTACTCGGCCATTTTCATTTTAAAGTTCTTCCAGACGGCGGAGTCGACAGAACCAAAGTCATCTGTAAACACTGCCAAGTTGAATTGTCTTCTCAGCGTAGTAGTTCCAGTCTAAAATATCACTTAAAGGCAAAACACACAACTGATAGCAGCAAGTCATTCAAGGAAACAGACAGTGGAGCGAGGCTTCTACATAAAAACTACAGAAAGATGCTGATGTTAAAAGTGTTTGCACAACAAATGTTATGGCACTTTCATTCATATGGCAGCACATTTAAAATAAAGCTAAATGCTAAAAGCTATACGCTACTTTTGAATTCATTTTTGGATTTTGTGTACAAATGCAATTAATCGTGATTAATCAGGGAAATCATGTGATTAATTAGATAAAAATTCCTAATCGTTGCCCAGCCCTACAAATGAGCTTTTAGCAGTTCTCGCTTGTAATGTACACATGGACGTATGGACAACTACCCCTGATTAATTTGGTGCAGACGGAAACTTGAAAGCCAGCAAGCAAGTTAACGAATCACGAGGAGCATCTTTTCTAATTATTTTATAGTGAGAGGGCATTTTTTTCAGCACGAATATCAAGAATAATAAGATTCTCTGATTGGTAAATCCCACATAGAAGGTGCACAGCGTGCTCAGAGGTACCTGTTGGGTGATGGCGAATCCGATGACGGGGTCTCCCTCCGAGATTTCCCACGTCACCACTGCAGAGTTGGCCTCGAGCTCTCTGATGGTCACATTGAGCGGCGCCGACAGCAGAGAGTCTGACACACACACACATGCATGGCCAAAGGAAACAAATAAAACCATATATAGCTCATAAATATTCTCGCCTCACACCTTGTGATGGATACATTAGATGCTTCAATGGAAAGCTCAACACGCATCCCCCCCACCATCACTCTTTCTCTTTGAACTCAGTGTCCTCTTGCTCTCTCAGCCCACCTTCACTGAGATCTTCTCTCCACCTCCCACAAATGAATCTTTCTCCTTTCATTAATACCAGGCCCAATTAACCAAACACCAGCTACCGGTGCTTCCCTTGAGAGTCAGCTTCTCATTATCTCTTTGTTTCCCTCTCGTATATATTTTTTTCACCTTTACCATCTTCTCTATCTCTCTCACACACACACACACACACGCATCTCGTTAAAGTGTGACTCAGGCGGTCATATTTCTGCCGCCGCCAATTGATTTGAACATTTCTGCTAAAAGGAATGAATAATCCATTTATCAGTGTGTAATGCATTGTTGATGAGTGGATAAACTGTGATGGATTGCATCACTGTTCCGCTTAACTTGTTTTATTTTCTAATTGCAAAAAGAGTACAAAATGGAGTGTGTGTGTGTGTGTGTGTGTTTGGGTGTGAGACAGAGAAGAGCTTGTGTGTGAGACCAACTCAAGGTCTTCTATGAACAGAGTCAGAGCTGTATTTCCCATGAGCCTGACTTGACAGAGTAACGTCAGAGTCAGACCTTGACATTGTTCTTGAACACACACGTGGCTGCTAATGTACATGTGCACACACCAAAGGACACGCACGCACACACACACACACACACGGGACTAGCATTCAATTGTCCATTTATCTGTGCTATAAATACTCAAGATGGACAAGCACATGCACGATTTCCAGTTCATCAAGTTTATTTTCTTCCTTAAGTCTCCCCCTAACGCACCGATTTCTCCATAAAAATTTGCAGAAAAAAGCTTTACACACTTTATCCAGTCCCTCTGACACCTCTTGTTGGCATTAAATATAAAACATATTCCCTCGAACAAACATAAAAACTTTCAGCCATCTCCTCAGTAGGAATGCTCTAGCATTTGTCGACGGTTGGTTTGTATGTCTGTTTACTGCTCTCATCAGTAAGCAGCTAGCAAATTAGCATAAAGAGCAATTATAACATATAATATATAATATTAATAATAATATAATAATGAGCAATTACAGGAGGAGGACAAGACAGCAATAAAATGGTGAAAATTGGTCTTAATGCAGTTTGTCTATCCAGTGGTTGGACATGCAACACAAAATAAGCTTTAAAATTGCTGCTCCGTATTTGGTGAATGCTTAGCTAGGCAACTGTTAGCGATAGGGTTGCCAACTCCCTGAAAAATAAATAAGGGACACCTCATTAGAAGGGCCGGCCGAAACCGATTGCCTTCACCCTTCCTAGCCTGGTGAATTTTTTAGCCCCTTTTTTTGTGAGTGAAACAATTTTTTAACTATTTGACTCGAACCTGAATTGAATTAGATGCATATTTTTGAGTGACATGAACACCTGGAAAACTAATTATTATCCAGCAATTCACTTTAATATAAAATAACAAAATTAACTGAATAAAATAAGTATCTTTCTTAAAGGAGAAGTTCGGTTTTTTTTAACCTGGACCTGTGTCTTTATTTCACCAATACTTTAAGACGAATGAATGTAAAAATGTTTTTCCCCCTGTTTGAGTAAAAGTACTATTGCACTGTTAGCTCATAGTTGCCGTGTTGTTGTTATTTTGTAGCAGAGTGGTGCAAAAAGTCTACATGTCTGTTCATCATTAAGTGGTTTCAGAGTTACATGGTTCTGTAAAAGCATTCAGAAAACTTTTACTTGTAGTTGAGTAAGATTTGACCATGAGTATCAATACTTTGACTCAAGTATTGGAGTTGAGTACTTTGTCTCCCACTGCTTAAAGTAGTGTCGGCGTCTGCGTAACTGCCATGTATGCTGCTTTGTTGTCTTCCGCTATCTTCTCCGCCAGCGCAGTACCTCCTCGACCAATGGGATGAGCGTATTCTCGTGTGTGAATATGCTGTCAGCTCATTGGTCAGTCACCGAGCAGGACAGGGCCTGGGAAAAAGTTTACCGTACATTTTCATATAAAGCCCCCTGTTATCAATTTCCATTGGCATGATACTGACTATTTTTAGATTCTCACAGTAATACGGGACAAACTGCGTCCCTTTTCAGCTCAATACGGGACGGGTGCTGTTGTTTCTAAATACGGGACGATTCCGTTTTTCGAGGGACGGTTGGCAACCCTAGTTAGCGAACAAGTTTCCCAACTGACGGGTGCAGCTGTGTTACTGTGTTAGCTCAATTCTACTGCACCTTAGTGGCTAAAACACTTTGGGTCAAATTAATTGCTTTTAGGATGCTATTATGAGATGAATGAGAAATTCAGCCTTTTACGTATATACTGTAATGCTGGGCTAGAGGTGGATGAGTGTGCCAGGGACCACTGCCCCTGCCAGGGTTTATGCAGGGCTTGATCAGGGGCTCCCCTGGAGCCAGGGGCCGGGTCTTTCAGCTTATCACATACCCATGGCCCAGTTAGGGCAACTTTAGGATGATGCACTGTCAACGACTGCTTAAGAACAAGGGAGTTCAGTATTTCTTCAATTAGTTTCTTTCTGCAACAACACAGTTTTGAAAAAACGCTGCAACAACGGACAGGGTGTCCCGCTCATCTGAGGAACACTACAGCTCCACATCTGGGCAGAAGGTAATGTCCAACGACAGATCGACAGTGAGTACAGTCACAAGCACAATTGAGTCGAGCTACGGTAACAACCACGTTGTACTATTTAACTTGAACACCATCCTTGCCCCAGCAAGTTGACGCGAACTGTAGTCTTAATTAGCTGCTTTTCAATTTCTTACACATTTGGCTGTCTGAAAAAATAAATATGTGAATGAGAGCAGCTTTACTTACACTTTACTTTTTTTTTTTTACAAAATATGCAAAAAGATGCAACGCCGGAGCAACGCACCAAAGCCTATTTGATCTCAGACCCACATGTTTTCATACATTTTAAAAGTCCGGCTTTGGTCAGACTAACGCAATCATCAGCATTCTTTTTTTCTTATGTGATGCCAGACTCAAAATTTTTTAAGGGGGTTTGTTTCCAGTGAAGTTTTGTAGCAAAATGATTCAGCTGTGTGAAGCTAAAAAAAAAAATCTATCCTGAAATTTGCTGAAAAAGGGTCAAAAAGTTAAATTGTCAAGTATTACAATGCTTCACTTTGGTCTCAGAGGGGTAATACCCTGGCTGAGGCAAAAATTAACTGGTGTAAAGATCCACAATATACTTTTGCTCAAACCACTATAAGTTTATGAGGTCAGATTTTTTTTTAGACGCCAAAAACTCACTCTTCTCCTGTCCCACTTTTGAGCAGCTGCTGGCTTGTCTCGCCTGTCAGCCCCTCTGAAGGCAGTCTGCTGCAGGTAAGACACAGGCTGCTCGTACCTTTACACGAATCCTCTTTGAACGCTTTTACTTTGGATATGTGTGTATGTGTTTGCAATCTGATTATGCAACATTGTTTTTACTGTCTGTGTTTACCTGCCATGATTACCAGCAGAAACTGCTGCCTGACACCTTTTTTTTTTGGAAAACACATTGTCAGCCCTTTGAAATATTGAGCTCCCAGCCTCAGACCTGCTCAGACAATAACTGTATTGCAAGAAGAATGCAATCTCACTGGAATCACTGGAATACAGCCTAAAAGAAACAAGTCTCCATATGCTTTACATCCACTGAGCATTTCTTTGGTTGAAATGAGAAATTAATGTCTGGGCTTTACGGCATTAACAAGTTTGTAATTGTTTTTCTGTGCCATGACTGCATATATACCCCCTTCTCATCAAACATAAAGCTATTGCACATGCAAATCGAAGCTTAATTGGATATTTTATGCTTGTGCATTACACCGCTCCCTTTACGATGTCCTACAAGCATCTTGTTGGCAGCATACGGCCTGTGTAGAGGGAATGCGCGTGATGTCATCAGTCATGTGACTGTACTCCTGGTTACAAAGTGTTTGATGGCTGGAGATTTTTTGACTGGAAAACACGAAACATACGTCTGGATTAATGAGGAGCTGTTGTGCAGCTGACTGTACCATCAATTTCAATTCAATTCAGTTTTATTTATATCGCGTCAAATTACAACAAATGTCATCTCAAGACACTTCAACAATACAGTCCAATTCGAGCCAATTGGAGTTCAATTCATTGTGATTATAATCCAATCAAATCCGATTAATTAAATTCAAAATGAGTCCAATTAAGACATACAGAGCCAATTTCCTAGCTAAGGAAACCAACAGATTGCACCGCAGCTTCTCTTCAGTCCAATCTCCCGTCCTGAGCGTGCCTGAGGCGAACGTGGAAAGGAACGACTCCCTTTTAACAGGAAGAAACCTCTGGCAGAACCACTCAGGAAGGGCGGCCTCGACCAGCTGGGGGGTTTTTCAGAAAAAAATGTGGGTTTTCTTTTTCACAAAATTCTCAAAAGCAAAGAGAAGAGAACCAAAAGGATTTCTGACAGAGACAACTGCGATCCAGGCGCAGACACGTGGATTTGCAACAAACACTTTGTGTTCAACGTGTTGTGATTTTTGAGTAAAAACAATCAATATCATTACGATGGTATTTTTTACAACATAATAAAAACTGGAGACACTATAATCGATTTAGCATCTCTCGTTTATGTTTTTGAATTTGATGGAGAAAAACGTGGAACAACACTCCTTTTGGCCTGTAATTTGGACGAGGGTTCGATGTTAGCTAGTAAGGATAACCTTAGAGGTAGCCTAGCAAGCCAGACCCGTACAGCAAAAAGCAGTACATAGCCCCGGAGCAAATTCCATTTGCGGCCGCTAGGGGCGTCTAGATTTCTAGGCTACCTTAGAGGAACAATAACAAGTCATTTCTGTAAGGGAAATTTGTACACAAAGTGACTTGAAATACAAAGTTTGCTCCAAATCTGTTCAAATTAAGTTTATTATTGACGATTAGATGGATGGTTAAATCACACTCCTAATCTGCCTTTATAACCCCCTACTTCAAAAGTCAAATACCATGAGGGGCGGCCGTGGCTCAGTGGTTAGAGTCGGTCGTCCAATAACCGGAAGGTTGGCGGGTTTGATTCCCACTCTCGCTACTCAAAAAACTGACCCCTGGAGGGGTGTCCGTCCACCTCCTTGTCACAGCTGGGGTGCCCTTGAGCAAGGCACCGTCCCCCCAATGCTCCCTGGGCGCTGCGAACGGCTGCCCACCGCTCCAAGGTTGGCATCTGTCTCATGAGTGTGTGTGAGTGTGTGAGCATGTGCATGTGTGTGTCAACAGGTGCCAACCTGGAT
This sequence comes from Odontesthes bonariensis, assembly GCF_027942865.1. Taxonomy (NCBI): domain Eukaryota; kingdom Metazoa; phylum Chordata; class Actinopteri; order Atheriniformes; family Atherinopsidae; genus Odontesthes; species Odontesthes bonariensis. Next base: position 5,119,884 of record NC_134523.1, on the reverse strand, counting down.
GGGTTCAAAGCAGAGGTCAAATTTCATGTGTATGCATGACAAATAAAGCTGATCTTAATCTGATAAAGTGGGAAAAAGCTTGAGAATTGCAGAATTTTTGCAGCACAGAAATTAGGTACATATGAACATGAGGATATCTGTCCAAATGTTAATGTTCATGATCCACAGATAAATTGGCAGGTTGCAAAGATCCCAATCGAGGCCAATTGGTTCATTCATTTCGTGCTCACTGGGTGCATTTCTCCTTTTCTCATTGTGGTGATCAATAAACTCTGAGCGGCTTCTGAAGGCCCTGTGTGCAGCGTGCACCCAAACACTGTGTGATCCATTGCTGTGACTCCCCGTTTGACTAGATGTTTTCTCACTGTTTATCTACCGGCGCTCACACAGAAACATTCCAACACCAGCGAGGGATTCCCATCCATTCTGAAGTCGTTTGCTGCCAAACGAGCCAAAAAAAGATGGCTGCAGAATTACAGAGCTCTCCCTGAAAAAACTACACTCATCTCCAGCCTCAAGAAAAGCCAAACAAAGGAAATCTCTGCAGGCTCAGATAAAGAGCACACAATCTTATCAACAAGAGTGGGGCTTTTCAGACACCTCTCTGTCATCTCTTAGCTTATCATCAGGACACAATGGAACCAAGATCTTACACCTGAAATGAAGTTTCTTCTTGAATGTAACCTGATCCAACCTGTGCGATATGCTCTGATATTGGGGCTTAAAATAGGTGTAACTCATTCTTGTTTTCTAGCCTTTCAGAGCACTGATGGATGGTGAAGCTGGGGAGCACACTTAAACCCTTGGGGGAAAACAAAAGGTCATTTTACCTAATTGATAACAATCTTGTTGCCAAAAAAAAAAGAAGATGCAGATTGTGAAACCAGAGTTTTCTAGCCCACTAAGATGATTTCAAATGTCTTGTTTTGGCCAGACATCAGAAAAAAAGTGACATATGTTCTTATTTAAAAGGCCAGAAAGTGTTAATCGTGATAAACTCCTGAGTTTCATCAACCTGAGCGGAGTTTGATCTTCTTTTAGCGCACAATCTGGGCATTTCACTTGAGCCACAACGTGTCAAAAAATCCCATTCATTTCTAGAATTGCTCCCAAAACTGGGGTGAAAGTCCAATCTTAATGCAGTATCAGATTATTTTGTGTCAGCCATTTTTTTTGGCATTACAAAGCTCACTGTTTACCAGCTCGTGCAAGTGTGTTAATGCAGATGAAAGCACAGACACGCAGCGCACGTCCAGGTTTCACGTCAGTTTCCAAAGGCATGATCTCCGTTAAAACGCACAGCACACATGACATCAGACGGCTGTGGTCATAAAACTACACAACGGCATGTGTCTGACAAGCGCGTACACCCCCTCCCCTGGTTGTTTACCTGCGATCATCGCTCATCAACCTGTGGTACAACTCACCGGCACGGACGGAGGACACCGAGAGCAAGCCCAGCAGGAGCAGCAGCACCGCCGCAGACGAGCCTGGTTTAGCCATCCTCCTGCTAATTCTAGAGAGGCTTCACATCCTGCGCGGCCCATTTATGTCATCGCATTTAAAGCGAGGAAAACGAGCATCCCTGTTGGGGGTACCGGAGAATGGACTTGTTGTGCCGGGAGACGAGGCTCTCTGGAACTTAGAGGCTGCAGCAGCAGAGGCGCAACAACAGCCAAAGGAAGAGGAGGAGGAGGATGAGGAGGAGGAGGAGGAGGTGGTGGGGGCGTTCAGAGGAGAGCGGAGTGACTGGGTGGAGGCTGCTGCTCGATGCCGTGCCCTGTTACCGATGGAACCTGAGCGGAAGGCGCTCAGACCACCGGCTGCTGGTTGGAGAGGTTGTTACTTCGAGGAGAGCGCAGCGTAAGAGGCGTGCGCAAGTGCTGCAGAGTGCAACGTGCCGCCACGCTTTGTGACTGACTCTCTTTCTCTCTCAGACAAACACTCACACACGCGAACACCTGCAGCAGTCTGAACATCTGAATATCAGTCATCCGGATCCAACCACAAAGATGCCGATATCATCACTTCATTGATAAGCTTTGTAAACATTTTGACACATTTTCTGTATCCTGGCGTTACCTGGCGTAAGCACCCCACCTTTTTTTTAATCAGTATTGTCATTATGAATATATTTGAGTTATGGAGAGTCTGTTTAAACCTTTCTGTCTTGTCACCTCTTTTCTGACAGCACTGGCTCAATTGACTCTGGAAATATACATATTAATGAGCTGTTAAGCCATTTTTTGGTCAACATTCTTGGTGTGTTTTCCAATGACTTTTTTCAAAGGTTTATGTTCAAGATTTGCTTGGATCATTGATCAAGCAAGACTGTAAAACAAAGTTATAAGTAAAGATGCTTTATTGTGCTTTCCAAAAAAAAAAAAAAAAAAAAAAAGGCAGGCTACCTGTCCAGGTCTCGAGCCTTCCCATCATTCCTTTATGAATTGTGAAGAAAGGTTTTTAGCGTGTCACCAAACTCTGCTCACTTTCTGAAGCAAATCAAATCAAATCAAATTTATTTATATAGCACATTTCATGTACAAACAGTTCAAAGTGCTTTACATAAAATAAAAGCATTGCAGCAGGGAGTGGAAGAAGCATTAAAAATACATAAAAGAATATAAAGAGAAACAAATAAAATCATTTAAATTAATTTAAAAACAGGCAACAGTCTAGATAAGTTAAAAGATATTTCATGCATAGACACATGAGAAAAGAAATGTTTTTAACCTGGATTTAAAGATGTCTCCATTTGGTGAAAGTTTAATCTCCTCTGGCAGTTTGTTCCACTTGTTTGCAGCATAACAGCTAAATGCTGCTTCTCCATGTTTAGTCTGGACTCTGGACTGGACCAGCTGACCTGAGTCCTTGGATCTAAGAGCTCTGCTGGCTTTATATTCTCTGAACATATCACAGATTGTAAACCATCAGCAGGCTTTTAAAATCTATTCTGTGACTGACTGGAAGCCAGAGTAAAGATTTTAAAGCTGCTGTGATGTGTTCAGATCTCTTAGTCCGGGTTAAAACTCCAGCAGCAGCGTTCTGGATGAGCTGCAGATGTTTAATGCTCTTTTTGGGAAGTCCAGTTAAAAGAACATTACAGTGATGGAGTCTACTGGAGATGAATGCATGGATGAGTTTCTCCTGGTCTGTTTGGGAGAGGAAACCTTTAATTCTGTTGATGTTTCTGAGGTGGTAAAAAGCTGCCTTGGTGACAGCTTTGATGTGGCTGCTGAAAGTCAGATCTGAGTCTATCAACACTCCGAGGTTACCAACTTAGTCAGTGATTGTAAGCAGACCATATAGTTTCGTCATCATGCTTATCTCTCCATATAACATGTAGTTTGTGTATGTGTTTGTATGTCGAAAAACATTTATTTTACAATCTAGGGTTCAGAAATGGAAGATGGCAACATTTCATTCGGCAGTCATTTTGTGTAGGCCAGTGGCTACAATGAGATTTACGCTGCGTAGTGCACAGCGATATATAAAACCATGATTCTGTAACATGTAGACCCTAGCGTGCACTTTTAACCTCTAACCCTTAAACATTTGCAGGTGGGACCAAAAGTGAAAATACAGAGCAAGATGTGAGCTTTGAACTCGAGATCTTCTGCTTGAGAGCCACAGGGTACACAAGTACAAAACTGTATTCTTAGCCAAGTCATTTTCAAAGTGCTGCTGCCTCCTTAACAAGCTGCAGCCGTGAAGTGAGAAGGCATCAGGTCTACTGTAGCTCCGGCTTCCCTCAGACGACACTAAAATGCTTTTGGAAAATGACTCCTTAAGTTAATAGTGATATGGCCCTTTTCAATCCTTTTTCACGCCTCCTCCAGGAGCTCCTTTTGCAAACTCATAGTCAGGATAAATTGGCCTCTTCTGCTTTCGTTTAGACTTTTATGTGTTTCTCTCAAATCCTCCAGTTTTATTTCAGTGAAATTCTGAACCTCTTGGTTGGCTCTTTAGAGGATTGCAGTCATCTTTATTTCACAATGTAAAAATAACAATTAATTATCTCACTTGCTGCAAAGGCAAATTTTAGGTCAACTTGCACCATAAAATACAAACAAAATGGGTGAACCCTTTATGGAAAGGAAATAATCCTGAGTGTGACCTTTAAGTTTAGATGTGTCCCACATCTGGTCAATGAAAGGGAATAACTGTTATACCTTATTTAAATAAGAAACATGGACTTTCTACTGACTGTTACCAGGAGACAAAAGCAAAACATTATGCTGTAGGTTAATAAAGAAGGAACGGGGATTGTGCTGTGCTTGTTAAGAATTGAAAAAAATGGCCGCTGTTTGTCCCGCATTGTTGCAGAATGAGTTTAGTTGCTCACATGTAACGGGATCCTGGGACGAGAGTGGGCTGTAGATTACACAGATCAATACATGATTAATATTCCTAACAGAAGCCCCTTAATGTCTCTTTCATTTCAATGAGAGGAGACCAAGGTGCCACTCTCATCCTCTCCTCCACTTTGCTCTTCGCAGTCTTTGAAGGTTACAAGACATTTTAGACGACAACAATCATATCTCTTTGCTCCGCCGCCGACATTTTTATCACTCGACTTATGTTCGGATGAGGAAAATCTCCCTCAGGGGCCGCAGGTTTCAGCATGAAAAAAGAAGACCTTGACTATCCGTCTGTTGTTGGTCCCATTACTTATTTTCATGGGACATGATGCAGAGAGATTTATATTTTCTTGAAGAAATCCATTTAAAGGTTAATGTATTGGGAGCAGTAATGAGAACCTGTTAGAATGCTGTTATGGTGAGGATGTTGAAGGGTGAAGGAATCAGCTACAGAAGAGTGAGGAAAATTCTACATAAACACAACTGTTCATGGTGATCAGTAGGGATTTTGTAGGGACTTTATCACAGTTTATGTTATTAAACTACATGTTGTGGGAGCAAAATGCAAAATATACAAGCGTCTGCATAAAAAGTGTAAAGGAAAATGTAATAAATGCTGATGACCTTATGTAAAAATGTTCAGTTTTTGGTTGATATCGTTACTTGTTTGTGCTTTGAGCATGAGCTTTGTTCTGGAAGGGCTGTACTGAGGTAAAATGTTGTCTGCTTGAGAACTTCTCAACATACAACAGTGATAAAGTTACCCAAGAAACTCAGGTGGGTCACCAGGTCACCAAATTACCCATAATGCTCAAGCTCACGTGAATACTCTTTGCTGTTGAAACTAATAGAGACTACGTTATAGAATGCCACGTTTTAAGCAATCATTTGTAAGTTTGGGCATATCCTACATAACCCTAACACCATAGACTTTTAGTCAGACCTCACCATCGCTTGGCGCTATTTTCTCTCCCTTCGTATCACTGCGTGCTGCCACCTGCCGACAGCCGCGCCTGTTACGGTGTTTGCTGCTCAGAAGCAGGGGACTGCTCGCTCTGCACTTCGGTCTGCACAGTTTACACAGCCCGCAGTGATACGAAGGGAGAGAAAATAACACCAAGCGATTGTGAGGTCTGACTTTTTCCTGGACAACGATTTTGTGATGCAAATGTATTACTCTTTTGAACGCATATTGTTTTGAGAAGCAAAACGCTTTATTTTTTAAACCCCAGCCAACTAGCCGGACTACCTTCATCAACGCCAAAACGAGGCTGGAACTCGGCTCACAGGACGCAGCGGGGGGTAAGTCAATGTTCATAAATGATATTGCTAATATGGGATGTCATACAGCTTCATGTCAAAAGAGGCGAACTATCCCTTTTAACTCCACTTTCAGTCAAAGAATTAGGACAGGTACACCTGACCTACCTTATCAATGAAACACTGTAACACTTTTCTCTCGGTCTTTACGAGCCTGGTTGTGGTCTTGAGTGTGTTTGCTGCTTTGTGCATTTTGGCCCAACGGGCCGGCTATAATAAGTGAGGAAGCCATTTGAATTCTGATTGTGTCAGTTGTATTTCATAGCAGTCTTGAATACTAGACAGCTGAATGAATAAATCTAATGGTTGCTGTGAAGGTGTGTTTTGTTTCTGTTTGTGAGGCAGCATTTTAACAATGTAACAGAGTTAAGAACTTTTACCCTTTCAGTAATGTATTCATTTCTCTCCAATCAGTGTACTGTAACAGTCACAGGTGTTGAGTCTTCACTCAGCTCCATTCAATAAAAGGTTACTGTCATTTTTTTAATGAGGTGCCTGCATAAAATGCAAACAGCATGCAGCCCCAGAGTAATACTTAGGTTATTCAAGTTAGGTCATGACAGGGGGTGGCACTGAAAGCCTGGGTGTAAAATATAGATACACCTTTTTATGATTCATGGCAGAGAAGATTGAGGGGATTAATCCAAAGTCAGTGAGTCTCACATGAGGTAGATGGATGGTGAAAAAAGGTCAGCAAACCAAACAAAGGACACTGCCAAGCTGGCAGCAAAAGAAACCTTAAAAAGAATAATACAGCAGAATCTACCTGAAGACTAAAGGAGAACACGCAAAGAATAAAAATCCAACCAAATACCTCGAGTCAAACAGGAACTGGAAAAAAAACACAGAACAGAGATCAAGGCACTAAGAATAACTAAACCTGAGCATATAACAAAAAACTAAACTATGGTCATAAGTACATTAAAAACTAAGAAAGACGAAATGGCAAAGATTAACTAGAATACAAAAAAATATGTGAACTAAAACCAAATGAACATAACAAATTATCCACAAAACCACAAAAGACCCTACATTGTTTTATATTATTTTTTTACATGTTATTATAGAAATGTACACAGTGCAATACATCAGTGTACACTGACATTAAAGCACAGAATAGAAAAATAACGAATTTGTACAAAATGTTTGACTCAAATTCAGCAGCCAAAAGGATTTTCACGATGTGAAAACAGTCTCACGGAAGTTTGTGGAAGAGTAACAAATTGCACATTGATTTGTGTTCCGTGGCAGGGTCATTTAAATACCCGCAAACAGGAGTGCAGTCTCAAGTCATTTTGGGAAACTGTCGTGACTGAAGCGAGTTTAAATCTCATCAGTCTTATTTTCAGTCTCTGTTTGTGTTTATAGTGTTGTTAAAGTGTGTTTTAGTGTCCCACATTGAAACGCTTTGAAACGTTTCTGCCATTTAAACGTTTTCATCGCTTGATGTGTGACTGCATTTTTATTTCTTCATTCGGTGAATGGGGATCTATGAATATGCTAATCTGGCACAGCCCATATCTCTTCCCGACGACACACGACACTGCCTGCCTTTTCTACTCTGGCTGGGTTCATGCTATGCTTCATTTAGCACTTCTTATACTGGTAATTCAGCTCTAAATGGCTAAACCAGAGAGCAGTTCTTCAGAAGAGGAAGCTAAATTATACAAGGTGGAGGTAAAAATATCAGAACGCTAATGCACCTCACTATTATAATAATACTCCTCTCGCTTGAACCAGCTACTCATTTAATTGGTTCCTGACAGTGCTAAAAGCCACACCCAGTAAATTGTTGGGACTGGTTCTTCCAAAATTTAATTTACAGTATGCACCCTATATACAATACGCAGAGCTTTTTCTCTATTATCACAAACCAGTGAACATATCAGGAGCAGTGTGGGATGTCTTGCCAAAAGACATTTTAACCACCAACCTTCAAATTGTTAGACAACCACTCTACCAGTTGGGCCATGGCCATAACTTTAAATAATTGTGCTGGATGTGAAAGGACTTTAGGTCCAAAACTGTTTCCAGTTTTTCTTTGACAATAACCTGTTTATGAGGGGCCCTTCTCAATAAATCCCCCTGCTGGATGCTTAGCTTGCTAGCAATGCTATTAAAGAGTTGACTCAGGTAAGGCTGGATAAAAGCAAAAGACACATTAACCACACATTTCTTCGTAAACCATTATTTTACTCCAGTACCTTTATATTGAAGTTTACAGCCATCATATTGTATGGTTTGCTCTCCATCATTCGTTGAACGGGGGAGTCTAAAAGTATGCTGCCTTTGGAATTGAAGGCATGCTTGATGGGGTAGAAAACAGGTCTGAGGAGGCTTTAATCCATCTGAAGCTGCAGGGGAATGAGGAATTCTGCAGCCCGCTTTGAAGTAGCATTATTGCTCACTTTTTCCTCGTCTCCTCACTGCTAACCTCCACACCGCCCCTGGAGAGGTTTAATTACATGTGTGTTTGTGTGTGTGTTGGGAAAGAGGAATATTTATGGTTGTCTTGCAAATGAAGATGAAGGAGGATCACGAGTGAAATGGGGTAAGGAATTACATTAGAAATTGGGCAGAAAAAAAAAGACGGTAGAATAACACAATAGAGGAGACAGACAAAAATAAAGAGGATATAAGTAGCAGAGGAAAAGGAAGACGTGTCAAGAATGTGATATAGAGCTAATAAAATGAGTTTCAGCTCATTACCTAACTCTAGTCCCTCCGATGCCAAACTGAACCTGTTCAACTTGGCATGGAGGTGCCTCTGCAGTGTTGCATATGCCCTTGCACGTGTATGTCGCCCACGCATTCTGCCATCCTAAAGAGAAAAAAAAAAAAGAAAATGAAAATCCATTGCCAAAGAGATGCTGACATCTTACAATCTCCTTTCATTCCTGAATATCTGTTCATTTTATCCTTGGGCATGCATTCAGTAGTCAGGCTCATGGGACTCAAGTGATTCACCTCCCTAATCTCCATTAATGCGGGTGCATTAGCACACAGCACAACAGTAACACAAGAAACTCTGTTTATCTAAATACATTACTTACTCACCAATGGGAAAAAGAACAGATTTTAATAGAAGAAAAAAAGGGAACAAATTAAAAACCTGATGCATCCGTCTTCATGCACTTTGCAAGCTAAGATGAGACTGTTAACAGCAAGGCAATGCAAGGACATTCAAAATTCACGGTCAAACCAGTTGCACCGATGGCTGCTTTGACTTAAAGGAGTAGCAGAGGAAAAAGTGAGAACACAGATGCAGGCAGAGTCTCAGTCTTAGTTCTGCTGGACCTGAGTGCTGCCTTTGACACAGTTGACCATGCAATCTTATTACAGAGGTTAGAAGACTGGGCGGGAGTCTCTGGTCGTGCTTTAAACTGGTTCAAGTCATATCTCGAAGTCAGGAAATATTTTGTTGAAATTGGTAACTGTGTCTCAGACCAAATGGCTATGAGCTGTGGGGTTCCCCAGGGGTCAATCCTGGGACCCGTATTGTTCAATCTGTACATGCTTCCACTAGGCCAGCTAATACGCAGCTATAATGTGTCCTACCACAACTATGCAGATGACACTCAGATCTACGTGTCACTGACGGCAGGAGAACACGGGCCTGTAGATACACTGTGTCGCTGCATCGAACAGATCAGTGTGTGGATGCAAAACAATTTTCTCCAGCTAAACTCAGACAAAACTGAAATCGTTGTCTCTGGCCCACAGAAACAAAGAGAAAGTGTTATCAGTCACCTTGAGACTCTCTCTCTTAAAGGGATACGCCACCCCCAGGCCAAATTAAGTGTATCCCCGCATTCCCGAGACATAAATAAGTGTGTGGGAGCGTTTTCCTGGCGACCCAGGCATTGTCCGAATCTCACAGCACTGACCACTGCTTGGTTGCGCGTAATACATACATGCTAGCGTCGCCAGCGTCGCCAATCGAAATATTTCGGCCAACGTGAATTAATTTACTTGATTTACCTTCTAATTATTGTGTGAGTGGTGTACTTTCACATCGAGTGCAAATGACTGTATAAATCAACACAGAAGGCTTGGTTTGCTCATGTCGGTTTGGGAACTAGTTTCCGGTGCGGAAAACACAGCCGAAGCACACTCCCCACTACGTCATTGGGAATCACCACCCCCCGGCTGCTTCACGCTGGTTTGTTTGAGGAAAGCGGGGGTGGGGATTCCCAATGACGTAGTGGGGAGTGTGCTTCGGCTGTGTTTTCCGCACCGGAAACTAGTTCCCAAACCGACATGAGCAAAGCAAGCCTTCCATGTTGATTTGAGTCAGACTTAGAGAGACTGATCCATGCGTTTGTCTCCAGCAGGTTAGACTGCTGTAACGGCCTGCTCACTGGGCTCTAAACGGGCTATAAGACAGCTGCAGTACATCCAGAACGCTGCTGCTCGAGTCCTGACTAGAACCAGGAAATACGACCATATTAGTCCAGTGCTCAGGTCTCTGCACTGGCTTCCTGTCGCTCAGAGAATAGACTTTAAAACAGCTCTGCTCGTGTACAATTCTCTTCATGGTCTAGCGCCAAAGTACATCTCTGAGATGTTAAAGCCACATGAACCAACTCAGGCTCTGAGAACCTCAGGGAGGGGTCTCCTGCTGGTGCCCAGAGTCAGGACTAAACAAGGTGAGGCTGCGTTTTATGCTCCTAACATCTGGAACAGTCTTCCAGAAGATGTGAAACAGGCCTCAACTCTGACAATGTTTAAATCCAGGCTGAAAACATTTCTATTTAGCTGTGCATATGACAAATGAAAGTATTTTATCTGCACTCTACGCTTTTAAATGAATGAATTAATGATTATTTTTTATGTATTTTGGAATGATTTTATTTGCTTTCTTGTGATTTTATGTAGCTGTAAAGCACTTGGAATTGCCTTGTGTACGAATTGTGCTCTACAAATAAACTTGCCTTGCCTTCCCTTAAAGTCATGATAAAAGCCTGTCTTTTGATTCTGTTCCCTGATTTTATGGAAATATTTTCACCATCCCTCATAACACGTACATACAGAAAGCCAAGGGTGTTCATTTCATCATTCCTTTCCTTTTTGAGACGGCGCTGTTGCACAATCCTACAGTCATAAAAAAACATGCAACATAGGTTTTATTGCACAACAGAGATAATGTGTTTGTTCAGTTAACAAGGGCAGGCTTGATATACGACAGTGCAGATTATTTAGGGTGTGGAAAGAAAAGGTCACATTCCCCACATCACGCTAAAATTTTGTACGCTACTTAACTGTTCACTCTTAAGAAGAAAGTCCTTCCCATATTGTGCTACTTATTTCAGTGCAGTAGCCACTAATAACGGCAAAAAGAGAACAAGCTAGAGGCAGTGTTAAATGTTTATGGGTCAACAAATGTTTGGAATATTGAAAAAGGGAATTCCTAAAGCTGTCATCTATAAATGTGTGTAATCTTTACATATAGTTTTTCTACCTCACACTGTTAGCAACTGCTGCTGAGCAGCTCTGGGGCTCAGATCATGGCCTTGCGTTTTTGTGGGAGTTGTTTGTACTCAGTGGTGAGCGGGATGATGCTGAATTGGATCAGCGCTGCTGTTATCCTACCCTAGCCCTAACAACCAATCATAGTAAGCAACCTACTGATGCTAATAATTTAACAAAGGTGATGAGCAGGTCCAGCAAGATCCGGAAGTTGAATACGATTTAAAAAAAGATATAGAGGCCATGAGACACATTAGGTAAGAAATCAAGTGAGTAACAGCATCTTGTTCATCATGATAGGATCATTACTGCCAACATTGCGAACAGCAACTGTAAGGCTTGTTCTTGCGCTATTCCTGTGATGTAGCTGTGTAATTTTACCTACTGAATGTGATGAAGACTACACACTGAAAAAAACAACTCATAAGATTTACTTAAAAAACCCTTTGTAAGTATTTGCACTCAAATGATTTAAGTAATATTTAATGCTGCAATATCAAGTAACACTCACTTGCCAGTATCAAGTAAATTTTACTTACCATAAAACATAACAGTTTTGAAGATATTAAGTAACATTTACTTAATTACATCTAAGTTTTAAGTTATATTTATTTAAACAAATTAAGTAAAGTCTACTTGTTTTTCATAGACAGGAACGTCATTTTACTCAAAATTTTAAGTAAATTTTATACATCTGTAGTATTTGATGTTATGAAGTAATTTAGTAGATTTTAACGATACACTTTCAGAGTAAAGTTTATGTAGTATTTTTAGGTTTATGTACATACAAACCTAAGTAAAACTTACTCTTCCCCCATAATTCATGTATTACTTACTGAATCTTAAAAATACAAGGTAGAAATTATGACAGTTACTCTACTAGAGTTTAGTGAACTGTTGTGGCCCTATGCTCACAATTTGCTGGCAGATAAAACAATGCATGTCATATAATTGTGCTTTATAGTTCATTTTGCTTACTTCTGCAGCCATCTATGAAACTTTGAGAAGAAACATGGCACCTAAAATTTGAAAATTGGCGATGCCTCTGCTGACAGGTGGAAAATGATCATCAAGGGATGTGTTGTGATGCTGGCTGTGGATTTTGAATTTGTCATTATTACTTTGGCTCATTCTCTGCACTCTCAAGCCCAAGGTTGGCAGGCAGCTGTATGAGCGTGCCATGATAAAACCATTTCACACTCCCACCCAGCTCTACCAGCTCTCTAACAGCACAGTCAGACAAGCTACTCACTGAGCCGTACTCCGCTTTGAAGGCTCTGAAACGGATGATAGCAGCAAGAAAAAAAGGACACTGTTAAAGAAAAGAAGAGTTTTGGAGTTCCCACCTTAAATCTGAGATGACCAATCTGTTTGCTAAAAGTCGACAGAAATGTAGGCTAAACAGGAAGCTAGTTTGCTAACAATGGATTTCAACTTACAGTCGCTGTATTTCCAACACATTAAAAAGCACTGAATGGTCTTTAATTACTCCTATTATGTAACAAATAAAATGTTGTTGAAGTCTGTGTGTCGGATCTGTCAGTGTGACAATTCTTTAACTGGTAGATTCTTTATATCACCTTTTAGTTTTTTGGTTGGACTCGCTAGATTTGAGGTTGTACCAAAAAGAGTTAGCTAGTATCTCTTACATGGTACTACCTACGATGTAAAAAATAAATAAAGCTACTACGTAATGGAAAAATGACTAAAGTATCTGAGGGTTTTATTTTTCATATTCCTTTATTTTTGTTTTTATTTGATATTTTTTATAGCATAGTTACCCCAGTTAACACTGATAGGATCTGAATACAGAACAAGTTTACTTCTGAAATGTTATCAAATGTAAAATATTCACTCAACTCAAATTCACTACTGGCCACATCGTAAAAGTATTCAATTACATGACCTCAGAGACGTATGTCAAAACCTAGTTTTAAGACATTCACTATTTTAACCTTAACCTCATGGATTCAACCAAAGCATCAAGCTTTTTTGGATACATATAAACTTTTATATTGTTTTTTATTTCTTTCTCACAGAAATTCTGCACCTGCTTTTCAGCGGGGTTGCAGAGGGGAAAGGTAGCAGCAAACAGGAGCGAAAAAAGATGGCAACAGCTTATTTTCTAAAGTGGTTCCGATTGAAGTGCTGGCATCAGGTAGAGGGGCTGTCCTCCTTAGAAGGGGAGAAAGAGGGGGAGGAAAGATCGACAGGCAGGTCAAAAGGGAAAGAAAATGCATGGAGTGGAAGAGAGCTGAATGTATATGGCCAATGCTGTGATGTCAGCGTCTTTTCTTAGCACCTGACTACGTCTTTCTTTCTACAAGGACAGATGTCCTGCGCTGAGGGTGCAGCCCCCTCTGTTACCTAACAGGAAGAAGATGCTGCTGGCTCAGGTGCAGCTGTGTGTGTTACAGTGTAAGCATGTGTGTCCATGTGCCGCATAGATGTGTAAAAGTCACTTTGAACTGAGGCATATTTTCTGATCAAAGGGTATCTAACGGTATATTACAGATAGATACATTCGTATGCTTGTTTCAGTTAACCACAGATTAGGTTAAGTTGATAGAGCTGTCCAGATTAGTCCCTGAACCCTCACATAATGCTGTCATTAATGATTGTTTAATATTTAATTGTACAACTGTTTGCTATCTCTCCAGGGATATCATCAGAGCGATGATGGGGTAAACTATTGAATCGTCCTTTCTGATTCAGACCCTAATGGGATATGCTCATGTGACTGAATTTAGAGTGAAATTGAACTCATTTAGCAGGGGTAACACCTCAGGGGGCCCATCCATTGTTGAATCTCTCTTCAGTACTAATAAATCTTCATCACTTCAATCCTCCAGTCTTTCATTCAAGACTCCTTCAAGTCAAATGAGTTTTGTCTAATCCCTCTTGAACACAGCAGACTTGTGTTTCTACAAACTACTGACACGTACACGCTCGACATTTCTCAGCCATTCACCAAACACTTTTGCAGCAACACAATAGCAGGTTGGAGGGGCAGCAGTAGAATAAGTTGTGAGAGCGCCGGCCGAACTCAAAAAGTGAAGCCATTGTTTTTTCACCTATCACGTTTTTATCTTCCTGTGAGTTACGCAACCAAAACTGGTCAGTTTAAAAAGTTAATAAGTTCAGAAGATGATCAAGGTTTGATATAACATACAACCTATTAAAGTGAGGAACTAGTAGGTTTTGCAAAGGAGTTTTTTTTCTTTCTTTTTTTAATATGATTTACAACAATTCTAGTATTCCGCCATTGTGTAGAACCTGGGCAAAGGTTAGCACATCCGGCTCATTATCCAAGATACATAGTCCCCATCAGTTGGTTTTCAGTAACTAAATGGGCTGATTATTGGAATGAAAACTAAATAAAACAGAGTGATCTCATAGTTTTTGTCATACTTGCAATGAAAGAACATTTATTGAATTTAATTTCAAATAATAAAACCTACCTTTCAAAATTGGACTTCCTGAAACCTTAATTAAAATGTAAATGCAGACATCTGTCAGGCCCAGGGACTCGTTTTTAGTTTTTAGTTTTCATGTTTTAGGTTATGCTTTTGTTTTCAGTCCATGTTTAGTTTTTAGTCATGCCTTAGTTCCCCTCCACTCAGTTTATTAGTTCACTCACTTCACCTGTGTTTTTTCCCTCAGCTGCACTCACTCTCCAATCACTCTCACTCCCTATTTAGTTTGCCGGATCTTTGTTGAATGTTGCTTGCCAGCCTATGCCAAGATTATTGTTATCCATGTTCCACGTCGATATTACAAAGCTAAGTATTTATTTATTCCTTGCCATGTCAAGTATTTTTGTTTGTTCTTTATAGCTACGTTTTTCTCCGGCTCAGCCGCGCTTTCTGTTACTTTGTTTTTTGTTAATAAATCAACCATTATATTTTGAAAGTCCGCATCCGTGTCCTCCATCCCCACCCCACCATGACAACATCTAAGTGGGAGTTTATCTATCTATCTATCTATCTATCTATCTATCTATCTATCTATCTATCTATCTATCTATCTATCTATCTATCTATCTATCTATCTATCTATCTATCTATCTATCTATCTATCTATCTATCTATCTATCTATCTATCTATCTATCTATCTATCTGAATTGAATTTAAATTAATAGAATTGCTATTGACACTGAAGCCTGACTAGTTGGGTCCGAAACGTTTTGCAATAGGTCTAACAAAGAGTCAAAGAAAGACACACTACACAAAAGTCTGATTAAGAGCAGCCGTGGCACTTGTTTACAGCTGGGTCCAGACAGCACTTTTTCCCCTCCACTGAATCTGTGTTAAATCAGGTTTTTCAGACTGCTGCACCCGCTGTGGTCCGTGTGCCTTTATGGAGACAAGTTGGTACACAAAGCTTAAATCATCATAACTTAATTTAAGTCAATTTTCCCCAAAAATTGTGAGTGTTTCTTCTTTACTTGAAAGGCCGGACCCAATGCTTTGTCTTTCATAGATGATGATACAGTAAAATATTCTTTTTTTTATACTGCCTATTACGTGGCTGCCATTATGTTTTCTTTTGTTTGAAAGTGTACTTTAATATATATTTGAAAAACACACACTGACATCTGTTTCATCAAGAAAACTAAAACTATTTCTTGGTATTTATTTATTTATGTTTTGGCTTTAGCTTAATCTAGAGGTGTTGTTTCTGGGGTAAATGTATATAATGGATGTTTTTGTTCGTGTGTCTATCAGTTAGGCAGTCGGGTCAGTTAGGATAGCCGAGAGAACAAAAAATAAATATTATAATAATTTATATTTATAATAATAAATTAATAAAGTCTTTGTAAGAAAGGAATGAAGTTTCAATGAAAAAGTTTCCTAATTGTGTTGTTAGGAGAAAGCAACACAGATAGCAGAGCTGGGCTCAGACAGGGAGAGGCGGAGAGTCTCAGGTAAGTCAGTGTTATGAAATATGGAGCCCCTTCATATCTAAATAATGGAGCCCTTTCAAAAAAAAAAAAAAACGTATAGCCAGCATTCTTAGTGTTGTGCTGAATAGTGTAGTTGGTAGTTCTCAGTTTTCAAAACTAAGAAACACAATTAACATTCTGCAAGAGAGGTGGAAGGATCGGACTGGGGGGGGGGGCTGAGACTTCAGGAGACACGAGCACATGGACTGATGATAGAACTATTGATGCAGTGAACTGTGTCACCCTCAACATGTCCCCTTAAAAATATTTTACAGTAAAATCAATTCTATAAAGGACAGGGAGCCAATGGAGGGAGTTAAAGGGATAGTTCGCCTCTTTTGACATGAAGCTGTATGACATCCCATATTAGCAATATCATTTATGAACATGTTCTTACCCCCTGCTGCGTCCTGTGAGCAGAGTTCCAGCCTCGTTTTGGTGTTGATGAAGGTAGTCCGGCTCGTTGGCTAGGGTCCCGAAAATAAAGCGTCTTGCTTCTCAAAACAATATGCGTTCAAAAGAGTAATACATTTGCATCACAAAATAGTCCGTCCAGAAAAAGTCAGACCTCACAAACGCTTGGCGCTATTTTTGCCTCCCTTCATATCAATGCGTTCAGCCACCTGCCGACAGCCGCGCCTGTTACGGTGTTTACTGCTCGGTCTGCACTTCGGTCTGCACGGTTTACACAGCCCGCAGTGATACGAAGGGAGAGAGAAATAGCGCCAAGCGATTGTGAGGTCTGACTTTTTCCTGGAGAACGATTTTGTGATGCGAATGTATTACTCTTTTGAACACATATTGTTTTCAGAAGCAAAACGCTTTATTTTTTAAACCCCAGCCAACTAGCCGGACTACCTTCATCAACACCAAAACTCGGCTGGAACTCGGCTCACAGGACACAGCAGGGGGTAAGAAAATGTTCATAAATGATGTTGCTAATATGGGATGTCATACAGCTTCATGTCAAAAGAGGCGAACTATCCCTTTAAGAACAGGAGTGATGTGCACACGTCTGTTGGTGTTGGTTAAAAGATGGGCAGCAGCGTTCTGCACCAGCTGAAGGCGACTGAGAGAAGACTGGGAGACGCCAACATAAAGTGCATTGCAATAGTCTAACCTTGAACTTATTAGGGCATGGATGGCTTTCTCAAGGTCATGACGACTTAAAAACATTTTCACTTTGGCCAGGAGACGCAACTGGAAAAAACTAGTCCTGACGACATTGTTAATTTGTTTGTCCAACCTAAGATGACTGTCAAAGGTCACTCCCAGATTTCTGACGGTTAAACTAAGCTTTGAAGACAAGGTGCCAAAGCCAGCCGTCACAGTGTCCCCAAACACAATGCACTCAGTTATATGTCAAGAAAAGTTTCAAACTGTACCAGACTGCACCTTGTTCTGTTTCAAAAAAGTCATTAGCCTCCGAGTTGTATCTCACCCTGTGTATCTAGATACATCCTGAATTGTCTTTCAAAGGAGAGATACACACCCCTAATATCTTGCATGTGGCTGTCTGTTCCGTGACAGCAGCTGTCTCCACCAACGGAGGTCTGTGGGCTCAAACAGAGGAGATGTGAGACCCCGAAAGCAGTGGGCTGATGCCTTTTTTGGGAGACTCGCACAAAACCACAGAGAGAGCCATAGTGCGAGGTGACGGTAGACCTTGTTAGAGCTTTAAACTGCTGTTAAGTTGGTGGGTGCGTGTCAGAAACTGAGGTTTGCCAACATAACATTGCATCGTAACAACATTTTAAAAGAACACTTCCCCTATCAGTGGTTAAAATATTGTAGCTGACTTTGCAGTGTTCAGATCTCTCACATAATCTAAACGCAGCCACCCCAAAGCCAGATTCTGCTTCATGAGGAGAAGAGACGACGAGGGGGGCAATGAGGCTTTGATGAATAACTGCAGCAACCGATGCTGACAGCACACTTCAGCAACAGACCCTGTGTGAGCGAGTGTGTGCATCACTAGAGTATCTGTATGTCAGACACCAGTTCAGTACCCAAAAGCGTCTGCTCTGCTTTTGTCATACGAGGTTTCGCCCAGTCATACCCTTCTGTCTGTGGCGTTTTTAAAAGCACGCCACCACCTAACTCTTGCTCTTTCCCTTTTCTCTTCACGTCTCTCGACTTTCCACTCATAAGACTCGAGCACCAACACTGGCTGACAGGGAGCAATCTTGATTTGTTCATTTGTTCAATACGCAGGCTTGCTTCAGGTCTACGACTCCCATTGACTTTTCTGAGAAACACACACACACACACACACATGTGCAGCCAGGCTCATTCTCTTCCTCTCTTTCCTTCAGCTGCAGGCTTTAACCTTTTTTTCCAGGGTCCTCTCAATTTGGGGGAGGGGCTGGGGACACAGTTACCATCCATTTTGGACTGATTAAAGCAAATACAGCTGAAATCGAGGCATCATGTCGAACAAACTATTGCATCACAATCCTCACAAGTCTTTTTATTGCATCTTTGCTCTGCTCCTCCTCCTACAGACACAGTCTGATGATCTCAGTGTTCCTTCATCAGCACTGCAGGAGAAGCATGAGGTTACAAGAGGCATTTTATCATATAAAGGTGTTGTTGATAGGATTTTTCTGCTCAGGAGTACAAATCGTTCCCGTTACATCTGCAGGTGTTTTGTATGATCGCCAGAAACTGACCGATTCCTGACAAAAAGTCATCAAAAAGGCTCATTGTAGAACACGAGACTTTGTGTTGTCAGGCATTTTCAGGGCACACTGTGCCGTTGTTATCAGAATACAGATTGAGACGGCATCTGTTGACAAGTTCTACTTTACTCAGTGGTGCTGAAAGAAAGAAAGAAAGAAAGAAAGAAAGAAAGAAAGAAAGAAAGAAAGAAAGAAAGACCCAGGTGGGTTTTAATATAGTAAATAAGTAGAAAAGGACTGAATAATGGTTTGTGTCAGCAGTTAATTTAGTTTTTTCATCCTATTGATATTCAAAACCATGAAAAACTGTGGTAAGGATACCTGACTTCTTTTGCTTGTTACTAGTGACTCCACTGAAGCACAGATTTACTTTGTCTTTGAAACATAAGAAATGGGAGGACAATACAGGCCTGTAAAATCTAGAATATTTGGTGGTTACACTCTTGATGTGAGCAACAGAATCCCTGGAAGACTTAAAAGAGGAGAAGACAGAGGAGGAGAACTGCATGAAAGACTGAAAGGCAGAGTGACTAAATTATGTATTTATTGAAGAGGGAGAAAAAAGGCTGTTTGGCTCAGAGGAGGGAAAAATTGGACCAGAGCTGCAACACAGAAACTCATGATGGAATTACTTTGACAGTGTGGGAAAGTGGGAGTGATTAAGAAAATAGTCCGGCAGAATGTGAGAGAACAGATATTCCCTTCTGAGCTTGAATTTAAGTGGCTTTCGCAATGAAAAAATAACAAAAAAAATAAATAAATAGCTGAAATGTAATACATGCTTTCAGATTCTGCTGGGTGGTCTGATAAGGAATTTGATATCACCAAGATATCGCCGGCCTGTTTGTGCATCAGTTATGATAATAGAAAATGTTCTATAGATGTAACAAAACAATACCTACACCATAGTTTTACATTTATGTTTTTGAAAGCAGAATGGAGCGTTTAAAATTGAGCTCTTTGCCAGTGCGCCACTGGATCTGGTCGTGTTTTTAAAACTGGAATGTACGTTCGATCACGTGTGCATTGACATGAGGTCACCAAAAGCATTACGGAAATGAGAAAAAAGCAATTGGGAAGAAGGAAAAGCAAAAGCAACAAGGAGAATGAGCGAATATACACGTGCACCCGACGGATGAAATATTTTCACTTGGTCCCTCGTGGAGCTGCTGACGTGGAAGGTGTAACAGTGCTGTGAGGACGCTGCAGCTTCCAAGCTTTACAAGAAAGTTACTTTTATGGTGAAGCAATAATTCAAGCATTTACAGTAGTGCATTTTTAAAAAAATGTCTAATGTACTGTAACTTAAAGCATAATGTCTTATGTCTTTGTTAAGCATCAGGAAAATTGCAAATAAATGATTCACTCCTTACACTTACTAATGTTTGTTTAATGAGCTCGTAGCTGGAGGAATATTCATTTTATTCAACTACTTTGGGTAATTATTCATCATAATCGTCTTTGCGAAATTAGGAAATAAGTTGAATATGTTGTTTAATTTTATTATGTGTGATAAAATTGCTGATTTAGTAGGTTCAACACAAACACACCGTCTTCTGAGCTGATTGAAAACCACAGTGGTCCGATCAGTGTCACCTCAAGAGCATCGCAGGTTGGCTGGACTGAACTGTGGAAGATCTCCTACATACAGCAGCTGCAGTCAATTAAAGATCTAACGCTCAGATGTTCATCCTGTAAATGTTGAAATTGAAATAGTTTATGTGTAATTTACCAGTTTACAGTGAGGTATACCGAGCGAGGCAGATGAATACCGCCAGTGTGTGTGTGTGTGTGTGTGTGTGCATCAGTTCATAATGCACCGATGGATGATGTCCAGCGCTGGAGGTCGGTGGTTGTTATGTAATAAGCTCTTCTTACTGCTCCTGCACACACGCACATGTCTATATTTGGCAGCGAGGCACAAAAAAAAGGTAAGAGGGCTGGAACTTCAGTTAAAGGCCATTACTAATTCACAACAATGGCCTTGTGAGCAATCTGCACAGTTAAACCACATGACAAAAACACACACATACACACACACATCTCTACAGATGACAAGGTGAAAGACGTACTGAGGTCATTTACTCAAATTACACTTGCAATTTGATGATGGAAGTGGGTGCACTATATGTAAATACCAATGAACCATCTTTGATGTGTCAATTTATTTTTTGGATAAAATCTATAATCATTATTATCACTGTGTGCAACATTCTTTTATTTGTTGAGCCGTTGGGCAGACAACGGATCATAAATATAGTCAAAGAATTTACCGATGACCAATAAAGGGGTCTGAGACAGGATGGAATAATCTGGATCATATGGAAATGGGCCTGCGAGATGACTGAATTTTTTTGCTATTAGTTCATTTGTGTGCCTGATAAAAGAATAAATACACCGATTGACTCTGACAACTGTGCATTTTAGCGCTTTAACGTGCGTTATATTATTGTAGCCTCATAAATCTCTCTCCTCACCACTCCCACACCAACTGTTTAATTCGTGTTCTTAATGAGCAAATCAGAGGTCTGGACCACAGACAGGAGGTAACACTTTAAAAGTCTTCTCCGACCTGGCCATTAGACAAATTCAGGAGCAGAAGTCTCGACCTGGAAACAGAGAGAACAAACTGCTCCACAGACAATGTAACATTTTTTATTATGAAGTATGTTGAAATGATAGGTTACTCCGTTTTGTTGCTCCGTGCTTTACCGCTGCAGTTAAATGCTGTGCACTGAACCTGCCAAGGTTTGGTAATCACTCATCCGAATGAGATACGGGACCAGAGAATCCACTGCCAAGTATTTGGCTACATATTTGCAATTACAGTCAGAATGTAAAATGTTCACAAACTGTAACTGTAAGCCAATTATCTACATGGCAATGGCCTCACTATTTGTAGCCAAAAAGCAACTGAAAAATCTACCTCATTGGGAAAAAGTATGGAATTTTGAACTGGAAGGTTAGTTTAAAAGCTACGCAGGATTGTAACTGGTTAAAAAACAGAAATCGACTAAAATGTGCAATATTTTCCTTGACAGCCTTACCAAAAAAAACCTGAAAAAGAGGTATGGTCCACACGCCCAAAATGTATAATTCAGAGTTAGAATTTATGAGATGGTAACTTATTTGTTGGCTGTTGTCTTTGTCTGTATGGGCATCCTCATGACATGACCTTAATAGAGATCTAAGTACATTAAAAAGTGTAAGCCCATATCATGTATATTCTTCTTACCTTAACCATGTTTGTTTGAGACCTAAACCCATTTATGTTCATTAATTCTAACGCTAAGCATGTGCTTTTAAAGTTATAGTTCGCCTCTTTTGACATGAAGCTGTATGACATCCCATATCAGCAACATCATTTATGAACATCTTCTTACCCCCTGTTGCGTCCTGTGAGCAGAGTTCCAGCCTCGTTTTGGCGTTGACGAAGGTAGTCCGGCTAGTTTGCTGGGGCCACAAAAATAAAGCGTCTTGCTTCTCAAAACAATATGCGTTTAAAAGGGTAATACATTTGCATCACAAAATCGTCCCTCCTGAAAAAGTCAGACCTCACATCGCTGGGCGCTATTTTTGCCTCCCTTCATATCAATGCGTTCAGCCACCTGCCGATAGCTGCACCTGTTACGGTGTTTACTGCTCGGAAGCAGGGGACTGCTCGGTCAGCACAGTTTACACAGCCCGTAGCGATACGAAGGGATAGAGAAAAGCGTTTTTCCTTAATATTCAGAGGATTTTTAAAAGGAAAATGGTTAAGAATCTAAAAAACTTCCACGAATGCACAAAAATATATTTCTACACTCACTTGAGACACTTTTTGCGTATTTTGAAGAAGACTCAATGGAGTATGGAAAAAACATCCCAAATACTGATAGATGAAAGTAAATTGTCAGGAAGATCTCTCACCATTTCGCAGATATCCACGAGTCCAAGAGTTTGTTTCCAGGTAGGACAACTCCTTTCAGCATAGGCAACATTGCTTGTAGCCTATGTTGCCACACTCTGGTGACACTATGCAGTCTAGTTTTGAGCTTTGAATAGTCATGGATTTATTTTTTGCAGCTTTTCAAAAGATCGCGTCAGATTTGCTTCACAAGTAAATGTGAACCATACATGCTCAGATTAGACCAACACGTGTTCCATAACAAAACCTACCCTCTCCTGCCTCTTGCCCTGCACTGTTATACAAAAGCTACATGCTTCTCTGGCTGCTCTTGAGCAATGCTGCCATACACCTTAGTCTTCAAATTACCTGCAGCTCGATCAATTCTTAACTGATTTTTTTTTACATAGTTGTTACAAATGTGAGGAATTTGATCGAATGGTGGAGTTGAATTCAGTTACTTTGGGCGGATCGACTGTAATGTACT
The DNA here is from genome assembly GCF_027942865.1 of Odontesthes bonariensis. Classification (NCBI taxonomy): domain Eukaryota; kingdom Metazoa; phylum Chordata; class Actinopteri; order Atheriniformes; family Atherinopsidae; genus Odontesthes; species Odontesthes bonariensis. The sequence goes on along the minus strand of NC_134523.1, from coordinate 5,096,734 downwards.
CAACAGCTTCAGCTTTGTGTGAGTTGATATTGATCTTTGATATTTATTTAGTGTTTCACCCTCTGTGGGTTCTTTCACATATGTAGAATTCAGTTCCACCTTATGTGTGTTATTTTATGTTTATGCATTTGGCAGACGCTTTTATCCAAAGCGACTTACAGGTAGGGTAAGGGGGTCTTGCCTGAGGACCCCTACTGGAGGTAGTACCTTTCATGCAGGGGGATTTTGAACCCAGGTCACCTACATGAAAGGTGGCAATGTTACCACTACACTATCCAGTCTCCTTGTTTGATCATGCTTTAATAGCCCAATTACACTTTGATGAAGCAAAGGACACTCTGTAGAGCAGTGATACTCACTATTTTGTTTCACAAAAGCCACATTGGCAGAGCAAAATCAAGGGAAGAGGCACTTTTACGACAACATACTAAGTCCACTTTTGCAAATATGCATTTCTACATATAAAACATCCCACAAAAAAAGAAACAACACAGCCAATACATTTTCAATTCAGACCACATTTACCTTAATACTGGGATGAGCGGAAGCTGACATGCATGTCCTTGAATTTCTTCATGTTGTATTTGTAGTTTGTTGTCGTAATCACAGTGAGACATTCAAGATGAGCATGGTGTTTGTGCTGGTTTTTGCCCTTTTTTAATTAAAAACCGATCCATGGTGCCTGCATCTCGCGCTTGCTGAAGGAGCTAGCGTGCTCTGCGGTCAAGTGTGATGATGGTTTAAGCGGGCTGCGTTGCCAGGTTTAACAGAGCCCCCTTTAGGAAACACCATTAAGCCTTAATTAATACTTAATAAAAATACTAAATACTACAAAAACACAAAATCAATAAAAAATACCTATTACATGGCAGTATTCGCTGTATGTTATTTGAAAAAAAATTATTGTTATTGTTACCATATTGTTATAAGCTACTATGCAAGTGCGAGCAACCAATTAAAGCTTGAGGAGCGCATGTGGCTCGCGAGCCGCGCAATGAGTACCTCTGCTGTAAGGTAATCTGAACACAGACGAACACAAATGAGAAGGCCTGACAGATGCCATTACGCAAATATAGTTACAAATACTGCTTTTCTCAATCATCTTATCATCTATTCAACTTTTATGTGTTTAGGCTGTCGTATTTGCAATAAGTATATCATTAAAGTCAGGTACACACTGAGCAGTTTTCAACCAGACGTGGCAAAATATGACAGAAAAAATCATGGGGAACTCTAAAAACAGTAGTCTTATTACATCAGACAGGGAGAAAGGTTCAATGACCAATACGGTCTTCCGACCAAAGATAACCAGATATGAATTTCCAATTGTGTCACTGTTTCAGGCTGCATGTTGCAGTGTTCCTGTTGCTATGAACAACGTCTCCCAATCAATCTATAGGAGCATACCATGCTCAACACAATGCTGGTGGAACATGTAAATATACACAGTAGGTAATAGGTCAGTAATTTTCCGTCCTTAAAGGGATAGTTCGCCTCTTTTCGTATCACTGCACGCTGCCACCTGCCAACAGCCGCACCTGTTACGGTGTTTACTGCTCGGAAGCAGGGAACTGCTCGGTCTGCACTTCGGTCTGCACTTCGGTCTACACAGCACGCAGTGATACGAAAGGGACAGAAAATAGCGCCAAGCGATTGTGAGGTCTGACTTTTTCCTGGAGAAAGATTTTGTGATGCAAATGTATTACTCTTTTGAACGCATATTGTTTTGAGAAGCAAAACGCTTTATTTTTTAAACCCCAGCCAACTAGCCGGACTACCTTCGTCAACGCCAAAACGAGGCTGGAACTCGGCTCACAGGACGCAGCAGGGGGTAAGTCAATATTCATAAATGATGTTGCTAATATGGGATGTCATACAGCTTCATGTCAAAAGAGGCGAACTATCCCTTTAACTTAGATTGCTGAACAACTAAACAAGTTTGGGGACACACGTTGGCTGCCATATGATGTTCTATGTGTGCTATGCCTCTGCAAGTAAAAGGTGGAGCAATGCACACTCATCAGGATCAGAGGCGGAAAAATAATGCATCTTAAGTGTGAAAACAATCTCTCTGTAAATCAAAAGATATGCTTCAGAACTTAAATGAAAAATGCATTGAAACTGTAACGGCAAAAAAAACCACAGGTCTTTAAACTGATATTCAATGTGCACCTCTGTTACACTGAAAAAAAATGATAAGAAAATCTTAGACATAATAAAGCTGAATGCATTTTGTGCTTACACGCAGCAGGTGAGATTAAATCCGATTTAGTTTTTTGAATATGCCATCAAAAGCTTAAAAACCTACGGAAATTGAGGCAGTTAAACCCATTTATTTCCGAACTTTCGTGAAGAATGAAAACGGGGGGGAAAAAGATACGATTTCTGTCTGTAACACCCCTGCTCTCATACTTGTCATTCAGCTGGTGTTTTCTTCATCATGCCATGAGTGAGTGAAATGTGACAAAGGCACAGATTGCACAGCGCTTATCCCTCATCAAAAGGAGTTCACAGTGTGACTTTTACTAAATGATGACGGAGGGGCTTTTGAAGTGCCGAGGTTGAGTAGGGTGATGGTTCAGAATAACTCTCTTCAGATACGTTTGTGTGAAATGCAGTGAAATGAGGCCTAATTGCACTGCTGTTAATGACTGGTACTGAACCAAGCAGCAGTCGAATATGTTCGGTAAGAATTACTGCAGAAAAAGAACTTCATTTTGTCTCTTAGCACATTTGACAAAAACAGACATGGCATTTCAAAGCAAATCAATTTTATTGAAATTTAAAAAAAAAAAGGAACCAAAAAGACCAAAAGATCCCTTTAATAGATAGCAAAAAAGTTATTATTTTTACAAATTTCACTTATCACTTAAACTGCATTTTGTTTGATGCATTTTATGGCATAAAGTCAGTTTGTGGTACCATAAAAAATGCTAATGCTAACAAGCCACATGGCAACCACTGATAGCGGCACTCAACCACACTGGGGCTGACGTGGCTTTGGCAGCCTGCACTCTGCTGGCTGCCAACTGACTTTTGGCAAAGTTACTTTCCAATTTCGACTTTATTAACTCAAGTCGCTAATGAGCATGTGCACTGAGCCAGTATCCGACTGAAGTCATAATCAGCCTCAACAGTGATGATTTAAAATGACAACCGCAAGTCTTAATGACAATTAAAGGTTGTCATTAAACCTACATTATGGAGCACAAATGAAAGAGAGACAGTGGACTGAAAAAGAAATAGTTTACATCTAATGGTGACTGAGCTGATGTCAACTGGAATCCATTACTAACCCCATTAACGTGTTTTCTATTGAAATGTACTTTGAGAGAGGGATACAGCCGATCGGTTGCTTCACAGCTATAGTTTGTGAGAAAAGAGAGGCAACTGTTCTGCAACTTTGAACCAAACTTTTGTAATGTTGCAAAAAATTAAAAGGAACTTCACAGGTTTTCTTTTGCTCTTTGACTCCCCCTGCAGTTGTGGGAATGAAACTCTACTGTTATAAAAAGCACATCTCTGTGAGATCCCTGCAAATGCACAGCCATGCACAGGAATTTGTCGTCAGGTTTAAGAGACCACAAAGGTGCGATCAAAAGCCCACAAAAAATGTCAAGCAACCATAAAGCAAAGCAATGTGGTCCAAGGCTGGAAACCAGCAAAAGTTGTAATATCTCGGTGCACTGGGGTATTTTGAAGCACGGAAATCCATCCATCCATCCATTTTCTATACCCGCTGAATCCGTCGGTCGGGTCGCGTGGGGGCTGGAGTCAATCCCAGCGGTCAACGAGCAAGAGGCGGGGTACAGCCTGGACCGTCCGCCAGTCCATCACAGAAGCACAGAAATGTCCAAAACAAAAGTCAGTGTACTCCAAAATGAGTAAAAACATCATTTTAAGGTTCACTAACTTTTCAAGTGTTGCTTTAACTGGTTTGGAGTGGGATTTGCAACTGGAACAATGTGGACACTAGACAGAATGGAGACCCTTACTGTGCTTGGGCTAAACACAGTACACTGTCAATGCACAGTTAAACTGTGTTATGATCAAAGGGCCACAGGGCCATTTAATCTTCACCTTGGTAAACAAGCATGCGAGGGAAATGATTTATTAACCAAAGTATGTCCGACTGTGCTGTAATATTCCTTCTTTTAGCTGGTATTGGGCTTTGTCTAGTTGACACAGTATTTTACAGCCCAAAACAGCTAACAAACAGTTTAGTAGACAGAAATTGGTTCTATGTTAAGCTGCAAATTTATAGAGCGTGCTGTACTCTTTTTTTTTCACGACATTCTCAGTGGTTAGAGTCGGTCGTCCAATAACTGGAAGGTTGGTGGTTCGATTCCCACTCTCGCCACTCAAAAAAGATCAGTGGAACTGAGAGCTGGAGGGGTGTCAGTCCACCTCCTTGTCACGGCCGAGGTGCCCTTGAGCAAGGCACCGTACCCCCATGCTCCCCGGGTGCTGTGAATGGCTGCCCACCGCTCCAGGTTGGCATCTGTCTCTGAGTGTGTGACCCTGTGCGCGTGTGTGTGTCAACAGGTGCCAACCTGGATGGGTTAAAAGCGGAGGACAAATGTCGTGTGTATGCATGACCAATAAATAGGATCTTAATCTTAATTATACTCTCTCTGTAAACCCTGCTTTCACACTCCCTGCTTACGTGCAGATATGCTATGCTCCAACTCTAAACCACGTTTGTTCTTTCAGACCTACCGTTGCGTGTACAGATGTCCTGCACTCCACTGTCAGCCCTTCTCCTGTGTTCTGCGTGCTTGCCAAACTACTCATGGACTTTCACCATTTGCTCTCGGATTAGTGTTAAATGATCCTGTCAAAATTCGCTGAGCCAACAGAATAATAGACATGACAAATATTCAGAAGTGTGTTTAAAATCACGTTACTTTTTAACGAAGCATTGATGTGGAGCGTATTCAGTCGGTTGCAATCTGCAACTTTCTCATTTTATGTCACTAAATCCGAACACAATTTGGCCTTTTAGCGCAATAGTACTGACCTAAATCAAACCTAATGTCTGGAAAGTTTGTGAAGTTTTGCCAAATGAAAAAACAACCTTGATTTGTCTGAACCCTTGTTTGACCGACACGAGTACAAATAAATTATTTTCAGTGTCTTCGCTGACCAACCTTTTTGCATTGAGAAAATACAAATACATTTAGAATTTGATGCAACAACACACTACAGTTTGGATAGGAGTGGGTTTGACATTTTTTTTACACCAGCTTCTTTATAATTACCTCTTTTGATGGTTTTGGAAGTGAGGATGCTAATTGCTGCAGTTTTTCATTGGATAGTATGTCCATTCTTGCTGAATAAAATATTTGAACTGCTCAACAGTCTGTGGTTGCTGTCGTCCGATTGTCCCATTTGTGATGGGATATAACTCTTTCTTGCTAGGAAAGACGAAGCGTTTGGTGGATGCTCCTTTTTTATACGCAATCCTGACACCCTAACCTTTCACTAATTAATCTGCAGACTGTAGGATCTTCCAGAGTGATGTCACTTGTAATTTTATAAAAATTTATTTCTCTCTTAACTTCTTTTCCCACTATTTTTAGTGTCGTTGGTGCCGAATTCTAAATTTGTTTCAATTTTCTGAATACAGTGATACTGGTTAGTTTTCTTACAGTTAGTTTTTTTTTTAATTGGACTTTTCTACTTGTCTACTGACGTGTCTACTAAATTAAGATTCAAGCAAATAAAAAAATTCGATTTTATTTCTTTTGGGACAAATGGTTGAAGTGTCACTGCTTGGTAAAGGCAGATAAAGCATAGATAACCCAGGCAGGTTTACTCCCATATATTTTTAATAGGGGAGATAGGATGTGAAGGGACATTAAAGAGTTCAGTTTAACATTTACTTAGTTGCACTTAAAGGCCAAGGGCTTTGGAACCATTTAAAACTCACTTCTACATAATGTGGCTGTAATTTAGCCAACATTTAACAACACGAGGACACTTATACACAAACTTCTCCTTTCTGTTGTTTCATTCCCTTTGTTTTCAGTGCATAGTTACTTTAATGTGGCCATTTTGTTCACCTTACCAATCACCTACATAGCACCAGACGCACGATCACAAACAGTTATACAAGGTTTCCCCATTTTACTGCACACTCCTTGGTTCCCGTTCGTCCTCCCGTTGCAGCCACAGCCGACAGGAATGCAGGAGACAAACTGTGATTTAGTGGCAGTATAAACTGGAATGCCGATGCCCGCTGCTCAGCTTTATCAGCAGTGCTCCATCTTGCTGTTGGGGACACAAAAACTCATTTAGGGTGTTGCCGGAGATGGTCTCACCGCAGCTGATAGTGCAGTTGAATTATTGTCGTGCTGTGCTCTTTTATTTCTCTCCGTTTGTCTGTGTGTATGTGTTCACGCCTTAAGGTGCGGCAGCAGGTGGAGAGAAACACAGTGTAACTGTCAGATATTTTGAATTGTCTGTGAATACACTGACTCCTGCCAGCACAGGCTATTGTTCAGGATCCTAATGCAGACGCACACGCTGACAGGGCTCGTAATGACAAACATTAACTTGACAACTTCAGGGGTTTCTCAGTTTCACAGAAGCACAAGTTTCAGCTCATGTGTCTGAGACCATCCTCGTGGAATAGTTAACATTGCACTCTAAATGGCTCTAGGGTCACAATGGCAACTAGTAACAACTGGATTTGGTGGATGTTTTGGCAACCTGGGGAGTTGAGAAAGAATGTAGCGGCTCTGTTAGCCATGGAACTCCAAAATCTTTGGATGCGTTCTTCAGTACCCTCTTAAATGACACCATAATCTGGAGCATTTTGTCAGGTTTGGGTGGTGAGGTAGGACACGGATGCGGACTCAGAGAAGTAAAAAGCAAACAGGGTTTTATTTCACACAAAAACAAAGTTCAAACAAAGGGCGCGGCTGAGCCGGATGACAAAAAACCTAAACTGTGGAACAAAAACTTTAGACAAAACAAAACAAAAGACTTGACGTAACATGGAAAAAACACTTAACTTTGATGTGGGGTCGTGGCGTGGCATGGCATGAGGGATATTGACGGGTAGGATCTGGCAAACACAATGAGGAAACCTGGAAACTAAATACTGACTAAAACATGGTAAAACTAAGAACTAAACAGGAACTAAAAATATGGCAAAAACCCCATGGACATGACACATTTTATATATTGTTCAGAAGTGATTGTCATCTGATAAGATTCAAGCCATCATCTGAAAAATGTGGTTTCCTGGTGTATCGTTGCTCTCTCCGGAAATAATCTTTAGTGCCTGGGAAATTCTGCATTTGACCTTTTTTCAGTGACACAAGCCAGAACTGGGTACTTTGTATGAGCAGAAGCTACTTAGATTAAGTTGATCAAGACACAGTCCAATGGGAAAACCTTCAGAGTGCTTCACACTGTTTGACTGACAGCTGATCTCTGAAAAGGGTCAGATGGCAGCCTGCCTCCTTTTGGGACGCTTCTTAATTACAAGCGGAGGGAATTGTGCTGCCAGAAAGCTCTCTATTAAGGACGTCTGCACTGATTAGATCATCTGCACGGGGAAATGTGTTACTCTGATAGTGACAACCTGTCTTTTAATCCATTTCAGTTAGACATAGAGTCTAAAACTAAGGATTCAGGCTCTAAATCGGTGATCATCTTTCCTTTTTAGTCTTCCATATCGTCAGTGTTTGTCATCCCTGCTGATTTAGCATGAGCACATCCACCTATTCTCTCCACTGCAGAGCAGTGAATCATCCAGAAGCTGAATTTAAAAATGTTGGCATATCAACAGCACTTGACATGATAATAGTGTTTTCAACATTTTCCAGTAGTTTGTGGGTGAATTTAACTCTAATATCTGCCTCTCAAGACCACAGCAAGCCTATTTATGACAAGAAGACTTTCTTTTGTTTTTACTTAGGGAGTATATTTTGTCACGGTGCTCCATATGTTTACATTTTATCATTTTGATTTTAAGATGGTCGAAAATGAACACAGTTTGACACAGCATTTGAATAATTAAATCCATAAGATCTATTACAGTGATATACAAAACAAATTGTGTAACATTGCCCTGGGCCAGGTTCAGATTGTTTGCTTACTCAGTTATATTTTTTTTTGCTGACTGTCTGTATGAAACTGAAGAGAATGTAGTTTTTTTTTCCAGTGCTCTTCATGCAGGCTGAACAACACTTTAAAGGTCAAAGGATGCTGTTGTCACACCCAGAGACTTTTGTTTTTAGTTTTCATGTTTAGGTTATGCTTTTGTTTTCAGTCCATCTTTAGTTTTTGTCATGCCTTAGTTTCCCTGCACTCTGTTTATTAGTTCACTCACTTCACCTGTGTTTTTTTCCCTCAGCTGCACTCACTCCCCAATCACTCTCACTCCCTATTTAGTTTCCTGCCTCCCCTTTCAGTTTGCCGGATCTTTGTTGTTGTTGAAGTTGATGTTTGTTTCCACGCCATGTTTCCACGCCATATTCGGCAAAGCTAAGTATTTATTCCATGCCATGTCCTTGTTCTTTTGTTTTGGTTATAGCTTCGTTTTTCTCCGGCTCTGCCGCGTTTTATGTTGTACTTTGTTTTTTGTTAATAAATCACCCTTTTCTTTATAAGTCCGCATCCGTGTCCTCCTCCCTTAAAACCCACAGCGTGACAGAAAGATCCGGCCAGAAATGGACGCGGCGGACTACACAACCTTCTGGGAGCTGGCTGGGGACTTCTGTTGCCTCTCATCGAGCTGCACCTCCTGGGAGAAACTGAACTCTGCCAATGAACTAATTGACTTTTTTGTACGAAAGCAGGTTCTCAGGCACATGTCAGGAGTGACGCACATCTGGGCAGAGGTGAGGGGTGTACAGCGCGCTGCTATGCTGGATATCTTTGGCATGGAGCCACAGAAGGTAGCCGCGCTGTACACACCCTCCCTCACCACTCCAGCATCCCAGGCCCCGGCCCCAGCCGTCCCAGAGCTGGCCCCGGCCCCAGCCGTCCCAGAGCTGGCCCCGGCCCCAGCCGTCCCAGAGCTGGCCCCGGCCCCAGCCGTCCCAGAGCTGGCCCCGGCCCCAGCCGTCCCAGAGCAGGTCCCAGCTATAGAGGCCTCCGGGCCTGACTCCGAACTCGACCAAGAGGCCATAGGGCCTGACCACGAGGCCATAGGGCCTGACCACGAGGCCATAGGGCCTGACCACGAGGCCATAGGGCCTGACCACGAGGCCATAGGGCCTGACCACGAGGCCATAGGGCCTGACCACGAGGCCTTAGAGCCTGACCACGAGGCTTTAGAGCCTGACCACGAGGCTTTAGAGCCTGACCAAGAGGCTTTAGAGCCTGACCACGACCACGAGGCCGCAGGGCCTGACCACGAGGCCGCAGGGCCTGACCACGAGGCCGCAGGGCCTGACCACGAGGCCGCAGGGCCTGACCAAGAGGCCACAGGGCCTGACCAAGAGACCTCCGGGCCTGACCATAAGGCGGCAGAGCCCGACATGGACTCACTAGTTCGAGCCCCTCCCTCCCACCCCCAGACTTTGGGGATGTCTGGGATCCATCCCTTAAAGGGGGGGCTCCCCCCCCGTCGGAGGTCCGTCCGACCGTGGGACGGTCCCCACCTCCTGCTGCCACGCCACGGGATGTCTGGCCGCCCGCCAGACCACCGCTTCCTGCTGCCACGCCACGGGATGTCTGGCCGCCCGCCAGACCACCGCTTCCTGCTGCCACGCCACGGGATGTCTGGCCGCCCGCCAGACCACCGCTTCCTGCTGCCACGCCACGGGATGTCTGGCCGCCCGCCAGACCACCGCTTCCTGCTGCCACGCCACGGGATGTCTGGCTGCCCGCCAGACCACCGCCTCCTGCTGCCACGCCACGGGATGTCTGGCCGCCCGCCAGACCACCGCTTCCTGCTGCCACGCCACGGGATGTCTGGCCGCCCGCCAGACCACCGCTTCCTGCTGCCACGCCACGGGATGTCTGGCCGCCCGCCAGACCACCGCTTCCTGCTGCCACGCCACGGGATGTCTGGCCGCCCGCCAGACCACCGCTTCCTGCTGCCACGCCACGGGATGTCTGGCCGCCCGCCAGACCACCGCTTCCTGCTGCCACGCCACGGGATGTCTGGCCGCCCGCCAGACCACCGCTTCCTGCTGCCACGCCACGGGATGTCTGGCCGCCCGCCAGACCACCGCTTCCTGCTGCCACGTCATCGGGGGTCCGGGCGTCCGCCGGATCACCGCCTGCTGCCACGCCGACGGAAGTCTGGGCGTCCGCCAGACCACCGCCGTCTCCTGCCGCCGCGAAGAGTGAAGTCTGGGTGCCTGCCAGACCACCGCCTCCTGTTGCCGCGTCGGCGGATGTCTGGTCGCCCACAAGACCACCGCCTCATGCTGCCACGTCGTCGGGGGTCTGGGTGCCCCGCAGACCACCGTCTCCTGCCACGCCATGGGAGGTCTGGGCGTCCGCCAGACCGCCACCGTCTCCTGCCGCCACGCCGACGGAAGTCTGGGCGTCCGCCAGACCACCACCTGCTCCAGCTACGCTGTCTGCGGTCTGGGCGTCCGCCAGACCACGGCCTCATGCTGCCCGAGGCCGGTACCACGCCCGTTTCTGGTTCCTTGACCGGCTTCGAGCCCCTCCCTCCCACCCTCGGATTCCTTAAGGGTTGTCTGGGATCCACCCCTTGAGGGGGGGGCTCTGTCACACCCAGAGACTTTTGTTTTTAGTTTTCATGTTTAGGTTATGCTTTTGTTTTCAGTCCATCTTTAGTTTTTGTCATGCCTTAGTTTCCCTGCACTCTGTTTATTAGTTCACTCACTTCACCTGTGTTTTTTTCCCTCAGCTGCACTCACTCCCCAATCACTCTCACTCCCTATTTAGTTTCCTGCCTCCCCTTTCAGTTTGCCGGATCTTTGTTGTTGTTGAAGTTGATGTTTGTTTCCACGCCATGTTTCCACGCCATATTCGGCAAAGCTAAGTATTTATTCCATGCCATGTCCTTGTTCTTTTGTTTTGGTTATAGCTTCGTTTTTCTCCGGCTCTGCCGCGTTTTATGTTGTACTTTGTTTTTTGTTAATAAATCACCCTTTTCTTTATAAGTCCGCATCCGTGTCCTCCTCCCTTAAAACCCACAGCGTGACAGCTGTAGATAAGGTGTGTGCACAGAGTAGCTGCATAGCCTAACTCCAACCATGCAGTGGAGTGACACACCACTCTCCAGAAGAGTTTCTACGCTGTGCAGCAACATGGACAATAAGACTCGTGACTGGTCCGATGCTAATGGACCCACTGTGTTTACATTCTCTGATGAAGATAATGCTTTACTGAAACTTCAGTGTTATAAGCTGCATTTGTATTTAGCAGCAAACATGATCTCCAGTATTCTGTGAATGTAGCCTCATTCCTTGATTTTATTGCCCCTACCCATCCATATATAGAGTCTATTCAGTGCTCATACTTACTATAAGTACAACCCGAGTTAAAAAAAAAAAAAGCTTGTGTTAAATGTGAACAGAAGCAGGATGCCATGATTTGCAATGCATATCAGCCTTAAATTGAACTTGAAAAGGTACAAAAATGACGTATTTTTCCTTACATAATGTGCCAAATGTTTTCACTGACAGGTTTGGTCTGGAAGCACGACCTCAGGTTCCGGATTCCCAATTAAACCTGCATGAGCTAGATGGTGTAAACTGTGCAGACTGAGCAGTCCCCTGCTTCCGAGCAGTAAACACCGTAACAGGTGCGGCTGTCGGCAGGTGGCAGCACGCAGTGATATGAAGGTAGAGAAAATAGCTCCAAGCGATTGTGAGGTCTGACTTTTTCTGGATGAACGATTTTGTGATGCAAATGTATTACTCTTGTGAACGCAAATTGTTTTGAGAAGCAAGAATCTTTATTTTTGCGGCCCCAGCCAACTAGCCGGACTACCTTCGTCAACGCCAAAACGAGGCTGGAACTCTGCTCACAGGACGCAGCAGGAGGTAAGAAGATGTTCATAAATGATGTTGCTGATATGGGATGTCATACAGCTTCATGTCAAAAGAGGCCAACTATCCCTTTAATGGTGCTTTCACAATTTTTAAAGTGATACATGTGTAATAATGTGCTCTAATAAAATCCCAAATGCCCATTTGTGAATTGTGTGTTTATGGCAACCCTCTCCTCTTTAGCCGCAGAGGATGCAGCATTTAGGATTTACATACAATATCAGATTTTGATTTATCAGTTTACTGCCCAGTTTTCCACTTCACCTCAGTTCATCTTAGGCCCAGTGTTCACCAGCATTCATGTGTCATGTGTTTTCCTCTTCTTCTAATCTTTGCATCTGAAATACTTAGACTTATTGGATACTTATTATTATTATATATATACCCAATCATGTAACTGTCCTGTTACAAATTAACCTAATAAATTGTTATAGCTTGATCATCTGACTTTTTTATTCAAAATGACTGACTTTACAGACTTACTAACTTTTTACAGCCCATATGTCTCATCTGTCTTTAGATATATAGCTGGTACCACAATGAGCATATTCACAAAGCTCATTGCTCATTTAATTTGATAGTTTTGTTCAACTGTAAACTAAAAATGGGGTTTGAATCATTATTTTTTTTTTTTAAATCCTAGCATCTTTGTCTTGTAACTTAACTACAACTTGTGCTGTATATGTAGTAATAAAAATAAAAATCCAGTACTGTTACCACTATACTTTATGCAACCGAGGACAAAAATAATCCAAACATAGAAATACAAATATGGTACATACAGCACTGCACACCAGCAAGAGCTACAGCAAAAGCTCTACACAGAAATATAGACTCAACATTAGACTGAATGTACAAATTAGCATTTTCTATCATGTGAACATGAAACCACTGTTCAGTGACAAATGTCTTACAAACAGCATGGGTTACACTGTCTTGATTTTACTGCTATACATTAGGTGTAATTGATTAGGGAGAGTCAGCTTAGTTATTTCCGTCAAACATATCAAATCTTTAATTCTGAGTCTTACAGTTGAGAAAAATGTTGATAAATAATGAAAATTAAAACAATGAAGGCATTTCGAAAATATGTAATATTTATTAAGGTATCACACAAAAATATGGAATTTGCTTCAGAAAGAGACATTTTGTGCAAAGAATGACATGTGACAATGCTTTGGTGTTAATCACGCATTCGGTCCCACAGTTCATTGCCTGAGAAACATAGCTAAACATCAAGCATTGAACACTGAGAGTAAAAACAAAGAACCTTAAAAGGACTCTAGGAGAACTCATAAAACATTTAAATGTAACATAAATAACATTCATTTGATTATATTTCTACTACTTTTAAACTTCCTACACATGTTACACGATCACATTTTTAGGTATTTTAACTGCCAACATGCGATGGAAAGATTCTATTGTGGATGCTTAAAGCAATAATGCTTATGTAAAGTGTCAATCAAGTTACATGATGCTCTGTGCTGCATCTACTGAGCATGACATAAGACACACGGTGAATATTAACACAAACTTACAGTGACGGGGTAGAAAAATATACAGTCACACTCAGGAAGTATACAGAAGCACTGTAATACCGTAGAAATTAGAGTTTTAAATGAAAGATGAAGATGTTCACCGTACAATCACACGCTCAGTTTCCTGACCCTAAAAGTAGACAGTGAAACAGACAAAAGATATGATGGGTCATTTAAAGGCACAATTTGACATTTTGAAGAGAGAAAGTATTTGCTTTTTCTAAAGAACGGCATAAGCATTGTCACATCCTTTTCATACCCTCTGTACAGTAACTACACACATCAGCCTTAGCGTAGTTTAGCTTAGCATAAATCAGATGGAAACAGACTGAGGCTCCTGGACTGGCTTTCAACGTTGATGAAATTCATTGTGTGGTCATTCTGAATGTAAATAACACCTTACATCGTGTTTGTTGAAGATTCACAAAAGCTTAGTGCAAAGATGTGACTTTACAGAGGTTTATGCTTAAGACTTACTACATAGCTAGGCACGTATGCTGTTTATTAGTTCACAGAGCAAAGCTAACTTTAGGGGCTGTTTGAGTTGATAAAAGCCCTGCATATGTGACAACAAGCTCACTTAAATTGTTTTGGGGTAATTTGCTTTCACTACAACTCTTCTGTCATACTTACGACACAAAAATTAATTACTGACATGAATTAATGTCAATAATTGACAATGTGTATATCATTCATAGCTTGAAAGCAATTAGTTATTTTTGCAATTTTCTAAGATTTGTGGGGTGATGCAAAGGGATTTCCAAAATCCCCAAAAATCTTTAGCTCTGATAGATCAGCTAAATTCAAAAATAAAAAAAAATAACTTGACTTCATCCGACCAATGTTCAGATTTACATTATGGAAATGCATGTCTATTGGTGTATTTAGATAATTCCTTGTTGGCACGTTTAAACACCATTTAAGAGAACTTGCAATGAAAAACATTTTTTTTAATGTAAGCTATCGAAAGGTGAAGTTTCTCTGTGATATCCCTGAATTAAAGTTTTTTAAATGAACTTAAAGCACACTAAGCAAATTTTGAACTTGTGGGACAGGCCACAAAAATCATGGGACGAATACAAAGAACGATAGAATCCTCTTTTGTTTTTGACCAAGTGACGCCCCTACAGATATGCTCCAGAGATCATGGCTATTCATACCTTGTTTCTTCTCCTTCTGCTCCTTATGGAAAGTCTGCCCATCTGTCTGAATCCAGCGCAGTTTGAAGTCTGCTAAGCCATGACTCCCCAACTTGTCATGTAGCTGTAATAAAAAAATAAAAAACACCAGTTTCATATCATCATTCTAAACTTTCAAATGCGTCTTTTTAAAATTCAAATTCTGCCAGGAATCCGCTTTTTTTTTTTTTTTACAATAACCCAGGGCACAAACTGCAATTGTTAGCCAGGCGCATTATGTTAAGCCTATCCAAAATAATTGTACCTGCTCCAAAATCTGCTGCTGGATGTCAGGATCATTCAGGTCAGCCTCAGACTGGAAGCGCAACTTGAATCTGCTCTTTGGGGGAATCAGACTGTGACAGACAAACTCGTGCTTCTCCTCACAGTCAGCATCCCACCACGTTCCTGTGGTTGTGTTGATTGCCGCACATGAAGTCATGGTGCTGCCACTGTTGTCAGGCTGGCTCTCATTCCAATTTGTAAAGGTTGCGTTGCTCCGGTCAGACCAGTGAGACCAGAGACTTCTGTGGAGACCGATCCAGGCGTTTCGTTTCAGCAGTGGGTGGATTTTTTCATTCTCAGTGAAGTCTCTCACTATGGCTAGATCAGTGTATTTGGACCTACAGTTGTTCTCAGCCTCTTGCCACGTCATGAAAGTGTTCTCTAAAATGTACTCGGATGTCTCTTCTGTAGAAAAAAACAGAGAATCTGAAGTTAACCTCGATACCATTTTTATGTGATATTTCTTTGCTTATTCTATATATTAGTATCTGGTATCCCAAGACGCATCCAAGTGTTGTTCAAGTCCTGGAAAACAATTCATAACATTAATGACTCATGTTGCACAGTGGGATATATCAAAATTTGACATAATCTCCCACCATAACAATAAATCCAACAAAACAGTCAAACTTTTATCGTGCTTGATTGCTTGAATCTGTGTCGTTGTGATCAGTTAGAATTCAATCACAATTTTATTACATTTTTAAATGAGTTGAATCCCTTTTAAATGATGTGTGCAAAAACACTAGATTGAAAGCTTCTCCTTGAAATGGTTTGTAACAGATTACGAAATGTTGAACAAATTCACAACAAGTCTGAATGTAGCTATGAACTGAAGAGTAACGTTTTATGACACTCACTAGGAATCTATTTTACAAACCAAAGAGCACGTTTCAAGTTGAAACGTACTCAGGCTCATGCTTGTATGGAACATGTTGCAACAAAAACTAAGTCCCTAGTTAATTGTGACTCCTGACTGCTTGTTTATAACTCTTATCCAAATTGAGTCGCTCCTGGCAGACTCTTTTAGTAATTTCTCAATTAGCTGGTCATACCTGCTTTTGTGTATTGGTACAGATTTAGGACTTCACCTGAAGAACTGCTGACACTCATATCTACTGCTTCTGATTTGCCGCCATATGTTGATTGGCTTGGTTTAGTAAAGCTGGGCCTACATCTACAGTTTCACAGTGAGTAGAGAGGCAGACAGAAAGGCAACAGTGAAGGGGGAGGTTTACAGAGTTTGCTAACAATAGCGCCTCTGCACCTCAGATGTTGAACTGTCCATGTTGTCTATTGAGAGAGTTCACCTGTCTCACATGCAAATAAGTCCCCGACCCAGCGAAGAATGAAGAATGAAGAGAAGATTTCTACCACACCTTCCGTCTCAGCTACACTTCAACTAACTTTCTACATTTTTGACAGCTGATTAAATTGAATTAACAGGATTCAATTTGAATTGATTGAACTGAATCGAATTACGCTTCTGTCGCCTTTCTTCTGCCTTGATAGTTCCTGAAAAATGTTTTCTTTGGAAATTCTGTTAAATGATTTGTAAAAAAGAAAATCATTCTACCATGAAAGCAGACTGAGGGCCGATCTGTCTCACAGATTTCGTCACGCCAAATCCCATTACTTTGCATCACTACACAGCCCTCCTTTGAATAGCTATTGTTAGGTTGACCATCCTTCCACCTGCTGAAATCTGCATTATTATTGAAGTCTGCATCTCCCAGCGTCCACTTCCACCTGATCATATCGTCATAAAGCCCGATCCATGCGTGTTTTCCACGGTCCTGGATTGCACGGATCAGCCTGCTGTTGCCAGCTTGGTTGTCGACTGTGGCCAGGTCAGCGTACGCATCTCTGCAATACTTCTGAGCTTCAGCCCACGTCTTTGGGCTGTTCACATAGTGGTACTCTTTGAAGAAGTCAGTAGACAGAGCAGAAACTCCTGATGGAAAAGAAGGGTCATTATCAAAAAACGATTCCTCTGTGATAGAGCGACAGTGAAAAGAAGGGAAATAGAGAAGAAAAAGTTCATGTGGGGTTCAGTCTCTTACTCGTACAGACACTGACCTGAGAATGTGAGAACAAGCAGCAGCGTCGTCCTCATCCTGAACGATCAAAAGAGATTTAGATTTTTACACTTATGTGAACATGAACAAGTAGGGCACATGTCATATGTTTACACACAAGAGGACGTTCTTTTTTTGATTTGTTTTTTCTTTGGTTGAACTGCAAATAAGTGCCGTTGTTTTCCGATCTCTGACATCTCACTCATGGCATAAAAAGCTGCAGAAAAGAAGAAAACAGGTCTATGGCTCGGATCAAAACGTTAGGCCTACCTTCATCTGAAAAAGTTCCAACTGGTGTTTCAGACACATCTCAAAGCCCGAGATAGAATTCACTCACTTTTATTCTGTTCCTCCCCTCCTTCTCTAAGGTAATTATGCAAACCCAATGTTATTCATTTGCTCCTGTCATTAGAACAGGAGGTAAACACATACAAATCAAGCTGATGAAATTGAGTGTTTGACCTTAAACTTGGACATTAAGAAAATAACAGCCAAAAGACATTTAATGTCCGTACACAGAGTTGTTGACCCATAAGAATGTATTTAAATCATATTGTTTTCCTCTTGTGGTGGAAAAAAATGAATATTATCCAAGCACTGTTAAGGTGAAAAGCAAGACTTCAACAAGAGCATCTGTGTAAGAGTGTAGCTCTGACTTACCATTTCAGTGCATGTCTTATTATACCCAAACACAGGAGAAGGAAAAAGGAAAATGTCCATGTATCAGACTGTGCAAGCTAACTTCTTCTTATCTCTGGTTTCTGCAGCTGCAGAAAGCAGACGGGCCTTGATGAACCTACCCATGTCCAATCATACTCGGTCGAGAGTGAGTCCAACCTATGAGGCTATAAATACAAATGATAACCAGAAGTCGAGGTTCAGTCTGACGGACTTCCTGTGGGAGTTCCACTGAGCCCAGCGCTGATATGCTTTGACGTGTGACTACAAATAAACACTTCATTTTACCTTGAATTACTCCGGTCCGTTCTTGAGCTTCCAATTAAAGAACCGAATCTAACAAAATTAATTTAAAAAAAAAAGCTTCACTGGAACATCTTGTGCCTGAGAAAAGAACACCAAGTCTCACAAGTAACGTAAACGTGATGAGACACAAGCATAAGGCTAAATTAAATTTTCCACAACACACTGTATGACACACAGATGACAAATGAATCTATCTGAACAGTAACTAAATGGAAAGACATTCAATCTTGGTGGACTTACTCAGGCCTGTGCAGTTTTAACTGTTAAGATGCGTTGGTTTGCGAGGCGTAAGGACACAAATGCGGACTTAGAAAAACAAGGCTTGATTTATTAATCACAAAAACAGAACAAGGTTAACATAAGGCGCAGCTGAGCCGGATGACAAGAACGAAATTATGAAAACAAAACATGATCATGGGAAAAACAAAAGACTTGGCATGGCATGGCATGGCATGGCATGGCATGGCATGGCATGGCATGGCATGGCATGGCATGGCATGGCATGGCATGGCATGGCATGGCATGATGAGAGAAAAATACTAGTTAGACGGATACTTGAATTTCACATAGTGTAGTAATAATGTGTAAACATGTGAATCAGGGCAAAGAACCTTTACTACTTACAATCACTTTGCATCTTAATGTCAATTAGCAGTGTGTATAACAAAGCTCTTTGAGCCAAAACAAAAAAATCATAATAATCAAATCTATGTTTCAATTATAATGAGACTGCTTTGGATAATGAATTATGTTTTTATTACTTTAGAATGAACTTTGAATTTTCCTGGACTGTATTTCTGCAGTGTCTGCTCGACTCGAACGGCCATTTTACAGCCACGAAAGGAGCACAGTAGAAGGAAGAATCTACAGAGAGCAGCACAGATGAAAGTGGAGGAATAAGTGGCTGTGAGACGTTTCAGGCTAAACATTTAAGAAATAGAGGATCATGCTTTTTATTTAATGCCAGAACACACAACGGTTCATCAGTCAACCTTGTCAAAAAAGCAAAATCGTGAAGAGATAAATGAGGTTTGGGATCGGCAAACTCAGAAAAAAATATATATATATATATATACATTTATATATATATATATATTTTGGTGTTGCTCTTTGGTGCTGTAAGGATCTTGCTTGTTTTCTCCTTGACAGGTAATTTCACTTACCAATATCAATGCAATTTGATAGTAGATAGTGGGTGGACAGCATCTGATACGTTTGCTATCTCCAACTTTACTGCAAGATACCGGTAATTGCATTGACACATTATTACTTTAAGGGGACCGTCCAGATGAAAAATAACTGCGCTCAGGTGTCAGAACATGTCAGAGTTTTTTGTTACGTTGTTCACCCAGTCGTATTTACATGGTGAGCAAGGTGTTGCTGAAAGTTGTGAGAGGAAAGGACCCTCTCTAGACGCTGGTGGTGGATGAGCTCAGATAAGGAGGGATGGAGGAAGTCCACTGGGAGTCAGATAAAGGTGGAAATTCTGCACCCCAGGGAAAGGGCGAGTGAAAGGAAATACCTTCCTTTTGTAACTTTTGCCAAAGCTACATGGTCAAATACATCCTGTATATACGCGTAAAGTAGTAGACTTTAATTGGCTTTAAAACCCACTGAATGAAAGTATGTCCCATATCCCTTATATCCCTTTTATAAAGCCTTATTACCATATCACTGACGTTCTACACTTTAGTGGTGTATAGCTGCAAATGGATTTGTTCATGCGCAACAAAACCATGAGCATGTTCAGTGTTAAACTGGCCACCAAAGTCCAAAGAACTCGTTGTCATGTTCATGAAACCATTTTGATACAATTTCTTGAACTGTGATTGACGGGTATTAAAAGGCCCGTGTGTGCCATGAAAACACTCCCCACACCACGAAAGCACCAGCAGCAGTTTGGACTGTTTACAAGACAATTTGGCTTCATAGATCCATACTCATTATGCCAAATTTAGAGGCGACCATCTGTGGCTTTAGCAGAAATGATGATTCATCAAATGAAGCTATATTCTGCCAACTTTAATCTGTTGTCTTTTGGTGGGCCTGTTACCACAGGCATGAGTTACTGTAGCCTTCCTTTGAGCTCCAACAGGTCCGGACACTTTCCTCTGACCTCTCTCATCAACAGTACTGTTTCTGTCTGAAGAACTGAAGCACACACGCTGAAGCACCAGCTGGCTATCCTTCCTCAGAGTGTCGTGAAAGTCACCTCGTAACCTGTGTGTGTACGATTTTATGCATTGCGGTACCTTAAAGGGATAGTTCACCTCTTTTGACATGAAGCTGTATGACAACCCATATTAGAAAAATCATTTATGAACATCTTCTTACCCCCCGCTGCGTACTGTGAGCAGAGTTCCAGCCTCGTTTTGGCGTTGACGAAGGTATACCGGCTAGTTGGCTGGGGTTTAAAAAATAAAGCGTTTTGTTTCTCAAAACAATATGCGTTCAAAAGAGTAATACATTTGCATCACAAAATCGTTAGCCACAAAAAGTCAGACCTGTACAATCGTTTGGCGCTATTTCTCTCTACCTTCGTATCACTGCGTGCTGTGTAAACTGTGCAGACCGAGCAGCAAACACCGTAACAGGTGCGGCTATCGCTAGGTGGCTGAACGCATTGATATGAAGGGAGGCAAAAATAGCGCCAAACAGGACAGTGTGTAAACCAAAGGAAGAAGCGAGTGAAACAGAGCGAAAAGGCGAATTAATAAAGAGATGGATGAGAAAAACGCAGCCATTGTTTTGAGGTTTCAAGCTCAAGTCTTACATTCGCAGGTTCAGTGCATATCGGTTCACCACCTCCAGTCCTTCTTTCTAAGAACTTTAAGGTTTGTTTATAAGAAATCATTCATAATGGCATTCACTCCATTTTGTATTGTCTAATATCACACACTGGAAATGCACATATGAGTCACTACATGGTTGATTAAATTAGAAAAGACGCAGCAGAGTCTGATTGAGAGAACACTTTTCTGGGTCCATGTGTGAACAAATGAGTTATAAGTCATGCATTAGAAGACTTTTTGAGAGACAGATAGACCGGATGGTTTGATGGAAGGAAAAGGCTTATATGAAATGAGACGACGAAAACTAAAAATGTAATCTATTGTCATTTTTACTGCTCAGATATGATATTTTACCATTTTTGGGGGACAGTTTTCATCTTTACTTTCTGAACCACGGTATTTCATCTTGTAGTGGTATGTTTTTGTGTCTTATTGGGAGTGAGGTCTGTTGAGTCTTCTCATGTCACACGTGCATGCAGGCAAAAAAAAAAAAATAGCACCTGAACACACCACAAAGACGACTTCCAGGATAAACTAGCTACACCTACACAAGAGGAGACGAGCCCCGCATCACTGTGTCCTTACGCACATCAAGCTGGCATTGCAGAATCAGTTGAGTGATGACAGCACCGCTGGTTGGAGTTCCACAGCCATGTTTTTACATTTTTTTTAAATGCTTGATTCTCTGCTTGGTGTCTGAGGCCCCTCATGTTGAACACCTTTAATTTTACACATTAATGAAGTTTCTCTGGCCCACGTGTATTTGGACTGCTGATGGAAACAGAAGAACCTGAGAGACTCAGACAGGCGAAACACATACAAACACGCGAGTCCACAGAGTGCCATGCAACATGGATGTTAACTTTACGTCCATTAGATCGTTTTTTTTTTACTTCATTTGACTTGTTCTTGTCTTGGAACTCGTGCTTGCTGTTAGTGGATCCGGAAATCCTACAGTCATTATGCAAAGCAAACTTTTTCGCCTCATTGATTGTGTGAGGAGAGCTCAGACTCTTATTTCCATGCATCCATAAGGTGGTGAAATGAGGCGTGTGACCTTCCGCTCTAGGGTTGTTGAGGCTATCATGTAAGCAAACCAAAGGTGACAGACAGTTCACAATCATTACAAGGCTAATAGAATCTTCTGGGTGTAGTTACGCAAAAGGGGAAAACATATTTACTCCACTTAAACACCTGAAAATGTATGCAGAACAAATCTATCTTTGAACATAATTCTGCAAAAGTATTTGCCTTTGTTAAGAGTTGAAACATTTTCCTCCTTTCACCTCCTACTTCCCCGTTTGATCCACCTCTTCTTTATGCAGATCGAAAGTAATTAACCTGCACTACATGATTTGTTACCTCGAACGCATCATATTGACAGGACTGGCCTTCAATATCAGTAATTGAGCCAGGACGGATGGTAAAGTTAAGTGTGTGACCTTCAACTCATGGGACATATAAGCTGTTCGTCTTGTGAGTCAAAGCTTCTAGTTACAGATAGTCTCAGTCTCAAGGTTGAATGGTGGGAAACAGATGGACAGAGCGCTCTCTCAGGAAAGGTAGCTATCTGATTAGATAGCACATGACTTGCCCTCGGGCTCCCTCTAGTGGCCACTATGTGGATTATGTGGATCTGCTCTATTGTTACATTGATTTTATCTCCAAACAGTGCTTTTGTAGCAACCAAATCAAAAGCAAATAAGTCACCACTTCAGGATTTTTCCAATATTTAGGTTTATTCACAATAATAACGTGGCAGAGAATACAGGGAGTGCTTGTGGCATTTAAACAGAATGAATGCCATAAGCATTATTTTATGCACCCAACCTTTCCCTGTCAGGTTCGGCTCTATTACATGTAAAGTATTGTAACAAAAATATGTAAATAAGCAGTACTTGGGAAACAAGGGGAGCTTTACATTCATAAAGCTTCCCTTGGCAAAGCAAATGTGTTTGGCATAAAACGGTATTCAGATCACAATTCTGCTGCCACAATATGCTGGACAGGACAAGGGAAAAAAAAAAATTAAGAAAATAACATCAAAGGAATATAAATTTTTTTGAGTCCTTGTGGGCACACAAAAGGAGTTCACATGCTTTATGAAGGTTTTATGAAAGCTGATAAAGAAATAAACAAACAACAACAATCTGCATAGAGTGAGAGCGGATTTATGGTCTTCTGTGGAATATAAGTAAATCATTTGAGGGTTTTTTTTCTTTTCTTTTCTCTTTTTGCTCCAGATGGACTTTCA
Organism: Odontesthes bonariensis; assembly: GCF_027942865.1. Taxonomy (NCBI): domain Eukaryota; kingdom Metazoa; phylum Chordata; class Actinopteri; order Atheriniformes; family Atherinopsidae; genus Odontesthes; species Odontesthes bonariensis. Next base: position 5,073,629 of record NC_134523.1, on the reverse strand, counting down.
GAGCAGTTAAATTACTGAGCACAAGTCTTGATCCAAACCCTTAATTTTTCATATTTTGCCTCCAATCAGCCAGCTTTTCTAATAATCTAATGATTATTTTTCTCTCATTTTCAGTCCTGTCCTCGCAACTGACCATTTTCAGAGGAATGTGTTTTTTGCTTTGTTAAGCTACTTAACACTGATCTATGAATCATTCAAACACAAAAAGGCACCTTAATCAAGGGACGAAAAAGTGTTGCATCTACATATAACAGACAACTCAGAAAAGAACACAACTTTAGCCACAAGAAGTGGATTGAACATCAGTGGCAGCATGGAGGGACGAATCCTCCCCGGAGCCCGGACCCCCACATTACTGAAGCAGTGTGGGATCATCAGTGTGGCATCATGCTGACAGAGAACGGAACAGAAGGCAGCCAACATCCAAAGAGCTTTGGGATGTCCTTTAACCCTTGTATGGTCTTCACTTTTGGGACCTTCTGGTGTCCCTCGGGTCAAATTGACCCGGGACATATACAATTTAAACAAAAAATATTATTTCTTTATCTCAATTTCAAACAACTGATATAATATATATGTTTAACGAATACAATCAGTCTCTGCTATAACACAATTAACAATGGAAGTGTGACTACTCTTTTTGTCATAAGGTTATAATTGATGTTAAAAATCCACTATACTCAATATTTGGGTGTCATAAATCATGCTAATCTTGGAGACTTTAAAAAGCTCTCCCTGCCTCAGCACCCCACAGACTTTCAGTCGACTCCCCTCTTGACCTGTAGACACCAGCAAGGATGAGGATGCCAAAGTAGGCATGCAGATGCATGATGTCTCTTTCCATTGGTCACCAAAAACACGTCTCCCCTCAAAATGAGTCATATCCAGAATAATTTTCTGAACTGAGTCAGGAAGCAGCAGCTCAAAGGATGACTTGATATCCTGAACATAAGTAAGAACATAAGAACAAAATCATGTGGGCCCTGGTACCATCCGTATTATGTTAGCAGCTGAGCGAGGGGGGGGGGGGACTCTGTCACTGGGGACGAAGACCATTCAATTTGTCCATTCTTAGATAAATATGTCTGTGAGGCTCTTCCAGTGGCAGCTCTTGGGCTGCTCCAGCGGCCACCTGTGGTGCTCCTTGTGGTGCATATTCCGAGTCTTCAAATTCACATTCAGATTCAGATCTAAATTATCCTCACATTTGGAGACACCTTCCTCTACCACATCGCTATGTGCCCGACTCTCTTCAAATATGAGTTCCAAAGCCCTCTGGCAGCTAAATCTTTTGGTCATACTGATGCTGGAAGACTGTCCTGGGATTTAGAGGTATTTATCTCTTTGTCTCACCCCCTTGATGTGCAGGTGTAAAGCATATAGTGCGAGAAAAGTTTGGATTTTTACAATAATATGGAATAACATCTAAAAAAGAAAGTGAGAACAAACAACTTCTGTGTGCTTTGATGACAATAATGTAACATTGTGTGTGTCTGTGTGGGCATGTTTCTGTGTGTCTCTGTGTATGCGGGTCAAAATGACCCGAGGACCATATGAAGGATGTAAATGTGTGGGGTATAGTAGCATGTGTGCTAATAAAAAAAAAAAAATTGTTTGTACATGTTTATCACAGAAAGTAAGCTGAGGCCATTGAGTTTCAGTTGGAAAAAATGTATACTTGTACCATTTTTCTAATTTTGAAAATTTGAAACGGATCAATTTGACCCGAATAACATACAAGGGTTAAGGAGCCTGGAGAACTATTCCTGAAGACTACATAAAGAAATGATGTTCAAGCTTGTCTAAGAGGGTTCAGGCTGTGTTGGAGAATAAAGGTGCTCAGACCAAAATATCGTTAGAATTATACAAACTCTATTTCCGTTTCTGTTCACATGTTTCTTTAAATGGCTGCAGTGATCTTCAGTTTTCTTGGCAATACTGCAGCGTGTGCTGGGGCCTTGTTTTATCACTCTCTGTGAACAAAGCCGTCCGCTGTAGCTTGAAATGCTGCTCACGAAAGACGTGAGACCAAACTAAAAACCGAAAAAGTTGAGGTCAGTGAGTTTATCACACAGCGAGCGACACCTTTTACGTTCTTATCTTTGGCTTTCTATCTCTTATGACACATTTTATTTAAAAAAAAAAGTGTCATAAGAGATACTGACAAGTGCAGCTTTAAACTTGTGGTCAGGAACTCACGTTTGCTCTCTCACAAACTATCAGTGTGGTCTGACGAAAGCCCTAATGATCTGCTGATTTATTCTTTTTTGCGGCTGCCGTGGCATCTTGGTCGGATTGTCAGACTGTTTCCGCTCTTCCGGTAAGGTGAGAGGCTTAACTGATTTGTGGAGAGCCAGTGATATTCTGCTGTGCCTCGTCGGAAAGCTGCTTCAAATTCTAAAAGCCCGGCTACAACAAAAAAAAAAAGAAGGGGAAGAAAAGACATTTTTAATTTGTCACATCTTTATTGCAGAACACTTCATCAACAGACTCTGATTGGAAACGACAGAGAAAATGTGATTCCAAATGTGATGTGATGACAGCAGATGGACGTGACGTGACTCTAACGATGTTTTAACACTGATATTTCGGGTCAATGGAGCAAAACCAATGTGTGTTCTGTATTATCTGATCTTGTGTGGGCACAGGAATCTGCCAGTCCTCTGAGGGACCGACGCTGCATGCTGCACACTCAGTTGGAATTGTTTGGTTTTCTGTTTGAAGGTGGATTAATCAAATGTGTGTGTTTGTTCCTAAATATGTGTTCTCTTCAGTTTGTGTGTGTGTGTTTTTGTGCACTTAGAATGAAAGATTTTCTCTCTGATGTACGTCCTACACATAGACCCAACAACAGATGGCGCTGTTGCCTTCAGGATACAGCACCATTCCCAGGCCACTTTCTTGCTCCCTCTTCCTCCTCCTCTTCCTCCCTTCAGCTTGGTGGATCGCGACAGTAGGATCCTCTCGCCATGCCGGTCACGCCCCACACAGATATCAGCCTGTTTCTCAAACACATGCACTGTCACGTCCTTAATAAACACTTGTGCAAACACACCCTCTGACTCTCACACACAGACATCTCAAGGCTCACAGGCTGTCAATGTTCAATTCGTATCCGAGCTGCAGCTCCTATACGTCTATATTTGTTTTCAATAAAAGTTAAAAGCCAGCCATCATACGGTACCATTTCCAAGCCAGATGCTACGACATCAGCCCACTCTGTCCTATTTTTAACCATTATTATTACAGTCATCAGTGGAAACCTGGATGGCAGAAACACAGGTGCAAGACAGACTGATTCAATGGAATTGATCTGGCACCCCGGGCGAGCTGGCCGGTACTGGTGCTTGTCTGATAGTACAAGCTGCATTTGGACACACATTTTGATTTATATCAGGTTTATATCAAATCTTTAACACTTTTTAATATAACTAAACGGCCACAAAGATTGCATTCCTCACCGAGGCATTCCAAGACATGTATACAGTATGGCTGACAGTATATGGATCTACAAGCTGGAAAATCCATCTGAGCTGGTGGTTTTTAAAGTGCAACAGAAAGACAATGTGAAATGCTCCTGTTCTCCCCAGTAAAACAGAACAAAAGCTGCCCTTATTTGGATTCAGACTGTATTCTGTATGTTGGTTTGTGTGACGTCTGGTTTCTGGAAATGAGTGGTCTTCTCTTTACCAAACAAGCACGTGCGAGGCAAAGCACAGCCAGCCTTTCTGAGTGCAAACTGGGATCATTCACAGCTGTGGTTTTACTGTAGTACCAATAAAATGGCCACTTTGCCAACAACTAGAGCTTGGTTATTTATTGAAAAAGGAATGCCATTACACACACACACACACACACACACATTAAAGCACCATCTCCCTACGTGTGGGAGACAGAGAAACCATCACCATGGAAACAAACGTCATGTAACCTAGTCTCCCACCATCCACTACCACAGCCCCCCTCCCCAATATGAACTCACCCCCACTCCTCTCCCTGTTGCTGCCTGTCTACATGCTCCTCCATTTCTCCTCCTCTGTTTCCCGCTCTCAACATCATCCATCTTCCCAAAATACCCCCGCTTTTTCTGTCTGTCTCCACTGTTCTTTATCAGATTGCTTGAAACCTCTCTCCACCGTGTCTGAATTTTTCTCTTTTACCATATCAGAGTATCCCCTTCTGGAGTGACTATGATTGTGTCGGTATTTTTGTGTTTCTTCATGTCTATGAGAGAGACAAAAAGTGAGAGATTGAATGTGCGTGTGTGTGTGGGGGGGGGGGGCACAAGATGGATGTGATAATGTGATATTTATCAACCCATGTAAAAAAGCCTCCTCTCTCTCATCACCTTGTATCTATTGTGTTGATAGGACTCATCCATGCATTGTCAGGGGAAGCAGGTGTGAAGATGTTTGGTGTCACACATTATCAGCAGAACGCTGAGATTAATACTGCTCTGTTCTTTACATACTATAATATATGATCTCAATGCTACATTATCGAAGCAGTGAGAACAGAATCATTGAAAACATACTGAATGTTGAACATGAGACATTTCAAATCTAATCTCAAAAAATATGAACTCGTCTTGAATTTGATGGCATCAACACGTCTAAAAAAAAGTTGAGACGGGGCAGAAAAAAAGTTTGGAAAAGTTAGTCTTACTAAAAAGAAGCAGCTGGTGGAACATGTTGCAACTAATCACATTAACTGGCAACAGGTCAGTAGCATGGTCGGGTATAAAAAGAGCACCATAGAGAGGTAGAGTCTCTAAGAGGTAAAGCTGGGCAGACATTCAGCAATCAACAAAAAGCTGTGTCTACAGGTTGTGGAGCAATTTCAGAATAATATAACCTAAGTGTAAAATTATGTGAGCTTTGAATCTTCCATCGTACACAGGACGAATGGTATGAAAGTACAAAAAACAGTATTTGATCCTCTGGCCACAGGGCAGCATTGCGTTGAAAACAGACATGATCCTGTGGTGGAAATCATTGTTTTACAATACTCTGAACCTGCCTTCAGTCCAATGATAGCTGTACTGGGGAGAGGATTGTTGCAGTAGATAGGTTTTTGTCTCTGATATCCTAGACCCAACCTGTACGACCAGCTTTGGGTCATAACCATAATTTTACCTGTTGATCTATTGCCGAGTGAGACTCCAAACTACCTGAATTCTTCTATTTGAAACAGCTGTTTGTTTCTTCTTGGAAAGGACTGCGAAAGACCTCAGGCGTGTTGCACTTTTAAAGGGTAAGACTTTAGAGGAGCATCATCATCTACCATAGTGGATTTCCCCCAACACTGCAATGGCAGATTGATGTCCTGCCCACTGACATACCACGACACGGTCTAAACTGACAGCTTAAAATGGTGCTTTCCGAGTGAAAAGTTTTCATAAAATCAGGGCCCCCGGTGGGAACTTACAGAAGAGAATACTGAAGTCTTGTCTTCATCAATGTTCACTTATGCATTCAAAAACCATGATCATTTTCCGTCTTTGTTTTTGTCTGTTGACCTTCTGACCTTTGTAATAAAGTATAGTGGATGAAAACTGAGGGCACCGTCTTCAATTTCACTAAATGGTAACACTATGTAAACCAAGACATAATAACACAGTACATATTAATACCACTGTGGTCTATTGTCATAGTAACTGGGTCGCAGCTGGTTACTGCTTTAGCTGCAAGCCGTGATGTCTTTGATGTCGGAGGATTTTCATGACAGCAGCTCTGCGGATCAAGATATACCTGACACTGCAACTGCTTAAACAAGCACTTAGTCAGGATCCCGATACTTTTTTCCCCTCACTATTTTTCAACCCAAAGGTTAGTCCAAGACTTAATTTATCTTTCAGCGTCTGAAACAGATGACTTAAATGTGCTGTCCTTCAACCTTTCAATTTAACCCAACACTTTGAAATGAAGTTTCCCAGCGCCTTCAAATTTGAGGCCAAGCACCGTGCTGACCAATGTGGAGGCTGCAGCTCATGAGGAACTACTTTTTGTTCAAGTCATTTATTTGATTTGACAAAAGAATGAAGAGACAACCAAGAGACAATCTTATGTAGTAACCTTAGCTGAATCAGAATCAGAACAGAATCTTCTGACTATAATACAACAACATCGCAGGGCAGTAAAGGTTCATTACAAAGCTGACTTATTTAGATTTGATGGGTGGCTCTGTATGAAATCTTGCAGCAGGCTCTGAGCAACATAAGTCAGCAAAGAAAACAGTCTTCTCTGACAAATACATTTTAGAAATAAAATTTCATGAACACATTTTTTTTTTTGGTCAACAGGATACTTTGGTGTAGCAGCAGCGTGTCATTCAGTTGAACTAATAAACTTTTGATTGGGTGCCTCGTTTAGAGGGGTTTATATAAGCTGCAGATACAATACATTACAAAAACACACTGAAATACTCTGATTAATCATTCAAAGCTAATTTCATATGTGGCTGTGTTTTTTAAACAATTATCAGTCCGATTATTCTGGTCAGAAAGAAATGGTTCATTTGCTGAACAAAACCTTTAACAAGAAGAATGAAAATAATTTATCATTGCCTCCGGTGTGTCTAAAATAATCTGAAATAGATTGTCAGATGATCTGCTGGAAATCCAAAATCTTGTTCCAGTTTCACTTCAGACAGAGACCACAACTACCTTTCCCAGGAACTGCAGACTTGTAGGGAGTCCCTGCCTCAGCCCCCTTCATTGGCATGTAGGGAACAAGAGCCAAAACAGATTTTTAGAGAGCAAATTTCAGCCCCAAAAATGGTCCCGGTAGAGAGGAAACCCATCCTGAACCTTTGGAGTGGGGCTCACAGCACTGGAGATGTCTGATTGGTCAAGTTTTCCCAGCATTTTCTTTCCATCTCTCTGTCTCAATCCCCTCAGCTTTAATATATCCAAAATAGCTAGTAAAACCTGTTAACTTTAAGTTTTACCACAGATATAGTTTTGACTGTTTGTGCACTAAATCAGACATTCATGTTGGGAGCACCAGAATATATTAGGACAAAGAGCTCAGACCGAGTCAAGAAATCAGTGAAATCGGGGAAATAAAATGTTAATCGCTGCTCTTTTCACTGCAGTAATGCTCCAAGACACAAATAAAAATACCCCAACCCCCATAAAAGTGTGTAACACAGACAGAGTTTGAGTTTATATAGCTGAGGCTAATCGTCCGTCATCAATTAGCTAAATCTTTTTCTCCCTCAAAATTGCCGCTCCAAATTCAAGTGGCTGAATATTGTCTCTTTTCCGTCTCTCTTTTTGGTTACATTAAGCCAATAAAACACAGCAGGCACAGTTAAAAACTAGCTAACAGCTAGCTCACATGGTGAGTAAAAAGGGTTTGAATTTCTCTTATCCCTGTTTCTGATTGTTTCATGTGTACAAAACCATGGATGCATTTGGATGTGGGTCAACCATTACTATGCAGCATATTTATTTGAACGTAAGTCTGTTTTCCTGATGAAAGCTAATCCTGGGATTCTCTGACGCTCACTCACTCCAGCCCAAGACTTTGCTTTGCTTGCTCCCAGCTAACCCAGGTATTCCCAAAGCAAGTATACAGTACTATCTTGTATAATCCCTTTGGCTTTCTTGTTAATCCCTTTTTGGTTCAAAGCAATTAACAAGCAATATTTATATTGTTTTGTTTTTTTATTTACTGGGCTACACCAATTTTAGAGGTGGTCATTGCTTGGCAGAGACAGGAAGGTTGGTGTCAGCTGCTGGCCGGTGGAGAGGTAGGCAGGGTCAGATTAGCATATTCATAGATCATCATTCATTCGCTCATCATTCATCATTAATGAGCGGGAAGAGGTATTTGTCATTTCTCAAGAAGAAGTCTGTATTCTGAAGTATGTTTTTTTAGGGCTGGGCAACGATTCAAATTTTTAATCTAATTAATCACATGAGTTTCCTGATTAATCGCGATTAATCGTATAATTGTACGCAAAATCCAAAAATGAATTCAAAAGTAGTGTATAGCTTTTAGCATTTAGTTTTATTTTAAATGTGCTGCCATATGAATGAAAGTGCCATAACATTTGTTGTGCAAACACACTTTTAACATCAGCATCTTTCTGTAGTTTTTATGTAGAAGCCTCGCTCCACTGTCTGTTTTCTTGAATGACTTGCTGCTATCAGTTGTGTGTTTTGCCTTTAAGTGATATTTTAGACTGGAACTACTACGCTGAGAAGACAATTCAACTTGGCAGTGTTTACAGATGACTTTGGTTCTGTCGACTTCTTCCGTCTGGAAGAACTTGAAAATGAAAATGGCCGAGTAAAAGTTCCGTACCCTTCTCCATGTTTGGTGGATCCACCGATTACTTTCTTTTCCGATTCCACAGCAGACAGCAACAGACTTTTACAAAATAAAAGCCTGTGAGCAACAGACTTTTATAATAATAAACAAAATTATTAAACGGGTCGTCCGTGGCGTAGTGGGTTGAGCAGGCGCCCCATGTACAAGAGGCTGTAGTCCTTGCTGTAGCTGGCCCCGGTTCGAGTCCCGTAGCGGACGGCCCTGTGCTGCTTGTTGTTCCCCCTCTCTCTGCCCCCTGCTTCCTGTCTCTCTGAACTTTCCTATCCATTAAAGGCATAAAAGCCCTGAAAAAAAATTATAAAAAAAAAAAAAAACTGCGTTAATGCACGATAAAATATTTATCGCGTTTAATAATTAGCGAGTTAACGCGACAATAGCGTGTTAACTAGCCCAACCCGAATTTTTTTTTTATTTTCCTTACAAAAACTTCCAAATGTACCCCATGGAGGTAGACAGATGAGACTTTTTAGAATATTAATAACTGCAGACGTGGGACTTCAAGTGACTGTGGATTTCTCTAGAGAAAGAATAGCAAACCTCACATAAAACAGCTAGTCTTGAACAACAACTAGCATAAAGTTCCTTGGGCACGCGAGGACAAAACTTTATACCTGCATTGATCGGCTGACCTGTTGATCACCAGCAGCCCATCCCTGAAATGAGAGGGACAAACATGACGCAATGTGAGTTTCAGACTGATCTGGGTCACGGGAAGAGCAAATGTACGTGAATATGTATCAGAAAGCTTGCGTGTGTGTGCGTGTGTGTGTGTGTGTGTGTGTGTGTGTGTGTGTGTGTGTGTGTGTGTGTGTGTGTGTGTGTGTGTGTGTCTTTGTGTGTCTGTGTGTGTGTGTGTGTGTGTCTTTGTGTGTCTGTGTGGGCCATCTGTCCTGACAAGATTACTGGAGTCAGACAAGAAGTCTGGACCGGATTAAAGCATGAATATAGGGCAAGAGAAAGAGAAACAGAGGAGGTGAAAGAAACGGAGGATAATATAGAGCAGGGAAAAGGACAAAAAACATGACAGATGGAGTAAAAACAGAGAGAATGGCGGTGGATGTAACAGATTCAGATATTTTACGGTGGAACACACATCCAGTCAGATCCATGAATGTACTACATTTATTCGTACAATATATGTTTACCATGCAGGTAGTATTTAATGTTGACAGCAAGCCAGGACACAAGCGCTCCAACTGAAAGCTAATTGCATCGCCATGGAAACTGGGTCCCACTTTCTCTTTCCCTAACCCCCGAACACGTCACTTTAAGTGGCGGTTGGTTTGATGCGTGCATCGCCCTCACCGACAAAAAAAAACTCTCTCGTCACACATACACACACATAACTATGAACTCCGAAAGTATGGATCCTAACACAGGTGTGTGTTTGTGTGTGTTCCTCTTTCACAAAACAAGCACTCAAATGTAAGCCTGATGTCTTACACACTCTAATTCCCCTTTCAGTTCTGCTGTTTTCTGTTTTGCTTTGCCTTTATCTTCAAGCTTTTCCGTTCACCCATCCATTTCCCATGACAAATCATTTCGACTCGTCCACTCATTGCTGTCATTCAGATCCTTCGAGCGGACACGCATACACACACCCCTCATGGAGCAATAAAAAAAAAACACATATATAATCATCGTCATTCATCCTCTCCTTTTTCCCAAGACGGGTGACAGGCTGGCAAAGAGTTCCCCAAGCTGTTGCCTTGGCAACTCTGAAGACTATTCCTCCGTGGCCATGACAACGGGTGATGCATATCCGGTGTGGTCGGCGGACTTTTATTTAGACGCCTAGCAGGAGACCGCTGCACGTGTCGGCATTTGCGTGTTCATGGTTTGTACTGTATGTGCATGTAAATACTTGTGGTTGCATGGAACAACTGTAGCACTGTAAGCCGGCACGCTCTGTGGCGAGACTGTAAAAGTGTGCATCTTTGCACACGTCAGTGTTCATACGTCTGTGTAGAGGGAATCGCATTTGATGTCCTCATATTGTAGCCTATATGAATACTTTTAGGATAAACATTCAGTGGAAAAACACATGCTTTCCTACTTGTCAGACATGAGAACATACTTAACTTAAACTGTCCCTTTAACGGATCGGTTTGTTTAAGTCATTTTACCAACGAGAAGGTTTCACATTTGAACCCCACCGAGTCAAGTGGTAATTTTGAGATAACTGTCACACTGAAAACATTTTAAGAATGTTTGCCATTCGTCCCTCCTTTACGCCATGCAGCACCACGAGGTCTCGAGATGAACTGACGAGGCATTCTCACTGATGTGTCACAGATAAAGATTCTTTAGGATTCTTGTTCTTGAAACAGAAATGCAAAAATTTATTTGCTGGTAAAAAAAAAAAATTGTTTGCAAATCCCTCTGGTTTACCAAATGCGATAATTTGCCAAATTCGTTGAAACTGCCCAATAGTGTCTTTGATCTTTCAGCAAGGTCCTGCTCACAAGAGTAAGCTAAATTTTTGGATTAACAGACGAAACTTTGGATTAACATTTTAATCAGAAATATGTGTTGCTCGCAAGAAGACATTTTGGAGAATGCTGCCTTGTACTTTTGCCCTACTTTTGCAAGATAAAGACACAGAAGTAACCATCCATGTGGACAGCTGTGGAGTCATTATTACACAATGCTGCTTTAAACAAAGACCAAATAACCTTAAATAAGCTACGTTAGCTCACACAAATAAGAAGTTGATATAGAAAAAAGGACTTTTCCCATGATTGTAACTGAGGGCTGAATTAGGTTCGCAAAACATTACCTCCCCATTAATCACATCAATAGGTCGCAGTCAGTGGCCTTATATATGTGAAAATCCATTCCAATCATTGGTGATTATGTGAGGGTGAGCAACAGTAAACATAACTTTGTGGCCAGAAAAAAAGCCACCAGACTCCCGTACTGTATCGGCGATTGGAAGACTGAGTATTTGAGTGAGCAAGGTGCTTCAGGCTTGATGGATAGAAACTGGCAGAGAGAAAGTCGACCTTTTCAGCAACACCTGAGAGTGTTTGTGTGTGTGTGAAGACCACATGTCGCGTCCACGGGGCTTGTCAGGACACATAACGCTTAACGATAAACTACAGAAAGAGCTGAAGATGTGGGCTTTGAGAATGAGCTCAAACTCTCGTCCTTCGGCTGACCACCACAGCTCTCCATCTCTTTCTTCTGTCTCGGGCTCATGCACTCTCAGACCCACTGTGTGTGACGCTGAGAGTCCCTGACAGCCACATAAGTGATCAATAATTCCAGACTCCCACTGTCGTGTGCATTCTCACTAAAACCGTTAAACAACCTTACAAGTGTCGAGCTCAAGTGTGTGTATGTCGCACCTCGACGCTTGTGACCAGTCCCTCAGGTAGCAAATGACCTCTGATTGATAGGAGAAGAAAAGTAAGTCATGGTAGGTAGTGATGGAAAAGGAGGAGAGCAGTGCATGTAACAAAAAATAAAAAAGTATGAAACTCCAAAGGGCAAGCTAAATTAAATGTCAGCATGAAGGTGTGTAGTGATGAGATGTATTTGATGAAATAATGTCAATATAGGGCTTCTGGGTTTATCATCTTTGTCACAATAATCTGTGGTGTGTTGATAAATGTCAGCTCTATTTTGCCACTGTGACGGCATGCTGTTGGTTAGTCAGTTCAATCTTATTTCGTCTTGCGTTTTTACTCCTGAAGCATGCGTCTCAGTGGTAATCGTGTGATAATGTTACGGCTCGACTCAATCGACCACTCCCTGGCAGATCGATTTTGCTGTCAGTCCAAATGCTGCTCGATTCAATTTAAGGTCACACGTGGTGTTCACTAAAGAAGGAGCTCTAAACTGTTATACTCTGATTTATTTATTTATTTTTCATAAAACACACAAAGAAGCTCTTTGAACATTAAAACTTAATGTTCGAAGAGCAATTTTTTCTTTCAACCCCCTTTTCCACCATCAGAAACAGCACAGGTTTAAGGTGAAATGATCCAAACTCTCTGTTTTCATTTCAGTGAAAGATTCTCCAGAACGAGGAGGGGACATTTTATATATTTTTTTAATTCATCTTTGAGATAATAGCTCTGACTGCGGCATCAATTCGGAGAGCACCAAAACAGCACAAAACTGTTTCCCCACATGATGAACATGGGAAAAGAATCAGTTCCAAACTTCTCAAGTGCACAACTTGGTGGGAAAATGGAAATTCTGGGAAATATTCCTGTTACTAAGAAATCAAAAGAGTGGTTTAACCATCCATTTTCTGTGCTGTTACTCAAACGACTGGTAAAATGCACTTTCAACTAAATAAAGCTAACTAGCTTTTATGCTAAAGACGTTTCGGCTGCCTGCGACAAGCCATCTGTAGGCTATACGTGACCAGTACATACATATTGTGTTTCCAGTCAGCAAAGATCAGCAGCAACACAATGCAGAGTTAAGACGTGCAGCTAAGCTGGTTAAAACAGCATGTTGAGAATGGTGGATGAGAGTCGCTCCTCCTCCTTGATGATGACTGTCTCTGTGTTTGTAGATTTTTTTGGACATATAACAGGCAGAAAAGACTATGAAGCACCAATTGTAATCAGCTCAATGTAAATTATTGCAGAGAAACAGCTGAAAGTGAGGCGCCCGAGTATGAAGCAACCAGTCGTTCTAAGCGGCTGTAACTGTACAAAGCTGCATCTGAAAAAAACAAACTACAAGGATTCTAAAAGTGTCCTTTGTACATATGAGATGGGTAAATGTTTGGAGGAAAATTCTATCGCAGTTTTCGAGACTGATAACGTCATTCTGACACTGATTACTTCAAGTTGTTACTGCTACGGAATAATGCAGCGTACTTTGCGTATTTTGGTTCAGTTTATGACAAATGGATAATGACGTGGTGTAATATGTCACGTCTTGTTGTTCATCAGAGGTTGTAGTTACCTCATTTTGATACCTGGTAAACACCAGATGTCCTTTCTTTACATCCTGATAAGACTCTGGAATAGTACATACCATGAATGGACCTATGACATCAAAATAAACGAGCCAACTGAAATACCTCCAAGGCTGATTTTACATTGTTGTTGATGATTTTTGAGAGCTCCAGCATGTCGTTCATCATTTTATTTCTGGTGCTGGTTTTGTAAAAGCTGCCTTTGTTCTGAGTTTAAGCAGTCACTGTCAAGTCCTGTTTTCAGGGTCACACTAAATAACTTTTTCCTCCCTGACAGAGGTCATACAGCAGCTGTCCCTGCAGTCGGAGCATGCACAGATGCAGGCAGCACATTTTGTGATTTTCTCTTTTAAAGATATCTGTTTTGGCCTGAATTTGAAAGGAGGCATGAAGCAAAGGACCACAAGCTGGGTCTCAAACCCAGACAAACTGTGACGAAGACTTTCAGCCATCCTACATGGGGCACCCTGCCTGGTATTTCTACTCCTTAGTCTAACTCTAACCAATCTCCCTTCTAAAGCAACTGGGCAGTCCTGTAGCACTTTAACATCTAAGAAGGTTTGCAAGAATATTCAGGCACAATTTCAGGCGGCCTGAAAATGAACAACTCTTAAATATTTATTCCATCCAAACCATCTCACCAAAGAATGAAAGACAAGTATTTGTAAGAAGTTATATCGTCATCTTTTTCAGTATTGAAGGCAATCCATTTCCCATTTAGCAGCCTTCACATTTATTTGACACATAGCACACAAAAGACTATTTCTACCAAATCCTAAACAGTTCAGATTGTTTAGAGGTTTCCTGTCAGTTCAGCTCTCTCCAGTGTTTGAAGAACCTGCGACCATAATTTCCTGCAGACTCCAACCTTTGCTGGCACCTTTACTTAGAACTACTGAATTAATTGAGAGATGGTAATTGAGCATGGTGTTTCGATTCAAATTTTTTCCTCTTCAGAGCCACTCAGGGAAGCCATGAGGTGCGATGTGTGAAGTGAAAGTGTGGCCTTCTCTCTGGGAGAAGTGCTGCTCTGTGAGCCATTTAATTACGGCAGCTAGACAGTAGGCAGCACCGTACTTATGCTTTCTGTTGTGGAAAATGCACGATTGAGGGGGAGGGAAAGGGAAGAGACACAGGTGGGACGGAAGAAAAGACGAAAGAGAAGGAACAAAAAGAGGGACAACAGGTGGAATGCTCACCAGACTTACAGAAGGGAAGGAGAAGTGAGAGGTGGAGGGCCACGAAGAAAGAAGGAGGGACAGAGAGATGGTGTGGCTCGCCGCTCCTGCAAGCGATCCATCGTTTCCATGGAAGCACCGTCTCTCCGGTCTCCGTGGGAACGGCTGAATCCCGTTGCAGTTCGACTTTGCCCCCAGGCATGAGAGAGTGAGTGAGAGGAGGAAAAAAATGGGGAGAAGAAAAACAGTAACAGAACGGCGAGATTAGCCCGGGGCATTTGGGCTGACCTGGAAAATATTGGACGTGTGCTTATTCTCTTTCTGTCTTCCTCTGTCACTCTTTTATTGCATCTCATCTCTTCATCCTTCCCTCTGTCACCTTCCTCATCAAAATACTTAAAAGTATTCTTCAAGAGAGTGTGACAGCTAAAGGTGAACACTGCAATCCTTAATCCTCGTTCTCTCCTCTGTGATTACATGTCGACATCCCTGCACATCACACTGTACCTGCATACATTTAGAGTGTGTGACAGACACACTCACGCTCCTGCGACACATGACCACGCCAGCCTGGCTTGTTTGTCTGTTTTGTGTGTCTGTTTGGCTGTTTGTTTGCGACCCAGCTCCAGCCCATTCACACAACATAAGTAGCCCTATTAGTGGGCCAACTAGCCAAGAAAACAGATGATCCCTCTGACAGAGGTCCTATTGTTATTATCAGCAACAAACAATGCAGCCCTGTCTGCTCGCCACAGTGGTCGATTCACCCCTGCATTCAGCCGCTGGTCACTACTCTCTATCAGCCAGATCCACGGGAGAACAGAAGGGTGCTCAGAAGCTGTACTATATGTGTAGGATGTGTGGGTCTTAGTTGATTTATGAGAATGTAATTGCGTGGGGTTATGACACGTTCAAAGACCGGCTTTCTTGGGACATTATTATGTATTTACATTTACTACGGCAACAGAAATGACTTTGTGTCTGGGAATTGTTCTGTCCCTTTCCTTTGTGTTTGTATAGAGACTGTTAAATCAACATTGGTATTACTTTATGTCTGATTTGAAACTGCAATCTTAACACAAATCTGAAGTCCCACCGCGTAAAGTCGTGAATTTGTTTGAAGTTGTTTTCCTTGTAGAGTTTCACTGAGGTTTGAAACCAGACGTGGCCTGAAGAACAAGCAGCTGGTATTACTTTAGACATTGATTTCCTGGGAAATTTGCTCATGCAAAAGCAGTAAAACACTGAACTTGTTTATTTCAGAAATGAATTCGAAAGAGGTTCAACATTTTCCTGCGCAGATCTGCTCAAAATTGAAAAGATTTTTCATCCCAAGAATATGTCTTTAATTATTCAAAGCGTCAGTAATTGCTCCGGATGTAAAAATGCTTGGTTATTAAAAACATTAAGCCATAAACAGTAATGATGTCAAACCTCTTTATTGGAAATGACTGTAATTCATCATTAATTGAGGATCCCATCCAAAATGTGTCAGCTTTAAAGTGTTTGTTTGTTGTAATTGTGTGGATTTTCACCCAAAATATCTCCAAAGTTCTGAACAAAATTATATTTGCATGAATGCAAAGTGATTGTTCTTACTATGACATAAAAGTATATAATAATATAAAAGAAATAGTAAAGAAACTATTAACAAAAGATATTATATTCTGATGTGAATCCTTTGATTTTCAATTGATCCAAATAACCGCAATCTTTGATACACTTTTGATACACATGTAGCATTTATAATGGGTTTTGAGTATATCCTACCATAGTAAGTTAGTAAGATAATGAGACGTTAATAGGGATGGGAATCAAAAACCGGTTGAACCAGTGTTTCAATTCCTTGGAATCGTTTGCCAATTTCACAAATGATTCCCTTATCGATTCCAGTGGCCACAAATGACGTCACCACGTACGTTACGTAGCTTACGAAAGCCTGCGTGGCGAGTCCAGTGCAGCCAGCAGTAAACATGGCACCCCAGCGGTACAAAGGCTCGAAAGTTTGGTTACACTTCAAAAAAAAGACGACAACAGGGCAACTTGCGATACAGGCACAGTGGATATTTCATCAAAGGGAGGAAATACTACCAACATGCAGAAACATTTGCGCACACAGCATGCAATAACTATTAATGAATGTCGCGTTTTTGATCCGCTCAGGACTAACGTTAGTGAATCTCAGCCCAGCAGCAGCAGCAACGTTAGCATGTCCTCGGCTAATACTGCAGGTGACTAACTAACTAACAAACACTGACTGTCATGTTAGCGCCATTTGCCTCGTTGTAAAACCTGCTACTAGTAATGGTTAACAATAAATGAATGCCTTCTCATGCATTACATTTAGATGAAATCATGAGAGACAGAGTCTGACTGGCTCAGAGCCAGAGGCTGGTGGTACTACCCCCAGTTCACGTCTACCTCTAGCTTCTCCTTTCACCGAAGCAGGGGAGACCCAGGCCAGGATAGACGAATGTCACAGAGCAGTGACTAAGCTTGTGGTAAAAGGCTTGCATCCATTTGCCAAAGTAGATGCCCCTGAATTTCAGTAGGTGAATGTGTTCAATTGTATGCTAAGTCAGAGAATGTCAAAGTTGCATGTTGTCCTCTAAGTTAACCAGATGTTTCACTCAGTCATTCATTCCCATTATATATCTTCTAGGGAGATGACAAAGATTCTCAACCCTAAGTACAAAGCATACATAGGTCATGACTTTTGTTACTTCCAAACTAAACAAAGTTGATGCTAATCGACCTATTTGTTGTCCTTTTTTTCCTAATGAGAACCGACAAGGGAATCGATAAAGAACCGAATCGTTAAGCAGAATCAAAAATGGAATTGGAATCGTAAAAATCTTATCAATTCCCATCCCTAGACCTTTATGAATAATAGAATAATAAAAACGTGTGTACAGTTAATACAAGTAAATAGTTATATTCGTTGTCCATGAATGTAGAGTGAAATTTTCTGCACATCGTATAACAGGTAGGCCTTTGTTTTTTTCTTTTCTCTCCCTCCCTTCTTTTTCTGATGACTGGGCTGGTGAAACTTTGATACAACCTTGAACAGATTACCAACTCACACTTCATTTTCCAGCCTGGTCTCATAGAAAGGTGTAGTTTTTGCAATTCCCATCATAGCACTTGTTATTAGAAAGCTTTTTGTAGTTTGGCCTGTGATTTCACACGATGTTGCGTGAGAGAATGACATCCTGTCCTGTATTTCTACTCCATTCTGAACCAAATGGCATGACTGAACATCAGGAACTTACATGCCAAATGAGTATGTGTATAAATGATGAAAAAGTGGCCAAAGGGGCATGTTTCCACACATTGCCATGAGATTATGCTGTGCAGTCATCTCTCTGATCGGATAAAAGGTTCAAACACCCTTGCAGATGTGTAATTTTTTAATAATATTCCTCATAAAATGATTAAGCATTATGTTTGTCACATTTGTTTAAATGCGGTTCTTTTTTTTACTTTTACGATTTGTGTGTGAAAAATTTGTTAATCTAATTTGTTAGATTAATTGAGAACTCTAGAAAATCCTAGCAAATTCCCCATCATCATGGTGTATTAATCTATGGCACTCATGTTCACAGTGCAACCCCAACCCCACTGGAGGCTTATTTTAGTTTAATGTCAATTTTTCTTTTTGAATGAGAAAAAAATGCACATAAAGATTTTGCACATTTCAATTCTACTTTAAATTTAAGACTACAACACCAGTAAACATTTTGTGTGTGTGTTTGTTCACGTATGACAGCATGTGCTTTGTGTTTTCACATTCACTGAAATCTGTAGTCTGGGTGCTTTTGCTGTTGGCGCTGACATGTGTGTGCAGACGTCCTCTGTGCTGTAACGGTGAGGTCACATGTACGGGGTTCAGAATGTCTGTGCTTGTGTGTATCAGTGAGTATGAGCTCATCCTGTCAGGACGTCACCCTGGGCAGCGACATGTCGCGTACAACACCCGTTTGTCCACTGTCTCACACCTGTACGAGATTAAACTATGAAGGCTAATCTTAATTCCCAGTAATCTGGGACCATTCTGCAGCTCATGTGACGTCAGAATTTAATACTTTGCCGATAAATAGCTCCAGCCTGCTAATAGATTACCGAATTCTCTCATATTAAATCAAATCCTGCATAAGCTTTGACTGATGTTGTTTCTGTCTGTCATTAGTCAGCCTCCTTTTTTCAGCGAGTTATGATGATACAAAAGTACATTTTTATTAATGTAATATACCCAAAAATATATATGTAAATACACCCAAGAATCATGCACTTGTCCCTCATTACAATTTGTTTTTAATCCTACAGGTAAACAGAAAAATCCCTTGAGTTTAGAGTAGTTTTATTCAACTGTCAGTAACAACAAGGTTTTGCTCTGATTATTTGTCTCTGAGCCCCAAATTAATTTCATCTTATAAAAAGAATACACAACAACTAAAACATGTGACAGCACTACTTTCAGGAAAGATCCGTTAGCTAAACACACAATTCAACGCCAACTTCTTTAACTTGAGAAAATATAGTGACAAATGACAAATAACTGACTAAATAATACCTAATATAGTGTTCACTTAAAATGCCATGAACGTTTTGAGGTTAGAGTTGTTTTAGAAAGTAAAAACAGGCTCCGCTGGCGTCTCTTTTGAGCAGCTGCTAGCTTAAGAGCTTGATTGTTTTCTGTGGAAAAAACCCACGCAGGGACAAGGACAATATGCTAACTTCACACAATAAGATCCTGTCAAGGCGAATTTAATCAACTTGCTTATAGGCGATAGTGCTAACCTCTATTTCAACTTGATTGCCCCCAAGTTGAATTTCAGAATCAGAAATTTGGAGAGATACCAACTCTGCTCTAAAAAAAAGAGCAGTAAGATACTGCTTATCAGCCTGTGCATCTGACCTCTGACAGGGAACAACAGTCTCGTACGCACAAAACATCAAATAATGCATTTTTATCAAGTGGCATTGCTAACAAAAGCAATATCAGGTCAATAAACACAGCAGGAGTAAAAGGAACATGCAGTTGTGCGGGAAATAATTTTGTATTCAAGAGTTAAAAGAGGGGATTTGTAGCACTCTTAGAACTGTGGGCTAAATCCAAAGTCACAGTGATCAGCCAAGTTAGCTTAGCTCAGAAATCTTGTAACCTCATCGTGATGACAAGTTTTCTGTCTGAATGCTGAGCCAAAGGCTGATCTGCTGCCTTCAAATTCTTGTTTAGCACTGAAACAGAGCTATCAATCCTCTCATATAACTCTGAGCTAGAAAGTCTAAAACTGTATTTTCAACTAACATCTTAATTTCTTCTCTACAGATAAGCATTTTGTCTGAGCTGGACAAAGCAACAGGTTTTATGACTATTAAATCACGTATAAACCTGTTCAAAGCTGACAGGTTTTTGGAAGAATTTTTTTTAAATCATGTCTGAAGTTTTAGAGACTGATATAAAACCTTGTCCACTTATTGCCTCTGAACTACCCTACGTTCAGCGCACAAAAATTGAATGTACTATCATTGGCCTCTCTAATTGCCCGTAGACGTATCCTCCTACATTGGAAGTCACCAATTGCTGCAGGACTGCATACTTGGATAGAGGATGTGATGTTATTCTTAAAACTGGAAAAAATCAAATTTTCTTTAAGAGGATCAGTTGAGAGTTTTTTTCACTACATGGCGGCCTTTCCTCTCTTATTTTGACAAAGTGTCTGCAGTTTCCAATCCGTAATTTTTAGCTAGACTTGTAAAGTACTGGCCATAGATTAGAGCACATTATATAGACTATAAAATGCTTAGGTTTGCTTGGGTAAAACTATAAGTACGGACCAATGGGGGAGGGGAGGGTGGATGGGGTTTCTTTCTTTTGTTCTTGTTTTGTGTGTTGTATGAAAAATAAATGGAAATGAGAAATGGATATTGTAATTCCTTCTCCTGTGACACTGATTTTGGGTCTACTGATAAACAAAAATCACGTAAATATTCTACCGGCTGTGAGTCTGTGGTACAGTTTTGTTCCACACCTCATGCAGCTCAAATATCTTTTGTGTAGGATGTCCTTACTTGTGTTACTTTAAAATTGCAACCCTTTCACCTCACTTTCCTTTTCAAAAAAAGTTCCAAATTCATAAAATTCATGAAATGCCCATTTGACAACCAGAACTTTTTTTGTCCTTTTTTTTGCTGTTGGCTGTTCATATCAATGACGACTATGGACATTATGTGGCATTTTTGCAATGACACTTCATGTCAACATACTTGTATTTTCTGTCTGTAATTTATCTGATATGTGAACTATGGTAACGATGTTCAACGTAAGGAAAGGTAATTCTTTTCAGATTAATCAAAACTTCACTGAAGATAAAGGAAAGGCTAATTTGAACAATATTCCTGTTTGGTTTTATGGAATATGTGCAAAGAATTCCGACAACAAGACTAATAATACAAAGTGAGAGGTCTGTTAAAAGAGGTCCACCCGGTAGTCATTTTAGTTAAACGGATCTATTATCGATGAACTGCATAGACTAATAACTTACATTATATATTTAATTATACTTCCAGCTTGTTACATACGACTTTGAAATTTTAATGTGTTTAAATGTAGCAATCAGTTTGATTTCAGAGTTTTGGTAATCTGTCTCTTTACTAGATCTGCCCATTCAGCGCAGTACTGCAAGATCACGTGTTTCTGTGGTAGCTAATTACAAATAATTCCCATCCCTTGCACTTCCTGTGGACAAGTGGTCCACCTGATGTATCTGTCTTCTGCCATTGTGAAAACCCTGACTTGACCTCTGGTCTGGTGCTACAGGCTACATTGATATTATGTTGAGATACAGGAAATTTTATTTGTGAAAGTGGACTTGATTCCTTGCGTTGTGCATGAATGGGCCACGTTCAGATTCTCAGTTGAGGCAGTTTTTTTATCTGATGAACATGAAGTGAGCACAGCTCTTTCTTGCAGCACTTAATGTTTTTTTCCACATTGAGCATGTCATTGCTGGATTTTGCCTGCCCACCTCTGTTTGCAGCGGGAGCTACAGAGTTTGCAGGCAAAAATGCATAATATACAACTAGTGTAACTGCATTCCAACAATTACAGACATGTGGGGTTATAGACAAGGAAACTTTCCCAAAGCTGAAAGCACAAAAGACTCAAAGTGGCGTAGCCAAACAAAGGGAGGTTTCAAAAGACAGATGTATTATACTAACCTGGCGACGCCATCCTACGTACTTCCGCCCAAAGATTTTGGCTCCGCACATAGTCTGGCCAAATCCCCCTACCTCGGTTCGCTCAGTGTTTTGCCAATCAGCAAACAGTTGCGAGTGGTGACGCAGAACTCATGCGCGGAGTCCATTGTAGTCCATATAATTGTAGTTCAACTGCAGCGGAAATAAACATGGCGACGGAAGAACGCTAGAAGCTATCCATGAAGTTGTCTCAACTCTGGAGAGCATTACACAATTAAGGCTGCGGCTACACGAAAACGTTTTTCACTGTAAACGATACTTTTTCTTATCGTTTCGCTGTCGCGGCCACACGGAGCCGGCGTTCCCACTACCCCAAAACGATAGTTTTTGAGAACGGGTTCCAGAGTGGGAAAGCTTGAAAACGAGGTCGTTTCGTTTCCATTATTACAGCGAAAACGTTTTTGCGTCAGTCAAACGTTGACGCTGTGAGACTTCTCTATTGTCTCACAGCGTGGCGTGACACAGTGGCGTGTGTACTGCATCGTTTCATCGTTTCATCGTTTTCGTCTGGACCTGAGTCTTTACAGCAGCGTTGCCGTGTGGTTGCAAGAATTTTCGTACCCGTTTTAAAAAAAAAAACTCGTTTCGTTTCCGTGTAGCCGTAGCCTAAAACAAGAGGAAGAGGAACGCCTCGTCAATTTTGTTAGTGGCAAGGATGTCGTAGCTCTCCTTCCAACTGGCTTTGGGAAAAGTTTGATTTATCAAATGGTACCGGTACAATGAAAGCGGATGTGGGAAGCGTGATTCGCGAGCTAGAGCCTCGCAAGAGTAAGCATGAACCTCGGCGCATAACCTACGTCATTTCTAAACATTACTGATTGGTTAAGGGAACTCCAATGAATTTAAGTTGCTGAGTAAGGTCCCACCCTCCATGGAAACGGATTCCTCTTGGGTTTTTCCAGACTGTTTGACAGGGTCAACAGTCGGCTTTCGCCCAGGCTAGTATTATACAGTATAACAGCTCAATCTGAATGATTTGATAGGTGCCTTAGCACAGCAGAAAGTCAGAAAAGAGTCCATGTAAGTTGAACTTTTGTTTTGGTCTTGGCACAGAGACCTACTAATTCATTGACTTTATCATCATCTGTCACGCACTCCCAGTAAGTATGATTGCATTTGCTGTCTGTTTTGCTAAAGGAATGGGGTGCCCTTAAACAGATGTATCAGGCTAACAGAGCATAAAACACACTTGTGTGCTATAGTTTCTAACCTGGAAAAAGACTCTAATTTACACCTTTACACAGGTCCAGACAGAAAAGAGGAACAAGAACAAAAGCAAACACAAGGAAAATACATTAGCAGCTGGAATTCATTACAACTAAGAATAAAACCTTGTATGGTGAATGGATTGAAAAGCTAACAGGCAAAAATAGGAGGAATATAATCGAACAACTGAGCAGTGGAAAGCTAGATGTGTGCAGAAGGGGTTTGATTGGATAATGGGATAAATGGGATTTTGATAGGAACAAAGTCAAACAAACATAGGCATAAAAGGAAAGTAAATTAAAGGATGAAACAGGACAGAACAAAAGAGTGTGCATGTATCATCACAAGGGAACATTGAGGGTATCATGTGGGTGGAGCGGTGACCACATACAAGTGGAGGAAACCAAGAGAGGAACAGCGTGGTTGAGACATTGCCACATTTACATAATACCAAAGAAGAACTGAGAAGATGGAACAGAGCACTTATCCTTTTAATCAGAGCTTAGGTTTGCTATCGAGTATTATAAACTACACATCGATAGGATTGTGCTGTAAAGCCAAAAACGTGAAATTACAAAATCATCCTTATGATTTGACAATGAGGGGCTGCAGGGTGGTGTGGTGGTTAGCGCCATCAACTCACAGCAACAGGGTTCCTGGTTCAAATCCCAGCTGAGGCCTCTTTGTGTGGAGTTTGCATGGTCTCACCATGTGTCAGTTATTCTGGTTTCCTCCCACTGCCCAAAAACATGCATGTCAGGTTAACTGGTCACTCAAAATTGACCCCAGGAGCGAGTGTGGCCCTGTGATGGACCGGCCACCTGTCCAGGGTGCCTCTCACCCAATGACAACTGGGATAAGCTGCAGTCCCCCTGCGACCCTGAGCTGGATTAAATGGGTATAGAAAATGGATGGATGGATTTGACAATGGACTGGCAACCCTTTTAAATATTAGAACTGAGGAGAAACTGAAAGCACAAGTCTCAATCGCATGTGAAAAGAGAAAGAAGCAGTTTAGCTGTCTTGACCCCTTTGGATTGAGAAATCACACACACATGAACAGGGATGCGAAAAGACTACTTCAGTTTCCATTTTCAGAGTTGGAATCTGAATGTTTAATCATTTCCAGCTCTTTGCTGAGAAGACGCATGAATTTTTCACATCACTGATAAAGGAGGGTGATGGCATGCCTGGGTAAAAGTGAGCTAACCCATGTACGATACAGTAGAAATTGACAAGTGGCAAACAAAAAGATTGTGGAATTGATTTCCTTTTGTGGTTGATTTCTGCCCGTTAGAATTTCCACTTCCTTCCAAAGGAGACATATATCTCATGTTTAGTGACTTTGCCCAGAGCCATGAACCACATTAGAGCTTTTCACCGCAGCCAAAAGCACCAAAACAGCTGTCGCAATATTTCTCCAACACTCAGAGAGAGTGTGAAGCCGATCCAGTTTCAGTCTGAGTGCTCGTTTTCTTAGCATCTCTCGTTAGCCTTGAATATAAAAAAAAGTGCATGGATTTATGCAATGCCATAAGCACACGCGCGCACACATGCGCTCATTACAAACATGTCATGCACCCGCAAGATGATAATCATATATTCATGTCTGTGTACTCACAGTTGCATGTTCACAGAAGCACATCAAAACAGGCTCAAGCTCACACACACACTTTCACACAGATGGCACACACTCACTATTGTCCTCAGGGAGATAATAGGCCATATTGATTGAGGCTGCACTGGGATATTAGTAGAGAACAAATGAACAATGTGCCCTCACAAACACGCACAGATTTTATTCTGCCTCAGTACCAAGCCTTGTTCAACTTGCCATCTCTTCTCCTGTTTGGTTTCAGTTGACTTTTTTTTTCCTCTGCTTCCTCTTTATGTTCCTTCACTTCCTCCGAAATGCTCTCAGCTGCTGGCTGCCTTTAACAGCTGTAAGCACCCAGAGGTGAGATACTTTAATAATGACAAATGTGTCATAAACCAGAGTATGTGTGTGGTACAAACCGCCAGAGCCCATCAGTGGGCCTTGTCTTGTTTCTAGTTGCACGTTGAACTCTCGTCTTCAGTTAGTCTCTTCAGCTTGATGGAGATAGAGTTTCCTTCTAATTAATTACATTAATCTGATGTAGGCCTATTCATTTCTTGACCCACGTTTAACCCTGATGCTAACAAGCCAACAAAAGGCAAATGCACATCAAGGAAAGTGCAGTGTGATAATTAAAGTGTGACTCCAGATGCATATTTTGATCATAGAGGGAGCTGTGATAAGAAGGAGCCTGCAGCTTTGGTGCATGTCACGCTGCTTGAGACGTGGCTAACTGAATCTTGGTTCTTCTCTGTGTCAGACTGTGACATCAGTACTGGAAGATGTCAGCTGTGAATAGTCAATTGTAGAGGGGTGATGCAAATATTATACTGCACAGTACTGTGCAAATCTTCAGCCGCCCCTCATTTCTAAATGTTTTGCTTCCAGGCAGACTTTCTTGTAAGCTGTTAAAGTGGTTTTGCGCAGTAGTTCTCCAGGCTTCCTGAGGGTCTGTCAAAGTTTTTCCTTGGACACTGGCTGCTTTTTTCACTCATTTTCAGTCCAGCCCAAGAAGAATGCTTTTTTTAAAAACATTTGTTTGTTTGTGAATCCACTTAATGCTGACCTGCGAATCATTCGAGCATTAAAAAGGGCACCTATTTTGAGGGATGAACCAGTCTTGTGTCTACACATGAATGAGTTTCAAATCCTGTCTGTAAGCCCTTTGTTATTAGCAGCCTGGCTCAAAAACAACTAATTTGTTCCCATTTATATATTTGCATCTATGAAAAACACCAAAGATAACGCAGTTTGACAAACACAAAACAGAATGAATGCAGCAACAAGGTGATTCCAAAAGACCCATTAGCTGAAAATGTGGCATATCTCAGCATGGTCTGCTGTGTGTCATTAAGAAATTTGAGGAAACTGGACAAGTGGAGGACAAAAGAAGAAGTGTCAGGCCTAAAAAACTGTCGACAACAGACAAAAAAATCTGAAAGTGATGTTCTTAAGAAATAGGAAAAATTCCGGCAAAGACCTGACCTGACCTTCAGCTGATCCATCGACTGCTCACTGAAGCTTCATCAGAAATGGGCTCCATGGAAGGGTGGCTGCCAAGAAGCCGTTCTTAAGGAAGGGAAACTGTGAGAAAAGACCGAGGTCTGCCAAATGGCACAAGAAGTGGGCTGAAAATCAGCGGCAGCAGGTCTGATGGAGGGATGAATCCTCCCCAGAGCCCGGAGCTCAACATTACTGAAGCAGTGTGGGATCATGCTGGCAGAGAACGGAACAAAAGGCAGAAAACATCCAAAGAAGAGCTTTGGGATGTCCTTCAAGAAGCCTGGAGAACTATTCCTGAAGACTCCTTAAAGAAAGGACAGAAAGCTCGTCTGAGAGGGTTCAGGCTGTGCTGGAGGAGAAAGCAGCTCAGACCAAATATTGACTTTCAAGCTTGTTAGAATTGTGCAAATTAGTTTTTTTTCCATTTATGTTTGCACGTTTCATAATTGCTCTTTCCTGTTTTCCTGGCAACACATAAAGAAATGACTGTGTGTCTCAAGACTTTAGCGCAGTACTGTATATCAAAAAGTGAACACCGATCTATTAACTACAGATTATCTGCTTCAATACAAAAAGACAAGGCACAGAAATCCAGCCTTGAACAGGCTGTGTGACGGGATCTTACTGGGGGATATGGCATGTGTATTTTCTGATTGAGTGCAAATCCTATGAATCATGACCGTGCATTATAACTTACCTGAACCAATATTCACAGCTTACTGAACTCCCAATCTATTACATTTACATCTAGATATGCTGATGATGAATATCTTTATTTTGCTACGCTTTGTGTCGTTCCTCAAAACCCCTCCCACATTCACACAGCATCAGACTCTTATATATACTCTTGTTTTTCATTCATGTTAACAGGCGCAGGGTTGGAAGGGCTATTGCAAATTAATTCGGTCACATCTCATCTTCTTTAGCCTTTACCCCCACCCTCCTCCCCCTCTATCCCTGTCTCTCCCTCCTTTTTCCCTTTTAATCTTAGTGGGAAATCCTGGAATTAAATGCCGCTTTCAATCAAGTATGGCCAGTTTCATCCTCTTCCACGGCCAGTGACCTGCATGTCAGAAACACAAGTACCCGCAGCAAATCCCAACATTGCTGAGTCAGAGATCGGGAAGTGGACATCGCTGTGTGACGTTGTCCATGTCACACATCCTTCTGTCGCCAACAAAGGGGAAAATTACATTTTGATCCTGAATTTGCATGTCTGCCTACACTTTTGTGCATTCTGGCAAGCAGGAATGCATGTGTGCTTATCTCTATGTTTCTGTGTGTCTGTAGTGAAATCCATGGCCATCTTCCTCCGGTGGAGATCAATTAAATGATAGACATGATTGAAGTCAGACTTTCCAGCAACCAGAGTAATGTATATCACAAATAGTTGAAGGACAGCTCACATATAGCATGAATGATATCTCCCGACAGCAGCTGACATCATTTGTAGCCTATGTATTTATATTCTAAAAACCTGTTTAATTGTATAAACTTTGTTTTTTTTCATGAAAAAAGCTGATGGGTTCCGCGCATACATTTTTGACCATGCTTTAATAATAATAATAATAATAATAATAATATATAAGTTTTATATAGCGCTTTTCCAAATGCTCAAAGACGCTTTAGTTCTCTACACTGTACAAGTAGAGAACAGCCAAGACTGATTCAGAAGAGAGTGCTTTTAAGGCGCGTCAGTCAGTGCCTCAGTCTGACAAAAATTAACATTACGCATCCCAGTTGTAAAGTAATAAGAAATAAATAAATAAAAACGTTACCATTTTAAGTTTCGTGAAGCCACAGATACCACAATCCTCCTCAAATAAAAAGCGGGATGCAGTTTTACCTTTCATGTTCTGGACTTACTGCACTGTTTCCAATGGCATACGTACCTGCAACTACCATATTAGCTCAAAAGCTGCGATTCAATTAACAGCTGGGTAAAATAATAAATCAGTGGCCAAGAGTGGAGTTGACACGAACAAATACTGTAACACTGCCCAGGCTGGATAGGGACAGAGAGAGGAAAAAAGCATGAAAGCTCATTACAGGTATGACAGCAGTGTTTTAGTTGCTCTGATTACTGAGCTCCCATTAGGAATGAATGGATTTCTGGTTGACTTGTATAAATAAAGGCTTCCTTCTAATAAAAACCTGGATGGTCCCTATGGCTGCTGAAGTAAATAAAGGCCTCAGACTCCATTTGAGGAAATATGGTGCATGTCATCTCAACTAAGTTGCAAATGTTTAGAATTTCAAAACCAAACTCGAGAGACAAATATTGGTCAGTAAACCTATTCCCCTCACATGCTTGGGGACAGTTGTGCAATTAGATGACCAAGGGCCCTGGATGAAGGCCCGTAGATTTCAACCTCCACCCTAACGTGATTGGTTAAAAACAGCCGGGAGCGCTCGATTTTTGCAAGCTTGATTACGATTACTTTAGAGGGAGCTACAGAATTCGGGATTTTTCCTAAACAGCCTATTTAATATTCTACTTCCAGAATCCCATGACAGTTCAAGCTAATATGACTAAAAAAAAGTTGCCGACGGCAGCTTTAAGCATATTTTTCTTTGTGTGTGTGAACACCTGACCTCTACATTGCTTAAATTTGTCACACTTTAGATTCAGCTAACACAAATCTGTTATGGGGACTTCTGACATCAGATCTCACCTCATGAATCACCTCACAGAATTATGAACTGATCCACAATTCTTGAAAAATATGAAACTATGTTGGATGTAATCTATCCATCATGCATACATCACACTTTGCTGCTTTTTTATCATGGTGATTTGATGAGGAGGTGATAGCTGTGTCAACACAACGGTTGCCATGGAAACTGTTTTTTTTTTTTGTTTTTTTTTTTACCGCTCTCTTTCCCAGTGACCCAGTTTCATCATAGCGGCACTGAAGCCCTCCAAGAGCTCTCCACACTCCACTCCTCTGCCTTTTACCAAGCCACTGAATCCAGTTGATGAATGTACGATTTGAAAATGAGCATCGAGTCGACACACTGCTACTCGGAGCTCAGTCGTTGAAACAAGGTAGCAGCGTTAGGTTGAGTACATTTGTGCTTTTTCCACTTGACTGGAAGAAGACCGTAAATTTAGAATGTCATTGGCAGTATAGTATCACAGTGCTATCCAAAACTTAAAAACTAAAAAAGAAAAAGTCACAGAGTACTTGTTCAGGCACGAATGAAGTAAAAACTGCTGCTACCTTGACAAAAAAAATTGCTTGTTTTGACTCTTTCTACCCACTTTACAAAGGCTCAGATTCAAAGACGATTTCCTTTTTGTGCCTTTTGTCCTCAAGGAGATTTTTGAGGAGGTTTTGAAATGTTTCTCCCATGCAAAGAAGAATGGAGGAAGCCCGTGGGTGCATTTGCTGAAGTACATTGATTTTTGTTATGAACCTTGCTGAGCCTTAAACTACCCTAGAGCAGACTGGGGCTGAGATACCGCTCACAACTTTGATTTCCTGCCCCACACCACACCATTTTACTTTATAGTCACTCGATGCATCCGTGGGGGATTTTGATGGCGTCTTTGTGAACTCTTAAACATGACAACAAATGTATGCGTATGGCTATACATGTGCAGGGCTCTCGCAGAGATTTGTTTATATGACAGTGGTGTTACATCCAACAACTTATCAAATTATCCACTGTTACTTTAAAGTGATCGTAATCATTTATAGTGGGCATACAAACAGCTAGTTCTCACACCATAGAGACTATGGTTCATGTGCAAAGTCCAACCTGTGCTTCTGCTTGGACAACATAAGAATTTTGGTCATATTTAAATGAAAATGACTCAAATTGCTGTGACTAAAGCAGACTACGTTCTATTCGTAACTTTAAACCAAGACCCGAAAAAGTGCAATGCAAGTGAACAGTGTTATACAAGAACGTGGAAAGGTTGGGGAGGACTGATGCTCTATGTTAAGCTTCCCCATTCTGTTTGTAAGGTACAGAGTCTGTATGGAGGCAAACAACAGCCGCTTAAGGAGGATGTCTTCCTTGTTCCACTAAAGCGTGACCTCGGTGAAAAGGGCAGGCAGAAAAATGCTGCTTGGAAAGCACAACCAATCAGCCTCATCGGGCAATCCGGTGCTCTATATATTACAATGTCCTGATAAGAGCAGCTTTGAGGGCTAAAATATATGTGGATAATTAGTCTAGCCCCTGCTTATGTGCTGCAAATGGAGAAAAGACCCTCCAACAATCCTTAGACACAGTTTCTGTGGTCAAAATGCAGCTCATTTTCCTCCATGTCTGACTAAAATTAACATTATGATGGATTGAAGCAGACACAAAACAAGAGGTGATAAACTCCAAAGGAAACGTTCACTGAGGTAAAAGAAAAAGTAAGCCCACACTCTTGAGGGTGCTTCAAATTTTCATTTGCAACCAGAGAATTTAATCCTGTTTGCCATTAAAATGGATGTTTAAGGTTCTTAAGATTGGTTTCACTTCTCAGAACTGATGGTTACATCCATCTTTTATATATAAACTCTTTGGTTAACAGTATATCACCAAATGCATGATATTCTAAATGCCTCTTTTTGACTTGACTTTTGGCCATCTATGCCAGTAGGACCTTTTAGTAGCCATTTTCACTTATTCGTGACGGTTTATTGGTGAAAGAGGCCACCCTCATTAACTTGCTGCATGGAAATCCAACCCGCCAGAGGTGGATCAGCCCCACATTGCTGTGTGCTTACACACATCAAGTGGAATATGTTAGGTGATGACAGTGTTGCTGGTTAGAGCAGTTGGTTTGTCTTAGCCCATTTTGCCTCTGCTACAACCTCCCGTAGTGGCTCAGCGGCAGTATTAGCGTGGATCAGCTCATGGGGGGGCCATGCCACCTCGCTACTGTCACACATGAAACCAAAGCGCAACAAAGACGTACCTTTCCATGCTTGAAAAGCATATGTGAAAAGGCAGACTCATAAGCAAGTTGGACTGATGGTCGCCCAGGTAACAAAGTTTTGTTTTCCATCTGGTAGCTCGATATTTTTAGATACAGTTTTGTGTTCAGTCATGATTTTGTTTCCTTTTAAGTTGCTTTGTCCTCTTTCTTTTCTCGCTCTCAGTTCTTTGACTTGTTTTTTTTTTTCAGTTTCGACTTCTTGTCATTTTCGCTTGCCGTTTACTTTCATTTCCACACTTCATCAGGGCTTGGTTCTCTTTTAACTGGGCAGTTTTAACCGTTAGAGAGCTAAATGCTGAAGAAACGCTGGATGAAAATCTCAGTCTCCTGATGCGTGAAATCCCTCTCCAACGGCGGTGTCCAACGGCGGTGTCCAACGGCGGTGTCCAACGGCGGTGTCCAACGGCGGTGTCCAACGGCGGTGACCAAGCCGGTGCCCAACGCCGGTGCCCAACGCCGGTGCCCAACGCCGGTGCCCAACGCCGGTGCCCAACGCCGGTGCCCAACGCCGGTGCCCAACGCCGGTGCCCAAAGCCGGTGCCCAAAGCCGGTGCCCAACGCAGGTGCCCAACGCCGGTGCCCAAAGCCGGTGCCCAAAGCCGGTGCCCAAAGCCGGTGCCCAAAGCCGGTGCCCAAAGCCGGTGCCCAACGCAGGTGCCCAACGCCGGTGACCAAAGCCGGTGCCCAAAGCCGGTGCCCAACGCAGGTGCCCAACGCCGGTGCCCAAAGCCGGTGCCCAAAGCCGGTGCCCAAAGCCGGTGCCCAAAGCCGGTGCCCAAAGCCGGTGCCCAACGCAGGTGCCCAACGCCGGTGCCCAACGCCGGTGCCCAACGCCGGTGCCCAACGCCGGTGCCCAAAGCCGGTGCCCAAAGCCGGTGTCCAAAGCCGGTGCCCAACGCCGGTGCCCAACGCCGGTGCCCAAAGCCGGTGCCCAACGCCGGTGCCCAAAGCCGGTGCCCAAAGCCGGTGCCCAAAGCCGGTGCCCAACGCCGGTGCCCAAAGCCGGTGCCCAAAGCCGGTGCCCAACGCCGGTGCCCAACGCCGGTGCCCAACGCCGGTGCCCAACGCCGGTGCCCAACGCCGGTGCCCAACGCCGGTGTCCAACGCCGGTGTCCAACGCCGGTGTCCAACGCCGGTGTCCAACGCCAGTGTCCAACGCTGGAAACAAATCGTGCTCTGAAAGAAGACACATGTGGGCTCTGCTGTATTTGGGACTGAAAACTTCCAATCGATGTCATGAT
This sequence comes from Odontesthes bonariensis, assembly GCF_027942865.1. NCBI lineage: Eukaryota > Metazoa > Chordata > Actinopteri > Atheriniformes > Atherinopsidae > Odontesthes > Odontesthes bonariensis. The sequence goes on along the minus strand of NC_134523.1, from coordinate 5,041,418 downwards.
TCTCTGATCTGATGTTTGCAGACACATCTGCTTACAGTACTGTTTTGCTCCTGACAGCAGAGTGACAGTGATCTGAAGTCCCAGATATAGCAGAACATGCACTTGTCATCTTCCAGAGCAGGGTTCCTTTGTAATGGTTTTAACCTGGTGAAAATGTGCACTTCAGTGTCTTCTACGTCATTATGTAATTCAGACTGAGCCCATCATTCCATTCCATCTGCTGCGGGACTCTTTTTGTAGCCCGATGACAGGTCTTCACCTTCAGGCTAATGAATTGATCTTGGAGAAATCTTGAACTTCTGATGGTTTTGATTGATGGATAAAAAAACAATCAAATATATTACATTTTCCACAGTTGTGCATGTGTATGTATGTTTCTGTTTTCCATTCCACATCCCAGATTCACAATGTGACAAAATAATTTTCCTCTTCAACCTGTGGACACAAGCATGTTTGGCCCTGAGGCTTTCATCACCATAGGAAACAAGCAGGCTGCTGTCTCCGTGCCACATGCTTCTCAGACAAACGGCAACTCTCGCATTTTAGGGCAGAAAATGTTTGACTCCTCAAACATCTTTGTACGTGATAAACATCTCCCTTCAGCCAGAGTCAGAGGTGCAGCTCCATGTTGACCACTTTATTAGCAAGCATCTGGATAACTTGGACATCACACTGAAAATGTATCTGTTCAGGAAAGTTAACACTGGGTCAGCCAAGTGAACTGGAACTTTGTTCAAAAGAAGTCTTCATCTCCAAAGTGCGTAAGAAGTTCATTACATGAAGGCATGCTTCACAGCCATTTCCCTCCTGGATATTTGTTGGTTTCAAAGATCATTTGACTTGCATGAATAATAATGCCGGTTGCTTGTTTTTTACTATCTCTCAGGTTCAAATATAATTTTGTAAAGACGTGATGAAACAGAAATAGAGTAAACCATGCCCCGACATTTCTCTTCATGATTCAGTATTTATGGAACAAGCACACATAGTTGTATAGGAAAACTAGAAAATGTATTGAGGGGATTTTAAAAAAACGAACAAAAGCGCATTTAATATTTTGGAGAAAGTGTTTGTGTTTCTGGACTGGCGACCTGTCCAGGGTGTACCCCGCCTCTCGCCCAATGACAGCTGGGAGAGGCTACAGCCCCCTCGCGACCCTGAATTGGATTAAGCGTGTTTGCTTTTCTTGCAGAGAGGTAAATAAGTACATGTCATAACTTCTGTACTTGTATGATAACTGTGAGACAGGGTTTTAGACTGGGTTCAGAGAGCAGTTATTCATCTTTTAAATCCAGGTTAAAAACATTTCTTTTCTCATGTCTCTATGCATGAAATCTGCACGGTATCTTTTAACTTATCTTGACTGTTGCTTGTTTTTAACTTCCTTTAAATGATTTTATTTGTTTCTCTTTATATAATTTTAAGTATTTTTAATGCTTCTTCCACTCCCTGCTGCAATGCTTTTATTTAATGTAAAGCACTTTGAATTGTTTGTACATAAAATGTGCTATATAAATAAATTTGATTTGATTTGATTTGATTTGATTTGCATCTCAGTTCAGCTTCTCCCAGTGCTACAATCACCACACTGAAACATCTCCATATTTTCACTTCTGAGTCAGATTCGATCATTTTGCCAAACAATTTGGTCAAAGCCAACTTGTGTCTGCTACAAATAAGACACTCATCATGTTTATGTGACACTGTAACAACAATTAAAAATGTGTTCGTCAGACCAAAACCACACTTTGAAAATGCGCGAAAACAAGTAAGTCCAACTGAAAGGATACGAAAATGAAACTCTCAAAACCTGACTAATACATTTAGATGATGCCGTTGGGGTTTGAACCACTTCTGGATGTGTATGCTAGACTCTGATAGGTCTAGGTGCCTGCGCATGCTCCAAAGCGCCATCTTTTTGCATTTACTGGGACAATTTATACTGGGACAAGGGCAGTGTTCAACTTAAATGTCGAGATTGAACTCAACTGTGCATGTTACCATGCTGACTGACTATGAATAAGTATTTCACACCACTACAAAAAGAAAAACTCCCTTTAAAGGCACCAGGTGGCAAGGTTTGTTCTTCAGCCAGTCCGGTTCCCCCTTTATTTTGGACATTTGCTAGTTAGAATAGAATAGAATAGAATGCCCTTTATTGTCATTATACGCACAACAAAACTGGAGAGTTGTGCAAAGCTGAGCAAACTGATAATTATTGTACAAAGATGGCATCAATCTTCTTTTCCGTGTAATCCCCAACACTGCATGTCAGTAAGTATTGAAGTCTCAGAAAACATGATACTGTTTAAGGATCTGTGATTGTGTAGCATACTATCTGATAAACAGAAACATCTATTCCAGCGGTCGGTTGAAGTCACTGAATATCAGCAAAAAAATAAAGCGATCAGAGTTGTTGTGCCCTGCTTCCTCTTCTTTTGGTATTTAAGGGAAATTCTTGACATTTTTCTCTAATGGTCAGCTCCACCGACAGTGGCCAGTGGTTGCCATATAAATGTAGAGTTGCAGAATCAAATTCAATCTTGTCTGTCACTCCCTCTAACCTTCTTTCACACACACTCGCATTCACACACGCACGCTCAGACCTCCGGCTGTGATGCAGCAGTAGCTGTGTGTTTTGGCAGCAGAAACCACTGGACAGACTCTGTTTTTGTTTGTTTTCATACAACGTCCCTGCATTTTTGTGTGTGGCCTTCTCTTGAAGGGAAGCCGTGGGCGGAGGGGAAATAAAAAAAAAGCACAACATAAATGAGATTCCTGCTCATTGTAAATCAAATGTCATTATAGTAGAGAGGATGTTCAGATTTTGTGCACAGCTGCGTTCAGCATGGAGCTGGGATCACAGTCAGATACTGAACGAGGACACTCAGCTGCCACTCAACTACGCTTGCCTGTGTTGAAACGCTATTACTGCTCTAAATGCAGGTATTTTTTTGGTTGTTTTTCGTAGTTGTAACATTTACACAAAGTCACCACTGTCCTTAGATCTTCCCTGCATCCCTGTGAGTTGCAATATGCAACCTCCCAAAGCTGTTTTCTTTGTGTCTGAGGATGCAAATAGTGAATGAGCAAGTCTGTTTTTTTTTTTTTAAGTGTTTAAGCCACAGGAATGGTCTTCATAACAAATGGTTCACTTAAATAAGCTCTGACTATGATAAATGGTCAAAGTCTCACAGAAAAAAACAAAAAATACTGTGGACACACACTCCTCAGGCATCTTTCCTCTCACAGATGGTAGAGAGGACCTCTAGCTCTCATTTGCCAAAGGGGCCTTCCATTGTTAATCACCCCCACCCCCCCTTCATATTCCTCTTATATAGCAGTTTTGTAATAACTATTGATCAAAAATAGCCATCTTTGATAGTATACTTTTTTTCTCAAGACATACTTGTTCAGTATGACTTCAAATGTACAGAGTCAAAAATGAACTCTTCAATCAGCCCATTAGGGTAACATGATTCTAAGTGTGAATAGGCATTGACAGCCTTGAGGAGGGATTGTACAACTGCACTGTACCAAAGTATCAGCCTTTTACAGTAAGCAAGTACAATTCTACAAACAGCATTGAGGGGGAAAGAGTGAACACTGCAAGAGAGTAAACAAGGCGACCTGAATGAATAAAAAAAGCCCTGTGATTGGAGGTCATTACAGACAGTAAGGCTCAGACTGGTCATCTGACAATTCTGGCAAATTATAGATAAGAATGGAATGTCTATTTTGTCAAAGAGTCCACCTTAAGATGCTCTTTTATTACTAAGGCAGGGCGAGTTAACTCGTTATTATCGTGTTAACTCGCTAATTATTTAACGCCGATAAATATTTTATCGCGCATTAACGTAGTTTTTTTTGGGGGGGGGGGTCTTTTGTGCCTTTAATGGATAGGAAAGTTCAGAGAGACAGGAAGCAGAGGGCAGAGAGAGGGGGAACGACATGCAGCACAGGACCGTCCGATGTAGGACTTGAACCGGGGCCAGCTGCAGTGAGGACTGTGGCCGCTTGTACATGGGGCGCCTGCTCAACATACTACGCCATGGACAACCCCTGTTTTATTATTTATTTTATTATTATAAAAGTCTGCTGCTCACAGGCTTTTATTTTGTAAAAGTCTGTTGCTGTCTGCTGCGGAACCGGAAAAGAAAGTAATCGGTGGATCCACCAAACATGGAGAAGGGTACGGAAGTTTTACTCGGCCATTTTCATTTTAAAGTTCTTCCAGACGGCGGAGTCGACAGAACCAAAGTCATCTGTAAACACTGCCAAGTTGAATTGTCTTCTCAGCGTAGTAGTTCCAGTCTAAAATATCACTTAAAGGCAAAACACACAACTGATAGCAGCAAGTCATTCAAGGAAACAGACAGTGGAGCGAGGCTTCTACATAAAAACTACAGAAAGATGCTGATGTTAAAAGTGTGTTTGCACAACAAATGTTATGGCACTTTCATTCATATGGCAGCACATTTAAAATAAAACTAAATGCTAAACGCAATACACTACTTTTGAATCATTTTTTGGATTTTTCATTTAAATGCGATTAATCGTGATTAATCAGGGAATACATGTGATTAATTAGATTAAAATTTGTAATCGTTGCCCAGCCCTAGTTATTACCAAAATAAAATTGTTAACGTTGGTGAAAAGCAGACCATAACATAAACGGAACAATGAACGATGATTTATGAAAGCGATATTATATAAGTGAGTTTTGACTGGACTACAAACCTGCTGGCTGGCGTTTTTTGTTGTAGTGCAGTGTTTTAACAAGTTGGGCAAGTTTAACAGATAACTTGAGACAAAATTGTGCCTTAAAGATGAACAACAGATAAGGAAAGTGGATCTATTTGAGAATAAATTGGCTGGTGCCTGAACTCTCAGGCAATTTACTGTATGCTCCGTCATGGTAATAATGTACTACAAGGGTTATTGAGTGCTACTAATCTCAAAAGACACAGACCCTGCGGAAGAGACGGACGGAGTGGAGTCGCGTGGGCCCCTCCAGGCCCGAAAACTGGTCACTCAGAAAAGATTAGCAAATTCACGGTGGAAAAAGGAGCTGTTGTACCAAAGCGTTTCACAGATATTTCAGGAAAGACCTCAGGAAATTACATCACCTTGTGAAAAAAAAGGCTTTTTAGGTCTCCTTTAAGTTAACAAATGTATTCTGAAGTGTCATGACCAATGACTAAAGATAAAATGTAAGCTTTAACTTGGAACAGTCCATCAGGATTATCGAGCGGTCCTCAACAGTAAACTGTGACTCCAGACAATTTCACATTAACATTACCTTTCGGGGATAAAGGATGGAATTAGTAGGAAGGGCGGAGGAAACAGGTAGGAACAGTTTGGTCAGAAATGAATCATCATAATCCAAACTGCTTGGCATAAACACTCGGCAAGAGATTGTTGCGATTTTACCCAAACTAATCAGGTGATCAGCTGACGGGTCCAGCATCACAGGTTTTGACTGTTTCCCCTCTCAGCACATGACCGAGAAAATTTGGCTAAAATGGCAACTTTAAAAAAAAATCCAGAATTCTTGGGAATGTTTATCCAGCTTTTGGCACAATTGAAAGTGCCAATCCCCCTGTTCACTGATCCCTGATCCTTCATCCCTGATGCTCTGACACTCAGCAGGCTCTCTATGTGCAACTGAATGGAAAGAAAAAACAATAAAAGCTTCTTGTGCTCAACAGTGCTGGCTTGGCAGAAAGGGACAAAAACAAGATAAGAGGATCATGAACAAGCAAGAAGATATGCCACTGGTCCTTTGCATGGACGAAGTTATGCCATTTAAATCACACACAGATTCTAAATCTCTAAACAATTTCTAAACAAGACCCATGTGCCTTCCTTTAACGTAATTTGATCAACTCGGTCAGCTTTTAAGCTGCCTTAAAGGCTCTTCCATTGATAAAATACCTCTCTCCTGAAGAGTTTTTTTTTTCATTCAACATTCTTTAACTTGCTTTTTTCCTTTTTTTTCCCCTGTGTGAGCCTTTTGTGGATAAATTCCACACATTCCACCTTCAAAAAAAAAGAAAAAAAAAAAGAGTTTCCCTGAGAAGTATGATGACTTCTGCCCAAAGAACAGACACACTGGACATTCCACAAGAGGGGGATCGGGCAGAAATGGGAAACACACTAATCAGTTAAAACATAAGAAACCATGGACAGGTGTGATGAGGGGGATTAGTTATTATATTACATTAATTATCTTCTAATCTGTCCACTGAGCAAGTGAACAATCGGTTGTTGAAGATGATGTGTTAAAGATGTGAGCTACTTTAAGAGGAACCAAAGTTCGACTGTTTGATGAGATGTTGGGATCCTGGAATACAGTTGTAACAAGCAAAAGTGATCTGAGCAACCAGTGAACTTCTAACAGGTTCATAGGTTCAAAAGGCTAACTGATACACGTTGGGTGCAAAACCTGGCCCATATTGCTCGGACCATGTACACCCTTTTGTGGCAGTTCAAGTTCAGCTGCTCAAGAATGATTTGAAGAACATAGATTCGAAGATTTGATGTAGAGATCATCAAATCTTGTGGTATTTGCTGGGGAAAAAGACCTTTACTTTAGAACAAGCCTGATAACCTTAATCTTGTGGCTCATTGGACATGATTACGCATGAACTTGGTCACCTCTGCTGTGAAGTTATTCTTCGGCGATGTTACTCAAGTGTTGTTCTTGCTCTTTAAACAGCAGTCGAGGAAAAAAGGTTTTAACCAAAGGTGTTTACTTAACCTGGATCTTTTGACCTCACACAAAGCGGAAGTAGGTTGCATGGACCATTTCTGCTATAAATAAGTTGGATGAATTTGAAAACTTTTTTTTTTTTAATCTTAGCTCTTCGTGTTAAACTATCATTTCTTCCATAAAAACTGAACTTACCCGAAACAGACCACAGCAACCCTGACATCGTGTAGTGTGTTAGCATAAGTTGGGCACATAAGGCCAAACCATGATATTTTCTAAATATTATTCAAGCAACTTTAGTGTCTAAACATAAGTTGTTGTTATTTCGTTATTTTTTTCCTATCTAATACCTTTAAGAGCACCAACTGTTAGCTAGATTAACCAACATCAGCGGTTGATCGCTCAAACGTTAGTCTTTTCTTTTTTTCACTTTCCCCGTTCATTACAATTTCGATTATAATGAACTGGAATGAATTGGGACGATTGGACTTACACTTTGATGATAATAAATTGGAGTAAATTGAATTCAGCAGGATTATAATTAAATCAAAGCCGCTTGAATTAGACTGGATTGGCTTGAAATGGAGGACAAATGGATAAAAATGAACTGGGCTCAGTTGGGTTGTTTTGAATTGGATAATATTCATCGTAATGTATCATAATTGGATCACAAAGGATTATAATTGGACTGTAATTAATTGGGCGGAATTCCATTAACTTAGACTGCATTTCATTGGACTTGTTAGAAACTTATTGACTTTCCCTGTAAGAGAACACAAGACTACTTTTGTTGTGAGTTGCCACAATAAGAAAAAACTGAATTACTGGTGATGAATGGGAACAAATTACTGGAGCCAGGTTACAAACTATCGTGGAAGTCTGAACAGTCAAGGCTGTTGTAACACCGCATTAAAGCATATTGTAAATCTCTGGGTGATTTGTTGGTGATTTAACTGGATTGGGACTTTGTTGCAGTTTAAAAAATGCTGCTTGTGTTGAAAACTGACCAACTCTAGGAGAGACCTAAGCAAAGTAAAACGATGGTTTCAGGCTGACAAAAAACAACCTTATGACAATTTCAGCCAAAAAAAATTAAAAATTGCATTCACACTGAGCTGCTTTTCAGCAAAAAATTACAAACTGTGTGCCATCAGATTGCACCAAGTGTGTTTTTTTTCTCTACCTTGGCCAAATTTCCACAGTTTTGACCGACAATTATAGGGTCTGTTCCCTCCAGCTTCAAAAAACACATTCCATTTTAACATAGCAGTTGCACACAAGATCATTTGTCACTTCATGATGACAAAGCAAACCCTTCGGCATTTCACGGTCAAGTATGTGTGTGTGAGAGTGCGGGCGCGCGTGTATGTATGTGTGAAGGAAGTCGAAGAGGTGGAAGGGGTGGCGGCGTCATTTTGAACTCGTTTGAAGTTTGAAGATGTGATCAACTACTCCTGTCACTGGCGTGAGGGAGCATGCTGTGTAGGCTGTTCTGTCTCATCTTTTTTTCTCCTTTCTTTTTCCTTTTTGTGGAGAAGGAAGCGCCGGTGTGTTTCCAAAAAGAAAATGCATGAGCTCACATTTGCTTAAACACAAATTTGAATGTGACAAGCCATTACAACATCATGTACGCACTCATTTGCATTTACAGGCTCCTAAAAAGTGGCCGCAGTGAAACATTTGTTGGCATGTGTTGGATGGATTTGACATCCACAAGCAAGCTTACTGCTTGTGAAACTGGCTCAACAAATGAACAAAAAGGAATAAAGAACATTCATTCATTCATTTTCTATACCCGCTTATTCCATTTCAGGGTCACGGGGGTCTGGAGCCTATCCCGGCTGGCATTGGGCGAGAGGAAGGGTACACCCTGGACAGGTCGCCAGTCCATCGCAAGGCAAGAAAAATAAACATGCCAAATTAATCTTTTTATTGCAGTTCTTCATTTGGATCATATTAGTCAACTGTTCCCCCAATAACTTACATAACAATGCTGAGGCAAGAGATGTTTATATTTAGAGGATAAGAATTCCAACCTTCAAACTGTATCCTTTGATTCCTCTGGCACCCGATGTTGCAAAACAGCATGTGAATTTGTGTAGGTGGGTGTTTGTGTGTGATTATGAGTGAGCCTGCGAAAACAAGAATGTATGAATTGCTGGTGAACGGGTGCAAGAAATATTAGGTGTGTGTGTGTTTGTGTGTTAATCCTTGCCAGACCTATTTGCTGGTCCTTCTGGGAAGAGGGGCATGTGGACTGTGGTTGGCAGGACTGGCACAAAGACAGATTACAGCAAAGCAGCGATGTTGTCACACGGCCTGAGCTGATTTGAATATGGCTGCTGTTTGTGTGGACTGACTAGTCTGTACTGGTCAGTACTGGTCTGTACTGGTTTGTACGGTCTATTTTCTGATTTGATTTATTCTTTTTTATTGGACAACTTGAGAGTATTTCGTTCTTGCACAAACATTGATGCACAAACTTTAACATCCACCTTACCTTTGAGGTGTTTCTAACAGCTTCTTTGAATTACTAAACAAGAGGTCATAATACAATTATAGCACAAATCTATGAAGAAAGAAGGGCAAGAGGACGTTGGTAAGGTGACATTCAACGAAAGGTAGTAACCACGTAGCTAATTAGAGGGATAATGAGGGACAGCAAAACTTTAGCATGTTTCAGTGCTGTCCAATATGCTTTCTAAGTCATTACAGAATAATTACTGTTTGGTAATGTGTTTATTTCACAGGGCTTTTTATTTTTCGAGCACTCGCATGCCAATAATAATAGTAAAAGCTTCACAGCCCGGTGGTTGTCTGTGGCCTGGTGGTTAGCGAACCCTAATTGGAGAAGTTACCCCCAAAGTGTTTCTCTAGGACGTGCAAGGTCTCCCAATCCGGCAGCGTGACAATATCTAGGCACTTTTACTGCATTCCCTTAACCATGCTGCATTTCATATCAAAGCAGTAAAGTAGTAGAGAGAATAAAAGTCAACATAGAGACCAGAGGTGGAAAAATGAAGTGAAAAACAGTATTTTCATGGGCGGATTGTTTTACTTGCTGGTAACAAAGCACTATAAAATTACCTTTTTCTTTTGCCTGTTTCCTACCTTTTGTGACCAAGCTTGTGACCAAGCAACAGTATGTCACATGATATACGTGCCGTAATTCTATTTATTTCCAACAACAATGCAGGGTAGCAAGGTAGAAATTACTGGTGGTACATGAACTGCGTTTTTATAGTACTTTTGTCATCTTTTTTTGGCCACTCAAAGTACTTTATAGTACCATATATTCCAGATTCATAAACAGTCGTCATTCTACGCACAGCACACCTTCTCTAGGGCATTGCCTCCACCTACTTAACTACAGCTGGCCAAATGTCATGGAACAAGTGCAAGTCACATTGCATCCCGTCACTATTTTCTATTAAATGAAACCATGATTTTCACTTATCATAACGAGCATTGCCAACTACTCCTACTATAATCTAGCTAAAGAATGCCAAAATTTTGACCGTAAAGCAACACTTTAAGTCTAAACGTTCAGTCACGGCCCATTTGAAAGCATTGTGAGGCATCTTGACCTTACTGGCACAGTGTCATTTGACCAAACCCCCATCAACTATTGTTTTTCTCGTTTTGGAACAGAGGACGAAATTAAGTTTTTTTTTTTTTTTTTGGAAGGTTAGTTGGAAAGCACAAATGCTGCATAACCCACATGCCAGAAACATCCAGAAGTTTTGAATAACTATTTGAGTAACATAAAAGCCTTAAAGCACATGTTGAAACTGTAAATTTGTTTCCCAGAGGGACTCTGGCTAATTCATATTTTGAGACAATGTGGTGTGTTTGCATTACAAATACTGTATCTATTTCAATATACATGTAAGGGGTTTTATTTTTCACAGAAATGCCCTAATTTGTGATATAGATGAGTGTGCTTCGAAAACTAAATTAATGCCCCTTTTTCAGAGGGCATTTGAATTTATATTTTACATCCATGTGTGGAAATTAGCATCCTCCCACTGGGTTTATGACAAAACCCTGAAAACTATTGACATGTCACTCTGATGTTAGAATATATGATTGTACAGACAAACACAGACTCACACACAGTTTATTAAAAGAGGAAGAAATGTCTAAATCTATACCAAACCCCCTGCGAGTTTCATCCTTTAGATACGTGAGCGCCATTTGAAGCGCTGCATCCACACAGGCTCACATCCGCCTGGATACGTGAGCGCCATGTCGAATTCATGACGGTTGTCATGGTGCCCACATAGCAACCGGCTATACATGTAGCGGCTGCTGCCTCCGGTCGACTCAGCGAGAGTGGGGGAAGGAGGGAGAGAGCTGGGGAAGGGAGACAAGAGGGGGATAGAAGGGCATAGGAGAGGTGGGAGGTTGAAAGAAGCATAGAGGAGAGGGCTGGGAAATTGGGAGGGGTGTGCATGTCAAATTCTTTTTTGTGTGTTTTGTGAGTAAGAAAAGAAGACAGATCTTAAAAGCTGGGGTGAAAAAAAAAAGACACAGATGAAGAAAAGGGCATCAGCTGTTCCATAAACCTCGGAGACAAGAAGAAGAGAGTGAACTTACGGTTGACAGCTTTCTGCAAGAGGCTTATGGGGAAGCATAGATTTTTAAAAGAGACCGGTATGGTAGTCTGTGTTTCAGTGTTTTTACATAAACAATGAGAGTGTCTAAAAGGCCGGATGGGAAAGCAACTGACTGAATGCAAGATAAAGGTTCAACTTTACAATCAGCTTAAAAGCAAGTAAATCTAGGTTTGCATTGCATTATCCTTGAAAGAAAAGTGTACAAAAAGATTTTTATCTGCCTTCCAACGTAATGACATGTGATTCTAGACAATACAACAGCTTTTTTTTGTTCAGATTGACTGATTATGAGGACAAAAATGAATATCCCTCAGTAGCAACGTATATGATTATGGCAAATAAAAGGGCATGTTCTGCTAATTCTTCGTTGGTTGTGTTAGTGAGTGCAAAGCTTTTCATGGGTAATTGATGCGTTGATTCTTATTTTTGGAGCTGAATCAAACGATGGCTTTTATGCATCACCTGGCAAAAAAAAACCACATAAACAGTCGAGCGCAGAAGTACACGCACACAACATACAGAGCTTTTTATTGGAAGCTCCACTTCATGTTACACATATGAGTGGATGCAAATAAACCCAGACCACCAAGAGGTACACGTGAAGTTGCTCTCACACAGAGACACGGGCACATATACATGAATATTTCAGCTTGCTTCAAAACGTGCAAACCAACCATTGCCCATCCCCCCACCCACGACCAACCAACCCTCAGCCAAAGCATGGGTAGCAGCGCAGGAATAGGCTATAAATGATGGAGAAAGAACAGGAGCAAGGGATGAAGAAGGAGAAGAGTGTAGTTAGAAGCTCTGACAGACTGGAAACACATTAGGCAGAATGAGGAGAAAGGGTGGGAGAGGACACAGAGGAAGATATAGACATCAGAGTAGAATGACAGCCTTGACAGCTCGCTGATATCAGTGGAGAAAATGAATTCACTCGTTATGAAATACAACCTTTCTTGGGTGGGGGGTTCTTGTTGGTCAGCCGAGCTGTAAGACAATAAGTCAAGTCCATTGTACCATGATTTAGCTACTCCCACTCGAGCACACAACTTACACCATTGTTTAGTTTTTAGCTAACCTTTGGTTTACAACCTGTCTGACTTCCTTTCAGTAATGTTTCCACTCTCACATTTTAGCAAGTAACATGGAGAGAGCAGTTATATGATTACAGATGGCAATGATAAGTTAAGCTATTTAAAAAAAAAAGCTATTTCAATTCAGATAACTAAAATGCTGTGATTTAGTGGGGTACTAAATCTGTCATTTACACTAATGTCAAGGACAAGGAGGTTGGAAAAAGCCTTTGACCCCATTCACTTTACATAAAGACGCGGCTGAAACATTGCTGCTGATTAAACCATTGTTACTTGTTTAACCATCCCGAAAACCTTCCCATTTTCTAATTTCTCTTGGTTTGAAATAGCAGCCCAGTCTCATGGCAAAGAGTGAGATAATGACAAAACAACCTATTAGTCGTGTGGGTGACCATGACTTTCAATTATTGTGTAAATGAATTTGAACTGCAGTTTTTTTTTTTTTTTACATGGGTACCCCAGAAAATAGTGCTTTCTAACATGTGATAGAAGTTGAGGAAACATCTATTTTAAGCCAAGCTGGGAAGTCTTCCTAATCATAACAAAGTAGATTTCAGTGCCTAAACCTAACCATGTACCTTTGGTGGCTAACAGCAAGTGCAAGGGAAGTGTACAAATAAAAAAAAAGCAGTGACAGAGATGGATCTGACTGGCTGTTAAGCCTAACTGGAGAAGTCATTTATTAATCCACTTAGGGTGGTTTCACCTAAGCTTTTCATATCTGCCTCTTACTATCCTCTTCGACAACCAACAGGCCAAACATTGTCAGTGCCACTCCTGCAACGAAATCCTCACAATGGTCTCATAATAAGCGAATAACTGCTTTGTTTACTTAGCTTTTTCGAATCTGTTCAGTCGTCCAGTTTCCCTCGTTGAATGATGTAGCGAGACCACCACCCTTCTGAGATGTAGAGTTTTGACCTATTGTTCAGGAGTTTACGATACATCTTAATTTGCATGTGGGTATAGCCGTTGTGGTACATTTGAGTACTTTTTGCAGATGCTGGCATCGCAAAGAAACCGAGCAGGGGGTCCTTTCATTGCTCCGAGTCCTTGATGTTGGTTTGGTGTTTCATCGCATTGCTAACCCTCCGGCTTCCTAATATGAACTGCTTCAATTCCTATAACTGGAAACACGCCTATCTGTGTCCCTGTGCACAAAGAAAATAAAATGGAAATATTGTCTCCAAGAACAAACACTGATTTCCATGTGACTGCATTGATCTCTTTTTTGACCAACGGTTCCAGTTCTGGATCAGGGCTGGTGGTAGAGCCAGTTATAAGTTGGTCCTAGCTAAGAGTTGATTTGGTTTTCCACAGCCAACAGAGCCACATCATTATGTCACTTAAACATATCTTTCCAATACATGATTCACGCTCCCCATAGAGTATTCTGAATTTCTACAACGAACAGTGCAGGGAGTTTATCTTCACAAAATCAGATCCCATTTTTTTTCTCATTTTCCCTTAAAAACTGATGTCTACGATCACCAGTCTAGTTTTTGAACACTGGTCTTAACAACAGTTGGTGTTTGATAAATGCTTCTTGCACTGACCACGGGTGTCTAAAGCTAACTGGTATTTATGAACGCTGGCACAAACAGGATTTATACATGCTGTTTGGAACAGGATTTAGAAACAGCAGCTGATGATATTCTAAAACACCAAGCAATGTTAATAAATGTAGCTGCAAACACTGTTGAAAAATTCTGTCTCAGACAGAGATTTTGAATACAGCTCCATGCGAAGCATTTGATAGTTTTCAAAGATATGGCTGGAAAACAATAACAGGAAAATCAGAGGAACACTGGCTCGTGTTCTTCCTCTGCTGCGTAGACTTCACATCCATGTTACAGCTCACTTTTTTTTTATTGTCTTTCCTTGAAATAATTAGAAAAATCTGACTTTTTTTTTTTTTTAAACCATTATTGTGACTATCATTTTGTGGACCATGCATGGTGGTCACAATCATTTTAGTTGGTGTGGTTGATCTCCCAAGCCCTGGACCTGCGTTGGTCCTCTTTTTTTTTTTGGTGTTGAAGCCAGTGTGTTATCAGTTAAAACAGAGAGAACTAGTTTAACTAAAAGCTCTGGCTTCGAATCAGTACTCTCACTGCTTTGGTGGAAGAACCCTCTTTTTCAGTCCTTGTCAGCTTGTTCCAAGTCGAGGTGAGTCCTGCTGACAAAAGCTGATCAACCCCAACGACCCTACATCGTAAGAGGTGTGCTTCAAATAAAGTGCCTCTTGAATGAACCAGCATTGTCTAGCCCCTTTCACAGTCAGCAGGGTTACATGGCACTGTAAAAATCAGATTAAGGGCTAAATTACAATAAGAATGAGTTATTAAGTTCATGTATACACCTTAATCTGACAAGGAATTGGATCGGATCGGATTACTTGCGATTGGATTAAGACCCCGAGATAACTCGGTTGAAAGTCGCACTAAACGTGCTTGTAGACGGGTGAAGCACGTGGTGAATTAAAGTTTGCGTTATGCGCATGCTCATGATTTTTTCACGGGGTCCTGAACCGGAAGTCAAAGGAGACAATATTACTGTTGTCAGGGCCGCTGACAGGTTTGGCTGGGCCCGGGACAAAATACACGTTTGTCCCCCCTATCGGCGGGCCTGACTGTTGTTGTCACCACCGTTGGAAAGAAACAAACAACGCGATGGAGAATGCGCCGTTGTGCATCGCGTTTGTGCAACAAGCAGCTCATCACAGACCAAATGTAGAGGGACGTAGCTTCATCTTGCTCTTTGTTCACCATCTTTCTCGAATGGCTGCGTTTGTTGTTGTAGTTGGTGGTGAAGAGGTCAACAGGAAGAGGCTCTATTAGCAATAGTTGAAATGGGTACAGCGCCACCTATCCTATCGGAGTATGAGATGCTTTGTGCGTATGATTCCATTTATTCACCGCCACATATCCAAGAATAATTCCTCTTGCTCAAATAAGAAGCATAATCCAACTATAGCTATAATCAAATTAATCTCATCATGTTGTTAGATTCGGTTCTTTTTAGTTGGAAGCTCAAGAACGGACCGGAGTAATTCAAGTGAAAATTAAGTCTTTATTGATGGCAACAAGTGAAGTATCTCAGCGCTGGTCTCGGTATGACAGAACTCTTGCAGGAATCCGTCAGACAGAGCCACTCATTTCCGGTTACATTTTGTATGTCTCATTGTTTCACACGGTGGATCCCTTATTGATCAAATGTGATTGGATATGAGTAGGCTCTTCGTCATAAGCCAAATAATGTCTCTGAGTAACCCAAATAATGTGTGTGTGTGCTTTTTGCACCTGGATCTCAGGGTTCCCTGTTCTGTCTGGGTCAGTCTCAGTTAAGGTCATGTCTCGTGTCTTTCCTGGAAAAGTACTGAGACCATTTCATTTATAATGTCTATGAAATAAGCAAATTTTTACAATGTAGACCCACTGACTGCCAATTCAAGCCAGGATAGTTAAACCTTTGTCATGCCGCTCCTTTCTCTTTGTAAGGTGCAAGGGCAGAATGGGGAGTCAAAACAGAGGTGCTTACCAAGCTGAAGCAATGTGTGAGCAAGTGAGAGCCAGTTAGTTGGACCACTCTAGATGCCAATGTTGTTCTCATTCCTCTGATTCTGAAAAGCTTTCCATTGTATTTTAATGTACATACTTAGTATGCATGATCAAGGTCAAGCAATGTGCTCCACCACGTCGTAATGGACTGAAGAGTGGCCTGACAGCAGAGTTTGAAGTATTGTCATCGTGGAAAAATCAGGGAAAGCTCTTTTCTATCAAGTTTACCACTTAGTTCTGACAACAAATCAATGCAAGAACTTCATTACTGACACAAGCAAAAACTAAAAACTCTTAACAAACTCCTTTTAGAGGCAACAGATCCGTTTCGTGCACCTTTCTTGGGCAAATTTCCTAAAACGCTGCTGTGTTTCTTTGTGACCCTTGACCCTTGGAGATATTTAATTTGAAGAGGAGTGAGTGTGTAGGCCTACACGTGTGGGTGTTCATGATTCAAGCTTCTGGAAGCATGTGCCTCTATGGATGTAAGTGAGCTTAGACATGAATGGGATGGCTTTGAATTTGTTCATCTCTTCATACAGCTTCAACACGCTGAGATTCAAATGGAATGCAGTCGCACAAAAAAAGTGTAGAGTTTGTTTTGATAGCAAGACATGCAAATATACACACATGCACACATCATCTCCTCTCTGGGGGGGGGGGGGGGGGGGGGGGGGTTCAGCGTGACTTCCTGTGGGATGCTCAGCAGGCGTAGGAGGAGGCCAGAGTTCGAGGGGAAGTGGAGTTGCATGTATACACTCCGTCTTCCCCGCCGTATTTTTACAGTAGACATAGCAACCCTACACCAACACATCTCACTCACACGCAGGAGCCGGTGAACCCACACCTCATTCCCTGTTGCATCTGTGTTAATCTCTCGCTCCATTTGCACTCGTCAGGAGATAACGGCATCATTAGCACACATTAACATGTCTCTATTATCAGTCCCCATGTCCCAGAATCCCTGTACTCTACAGTGTGTGTGTGTGTGAACAGACAAAGCTGTGAATGTGAATGGGGATGAAGCGTGAATATGGGCTTTTCAACAAATCCAGTCTATCACAGTCTGTCACAGAGGTGTGTGTGTATGTGAGTGTGTAAGCCAGCACATCCATTTAAACACCAGCCAAGATTTTCCACAGCAAAAAGTACTTGCTAATCATTCTCATTATATGGATGCTTGACAAGCTTTTTGTCGTTGTGTCACAATGTTGTTGGAGTGGGAGAGAGATCTTTTTTTTAATATAAACCGTAGTAGAAAAGTTTGTTTTGTTGCCTTTTTCTGTGTCGATAATTTTTGGCTCGCACTAATCGATTCATAAATCAGACCTGATGTACAAAGGTCATGTGAATCGTGAGTACTTTTCAATACCCGAAATGTAACGTGACATTTATTCAGATAAAAAGGAATAATGATAATTTGCCTTTCCAACCTTGGTTGTCAAAGGTTAGAAAATATGTTACCGCATTTTCACTGCTTAATGCTAACATGAAAATATTGTATTGGGCTATTTATATTTAATTCATGAAGTCCCCGGCAAGGCCCCGGGGGTGGATGAGGTCCGTCCTGAGTTCCTCAAGGCTCTGGATGCTGTAGGGCTGTCTTGGTTGACACGCCTCTGCAGCATCGCGTGGACATCGGGGGCAGTGCCTCTGGACTGGCAGATCGGGGTGGTGGTCCCCCTCTTTAAAAAGGGGGACCGGAGGGTGTGTTCCAACTATAGGGGGATCACACTCCCCAGGTGCAGTGTGGTTTTCGTCCCGGCCGTGGAACAGTGGACCAGCTCTATACCCTCCGCAGGATCCTGGAGGGTGCATGGGAGTTCGCCCAACCGGTCTACATGTGTTTTGTGGACTTGGAGAAGGCGTTCGACCGTGTCCCTCGGGGACTCTTGTGGGGGGTGCTCCGGGAGTATGGAGTGCCGGTCTCCTTGATATGGGCTGTTCGGTCCCTGTATGACCGGTGTCAGAGTTCGGTCCGCATTGCCGGCAGTAAGTCGGACATGTTTCCTGTGAGGGTTGGACTCCGTCAGGGCTGCCCTTTGTCACCGATTCTGTTCATAATTTTTATGGACAGAATTTCTAGGCGCAGCCAGTGCGTTGAGGGGGTCCGTTTTGGCGACCTCAGAATCGGGTCTCTGCTTTTTGCGGACGATGCGGTTCTGTTGGCGTCGTCGGGCCGTGACCTTCAGCTCTCACTGGAGCGGTTCGCAGCCGAGTGTGAAGCGGCTGGGATGAGAATCAGCACCTCCAAATCTGAGACCATGGTCTTCAGCCGGAAAAGGGTGGAATACCCTCTCCGGGTCGGGAATGAGATCCTTCCCCAAGTGGAGGAGTTCAAGTATCTCGGGGTCTTGTTCACGAGTGAGGGACGAATGGAGCAGGAGATTGACAGACGGATCGGTGCGGCGTCTGCAGTGATGCGGGCTCTGCACCTGCCCGTCGTGGTGAAGAAGGAGCTGAGCCGAAGGCGAAGCTCTTGATTTACCGGTCAATCTATGTTCCTACCCTCACCTATGGTCACGAGCTGTGGGTAGTGACCGAAAGAACGAGATCGCGAATACAAGCGGCCGAAATGAGTTTCCTCCGCAGGGTGTCTGGGCTCTCCCTTAGAGATAGGGTGAGAAGCTCGGTCATCCGGGAGGGGCTCAGAGTAGAACCGCTGCTCCTCCGCATCCAGAGGAGTCAGATGAGGTGGCTCGGGCATCTGGTGTGAATGCCTCCTGGACGCCTCCCTGGTGAGGTGTTCCGGGCCCGTCCCACTGGGAGGAGGCCCTGGGGAAGACCCAGGACACGTTGGAGAGACTATAGCCCCTTTCACACTGCGACCCGCTACCTTAGCGGGTCCAATTTGCACCTTCGACCCGCGTCGAGCAATGTGAACGCTTGGCGTGTTGGTGACCCGTGTCGCCTGAAGCCGAGTTCAGGGGGCGTTGCCTTGTGGCAGAGCGTCACACAAAACACATAAAATGCTGGGCGTGTACAATGACGTAGGCACAAGCCATGCGTCGGAGGTAGGGTTAAATACACCTTGAGGGCTCGTTTTTGCAATTGTATATGCAGTTCATGGAGATATTATTTTACGGGGTGTGGATGGTTACAACGTGGGATGCCGCCGAAGAACATATGCGGAGAATACAAGAGCACTATAGTCCCCGACATGTGGCGGTAAATAACGTCCTCTGCTCGGAAGCTGAGGAGCTCGCGGACCTCCTTGTCTCCCCAGTTGGCCATATTAAAAAATGTCTCCAACTTGATGCAGGCTAAAACAGAGTGAAACTTGTCCTCACCTGTCGCTGTTGTTCTGAATCAGCTGTCCATTCTGTCTTTTAAACTCCTCACGTCACGTCACGCCACGCCCACGTCCGACCCGCGTCGATTGTGTTCACATCAAACTCGGCTCGGCAAAAAGACTAGGGTCCGACGCGGGTCGAAAGGCGAGTCGAGTTGACGCGGCAGCCCGGGTCGGCAGTGTGAACGCAACAGCAGACACGCTAAATTCGCGGATTAAACGCGGGTTATTCGGCAGTGTGAAAGGGGCTTATGTTTCTCGGCTGGCCTAGGAACGCCTCGGGGTCCCCCCAGAAGAGCTGGAGGAAGTGGCCGGGGACAGGGACGTCTGGGTCTCTTTGCTCAAGCTGCTGCCCCCGCAACCCGATCCCCGGAGCAGCGGAAGATAATGGATGGATGGATGGTCAACAACACGTTTACATATACTGGGGGCACCACAACCTAAAATCAGTCATGGGTTAATTTGGATTTTTATTCTTAAAGTTGTTTTATCCACAGCAGCTTCCTTTCCAGTTAGCCAAATTCCACAGACTCTCAAACTACACACAAAAATCCCCACCTTTCTTTTCTTGCCAGAGTCTCCAGCAGCAGGCTGCATGTCCCTCTTTTGTCCAACATTCTCTCCATTAGCCGAGAGGAGGAGGCCTGCTCATCTCAACTTGTTCTCCAAATCCTCCCCGATTCTCCTCCTGAACTTTCAAGGTTTTCAAGGTGGGACCTTGGTGCTCTGTGTGTAAGTGCAGGGAATCCTCAAACTGAAATAAAGGGTGGGCAACTGTCATTTAAGAAGCTTAAGAAAAAATAATCTGATTTGAGATTTCAGGTTTCCAAACCTTGGTGGAATCAAGTACAATTATTCCTAGGAGGTAATGTGCATCCCATGCTTTAGAAAAATTGTTTTTTTCCAAACACTTCTTAACAAGAGCTTTAAAGCTAATGGACAACTGTCAGCCATCAATTCCAACATCTTCAGACAAACCCGTTTATCTAACACTGTAGTCAGCTAGCTAGCAAACTAAGACAACGCATGGAATTCTGGTGAGAAATGGCAGCTGGTAGCGCTAATATGCTAATATAATGTTGATGGAAAGTTAGCTAACTAGTGATCCACCAACCATCCATTCCAACACCAACACACTCACACACATACTATCATAAACAGAATGGCATCAACTTTAAACCCTGCTACTGTTAATTAGCAACAATTAAGAGGCCACTTGTTCCCTCTTTGTAAATGATGGTATGTACGAATAAGCTCTTGTTCTTTAACATCTTCGGTAATATTGTTTTTTATCTGTTGTTTGAGGGCAGAATGACTATTGTGTCTTACATAGGAAAAACAGCAAGAATTTGGTGCACAACTTTTTTTTAGGAGAGATAATACTCTAACAACAATACTTGACAGTTGGTTTAGTGTTCTTGGGATTGAGAGCCTCACTTTTACCCTTGCAAACATACCTCTGGTCACTGTGGCCCAGAAAGTCTTTTTTTTTTTATCTCATCTGACCATTAAACGTTCTTCCAGAGGGCTTTTTCTATGTTATTGTGGTCAGCTGAAAACTTTAGTCAAGCTTGAAGGTTATCTACTTTTTGTTGCAGTGAAATTTTCACAACACGTTGTTTATCCTGGAACATATTGATGTTATAAGGGGGCACAGCAGCTCTCCCGATGTAAGACTGACATATAATTCTGATATAGAGGCAGGCCTTTATTTCGAATGTTCAACATCATTAGTGTGACTTGTAGTTTTTTTTTTCCCATGATGCCCCAATTTAATGCTTAAAAACAGAATATTGAACGCTGAGTATAAATATTTGAGTATCATTTCCACATACCTTTCTTTTCATATATATATATATATATATATATATATATATATATATATATATATATATATATATATATATATATATATATATATATATATATATATATATATATATATATATATATATATATTTTTAAGCTAGAAATCAATGAATTTAAGTAGTATTCCATGTTATCTGATAGGTGTGAAAAAACATAGCCTTTTTTTCCTTCTCTGGAATTAGCTTCAAGTGTGTTTAGTTAAACCTTTGTGGTGGATTGCAGAGAAAGACAGCGATGTACGACAAGAAGTTTGATCAGTGACAATATGCCACACACACTGAAAAATGCTTAATCCTAAATACTATATAGGCACATTGTACATGCACATTGTTATGTTAAATATGTTTTCCCTTGTTTTCCCCTATCCCTGCCCTGCTTGCACTGAGGCCTGACTTTTAATTGAGTCCTGGTTTTTAATTGAGCAAATATGGTATGTGGGTGGAGGAGAAATATGAGAAATGCACATCTGTAGATGAAACCGGCTTTACTCAGACTGTCAGAATGATGGATTTATTGTTGCAAGTGTATTCGCTAATCTTGCGGTCTTGCATGTTATTTCTGTGTGTCTGTGTCAATGTTAAAAATGCCTGTGAAACATCAGGCATTCTTAAAGTAAACCGTGCATTCTTACCCTGCAACTATTGCGGCTCAGAAATCCCACTCCGAAGCAGCCTGTTGACATTTCAGTGGTTGCAGCCTCAGTATTTTGTTCAAAGTTGCCTCAGAGGATACACTGTCCATCCAGCACAAGGGCAGTGTTTTCTCTCCGGAACATCCTAATGCCCAAAACAACGTGATGAGGGCTACATTCAGATTTATCTAATCGTTGGAAGCTGTTTGTTTTTTTTGGCAGTTTACATATTTTTACTTAGTGATCCCACCACAGTCTGAACATTCCCTGCGTCAGGGTCACTGCCCTATCCTGGATGTTTAGGAATGACCATAAATCAGATCCATCTGGGAGCTTGGAGGATTGGATTTAGCAGATGCCAATGAGTTGTCTATTCTGCATCAGGATTCCCACAAGATGGAGAGCCACCTATGTCAACAGCTGGCATCCTATATTTCAAACACACTCACACACATCTGTGGGCACCTGAAAGGAGAAGAGTCAATAAACATAAAGATGCAAGGGTTAAAGTGTCAGAGCTGTTCTTCAAATAGTGCAAATGAAAAACAGGTGACTGCCTTTTATCTTTCTTTAAAGCACTTCAGTTTCTTTAAAATAAGCATAAATTCTTCAGTTCAATGTGACTAGTGGTTACACTGCTTCTGATTTCACAACTTTCTTTAAAACTGCTTTCATGCACATAGGCTAGCCATCCACTTTGATCTGGCAGATCATGCAGGGCTGAAAATACAGTTTTGTTTTTTAAGCAGGTACAATTCTTGATTCAACACAAGTGACATCTTGGCAAACTTTCACTGAGCCGGTGGCTTACATTCCTCAAGCGACAATCCTGTAAGCTACTACAACACGAATGGTCAGTATTCACCTATCCTACAGCCTGTTGTGGACCACGTGGCATAAATGGCATTGTTAAAAACTTTGGTTCTGATTTGATAAGAGGAAATTTTGCACAGCATTTTTTTTTAAATAATTTGCTATTGAATATTTTGACTTTCGACAGCATTGTTTTCTGTTGCCTTAAGTAAATATCACCTTCAGAAAGTGGGACTTTTATGATGGGTACATTTGTTTATCCCTTTCTCACCTCTGGCTGGCTTTTTCGATGCCCATCCCAAGCCCACACGGGGGTATGTGTCCAAGCTAAAGCCGCCTCTCCGTGCATGACCTCTCTCTGCCTGCCTTCCTGCCTAACCAGGCCTTAATCCTGATCTAGTATGTCTAGACCTCTCATTACCAGCACATAATCAGGAGGCAAGGGGGAGGAACAGGGGCCAAGGGGCCAGAGGAAGGCAGTAGGAGAGAAGATGCAGAGAAAGTTACCCTGACAGTGACCCGCACATTCATTTCTCTGTTTACTCTCTCAGCAAACAGACAGACTATACAATGAGTAAATACTGGGGATGGAAGAAGGATGGAGGGGAAGATGTGATGCAGCGAAAAGAAGGACCAGACATAATCAGAGGATTATGCAGAGAGAGGGAATCCTTTACTAAAAGAATCTTGAAAGGATTTGAAGGAATGCTATCTTTAAAAGGAATTTTGTTGCTTCAAATACGCAACTTCTTTGATTAATCTCCTTGAAATTAAAGCACTTGTTTGTCATTTTTGAGCTATAAAAAGGTCCTTTTTACACTGGTTAAAAAATCTACGCCTTGCTAACATCTGGCTTTTGTGAAAGCATTTAATGGGCATTAGGTCCTACATCAAATAAGTTCATCTAGTGCACTAATACACGTTTCATTACAACACAGTCTCAAGTTTTTGTTTTTTAAGATGTAGCATTTTTATATTCTTTTTATTTGCACTGAGAGAACTGCACCTTGATTTTGTTGTAAAATGTTTCATTGCAACAATGACAATAAAGAGATTCTGATTGTGAAATGAATTTGCAGTAGTTGCAGGTTTCTGTTGGCTCCAGGTCTGCACAGCAAGATTTTTCGTGTGTTGTCATTTCCCTGAACCTTTTCCAATGAGAAACTTAAAGATCCACTTCAAACATGGATGGAATACCGACTACACCGAAGCCTTCATTGGTTGAATGCATTCCTCTTGCTGGTTAAATTGAAAATTCAAGCTAGTGGTTTAAAAGTTCACAGTGCTTTTAGGCACAAGAACATTCCCTTTTAATGTGAAGGTTTTCATTTAGGGTAGAGTGGTTAGAAAGAAATCCCCCACCCCTTCAAATCTGATAAATAACCATATTCATGTAAAGACAATCACTGTATTTCATTCCCCAGTGTTAGCAAGTTCCACATTCCACAAGTTAGCTAATGGAACTTCCCCTAACATAATTCCTTAAAACCTTTAAAACACCCTGCAGTCTCACTAATGCACACAGCACTCTCCATGAATTATGCTGGTCACCCAATCACCCGAGATATCTGTTTCTGCTGCTGTAGTTATTTTAGTGCCAAAAAGCACAGTTAAGAGCTCCGGTAAGCAAGCTAAACTAACATTAGTTTATCTGGCTAAGCTAATGCCGACTAAGCTAGTTTCAATGCCAGCAATTGCTTGTTTTCCTAAAGATATTAGAGAACTTATTTTAAAACTTTGTTTTGTGGAAGCCTAGTCTCCTAAATCACATCAACAACAAAAATATTATGTAGCCGACTATGATAGGACATGTCTGAACTCTTTTGCAAAATGGAGGATAAAAAAAATAGAATTAAGATAAAAAGAAGGAAATATCATTGATGTGATTGGATTTACCTAAATTAGCTCAATCCCATTACCACACATACTTAGTATATGCTGAGCCACAGCTCCAGTGAAGTAGCTAAGTGCAACATGTTGAGATTAGTGAACATGAGTAGGGAGAGTGGTGTAAAGTGAGACATTTTTTACATTTGCTCCCTCTAAGCGAGCTAAAATGATATATCAGTAAAATGTACACATTTTCCATTAATTCAGGATGTTTCCTGTCAGTGGAAATGATCAGAATATATTCAGGATGAAGGGCCTTGAAAATAGGATTGTTTTTTGTGGCTCACTTTGCCCCAGCTTCGGGGTAAACTGAGACAGACCAGAGAAATCAAGGGGGTAAAGTGAACCACTTACTTTTTCCACTCTGAAACTAGCATAACAACACATGTTGTAACATTTAGAAGTGAGGATTGGTCAATTTAGCGATTTTTTTTCCTAAACATTTAAAAGTAACTCAAAACAAAATCAAATACAACATAATATAATTCAAAATGTTTTAATTAACATTCAAATGACAGATACAAGTTAGATTAGAACACAGGACCCTTAGAGCCAGCTACAAAAGCCTAGGACCCACAACACAGGAAGAACATCAGTTCTCATTTTCTACAACAAGGCTTACTCTACATTCCAGCCCTGAAGGTTACAGGGAAAGATGAACCATAACTCCTCGAGGAGTTGCTCTCTCCGCGTGGTTCCTCCAGAGGCAGCGTCTTCACCACATCACTTTTAGGAACATGTGCCACATCATTTTCCTTTATAGCAAACGAGGGTCTCTCCCACTCTTTCGTGTTTCCCTGGATTCTTCTGAGAAATTGTACCAGTATTTCGTCATCCTTAACTTTCTCAATCATGCCAATGTAACGGACGCTCCTGTGATTGGTTGAAAAGTTAACAATGACAAAGTCACCCAAGGACAGATCTGTGTTTACTGGATCATTTCTCCCATCCTCAGAACACTCTTCATCAGACACATTATTAAGTGGGACAGGGACATCACTCTCATCAGAGCTGCTAACTACGATTTTCTTTTGGGTTGCTTTCTTTTTGGGTTTTTCTTCTTATTTGCTATTTTGCCTTTCCCCTGCAAGTTTCTTTTGTGTTTTCAATTGCCTGCTTCTCAGGAGTATCAGTTAGGATGGCTGTCTTCACACGCTTTCGTTTGGTTTGTGTCCTGGGGGGACATTTGGGAAGTGGTAGGTTTTCACGAGGAGACACATATCCAGGTTCGCTGGGAACTCGTGGCACATCTGAGTCAGCTGGCGAGGCACATCCATGTGGACCATGCACAGTGGATGGATTAGCATCAGCGAGTGAATTATTTGCATGGGGTGGATCATCTGCAGGGGCAGCCTACAGCTCAGGGTTTGGCCAGTCAGACACCACGGATGATGCAAATGCTTCATCAGGGAAAATCCCAGTGGACCTAAATCCAGAAGTGATGTTGCGCGGTGTCATTGCTAACATGAAGGCCTGATTCCCGAGTCCTGCAATCTGGTAGATGGAGACTGTTTTGCCAGTGTTTGATCTCATCCTCCCATGAAGAACTTGGCTGTATTGGGTCTTGAACACGGTCTTGATACACGGTCACGTCAAGAAGCTACATGCGATGGGATGTGTGGGGTGGGAGGGTGAGCAGAACAATACCGTTATGCCAAGGCAATACACCAGGTTGTCTTCCTATTGTATTGCCTTGGCATGATGGCTTTTCTAAAATGTTTATGACATTAAAAATAAAACATGTAGGCCTATTGGAATATTACGTTAAAATATATTTAAGACTAAACTTAACTGTGCCTCATGGTGGGACAAATGCTGTGGGGTAAAGTGACACCACCATTTTAGAAAAAACAACCTCTCTTAGCAATTCAGGCTAATCTTGAGCCAGCATCATTACATGGTTTTATATGTGGGTAGTTCATTAACATGTATGATATACGCTTTTCTACCTTAATCAATTTCCTTGGGCACAACAGTTGATAAAGTTGACAGCACGAAAATTTACTTTTACATGCAAAAAAAAAAAATTTGGGAAAAAAACCTGCTTACCACAGCACTATAAGGTCCTCTCCTTCATGGCCAAGGGGAAATGGGAGGGGTTTCAAAACATAATCTCACATGATCACAAATGTTTCGCGTTGCCTAGATACAGGGGGTGTCTCCCATTACCCAATGTCTCACATTGCCCGTGATGAGGGGCTAAACTCATGAACTAATGCCACGATGAACATCGCTGGCCATTAATGTATAGTCACCACTGCACACCACACACCAACTTGGAAACAAGCATGGGTTTGGCGGTGTGTTAAGATAATTGTTAGTTCTAGCTGCATGTGCCACCTTGTGCCATGACGTGATTTTCTAATGATCAAACGCAGTAATGCGATCCCATCCAAAATGCACTACAGGTCTATGCAGCTTAGCTTATCCTCTCTCGTTCACACAAAAATATCGTCTATATGATCAAAGGACTGCTTAGAGTTAGCATCTGCATATAGTGGCACGCTCAAACACATCTGCCTCACAAATCCAAAGGAGCTGTTTTAGTATGCAGGGTGACTGGAAGCCTCTTTCACTACGTTTCTGAAACATTTATGTGGACCTTCATTTGGTCTTGTCCCTGTCTCCCTCTTTCTTCTTCAACCGCTCTGTTCCCATCCCCTCACTCTCATGTCCTTCGCCTTGGTTCTTGTTTTCTTAATCTTTCACCCCTCCCTTTATCCTTCTGCCTTTTCCCCACACTCACATTTTAGATTAATCTAATTAAACACACATACTATACTGTATATTCCTCATCTGCAACCTTGCATTTGCATTTGTTTTCAGATCTCTAGCTGCTAATATTGCCATCTCCAGCACCGCTGAAGGGCTTCTCTGCAAATTCATGGTCTGATTTACAGACTGGGGGGCAACAGTGTGTTTAATTGGCAGTCTGGTCTGCATTCAGTTTGCTAATTGCTCCTCTGAGAAAATGTCCATACAGGAGTTGACTGACTCCCCATGGGAGGACTTCATCCTGTCGATCAATACAACCCATAAAGAATGCTACTATTGCAAAATTCTAGCCAATAAGAGTTGAATATTACTCAGAGTGTCACAGTACATTTTGAATGATCACAAATTCACAGCTGAATCTATTAAATAATTTATTCATTTAAAATATACATATATATTTGGATTTCAATGCACGTCAACTGTCCAATATAAAAATAAACTTTTTTTAATGAATGAAACTGCAGTCCTAAACAATCCTATCACATGAAAGAGTTGTAGGCGGGTAATGTTAAAAAGACTTCAGTGGTGTGTTCATACCAAAATGGTCCTGTGGGCTAATGTGATGTAAAGTTGGAAGCAGAACTTGTTAAACATGATGAAAATCTGAGTCAGCAAGGATAAACTTAGGGACCTTTCACACCAAGTCAACAATCAACCGGCAGGCATGTTTGTAGTGTCTGTGAACTTGTGTTTCTCGTACTTTTGCTGTGCGCGCACCATCTCCATTGACAGACTTTTTTTTCCAGCAGATTTAACTTGAAGAACTGCTGTTTTGGCAGTGACGGCAGAAAGCTAAAGGGCTAACTCAACACATAACCCATTCTTTTCTCATTCGTCACCTTCATTTCTCCTAAACAAACAACACTTTCACATCAACACTTTCGTGTGGAGTAAAGGCTTTGAAAGTCACCTTCCAAAAAAAACCATTATGTTACTATGTGATTTATGTAACTTTAATTTATTTATATATGTCCTTTGATTAATCAGGAAGTGTCCCATTGAGCTACAAGATCTCTTCAGCTCCAACACCATCATGAAATCTGTGGACGACCCCACCATCATCGGCCGTATTTCAGAGTGAGACGAGTCTACCTACAGGGCGGGGATAAGAGCCCTGGGATCATGGTGTATGAACAACAACCCGCTGTTTAAGGCCTTGGTGTGCTTCTCTGTCGCTATCCGTCAATCCGACTCCGTGGTCACTAAACCTTTCGAAGTTCTCCGTCGGGATGTCGGATATACGAGGCAATTCACCTCCCGATCAGTAGGTTACGTTAGATGACCTAATCTCGCAACATCTATCGTGAAAGTCGTTGATTGATTGTTTACCTTCCGGCTCCATTCCACTCCTCACAGTGAACGATGGCGACCGAGAGAGAAAGACTTCAGTTGGAGTTGGAGCTTGTTGAAATTGGAATGCAAATAATTTTGACCAAATGTTGACCGGCACACAGTAAACTCTTTCAAAAATGGCGGTGTTGTTGTTCTGGGAGGAAGGCGCTAAACCGAAAAAGTGATTCCAGAAATGATGTTGTTAGCCGAGCAATCACAACCCTTCCGGGCTCCGCGAGTCTCCGTCGCCTCGACGGATAGATTGATAGGAATGTTGGCCAAAGCACGCAAGCGACGGAGAGCGTCTCCGGGAGGGTCTCGTAGACATCAGTCTTCTGTTTGAGCGAGATCAAAGAGCTCATCATGGACTAAAGGAAACTGCAGGAATGAGGTCACGCCTCCAACCACATCAGGGAACAGAGGTGGAGAGAGTCAGCTCCATCACATACTTGGGGGGTCAACATCAGCGAGGGTCTGCGCTGGTCACATCGTGTAGGTGTGATCACGAAAGCAACGAGACAATGGCTCTCTTTCTACGGCGGCTCAGAAACTTTGGGCATGGACTCCAGAATACTCATCAACATCTACAGATGCACCATAGAGAGTATTCCGTCTGGCTGTATCACTACCTGGTACGGCAGTTGTAATGCTCTGGACCGCATAGCTTTACGGAGGGTGGTCAGGTCAGCGCAGTGCATTGCTAGGACTGAACTGTCCATCCAGGACCTCAACAGACAGCACTGTCGGAGGAAGGCTCAGCGGATCCCAGCCACAAACTTCATGCTCCTAACGTCGGGTAGGCGGTACAGGAGCGTTCGGACTTGCACCAAAAGGTTCAGAGACAGTTTCTACCTACAAGCTACTGAACTGCTAAATACCCTTGCACACTCATCATACTTACACACATTGTAAATGTCCCACATGAAAACCACACCCCTTGCACTACAGCTAGCACAGAATGTTGTGTGTTCTCTCCGTGTCTCTGTTTGATATTTTTATTCTCTATTTGATAGTTTTATTCCTTTATGTGATATGTTTGTTCTTTATAGAGGAGACTTTGAGTCTAAGTCTATTTCATTACCAGTAATGATGTCCCATTGTAACCTGTGTATGATAATAAAACTTGAAAGTGAAACTAGAAACTTGAAAACTCTTAGGGATATCTGGCCAAACAAAAACCTTCAGTAAAATGATGGTGGCTCTTGGCAAAAGATTGCTGCTTCAATTCCCAGCTCCTCCAGATGCTGAAGTATTCTTTGACAATACACTGAACCCCTATATTCCCAACAATATGCACATCAGTCCAGATTGTACAGGGTAGAGCACTGCATATCAGTCACTACTATGATAAAATCAAAAAAACACCATGTTCTTGCATTTAAATGACAAAAACATGATGCTTATGAGACTGAGTGCAACTAAAATTCCAAGTTTCCTGGCTGTAAATCTGATACATTCCAGGATTTATAAGGATTTCTGGTGAGGAGATTTATTCACCTAAAATCTAATCAGATTTTCTGTTTGCAGCTCACACATTTCTTTCATAGTTATTGCGTTCTTACTCAATCTTCTCATGTTCCTCAATCTAGGAATGATCAAAAAAATTTAACAGAGGCTTAAGCTATGTTCACACTACAATATTTTCGGCGATCATTGTACTGTGCACACTGCATGGTGGGCTTTTCTTGTGACTGGGCATATTCAATGTGTAGGTGACACACTAAACAAGAAATCTGTAGCAGGGGGTCACACACTACAAGATTTCACAAGATTTAACCCGCAACCCGTCCGTCTGATCTTTATTAAGCAGTTTCAGCTGTCCTGTAGGTCATTAATATTACGATATAATACAATAGCTCCTGATGATTCATCCTTTTTTACTTAACTGTTTATTGAAAATAGCTCGTAGTTTTTCTCCACACCGTCTCTCTGGGGTCTGCCATGATGCTGAATGCAGAGAGCACTGTGAAGCCGTGGGTGTTCTCACAATGTTTTAACCAAATTCCTCTTAATTTCCTGAGCAGACTGTAGTTTCTTCACCGTGCTCTTTGGCATTTTTGCTGTATGTCTGATCTTTTCTTTTCTGGTTTTCATGTCATGAAATGTCACGTCATGTCCACTGACCCTGATTTGGCCCTCTCATTGGCGTTAGCTCCCTTACTCATAACCCCCCCTGCTGACTACTGCAGGAAATCAAACAGGCTAGAATGTTCAATGGGCTGCTTGAAGTTGGTCCTCACCTTTGTGAGTTTTCAGTGGTTTCCACACATGGGAAATCTTTAGGAGAAAGTTCGGATAAGGTTCATACATTGTCTCCCCCGCTGATATTGCTGGGATTTTACTAGGGTCACAGGTGGAAAATCTCCACAGAAAATCTGGAGTCAGTGTTGAGGACATTTGTGTTTTCACATGCCATCGCTTTGACACATCTCTAGTATATTTCAGGACTAAAGCGCATGTGGCTTTTGTGAGACTCTCCCCAACGAGCCATATCTCACTGCCCAACCTGAAGTAGACCTGGAAGCAGGCACTGTTCAGGTGTAGCTCCTGGGGGAACCTGAACTCTTCAAGCTCCTGTCTTGCCATGACAATATCATGAACCCACAATCTCTTAGCTTCTGCTCTCCTCCTCCTCGTCAGTTAAAGCAATGCCATGGGTTTGCCCTGACAACTTCACTGCAGCTCGAAAAACTATCAAGCTAACTTCCTATTTTCGATCACTTCACAACTGGCAACAAACTTAGACATAATATTTGCATTTGCACTCTCCTCCACTGCTTGCACCTTTCCGCTGCAGTGGGAACTTAGCTTTAACTGAAGTGGCTTCAACAAGGTTGCTATTACTAATTTTAGAATGAAACTATGATGAGCATTTCTGAAAATAGACAAATTTTTTACAAAAAAAAACGTATGATCCCAGTTGTACCTGCGCATCCCCAGCTGTGTTCATACAAGAATCCCCTCCAGTATTGCTATTACTGCCCTGTTTACTCAAAAACTGCTTGTGATTCCAGGAATGTTTATCAGTCAGTCTTGTAACAGTTGCATTGTGTGCCGTGTGATAATGTGGCAGAATCATTGCTGGGAGGCACTCGTCCTGGTGTGCTGTTTACCTTGCAGTCAAAAAGAAACAAGTCATTAACATTCTCCTCATTGTTCTCAGTTGCTTCTCAGACGCTGGTCTGAATCTCAATGGGCTTTTCATTGAGACAGTCAGGCAGTCAATTAGCTTATCCGGCTATAGGCAAAATCTGCCTTGATGCTGTTGTTGTCGTCTCCATGCATGGCTGGCAAAAGGGTGCCTAGATATAAACTTAGTACAGCTAGTTTACAAAAAGTCACGTACTGGCTTGTTGGCTATCGATAACACCATCCAAAAGTAACCCCAAACTCACAGTTCACTTCTTAGTTGCCCCCCGCCCACATACACATTCCCCTGGGCTGTAATTGAGAGCAGTGAGCTCCCCAACAGATAAACAAGACCTATTGATTCAGTGTAATTTGACTCAGTGGGTGCCATAATGACATTATAGGACAGGACCAGCAAGTCTTTTTGTGTGTACGCAAGCATGCGTGTGTGCATGTGTGTGTGTGTGAGCACAGGCTTTTGAAGAAGTGAATGATGACACATTACTCAGCTGTGCCAGGGGAATTTAGCTGATTGGAAAGTGATATAGAAGAGGGAGAGCCAGATGAAGAGATAGAAAGAGAAAGACGGTGAGGGAGCAAAGTGCCAGTAAAAGAGGGAGGGCGTGTATGTGCTGAGTGTAAGGAGGTAGCAGTGTGAAAGGATAAGTAAACTGCCATTCTGTCATGTCTGTTTCTCCACGGGCTTGCAGCCATAATTGCTGTCGATCTGTGTAAAGGTCCCGAGCGATCGATGAGCCATCAGAATAATGTTTTACTGGCTGATCAGAAGTGAGAAAGGCAAGAGAAACAGAGGCTGTGTGGAAGCAGATAAAGTCTGTCGCAGAATTCCAATCATACTCCAATCATTCCAGAGTTTGACCAGAGATTTGGAAATGCTAATCAGCCATCTGTTGATCGCAGAGAGAGGATCAAGGCCGTTTCCTCGTTCTGGTGAATGGCCTTCAAAGATAGACAGTCCCTTGAAAAGCATTTGTTTGGTTTCACTTTGGAGTTTTATGAATCCAGATTATCCAGATATTCTGGTGGATCTCTTAGCAGGTTCCTGCATGACACAGACATACATGAAAGAAACTCTGTTGATGAATTAAAAACAACCAGCTGCCAATGAGTTATGCCGAGATTCGGTATCATTTATTGAGACAGCTTTCATGCAAACACAACTACGTGTCGTCAGGTTTTATTCTTGGCAGGACAGAATGGGCCTCTGCTGCAGCATTAAGATAACGGTGGCCTGACTTCCATCTTTATATTAGCAATAAGACACATTCATAGATACCTGTGTGGAACTCAATCAAAACACTGCACAGTGCTCAGTTTCATTTACTGTCCTTTTATCCTCAATAATATATCAAAGGAAATTTTTAATTAAGTGCCAACAGCACAAAATGTTTACAGAGGCGAATGATAAGGTTAGCATTCTCAGTCAGGTGATGTCTTCTGTCGCCCGTTTGTTCCACTTTAAAGTGGGTTTTTAGATATTTACAAAAAGTCAATCTTACAATCTTTTACGCACCCATCGATTCCGCTGCCTGACAACCTTTCTGACAACTCAGAAATGACTGAAGTGACCTCAATTTCCACCTATGTTCTGCTGTTGTCCTTTAGCTTTTGTAAAGTTTTCTTAAATGGGTTTTTTGTTTTCTAGTTGTATATTCTGACATTTTACCATGCTCCTTTGTTGCACCCAGTGCTGTCATATTTTCCGCTGAGGTTCTGTGCAGTGAAGCCGCGACTCAAACGCATCAAGGAGAGTGGGATTCGTATAGTGTTGGGCCATTCTTTTTTTACTTGATATTGCATGATTGTATTTTGTTGTTTTACTTTGATTTGATATTTTTGCAGTTTGGTTTGGCACTGAAAACTAAAATGGATAGTTTTACATGTTTCACAATGCTCCATTTTATGGCTTTTACGAGACGAATGGTCTGTCAACACCTGCCTTTCGGGGGGGAAAAAAAATCAAGATTGTGGGAACAGTGTTGTCATTTGTATGGAGCAATACTCATGGAGAAAATGGAGAAGACCAGTATAAGATTCTTCCTCATGGAACCATTAATGTCATTCCATTACTTTATGGCACCCTGTCCAACAGTGATGAGATAGTTCGTGGACTGAATGACAAACCAAGATTCTCTGTAAAATCAGTAGTATCCTGATCACAGTTACAGCTGGGTTGAGCTACTGCTGGTTACGGCTCAGCTTGGCCATTGAACTGGACCGCTGTCTTTGTACCTTTACAACTGCATGGGAGGGTAATCAAGGTATTGACTGAAGTATCTCCAAAGCCACGAAGGCAAAAATGTCCAAGAATTTCTGCTGCTTCTAGCTGTCTCTGTGGGAGATCATTGTATGACTAAGTATAGTCGAATTCACGCACAGATGATGCAGCAGCTAGGAAAGTAGGATTTTATTAGAGCAGAGCGACAATCTGCTGTTAATGGGCTGATTTTTAGTCACATTTCTGACACATTCAATCAAAAGTAACAGAGAAATATTTGGAGAAGGGGAGCTTTATTTGGAATTCTGCTGTATTAATTTAAGCTTAGACTTTGCTACTTTTAATAAAATGTGCAAAAAGATGAAAATTTAGAGCATTGTGGCGCATGTGAGGAGCAGCAACATCATATGTGTCGGTATGCTTTAGAGGGCTTAGATTTCATACAGGTCAGTCCACTAGTTTACACGCATATAAAAAAAATAGGGATTGGTTGGACTTCCATTTAATTTTCTTCTTGTGTCATGAAATGGCGATTCTCGCCGCAGGTCAAAATCCCCATAGTGTCATCCCCCACATCCAAGTTGAATTCAAAGATGTGCTCTACTGCCAGTTTGACTTCTTCTGGCTTTGCTCTTCTGCACTTGACAAGGTGAGACGATGTTATTGGTGCCACTTACAATTCTGTCAGTTTAGACAGCAGGTAACGAGAGACAGAGCAAGACAAAGAGACATATGAACATGTTTTTTCTCTAGCCCTCCTGGATAACAGCAGAAACATTATCAAAACTGTGCTTTCTTTTGCAAATTTTATCTTGTTTCTGACAATTATTTTTAAAAACGTTCTAGAAATCTGTTTTCCCCCACGACAGTCTGAAATTCTCTCCTTCTGCCATCTCCTATTTATACATTTTTTAACTTCAACCGTGCAGCGTTTTATTCAGTTTGTCTGACTTAATGCATAAATTTGTTTCCAGTTCCCTCCTTTACTCCACTATGCAGCACTGCTTCCCCTCCCCCATCAAGTAGAGACATGAATTTTTAAACGGCATGGCAAAAATATATCCTGTAGACTATATCATATTTGAACACCTGCTGAGATTACACGCTGGTTGTGTAGAACCTAAACACCATCAGTCTGGTTCAACCCTAGTTTCAGGCATTACAATACATGGCACCAACCATTCTGTCTACAGCAGCCATTTGCACAGAATTAGGTCAACACATCTCCACACAACACCCCT
The DNA here is from genome assembly GCF_027942865.1 of Odontesthes bonariensis. Lineage (NCBI taxonomy): Eukaryota > Metazoa > Chordata > Actinopteri > Atheriniformes > Atherinopsidae > Odontesthes > Odontesthes bonariensis. Next base: position 5,006,216 of record NC_134523.1, on the reverse strand, counting down.
CCTTCTCTCTGTATTTGCTGATTACCAACTCATTTGCCTCGCCTCAGTTCCTGGTTATCAGCTTTCCTTATTGTAATTCACATTATCAGCAGGTTGGAGTGCATTACCCCCAACTCAAAAGTTGCTATACCAAACGCCCATTACACCTCGAAGATCAAATTTTCTTCGAGAACCATTTCTGCATTAAGAATTTAAAGCATTCCCAATAAAAAGATCCGGCAGAAATAATTCAAGGATTTGCTCAATCAGGGCATATATTTTTTTCTCAATATGGAATTTTTCAAAAGCTGTCTGTGATTGTTGATGGCAACACTGCAGCTATAACAGTCTCTACAGATCAATCATTCCACATTTGGTGTGTCTAGTTAGTCTGGCTCATATTCAATCTTTGATTTAACAGGAGCACAAGAAGCAGGCTGAGCTGTGCAGCCATCTTGCCTCTCTGCTGATTGCTCAGTCTTTTCAGTCTCATCTTTGGGCAAGCAGCCTCCCTCCCCCCACTCCTCCATGTGCCAGCCTAGAGGGTGTGCTGGGAGGGCGTGTGAGCGTGTGTTCATATGTGTGGACATGTGGAGTGTGTGCGTGTGTGTGTGTATTGATGCCAAGAACAGTCTTGCTACTGCAGCTTTTCAGGCTTTGTTGCTATTGTGTCAACATCCACTGACCTTTTCTCACAGGTCCACACTTTCTTTCCAATGCTGTCACCCTCTATCACCCATACTTGACCTCATTACCTCGTCTACATGCAGTCAACATGCTAAACAAATTCACCTCATGGTGAGTCTCCACATTCTTGGGAAACTGTACGACCTGTCCATTCAGCTCTCAGCCCGGTGAGGCTGGGTACTTAATTTTAGCATAGTTATGCATTGACCACTTTAGCCAGCCTTAAGCTATTTACAAATTTCTTGCACCTTAATCCACAAAATTTTATACTGGTATAATTGCAATATTGTCTAACCGTTATAACCTCCGTATACTACCTCCTTATTCCTCCGAGTGCACATGGGAGAAACGCACTGTCCATATTGTCTTAAGTGTTTGGTGTCCATATTGTCTTATGTATGTCTTTTCTTATTTTAGTGCCTTGTTTTGGATATTTTATTTTATTTATTTAGCTTAGATGTTCTTAGTGTTTGTATGAATGTTTCTTTATGTATAAATGTCTCTTTTTAGCTGCAGCCTTGGTAGGAGAGTAACGTAATTTCAATCCTTGTATGTCCGGTACATATGCAGAATTGACAATAAACTACTTGAATACTTGAATACTTGAATGGTTCAATGTCTTGGGTTTACTTATCAAACCTTTAACAACATTTTAAGTGTCTTTTTTATTTAAAGTGATAGTTCGGAGTAGATTCACCCTGGGGTCATTTGAACAGTGACATCCAGCCAAGTAGCCCACCCGAAGTTTTTCCGATCTTGGCTGAACATCAGCTGAGTTACAGAGTTATCCCGAATAGCTTCGTACAAGCGCCAATGGAACCTGGCAGTATCTCCAAAATTACCGCACTAAAATCACATGCCCAGACACCAAACTTCTACAGTAGTACAAATATGGTCTGTACTCACAAAACGATGCATTTGGAAGTTTGTACATAGTCCAGGAGTTTATTATTATCAACACAAGCCTGATAGCTTCTCTGCTGCTAAAGCTGCGTCGACTTCAAAGTAAGATGAGGGTTGATCTACTACTGTAGACAACAAAGTATATGCTATATTCTAAATGATTTTTTTATGAATTTTTATGTTATAGAGTTGTGAATTTATTTTATCAATGGAGAAATTGAGCAGCCTTGCTTTGTTGTCTACAGTAGTAGATCAACCCTCATCTTACTTTGAAGCTCCCAGATCAAGGAAGTGACGTCGACGCAGCTTTAGCAGCAGAGAAGCTATCAGGCTTGTGTTGATAATAATAAACTCCTGGACTATGTACAAACTTCCAAATGCATCGTTTTGTGAGTACAGACCATATTTGTACTACTGTAGAAGTTTGGTGTCATGGCATGTGATTTTAGTGTGGTAATTTTGGAGATACTGCCAGGGTCCATTAGCGCTTGTACTAAGCTATTCGGGATAACTCAGTAACTCAGCTGATGTTCAGCCAAGATCGGAAAAACTTCGGGTGGGCTACTTGGCTGGATGTCACGGTTCAAATGACCCTAGGGTGAATCTACTCCGAACTATCACTTTAAGCAGTCCTGCAAGCTAAAACCCCATAAGACTAGCATTAAACCTGTCTCACCATTCTCTTCTGTATATTTACACTACATAAAATAATAAAAGTTTTTTTTCATTGTGCAAAGTCTCTAATGATGACATTGTTAAGCCCCCATAACAGGACGCACATCAAAACCTCTTCTGACTGACATTTTTCTTACTCTCTGTCAAACCTGGTCTAATTTCTAATGTTACTCTCACTTTGTCAGAACCCTTTGGCTCCGTCCTATAATGTGCTGTTTCAATGTGCAGAATTAACCTTGTGAAAGGGTTATTTTAAGTTTTTCAAAAATCTAACTGAATAGTTTTCATGCCAAAACCTAACCAATTATTGAGTCAGAGTAAAACTGCATGCAGCTGTGCTCTGTCTTGCATTGAAGGCTTCAGTGGTCTCAGAGGGGAGTCAAAGCTGTGTTTCTTGGACCCTGAGAACCTCCTACTTGGTTACTGTATGTGGACTTTGGCCCAATTCAAATTCCTACCATTTGGTTACCCCTTTTCTTTTAGGGATCAAGGAGCAGGAATCTTCCATCTATCCACATGCCCCCTTAAAGCCCATTGAAGAGCACAATGACAACTACTACTTGATGCCTAAAAGAAAAAGGGGAACCCAACCTCTGCAAAATGGAGTGGCAGAGCCCAGTGGAGGGTATTGGGATGGGGCCTGTGTCTCTAATTCATAGGCCAGAATTAGATCCTAGCTCCATCAGGTGGGGCACAGCACCTGTGCCAAAAGACAACAATCCCACCAGCTTCTACTAAACGGCTTTAGATGACTGCCTGGGACTCGTAGTCACATAATTAAAGTAAAAATCAATAAATGCACTGTGTGTTTCCTTTCCATGGAAATTCTTATCATCCTTACTTTTTAGTGTGTGTTTGTGTATAAAACTTTATTCTAGAGATTCATTCAATACAAACTGCACTTATGTCTTTGCCAAATTTTAGTGACTTTCTCCTGTCTAACAATGCTTTTGATAGTTTCCAATCAGGCTTTAGGCCCCACCACATCACTGAGACAGCTCTGATCAAGGTGACAAATGACATCCGCCTGAACACAGATGCAAGTAAAGTCTCAGTCTTAGTTCTGCTGGACCTGAGTGCTGCCTTTGACACAGTTGACCATGCGATCTTATTACAGAGGTTAGAAGACTGGGTGGGAATCTCTGGTCGTGCTTTAAACTGGTTCAAGTCCTATCTGGAGGACAGGAAATATTTTGTTGAAATTGGTAACTGTGTCTCAGACCAAATGGCTATGAGCTGTGGGGTTCCCCAGGGGTCAATCCTGGGACCCGTATTGTTCAATCTGTACATGCTTCAACTAGGCCAGCTAATACGCAGCTATAATGTGTCCTACCACAACTATGCAGATGACACTCAGATCTACGTGTCACTGACAGCAGGAGAACACGGGCCTGTAGATACATTGTGTCGCTGCATCGAACAGATCAGTGTGTGGATGCAAAACTATTTCCTCCAGCTAAACTCAGACAAAACTGAAATCATCGTCTGTGGCCCACAGAAACAAAGAGAAAGTGTTATCAGTCACCTTGAGACTCTCTCTCTAAAACCTAATAATCAAGTTAGAAATCTCGGGGTAATATTGGACTCAGACCTGAACTTTAACAGCCACATTAAATCAGTAACATCAGCAGCTTTTTACCATCTAAAAAACATTGCCAGAATCAAAGGAATAGTGTCTAAATCAGACTTAGAGAGACTGATCCATGCGTTTGTCTCCAGCAGGTTAGACTGCTGTAACGGCCTGCTCACTGGGCTCTCTAAACGGGCTATAAGACAGCTGCAGTACAACCAGAACGCTGCTGCTCGAGTCCTGACTAGAACCAGGAAATATGACCATATTAGTCCAGTGCTCAGGCCTCTGCACTGGCTTCCTGTCGCTCAGAGAATAGACTTTAAAACAGCTCTGCTCGTGTACAAGTCTCTTCATGGTCAAGCGCCAAAGTACATCTCTGCCATGTTAGAGCCATATGAACCAACTGGGGCTCTGAGAACCTCAGGGAGGGGTCTCCTGCTGGTGCCCAGAGTCAGGACTAAACAAGGTGAGGCTGCGTTTCAGTTTTATGCTCCTAAAATCTGGAACAGTCTTCCAGAAGATGTGAGACAGGCCTCAACTCTGACAATGTTTAAATCCAGGCTGAAAACAGTTCTATTTAGCTCTGCATATGACACCTGAAAGTATTTTATCTACACTCTTCACTTTTAAATTAATTAATTAATGATAATTTTTTATGTTTTTTTTTTAATGATTTTATTGCCTTCTTGTGATTTTATGTAGCTGTAAAGCACTTTGAATTACCTTGTGTTTTTTTTAATTTTCTAGTTTTGAAAAAAAAAATCTGAAACTGAAGAGAAAAAAAATCTGAAAATTGTATAAAAGTGAGAATTTGAAATGAATATATTTGAAAAAATGAATGAAACTTAAATTCAGGATGGTACATTGGTGAAAACGTGTCACTGTAAACCCAGATTTTCATTCAACTCAAAGAGATTGAGTTCGTACTACTTAAATGTGTCTAATTTATCGATATTACTTGTTGATTCTGATTAAGCTGAACTTTTTCATGTCCTTTCTAATTGTAATTGTGGTTTTAAGTCCAATCAGTTGTTTCTACTCAAACAAACTGAGTTTGTATAACTTAAACATGTGTCATCATGAATTCTGAGTAAACTGTACTTTTTAATTGCTTATCTTATTGTAATTTTGTGTTTGAACTCAAACAACTCAATATTATCAAGTTTTGTTTCAGTGCCATGTAACCCCACTGAGTGAAAACGTAAGCAGAGAACATTTGACTGCAATCCCATTGCATTAATGATAATGCAGAGTGTGTATCATCAGTGGAAATCGAAAACAAATAGAAAAGCACCTGATATCAAAAGCTGGGTCAAGCAAGCAAGGTGTAGTTAAGCTGTACCATGCAATGGAAAAGCACTTGTGTTTTCCTTTGAAAAACACAGGATTGGTATAATGGCTTCCAGGAAGTTGCGAAGATTTCTCTGAACACCTGGGATCGGCCTTGATATCTTGATCACACCACTCAGGAAAACACAAGAACAGTGGTTCTGGGTGCAAGAGTAAGATGACCGAACATTTGATAGAGTGCTCGCCCCATGCTGCATAATATCCTTTCCTTTATTCTAAGTTTTTATTCTTTCTTTTCTTACAAGTCAGGCCTTCACTAAATGTCGCACTTTGGCTTTGGGCCTTTAACCTTTGACATTAAGTTCAGGATCTTACAAATGTCTATAAAACATCCCATTATGGAAACCCTAAAAACGCGTGATATTTTATGCTTGAACTAAAGTTCCTTTTGCTCACACATGACAATAGTCTGATAATCATTTGCCTTTTCCGATCCAAAAATAAAAATGACACTTTATTTAGAAACCAAGTGGGTTTCTAAATACTTGTGAAACCCGGTGTATGCTTCCTGTGCTGGCACTGCATCACTTCCTCAACTGTTATGACCTTTAACAACAGGCAGAAAATCATAATAGCAGAAGTGTGCCAGTGTGTGTGTGTGCTTTCCATGATTGACTCAGCCCATACAAATCTCTGTCAGAACAAAAATGCACATGATGCATAACACTTCCTTTAAAAAGTTGCAAAGTAGTAGTAAGTCCAGGTGACCAATGAAGGGCAGTATAATTTGCATGTGTCAGTGGGATTATGTGTATCTCACCAGACCAGTCAGAGCCACTGGCAGCACAGCTGCAATATTAGTGGGTCAGTGTGCCATCAACCCATTCATCAGCACTTCTCCCTCTCTTCTCTCCAACCGAATCTCCCCTCTGACTCACCACCCATCCATCCATCCCTCACTACCTATCGCTCTCTCCCTCTCCCGCTCACTCAAGAGATCAAAGTATCCGCTTGCAGTGTTTTCAAGTTCTGAATGAATTCCTTTACATTTGCAATGTACGTGTGCATTGTAAATGAGATGAGTTGGTGTCAATGCAAATGGAAACGGCCTCCCAACAACGATTGAAAAATGTGAAATGTGCAGGAAGAGACAAAGGGCAGCATCATCTGAGATGATAATTAAATTGCCTCAACCTTTAACCTTAAATGAGGTTTATTTTTATCATACAATGTATGACCTTTTAGAGAGCTCAGGAGGTCCCCATGTCATTGTTAATGTTGATGCTGCATACGTAATGTCTACACAAGAACACTTGTGTAAAAAAGTAATTCTTTTATTAATGCATGTTTACCGAACAAAGCCTCTTACATCGATACGCAGTGCCAAGCGTAAAAACGGATTAATTGGTTTTGCAATTAAACGCATGGATAGCCCCCAGTGTACCTGGTAACCGAGCCACCAGGAGCTGACAGGGCGTGCTAACGCTAACATCCGCAGCTTGTTATTGTGATTTCCTTAGCTGTTGAGAATGCCTTAGCACAATAGACGTCCCAACCATGCAGTGGCTAGTCTCTTCCTTTGCCAGATTCTTTGCAAAATACGTACCAGAGACATACAGGATATGAAACTTTAGTTGTTCAGTCCAAACAGTAAATATTCAAGGTAGATGTTGCAACGTAGCTCTCTTTGGGAATATTTGCATGAAAGCTACAACAACAATGGGGCCACTGTAGCTCGAAAAAACAGTTGCTTACCAGCAGTTGTTTCGTTCGGACATATTCAATTGCTTGATTGCTTTCAGTAATATTCATTCATATTCAGTTTATAGTACAATAATATGCAGTTAGAACTGCAATTTATGCTTGTGTTGGTGGATACAGCACAACCAAAAAGAGTTACAGGTGCACACAGATGATGTCATGAATAAAAGTCAGTGTTGCGGAGAGACGTTAACTGCAATGTGTTAACAGCATTTGTTTGTGTGACACATTATTATGACTCCAATAATTATTAAGCACTCCTGCATTCAAGTTGTGTCTGAGATGCATGCAACTCGTCAAATTTTCTAACGCTCTATAAAGCTAACACTATACTGTGAGTGAATGAACGAGTGGGCAGTCCAAGCCCTTGCTATAACATGCTATGGCCCCAGTGTTGTTGCTCTAGCTTGTGTGAGATGACAACAATTGGTATTAGGATGCACCTTCTAATAATGAAGAAATGAGCTCCAACATTGTGTACCCAGCTGCTCCTGCGTCTAAAAATATTTGATATTCTGTTTTATCTTCACTTTCCTCAAAGCTGTCGGCCACACCTGCAGTCATAAAACAGAAATGATAACAAAACCTAAGACTCGTATTCATACGGTCGAATTGTATGAAATTGGCTGATTTTTTTCCTTTTTGTAGTCTATCCATTCCTGTACTTTATTTTGATGTTGGCTCTGTCTCTTGCAGGATGGATGCATAAAAGAGAGGTAGGGAGGAGGAGGAGGCAGAAGAGGAAGAGGGAAGGGGGTGGATGTGTTTTTCAGCTCTACTGAATGCGCTCACATGTATGAAAGAAGGAGCATTTATTTCAGGACTCTTGCGTGGGTGTACACAGATTTGAAACACACACACTCACACTGGAGAAGTGAGAGCTCACGAGCCCAGATAGGCCTGACCTACCTTTATATCAATCTTGTTTTGAAAGCGGCTGGAAGGATGCTTTTTCTCCTTAGCTCCGGGACTTTTCTTCATACCTGAGTTCTCCAAATGCATTACACATTGCCATTGTGTACCACATTACGCACTCGCACACATACAGAGAAAGACAGGAAGAAAAGCAAAAAAAAAAAAAAAGCACGAAGAGGACAGAAAATTAGAACAAAAAGCTAGTGGCCCACCACTTTGGAACACCTTCCACAATAAATATCTACCTTGTTGTGTCATGTTGTGTCAGCATTAGCACAGTGTTATTATTTGGTTTAAACTGTTGTCATGGTAATAAGGTCACCGCTGTGCTTACATGTCAAAAGGGATTTATACTGGGCTGCCACCATTTCCAGTGCTGCACATATTTAGATTATCTTCCTGTCTGTGTGTGTGTGTGTGTGTGTGTGTGTGTACGGTATGTTGGGCAAAGACTCGTGGCTTGAATGTGGTGAGTAACAGTGAAACTGCACATACTGATTCATTTCCCAAAAAATGCAACCCCTTTTGAAATGAAGGTTTTCAACAATACCCCGTAACAAATTTTGGAAATTTCTTTTCTTCCCAAAAGCAAAACAAAGATCAGAAAGTCCTGAGGTTGCGCATCCTTTTTTCTGCTGTACTGTTTGCATAATGTCCACTGTGACAGCTGCAAATATACACCTACTCTGACAAAAAAAAAAATCCCCACAGAGATTCCCTCCTGTGACCAGAAACCAACACTTAACGGAGAAAGAGTGAGTGGACAGAAAGTGAAAGTAAAATGTCACGAGTGTGCTTGTCACGACTGGTTTGTGTAATTCAGTAGTAATATTTGGATTAGAAACGGAAACCCCCTAACACTTCCCCCCTTTGTCACTCCAAACAGCATGTTAATGTGACCTATTTAGCTGGCATTTATCAGGACTTGAGTACCACACAGCCCTCCACCCCCCAATTTCCTTGCATCTTTGTTGTTTGCCCCCTCCAATCCCTGACCTCTCTGACATCCGGTCACTGAGGCAGCTCAGAGCCCGCCATGATTATTTTTTCTCCGTCCTCTCTATTTGTCCAGCTTTGACATCTGTCAGCTCAAACACTAAGCCATATGCTATCTATTGTCCGGAAATCGGTGCTTAAACGACTCAGCGAGCACTTCGGAGATACTGACCGCAGTAAAGCCGGCTTTGATTAAAACGGCTGATTATAATCCAGGGCAGGCGCTTATATGCCAAATTGCATCTTTTGGACGATGATGCTCAAATATAGTAAAGTGAAGGAGCCATTCATGAACTTCCCGCATACTCAGTTTCTCTGTCCTTCCTTCACTGTCTCTATCCACCCAGTTCCACTTCTTCTCTACCCCTCCAGCCAGGCTTGTGATGCTCATCCATAGGGTAAGAAGGCGGAAAACAATGGAGCCTTTGGGAGACGGACCGTAGCCACAACGCAACGTCCAGCAACACACAAAGCTTCATTGACTGTGGCAAGAAAAAAAAAAGGAGAATAGAATATGTGTGTGTGGGACGGTTCATACATAGCTTAAGTGAAGCCTCTGACGTGAAAATAAATTATGACTACCAAGGGATGAAAGGCACAGAGCAGGTAACCCAGAGATCTTGCGATCAAAGGGTGTTTGTAGGCCAGGGCAAATGGCAGAGACGACTTGGAGGATCCCCTGAGGGATGGTTAAAAAGAAAAAAAGAAGAAAAACACCAAAGGGTTTTGTTGGCTCAGTTGAACAAAGAGATGGATGCTCCAAATAATCGTTTTCAATCAGTTTGAGGTGGTGGCTGGCTGGTTCATGCTGAGAAACCAACCAGACATCTGTCCTTTGACACATCACTGGAGTCACGGGCAAGTCTTTATTACAAAACCCACAGTCAGCTTTACCTCATCAAGTAAACTCAACCTGTAACTCTTTTCAGTTAATCTAATCTATTGAAATAAATACTAACTATGTCATCATGTAAGCTTGAAAAAATGATTTGATTCTTCTGTGTTGTGACAAACCAATAAAATTGAAATGATGTCTGTGTGGGTTGTAATTGCCTTTATGAGTATGACATCATGTTTCGGTTCCTACACCTTTGAATTCACCACAACACTTTTACTTGACTGGAAAGTACCTTATTCACACAGGCACGACAGATGCAACGAAAAACACAGGCTGGAAAGAGTCAGGTGATTTCCCCAGAAGACGGTTGAATGCCCCTAATTCCATCCCTAAATGATAAACCAGAAGTAACAAAATGCAGTTATTCCACTCATGTCAGTTCTATATCTAATTTCTCAACACTCCTTCTGCAAAGCACTGTCATTGTTAATGCTGGTGCTTCAGGTGGGCTGATTTCACTGCCATTTTCTTTTCTTAAATAGAGATAGCTACCAAGAGAACATCAAAGCAGTAGCTTTAGTAGCTGAAGAAGAGATCTTACAGCATGTACAGTATGCATACGCAAACCTATCTGCACAGTTTCAAATTCTCTGCTACACTTTTAAGCCTTTTTTTTTTTTTAGTGTTTTCTGTAAACATCTCCAGTAGTTGTAGCCTCTTCAGATCTGCCTGGTCGTACAAATGCCTGCAGAGACGGACATGCCTCACACTGTTCCTCGCAATTTTCAAACAAGCCCCTCAAACAGCAATGGTCAGGCTCTGAAAACCGGAAGGCGGGCAACTGGCTGAAAACATACCAGAACGCCAGCTGTTGTTACGTCAGGGGAGAAACTGCATAATACAGACGTGAAGCTGTGACTCTATCCTACAGATCAACCCCCCCCCCCCCCCTTCTTCCTCCATCCCTCCCTCTGCATTCCAACCCTCAGCACATCTATATGAACTCTGCCACAGCTGACGCCTTAATGCTTTGTATGTGTGTGTGTGTGTGTGTGTTGCGGAGCGAATGATGTGTTCCTATGTGTAAAGGAGTGCTTCTTTGTGCCTTTCACCCCCTGACTCTTGCTGGTCCCATGACAATGCTTCCCTTATATGCACATAACGCACATGTGCAAGCACACAGACGCACATTACTCAGAGGAAGGTGCCAAGTGTGGTGACGGGGAGATGAGGAGACGATGAGCCTGCGCCTCATCACTGCCCTCAACACCGTCGTCATTAGCATCACACAGAGGCTGGAGTTCATGGGAAAAGAAGAAAGAAAGACTTGATGCAACTGCAAACGCTAACCGTAATGGCGTCTATCCTGCCGCCCCGTTAACCCCCCAGGCCCGAGTTACCTCAGGCGTTGTGAAGAAGCCCATTCACAGGAGAAGATGGCTTGAGGAGAAGGGAGGGGGGCTGCGTGCCAGGCATTCCTGAGTACACAGTAGACACATTATTATGACATCTACATGCCTAACTAGATAGATGCAGCATGATGTGTGAACGAGGAAAAGTTGTCTTCTCCGTGTGACTGCTGTAACGAACCACAAACTAACACAGAATGGGGGAAAGAAGAGAAGCCCAGATTAAATGAATACATTGGTGTTTTTCATGGGCAAGTATGCAAAAACTCTGCAAGCCCTGCAAATGCAGCATCGAATCCTTCCACAACTCTGTGTCAGCATTCTGCCCTCAGCACATTTTACATTTTAAAATAAAAGAAGGATTTAAAGACTTATTTGAATTACACAATAACGTGCTGCCTTTCGCTGTAAGGATTCTTATACACGGCAACAGGCCGTGGACCTGGGGTAAAAAGTCTTATTGCATTTTTAGCTTGGAATGAACTGTCCGTACTACCGCCTCTTTCATTAATGGCCCGTTCCATTTTCTTCCACAGGTGTAGACTTTTACATCCTGACTGGCTGTTGGTCGTCTTCTTTGTGGTGTGTTCAAACACTATTTTCTTTCCCTATCTGCTGGCGACGTGAGGAGACACAGCAGTCCCCGCTGATTCTTTTTGGCAAGTTGTGCACCTCCTGATTCCTGTGACCTGATGCGCACTGTGATAGTGGTATGCAGGGACGTTTCAAAGCAGGTCTGACTGTAAAGACATCTGTTATGCCCAATCAAAAATGACCCAACAGCGAGCATAATCAGCCCATTATGTCGCTTGGTTTGATCGACCATGTAAGAGCAATGACAATCTGGGCCTCTTAAAGGCTTTACGGTGACATATCTGCGTGAAAGGGGACATAAAGACTGACAGACTGATATGTAACCAAGAGTTATTTAATTTGATCCAATCTTCTTCCAATCTTTAGGAAAAGCTTAGCTCTCATATTTATTCAACATACAGAAGTGTGGTCTCAATCTTCCTGGTAAGACTCTCAGTGAAAAAAGCAAACAGCAAAAACTTGATTGAATTATTCCTTTAATGTTCAACAGTCACGTGTAATATGCTGACGTTGCCTTTTGTTGATCACAGCTTAAAATATGATTTCCAGTATATCCACACCCACGCTGTTTTATTCATGTGAGGCTGAAACACCTCAACGTTTGTGAAATACGCCAACTTATGGCGGAAACTTTTACGGCAGTCACAAGAATACGGGATTTGCAATTGTACACAGTTTGGTATTTACTGCATTGGTAGAATGCAAACTGCCTCTCATAACTTTCTCAACCGAATTATGAATGCATTCTTTTGTAGTTATATAATGTGCCTGGTGTGCAAAATGAAGTTGTGTCCTCCCCTGGCTGAGATGCATCACCAAAGTGTGCTTAAACGTTACATGCAACCTGGAGTAGTGGAGAGTTGAGCGCCACGACAGACTGCTGACACGCATTTCACTGTTCCCAAGTCGTGCAAAATCAATTACGCTGATTGGTTGCAGTGGAGATCAATTTGTATCGCTGAACACTGGGGCCTTTTCCTCCCATAACCGAGATGTTTAGCCCTAACAGCTGTGTTTAGGAATGTGTGCGGAAGAAAGTGATCAGATGGAAGGTGCATGATCATCACACTGACATATTTTGCTGCTGGTATGTTGTTGACGAGTGGAGATGAACAACCACTCCAGCCATGGAGACATGAGGACACGGCGTGACACGCTGTTAAGGCCCCAACGTGGCGCAGCCTGCTCTCCAGTCAGACCAACAGATGCGTTCCCATATCCGCAGCGTTGAACAACAGATTAGAGTTGTTTGAGAAAAAGAAGGTCCATTTTACTGTTCAGGTGGTCCTGCTAGTGGGGACAGGCTGAGAGCTGCTGGCTGTGCCTGGAAGTAAAATTCCACCTTTTTCCATTTCTTCTTCTTAAACTTTGAACGTGTGCATTTAGTCACAATTCGTGTCTTGTATCACGTCTTCTGTCACACATTCTGCACTTGATCTTGATCTCACACTGTGAATGAAAATTGAGGTGTTCCGTACAGTATCTGGCAAAAATACTAAACATACCGTGGCCTTAAATAACGCTGGGCGAGGTTGCTTCTGGAAAGATGTGATTCGTTCCCTTTTCCAGAAACTCTAACTAAATGCTGAATCAGGCTGCAATTTAGGGTGAGTGTCCTTGATCATACAGAAACCAAAAGAGAAAAACAGAGTTCCCTTTGCATGCTTGAGTAATGCTGTAAAGGGAAACTATTTAAATGGAGTGTCTAGCACAATGACATGATATGAAACTATTCGCACAGCTAGACTGAAGAGAAACCGAATCTTGATTATTGATTTATCTCGTGTTTTATCTGAGCCAACAAGGTAGAGCTAGTCCAACTTACCTGTGAATATATGCTGATTTCCTTTGTCCTCTTTGGCATTTAATTGCACATTTTTGGATTTGGCCTGAAAGCGTGATCAAAACAAGTTGGTGTAAGTACATTTCTTACTGTTTCATTACACTTTATAAACCAAATAACTAATGGGTTAATTAAAAAGAATAGCCTATAAATCAACAGACAGCTTAATAACGGTTTGTTGCAGCCCTTGTGGAAACTTCTTTCTTTTGCATCAGAACTGCAACGGTGAATGAAGCCACCAGAGTTACTGTACCAAGTTATAAAACCGCCTGTTAATTTTCATCACGTTTTTTTTTTTGACCAACTTCAAGCTGCACTTGTGCTCAGATGATTCAGCGCGCACACACACACACACACACATCTTTGTAGCAAGATATCCCGTATTCTGGATGGATCATCTTTCGATGAAAGTAGAGATACTCACACGCGCGCGCACACACAGGGTAACATAATACGAAGAAAGAAAAATTATCTCGCTAAAATTTCATTTAATTCTTTTATCGTTTCATCTTTCAGGTATGTCAGCGTCTCTTTTTTTCTTATTATTTTTATATCATCTCATTTTTGGTGCCTAAAAACTACGAATTTAGTTGAGCTGAATTGATTTCAATGCTGGGCGTTCTGTGTGGGGGCGGGGAATTTAGGGAGACGCACTTGATTGGTCGAAATGTCTAGACATGCCCCCAACCTGTACGATGATTGGTCGTATACGAGTGAACCCCGCCAATGGGTGGCGCCTCGAGCCTGTAGTACTGTTGAAGGGTTTGCGCTCGGGAAGAGTTGGATTTAGAGGGTCTCTCTCCTCCGGGTTGATAAGTTAAACCATTGGATCAAAACAGGGGAAGTAGCTGCACTTTGAAGACAAAAGACACACTTTCCCCTCGTTTTTACCACCGGACACCCAATTTACCCTGGAGTTGGATTAACTTGAAGCACTCTTTTTTAGTTTTTCTTTTTCATTTTGCTTTAGAAGACACCTCCACTCACCGAACACAATGGGATCCCACTCATCCAAGGGAGAGGTGGCCGCGGAGGCGAACGCTGCCGCCGCTGATGCCGCGGCTGTCAAAACCAACGGACAGGTAATTACCCTCAACTATTTTTTTTTTTTCATATGGGGAAGACTTGTGGGGACTGATAGAAGATGAATTCATCACGTGAAAATCAGTTTTTAGTACATTTCGTCGACGAATTCAACTTGAATGTAGTGACATTTTTTGGGGGGCAAGTCAGGTGGGGCTCACTCGGTGTACCGCTGATGGTTCAGTCACACAGCAGCCCCCTCCCAAAAAAAAAAACCCTAATAAATTACTTTTTTAAGTGTTTTACTTGACCTCGCTTGTACAGTTTTTTTTTTTTTTTTTTGGTTGCATGTTTATTTGTAAGTGAAATCTAGCCCCCCCACAACGTGTTGGATGGTCAAGCATAAAGGGGGAGGGGTGCAGCTCGGAGCACGTAGACAGTCTACTACTCCTCCCTTTTTAAAAACAAGCCCTGTTGTCGTCTGGATGTCTGATTTATTCAGTTTTGCTCGCCCAAATAAACCACAACTAGTTCACAATAGAACACTTCATGACATTATTTTAAGTGTAAATTTGATACAAAATGATGCAGCTCAATTAATTTGATATCAGTATCTCTTGGTTTCTATATATACATATATATATATTTTTTAATTATTATTATTATTTGTTTGGGGTTTTTTTTTAAGAGAGGGAAGAAGACCAAGATAAAACAATTGATGTGTTTTTCATTCCTCCATCGAGGAGCCCCAGCCTCTTTGTTGAGTCGATGTCTGTCTGGTGCTCAGGGAGTCTGTGGTGCGCTGTCGCCGCCTATCGGTAGAGTGCAGTACTGCAAGGCGTCGCCTCTGAGCCAGCCTCCACGGTGTTTAATTAATGAGCACGGCGATTATCTGAAAAGAAATGATTAAAATGACAGCAGAAAATGGTCTTTTACGTGTTTTATGCACGAGTGTTTTTTTTTGTTTTTTTTTTTTTAATAAGAAAACTTCAGTTGTACCAATTGCTGAATTAATTTGTGACATTATTGTCAAAAACCTTCAGGAGAATGGGCATGTGAAAACCAATGGCGACGTCTCCACAAAGCCTGACGGGGATGCCGCTGCCACCAATGGCTCCGCTGAAGCAGCCAAAGAGCCCGAAGCCGCCGCGGGAGGTGACGCTATTGAGCCGGCACCTGCTGCAGATGGAGAGGCCGCCAAACCCGAAGGCGAGGGCGCAGCAAAGGAGACCCCCAAGAAGAAGAAGACAAAGAAGTTCTCCCTGAAGAAGTCCTTCAACATCAAGCTTAACCTGAAGAAGAGCAAGAAAAGCGAGGCCGTGAAAGAGGAGGCGGCAGACACAGCCACCGCCGCCGCCGCCGCCCCCTCTGAGGAGAAGCCTGCTGAGAACGGAGCCGCCGCTCCAGCGGAGGAGAAGAAGGAGGAGGTGAAAGAGGAGGCTGCTCCTCCTGCTGAGGCCGAGGCTCCAAAGGCAGAGGAGGGGCCGGCTAAAGAGGAAGCCCCCAAGGAGGAGGCCAAGGAAGCAGCTGCTCCGGCTCCTGAGGCTACGAAACCAACAGAGGAGAGCAGCTCAACCCCCGCTCCCTCTGAAAAGAAAGAGTGATTGTATCATTAGTTCACAATGAACTGGGTGAACTGTTTTTCAAGAGAGAAAGAGAAAATTTAAGAGTATATATATATATATATTTATATATATGTGTGTATATGTATACATATGTATATGGATATATGTATATGTAAATATATACACATGTATGTGAGAGACTCTTCGACGTGCCACTTTTTTCGTCATGATAACAAGACGACAGACTAGATTCACTAGATCACTTCCCTGGTTACTGCTCGACATCTGGACCCGGACTGAGTGTTAGGCTGTGGGCTGGTCGCTGTGTGGAAAACGGATTTAAACGGCTGGAACGCCAGCGAATGACACCATGAAAAGCGTGGACCGGTAGAGAAGCATCTTTTCCTTTCCAATCCTCAGATCAAGACACTAGATGAGATACAAGGACACCACCACCACTTGAAATGACTGTTCTGTAGAGGGGAGGGGGGGAAAAAAACATGAAATCAGAAAATTAAAGAGACTCGCCAACTTTTTACATTCCTATATTTTAACCCAAATTTGAAGTATTTTGTGGTGTATTATAGAGAACCATCTTAAAGATTCAGAGAAGCTATGTCGCGTTTGTTAAAAGGAAAAAAAAAATAGATGATTTTGATTTTTACCTTATTATGAAAAAAAAAAAGAACACTTAAGCTTGCTATGTTCACTGTTGCGGTTTGATATGAAGCAGAGTTGTTACCTGTCGTGTGTGAGCCTGAATCTGCTTTGTCTCTGTAAATACATTGGATTGATTTCTGTTCTTTATTTTGCTAATGTTGACAGATGTTACTGGTTTTATTGTAAAGTTGATAATGGTAAATAAATGTTGGTTACCTGCCTGCTGATGTGTCTTCATGGTTATTCCCATCACGCATTACATAACTCACTCAAGGCCGCTCCGTTGACCCACTTTACATCGCATGTCTCTGTTTGACAAATGAGATAAAAGAGAATGCACAAGAACTGTCACATCAAGCCCTTCCACTCTATATTTTCACAACAGTCATGGCGGCTACAGGTGTTAGAAGTCAATGGAAATCTGTTTCCACGGCCCCTGTTATGGTACGAAACCAGCTCGTTCCAGGTGGAAATACTGCCAGATGCAACGCAGTAAATCTGAAGAGGCCCAATAAATTCTATCCCTGCATTAAATTTTTATACGTGGTTTCTCTCCGGATACTCCGGCTTCCTCCCACTATAAAAAAAACCATGCATGTTGGGTTAAATGGTGACTAAATTGTCCCTAGGAGTGAGCGTGGATGGTGGTGTGTCTGGTTTTTCTCTGTGTAGCCCTGTTGCCCAATGACAGCTGGGATAGGCTCCATACCCCCCCCCCCCCCCCCCATCCTAAATTGGATTTAACGGGTATAGAAAATGGATGGATGGATTATAGCTCAGTCTGATTCAGCGTTGACCCCCTGAATCCTTTGTTTTCATTCCACTTGAGTCCACTTTCCACATCAAACGATCTAAAACATACTGTGCACAGCTCTCGAGCTGCCCCTCGTTTCTTCATAATTTACTCCACAGGAGCCTGACTTGGTGGAATTATTTTATAGTGGCCTGGAGTAGTAGTTCTCAGAGCTTTCTGAAGGTCTCTCTTTCTTTGGCTGCTTATTCAGTCTGATCGTTGTAGATGACCATTTTCAGATGAATGTTTTTTTCCTTTTTAAACTCTTTATTTGTTAAGCCACTTACAACTGACCTAGGAATCATTTGAGCATAAAAAGCACCTAATTCAAGTATGACAGACACACTGTAAAAGGCAGTATTTTACACAATGGATCAAAGAGACTATGTCTTTTTTGAAAGTAGAGAAAATTAGATATTCAAGTAGAAGAAACTTGAGCAAATTTTAGTAAATGGCAACCATTTATCGATTTTTTTTGCAACAACATAACCCCCCTCCCCCTTCTTTCTTCTTTTATTTATTTTATTTAATTTTTTTCTATTATTTATGTAATTTATCTGTTATGTTTATGCGGACAGTTTAAAAATCCTTTTTCATTGTATAGTCTATTTGGCCTTTTTTTCTTTCTTTCTCTGCAATGGTTTGTTCTTAAAACATAAAAATATAATCTGTATCTAAGGGTGTATACAAACATGTTTAATGATCACACCATTGTATACCGCTATATGTAAGTGCCTATGTTACTCTTGTATACACACCAATAAAAAATATTAAACAAAAAAAATAAATAAAAGAGCTACTACCTGAAAACTTATCTCAGCATGGTGTGTAGCGTGTCACTAAAAAGAAATGAGCAAACTGGACAAGTGGAGGACGTAAGTAGAAGACGAAGAACTAAAAAAACAACCTGTGATGTCCAGAAGAAAGACCTGACACAGGACCTGAGAAATGCATCTGGACCTTCAGCTGATCCATCTACTGGCTCCATGGAAGGGTGGCTGTTAGGAAGCCGTTCTTAAGGAAGGGAAACAGGGAGAAAAAAGGCTGAGCTGTGCCAAAGGACACAAGAAGTGGACTGAAAATCAGTGGCAACGGGTCTTATGGAGGGATGGATCCTCCCCAGAACTATTCCTTAAGACTACTGAAAGAAATGACAGAAAGCTGGTCTAACAGGGATCAGGCTGTGTTGGAGAATAAAGGCGCTCAAACTGAAGACTGAAGCCTATTAGAATAGTACGTATTTCTGCTGTCATTTGCACATATAGCAATATACAAAGAAATTAGGGATAACTTAAGACCTTTGTACAGGTGTGATGAATATCAGATCATATTAGTCAAAACCTGAAACATATTCGACGTTAGTGTTCAGCTCGTTGAGATCAGAGAGATATTAAGAATGGACAGAACTGGAGGACAGTTATTAGTTATTTCACAGAATTGTTAGACCTTGTTAGAATGTCACGTAAGATAAACAAACAGATTTGGGGGTCCTGATGTGAGAGTGAGAATGCTTGAGGGGCGTAGCCGTGTTGTGCATTTTCAGGATGAACCTAAAATGCGTTCGAACCTTTACAGGTGAACTTATTGTGACCGTCTGTAAACTGTTGAATGCACACGTCCAACTGTTCAATGCTTCAGTACTTTTTGCACAAGTTGCTGTTCTCTAACAAGAAGAGCTTAACGGCAAAATTCACAACAGGTGTTCGATCCATGAATCGAACAATTCATTTCCTGGTTTAATTACAGTCCTCCTCATCATGCAGAGACTGGAAGAGAAAGGTAAAGTGGAGTGATGACCGCTTCATTGTGAACGGTTTCCAACCCCCGGCACATTTAAGGGAGGTGAGAGGCACCCAAGTGTCACGTCAGACCATTCGAAACCGTTTACGTCAGCGCGGTCTGCGTGCTCGACGAACCTGCAAGGGTACCCGAGCACACCACCAGGCACAGGTGTCATCGTCTTGCATGGGCCGGGCAGCATTTACGCTGGACGAGGGACCAGTGGGACTCGATGCTGTTCTCTGCTGAAAATCGATTCACGTTGAGCAAAAACGATGGCCGCCAACCAGTGTTGTATAAAGTACTGAAATCTCACACTCAAGTAAAAGTATAGGTACCCCTCCAAAATATGACTTTGGTAAAAGTCCAAGTCACTGACTGAAATGTTACTTGAGTTAAAGTCTTAAAGTATCCGAAACGTCTTATACTTAAGTATGAGAATTACTGTAAAAATAGATGTACTTAAGTAATGTAATGAAAAGTATAAGTAAAAAGTAAACAAGGCAAATGCAGTTTGAATGACATTTTTTTATATTTTGGTAAACTTTGAAGGTCAAATACACTTAAAATCTGCACACAACCAAGTGCAGGCAAAATTTAGACCAGGTTTAGACAGAAAATACAAACTTTGTGAACCGTTAAGTTTTTCTTCTTCAAGTAAGGTCAGTGCTGAAAATGAGGCGTACATTACACCATTAAGAAAAAAATGAAACAAAAGAGGCTGCTGCTATCATTGCCATCATTATAAACACAATTTAAAGAAAAAAATAGGAGAAAACTGAAGCTTATCTGGCATCTGAAGAGGGAGTCCAGTTTGAAACCCCTTTTGTAAACCTTTCTAAAAAATAAATAAAATAACTCAGTACAGAAAATGTTTCTCTCTCTCTCTCTTTTTTTTTGTAACGAGTAACTAAACCGAACAATGAAAATGTTTTGGGAGTAAAAGTATGCAATTAAAGGGATAATCCGGAGTAAAATGCACTTTAGATCAATTTACGGGATGTTGGGAGTACATACGTTGAGTTGACATCAAAATCATGTCATTCGGATGTGTTTTGAGAATTTCGATTTGACCGTTTTTAGCCAAAAGTCGTTAGCCTGGAAGTGAATGGGGCAAATCATGTCACCGCTACAAAATGCTATTTTTATACCTCTTCTACAGCTCCAAACAACATAACACTTACGTGGTAGTGAGTAGAGGGTCCCTGAAGCCAAACCGAAGTGTCCCGAGGTCTTCATGTGGGCAGATATAGAGTCCAGAATGAATTTAATCAAGCCAGTACCTGCTCTCAATCAGAGCTCTTCCGTCAACATGAGGCTATCTCACGCGAGACATCACGTCACGTGACATTTCAAAATTCCAACCTGTTAGTGAGCTAGGCTTTGCTGTTCCATACAACTTCGTTTCACTTTCGAAAAAAATACTGGACTATGTTTGTAAAAAAAACGGCAACGAAATTGTGAATTTCCAGAGCGTGTTACTCCACACTCGGCAATCAACTCCTACGGACTCACGTGACGTGATGTCTCGCGTGAGATAGCCTCCTGTTGACGGAAGAGGCTCTGATTGAGAGCAGGTACTGGCTTGATTAAATTAATTCTGGACTCTATATCCGACCACATGAAGACCTCGGGACACTTCGGTTTGGCTTTAGGGACCCTCTACTCACTGCCACGTAAGTGTTATGTTATTTGGAGCTGTAGAAGAGGTATAAAAATAGCGTTTTGTAGCGGTGACATGATTTGCCCCATTCACTTCCAGGCTAACGACTTTTGGCTGAAAACGGTCAAATCGAAATTCTCAAAACACATCCGAATGACATGATTTTGATGTCAACTCAACGTATGTACTCCCAACATCCCGTAAATTGATCTAAAGTGCATTTTACTCCGGATTATCCCTTTAAGTTCGGAAATATAGTGAAGTAAAAGTGAAAGTTGTCAAAAAATTTTAAACTCGAGGAAAGTACAAAGTATTCCAAAATATACTTTAGTACAGTAGTGAAGTATTTTTACTTCATTACTATACAACACTGGGCCCATACGACCTGGATAACATCATAAATCCAGTCATTGTGCCCCTGCACGAACAGCTCAGGCCTAATTTCATCTTCACGGACGACAATGCTCCAGGGTCATCGATGTCGCATCATTAGAGAACGGCTGCTGGAGACCGGGGGAACCTCAAAATGGAGAAGCCTGCACTTTCTCCAGACCTGAATCCCAAAGAAAACCTTTGGGATCAGCTGAGTCGCCGTGTAGAGGCTCGTAACTCTGTACCTCAGGACCTCAATGACCCGAGGGCCGCCCTTCAAGAAGAGTGGGATGCCATGCCTCAGCGGACAATAAGTCGACTTGTGAGCAGCATGAGACGTCGTTGTCGAGCTGTTAATCGATGCTCAAGGGCACATGACAAGTTATTGAGACGGTGACATTTTTTGTTGTGCCTAACCCACTACTGTTGTTGGCTTTTGTTTCAATAAATTGTTTAAGATGAGGAAATCACCAGTGCATGCTTCTACTTAAATGCCCTACTTTCATGCTACAATATCACTGTAGCCTGAACTTTTTACATTTTCCATTAGTTTCACCCGAAAGCCAAACGCCCCTAGCTTCTTGTGGGTAGTGTACAATGAAACGAGGGGGCGACTCAGGAATTTAGCACAGCACTGTGAGTAGTTCAAAAGTAAAATACCTTATGATACAAGAAAACGTTGAGTTGCATTTGGTTTCTTCAGATGTGGGGCTCATGTGAAAGAAAGCACTTATGTAGCGCCTCAGGGTTGATGCTCACTATAAAACATAAAGGCGGCTCCTTTATTCTATTTTAAATCACGTGGCACTTTTTTTTTCTTTCCCCTTCAGAGAAATCCGAACCATTTAACACTCATGATGTTAGCTCCACTGACCCCTGACCCTCTGTGAGTCCCCTGGCCCTGAGACCGGCATCATTACTCCTGCCTCCTCCGACAGTATTTCTTCCATTCCAAGGCCAGTCGTCTCCTCAAAATGGTGAACACAGCACCCTGACTGGCTGAACTGACCTAGTTCACATGGTGATATGATGAGTTGAGATCAGAGCTACGTTCCGATCCGGCCTTCAAACAGTGATGAATTATTGAAGCTCGAGCTTCCAGTTGACTCAACGTCTCTTTGCCTCAAGTAGCCTTTCGGTCATTCACACGGTCGGCTTTTGTTATCTTTTCGACTGATCGATTTAAACTTATCAGTCAGGCAATGACGAGACAAATCCAAATTAGGTAAACCGCCCACATCTCTTTACACTGTCCACCAGCAGGAATGCAGGGAGCTGTGACTAATTCATAGCTGCCCCACAACGACTTAATTTCCAGTGTCTTGTTGATTCTGTGCGCTGCTGTTTAGTGTTTGCTGCACGGTGTGTGTCAGATGCTTAATTTCTCATTCTGCAATCGAAGTGTCAGCAGAGATGTGGAAAATTAAAGTCAAACGCACATGAGCGTTTGCTGCCACCTGCTGGCCATTAACCAGAACGTTACCAAGCTAATCCTTCGAGGTTGTTAAAGAGGCTGGAAGTGTGGACAATCACGTGGAAATTATGTTGTATGAAGTATAAATGGCACCAAAAAAAAGTCCTATGAGCTTTAAAGTCCATATTTGGAACGATCCCTCTTACACAAGCTTTATTTGCTTCTTGAAGGACATCTTAAAGTTCTATTTTGGACCTTTTTTTCTCCTCCACTTGTCCGGTGTCCTCCTATTATTTAATGGCAAACTGCTCACCATGCTGAGATATGCCAAGTTTTTATACTTCATCTTATTTTTTTTGGCTAATAGCTCATTCGGAGTTACCTTGCTTGAGCAAAAATATAGTTATGTGTCTTTCAAACTGTTTTAACTGTGGCATTTTTGCCAAACAAATGATCAGTTTTTTTTTACAGGTTGCTACTAACAAAGTAGCTAACAGCCACTTAGCTAGTTTAAATTTTAAATTAAAATTTTAAAATGCCTACATTTAAAAAATTTAAATTTTAAAATGCCTACATTTAACAATTTAAATTTTAAAATGCCTACATTTAACAATTTAAATTTTAAAATGCCTACATTTATATCTGGTTCTTTGCTATACCCAGGGGGCAAAGCGAAAAAACAGACACGGAGCGTTGTAAAAGGTTTGACACCAGAAATTATATCTAGGACCTTCAAGGATCACAACCTGGGTGGACAACCCGGTCAACTAGCTGCTGGAAAGCTACAGGGGGCCAAATACCCTCTTTTTGGGACATGCTCCTGCCGGAATTATGTAAATGCATATATATAGGCACTACAATGGCATAAATAGTCACACACCTGTAAAATTTGGCAGCGAGTATCCTGACACATAGGGGGAAGCAGGAAAAAAAGATTCTGGGGCTTGCTGCCACTCCATTTTAAGATATCACCCTCAACATCCCAAAAAAGACAAAAAAAGTACTGTTCGTCTGACAAATTCTCATGAAAGTTAGTATTTTTCAGCACTTTATGGTGAATATCTATGCCTAATATGTATATAGAACACTTCCCTAATTCATAAGCTTCCATTTGAGTCCAAGATAGTCTTTCTATCTCAAAGATTGCACTTGCTGTTGCCAAAAGTCTTCTCTATATCCCAAATCGAGAATTGTACTGAAACTGAATTTCCAGTCAGTGTTCTACCAAATGCGGTTCAGTGCTATTTCTTAATTTCTTCTTCTATCATTTGTGCAAATCAATGCCTCAGTGTTTATGAAAAATATCCTATTTTGATAATGAAAGAAACAAAATTCTTGGCAGCAAAACATTTATTTTCATTTAAATTTTCATAAATTGAACATAAAATAACCTAGCCTGGGTGCCAGCCGAACTTAGCCCCGGCCATAAAATTTTTGGTCGGGAAGTTCGGTCTGGCTCTGCTCAGTTGGGAAATCTCTATGCTCGACATCAAAACAGTCGACCCAATCAGATTGCCAGGGCGGGCTTTATACGAGGATGGACAGATGATCAACAGGGACATTATCGACTACGTCAATAAAGAGCGCTTGGTTTGAATTCGTTTGAAACAAACATGGCTGCCGCTGGAGAGCTAGGGTGTGTAGATTCTGCCATCAAGTCTGTTCTACAGGATCTCCACATTGCATTCATTTTGAAAGACGAACAGAGGAACGCGATAAAGGCTTTTATCGATAGAAAAGATGTTTTTGCCGTCCTTCCTACAACAAGTGTGTGTCGCTTAATCTACGTCACATACTATGTTGCTCTGATTGGTTGTAGGTCTATCCAATTGAGCGAAGAGGCATTTTTTCTCCTGGTTCAGTTGAAACACGCCCCATACTCAAATCTCTATCGAGCGGTATCAGACTCACATTCTGACTAGAATCGTGAGTATGACGTAGTCAGGCTAAAAATAATCATCTTCTTGGCAAGAACTAGAAAATAGGATTGTGATTAAAATAAATAAATAAATTAAAAGTAACCTGACATATACATGTCCAAATTACAGCAGGTAGAACAGGTTTTAGTATTAGTATCTAGCTCTCTGATTCACTGCTGCTGTCACTGAACTCCAATGTGGCAGTGTTTAATCTGTTGCCTCTGGTTGCCAGTCCCTGGCAACGGCACCCTATGTAGCATGGAACTCCCTTCTTTGCACAGGAACAGTTCTTCTGGCAGCCTTTGACACATCCACATGAGATTGTCTTGTTCATTGACACAGGCCAGGCTGGCTTTGTAGAAAGGATGGGAACTGCTTTTCCATTATCCATAGACCATCCAAATTATGTGCATAAGGGAATTTCTGGCTTGGAAATGTGTTCGCTCTTGTCAATGAGTGTCGCTAGAGCAGCCCTTTTCAGGTAGTAGCTTTAAGAGTGTTGATCTGTTGTTCAGGAACTTGTATGCTCTCAGTTTGCCCAGATCTGAATCCTCAAAGTGATCTGCTGTGGCTGTATACACAGCTATGGTGAGGTCTTGTGCCTGGTTAAGGAGGTCATCTGTTATGGCATCGGTTGGGTTCCCACCAAATTCTTCAAGTGCAGGTGTGTCCAGAATCATGCTGCGCTTGAACCATGACTTCTTTCCAGTGAAATATGGGTAACTAGTTGTATCTCTGCCACTCAGACTGTGGACAAAGGGCATTGCACAACACTGTGAAGGTCCCAGTGCCACAACCATTTCATGGATAGGCAGGTATGCATTCTGGGCTGTTCTCACCCATAGCTCTGCTAGATCACTAAGATGCATTGCACCATAGTACAGGCACATGGCAATGACGTCAGTGTCATTTGCATGTATGACAACTCTGTCAACTCCTTCATTTTGGACACTGTAGAGGGTGTGGAGTATGATCCTGGTGTCAGACTCCTGCTGTGTAGACTCCAGAGCAGGAACATGCATAACAGACCCTTCTGCCAGCACCACACTCTTGGTCTCTTCTTTGAAACCACCACCCAGGTAATAATAATAATAATAATAATAATAATAATACATAAGTTTTATATAGCGCTTTTCCAAATGCTCAAAGACGCAGAGATGAGATGGTAGAGATGGCATAGCCATGAGATGATTTGGGCCAAGACAGGCTCCAGTTTCTCATTCTCACACCATTTGTCACAGAGGAAGCTCAGAAGATTTGCTTTGTTAGCTGAGACTGCAAAAAACTCCTTTGGGTCTGGAGCTGCAAATTGCTCACTAACTTTGGCTGGTTTTGATCGGGCGTATCTCTTTTCCTGCTCAGCTGATTTAAGGCTTGGGTCCACTGTACCTGTCACAACAGAAGTGTATGATCTGAGTGCCAGCAGGCACATCATTTAGCAGCAAGCTTTTGTATCGCTCAGCAATGGTTCCAAATAGTTCACCTTTTTGAAGAGACCAGTGTCGTATGGCACACATAGCATCAACTACTACTGCTGTCTTTTTGCCATCTTGAAGCAGATTAGGGATGCTGTTCACTTTGGTCTCCTCTTTCAGAATCTTTACTAGGCTTGCCTTGTTACCAGTTATCATAGTGCCATCTTCCTGGAAGAGGGATGGGGGAAAGTCACTGCACTCATGGTAGCCGATGAAGTCCACAATGTTGAGTTCTCCACCACTGATCTGTGTCAGGCAATGATCTGTGTCATGCGCAGAAGGGCAGTAACTTCATTGCTCTTGCCAGATGCAGATTTTTTACTCCCAGACTTCTTTGTTCTTGTGTTTTTTGTGTGGAAGGTGTTAAGCTTCATAATACTTGTCTTCTTCTGATCACTGGACAGTGACTCTGACAGAGCCTTCAAACCAAGTACTTTCACACTTGTCAGGTTGTCTTTGACTGTGGAATCTGCACATTATCCAGTTGATATGTTGATCAGGTATGGTGTGGCTGTTGTGAATGGGTTGGTCTATACTGCTGCCATGACCTTGACTACCATCATCTGCATCCCTGGTGACACGACTCCAACCAGATTCATGGTGTGGGCTGGAGGAATGGAGGTGCAACATAGACTTGAGCTCTGCAGAGATGGCTGCAGTGAGTGGTTTTGTGTAAAGCCACTTCATCCGGGCAGCAGGTTTGAGTGTAATGCCATCTAAACCACTTGCCTCCTTGGCATCTGCATTATATGTCTGCTCCAGAAGCATGTCAGGGGAGACCCCATTGTGATTGCCATCTGCAAGAATTTGGTGGGAACCCAACCGATGCCATAACAGATGACCTCCTTAACCAGGTACAAGACCTCACCATAGCTGTGTATACAGCCAAAGCAGATCACTTTGAGGATTAAGATCTGGGCAAACTGAGAGCATAAAAGTTCCTGAACAACAGATCAACACTCTTAAAGCTACTACCCCCAAGAGAAGATGCATTTCTCCTGCACCTGAAAAGGGCTGCTCTAGCGACACTCATTGACAAGAGCGCACACATTTCCAAGCCAGAAATTCCCTTATGCACATAATTTGGATGGTCTATGGATAATGGAAAAGCAGTTCCCATCCCTTCTACAAAGTCAGCCTGGCCTGTGTCAATGAACAAGACAATCTCATGTTGATGTGTCAAAGGCTGCCAGAAGAACTGTTCCTGTGCAAAGAAGGGAGTTCCATGCTACATAGGGTGCCGTTGCCAGGGACTGGCAACCAGATGCAACAGATTAAACACTGCCACATTGGAGTTCAGTGACAGCAGCAGTGAATCAGAGAGCTAGATACTAATACTAAAACCTGTTCTACCTGCTGTAATTTGGACATGTATATGTCAGGTTACTTTTAATTTATTTATTTATTTTAATCACAATCCTATTTTCTAGTTCTTGCCAAGAAGATGATTATTTTTAGCCTGACTACGTCATACTCACGATTCTAGTCAGAATGTGAGTCTGATACCGCTCGATAGAGATTTGGGTATGGGGCGTGTTTCAACTGAACCAGGAGAAAAAATGCCTCTTCGCTCAATTGGATAGACCTACAACCAATCAGAGCAACGTAGTATGTGACGTAGATTAAGCGACACACACTTGTTGTAGGAAGGATGGCAAAAACATCTTTTCTATCGATAAAAGCCTTTATCGCGTTCCTCTGTTCGTCTTTCAAAATGAATGCAATGTGGAGATCCTGTAGAACAGACTCGATGGCAGAATCTACACACCCTAGCTCTCCAGCGGCAGCCATGTTTGTTTCAAACGAATTCAAACCAAGCGCTCTTTAGTGACGTAGTCGATAATGTCCCTGTTGATCATCTGTCCATCATCGTATAAAGCCCGCCCTGGCAATCTGATTGGGTCGACTGTTTTGATGTCGAGCATAGAGATTTCCCAACTGAGCAGAGCCAGACCGAACTTCCCAACCAAAAATTTTATGGCCGGGGCTAATTTCGGCTGGCACCCAGGCTAGGTTATTTTATGTTCAATTTATGAAAATTTAAATGAAAATAAATGTTTTGCTGCCAAGAATTTTGTTTCTTTCATTATCAAAATAGGATATTTTTCATAAACACTGAGGCATTGATTTGCACAAATGATAGAAGAAGAAATTAAGAAATAGCACTGAACCGCATTTGGTAGAACACTGACTGGAAATTCAGTTTCAGTACAATTCTCGATTTGGGATATAGAGAAGACTTTTGGCAACAGCAAGTGCAATCTTTGAGATAGAAAGGCTATCTTGGATTCAAATGGAAGCTTATGAATTAGGGAAGTGTTCTATATACATATTAGGCATAGATATTCACCATAAAGCGCTGAAAAATACTAACTTTCATGAGAATTTGTCAGACGAACAGTACTTTTTTTGTCTTTTTTGGGATGTTGAGGGTGATATCTTAAAATGGAGTGGCAGCAAGCCCCAGAATCTTTTTTTCCTGCTTCCCCCTATGTGTCAGGATACTCTCTGCCAAATTTTACAGGTGTGTGACTATTTATGCCATTGTAGTGCCTATATATATGCATTCACATAATTCCGCAAGGAACATGTCCCAAAAAGAGGGTATTTGGCCCCCTGTAGCTTTCCAGCAGCTAGTTGACCGGGTTGTCCACCCAGGTTGTGATCCTGTAAGGTCCTACATATCATTTCTGGTGTCAAACCTTTTACAACGCTCCGTGTCTGTTTTCCCAAAAACTGGGGTTTTGCCCCCTGGGTACTATGTTTCCTGTAGAGTAGACAGCACCTGTTTTTAGGTGTTTTTTTATGCTCGAGTTCAAATGTCATGTCAGCGTTAAATGTCTTAAAAAAACAACAAGAATGAACAAATAAACAAGCTTTTCTCTGAAAACGGTCAGGTGCAAAGACTGGACAGAGAATTTGTAAAATAAAAGCTAATGTCCAACGATTTTTTTTTAACGCTATCACTGGTCAAAGATTTACAAGACAGTTTGGCTCATTAGAAGTAAAATTTAAGGAAAAGTGGGGTGGCTGAAGACTTTTGCACACTACTGTAACAGCAGCTTATTGTGTCATTAAGTGAAAACCAGCTGCTGTAAGTGTAAATGTCTTTTTAACTGAGTTAAACGCTGAACAGCTGCGTTGTCCTCCACAGTAGTCGGTCTCTCCAGCCGCCTTCTTGGCGGTCCTCAGTTTGTAAAACCGTTGCCTCCCAGTCGGGCGGCCGAGCCTCTGTGATTGGTTTACAAGAGCTCAGCGCGAGCTCCCTGGTGCAACAGAGAAACCGGTGAAAAAACGAACCACTGGGGTAACTGGTGTAAAATGGCGCTGTCTCAAGGAACAAAGAAAAAAGTTTGCTATTACTATGACGGTAAATATTTTCTGTTGTTCACCGTAGGTCTTGTGATTATTTGAGTGGCTTTTGAGGCGTTTAAACGTTCAGAAAAATGTTCACCGATCACGGTTTTTCTCAGTGTGCTACACCACCAAGCTAGCTCGCCGGTGTAGTGAGCTAACATTAGCTTACTCGGTGGGCTACCTAGCTTGTTTTAGCTACATGGCTTGCTGAGTTAGCTGTTAGCCTTAATCTGCACGTAGCGCATCCTCCATTTATTAATGCATTTCAAGACATTCAGTCGCCAGCCCAATCCCCTGAAATAATAAATCATTTTATTGGGTCGCGTTTTGTGCGTGTAAGCTTTAATGGTCAATTTTGGAGCATAGATGAACCCCGAAGCTACTCGGCGCTAATCACACCAGTGTTCCTGCAACTTGCTAACAACTTCCGAGAAGTGGGGGACGATGCGCCGGTCCTCTCTTCGGTAGGCGTTGTGGAGCACAAAGGTTTTGGGACAGTAATTGTCATTAACTTGTATCGCATTTGTCTGCTGAGCAGATGAGCTTGTTATACATATAGCATTTGTAGTATACATTAAGATTGAATCGTTCGCGTTGATGTTGTATTAATTGCGGTAATCCTCGAGGGTTCCATATTTCCTTTAAATTCGTGTTTGTCTTGGTGCAAAATCAATGACCAAATCTGGCTCCTACTGTCACATGTGAATCATTCATTTCCTGTAATAACACACAGGTCAGGACTTAAAGCTGTAGTGCTAACAAATTGTAGATGGGGGCCTTTAGTTGTAGACCACATTTGCGTGCGCTACATTGTGTGTGTACACATGGTTCATCCTTAGAAATTCTATTTTTCCCTCCACTTATTGGCATGTAACGTCTGCCAGTAAAGCGGGGCACATTCTGAATGCAGTTTGGCATGAAACTGTCACTTATAGTATAGCTGAAATGCGTAATGGAAACATGTTTCTTTTTCTTGACGGTTTGTTTAATGAATGTGTTGTCCTATAGGTGACGTTGGAAACTACTACTATGGCCAAGGCCACCCCATGAAACCCCACAGGATCCGCATGACACACAACCTCCTCCTCAATTATGGACTGTACAGGAAAATGGAGATCTATGTGAGTCAAACCACCCAATTTTACACACAGCAGCTGAAGTTTCACATGTACTGTCCATCCTCTGAACTGTACAGCTCCACTATCTTTTTTTTTTTTGTTATTTGGTACTTGTATTTACTTGGCTTTGCATTGTAGATTGCTCTCCCTAGATATGGGGGTGGGGGGGTAAGCTGACTGTTAAAGCAACGTGATCAGGATGAAGAGTCGTAGAACAAAAGCTTTTACTAGAGATCGACATCTCCAAAATTGTGTCTCCTTTTTGTTCTTTCAGCATAAATTGGCAATGCCCGTCGCCCCTTTTATGATGGCTGACATTTTTTTTTAAATTTTTATTTTTTTATGCATGGACTTCAAATCAGGTTGCATATATTTCAAACATTAGTTCTGGCATCATCGCCCATTGTAACCTTGTTTCCTTCTGTTTGGGTGTTAGTGATGGTTTACATTTGGCTTTTCTGGATGTAAATCCCCTTTCCTTTCCTTGCTTTAATCTCTTTTTCTGTGCATTTTCTATTTTCAAGGCATGTGTTTTACAAAGCCAGGATGTTCCGCTGTTAAATTGAAGAATTTGATTTGTTCACGACGTAAAACAAATGAATGAATATCATCAAAGAGTAGTGATTCAATAATCTGCCATTTCCTCTTCCTGCATGGTGGGGAGTCTAAGTGGGCCTGACAGAAATGACTGCGAGGTCAACGGCATGAACAGTGAGGCAGTTGTTGCATTTCTCTGTCAGGGAGAAATAAGTGTGACCAACACGTGGCTGCACTTTTCTTACATCGAGTGACGGAACCAACTTTTCTCTTGAGTTTGCCATTTTGCGGCAACATTAAAATTTACATTTAAAATTGATGACTTGAATGGCTGTAGTTGAACAGTTGGGGTCATTTTTGTATGTATGGGCTGGATTTTAGTGAGAGGACTGCCGTGTACGACGGCGATCACATGCAGTCAGTCCTCAAAACAAGCTTCCATGTTGTGCGTTTTCATTTCACGGGGACATTGATCCGGGTCCTGCGCTGCGGTTACAGTCTTTGTGCACAGGCCTACGCATCGACCACGACTTTGGTTTCACTTTAGAGGAGATGGTCATTGCCTCGTTCTGGGGAGGCGCAGGAACAGATGATTTAAAAATCATCTGTTTGTCATTTATATTCTGTACATCGTTCATTCTTAAGTGCAGCAGGTTATGCTGAATACAAGGCAGTCCAAGACTAACCAGAACATTTCATTTTACACTCTGCAGTTACTGATCACTGTGTTCCTCGTTACTCTGATTTCAGAGACCGCACAAAGCCAGCGGTGAAGAGATGACAAAGTACCACAGTGACGACTACATTAAGTTCCTGAGGTCCATCCGGCCAGACAACATGTCTGAGTACAGCAAACAAATGCAGAGATGTGAGTGTCCTGCTTTCTTCTTTGCAGCGGTGCGCTCGCGTTCATTGGTACTAATGTTGTCGGCCATGTTCTTTTTCTTACAGTTAACGTCGGAGAGGACTGTCCAGTGTTTGATGGTCTGTTTGAGTTTTGTCAGCTCTCAACAGGCGGCTCTGTGGGTACGTTGTTCCAACTAAACTCGACATAATCTCGTTCACTGTCCTCTTACAGGGGGGGGGGGCAGCCCGCTTGTCAAAACACTGAACCTCACATTGGCCTCAATGTGCTCATCAGTGTGTAAAAGTTCTGCATTTATACAATAAGAAGCATTTTGTGAATGAGATTCACATTTTCAGGTTGTATGAAGTGGATAAAAAAGGCACTCTTTTCAAGTACAGACCACTGTTGAAGTGCTATTAACACGTGACTTCAGCTTTATGAACACAAGAGGTTCAGTATCTGTAATCTTTGTTTCTGCTTCCTTCAGCTGGAGCCGTGAAGCTGAACAAGCAGCAGACGGACATCGCCATCAACTGGGCCGGCGGACTCCATCACGCCAAGAAGTCCGAGGCCTCCGGTTTCTGCTACGTCAACGACATCGTCCTGGCCATCCTGGAGCTGCTCAAGTAAGCTGTGCTCTGCTTCTGCTTTTTCCTTCAGTTTAACCCCTCTGCGGTCTCATCCAGCTGTCAGGATTCTTTGTTTGTCAGAACATGATATGGTTTACGTCGGAATCTGTCTGGAAATGTTTTGAGAACTTTCAGTTTCTTTTGAAAGGTTTCACCCTGTTGACTAGCAGGGGAACTGATTTAAAGGGATAATCCGGAGTAAAATGCACTTTAGATCAATTTACGGGATGTTGGGAGTACATACGTTGAGTTGACATCAAAATCATGTCATTCGGATGTGTTTTGAGAATTTTGATTTGACCGTTTTTTGGGGCAAATCATGTCACCGCTACAAAACGCTATTTTTATGCCTCTTCTACAGCTCCAAACAACATAACACTTACGTGGTAGTGAGTAGAGGGTCCCTAAAGCCAAACCGAAGTGTCCCGAGGTCTTCATGTGGTCGGATATAGAGTCCAGAATGAATTTAATCAAGCCAGTACCTTTCAGTCTGCTGCAGCTGCCGCTACAGACTGTGGTGAAGTTGGTTTGATATTGGATATTCGACAGATATTCACAATAAGGAAATAAGGTGTATTTTTTTTCAAACCAACTTCACCACGGTCTGTAGCGGCAGCTGCAGCAGACTGAAAGGTACTGGCTTGATTAAATTCATTCTGGACTCTCTATCCGACCACATGAAGACCTCGGGACACTTCGGTTTGGCTTTAGGGACCCTCTACTCACTACCACGTAAGTGTTATGTTGTTTGGAGCTGTAGAAGAGGTATAAAAATAGCGTTTTGTAGCGGTGACATGATTTGCCCCATTCACTTCCAGGCTAACGACTTTTGGCTAAAAACGGTCAAATCGAAATTCTCAAAACACATCCGAATGACATGATTTTGATGTCAACTCAACGTATGTACTCCCAACATCCCGTAAATGGATCTAAAGTGCATTTTACTCCGGATTATCCCTTTAATGTTAACACAGCAACGACACTTCACTGTGAAGGTTGCCAAAAGCACTTCAGACCTCTTTTGGAGAGGCTGTTTTTGAGGTCAGATGATCAGTGGACTCCTTTTCACATTTTAAAACCCAGGATGCAATGCAGTTAAAAAAGTATTACGTCACTTGGAGCTGTTATAAGTCCTTTTTTTTTTTTTTTTTTTTGTCTGCTGTTGAACGTGGATCTCAGTATATCATTAACTGAATTTGCTACCTTGTCCAGATACCACCAGAGGGTGTTATACATAGACATTGACATCCACCATGGTGATGGAGTAGAGGAGGCCTTCTACACCACTGACAGGGTCATGACCGTCTCTTTCCACAAGTATGGGGAGTACTTCCCTGGCACTGGAGATCTGAGGGTTTGTGATTTTTCTTCTTTGCATTTTCCCCCTAAATCACTATTTATTGTCTTGTGGCCACGTATGTTGGTATTAATCCAGTGATGTCAATGTGTACAGGACATTGGGGCAGGAAAGGGCAAGTACTATGCAGTGAACTACCCTCTTAGAGACGGCATCGATGATGAGTCGTATGAAGCCATCTTCAAGCCTGTAAGCTTTGAATTTTTTATATATATTTTTTTCTCTTAACCAGCAAATAAATGAAAGATTACAAATTCACAGCGCGGTCTCTGACCAAAGTAATGCGTGTGTGTGTGTCAGATCATGGCTAAAGTCATGGAGATGTACCAGCCGAGTGCTGTGGTTCTGCAGTGTGGGGCAGATTCTCTCTCTGGAGACCGGCTGGGCTGCTTCAACCTCACCATCAAAGGTATTGAACATCTCATGAGACAACCCCTGGCTTTGGCATGTTGAAAACTTAACCAGAGTGTGCGTTTTCCCCTTTCAGGCCACGCCAAGTGCGTTGAGTACATCAAAGGTTTCAACCTTCCTCTGCTGATGCTGGGCGGGGGAGGTTACACCATCCGCAACGTGGCCCGCTGCTGGACGTACGAAACCGCCGTCGCCTTGGACAGCTCCATTCCCAACGAGTTGCCCTACAATGATTACTTCGAGTACTTTGGGCCCGACTTCAAGCTGCACATCAGCCCCTCCAACATGACCAACCAGAATACCAACGAGTACCTGGAGAAGATCAAACAGAGGCTCTTTGAAAACCTCCGCATGCTGCCTCACGCGCCCGGTGTCCAGATGCAGGCGATCCCAGAGGATGCTCCTCACCCGGACAGCGGGGACGAGGACGAGGAAGACCCCGACAAACGCGTCTCCAGTAAGTCGTTTTTACCGGCATTCGGTTGTTAAAGATGGAGCTGCGAGGACTCGAACCTCAAACTCTCGTCCACATTTGACGTGAACGGGATTTTAATGAACCCCACTTTGTCTGTGTCGTTTCAGTCCGGGCCCACGACAAGAGGATAGCCTGCGAAGAGGAGTTTTCAGACTCTGAGGACGAGGCGGAGGGTCAGGGGGGAGGCCGCAGGAACGCAGCCAACCACAAAAAGACAAAACGAGTGAAGAAAGAGGAAGAGAAGGAAGGAGAGGAAAAAAAAGGTGAGACCGCTCGCATGAGCCAGCTGTATTTTGAAGAGTCGGAGGCCATATTAATCACTCCTGTTTGCTTTTCCAGAAGTGAAGGAAGAGGAGAAAGAAGAAGAGAAGATGGATACATCTGGGTAAGAAACATTCAAACTGGTAGCCAGAGATCAGATTCTCTTAACATCTCAAAGTTTAGTTCTCCCACATAAGTGGTCCTCTTTTCTTCTCTTTTTTCTTTAAATATACATGACCACAGTGAGTAAAATGTAGATTTGGAACCGTTACCAAGTAATCGCAAGTCCAGCACTGAAATTTTAGTGACTGGTGGCTTGTAACTGATTATATTTATTGTCCAGAAAAGCTGCTCCCAGAGTTAGATGATTGGAAAGTGGAGGACATTATCAGGACCTGTTGTCCTCTTTCCTCTCCCACAGTTAACCCTGCAGTTTATTCATGAAACGGAGAATTGTGCACATTAAAGTGATCATAATGTCGTCCGTGTGAGCTGCTTTTTGTCTTCAACAAAACTGTTTGTGTTTCAGACCAAAAGAGGAGGTGAAGGCGACTTGAAGTTGGATCCAGGGAGACTGGATTTACTGTTATCTTCAACCCGTGTTCTCCTACTGCAACAATAGGACCTTTTTTTTTTTAATTCCTCTTTTTTTATAGTGTTCTTAAGGGCAAACCTGGTTTACACTGTACTTCCAAGTTGAGTTTAGCATCATGTGAATGGGATGCACAACCCAATATCGAGCCATTAGTTTGGCGTTCTTGAAATGTGCATCACCGTGTTTTTAGTGTAAATCCCCCTCATCTCGCACTGTTATGTAAGACGAGTCTGCTGTAATGAGAAACCCGTCCCAGTGTTACCGTTTCCAGCTCGGACTGAAACCAGTTTGTGGGGCTGCGGTTAAACAACCTGCAGCACTAATTTATGATGCAGTCAAAAAAATGTTTTGGTTTTTTGCCTTGCTGTTAATTCATAAGTGAATGCGTGCGTTTGAAACGGTGCCACCTTCAGCACATCCAAACTTCTCTGCCCCCTCACGGACAGTCCCTGATCTCTGCTCACTAACTTATTTAAAATCATGAATACACTCAGTCCTCTCAGCCCGTCATTTTTATAAATATCTGGTATTTTTCCTTCCCGCATTGTTTGTGTGCGACTGTGTGTGAACCTCTCCAAGAGGCCGATGATGGTGAGTGAATGACTTATTTTAGATGTTGTATCATTATACATAAAGGTGGAGCAGGCCAGTGCATGGCTCTTCACATGTGGTTGTTTGGAATTCTATCCTTGTGAAATGTGCATTATCATAACTTTGTTATAAAAAGAAGAAAATAATAAAGAAAATTGATCTACTTTTTGTCGGCTAATACATCTGGCATCACCACTCAGACTTAAAGGGACAGTTCGCCTCTTTTGACATGAAGCTGTGTGACATCCCATATCAGCAACATCATTTCTGAACATCTTCTTACCCCCTGCTGCGTCCTGTGAGCAGAGTTCCAGCCTCGTTTTGGTGTTGATGAAGGTAGTCCGGCTAGTTGTCTGGGGTTTAAAAAATAAAGCGTCTTGCTTCTCAAAACAATATGCGTTCAAAAGAGTAATACATTTGCATCACAAAATCGTTCTCCAGGAAAAAGTCAGACCTCACAATCGCTTGGTGCAATTTCTCTACCTTCATATCACTGCAAACATTCATTGACAACATTCACAGATTATGTGTGACAGTACGAGAGACAAGAAAAAAAAAAACCCATTGGGGCCCAGAAACCTGAATAATACTGAGTGAAAAATAACAAGTAAATAAATAAAGGGACAGTTAAGACATTCCAGCATGTTGTGGGATTCCCCTCAGACCTTAATTGTAATTGAGCGGTTAAAGCTTCCATTCCATACACCTCCCTCAGCTTCTGTAGGTGGCTGTGGATTCATCCATTCTATTGTCACCATTTTTCTAGCAGTCATCAAAAGTATATGTAACTATGTAACTTGGTCTCTAGCGTACATGCCTTCAGGAGTTGGATAAAAAAAAGAAACCGACTTGGGGTGAATAGTACATTGATTCCCAGAACTTTATCTATCTCGCTCTTTACCCCCTTCCAAAAGGGAAGCATCATTGGGCAATCCCAAAATATGTGAGTGGTCGCCCACCATTCCACACCCTCTCCAGCAGTATACTGCCGCTGGGTTATCTACAAATTTAGAGACCACGGCAGGCGTCCTAAAGAACCTAGTCTTCATCTTCCAGTCAAACTCCTTCCACATGTTACTATTGATACCTTTATGACATCCAGTGCACATTGTTTCCCATTCCCCATCCTCAATTATAATATTTAAATCCAGCTCCCATTTGGTTTTGATACAAAAAGTATTGTCTGATGTATCTTGGATAACGATTTTGTGATGCAAATGTATTACTCTTTTGAACGCATATTGTTTTATTTTTTAAGCCCCAGCCAACTAGCCGGACTACCTTCATCAACGCCAAAACGAGGCTGGAACTCTGCTCACAGGACGCAGCGGGGGGTAAGAAGATGTTCATAAATGATATCGCTAATATGGGATGTCATACAGCTTCATGTCAAAAGAGGCGAACTATCCCTTTAATGAAATATGACGAATACTTTGTCCCATGGCGAAGGTGGAAGAAGTCAAAGACAGAATTTTAGTTTTAGTAATTTTATGATTTGCGGTGGAATGACATTAAATACACTTCAGGGTTATGGAACATGGGTCAAAGTTCATACTGCACATCCCAGGTACAAAATCCAGATTCCATCAGGAGGTCCAAAATGTTACAAAAACTACCTTTAAAACAAACTTCACAAGTATGCATTCATGAATAATCCCCTATTCCTTTATTATGTGATCTGAAGTAGTTGGTCTAAACTTAATTACAGGTGAAACCCGTTGGTGTTGGTTCAGATGGGGAGGTGGTCAGCTGACTGAATGCACTCTGTTCTTCCTGATGGGACTGAGACTGAAGTTAGTTGAAGCTGTGGGGGTGAGCTGGCTGTTTAAGCCTCCAGTTCAAAGTCAAAGTACTGTGGGTCAAAGTAATGAATCCTTACATATCCATCTTCTCCTCCGCTGCTGTAACTGTAGATGGTAAATCACACCAGAACACAGTTAGTGATTTGCAGTTTTCAGCAGGACGACTGCGCATTGTTAATAA
The DNA here is from genome assembly GCF_027942865.1 of Odontesthes bonariensis. NCBI lineage: Eukaryota > Metazoa > Chordata > Actinopteri > Atheriniformes > Atherinopsidae > Odontesthes > Odontesthes bonariensis. Next base: position 4,967,929 of record NC_134523.1, on the reverse strand, counting down.
GGGCAACATAAAGTACCTCTTGCCATCGGGATGGAAAGCAACACAATTTATGGGACCAAAATGACCTTTGACCCTGCCAAACTCCTCCTCGTAGGCAGCATGGAAGAACCTGAGAATGGCAGAGAAGACGGGTTACCGCCGCAGACCCCTCCCACAGGCGATGCACTCTGAGGCCCCGTTTACACGACAGGAAGACGCAGATATTTTCCTGCGGTTTGGCCTCTCATTTACACCAAAACCCCGTTTTTAAATCACAGAAAACGATTATTTCTAAAACCTCCGGCCAAAGTGGAGATTTCTGATAACGCCGGTTATGTGTTGCCGTGTCAACTGGGAGAAACGGCGTTTTAGGTTCTTAAACGTCACATTATGCGCCAGAAAATGCTTAACGTCATGCGAGCGCCTTACAAGCCCTTTTTCCATCAGATTTTGTAGCGAATTAAAAGTTATATCGCATTACTTTGTTGCGATATGAGATGCGTTCGGTTGGTTTTCCATCAAACAGGACGATTCTAGCGAAATAAAATGACATCACATGAGCGTGCTGATGCGCATTATTCTGACTCGACCAGATGATTTTCCATTACAAAAGTGGCGAATTAGAATGCTCGGTAGCGGGAGTTTAATTGCTCGCGCTGTTATTGTCAGCCTCCCAACGCCTCTCTTGTGCAAAACAGTTTTTTGAAGACATCTGCGTTTCTCTGCCTCTTCCCATCCAGGGCCGAAACAACGTCGACCTCCCGAATTGTGTTTTAAAAAAGCAGAGTCTCTGCTCTCGACCAGTTGTTTCTTTTATCATCGGACATTGTTGTTACTAGTTGTTGCTGCTGTTTTGATACCGACAGGATAGGTGAAATGGGGCGGCTGAGCGGCTCAACAACAACATTCGAATCCTCGCGCTTTACCAATACGCATTCTGCGCTTGCGTGGCTAGTCTGAATCGCATTAACCTTTTCCATCACTTCTGTAGCGATACAACTTAGCCCTGAACCACCTATTTCGAGCGAATTGATTTAATGCGACAAAACAGGCGTCCTAGCGATTTAACCGTTTTTCCATCACATGTATCGCACTAACTTCTTGATGCGCATCAAATTAAAGCGAATCATGTCGTTGATGGAAAAAGGGCTTCAGTTTGTTTGGCTACTGATCAGGATTATCATGGATGACGTTAAAGTTCTACTAATTTTTACGTTTGTGCAAACGATTCTGGCCTTATTGCATTTGCCACCCCACACCTGCTCGCACAGTTCAAAATAGAGGAGCACCACTCTTCCGTGGCCGCTCCTGCGTCCAGTATGCACTGACTGTCTATATTTCCCTCTTATGGCCTTCAGTTTTGTTGTGATATTTGCTCGCGTTATCGCCTCCTGCACATGAGGAAAGTCCTCGATTCTGAGTATTCTGATTGGCTTGCATGGCTTTATTCCTTTCCCTACACTGCCGCCAATAGGTTTGGCACAGTTATTATGGCGCTTGACGGCGTATTTATGCGGGTTGATGTAAATGACAAGTTTTTTGAAAACGATGTTGTGTGCACGATGTTATTATTGAAAACGGAGGGGGGGAAATATTTGTTTCTCTAAATATGTGTAAATGTGGCCTGATGCGCTTTGTTTTCTCCGACTGTCCGGACAGAGAAAGTGAGCATCAGGAACCCTTAAAGCTCACCTGGCCTCAAACTTGCCAATCCTGGTGGAGGTAGTGGTGACCTCCATGGCTTCCTGTCCACCCCCCATCACCACCTGCTCGAACATTTTAGGGTCAGTAGCAGTACTAGGAGTGCAGACTGTAGAAGTACGCAGTGTGCGAGTCATCTTACATGATCCATTATGGGGGAGATGGCAGCAGAGTTGACGGGTCTCTCCGTCTTGAAAGTCTTGATATGATCCAGAGAAGTGGAGTCCAACAACTGAGAGGACACGAGGGAGACGGCAAACACTCATTCAGCAATCTGTCCGGCAGTGGGTTTGTTGTGTTTAAGGTCCAGGAGAGGAGTTAGGCTCTTACTTTGGCTGTGTTGTCTTTGGAGGCAGTGATGAACATGCTGAGATCCACTGATGTCTGCATGTCATTGACCTGCTTGGTGTGCTCCTTGGCCTTCTTCAGGATTTCTCCAGACTGGCCAAAAAAAAAAGATAAACAACACAGTTAGGATCATGACTTACAACACTTTAGATCTGCAATAAATCAGTTGCTGTAACAGTCACTGACAATTTTTAAAACATGGTACACCCCCCCCATCCCCATATTCTACTTTACATCCTTGGTTTACACCTTTGGATGTATTACATTCCACCATGTTCCCCACGCGTGTCAAACCTTGGCGCTAAACTGGTTGATTTCTCCGTTCTCGTGGCCGGCGTTGACAAACTCTCCCAGAGGCCCCCACACGGCACTGGTAATCTTGTGATCACTGCAGGGTATGGACTGGTAGGGCTGGTTGTCATCTGCACACAAACAGATTCCCTCTTTAAATCACAGATGTATCTATTAAACTGCGGCGGCGGGGAACAGCTTTAATGCCAGTAATTTAACGTAGTTTAGTTAGGACTTCAAAGCCCCTTTCGGTACTTTGGGAGACCCTACAATTAGCAGTACGAAGGCTGAGAACAACCTCAATTTTTTTCTGTATGCTGCTACTTCAGACCGCCGAGTTTGAATCAACATCTGACTTTTAGACCAACACGACCGCTTAGGAGAACAAGAGGCGTGTGTACCTATCTGCTGTGGATCCCTCAGGTCAAAGAAGTTCAGGAAGCACTGGTAACCCATCTGTTTGTCCGTGGAGAACATGATGATGTTGCCGCTGAAGTCGAAGCCGCATGTCCTGACGGCAGAGTTGGTGTTGAGCAGAGCCAGCTGTTTACCTGAGAGCAGATGTGTAGATTCAGCAGGACAAAAAAAGATCAGCAGGCTGGAGCAGGGCCAGTTTTTGCTATGGGCAATGTGGGCGACCGCCAAAAACTGATCCCAGGCCACACAACACAAGCTGTTTCTAATCCAAATAAACTGTATTTCATTCATAAAATTAACATAAACCCATATACCTACATGTTATTAACAGGGTTATGTGAAAAATGTAAAAATAAATAAATAAAATCTGTGCAGTCATCTTCGTGAATTTGTTTACGTCACGTGACTCCGGTTGATTGACGGCTGAACGGACGGTGTTAATGGGAAAAGCAAAGGTAATAATGTGGTGTCATCATGGATCATCATCATGGTAAAAGACCAAAGAAGCCATCAGGTGCCCAGTTTAGAAAGAGAAGAAAAGAAAAAGGAGGAGAAACGGGAAAAAGATTTCTATGAGTGGCGTGAGCGACGTAGGCTATAGGCTGTTTATTAGCCTCTTGCTAATATGTTGCTATTAGCCACGACTGTATTTGATTTTTAATTTTGCTTAACTAGAATTAGAATTGAGGCATCATGTCATGCAACTAATTTCACCCAAAGGCAACCTGGTGTAGTTTGTGTTTGCAACACGAGTGCAAATTCACACAGATTTTTTTTTAATTGTTATGAGCTATATGCTAAATTAAATAACTTATGATATACATTGACATGGCATTTTGTAAGCTACATGTGGTATCTTTTCTCGCTGCAAGGGATTCTTCGCCCAGGATGTAAATCTAGCCAGGTCCGCTGCCGGGCTGGAGGATGTACAGCCCAGTATCATCATGTGTGAGATGAGCCAAAGCATCAAGCTTCCTACTATTTCAGTGGCTGGCAAACTAAATAAAGAGATTCCTAAATAAATAAATGCAGCTTTTGATATTAGGATGCTATGCTCATTCGAAAAGCGGAGCAAGCCTTCAGTGTAACTTATTTCTACATACCGGTCTCACAGTCCCACAGTCGACAGCTGTTGTCTGCTGACCCTGTCAGTACGTTCTTAGTGTCCCCTGAAAGAGTCCAAGTTAAGAAAACCAACCACGTTTATCACCAGCCAGCATTCTAAACATGCACAGGTGTATTTCCTGAGGGAGGATACAGTCACAGTCGATGCACCACACGGCTCCCGTGTGTCCATTGTAGGTACCGAGCCTCTCGCCGTTCACAGAATACCACGCGTTGCAAACCTACAGTTGGACACGACAAAAAGAGGATAAGTCAGCCATTTCCTATCAAACCTGCGTGCTTAATGGACACTGATAGTTAACCCACCGTGTCTTTAGCTACAGAGAAGATCAGGTCTCCTTCTCTGTTGTATTTGATTTGAGTGATGGACCTCTCGTGGCCCTGGAGCAGGATTGGTTTCTGGAAAAAAAAGAATAAAAGCTCGGTTCGGTATTCACCACCACGGAGTGTTTTTTTTTTTTTTTTTTTAAGGGGAACATACTGGGGCTGTGGTCTGCGGTGACAACATTACTGTTCATCATCGAGATACAAACTACAGCTCTGCCATCTGCCAAGGGCAGGTGAAATCTGTCTTTTTCTTAGCTACATACCCACCCAACACTAGCTAACATGTATGATAACACTATGATAACGCCACTTTCAAAGCTAAGCTAAAGCTAGCTAGAGCCCATATGCTAGCCGAACCCGAGCTTCCAACCGCAGTAAGAAAACGGGAGGATGTCCGGCCAAATTATGAATGGCAGGAAACCTTTGCCAAGAAATATACTAACCATTTTTGTCAGCTATGTGTTGCCGGTCGGCCCAGTACATAAACAATGCTTCACGTAAAGATAGAAAGCTTAAGCACTCGTGTTTCAGGCGCCGGAGCCGCGGCGGAAGAGGAAGGTGACGTAATTCCGGTGTCAAAAACCAAAATGGCGTCAGTGCGCCCTCTGCTGTTATTCTCCCAAATAACGGGGGAGTGAAACTGCTTGTACTTCGGATACCATTCGAAACTGAAAACCTCGAATGTTTCACGTTTAAAAAACACATAAAAGTACGCAGCTGCAGTGTATCAATAGAATATTAATTCACCCATTAAACGCTGTTATACAAGATGGCATCCTAACAGGTTGATATGTACTTGTTTTCCCATTCATACACTTTTATAAATGAGATATTGCGTGATAAATGTGTGTGACAACACATTGACTGAGTGAAAATAAAGTTACATGTCCTTGGGTGTGAGGTCATTAAAATCTATGTTCCTTTCCAGCAAAAGAAAATCCGACTGCCCTCCTTGGCGGTTTTCAAATTTTGGCCTCAGAGCAGATATCAATATGCTCTGAGATGTGACATTTTCAAGAAAGTCTACGAGGTCAATCAGCCAACTCAGAAACACACCGTTACATCTTTTATTCAACAGGAAACAAAATATACAGGGCCAGATAAAAGTACTGCAAAAGACAGAAAAGAAAAGAAAAAAAAGAAAAAGGAAACATCTTTGGTTCCTTTTCATGGTCATTGAAGTGGGGCACACTGGGTCCTCTCAACCGGACAATGGAAGAAATAAAGTCGTCCATTTCTATTTAAGTTGTCACTATTTATTTTTATTTTTTACCAATCCTATGTATTAAGTAGAACAGAAGAATGAGGAGAAACGGGCATGATTGAGAGTGAAAGGATTCAGAAATGGAGTAAGTTTGGCCCCAGTTTTTCCCTTCCGTTTCCACACTTGGCTCAGTCACCGCGTTTTTTTTTTATTTTTAAAAGCATCCGAGAGATGCAAAATATGTTCAAAGTTAAACAACATGAGCAGCTCAACACACATGGTCCAAACGTAACCCCCCCCTCCCCCCAAAAAAAGACGTTCCGCTGTGAGATATGTTGCCTATTCTTTCAGGACATCCATGCAGGAAAGTAGATTTAATGAATATACATTCTCAGCTAAGTGCTCGTCAGTTCAGACTGCCACAGAATAAAACCAAGACGCAAGCGTTGCATAGAGGTACGTGAACATTCTCGTGTTAAAACCTGATTACAAGCTACTGCAGTTACCAGAATAAAGAGGAGACAATCATGAACAGATACATCCCACGCGATCCAATGAAACGAGCTTAAAGTGGTCACTTTTACAGAGTTGTGAGCAGATTGAAGAAAGGAAATCAGCCACGAGCAACAAAACTCAAAGAAGAACGGAACGAAGACTTGGTCACGAAAGTAAAACCACTGGAAATATTCGAAATAAAGTTTTGTTTTTTTCTTCCTTACAGTGTGCTATGACAGAGGCTATGACTCGACACAATAAATAGACCCAAAAAAAAAAAACGAAGAACACACACACACAAAAAAGAAAGTTTTGGGGTGTGGCCTGAAACTGGAAAAGTGTTGCTCATCACCACGCAGATCTAATGTGTGAAAGGCGAGAAAAATAGGTCGAACTGAGAAAAACCTCAATTATTAAGCAGAACGTTACAGGTAGAAACCGACATGACTGTTAAGACTTCATCTGAGAGAGAAAACTGGAATTAAAAGTCGCTTTGAAACTATGGAACCCTTTGTGACCGAATGAAATAAGACACCCACACACACCAATCCATCCGTACATGTCATTTAGCCTCAATAACTCCTCTTGCCATAAACCGGTGTGACTTGTATCATCCCAGGCAGCTCATTAAAACCTAATGCAGCATACGATTACACCCATTCCCATGTTCACCAATTGTGTAAATCTTAATTATTGCAGGAAATTGGGGTTTTTCCTAATATTTTTAAACCTTTTCGTGTTACTGGAACCTCAAGGCGTGCATGTAAACACTATAGCGGGTGACTCAAGAGTCATGTTCTGTACTTTATGAAGTCTGCAGGGGATGCTGGGAGGACACAAGTCAACCCTTCAGTTAAAAGTTGATCAGATATTCTGTCTTCAGTACGTAAAGGTGTGACTATCCGATCTGCTTCCAGACCAGTGCTTAACATCGGCTTCATCCAGCGGAGGAGGAGCGGCTTGCAGGCTGGTGGCTTTGGGGGAGGAGGGGAGCGCGAGCAGCGCTGCTTCAGTCCTGCACAGGGACGGGCTGAGTGTTTGCCTCCTTTAAAGGGGCATCTGTGTCCGGCTGGGGGTCACAGTGGCAGGGGTGGGGGGAGGAAGAGGAGGCGGATGTGTCCGGCGCAGGACAGGCGCTGGGCTCCGGCAGAGAGTCTGTGGGCGGAGGAGACGGGGAGTCAGTCCCTGGGTCTGGGGGGGAGGCTCCGGCAGCGCCGCCGCCTTCTTGCCCGCTCAGGTTCTGGACCTTCTTGTTCAGCTCGTTTCGTTCAACTTTTAGCGCCCGCCGTAGCTTCTCGAGCCGCTGGACTTTACCCTGAAGTGCCTCGAACTCACGATCCCGCACAGCTTTCTGTAAACACACACACACAGATTCTGAAAACTGAGCAGAGACGCTTGTGATTGAAGTACCAGCGCACAAAGACAACCCTGCAACACATATCCACAGCTTATCAGCAACACCTGCCAACGCTCAGCAGTAAATCCTGTCAGGACCTTTATTACGCTCAGTGGATCAAACAGATGTGCAGGAGGTACAGCTGTATGATGTAGTTCGAGGTGCTGTTGTTAAATCATACTGAAACATAAAGGCATTTAGTGTTTTCTCTTTTACTCGGGCCTCACAAATTGAAAGACGATCAAAGAGCACGACCGTTTTGACAGAAAGTCGATGTTTTCAGATGTCTCCTCCTACTGGGAAACGTTTTTCATTCCAATAGTGAGAAGCTGCTGCCTCGCCACTTGTCATCACTTCTGGCCGGCTCAGGCGCTGCCGACAGGAAACGGGGCAGATCCGACTGTTGGGTATATGTGTGTGTGTGTGTGTGTGTGTGTGTGCAGCACCTCCACTAACAAACAAATGATCGTACTGCTCACGATTATTTACACCTTCAGTTATTTTCACATGACCCTGGAAACTGAGGCTTTTTGTTCTGGTGCAGTTAAGCTAAAGGCTGATTTATGGTCGCCTACGGAGACGCTCTCCGTCGCTTGCGTGCATCGGCCAACATTCCTATCTATCCGTCGACAAGACGGAGACTCACGGAGACCGCAAGGGTTGTGATTGGTCGGCTAACAACATCATTTCCGTAATCACTTTTCCGGTTTAGCTTCTTCCTCTCAGAACAACAACACCAACATTTTTGAAAGGGTTTACTGTGTGCTGGTCAACATTTGGTCAAAATTATTTGCATTTGAATTTCAACAAGCTCCAACTCCAACAACAGTCTTTCTCTCTTGGTCGCCATCGTTCACTGTGTGGAACGGAGCCGGAAGGTGAACAATCAATCAACGACTTTCATGATAGACGTCGCGAGATTGGGTCGTCTAACGTAGCGCCGCGTTCTGATCGGGAGGTGAACTGCCTTGTATATCCGACAGCCCGACAGAGAACTTTGAAAGGACAGACTACGGGGACGGATTGACGGATAGCGACGGAGAAGCATACTGAGGCCTTTATTAAGCTGTTTTTTTTACTGTATCTTTTCACCTATTTAAAGTGATGGTTCGGAGTAGATTCACCCTGGGGTCATTTGAACCGTGACATCCAGCCAAGTAGCCCACCCGAAGTTTTTCCAATCTTGGCTGAACATCAGCTGAGTTACTGAGTTATCCCGAATAGCTTAGTACAAGGGTTAATGGATCCTGGTCCGTATCTCCAAAATTACCACACTAAAATCACATGCCATGACACCAAACTTCTACAGTAGTACAAATATGGTCTGTACTCACAAAACGATGCATTTGGAAGTTTGTACATAGTCCAGGAGTTTATTATTATTAACACAAGCCTGATAGCTTCTCTGCTGCTAAAGCTGCGTCGACGTCACTTCCTTGATCTGGGAGCTTCAAAGTAAGATGAGGGTTGATCTACTACTGTAGACAACAAAGTATATGCTATATTCTACATGATTTTTTATGAATTTTTATGTTGTAGAGTTGTGAATTTATTTTATCAATGGAGAAATTGAGCAGCTGATGTTCAGCCAAGATCGAAAAAACTTCGGGTGGGCTACTTGGCTGGATGTCACAGTTCAAATGACCCTAGGGTAAATCTACTCCGAACTATCACTTTAAGCTGACAGAGACGAGCTGAGCGACGTTGTCTCATGTATTATTTAGCCGTGCTCTGAACTTTATAACGCTGGCCACATGCTGCCCTCTCCACAACATATTCTATCTTTTACAAAGTCATACCGGCCGACCTGTGTATTAAGCCCGATCTAAACATTTTTTGGTGCAATGTGACCAAACTTGATGACGAAAATGAAGCGCAACAATGCTGTCACGGAGAGAAATGAGAACACAAGCAGCGGGCGCAGCTTCACCTCCTCGGCCATCTCCAGCAGAGCCTTGTTGCTGCTCTCCCACCTCGAGCGATACATCGCCGTCTCCTTCTCCAGCTTCTTGATCTTTTTAGTCATCTGCGAGCACAAAGAAAACACGATGCTGTTTGAGCATGAAATTCCCCCCAAAATGAACTGAACCACGCCGTTCTAAACCCTCGCAGAAACGGATGCACCGGACCTTCTCCATCTCCTGTTTGAAAGTGGTGAAGACTTCGTTGCTCTTGGACAAAGTTGTCTGAAACTCTTCAAACTTCTCCGTGTACAGCGACAGCTGAGGGGGGAAAAAAACAAAAAAAACAAACGATTTTGTTGCAGCAGAACAACAATCCCACTGAGATATAATGTGAGGAGTAAATTCAGAAGGAACCTGCTGTTTGAGGTGAACCTCCTGCTGCGTCATCAGCTCACACATCCTCTGAGACTCTACGGCTTCCTTCAGCAGCTGCAGAGCGACAGTGAAAAACAAAAAGAAGAGCAGTTGGTACATTTGTCCAACTTTGTATAACTGTGCAACTAGTGTTTCTTCTACTGTGTGCATGAAACAGATTCTTACGAAGTCTTTCTCTCTCTCGTGCCGTTCCTCTGACTCCTTCAGCAGCTCCTGCGCCTGGTGCAGCTTTGCATCCACCAGCTGCTGCTGCAGGTCTTTGTGCTTCACCACTTTGTCGATGTGCTGGTGGGGTCACGCACAGCCAGAGAGAGAACAACAAATCCATTCGTTAAAAGAACAAAAACAAACAAACAGAAGAACAGATGTGATACAAACAGAATGCAGATGTGTGTGTGTGTGTGGGGGGGGGGCTCGGCTCACCTCTTCCCGCAGTTTGTACTGCTCGTAGAGCTTCTTCAGCTTCTCGGCCAGGTCCGTGTTCTCCTGTCGGAGGCTGGCGTTTCTCTCGTTGTGCTGCTCCATCTGAGTCTGGATGTCGTTCAGCGTCACCTGGAAATGAGAAGTCACCTCCTTCCTTTTCTCCTCCTCCAGCCGGGTCCTTTGTATCCCTTCCTCCTGCGGAGACAAAGACAAAATATCGAACACATGTATTAAACATGCCAGCTGTTTAACTGATGCCAGTCTAAAAATGTATGGCTCCACAGCAGAGGTGGGTAGTAACGAGTTACATTTAGTTGAGTATGTTTTTGAAAAAAATTATACTTCTCGGAATAGCTTTAAATCTCTATACTTTTTACTTCTACTTGAGTAGATGTGTGCAGCAGAAACTGTCCTCTTACTCCGCTACATTAGGCTACAATGAGCTGGTTACTTTTCTTCTTACCTCTTTGGTATTCTACGCCTCATTATTTTTATCCCCCCGCGTACGCCTCATTTTAATGTTTTATTCTGACAGAGAGAGAGACTTCCGCCAAAGGCTCTACCACCTGACTGTGTTCCACCAATCAGACGGAGCTGTGTGCAGTCACGTGACCGTACTCAATCTCAGCGGCGGGACGGGTTAGCTTTAGCATTAGCAGTCGTAGCAAACAAACAAAGAAACAGATGAAAAATGTCAGAACCAACGGTGGGAAATGAAGACGCAGACGAGGCCTCATACTGAAAGCATGTTTACCTTACAAAGAGTGAGAAACAGCAGCTACATTATGTGTCTTCTGTGTCAACCAAAACAAACGCACATTTCAGCAGAAACTCAACATCTAACTTGAGGAAACATGTAGCGCTAAGTTTCCTAAACTCGTTTTTCCCCCCCATGGATAGGTGAATGTTTGTTTTTTAGGTTACATATGGGTTACATATGTTTTAAACATTTCCTAAGTCTCTTATTTTTTATTGAAGTACTTGAATTTACCTGGATTATTTTAATTTAAGCCATTTTGTAATTAATCAATTAATTTTAATTTATTTTTTCAATTGGATGAACTCTAATTTGCCTAAAGATGATTATTTTATATTTTTGTCTGTCTGATTGAATGCTTGTGTTAAAAAATAAATATATCAGACATTATTCATCATTTACTCAGCACTTGAGTAGTTTTTTCACCAAGCACTTTTTTTACTCTTACTCAAGTATTTATTTGGATTCATATTATTCTGAATTAACAGTACTTTTACTTGAGTACAATTTTTGGCTACTCTACCCACCTCTGCTCCACAGTCCTTGTTAAATAAAGTGAAAACTTCGGTAACTAGCTCTGTGCTCTCTCATAGACATGGAACAATTATTTTTCCCGTGTGCGGTCCACTCTTGCCAGGCCGGTGTAACTGCTGCAGAATCGCCAGCGGCCACGGGGTGCTGTACCTTCAGTGTGCGGTTGTGTCTCTGCAGCTCCCTGCAGAGGCTCTCCAGCTTGCTGCGGGCCAGGATGGCCTTGCTGTGCTCGTTCCTCAGGTTGTCCTTCTCCTGCACCAGCTGGCTCTGCTTCTTCTGCAGCACCCTCATCTGCTTCTGGGTGTTACGGTGCTCCTCCAGCTTGAAAATAACACACAAACACAAATTCTAAATTCTGCCGAATCTCTCTGAAAAACAGCATGTCCTTAGAGCTTGCACAGAAAGACGGAAGAGATTGTGATGTTCGTGGGACAGTTGTTCGGTGGGAAACGATCCACTTTGCAGGAGCTACTCACCAGCTCGGCATACTTCTTGCAGAGGCCCTTGAGCTTTTCGTCTGGGGTGCTCAGTGTGTTCAGAGTCTGCATCAGAAGGGTGATCTCTTTACCTGCATTAAAAAGCAGAATTCAAACATAAAATAGTGTTGGTTAGTTGATGGAAACAGTCAGAGACTTTAGATAACTGGTCCAAATGCAGTCGCAAGAGCCTTTAACCCTGCAAATGCAAAAGTCTATGATGAATATTTTACGTATTCAACACAAGCTGCTGTCCATCTGCTTAACACAATGGGAACCCTGAGCACAGTCTCTACAGGTAAGCATTGTTCAGATGCAAAGTTTCTTCTCTCTGCTCTGCTGAGGTCTTTGCGGCAGTTTTCCTCAGAGATCCTCAGGCAACACTAGTCTCCTCCTTACCCAGACCCTTCACTTTCTTCTTCTCCTGGGTCTTCTTCTGCTCCTTCTCTGCCCCGTTGTCCTTGCCTTCCCCTGGCTTGTGGCGCGCCCTCTCACTGGTCAGCCTGTTGAGCACCGGGCTGTGTGACTGGCCGTTGAGCAGGGCGCTGGCGTCGTCTGAGAGGGACTCCCGACAGTAGGTGCTGAGGATGTCTTCCAGCTGCCGGCTCAGCGCCTCGGCCATGTCGCACTGAGACAGCGCGGCCTCTGCAACTGCACACGGAGAAAAGGGCTGAGTCTGGCGGCGTTTCCTCTCACAGTGAAACACGGCGAGAGGAGCGTCTATTACGTGTACCTCAAGCTATTAAAGCTCACTCAAAGTGGCTTTTTACCTTCTTTTCTTTCCTAAAGAAAAACAAATCAGTATAAAGCCCGTGAGCTGGGGTGACCTGTAAAAATCGCCCCTCAGTTTATCCATATTCAACAGAAACAAATGCTAAACACACATTACGTGTCCACACAAAGTTGAACAGGTTTCGAGATTCTAGTAAACCCATTTCAGTCGGATAAAATCCAAAATCTGAAAAATGAACACGTGGCTGAATGTTTCTGGAGGTTTCAAAATCGAAGGTCGGGCTTGCGGTCTGCAGGGGATCAGATTTTTTGGCACCCGGCTCGCTACCAGATCTGGCATTCAGCCACTGCAAAACTGCTGGCAAGCCTCCGGGGATTTGCAGCTCTTAAACTCACACGAAGTGCATCCACTGGGTCTGGAAGCAGTGAGTTTAGGATGTGTGTGACTGTGAGAGGAGGCGCTGCGCCAGGATCAGTTCTCCGGTCCGGTGTATCTCCTGTACGCTGTGTCCTCGGCAGCTTGATCCAGGATGGTAGCTTTTTCTCTCTCCTCTCCTTTTTCTATGCGATTTGTGTCCATTCCTACAAACCCTACAGCAGAGGGTAACCAGACGACAGCGACAGGCACAGGAAGTTGACGCTTCTGTCCCAACAAGCCACACAGTCTTAGGTACCCTCACATTTAGAGGTTCTACATGGTTCAGATCGTCGGGTTTCCAGTCCTACTCTGATACCCGAACATCAGACCTCTGTCACTTGGAGCCTTTTGTCGTCGTTATTGCTGCTATTCTTGGGATAGTTTAGGGCTACTTTGTCAGATATAGACACAGTTTTATACAACGCAATACATTACCTGTATTTGGATTCATACTTACATTACACATTATTAGTCAGGACAGAAACTTGATTACCAACAGTGGATCGGTCCCAAATCCATTCACATTGTGAATATATACTCCTTATTTTTTAGCTAGCTAGTTAAAGGAGAACTGCGGTATTTTCAACATTAAGCCTCTTTTCTGAGTCGTCTGCAATGTTTTAGAACCCCCCTCACCGCTTTTTTGATGTTTACTGCTGTCTACGGTATTTGCCTAATTTTGATTCTTCTCAACCTGCTTCAGAATGGCAAGTCATGTGCATGTCCTAAAAGGTCCGTAAAAGCACAATAAACGTCCGTTTTCAAAATAATCAACTCACCGGAGTGGTTACTGGTGTGCACTGGTAATCCATATCAAATTTCGTTGCGAAAAGTTGCTTCTGTCGTGTTTTATTTGACATTTTGTAAATCCCTTTGAGTTCTATTGAAGACTGGATGTTCGTTGATATTACTCCTTCACCGAAACGAAAAGTCAGATTCAACTGCTGAGCGGAAGTTTATCCACAGCTGTGAGGTGGCTAAGAAAATAGTTCAAGCATGAACGAGCTGCCAAATAAAACACGACAGAAGCAACTTTTCGCAACTAAATTTGATATGGATTACCAGTGCACACCAGTAACCACTCCGGTGAGTTGATGATTTTGAAAACGGACGTTTATGGTGCTTTTACGGACCTTTTTGGACATGCACATGACTTGCGGTTCTGAAGCAGGTTGAGAAGAATCAAAATTAGGCAAATACCGGAGACAGCAGTAAACATCAAAAAAGCGGTGAGGGGGGTTCTAAAACATTGCAGACGACTCAGAAAAGAGGCTTAATGAAAATACCGCAGTTATCCTTTAATAATGCATTTGAGTGTTGTGTGACAAACGCAGGACACATTCATTACTGCTTTAAATTGACATAGGTTCACCAGACTGATCGTGTGTGTGTGACAGAAACAGCAAGGTAGTCAGAGAATTGATCCAAAAAGGCGGCTTACCTGCACGTCCTCCCTCGGTGCTTTGCGGAGGTGTGTCTGTCCGTGGGCTCCGTGACTCAGACTCTTTGGGGCTGTTGCTCTCCGTGCTGTGTTTCGCTGCCGGAGGTGCAGGTGTAGGTGCAGCTGCAGGTGCGGGTGCCTCCGTCTCTCCAGCTGTGGGTGAAGCATCCTCGCCGCCCGGGGTCGCGCACTCTTCCGTGTCTTGTTTTATCATGTCTATTACTCTACGCAGGAAGATAAAGCGGTGACATCGGGCTTACAGATAATAAGGCTGAGCTGCAGGTTTAACACACCAATTGGAGATAAAGCGCCGTGTATACTGTCGCAGCAGTGTGTCGCAGTGAGCTTGTCGCAGGTATGAAGCAGTTATTTTTGATTTATGCCCAATTTTGAAGCGCGGTCTGCGCTATGTTAATTCCACGCCACAACGCAAGAGGGACAATCACGAACAAGCTAGGATTGTGGGTGTGGTGGGTGGCGTGTTTCTCTTCCGGTTACGGAGGTCATTCAACAACAATGGCGACTGAACGAATACGCACTTTCATTGAGATGCAGCTGATTGATCTAGAAACAGAAGAAATATTGCTACTACTGGAGCTGGCAGAGAGGCGAAAGAAGCGTCACGGACATACACATACAAACAAAACAAGCCGGTTAGTAAACCGGAAATACGCATAGTGTAGAGCGGATGTAGAGTTGACCAATCAGAGGCCTCCTGTCTCTCCACCCTGCGACGATATTTGCGGCACTGTCTGCGGTCAGTTACAATTTTGGGGAGGTGCATATCTGCGTCAACTGCGACACACACGCAGACGACCTGGTTTGCGACCATAAACTCCGCTTAGATTCATGCGCATGACGCGTTGAAAAAACGAAATATTTCAAGGAGTTTAGGAGTTGGTACAGCGCTGCCTGTACTGCCGTTAATAACTTTGACGTATAACAAAGGCTTATCCACTTAACACATTTCCTGCTAGGGTTCCCTTCAAGCATTTCCAGTCCCCCACTTAGCTTACCGCACAGCTTTCACATTACCGTAGCCGGAACAAGCTAACGCTGGTTAGCCGCTACATGCAGCTAAATTGGCTTGAACGGCTGTTATCTAACTAGTGTTAGCTTGTCTACAGAGGGCAGAAATAACTAAAAAGTGAGGCTGACTAAACATTTACGTGTTTCTGAACGTATGCTCTGCTTTCATAAGTGATACACCCTTGTTTACCTTATGGCTTCGGGAGGAAATAGCTAATAAGTCTGTGAACTCCAGGTTTCGGTAACAGCGTGAGGCTGGAGGGGAAAAAAAATAACTTCCGGTCATAACTTTGCCTTCTTCTTCTTCCTTGTTGATTTTAAGCGCAGCTCAGTAGTGTGTCGCCATCTACAGGATGAATAAATTATCAACGGTGGGGTTGTAAACCAAGTGAAAATATAGTTTTATAAATAAGCTACATAATCAATTTTGAATTTTGAATCAGGATTAATTAAGTATCTATCTATCTATCTATCTATCTATCTATCTATCTATCTATCTATCTATCTATCTGTTTAAAATGAGAAACGGGAAGCAAACTGCCCAGAGTGCCAAATAAAGTCTCAATGGAGTTTGCTCTGGTGGATTTTATAGGCTACCACAATTCACAGGACTTTTTTTCAGCTGCTTACCTGTTCAAACTGTTTCTTGTTTGTTTTTATTCAAAACTCAAGATAATTTATTTGTCAATACAGCAATATGCAAGTATACAGTGTACCAAAACGCTGCTCATGGTACTGCTCATAATTGTTTTTTTTAAAGGAGACAAATGACAAGACAAAACTATAAGACACTACAAAACAAAAACAAAAAAAGGGGGGGGGGGGGGGGGGACTTTTAAACTGTAACAAAACATATTTTGAATCCTCCTAAGGAACCTACGCCAGGATCCTGTTTGTGGATTTCAGCTCTGCCTTCAATACAATCATCCCGACTCTGCAACAGGACAAGCTCTCCCAGCTGAACGTGCCTGACTCCACCTGCAGGTGGATCACAGACTTCCTGTCTGACAGGAGGCAGCACGTGAGGCTGGGAAAACAGGTCTCAGATTCCCAGACCATCAGCACCGGTTCCCCTCAAGCAGAGCCGGCCCAAGGCATATGCCAACTACGCGGTCGCTTAGGGCCCCCACGCCACCAGGGGGCCCCAGAGAGCATCGAAACGTTGTGATGAAATTAAAATAACATTGAATAATTTAAAAGAAATTGTATTACACCAGAAAAAAAAAATTATTTTGACAAAATACTAATACTAGGTTAATTTTTGCCTCCTGTTGGCTGCTGCCACCGTTGGGCAAAATTAACTTTAACAACTTTTAACAACTTTATTTTTCTGTAAGATAATGTGAATGTCATTTGATTCTATTTTGTATTTGCATTTTGAACATTTTGCACACCATTGCACATCTTAAAGAAATTAAACTATTTAACATGTTTACCATAAATGCAGTTTCCAGCCTGCTGATGTTACTTTCAAATAGTTAAATTAATGAGCCATACTTATACATCACTCTTTATGTAGAAGTAAATTAAACCATATTTATGAGTTTGCTATCCCTTTAAGGTTAAAAACAAGAATGACACCTGTATAATGTAAGATGATTACAAATAATGCTAATGATTGTGGGTCCGTTACACACATAACAGTGTAGCCTGTGGAATAATGAAGCATCTGGAGCTGAGGTGATGGTAGGGGGGCCCCAAATGAAATTTTGCTTAAGGCCCCATAGAGGCTTGGGCCAGCCCTGCCCTCAAGGCTGTGTTCTTTCCCCTCTGCCCTTCTCCCTGTACACCAACAGCTGCTCCTCCAGTCACCAGTCTGTCAAGCTCCTGAAATTCGCGGACGACACCACCCTCATTGGACTCATCTCTGGTGGGAGATTGACCATCTGGTGACCTGGTGTGGGCTGAACAACCTGGAGCTCACTGCTGTGAAGACAGTGGAGATGGTTGTGGATTACAGGAAGAGCCCAGCAGCCCCACTCACCCCCATCAC
This sequence comes from Odontesthes bonariensis, assembly GCF_027942865.1. Classification (NCBI taxonomy): domain Eukaryota; kingdom Metazoa; phylum Chordata; class Actinopteri; order Atheriniformes; family Atherinopsidae; genus Odontesthes; species Odontesthes bonariensis. The sequence continues at coordinate 4,950,504 of NC_134523.1, read as the reverse complement.
CCTGACAGACTCCCGCTTCCTGGACAGCATCATTTCCCAGGACCTCAAGTGGGAGCTGAACATCAGCTCCCTCACCAAGAAGGCTCAGCAGAGGATGTACTTTCTGCGGCAGCTGAAAAAAATTCAACCTGCCAAATACCATGGTGCACTTCTACACCTCCATCATCGAGTCCATCCTCACCTCATCCACAGTGGCGATTCTAGAGTCTGTGGGGGCCCTACCGACCAGTGTTCGTCACCAAAACATCTGACACCAACGAAAAATGTATGAAATAAAACCTCTTTTTATTCCAAACATGAAAAACATTGTTATTTTTAAAATATACATGTAAAGAATAAATAAATAACTAAAAAAGACTACGTTGTCTACGTTGGCACTTGATATTCGCCTGTTGCTATTTATCTACCGGGTGTAGCTGGCCATCCAATAATAATTGTGTTCATTTAAAGATTCTTTGTGACAAGTAAAGCTGTTCATGATATCGATTTCATAAGTATGGTTTTTATTTTCCACTAGCCTTGAATTCCCGGCGAACGTTGCCAACAATCGCAAACACTCTGAGGGGCTAGTTCTCCGCGAACATATCCTACAGTGGAACTTACAGTGCAATTATGGAATTATAGAATGGCATGTTAACTAGACAATCTTTGACTAAATCATTTAAATTTAACTGTTCAAAGAAAACATGTTCACCACGAACGTTCGCCACTGTTTGAGACAGTTTATAAAGTAACTAGACAATCTTTGATTGAATGCACCTCAGCTCTCGGGGGCCCCCTAGTGGCTCAGGGCTCCAAGCAGTACTTTATTTTATTATTATTATATTTTTTGTTTTTATGGCACCAAAGAGACCAGGCCAAATTCCTTGTGATGTAAAAATTACTTGGCAATAAAACCTTTTCTGATTCCGATTCTGACAATGATGGATTAAACGAGGCAGACTTTAAGTTTGCTATAAGGACTAAAAGTCGTCCTTTGGTTGGAAAATGACCTGTCAGGCTGAGGGTGTGCCCCAAGGATCTGTCCTGGGACCCCTCCTATTCATTATACACCGTATATTAACAGTTTTGCCAGTCACTTTTTATGTAGATGATACTGCATTGTTCTATGCCTTCACCAATCAAGCTTTTTGTAACAATTAGCATTCAACACTGTTAATGGTAACTCGAGTCAATTTTAGTTGTCAAATGTCAACAAAATGAAAATTGTGGTTTTCCCAAATGTGAAATCAAATCCACTTAATGCTTCACGATCACTACTTTCCAGAGTCCTGTGATGCAGTCTGCATTTCCCTTAAAATATACCAAATTTATTATGAAACCCCAATTCCTAAAAAAAAATAATAATAAATTGGGATGCTGTGAAAAATAAAAACTGTACATAAACACAGCATGTAATAATCTGCAAATCTGTCATTCACACTTGTAAATAGCAAAGATGTCAAATGTTGAAAGTGAGGCAATTTGGTTTCTCATTCAAATATGAACCAATCTTGAAATTGAGGCCAGCAGAATCCTAAATCAGACAAGAAGGGGACACCATTTCTCTCCCAAAGGTCCAGCAGCTGTTCTCCTCACTGTCCAGATGTTTACAGACTGCTGTCAAAAGACGAGGGGAGGCTACACTGTGGTAAACGTGCTCCTGTCCCAACTTTTTTGAGAAATGTTGCTAACATCAAATTCAGGATAATAATTTCAGGACATAGTAAAACGCCTCACTTTCGACATTTGATTTTCTCTATGTTCTACCGGGAAGGGGATGCTTGTGAAATGAGTCTTCCATCTGGGATAAACCCCCACCTGAAACGCACCTCCAACACATCGGACAAACAAACAGGAACAAGAAGCCATATATGCATGAAAGGGTTGCAACACAACTTTATTTCTTTTGTACAGTATTTCCTCTGAACAATTCTTAAATTTAATATATTTTCTTTACATTTTTAATATTGTTGCAGTTTGTTGTACGCAGTTTTTTCTTTTTTTTTTTTCCTCTTTTTCCTAAATTGATGTTCATGTTTGTGTGTCATGTTCAGTTGAAGCGTATTAAGTTTCTCGTCACTCATTCATACCGTCGGTAAAGTCAAGTCGAGTCACAGTATAAGATGGGTAATTTGGAGCGAACGAAAAACCATAAACAAGAGAAGAGAAAATAAATAAGAGCAAAAAGAAATGGGAGGACCAGAGCTGCGAATACATCAGGGCTGGTCACAGATGGCGTATGAAAAGTACTTTACAAACACGTAGCACTGTAAACATTTGTAGCGTAGACATTACTTGACCAAGCCAAGTGTGGCTTGAGATTTTGATAGAGACACCGACAGCGTCTAGGACGGAAGACAAGTCAGATTTGAGATATTTCGAGATGTCTGTTCACTCCCCTGTAGACAACAAGGTTCCTGATCACGCAGTCTGATTAGGACAAACTTGTACTTTAAACACCATTATCCAAAAATATAGCCCAGAGTATCCTGATCAGGAAAAGGATCAAGAAAAGCAGAAAAGGCTTGTATCTTTACCATTTTTCTATTCATCCCGTCACAAGTTTGATTGAGGCTTTTTTTTTGTTTGTTTTTTAAATCTATTATCTTTTCTTCTTCTTCTCCACTTCTCAGAAGTGATTAGAATTGCATCTGAATCCCTGTCAATGTATCAGAACATACATAGTTTAAATTATAATACTTTTTAATGTAAATCACTGCGCCTTTTCTGAAACCCAGATTTTAAACTTAGAGAAAAATGTCAAGCAGTCGTCTCTGTTCGCTCCACCCGGCGGAATGAGTCGCCCGTGAGAGCGGTCGGCGGATCTCCATCCCGACTATGAACAATGTTTATGCAGTCTTCTGGATTCAATTGTTTAGCAGGTTTTTTTTTTTTTTTGAAAAGAAAAGTTGAAAGTTCGAGAGAGAAAAAAAAAAAAAAAGAGCGTTTTCCTCTCACAGAGGGAGAGGAACCGACAAACTGGAGCTCAAAAACCATTTCTCTGCTATGAAAGTCGCTTCATTTGCATCGTGTGCCACATTTCGGTGCCGCGACGTCAACTCCAGCTCCAGCTTTCCTATTAGCACAGAGCGACTGACTGCAGGCCTTGACCTCAAATGAAACAATCATTTACCGACAGCGCGAGACTACTTTTAACCCGAACATCTACAGCTCAGCTATGAGCAGCGAGAACCATCAAAAGACTCACAGCAGGGACCATCAGATCAGCGAACTAAGACCAGTTTTATGCCAACCCGTCCTCCCCCTCCCCCCAGCCAAGACAATTGGACATCGTCATTTAGGTGCCCCAGTAAAGAATGCCACTTTCCCCAGAGAAACAGTGGCAAATAATGTAACTTTAAAGATAAGGAAAATAGAGCAGCAATGTTTTGCACAAAAAACGTGTGCACATTCAAGTAAATAAAGATATAAAGAAATCATCTACAAGTCAAAGACAGAAACAAAAAGAACCTCCAGTCTTTGTTGGTCGGATTGGCACTTTAGTGAGCAGGAGTGCATTTTCATTTTCAGCGAATATAAAGATTCTTTCCCGGATGATGCAGTGATTTCTCCCCCCCCCCCCCCCCCCTTTTCTTTTAAATATTGTAATTCTGGCATTATCTGCAGCCCGAGCACTAAAATCGGTCTTGAAATCAACTTCAGTTCTAAAAAGCTGCTCTACACATCAGTCACGTAGAGATAAGTTGTCATGGTTTGACCTCTTGTGTCAGTCGGGAACGCACGTGTTCTATGGAGAATATCAAACTGCCGTATGTTCATGTGTCCATTAACGCTTAAACCACTTCCAGCAGCCGCCCGGGTACATGAACAGAAAGAGACCCTTCCAATTAGGGGTTTTTCTTTTTTATTTCCGGGGGGGGGGGCATATCTTATCAAAAGAAACTCAACTCTGTTCACATTTTCATGATGTTAGGGTAGGGCTGCTTCAGTGATCCACAGAACAGGGGCTCCCAGACTCTGACTGGGACATAAGTCTTAATAGAGTCGATCAACCTCTCCCTCACATGGTGCCTGTCAGTCAAACATCACACAGGTCTGCTTCTCCCACAGAGCCTCAACACTGACCCGAGACTGGCTTTAAATCCCCATCAGAGGCAGAACCAGCCTGTGATCAGGGTTTATTCAAACCATCTTCAAGTCCTGTGGCTAGAAACAACAAAAGAGAAAAGTTTCCATAAACTGCTTCCGACTTCTGTCTCGATCAAAAGAAAAAAAAACAACAAATCTCAACGATTACAGAACCGAGGGTAAACATTCCTGTAATTAGAGAAAAATAAAGAAAACCGCCGTTTTCCCAGATAAAAAATTAAATAAAAAAAAACAAACTCACTTTTTATTCAATCCAAAGATCATGGAAACTTATTTCTTGCTACGAGCCACTCATCTGTGTGAGGTGTGTGTACAGTGTCTGCTGGTGTTGTATGCAAGTGTGCATGAAGTGTGCGCAAATATATATTCATATATAATGCAAATACATCAAAATTCAAATATATGTCCATACTTGAATTTGTGTTGCAGTTAGGCTCGTCACTCATCTGAGAAATATCCCCAGCCAAACTTCCGGCTGCTTTTCGACCCACGATGGGACACGGAGGCGGAGAATTAGGCTATTTACATCTGCACCCGGACACATGCCAAAATCATTAGCGCTTGTTATTCCCATTCCTCAAAGATATAGTGATATAGAATGCCATAGGTTATTGATCAACTCTACCACTATACAAAACACCAACATGGTCACTACGCTATCACTACTCACACCACCACAAATCGTTGCATAACGGCCCAGCTTCTGCCTTGAACCCCTGAAGCGGGTGTGCAAAGATCACCTCGCAGTGGTTCTTCAGACTGTTTCCCATCTCGCCGCGCCAGCTGCTCGCGTCCGGCCGGGGATACTCAGTGACTGCAGGCAGGATAATATAACACCATGCAAAAACCCTGCCACATACAAGTAGGGGGGGGGGGGAAAGCACAGGGCCGAGCTACCCAGCAGAAACACATTACACTTTTTTTAAACGTTGCGTCTTACGAAATCTCCATTCCTGCGAGAGGTATCCGACCTTACTTTTAGCATCTGAGATCCATCGAATGTAGCTAAATATAAAAATAAGTTTGGTTTTCTGCTGCTGCCCCCCCCCCCAAACTATACCTTGTTTAACTCAATAGTTAGATCACTTCATAATTCAGATGTATTCTTATTAATAACACAGCACACGACGAACATTGGATCTCTAACTATTCCACCCTTGAAGCCTGGATTTTTTTTATTTTTTTTTAAGTTTTTTAAAGTTTTTTCCCTTCTTTTTTTTTTTTTTTTTAAATCTTTTTGGATTAAGAATTCCTCCGAAATCCCAACACCTTCACCAGTATCCCACTCAAAGCCCTTCCAAAGTTCGTATTATTCTGCTTTTTTTTTGTCCTAAAGTTACACGCTAATTTTCATCCTTTTCCCACCCACCCAAACAATTTGTCCCCCCCCCAAAAAAAACAAAAAACCCATACGAGTCACCTCTTGGCTTGTGCAGCAGATTTAGATCAGCCTGAAGCAAAACAATCAGGGAGTTTTCTTTGTAGAAACCCAAGCACGTTCCATTAAGAGGAAAGGAAAAGGAAGAACAAAAACAGAGCAGCTAAATAAAGGTTGGGAAGAACTTAAATTATTCAACTAAAAAAATTAAATAAAATAAAACAAAAAAAAAAGGGGGAGAAAAGTTGCAGTTATTTTTGTTGAATTGCACAAAGTCAAACTGACATCAAGAGCTGGGCATACTTCACCTCATGCACCCAGGTCTGCAAACTCTGCAAGGGGGGGGGGGGCGCATGTGTAATCCAGGAAATAGGTATGTCCCATTGGAATAGAGATGGACATGAAGACTTTAACCAAGAAAAAACACTGTTACTGTCAATGAGGGGATGAAAGATTTATCAAATGGCAGGAGGATGTCTTCTGTGCGCGTCTGAAGCCGGGGCCGGCTGACGCTTTGGGCTATGAGGTGATCTGTTCTCCTGCTAAGTGTAACAGAGTTGGTGTGACATGCCCCAACTGACCAGGAAAAAAATTAATCAAAAGTCTACCCTGTGAGAAGTCAGTTGGCTGGTCGGAAAGAATGAAGACAAGAGGGAGATCTTCGGCTGGAGATGGCGACAGTTTTAGCTTTCCTCCAAATGGTGGGTGGGTTTGTGTGTGCTCGCGGTAATCAGGGAGTGTGGGGGGGGTGGTAAGTGGTGTATTTTAGAGGAGAGGGGCGCCGTCTTATAGCTGGAAGCCCTCCATGGGTGCCTCCTGCTGGGGGAACAGGAACTGCTGGTTGGCCTGGTCCACCTGAGGGGCTAGATTGCTGTCCTCATCCTCCACCCCGAAGTAGTGCTCAATTAGGTCAAAGGCCTTCTGGTAGATCTCTTGGTTGTCGTGGCTCTGGAGGAACTCAATCTTGTCGAGACCTGAATAAACAAGTGATGTTGGATTAAAGAATGTTTATAAGGTTGATCAACAGAGAGTTGATGAACAAATAGCGCTGTCACTGCTGACTCCGGCTAAAAGTAAGCAATACTTTGTTCCCTCTAATTTTTCATGTGTCTGGGCATACACACAAAGCTCCCTGAGCACACTGAGGACCACGCTGTGGCCACACACCACTATCACACCTGTTCTAAACCTTGGATCATAGCAAGTTACATGGCTTATTAAAAGAATCAAATCACAGCAGCAATTTTCATTCGTTTACTTTTAATATAAGTGATTTGGCCCACTTAAAATGAAAAAGACAAAAAATGTGTTGTTCATGAGATGTGTCATGCTTGCAGCCTGCATGTTTTGCAGAGTAGATCTTTCTCACTCGAAAAAGAAAAAATTTCCCCCAGTTTCACCGCTTGTTGTTCTATTTGCACTCAGGCAGCCATTCCATCCTAAAAGAACCGCATTTCTTTTTTACTTTGGCTTGGTGAGTGGATGTGTCGCTGGTGCTGCCCGTTCGTTTCGCCATGATAAGGAGTTGCGTCTCTTAACTCTTAACTCCGCCGCACTGTTGTTAGCTAGCTAACCTGCACGGCGCGTATGGGCAGCCCACAAATGTAAGCACTATCAATGCTCTGATTGGCTGCACAGCGTAAGTAAACCGTATCGCATGGCTGAACACCTGGCACTCACTGCGTTACATTGAAAAATGGTACAGAAAAAACACATTATTGGTCTAATTAATTAGATTAGGTCTAGTATTAGATATTATTTAATACGTTTATGGGGAATTTTACTTTATGCGCTGCATAGATTTTCTTGTGCGCTGAGAATGTGCGAGCAGTGCGCAGGCGTGCAGCTTAGAGGGAACATTGCCTACAACTGATTAATAAATAAAGAAATTCTAAAATTAAAAGGTAGGGTAGGAGATCCTGGATTTTGAGTCCAGTGAAGCTGCATTTTGAAAATACACAGGTAAAAAGTCCCAACCCTTTTCTTCATTTTCCCCCCCGAAGGCACGCTTCTAGAGTACACGAAGGTGCACGAGCGCTGTTCTGACAGCAAGAATCGATCGTTGCCGTATTTAGTATTTAGTATATGCTAACTATACGTTTAATAATGCTAGGTGCTAGCCAAGCTGGCTCTAGTTTAGCTTCCTGCCAAGCTTCTGGACGCGTAATTCGTTCACGGAGCAGGGTACGTGCACAGGGGGAAGGAGGGGGAGGGAGGAGCAGGTTGCAGTTTCATAGACGCATCAGAATCCAATCATCGTTAACGGTCCGTTCAGTATGATTGGATAGTGTTTTTCCTAGATTGTACGTTCTAGAGGCCACTAAAACTTTTCATATTTGTGTCAAAACTTTTAATTAATTGGTTGCAATGGGGGTGTGAAGAGTATTTCAAGCAATATGTAAAAAAATGCTCCAGAAAAAGATCCCCTACCCCGCCTTTAACCCCCAAAACTTCTTGGACACCGCCTGGTCCAAGATAAAGTCCCCACCAGGACGTAACAAAGCAAACCGGAAAAGCACTGCAGGGATTTACGTTCTCCAGCCCGAAATGATGCGGTTCGAGTTTCTCATTCAGAGCACAAATATGTCAGAGGACACGTCCTGTGGTCGTGGAAAACTTGTTTCAGAAGGGCCAAACTATTGGTCTGCATCGAGTAAACCGAACAACTCAGAGATACAACTCACAGAACACAGAGACTGGACTCTGTTCCAGAATGACCGGAGCATCAGAGTTAGAGGAGCGGTGGATGAAGTGCTGCATCATGTCAGTGCCGACAGTACAAAGGTTTGGTTCAGCAATGTTGACCAGGTTTTTCACTCATAGATTTATCTGTTATCTCAGACTTTCAGCATGCATGCGTTTGTGTGGGTCTCACGGTACCGTAGGCTTCTTCAATGAGGCTGCAGTAAGGATTAACGCCGGTGCCGTTGTTCTCCTGCTTGGCCTCCTGCTCGCCCAGCCTCAGGATGTTTTCTAACCCGTTGAGAGCGACCTGAACGATCTTCGAGTCCATCACGGTCAGCAGATCGCACAGAGGTTTGATGCAGCCCAGGTTCACCAGATACCTAAAAGCAAACACGAGAGACGGATGTCTGGTACGAAGATGATGATTTTTGGACTGAGGTTTAAATTCCGTTTTGCTTGAAACAGATCAGCTTACGCTGCACAGCTTCACACAGGAGTCACTTTGTATCAAAACGGGTTTCCTATAGATAAGAGTATAACTCTTCACTTTTCTGGGGGCTTCAAGCAATTCAAAAACATATTACTGAAATGAACGCTTCCAATCGTCGCCTGTTTTATCACTAAAGAGCTTCCAACAACCTGTTCAGTAAGACGACCCTACAAATCTGGTTATTAACTTTCTGAATCGGGATGGAAACTAAAGGAAATCTCATTATTTAATGAATGGATGACAAGATGCTGCTCTAACCGGATCTGCTCTGGTGTTCCTCCAGAGGTAGCGTTGGTGATGGCCCAGGCGGCTTCTTTCCGGGTCCGGAATTCAGCTTTCTGTAGGATGTCAATCAGCACTGGAAAGATGTTGGCATCAATAACAGTCTGTGGAGGGGGATGATAGAGGAGATCAGGGAAGATCAGTTTCAGTATGGTTATGGAATCGTTGACTAAGCTGTATCTAAGACACAGCCTTGGAATGTGGGGGAAAAAAATAAAAAATAACTAATGTGGAATTAACCTGTTTTCCAGAATATTTAATCTAAAAAGTGAAAGAAAACATTTCCAACGTCAATACGGCTGCATTAAACAGAGCTGCCAGTAACTTTAGGAGCAGCTGCTCTTTCTGTTTGCACTTCAGTGTCACTGAAATAAAACGCATCTGGATCAAAGATGCTGCCGATAAAACATTTAAAAGCAGCGTCTGATGCAACTACTGACGGAAGTAAAAGTTTGTTTTTGGTCACAGACGAAAGAATCTGTGAGAAAATAAAAAGACTGCTAAATAAAAGAAACAGTAAAAAAAAACAATGTTTTATTTAAAAAAAAAAAAAAAACAACACACTCGGTGGGCATGCTGCAAGAAATACAAACTGATGTTAGCCACCGTTACAAAAAGGATAAAGCATTTTCTGCTTTAAGTTGGCAGCGTATAAATAAAAATAAATCAGGATCAAACACAACGGTGACAGCTGTGCCAAACCAGCCCGACATACAGGCCAGCCTGGGCTGCATAGGATTATCTGCAGGGTGTCCCCTTATCTACTCGGTTTGTTCCTCACCTGTATTTGTGCTCGGTTGCCTGCTGTGATGTTTGAGATGGTCCAGCATGCTTCTTTGCGAATGGACTCTTTAGCACTGCTGAGGAGGTGCAGCAGGCAGGGCAGGGCTGAGCAGTTCAACACCACCTGAACACAAAGCACCGAGGTCAGGCCTGACAAGCCATTAACACACACACTGCCACAAACTGTACATTTATCCTTCTACTTCTGTCATGATTATGATGGGGGTGGTTATTGTTGAAGTTTGGAGTCTCCTCACAACAATCTGCACTCGCCATTAAGTATCTAAAAGTTTGATCTTTTCCTCAAGTCGTGAGCTTGTTGAACAGGCGCAGCCAGATCTACGGCATGAACTCACCTGTGTTTGAATGTCATCGCCAGTGACAATGTTTCCCACAGCTCTCAAGGCAGGGGAGGCCACCTTATAGTCAGTGTGCCTGCAGAGAGGAGGGTTTAATAATGTGGGAATTTCAAGAATGTCACGGGTCAAATTCAGCGTGACAGAAACAAGAAGTTAAAGCCTTAACTTACATGAGCAGTTCCACCAGGCGCCTGCAGACACCAGAGTCAATGACAGCCTGGATCTTGTCATTGGGGCCATCTGAGAGGTAAGAGAGAGCCCAGCAGGCATCTGCCAGCAAGTCTGGGTCACTGCTAAATAAGAGTCTGGACAGTACTGGCAGACAAGGTGAAACCTAGACAGCGCAAACAGAATACATATTTATTACCAGAAAAACTTGCGCCACCCAGTAGAGGTGGGCGATAAAATCGATTCATGTACATAATCGCAATTTTTTTAATGGGATGATTTTAAAAATCAATTTTTCTCCCCTGAATCGATCATATATATATATATATATATATATATATATATATATATATATATAAAAATATATAAATAAATATTTTTTTTTTACCCTTGTCCTGTCCAGCATTATGGCAGCAGAATTGTAATCTGAATACCGTTTATGCTAAACACATTTGCTATGCCAAGGGAAGCTTTTTCGATTATATTACATCATATCCGTGTCCAGATAAACTTCATCAATTCATCACATTAAGTTATGTTAAAACTAGCCCACATTTGTGCTGTGTGGACATTTCAATTCATTTTGTAACTGTAAACTTTAAAAAAATGCCTCTTTTTAAAATAAATGTCAGCTGCTGGAATGACTGACACAGACTGATGTGCATTGTTTATGGGAACGAAATTCATTCTAGAAGTGTATGATTCAACTTGTTTGTTTTTTTTTAAGGAGGAAGAAAATTGCAATTACTGATTATATCGAATCGCAATACTTGGAGAATCGCAATTATCAAGAATCGTGATACAATCGAATCGTGACCAAAGCATATCGTCCCACCCCTACCACCCAGACACATGAAGACAAAACGGCTCGGGCAAATAAGAGCCACGGAGAGAAGCAGTTGAGCTCCATGTGATTTCTCCAAGTTCAAATGCTCCTAATGCATCAGTATCACTCACTAAAAATATCCAAGAGCAATTTCTGTAGAATGAAAACTGGCGTTCAGACCACACGCTTCAGCTAAAAGCCTGCTTATTCATCCTGTTTGAGACAGCATCACATAGCTCGCTCCAACCGTCCTTTTACAGCAGTTAAATAATTCCTTTCCTTCTAGAATAAAGTTATTTCAGTCTCATGTAAGTATCAGCGGTGACTTCTTGCCGTGTCAACCAGAAATGTAACCATCTGTATCTTTGGGAGTGTTCATCTTACCCCTGCCAATGCCACTATGTGTAGCTCATTGACTCGATCATAAACCAAAAAAGCTACGAGCCTCTTTCTGTTCAACAGCTTTCAATTCCGTGCCAATGTTACCTTTTCGAAAGCAGGTGGCGGGTTTTTTCCTCTACAGAGATTAGACAGAGCCCACACTGCATTTCTAGTCATGGTCAGTCTAGTGGATTTGGTCAAAAGCCTGAAAAAGCAAGCAAACAAAACCAAAAACCCAGGAGATGAGATCATAACAGAGGAATGGAACCTTTAAAAAAAGGTAACAAACAAGAGGAATAAATGAATCGACTTACATTAATAGAGGTGGAAGGATGTTACAGTTCAGCACAAAGTCTCTGCATACGGCACTATCCCCTGCAATATTACCCAAGGCCCACACAGCCTGAGGAAAAAGTAACAAGCAAGGGAATTTCAGAGTTTGATATGATATGGAACATTGAGACACAACTTGTTACACAAATTCAACTCTGAAGCCTTTACTTGCTCTTGGACGTCCTCAAAGTCCGAGTTAAGAAGTTCTATGAAGATCGGAACAGCTCCGGCCTCGATAACCGTCTTAGTCTGCAGGGACGTTCCTGACGCTATGTTGGTCAGAGCCCAAGCGGCTTCGAACTGCAGGTGGCACGAAATGGGGGCAGAAGCAAAGTGAGATTTAAAGACATTTTACCATGCAACTTTTTAACACATGAGGAGAAAGCTTGGAATCCTTGTCGGTATGCCGGGTCAGCTAAACCTTTGAATTTGAATTCTTTATACTTGTGAGCCATTCCAGCACGGACTGGTTTTATCTTTTTAACGGGACCACAGCTAATAAGAATCCATTTAAATCCAAATCCTTTGGTGTAGCGTTGCTGCGCCTGTAGCACATTAGTTTCTCACACAGACGTTTATCAGCACAAGAGAATGTTTTCAGCGACTGACCTGTAGTGTGCAGTTGACGCTCTTCTTCAGGAACTCAACAAACCTCTCCACGACTCCGGGTGTATTTATGACTTCGTCGATTGGTGGGTTAGGCTCTGAAATGAGCAGCGAAGAAAATCACACACTGGCATTTCGTTTAGTCTGCTAAACTCCCACGACCATTACAGCTCTTATGGAGCATCAAGGCCAATCAGTACCTTTGGAAAGTAGTTTTCTGAACTTTTGTGTTGTGGCAAGCTGAAGCTCTGGGTCCTCTGAAAAAAGCATCTCAACCATGTCTCTGGTAATGACCCCTTCCTGTAAGCAAACGCGCACAAACCAGTCAGCACAAACGTCACTATTCTAAAGCCACAGGCTGGGAAACGAGACAGAAACTACCAACAACAAAAGCAACCAAAATAAACCCTCTGTTTGTCCGTTAGCATAAAAAGCACGAAAAGAAAAGAGAGACACTCACTGTTACGGTAGAGGTGAGGTACGAGTCCACCAGCGGACTCTCGAACATGGCTTCCTCTTCGTTGAGAACGTCCACATTTCTCCTCTTGAAAAGCTGCGATTGGGAAATGGTGAGAGTACACGTTCAAACAAGCCAGAATATCATCATCATCCTCCTCATCATTCGCAGATGACAAAGACACGAAATCGTGTGAAATGAAAGTGTATCTTCTTTCAATCTTTTCTTTTTTCATATCAGGACATTACAAAAAAACTTAAATCATTTGGGACATACGTGGTCTTCAAATTGATTAAACACAACAAACATGAGATATTAAATTTTGTCAATTGTCTAACAAAAAAAAAAAGTAATAATTTTCTGTATGATGCTACCAGTGTCACATCAATGTGAAGACATTTTGGTCCAGTCCTGTTTAAAATGTTGCCTCAGTTCACTGAGGTTTGCATGATTTGATTCTTCACAGCTCTATTAAAGAGCCAATCACATTATTTCTTTCAGACTGAGGTCTGGACTTTAACTGGAGCATTGCAGCACCTTGATTCTTCCCTTTCTCAGACATTCTGCTGTAGATCTGCTGCTGTGTTTAGGATCATTGTCCTGTTGATGATCCAGTTTCAGCCGAGCTTTAGCTGTCAGACAGATGGCCTCACATTTGACCTTTAGAATACTTTAGTATACAGAGGAGTTCATGGTGGACTCAAGGGCTGCAAGGTGTCCAGGTCCTGTGGCTGCAGAACCAGCCCACATCATCAACCCTCCACCACCGTGCTTGACAGCTGGTGTGAGGTGTTTGTGCTGATATGCTGTGTTTGGTTTTCTCCAAACATGCTGCTGTGCATTATCACCAAACATCTGTACTTTGATCTCATTTGTCCAAAGGACCTTGTTCCAGAAGTCTAGGGGTCTGCTCTGACAACTTTTCAAACCTGAGGGCTGGTGTCCACATAATGTTTTTATTTTTCTGAGCGAGCGTAAGCAGAATGTGCCCGCCTTGGGGAAAAAGTTCTGCACCCAGCGGGATTTTTCAAAGAGCCACTTTAAGTGCACAAAGCTGAAAACCTTTTAACTTCTCAGAAAGGCACCAGTGTTATCACAGCAGCTTTAATACAGGCAACTCTAAGTGTTGACAGTAATAATATAAATAATGATGTGATGGCGACAAAGCTGAAATAAAAATAAGTCACGGTCTGTCCCACAGGTGACAACAGATTACTCAGAAGCTCTACGGGACCGAACGTCTCCCTAAACCCTCGTTTAAACTATAACAGTCCTGCAACTGGGCTCCGGCCAATAGTAGGCCTCGCACTTTTACAAGATTAGGATATTTATTGTTCTGCTGTTTATGATGTCCTGTGTCATACACTGACCTCTCCTTGCACTATGGCTGTCAGAGTGAGTTGCGACAGGCTCGACTCTTGTTAATTCAAGGGCAAACTTCCAATGTGTGATGGTCACGGATTAACAAAATATGTTAAATAGTAGACGGACAAATACATAATACAAAACAAAGGGATAAAGCTAGTTAACAAACAGCAGTTACAGCAGAGATGGAGGCTAAATACAGTAGAGATATTGTTGTCATGGAAAAAGCAAACAAAAAAAAAAAACAACAACCGAGAACTACTCCCTTGATACCTTTTTCCAGTAGGCAGCAACTCCCAGCGTTTGGCCAGCACTGTGTGGACACTGATCCTAAGCTGTGCTGTCATGTTCTTTTTAGAGAGAAGAGGCTTTGTCCTGCAACCCATCCAAACAAGCCATACTGGTTCTCTATTTTTCTAATTGTGCTGTCATGAACTTTAACATTTAACTTGCTAACTGAGGCCTGTAGATTCTGAGATGTAGCTCTTGGGTTTGTTAAAGTTCCCCCGAGCATTCCTCTGACCTTGGGAGAAGGATGGAAATAACTTTATAACCCTTCCCAGACTGATGGGCAGCAACAATTACTTCTCTAAGATCACTGCTGATGTCTTTCCTCCTTGGCATTGTGTTAACACACACCCGAATGCTCCAGACCAGCAAACTGACAAAACTCCTGCAACTACAGGCTAGAAACTATAGAGGTGCTCACATTTACTGATGATCAGTTAATCAAATGCAGTTGATGAGCAGCATCTGGCTGCGACTGAACGTCTTAATTTCAGTAGAAGCAGTTAAAAGCAATACTATGTAACATTTCTACCTTAAAATAACAGCTTGAAAAAAATTGTGCGGCTAGAATGAGTTTTAATATTACGATTGGCCTGTCTCCTATGCCCTTCGGGGGTCTGAGTTGGAAAAACTGCGCTATGTAACTTTGCTGGAGCGGCCCGGGAGCTGAGCGGAAGTACTTCGACTTGCTTTCTGGCACACCTACCGCAAAAACAAATAGACCCCTCTCACGCTCCCAGGTACATTTGATTACTCTTACCTTCTCGGTCGACATAGCTTGAACCTTCTGACTCCTCGCCGGTTCGTCAACAAACGTGAAAGCGAAAGGGTGTTGTATTTACGACAGTGTAACCGTACATTACCTCCAAGCCTGTAGGGGGAGCTCCAGAGTGGGCTTTTTGAGAAGTTACATTGTATTGCTTTAACGTGCGTTCAGTTTATCACACACTGCTTTGGCATGTTTTGTTTTTTTTACAAATAATGATGGTACGATGCAATTCATCTTGAATTTCATCTGAGGTCGCATTTGACTGATTTTAAGAACCGGTAAAGACCAAATATTTATTTTTAATTCACGTCCTGATGTCCAAACAGGGACATGCAGGATGTGGAATGAAGGATGGAGAAGCTTTGACGTCGTGTCATACCTGCTGTTCTCGTTTCTGTTTCCTGAGTTGGATGCCCTCCTCTTCTCTTCTGCGCCTCATCTCCTCTGGATTCAGTGCTTTGTTCTTGTAGCGGTTCATCCTGTAGTTATCCTTGGCCGGACTGGCTGACGGCTCTGCTGGGCCATACACACACACACACGTCCATATAAAAGTCAAGCAAAACAGGAAACAAATGTACGCATTTGTCTCATCTGAGATGAGCTGGATGAGGGTATAATGAGTAGGGAAATATAAATTAACATGTGTGAGATTAAGTTTGCATTCATTTCCCCTGCCATCTCTAATAAAAGGTCATGATGAAGAAACAGCACGTAGATCATCTATATATAAAAATGGTATAAATACTAGCTTAAAAAAAAAAAACAGACAACACAGCCTAAAATTACACACATGCACACAAACACACAGCTAAGCTATTCATCAACCAGTCAACTGGTGGCCTGAACAAACGTATTTATTCAGTAGAGTTAAATCGCAGAGTTAGCATAAATCGGTGCCCACACGGGACAGACTGCCCAGCTTTTGTGCAGTCATCCAACAGCACAGGGCACCGGCCTTATCCCTGAGTCACCGAGGGGATCCAGGGGAGCAAAAGAGAGGTGGGGGGCAACTACAAAGAAACCTGCCACCACCGCAGATTGGTGCCAACCGTCTGTGCCAAAAGCCTCCCCATGCATCAGCAGGAGGTTCTGAGGTTAAATGTTAGAGGAAGCACTTAAAATTGAGGTCATGTTATGGTTTGAGGACATAAGCACAACCAGCCATGTGAGAAGCTTACACATGTGTGTAATGTATACAGATGGTGCAGCCACAGGGGTGGACAAACACAGGTTGCAGCTAATTGTTCTCATTTCTCTGCGATGTTAGTTGGATTATGCTGTCTGTCGAGTCCTACGCCTGTGAGCTGTTTAGGCTTGGTGGAACAAAAATAGCGTGGCTGAGTGTACATGTCCAAAGGGTCAGTTAAGAAGAAACCCTTCTGGCAGTAGGAAGTCAACGCCGAATGGTGGTAGCTGTAAAGAAGAGTCCGCCGACTTGATTAGGTGAAATAAAAATAAATCACGCATGCACTTACTCCTGATGTCAACGCTCTATGCTTTAAGCCCATGTGGAAAGATAATGAAAAGTACAGCACGACTCCGAATTGTGGAATGAACAAAACTTCTAAGAATGAATCTAAAAATGTAGACACATCAGCGACAGAGCAGCTTTCTTATTAAGAATGACTCGTTGATGCAGAACACCCTATTTTAGTGACAAGACGAGTTTTATAACAAGTCAATATTTCATATATCGAAAACAAACAGAAACATGGTTGAAACAGGTTTCCTGTAGAATTGATAGTATAACGATCAGAAGTTTGAGGTCCAGCGTAATTTCTGGACCATTACTAGCCAACAAGCTCACTGAATTGAAATGGTATTTGACAGACTGCATACCGACTGCCCCGCCCTCTTATCGTTCATCTTTTACAGCAACAACTTACCGGCAACACTGCTGTAAAGAGCAAACATGTGAATAGTCCTGTGCAGGAATGGCCTGGAAAACACGGGACCAGTAATGCCACAGTATCAGTACACTCCAACCCAAAGGCTTACGAGGTCTAACAATTCGGCGCTCGATAACGCTTCAACTATAGCAATTGTCAAATCTTTCGTACAGATTTTGTCAGCTGGGTGGTTTTACACATCACGGACCACCTGCCCAAAAGCGGAATTACAACGGATTCCTTAAAATGGTATCATCGTTGTTGTGTAACTGGGTTTGTAGAGTGAGGCTAAGTAAAAGGGCTAAGGCAGCTATGCTAACGTATGTGCTAGCCGCTGCGCAAGCATAAATCTGGACCTATAACTTCCACCCTTAAACGGAGTCAATAATTTGAAACTTGTACCGAGTCGCTGAAAGACCTTCGTTAAGTTGCACACAAAACACACAATACAAGAACAACAGCAACAAACCGTTCTAACTATATAAATTTAACAAAATTAGCACTGGAATGCTCCTAAACAGCTTGCTAGCGCTGTCACTCACTATATTTTGATATACATAAACACGGGGGTCTAAGTGACTGACAAAGTGTTACGTTGAAGTTATAGCCCAATATATTCACAAATCTAATGATAACTTTGGCCAAAGCCCTGCACGCGTGTTTAACCTTGTAAAGAACGAGACAACGCGGAGCTAACGTAGTTAGCAGTAAGCCAAGTTTCCTTCAAGTTAGCTCACAAATAGCACTGCTTGTTTCCTGGGGTTAAAATTAACTGAATACGCCACACTTGAAATGTAATGACTGTCAAAATACTGTGCCAAAACCAAATAAGTGTCAGTCTGAAAAATAGAACATGAACAGGAGCAAAAACAACTGTTCAACTATTCAACTGCGTACAGACGCAACGTTACCAAGCTACATAGCTAATGAGTTAGCTAACTAGCTAAACAACAGTGACGGGATAATTTCATAATCATTATTTCAGAGGACACAAAATAAGTTCAAACTTCCAAAACGTATACATACACTCTCATTTTGCCAAACAACTTACCCATTGTGTCCTATATATTTTGAGTATGTCAAGCTGTGACGATGTCAATTTATTTCAAATCCTTGACCACTGCTAGCTCTCCAGAATTTGCTCTGGTAAGCAATATGTCTGCCGGAGACGGAAACGTCAAAATATAGCACCTACTTCCTGCCACCAGAGGGCGCCGTAGCCTCACAGAACACTTACGCTTACATTTACCCGCCATCAGAAAAAATAGCAATGTTTTCCTCAAAAGTGACGAATATGGCTAGGTTTCTTTAATATTTTGAGAACCACGTTAAGCAGGAGTCAGGAAACACAGCCTCCTCTGCATCATTTTGACGTGAAACTGTCCTCTTGTGATGAAAAACACCAAATACAGGCATCAAGTTCTAATTCAAAATGATGAAATGCAATGAAATACAGCTCTCTTCTTTTCTTTTTGTTTACTGACCCGTTAACATTATTTCAAGTTCATAAGGTCAATTACCACTTAAAAAAAAACAGTTATTTTGTAGTTACATTGAAACATGAGCACAAAGTAGATCAAAAATTTAAAATCAAATAACTTTTGAACCCCCCCCCCCCCAAAAAAAATACCTTTGCAATCAACTAATTTGGCATACAATATACTGAAGTTCAAAAATCCTTCAGTGAGCTTCTATATCTCTCAGTTCAACGTCTCTCCCTGAGGCAGAATAACTGAAGCTGGACTTTTCGTATCTTCATGGGAATGTCGAGACACATTTGCATTTGGGTTTCTTTGCAAGAGTGCACAATTTATTGCGGTACCCTGACTTGCTCCTGGTGACCACGATATTAGAAGCCCGTTTCTATGTGTTGTCTTGCCTTTTAGCATGGTATGCGGTTAAAGACCTGTGTCACATAGGGGCCAAATTCTTCATTACTGTGTTGATGGAAAAATTTAATTGGATAAAGTTTAATTTTCTATTTCTCCACCTACAAGTCTAGGCCATTCAGGGTATGTTGATGAGCACAGGGCAGATGGTATGTTCAGTTCTGGATCAGAGTTGTATAATTCACATATCTTAAAGGGTCCTCTCCACCCTGGAAGGGACAGTTATTTAGTGCGGTGGAAATCATACATAGGCACATTCAAACCAAGGGACTCTCAGCGGGTTATGGGGACCAGGGAACTCCAAAAGCAAACAATATCCTCAAAGATTTTTTCTCTGATTGCATTCATATTTGCAGATGGGAAGGCTAGATACATAACAATCAGCTGGTGGGTTGTAAACCAATCAAAATCAGGTAGATAACCCCCCCCCCCAGACTTCTCAGTGGGTCCATCCCAGTGTGTTTTGCTGAACTTATCAGAGGCTGGGGTTATGGGAGAAATTTCACTTATTTTTGCAAGCTTTCTTAGAAGTTTTCTCATTTAATGACAGCTTTCGGTGCCGTATTTGTATGTTCAACCAGTTGTCGTACGCTTACCTTATATACCACAAATGTTTCCTCCAGTGTTGGGAAAGCTTTGAAGTAAAGACAAAAGAAAAACAAAAGTTTTCTTTAACTTAAAGGAAAGCTCTGAATTATGAGCTAAAAACGACCTTATTAAAATAATTCGGTAAACTACAATCAGCTGTATTACTTAGGAAATGTACAAAAAAAGAGAGGCGGTACCTCCAATAGTTACAAGAAGTATGAAAATGTTCCTTTAGAGTACCTTGTAGGCCCTTGTGTGGTTCTCTGTGCCACTTTTGAGTTAACATCTTAAGTGTGACTTACTCCTCTGTGCTCATTTGTGTGCTGTGTTTGGGCAAAATACCTCTTTAGACGTACACGTAACACCTTTCCACGCAAATTATTCATTCATTTATGCTAATTTGAAACAATACATGAACTTACCTCACATTCAAAGCACTGTATTTGTCTGTGATGATGTCTGTGATATTTAGCAAAGATGCCATTGCTTCTCTATAACTCTATAACTATGTCTGAGAAGTATTGGCATCTTTATTCTTTTCGTCACAAAAGGCCAGCTTAAGATTAATTAGCAAACGGGCAAAACTGAAAGTTTTCTCTCAACTTCTGCAGTTTTAAGACTGAGGTGATGCTGTGATCATAACACTTTGACTGTGGAGGGGATAATTAGTTCATTGGAGTGATTAAGACCCGATGCTGAGGAAAAATAACCCATCCCTGTCAGACCCATTGTTGCGTCATTGTTGGTGTCTGTACTGGAAAAGATAAACCAGTTAGTTCCCATCAATTTACTCACTGTGAAGTCACAGTGAGTTCTTCCCAAGTCGCAGTTTTCTGCACCACTCTCTAGTTTCTACACCCTCTGGCATGGTTCAGACAACTCTATTTGTCCTGCATCTGCATATCTCCCACTCGCTTTAAAACACAGTGTGTACAGTCGTGGTTCCCCCAGTGTTTTTCTCAAACTGAAAGTGACAGAGTAATACAGGTGAGGCGTATCCATGGTCGATTAGCTGGGAGCAAGCGGTGGCAAATTACTGCACTATATTGTGATGTGGCATTGTCCTCTGACATGGGCCCCTCAGGGAGCCTGACATACACCAGGAAGAAACTTTAGGGGGCAATGTTGCTCAAATGATACAGAAATAATGAGACATTCAATGCTGTCAAGCTCGATCTCTCCCCAGTTTGAAAGGGTGTGGGAGGTCAAATCAGCTGTAGCATAACTGAGATAGTTTCCCATGATTTCAGTTTCAATAAGGAGCAATAAGGCCTGAGAATTCACCGGCTTCAGCAGGTGTGCTGGCGCAGAGATGAATCAAAAGACACCGCTTGCTGGATAGCAGCTTTCCAATGGTATCAAATAACAAATACACACAGGAGCAATCTGTGCTTTGGTGTCAGCATTCATATGCCCTTAGATCCAGACCGCAGAGCCTGTAGCTGGGGCTTATCACGTCTGATTTTACAGGGTCTCTTTTATGAGCTCTTTATGTTTCTCATTTCTAGACCTGCTGAAGCACTTCATAAGACAGGTGATACTTTACAGTGAGGCAAAGGCTATCCATTAGTCAATGCTTTGAAGGAAAGAATGCCTCTGTAATGGAGTCATAAAAGCAAAACAAGGTGTATAACTGAAGGGTTTTAAACTGAGGCTCAGGCTGAGGGTCATTTCAGCTACCGTCTCCCTCTTATCATTACATTCTGAATGGAGACTTCATAAAAATAAGAACAATATCCTCATTTTCCATTCAAACTTGAAACAAACAAACAAATAAACCTGCAAATTAAAGTAAAACATCATCAGGAGGGCCTCTCCTGCAAACCTCTTATGCTGGACATTCCCCATCCATGCTGAGTCAGCAATATAAAAAAACATACTTAAGGAGGCAGGTTTAGAAAAAGAAAAAACACATTTTCTGTGCTTCACAGCATGTATTTTGGTGTCTTAAGATACTGAAAACTAAAAAAAAAAGAACTCTAAAGAATACAAACCTGTCCCTTTGTATGAGGCTACCAGAATTTGAAAGAGTCGCATTTTTTTTCATCTCCATCCCACTTCAAATTCAAAACATGTTGCATTCGATGTACTTTGTGAGTGAGAAGTCAAAACTCTTCTGCTCTTGCTTTTCGCTTTGCTATTAGTGGTAAATTCTCATCACCATCTATTCAGTTCTCTAAACTCCAGAAAAAAATCCACTGGTATGTCTAATGTTGTCTAATATCCCATCTCAAACCCTTCTGTGTGGGAGAAGGGTGGAGCGGAGTAGAGAATAGAGGTGTTCAAATTCACGGTGGAAAAGGGAGCTGTTGTCATTTTTTTCTCTGTTATTTTCATCAAAGCGACATTTCATTAAGACTTCAGGAAATTGTGTCAGCATGTGTAAAAAAAGCATAATGTCTCCTTTAAGAATACTGCAACAGCACGCTGTACAATAAGGTGTTGATGAAGTAAAACAGAATGCAAATGGCTTTGTTTTCCCAATGTATTCGGAAGGAAGATAAACCATGTGACAAATCCATTCCTTCCACTGAGGCAGTTTTGATGGCAGTTAAAAAAAACCCCTCTGTCTACAGATTTACACCTCATTGTATGCTGAATGCTCCCTGGACTGTTAACAGAGATCCTTTTCATTTGCATGAAGACTGTATTGGAGAGGTTTCATAGGCAAATGTCTGCCCTGTTCTGCATCGTGCTCCTGGCAGTCTGTCCTTGATACAACATGAAGCACGATTTAGATCCCTGCAGGTGGGTACGGCAACGAGACGAATGCTTCCATGGCAAGTTTTTGCCTAATCGGTACAAAAATGTGGCACAAAATAGGGCTAATAACATCAAGGAGCATTTTAGCCCAGTCAAATCTAATTTGTAAAACTTCGCAAGCAGTTTACATTTATTGTGCTTTATTTGATTGAACGAATATAGTTGATTTGACTGCTGCTTAATTCAATTATCCCAAATATGATAATAAGGCTAGACTGCTGAAAGGTGAGAATGTGGTTATGGGTCGCCTGTGGGAGGGAGAACATCTGCAAGGCTCTGTGCTGAACGCTTTGTGTGAGAGTAATAAAGGGTGCGAGAGATAACGCCGTGGGGAGGATAGTGTGTGGAGAGAGCAGTGTGTCGGTGGATGTGGGGCGTGAATGAAAGAGTAGATATGTCTTCATAATATAGTGTTGAAAATCCTCTCAGTGTCGTCTATTCCATCCTTTTTTTTATCAGGTGACTGGGGACCTTCTCAGTCTTTCCGTCTTCCTGCCTGCTGCTCATTTTCTGACATCTACCGGGTGGTGGGGCCGATAAGTAAGATGCTGACGAGGTGATTTTTGGAATATTCATGTGGATCATTCGATCACTCCTTTTGAGTGAGAGAGAGATTTGTGGGAACCCCTGGAATGCTAATGTTTTACTTTTACACAGCACGACAAAAGAGTCAGAGACATAAATCTGGGCCAAACATAAGACAGGTGGATTGTCTGGGCTATCATTTCCCACTAAGTCTAACTGTAGTGTCCTGGTGTAACCATCCATTTGTGTTTTACTACAATCCACTTTTAGCTTATCATATGCGGTTTTTTTAAAGGGTTCTGGGTGCTTGAAGCAGAGTTGTCGGATTGTGAAATGGGATCAGGAGCATAAAATCTCCGTGCGAGACTTATAAAATGTATAAACACGTTTGCCTTTGTCCCTTTGATCAGGCGACATCAAGTAGCTTACAGAATACAAATCTGCATCTGAGGCAAGGGGTGAACTGACGCAAAGGTCTGGTTCTACTCATCTAACTCACTTCATTCCTTTGCTCTGTGAAAAGTTAACTTTTTAATTCATTTAACTGGATTACAATGCTGCAGTTAGTCTCTGTGTCTATATTTGAGATTTCTATCTTTGGATTGAGGGTTGTAAATGTTTTTTTGTACTTCCTGTAAATTTAATTACCGTTGCTTTACACTGCTTTATGCTCTGTAAAGGGAAATTTAGCTTTACTACACATTGTAAAGCAAAACCAATTAAGTTAGCCTGTAATTAAATAGGTTACAGACATTTGAACTGTCATAACAAGGTTTCAGACTTTAATAAACTTGTGGCATCCATAGATGGTTCACAGTCATTGTTAGGAAAGGCCAGGTGAATCAAAACTCAAAGCTATATTCATAATATTCCTGCTTATTCAAACGTATTCTGCCTCAACAATTAGAAACTTCTAAATTGCTGCCCAAGTCTTTTTCTAGGAACCGATAAAAAACCCTAAAAGCTCATTTCTGCTTAATAATATTGCACATTTAGGTGTCTTTTTCCATGAAAACAATCATTTGAGGCCTTCAAACTGCTTAACTGAACCCTTCCTTCATTTACTATCATTGGACATTTGACCATGAAACTTAATCCTGCTAATCAGGTCTATTTTGGAAACAAATCCTGTATATTGATGAATTTAAAACAGCTTTTTTTGCTTCAATGCCAGTGAATAAGAGGCGGGGGAGGCCCTTGACAGGCCTCAAGTCCATCAGAATAAAATATGCACCATTTAACAACAACCATTTTATCCAACTTCTCTCTTT
Source organism: Odontesthes bonariensis (assembly GCF_027942865.1). Lineage (NCBI taxonomy): Eukaryota > Metazoa > Chordata > Actinopteri > Atheriniformes > Atherinopsidae > Odontesthes > Odontesthes bonariensis. Next base: position 4,926,317 of record NC_134523.1, on the reverse strand, counting down.
TGTAACAAGCTTCCACTTCATTTTCTTACATCATCATGGTGATGGTGTCACAACAATGAGAGTACAATAAAACATTTGGCTGCATTTTCATAGCATTTCTTCAGACATGAATGAACTCTTATTAGAGTCTGTGGTTGGAACAGGTGGAGTTTTTCAGATTCAAGCTTTGGAACATGGTTCTGCAACTTTTTTTCTTTGGTGCTTTGCTACACACGTCTAAATGTTTTGGTTCTGACTGCCTCTTGGCAGCAGTCTAAAAAATATAGGGCACAATCTTAGCTGTGGGCTGCTCTTGTTTGTGTTGGCACTGTTGTTGGTATTTTAGCTTTGCTCTGCGGTGAAAAAGGGCAGAAGTCAAAGGGGACAAAGATCTGCTTTGTGATGTAGAGAAACTAAATGCCAAATAATAAAGATTGACCAGCAGAGCTGTTGCATAAGCTTTTCACATATTTTCACAGCATAAAAACAAGCAATTTAAAGAGAATAAAAAAATAGAATAAAAATTAAAAGACACAGTTAAAAGCAATCAAAGAAAAGGGGAAAAAGATAAAAATAAAACAATTAAGAGAATTTATAGTATTATGCTTTAAAATTATTTAAAGGAACTCAACCATAAGCACACCGAAAGAGAAATGTTTTTAACCTGGATTTAAAAGTGCTTACAGTTGAGGCTGATTTCAGTTCTGCTGGTAGTTTGTTCCAGTTGTGTGCAGCATAAGAGCTAAAAGCTGCTTCACCGTGTCTAGTTTGAACTCTGGGCTCCACTATCTGACCTGAGTCAGCAGATCTCAGAGCTCTACTGGGTTTATACTCTGCTAGCATGTCATTCATGTATTCTGGACCTAAACCATTCTGTGAGGCTTAGTGTGACCACGTTCTGTATCCACATACCAGCATCAATGCAGCTGACAGCTACAGCAGTGACAATGTATTTCACAATGACATTGACAAACGCCTCAACTGTGAACTTAATGAGTAAGTCACATCAATGCCAACACCTAAAACACACTCCGTATTCTTACTGAGCCTGAAATTGATCATCCCCTTCATTATGTATATCATTATCACTGTGTACTTTCTGGATGCTGGATGGCTCATCAGCTGAGGCAAATATATATTTCATATAAAAATGCTCAGCAACATCTGAACATGGGTTAAAGTGGCAGTATTTTATTCCAATCTGACGGCAAGAAACAAAGATGGGGACTCGAGTCACAGTGACTTGACCTTGAGTTGACTTGAGACGCTGTTTTGATGACTTGTGACTTGTCTTGACAAAAAATAAAAGACTTGAGACTTGACTCGGACTTGGAAGTTAAAGACTCTGCACTTGACTTGACTTGAGGCCGGCTTGAGAATGGCTTCATGATTGGATCACTACCCTGTCAATCAGTCATGCCCTCTCTACATACCTTAAGTGTTTATTATCTCATATCAGATATGCATCAACATGTCAGCGGGACCGAGAGTCGTTGTCTTCGGCTTTCGTAATTACCATTGTGACGGTAAAAGACGAACAGCACAGTGCGGCATCAACATCTCGGACAGCCAGACGACAACTTCGAACTTTGTTTGTCATTTGAAGATCCATTCTGACCAGTAAGTGCTTGTCAAATTAGCTAATATTAACCTGTTAGCCTAGTTGGTAGTTAGCTAACATTAGCTTGATATGATACGGGTGGAGATGGGGGAGTTACTTATATCTTGTCTTTTCACTTTATTAAGATCAGATTCTGCAGGTAAAATTGCAATAATAAGGTGACTTGACTTGACTTGACCAAGAAAAAATGACTTGGGACTTACTTGAGACTTGAAAGCTAAAGGCTGATTTATATCTCTTTTAACTGCGCTTGCGTCTTGTGTTAATGGCTCGAGACGTTTATGCTTCATTTTGCTTTGTCGGCGGTTGCGTGTGCTGCGTGGCGATTCACCGCCAGGACAGTAGGTGGAGCAGCGGGTTTTTCCAATGACAAGCCTACTACGATGAAAGGAAATTCACCGCCAGGACCTCTTCGGCAAGTCTCTCTTCGAGTGGATTCATGCTTCTTCTTCTTCTTCTTCTTCTTCTTCTTCGCTTTCTACCTTGGCGTTTGAAAACAGCGGTCTTTTATTAGGGGATGAAACCGGAAGATGAACACGCCGCTGGATGTTATGTAGATAGTGGCTTGCGCTCGTGTCTTGCGTGAAGTTTAGAAAATTGAGGTGACACACGCAAGCACGTAAGGGGGGGCTTGCAACCGCGCAAGGGCTTGCGTTGCGTCTTGCGTCACCGACCATAAATCAGGCTTAAGACTTGAGACTTACTTGAGACTTGCACATGTGTGACTTGGTCCCATTTCTGGCAAGGAATGAAAGAGAGATGGACACAGAGTTTTGCATCAGAGAACACTTTGGGATGCCAGCAGAGGAGATGAAGCAAAGAGATCAGTATGGCACAATTATTGTACGCACACTGCAATGATGAACACGTGGCCTGGGAGGACTTCCTCTTGACCCTAAACAAGACAAGACAATTTTAGCCCAATCGAACAGGCTCAATAAGCACTATTAACTCAAAGAGCTTGTATTCACCTGTGGTGCAGCTAGCCATTGGTTTTAGAGGACATCTCTTTATCTTTAAGCCTTCTAATGCACACAGCAGTAAAGCACTTTAAAGATCTGGACTCAATCAATGAAGATTCCACCACGTCTATTCCTCTTCTGTTTACAATACAGAGCACTTTGAGCTCTTTCAGATCAACACCAAAATTTGCTGCCACTCATAATCCTTGAAATGGCCGTCATGCTTCCTCTGCAGAAAAAGAAAGATATAAAAACAGAGCAAATTAGCCAGCTTCGACTCTGGCTGGGATTCTTGTAATTTAATCTGTTTGATGTTTGCTTTCAAGCAAGAGTCCCACTACAACTGAGGAGGGAAGGAGTGACCATAAAGGTGATGTGTAGGCCTCTAGATGTGCTGGAGCACCTAACTACCCCACAACAGGGCTTTCGCAGCCTCCTTGCGGCGGCAATAAATTCAGCCTGTGATTGGAGAAAGGAGGTAATGAGGGGCTTGGTGCGCTCTATGGCCACACACGCAATGACAGACATCAGAGCGCACACACTTTTCTCCGTAAATAACACCACCACTGACCCTGACAGCAGTCTGATCATCTCGGTCTGCCACAATCACCTTCCCTCAGTAAATCTATCTAATTAACTCTGCAGCTGAAGCCGAATAGTGTCTCCTCCAGTCAGTCACTGGTGGCTGCAGCTTAATAGCTTCTGACAGGACGCAAAATCTCGTGGATAGAATTAAAAATCTTTTCACTTGGCATGCTAGTTTTTCTATTTAGTATTAATTGTCACCATCAAAAGTGGGGGACAAGTAGAATTGATGTTCGCAGAATAGATTTTAGCTCAAGGCAGACAAATGGCTTTTAAGTTAACTTCAAAAAGAAAAGAATTTTCTTTGACAGCATGTCACTTAACTGGATATTTTTCCTGTACTGTTCATAATACTATGCCGCCTCTGCTTGTTTTTCAAGCTGTCTATTATAGATGTAACATTGAGTGGAAAATGGGAAAAACACCAAGGAGTAATGATAAGTGGATTAGAAAATTGCCTGGTTCTTTACGCTTCGACTCCAACCACAACAAACTCAACCTGTGCTGACCTTTCGTGTGTAGCCTCTGAGTAATTGAATGAGAACCTGGATAAAGTTAATTGGCTGTTTTCTTATACTCTGAGAGCTGCTGATAATTAATCAGAGGGAACAAAAGCCACTACATCACCACCTAATTATGCGTGAGCACTTGGCAGGCTCAACACACAGAATCCTCATCAGTGTGTTTTTTTTTTTCTTTTATCTGCGGCATGTCTGTGTGTGTGTGTGTGTGTGTGTATCATGCAAGCATTTGCTACCTGCTGTTCTGCTGCATTGCTTTCATAACAATGGGATTTGATTACAGCAAGCGAGCATTCTTCTGACATATTGAAGATTTTTGGAGACATTTCCAAAAAATCTGATCACCTAAAAATAATGGAATGCAGGGAAATGAGTGAACTGGTTTAAAAAACTCAACATCTAATCTAAAAAAGACGTAGAAGAGTTGAAGGACAAGATTAGAAGATCTGATTTTGTTCATATTTTTTCATATATTTGCTTGATAACCCTATCAAGCAAATATATCACTGCCTGCTGCGTAAACTGTGCAGACCGAGCAGTAAACACTGTAACAGGTGCGGCTATCGCTAGGTGGCTGAATGCAATGATATGAAAGGAGGCAAAAATAGCGCCAAGCGATTGTGAGGTCTGACTTTTTCTGGCTAACGATTTTGTGGTGCAAATGTATTACTCTTTTGAACGCATATTGTTTTGAGAAGCAAAACGCTTTATTTTTTAAACCCCAGCCAACTAGCCGGACTACCTTCATCAACACAAAAACGAGGCTGGAACTCAGCTCACAGGACGCAGCAGGGGGTAAGAAGATGTTCATAAATGATATTGCTAATATGGGATGTCATACAGCTTCATGTCAAAAGAGGCGAACTATCCCTTTAAATGAGGGTTTCATCGGTTCAGCAAGTTTTTGACAAATTCAAGTTTAGCACTGCAGAAGGCGAATTATAGGGTCAATACACTGAAATTAATACAATTCCAATTGGTTAAAATTTCATAAAAGAACCTCCAATATTAAGTCACAGTATATATCTCATTATTTCCTCATTCTGTTCGTGGAGGCTGGATATACGAAAACTTCATGGGATACAATATAGTAGTTGGGGAGACGTTTGAATGACACAAACCAGTAATAAAGAATCTCAATTCAAACTAGAGTGGTTTCTCTGTTTTTTACTGTACACAGTTTGTTTATTGTGAACAGAATAATGCTGGGAATGGTCCAGGTACGATCTAAATTATTGAAGCTTCTTGAATGCACAACATAAAGTGCCCCAAGATCAGTTATCTTGGGTTTTGGTGCTTGATGAATGAAACGGAATTGAAAAATGAAAATATAATTAATATTTAATCATTACTCAAGGTAAAGCTAAAGAAAGATTTGAACTCAAATGAGTTAACTGAAACAAATATAACCATGCAATTCAAGATGATCAAATGTTGGTCATTGAATGTTGGCTTTTTGCCGGTGCATCCCAAGGTTCACATGTAGACTACAAGCTCTTTTAAATGCTCCTGGTATTTTCCAACGAAACAAGCTTCCTGCAAAAATAGAGAACCCAGATGCAACACATTTGGTTTTGAAAAACTGATCAAGCTCTTGTAAAACCAACTACCTGCAAGATGAAAAGATTTTGTGCTCGTCTAAATTCAAATGACTCATCGGAAGATCAAAACGTTTGCTTTCATGTTCCTGCATCTTGTTTGGGGAAAAAAAGAAGTCACGTCAGTCTACTTGGTCTAAAGTTTGCAATAAGTTGGTGCCAGCATTATTAAAGATAGCAAGGATGAATTCATTATTTCAGTTCAATCAGACTCAGAAGATGAGAACAGTCTTTTAGAAAATCTTCGGTGTGATAAATAAACGCATTCTTTTTCATTAGAAATTGTCCGCGTCATCTTTGCACCAGTTTCTTCTGTAATCAATTAATTAATCATTTTACCATCAGAGAGTTCAGTTCAGTGTTCTGATGTTTTCACCAGATAATATCTAATTAATTAGACAGATCTTTTCAGTCACCCAGATGATGGCAGACAAAGTCATCTTACAAGTAGAAAACATTTTCCAGACTCCATCTGTTCCCTCTCTTTCCATCTTTTTCTGCACAGCCATTCCGTGCCTGTGGCTTCAGCCTTTTATTAAGGGATGTAATATTCACCATACCATGGGACCAGTATTCCGAAGGGATTCTGTCTTTCTCTGTTCCTCTTCCCTGTCTCCAGATCCCCTATTTTTTCTCCACACATTCACATACCCCCACACACGAACCGCATGGCAGGAGTTCCATCTTAAAGAAATGAGTGGAGCTGGGGAGCAATTAAATTCAGCTGGAGACATTTTAATGTGAATTCCCTGCAAATGCAGCGCTGCTTCCCTCTGGAGAAATCTCAAAGTCAAATATAGGATCTTTGATCATTTACAGCCATATGGCACGGTGAAGTGTGGACCAATAAGGTGTGTGTGAACACGCATCTGCAAGGTCAAATGATGCAAAATGAATTCAAATAGCGTTACATCCCTGGGTACAATTTCATCCAAAAAAAAAGGGAAGAAAAAAAAAAGGCACAAAGGAGGTTTTTCCTCCAAGGTTGTTTCCTGAAATATGTGCAAAAAGAATGTGGTTCGAAATAAGAATCATTATTACACTAAAGTCATTACATTAAAGTCAACTCATATTAACCTTGGAGGTGAAGAAGTGAGTGAGCAGTGAAGTTAAGTGTGACCACACAAATGGAATGCAATTAAAGTTTTTTTTTCCTTTTGTCTTTTCTGGAATGTGGTTGTGTGAAGCGCTTGAACCTCCAATAGAAAGCAGTCAGAAAACTGATTCTCCTGATTGTCCAAACTGTTCTCAGGGACTAGTTGTTGGCAGGGAGCCAACTCAAGGGTGCCAAATAAAGAGCTAAATTCCCCATCTAAAATAACCTGAAACTTCAAACACATCCCAGTACTTCAAGTGAACGCGATATATAAAACATGTTACCCTGCTCCGCTTTAGTTTATCACTTTTTTCTCAACATCCACTCTGCATCACTGCATGCACTGCTGCAATGTGTTGTACCCTGCCATCGATCAGCTGTGTCTCTCAGGATTTGAGTCTGGCTTTTTAGATAGCTTACTGCTGGAAATGACTTTTGCCGCATTATAAAAAATGGTATGTGTGATTGTGATTCACCAGGCTGTTACAATAGAGCAAGATCCTGGTTAGAATGCAGATATAATTTTATTATATCTGTTATATCAGTTCAATGTCAACACTCCACTGGATGCACTGAGACAACTCTGCATTTGCAGAGCTCCTATTTTTGGAGGAGTATTAAATCAAACCAAGTGTTAATAAAAAAAAGTTTGGCACTATTTGAGGAGTACTGCTGTACTACTACATTGTAAGATATAAAAACCTTCGACTTTATTACACAATTTTTTTTTATTTTGGTCTCAGTTTGATTGATAAGTAGCATTCTGAATATCACAGCTTATCTGTGCAGTATGACAACTATTTTTAAGATTAGTTCAATGAATTATGTAGATTTTGTTTTTCCATTTATAAATACATCAGGTTAGTCTCGTATTTGACTTAAATTAACTCGCAACTATCATCCATCCAAATTTTATTTATCTCTGCTTTATCCAATTCAGGCACATTTAGATATTTTCTTATCTCCTCTGACAAAAGCTATCATTGTCGTTGTTTTCATAATCACTCATTTTGGCTGTTTAGTTGTTCTGTGCTTAGCCTTTTTTTTTTAGCTTTTCAGTTACAGAGTAACAGAGTCAACAACTGTTTGATGCTAAATTGGCGCAGTGTAAAATGATTTATATGAAGCGTTCGCTTCAGCCACTATGAAGCTTTGTTGTAGCGTTAAAAAGACGCTGACTACTTACTTATAAGTATTTGGCATGATAGTATTTAAAAAAGCCCAGAAAAATTCCTTTCCAAAAGAAGAAAAATATGTAGCAGAGGCAAGGGCATCACTTGGTGTTGAAATGTGGTGGTGACAGCTCAAATGGAAAAAAAAATAAAAAAAACTTCCACTGTATGATTTTAGGTATTGTATGTTGATGGCTCAACATAAAGCTAGAACCAATAGATCAACCATAAATAAAAACAAGCAGAAATACTCATCATGGCTTTCACAGCATGTTTACTACTCAGTTTCAAAGCATTGCGAGACTGCGGGGATGAAATCCAACATGGCTCACAGCAGATGACTAGAACCTGCCCTCGCAGGGCAATATCGGTGACTCACTTCACTCAGAGGTAGCTTTGTTCTAGAAGTTGCTATATTAGCTCCGAGTCACTTTTATTTATTTTTTTGAAAAGTCACTAATGGGGACAAAAAAAAGTTCTATAACCTGTATTAAAAACAAGCTGCTTCACAGGGAGTCATTGTAACTGACCACTTAGTGTGTTAGACCTTTTATTTTGAAATGACGTAGGACGCACACATGCGCAGTGGAGGGCGCCAACATGGCGGCCCCCTAGAAATAAATATTGGCGTTTTCTTCACGCAGCTGAGCTCAATGCACACAGGGATCAGCGCGCGCACACACTTTGTGGCGTTGATATCCCACAATGGATTACTGATGACAGCTTATCGTATGGATTTCTATGGACTGTTAGTTTTGCACCCTTGGAAAGTGGAGCGAGGTATGCTTTGTTTTCATACTTTTATTGATGTTGTAAAATGCTGAATGTGGATAGCGTTATGAGGAAGGTGTAGGTGTGTCAATTTGTGACTTTTATCGGACTATTGCGTGTAACTTGTTGGATGCCTGATGTGAGTGTGATGAATTATGTTTTGTATACGGACTTAAGATTTTAGGATAGTTATTGTGTGTTTTTGAGAACCATATTGTTTGTGTGTGTTAAATTTTAGTTTCACGGTGCTGAAGGAGCTATAATAAAGAGATAGAATGCACCCGTTTCGAGACTCCAACCGCGTTTCATTCCGAGGGCTGCTACAGTGAAACTCGACACTACAGTGGGCTCGAGTCAACCACCGCGCTCCGCCAGGACCATTCACCGAGACCGGGACGTGTGAATCTCCATCCACGGTCTACAGATAAGTCCACGACCAGAGACATTTGTCAGATTCCGTGCTAGGCTTAGGACTATATAAGTGAAATACAGTAACGTTTTGAAAGCTGGACATTGAAAACTTCTGAAAGGAAAATATTCGTTGGAGTTGTGTGCTTACCAGTTTTGTTGGGTAATTCTCGAAATATGAGAAACGTTTAATTTTTAAAGAATCAGGAAAATGTGTGAATGCATGATTGTATTTTTGTGGGTTTAAAGAAAAAATGCATCAGCAAGTTATTAAGTGAAGGCTTTGTGTCTGCTATTGTGATTGATTATGTGCTTGTTTGGGGCACCTATGAATACAAATTATTTTAAATTAATGTCCACGAAGGTTAAAACTGACTGAAATCAGAGTTGAGCACATACCTATAATACTTACCTGCTAAATTCACACTCACACTCGCACTCACATTCACACTCAGTCGACCAATATGTCAATTAAAGAAGCAGAGACGTTGGAGGTCCCTAGAGAATTAGATAAAACATGTTTGCCTCGACCCAGCTCCCGGGAGCAGAAGTCAACAGAGAAAGGACAAGTGACACATGAAGAGGCCACAAAGAAAAAGGAGAAAACATCCATCGCTACAACTAAGGAAACAGAGACGTTGGAAATCCCTAAGGAAGCAGAAAAAACATGTTTGCCTCGGTCTAGTTCTCGGGAGCTGAAGTTAACACAGAAAGGACAAGCCTTACGTGAAGAAACCGCAAAGAAAAATGAGAAAGCATTCAATGCTGCTTATGAAGTGTGGCGAAAGACTGCTAAGGACATAAGAACACAGTTAAAGTCGTGGTGCTCGTATGAAGAACTGGAGTCACACACAGCCAACATTGGATTCGTATATAAGGTAGTTGCTGAACGTTATCAGGCTATGCAGAGAAACCAGAATACACCTCCGGTTATTGTAAAACGAATGGACGCATGTGGATCTATAACATCAGACATCCGAGAACTTAGCACGAAACGACTTGAGAGCATACATGTTTTTAATGACGTTCTTGAAAAGGAAAGAGTGAGACAGATATTAAGTAAACAGGATTGGGGATCAGTTTTTGGTGAAACAAACACGGAAACTGTGGTCTCTGAATTGTCTAAGGAGTTGGATATGAACTCTATCGCCTGTTCAGTGTTGTCTAGCAAACGTGCCGAGGCTGAAGCAGAGCTTGCTGTCAAATCCGAGCAGGCAAATGCCATGCAAGAGGTCCATGCTCAACAGACAAAGCTTGAGGAACTGGAGCAGGAGTGGAAAGCTAAGGAGGCTGAAATGAAATTAAAAATAAATAAAGAAAAAATCAAGCTTCAACAGCTACGGGCTGACGGTGATGTGAAGGTAGCAGCAGCACGTGTGAAAGCCTATAATGATTGTGAGAGCCAAATTCGAGGTAGTGAACAACTTCACATCTCAGAGGACTACCAAAAACTTTCAAAACCTCCTTTGAATGTACAAGCCACATCATTCCAGCCACATTATGCACCACAAAGAACATTAGCAAATCAGGCAGAGGTCAATTTAGCACGAGAAATTGCCAGCTCATTTACTCTAAGTCGTCTACCTATACCGGAACCTGCAGTATTCACCGGTGACCCCCTGAAGTTTATTGATTGGCAATTATCCTTCCACGCCCTAATCGATCAGAGGCCACTTCCTGTCGCGGAGAAAATGCTCTATTTGAAGAGTTACCTTGCAGGAGAAGCACGTAAGGCTGTGGAAGGATTCTTTTATCGAAACGCAGAGGACGCCTATCAGGGCGCTTGGGCAGTGCTTCAAGATCGTTATGGAAGTCCATTTATTGTTCAAAAGGCTTTCAGAGACAAGCTCGTAAGGTGGCCAAAGATTGCCGCAAATGACCCAATGTCACTTAGAGAATTTGCTGATTATCTCAAGGGATGTGCTGAGGCTATGCCACATGTAAAGGGTTTAAGCATTCTTGATGACTGTGAGGAGAACCACAGACTTCTTAAAAAACTTCCTGATTGGCTAGTTCGCAGGTGGAGTCGCACGGTTGTAGAAGAACTGGACAAGGATGGAAATTATCCAAGCTTTGCACGCTTTGCGGATTTCATGGCAAAGGAAGCACGAATAGCATGTAACCCCATTGTGTCACCATTCTTGTTGAACACTAAAACAACGGATGAGAGGATGCCGCAGCGAGCCAAATCCCTAAACACAGTCACTCAAGCAAAGGACTCCTCCATGGAGATAGAACCGTCAAACCCATGGCCACCATGTCTATGTTGCCAGGATGCAGCTCACGGTATTGCTAGATGTCCAACCTTTACTACAAAATCCATGGATGATAAAAGAGCATTCATTTACGAACACCAACTCTGTTTTGGCTGCTTAAGAAAGGGACACATTACTAAAAACTGTAAAAGGCGCCATATTTGCAGCACGTGCGGCCGACGTCACCCTACATGTCTGCACTTAGACAGGCAAGTAACCCCAAATGAAACCATGCCAACTGACCCTGGGGCCATAGGGGAGCATACAACGGAGGAAACTCATATTGTCAATTCACATGCCCTAACGCGGCACGTTTCAGCTACTTCCAGCATTGTCCCAGTTCTTGTATCAACAACAGCAGTATCAGGAAAGGAAATTCTCACTTATGCCTTGCTTGACACACAGAGTGACTCCTCCTTTATTTTAGAGGATTTGGCCACTGAACTCGGTGCGAATGGACTTCCAGTACAACTTAAGTTGAGCACCATGACTGCTGCTAATACACTAATAGCAAGTAAGGCTGTTAGCAGTCTACAGGTTCGAGGATTAAACTCTGAGGTGTATGTTAAGGTGGGACAAGCTTACACTCGGGACTTCATTCCAGTCGATAAGTCACATATTCCTACAATCAGTACCGCACTCCAGTGGCCACATTTGAAACACCTGAAGAGCAAGATGTCACCCCTGCAAGACTGCGAAGTGGGATTGCTTATTGGGTATGATTGCCCGTCAGCACTAGCCCCACTGGATGTCATTGCAGGCAATGAACATGAGCCCTTTGCTCAAAGAACTGTATTAGGTTGGAGCATCATTGGATCAGTGAATCCTCATTTGGACAGGCAGGGAAATCAAAGTCATGTTCATCGAATATCAGTGAAGGAAATCCCAGTGCCATCGGCTCCAGACGTGTTAAGGGTGTTAGAATCTGACTTTAATGAAAAAACATATGAGGACAAATTTGTGTCCCAGGATGATGTGCAGTTTATCCAGTTTCTTAGTGCCAATATTAAGCAAAAAGATAATGGACATTATGAAATGCCACTTCCCTTTAAGGGCGCTGAGGCTCCAGGTCTACCAAACAATAAAAGGTTGGCCACCATTAGACTGCAACACCTAAAGAAAAGGTTGAAGGCAAACAAGCAATATTACGACCAGTACACAGCCTTTATGAGAGATATGATGGAAAGAGGTGATGCAGAACTGGCTCCTATAGCTGCTGGAAAGGAGACAGTGTGGTACATCCCACATCATGGAGTGTACCACCCTAAGAAACCAGATAAACTTAGGATTGTGTTTGATTGCTCTGCCAAGTTTAATGGGATCTCATTGAATGACACATTACTAACAGGCCCTGATTTGATCAATAACTTGGTGGGAGTACTACTGCGCTTTAGGAAGGAGGCTGTTGCTGTGATATGCGACATTGAGAAAATGTTTCATCAGTTCTCTGTCATGCCTGAATGCCGTAATTACTTGAAGTTCCTCTGGTGGGAGGGAGGCCAGTTGGATGCAGAGCCTCAGGAATACAGAATGACTGTTCACCTCTTTGGCGCTGCCTCCTCTCCCGGGTGTGCCAATTATGGACTCCGGCACCTAGCACAGCAACACAAGACCGAGCATCCTCTAGCATCAGCCTTCATAGAGAACAATTTCTACGTGGATGATGGGCTGATTAGTGTTCCAACAGAGGAGGAGGCTAGAGAGCTAATTGTGGAGGCACAACAACTTTGCAAGAGTATAGGTCTCCGCCTGCATAAGTTCAATTCAAATCGAAGAAATGTACTTACCTGTATAGCGGCATCAGAAAGGGCAGATACTACTGGTTCCCTCACTTTCAATCCAGGCACTTTACCAGAAGGACACATACTAGGGATTCAGTGGTCCATGGAAACAGACACTTTCACCTTTAATAACGATGCCAAAGACTACCCTTCAACTCGCCGTGGTATCCTGTCAGCTGTTGCCTCTCTCTACGACCCACTTGGGTTCGTGGCTCCATTTAGCTTGAAGGGAAAATGTATCCTGCAGGAACTGTGTAATCGAGGTGCTGGGTGGGATGATCCCATTCCTGCAAGTCTACAACCACGGTGGGAGGAATGGAAGAACGGACTCAGGAAATTAAGGCAGATTGTCATACCTCGATGTAATGCCTCAAGCAACCTCAGTAAAATTGTCAAAATTGAGTTACACCACTTTGCGGATGCCAGCAGTGCAGGGTATGGCGCGTGCTCCTACTTAAGATACAGAGACGACAAGGGAGAGATCCATTGTAGCCTCGTGGTGGCAAAGGCAAGAGTCGCCCCACTGAAAATCTTGAGCATTCCGAGGTTGGAACTGTCAGCCGCTGTTACCGCAGCCAGAATCAGTGTCATGTTAAGGTCTGAATTGCAATTGAAGATTGATGAAGAATTCTTTTGGACTGACTCCCAGGTGGTGTTGGCATACATCTCAAACGAAGCACGTCGGTTTCATGTGTTCGTGGCCAACCGTGTGCAACTGATAAGAAGTAGTACAGATACCAAGCAATGGCACTACATTGACACGGCACAAAATCCGGCTGACCTTGCCTCAAGAGGCGCTGACATAGAAGAAATGACAACATCTAACTGGCTATGTGGACCCAAATATCTGTGGGAAAAGGATGTGCTCTTACCCTCTAAACTCTCAACTGACTTACTCGTCGGAGACCCAGAAGTCAAAGCAGTCCAGGTGTTTGCTACTGAAATCAGTAAAACGAGTGATATCTTGAGTCGTTTGGAACGGTTTTCTTCCTGGACAAAGCTCATCAAGGTGATTGCAAGAATCAAGAGGCTGGGATCTAAGGAAACTCCATCTCATGGTAACTGTGTGTCTGTTGAAGAGCGCAAGAGAGCTGCAGAGATCATGATTGAAATGACTCAACAACAAGCTTTCGCACAGGAGATAAAGACCCTCCAAGGAAGTTGTAATAAAGTGTGTGTCCCAAGCTCAGGTCCTCTGTTTTGCCTGGATCCCTTTTTGGATGCAGGACTACTTCGTGTTGGTGGGAGATTGAAAGAATCAGATCTGAGCCAAGAGTTAAAGCACCCCATTATTCTCCCAAAGGATAGCCACATCACTGAGTTGATAATAGCTCATTATCACACCCAGATTCACCATCAGGGGCGTAATCAGACATTGATGGAGCTACGAAGTAATGGTTTTTGGGTCCAAGGTGGAAGTAAGACCGTATCCAACCTTATTCACAGATGTGTAAAATGCAGAAGGCTTAGACGACCTGTAGAGGAACAAAGGATGGCTGATCTCCCCAAAGAGCGCTGCCAAGCCTCTGCCCCCTTCACATTCTGTGGTATGGACTGTTTTGGCCCATTTGTCGTTAAAAAGGGTCGGAAGGAGCATAAGCGCTATGGACTCATTTTCACCTGCTTGTATTCACGTGCAGTCCACCTTGAAATGCTGGAAGACATGTCTACTGATTGCCTTATCAATGCATTAAGATGCTTTATAAGTCTGAGGGGAGCAGTCAGTCAGTTATACTGTGACCAAGGCACAAATTTTGTTGGAGCCAAAAATGAGCTTAAAGAAGCCCTTAAGCAATGTGACACAAGGACACTAGAAGCTTTCTTGGCTGACAAGCAATGCAAATTCGTGTTTAATGCTCCTTCTGCTAGTCATGCAGGGGGTGTTTGGGAACGTCAAGTCCGGACAGTCCGTAATGTGCTGGATGCCACTGTTGCTCAATGTTCAGGGAGATTAGATGACTCATCCCTCAGAACGCTGTTCTACGAGGCAATGGCCATTGTAAACAGCCGGCCTTTAAGCATTGATGGAATCAACGACCCTCATTCATTAGAGCCTTTGACTCCAAATCACCTTGTCTTAATGAAGTCTAAAGTTGCCTTACCACCACCTGGAAAGTTTGTGAGGGAGGACTTGTATGCTGCAAAAAGGTGGCGTAGAGTACAATATCTTGTTGAGCAGTTCTGGAGCAGGTGGAGAAGAGAATATCTCCAGAACATTTGCTTAAGACAGAAGTGGCACGTACCCCGGAGGAATCTACAAATAAACGACGTGGTCATCATTAAGGAGGACATGCTCCCTAGGAATGAGTGGCGTCTCGGACGTGTGATTGGCGTCACAGAAGGAGCTGACGGACTGGTTCGTCGTGTCAAGGTACAAGTAGGAGATCAGAATCTCCAGGAACGGAAAGGAAGTTACACGTTCAAAACATCAGTCGTAGAACGACCTATCCAAAAATTAGTCTTGCTACTTGAAGCTCAATAACTCTATACCCCCCCCCCCCCCTTCCTTGCACTATATGAACATTTCCACACATACCATTTCCACTTGACATGTTAATGAGCGTATTTGGGGTTTTTATATAATAAAATATATATTTTTTTTTTAATTTTTTTGTGTACTTTGTCCGTAAATGAGAAAAAGGGAAAATCATTGTTGATTCATTCTTGTTGTAATTCATCATAACATGATTTGGTGGGAGTGTAACTGACCACTTAGTGTGTTAGACCTTTTATTTTGAAATGACGTAGGACGCACACATGCGCAGTGGAGGGCGCCAACATGGCGGCCCCCTAGAAATAAATATTGGCGTTTTCTTCACGCAGCTGAGCTCAATGCACACAGGGATCAGCGCGCGCACACACTTTGTGGCGTTGATATCCCACAATGGATTACTGATGACAGCTTATCGTATGGATTTCTATGGACTGTTAGTTTTGCACCCTTGGAAAGTGGAGCGAGGTATGCTTTGTTTTCATACTTTTATTGATGTTGTAAAATGCTGAATGTGGATAGCGTTATGAGGAAGGTGTAGGTGTGTCAATTTGTGACTTTTATCGGACTATTGCGTGTAACTTGTTGGATGCCTGATGTGAGTGTGATGAATTATGTTTTGTATACGGACTTAAGATTTTAGGATAGTTATTGTGTGTTTTTGAGAACCATATTGTTTGTGTGTGTTAAATTTTAGTTTCACGGTGCTGAAGGAGCTATAATAAAGAGATAGAATGCACCCGTTTCGAGACTCCAACCGCGTTTCATTCCGAGGGCTGCTACAGTCATGATTTCTGAGCCGTCTCCAAAAAAAAAAAAGAAAATCCTGAACACAAAAAATATGATGAAAAACAGTGGAACGGTGTAACTCCACAATTCAGTGCAACATACTATCATGCTAACAGGTGTTTCCAGGCAAATCCTGTTTAGACAGACCATAAAGTTGTCCTTTTGCTAAAGCTGTCACAGCCACAAGCTATGAGCACCAGATGTCTAATAAAGATTAAAAAGAAAAATTCAAGATGTCAGTTTGTAAATTAAACAGATGAGTCAACAGTAAACCAGATCATACATAACTGTTTTTGTTCATTAATTCAAATCTGTGCATTCGTGAGCCATAAGCCTACATGGACCTGAGTATTACATGTAGTTCATCACCTGACAACACGCCTTGCTGCAGTGTGTTTACAGGGTAATCAGTGGCAAAGAAAAAAAGCAAGATCTATTGTTTTTTCCTCTCTGAACCTAACTTAAGAGAAAAAAAACAATAAAAAACTTTGTATCTGTTAAAGGAAAAAGCACCTCAGTTCACTGATAACATGATCCATAAAGCCAGGTTTGTTTTATTCACTTCTGAGAGTGTCAGACCTCAAACAAAGTAAAACAAGATAGACTCAACTCTTGTTGAAAAAGGCGGAAAAATAAACGAGTTGTCAGACCAAGTCAAAGCATAAATAATTGATATGTGAAAGAAAATCTTGACAAAAGAAATAAAGACATTTTTACAGCTGAAAAATGAAGATAATTTGAACATATACATTCTTCAGAAACCAACTTCAAATATCACTCTGAGGACTCGCTTGTTTTTGACAGGGGAGTTGCATGAGGTGCAATTGAGATGAAATTAAAACAATATGTCACTTTGAACCGTTTCTCGAAAGAAGACACGGTGTGTTTACATGTTTTTCATTCCAGCAAAGATGGAAGTAAAAAATGCTGCTTATTGTCATTTTAAGCTGCAGCTATTTTTTTTAATCAAGCGCATTTATATGTAAAGGCAACTTTTTTTCCTAAACTGCTTTGCTTTCAGCTAAAGATATATTGCTGTCTTTTTCAGTGCACTTCCATAAGCTTGAGGAACTTCAGACTTTAACTCTCAAGTATAAAAAAAAACATTTCCCAGGATACAGCTAGTAGCATCTCGCCATTACTATTCCAGCTTTGCATATTCCCATGTCGCCAGGTCTATTTTCTCACAATAGGATGAAAAACCCTCCAGAAACAAAGCTATTTTACACTTTTTAAAGTGTACACTTTTTTAAAAATAATTTCAGGACTTGTGCAAAGAAGCTAAACTAAAGTTAATTTTGCAGACAAATAAGAGACTGCAATCAGTCTTCTCGTCTTCCTCTTGACAAGAAAGTACATAATGAAGCTATTTAGCTCTAAGCGTTCCTTCAGAAAATGGCCAATCAGTCTTAAATGTGCGGATGAAAGCATAGAAAAAAAAAACAATTCCAATTTACAGTAGATAGACGTTGCTTGTTTAGGTGAACAGTGACCTACTGCTGAGTGCAGAAAGAGAAAACTGATTTGAGTTCTATAGATTGAAGTGTCGATTTTTATAGTGTTAATCACAACACCCTCCTGAATCATCTTAAGTCCTGTTGTTTCTTAGCTTGTGACACTCATTTCTTTCCAAAAGAACCTCTTCGGTCATTCTGAATAAATTTACCTCCTCAAAGGTTCAGCTGACTTGTGGTGTACCACAGGGCTCAGTCCTCACCCCCCGGGATCTGTTCTGCTGTTCTATTTACGTGCTACTTGTTTGCGAGATTACATCCCGGATAACCAACAAAATTTAAGACAAAGGGAATTCTTTGTGGTCCACCAGAATTCTTTCAGTCCCGTTGGTTCTTCTCTTAGCAGTATATCAACTATTATCACCCAGACTGCTGAGAATCCAGGAGTAATATCTGATTCTAACCTCAGTTCTGATTCAAGTTCAGTCTTGTTTTTTCCATCCTAAGACAGCCTCAGAAATCAGGTTATTACTTTCAGCTGCTGACTTACAACAGTTATGCACGCTTTTGTCTACTCTCAGCTTGACTACAGTAATTTACAATTGTGGTGGAAAAAATTTATATTATCCAAGCACTGTTAAGGTGAAAAGCACTCAGGCAGGTTCATTGAATAGTTCCTGTATTAGAGCGAGCACGTCAACGCAGAGCATCTGTGTCAGAGTGTAGCTCTGTGCATGTCTTATTATACCCAAACACAGGAGAAGGAAAAAAAAGTCTGACTGATCAGACTGTGCAAGCTAACTTCTTCTTATCTCAGAAACCAGATGGCCTTGATGAGCCGGACGGCCTTGCGGAGTGCGCAAAACAGAATGAACAATGAATAAAATAAAAGATTTACTGGAACGTCTTGTTTCTCAGAAAAGAAGACCAAGTCTGACAAGTAATGTAAACGTGATGAGACACAAGCATCAGGCTAAATAAACATGTAGCCTTATATAATATATTCGGGTATCAGTCAGGGATCCCTCCATCATCTCTGATTGATTCGAAATCCTGAAACTCCGCTCATCACTGCGACAAAAAGGCACCCATCACGCCTATGCTTGCTTCCCTGCATTTGCTCCCGATTAGATCTCACATTGATTTTAAAATCATACAGATCACCTTCAAAACCCTTAAATGGTCTTGCCCCAAAATAACATCTCAGACTTATTGACCTGGTACGTTCAACTTAAAGTTCCATCATTGAGACACCATTTGGCAATGTCCCATTTTATTCTCGTGGTGTTGGCAAACATCCATTTGACCAGCTAACAAAATCTAACTCAACTTCTCATCCCTTCTTGTAAAGCCTTTCGTAACAATGTCGAGAGAAAAAGCTAAAAAAAAATAAAAACAAACCCTTGCTTCCTCCCTCCTAACAACATGCCTGTTGGGGGGGGTCAGTGGCGTAATGTGTTGAGCAGGCGCCCCATTTACAGGAGGCTGGCCCCGGTTCGAATCCCACATCGGAGGGCCCTGTGCTGCGTGTTGTTCCCCCTCTCTCACCACTGTCCTGTCCAATAAAGGCATAAAAGCCCAAAAAAATAAATAAAAAAGGTTAATTGGTCATTCTAAATTGACTACAGGGGTAAACATGAGTGGGAAAAGTTATTTGTTTAGTTTGTCTCTAGGTGTACCCTGCCTCTCACCTGATGGCAGCTGGTTAGCCCTTTAAGAATTTCTTACTTTCAGGACCATTGAGTAGCCTCATCCTGCGATCTGCAGAAAGGTCGACCATCTAACTGCACTCACATCCAAGTTTGTTAGACGTTGCTCTAGTCTCCGCGTCCCTGCCCCCTAACTGGTTAAGTTTGATGTGGGTGGAGATGAATGGTCCAACAGCGGGTTGCAGCCAATCATAATTAGAACCATGTACCCTCTGATTGACAGTTTGATTTGCGAGCGAGTTGTCGAATCTGTTTAAAGGTATAAAGAAGCGGTTAAAATATACATTAATCCCTGGTGAATCTACAAATGGATTTACTGCGTTCTCTTTGACCAAGTTGAACTCAAAGGCTCTCAGCTTAAATGTTCCCCTTAGTCACTTCAAAGACAGAGCAATCCTTTCGCCCCTATGCCTTTTTTTCAGCCCGTTTCAGTGATGTTGCGCAGGCTTGAAAATGGATACAGCTTGTCCTGACACATTCAATTTAAATAGGAAATCTCTTGTTCCCAGTTTTATAGACATGTTTGTAAATTAAACCAGTGCATTAGTGAAAACATTCTGAAGATGATTAGAATTTAAAATGCATCTACGTGGGTTTGAACAAAGCTCAACGATTCAGAGTAAATTTGTAATGCACCGCTCATTAAATGCCCTGTGGGATTCGGAGGTTTGGAATCTGGTTTCTGTAGCTCACGGCAGATTTTTTAAAATCAGCTATTGAGTAGAAATGTCTAAAAATATGCTGTAAACTCAGGCAAAAGGAGCACATTTCTCCAAGACGACCTGTATTTCTTTGTTTTTCTGTATGAAAGCAGTCTGAGTTCCCCCCCTTAAATACCGGAGTGTTCTTATTCAAGGAGTGTGTCGCCAAGGCCTGGTGCATTTGGAAAACTGCTGACTCTTTATGTTTTTGAGAAGTGAGAAAGGTAGCAAGGCATGTTGAAAAATACCCTTTCTCTCCACCCCACAGAGACTTAAAGTAAATTTACTATCTGCGATGCCTGCCTCAGAAATACTCTGTTGAGAGCAAATGTTCACCATGAATGCTTTTCTAAGTGCGTTAATGTGTGAGTGTACCATAGGTGTGTCTGTTTTTGGGCTCTCCTCCATTTTTTGACACTTTTGTGGCAATTTCAGTGGGAATGTCGGGTACGGAGGACATTGATGTAGCCTGAATAAACCAGCAAACAAAGGGATCTCACCTCTAGTTAGTCTTAGAGTCTAGAAGGTGGGCAACAGAGAATATGCACGTCATTCAGCATGGTCGTGGTTGTGTCTCAGGAACACACCGGCATACTTTAGTTTAATGCTCAAGAAAATAGAAAGATTTAAAGGAGATTAAAGGACATTCACATGCTAAAACACAGGATGTGAATGTACTGCAATGGTTAGACAAGCCCCGTTTACTAAAAAGTTGGAACATATTCTCATTGTTTATGTATAATTTGTTATTTGTTCATTTGAACTTTTATTTAACTGAATTAAGTCCAAAGAAATAGTTTTCAGTGTGTTCACTGACCGACTTCACTCCATTCACAAATATTAGCAAATCTAAAATTTGATCATAGCAACGCACTCGAAAAATGTTGGGAAAGAGGCATGTTTACCATTGTGTTACCTTATAATGACTAATGCTGAATGCCAGATTTTTGCTGTTCAACAGTCCGTGACTGTTGTCTGATTCTCCACCTCATGTTGCTCCATACAGTTTCAACAGGAGACAGATGTGGACAGGGCCGGAGTGGGATTCATTTTCAGCCCTGGAGTTTCATGCCTCAGACCGGCCCCCTTTAGAGCACAACCTATTATTAAAATTATGTAATTATAACCTCACATCTGATATGGAAAACACATTTTGACTTAACCAATTAAGATATTTTCAATGGTAAAATATGCAGGTTTATTTCATATAACTTTTATCCTATTCCCTTTCAACTGTGGGCTTTGTGTATTTACTATCTTACTTTTAATGATAAAAAGTATAACGGGTCACTTCTATCATTTGGGCATAGAAAGTGGTTATATTGGAACTAATGCTTGTTCACACACGCAGTCCCCTCATCACCACTGGCTCTGCTTCTGACTCTAAATCACATTTTAAAAATGGTCATAATTCAGCACAAATCTCCCCTTTTTTACAAAGCCTTCTGATCATTCAGGTCAGTTTCATTAATGTAGCGCTGAATCATCTAGCACCTCAGGGCACTTTTCATAGAGCAGGTCTACACCATACTTTTCATTATATTCATTCTAATAATATTCACTCAATCCTACCTGCCCACTCTGGACCTGTGGGCTCATGGCTGTGTGCTCGGTGCTGCATCTTCTGACTCTGAGGGGCTACAAGACAAAGTTTCCCAGTTATGTGGCGTCGCATCATACTATTATTCAAATTCTTTAACGTCACGTTATATGCCACAACGTCACAAATTGATAATTATTTAACTTGAACGGTGGTTTGCAGGCAGAGTTCAACATATTGCCTTTCCCGTTTCATTGTCCTCATTTGACGTTACAAACCGCGAGAAGTGAAGTGAAATTTATTTGTATAGCACTTTTCAGCTACAAGGCGATCCAAAGTGCTTTAGCTGCATCTGTTTCCAGAGCTTTCCTCTTTTTAATTCTAGCCTTCTCCGTGCCACCTTGCTCTTTCTACCTTCCATCTTTCAAACACCAGTGACCGAGTGCCCTGACGTGTTCCGTCAGGATGCGTTTGCACAAAAAAAAAAAGAAAAAAAAAGAATCGAGAGCTGCCAGTGCAGGCGGTCCAGGGACACCGGTAGCAGCATGTAATCAACCCAATGCCATGACTGAATACCGGCCAAAAAAAAGAAAAAAGAAGACCACCGGCCCTTTATACCTCATTACACTTTATATTGAGGCACTGTGTAAAATGTAAATAAAACAAAATGCAATGACTTGCAGCTCTAATGAACTAATATTCTATTCACAATAGACAAAAAAAAACACATATCAAAAGAGACATTAGCTCATCTCGAATATTGGGATCTGGCAGGGATGGGTTCAGTCAAGCGAATTTGAAGATTTGAGCTCCCATAAACAGCCCTTCAGGAAAACATAGAAAAAAATTCAATTTAAGGGCTGCAGATCATCTGCTAATGCAGTTTTTTTTAATGGTCTACATAGGCTGGTATTACACAATGTTCATTGAACTCGCTGCCCCAAAAATGTCTTGCCTGATTCCTTCTCCAACAAATCAGAATCAGAATAACTTTATTGTTATCGTAAATGAATACAATAAAACCCTCTAAAATAGGATAAATAAATAAGAAAATCACAATGTGCTTGGGGTTTTCAGAGGTAAACTGTGCAAGTGGTGCACTATCAGCCGCCTGTGGTATCATTTTAGAAGGAAGGCCGCTGTGGCTCATTTTGTACCTCAGCAACTGTAGCATTGATTTGTCAAACAGTTCCCAAGTTTTTTTTCCCACGATCCCAGCAGTTGTTCATCTTCCTTTTTCACATTCAATGACTTGGGGTCTATGAATATACAAATCTCACCACGCCCACATCTCTTCCCGCCAGCAGCAGCTAGCAACTAGGGCTCCGTATTCATTCTGGCTGTTTCCAGCTGGCACCTGCTCACACGGACGGCCCGGTCTCTGTTGCTAGCCCCCAGCCATCTCCCAGCTTGCGCTCGCCTACGCGTCGCATTAAAAATAGCAGTGGGACCCCACCCATCAAAAAGTCCAGATTGATTCCTCTAATCTTCTACATGGAACATACAGACTATCTCTACCTCTCAGAAAGCCCCAACTTAACCATTGACGGTTGATTCTGCACATGGTATGTCTGGTTACACATGAAAAAAATCCTATGGACATGGTTAAGTATTTTTTTTCTTTTGTTGCCTTGATATATTTTAGCCCATGTTTTTCATGTGCTCATTTGTTTTTAATTGTTCATAAGACGAAATACTCCATTTTGCAACTAAGAAGCTATGCAGTTACTGAGAGTTGATTGATTTTTAGTTCATTTTAAAGTAAAACTAGAGTATTTGGGTAATTCTTTTGGCTTCATTGGTCCCCCTTCATTGGAGTTGTGGGATGTAACACCACTGTCAAACAAACAAATCTCTGTTTAATTCACGCACAGGTACAGCCATAGACGTTGTTGTCACGTTGAAGAGTCAAATAAGAAGCCATCAAAAGCCCACAGACTTGTCGAGTGACCATAACGCAAAGCAATCTGGTTAAGGTGTGTTCTCATCTCTGTTGTAATATGTAGTATAACGTATGTCAGAAAATACCCTCTTGAAAAATTAATTTTCTCTCATCCTGTATGCATTAAATGTAGAACATATGACATGCAGGTGTAGAGGGTGAAGTGTAATCAGAAACGTAATCTGTAATTTTCTCTTGAATAATTACTAATTAATATTTCAATTAGTAAGATGTGCTGGGTAATTGATTATATCTCAAGGTAACTAGCCGGTACCCTGCATTTCCCGTCTATCTCTTCACATCGAGTGACACACACATATGGAAGAAGACCTATATCTCTGAACAGCATGGGGAAGCTACACCCCTGAAGAAGTGGAAGCACGGGGCTCCATGCCTCCAGAAATCCTGCCTGCTGGAGAGCACTGAGACAAAAGCAACAAAAATAACCCTGAGCCATTTCCCTGGAACCTCCACTGTTATTATCCCTGCGCCGTCTCCGAAATAGACGAGGATTTCTGCGGGGAGGGACCATGCTGGGAGGATGGAGGAGCCTGAAAGGCCCTCAACGGTAAATCAGACAACTGCAGAGGCCACACTCACTTGCCATGCCACACACACAGAAATAGACGACTGGTGAGTGCCTCCATGCATGAATGCAGCTCAGCACACACAGTTCCTCTCTCACCTCTTACAGTAAAAGAATGCCAGCTGTTTCCCAGAGGGAAATAATCAGCTTTTCTGGATTTTATCACCCAAATGGAGCTTGCCCTTTTTCCGGAGATGACTGATGCCCCCCCAGCGTTTCTCACTGTAAGATAAAGACATGCGCTTCGATTACTTTGTATGAATGTATTGACTTACATGGCCAATTACGGCGCATCCAGATTAGAGAGTGTTAGCGTCCCTCCCCATCTTTCACCCTTTGCCCTGTTTTCTCAAATCATTACATCCCTCACTTCCCAAACCTTTCCACCTCTCTGGTCTTCTCTGCCAGGAAACTGCCTCGCCCCTTCATAACCCCTTCCCTCCACAGTGTAATCCCACTGCCTGACCCTCTGCCTCTCCCCCGTCTCCTTCCATCATTCCATCTGTTTTTTATGGCCCTTGACAGCCCACTTCTTTACCTTTTGCAAATCTCCAAAAATCTCTTCTCGTCTGTGTGCGTCCCCTCTTTGATCCGGGTGACATTTCAACAGTCACGCCCGTCGTGTTTACGCACAGGGAGGGCATTACCCTGCAATGCACAACCGAGGCAAGTGGGATCCCATTAATGTGTGAGTATAACACATTAATGGGGAAGGTTTCTCATTAATGTACACTCTTTTATTTGAGGATACGGCCTCGTACAGGGACAGAGTGTGTTTCATTGAATATGCAGGAGCAGATGAGACAGAGGGAAGTGGGAAGTGGGAATGAAAAGCATCTAATTACATGACAGAGTTGGCCTCTCGATCCCAGTGAATGAATAGAGCACGGTTTTCTGATATTACTCTACAAAGCTTTCATAAAAATCTCACATGTCCGTCATATTCGGCTTCACATCCTGTGAAATCTTTGCAGTAGTGTGTGTGTGTCCAGCCACTTCGGCCTCACCAGGACTGTCAATCCTGAGATATGCTTCTCTGTTCGGTCCCCAGCGTTCCCCGGTCTGTCTCCCAGGGTTATATTAATCCCCGATATATTGACCTAGTGACTGAGATGAAGCTTGGGTTGTCTGTCTCCTTATTTGTGTGAGTCTTCTGGGGGATAACTAGACGTTACACGCCTGCCGCTGTTGCTGTGCAGTGGATCTTACTTTTTCGGCCAGTGGATAACAAGGTTGACTCTCTGCTGGAGGGACTCTCATCTCTCTGCTTCGTCTAGCTAAACAGACAGCGCCTCAGCTACAGCAGACTCAGTGGGCGTTCAGCTGCACTCTGCTGCTTCTCTCTGGAGAGATATTCTTCAGTGTGTCGGTGGACGGTCTGGTGGGTGTGCACAACAAAAAGGCCTTCACATTCATATGCATGCGCCAGTTCTTGGCCCCGGAGGAGGTTCAGATTGCAGTTATTACAGAATTTTAGCCGGAGGGAAACAGGTACTTTGAAATGTTAAATATTTTTTCTTACATAAATTCATTATACATTCCAGAAACAAACTTTTATGCCTCGGCAGATGGATCATTTCTTCAAAAAATGGACTTATGTGCAAATAATTGACAGCTTCTCAGTTTGATCTTGTTCCGCGGGTCCCTGGGTGCAAAGCATCCAAACATCTGGTGCATTTGGAAATTGGGACAGGTGTTGACTCCATACTTGGGTACTTAACTGGGTCAATTCAGAGCACTTGCAGAATTCTAATTTATTTATCGGGAGCTTTAACTTCTTGTGGAATTTGTGTGTAAGCAGGCAGTCTTGGCTACACATCAACGAGCCAGCTGCCGCCACAAAAAGTACAAGTAAATCCAAAGCCTCTGCACACAGACATCTGACAAACAAGATTTTAACGCCGTTTCATCTCCCGCTCCCCATACTCACTATCAGATCACAACTCTCTGACATATTTTGCTGTTTTTTCTCTTTGGAATCGGGGCCGGCAGATTGGATCTAAACCCGGCAAGACCTCGCTGGGAAATTCAGCAGGGCGTGCTCAGTTCTCAGTTAGAAAAATAACAAATCTCTGATCTCTCCCGTGAGCGCAGGTCATTTCTGTGGGAACATGTTTAAAATTAATTTGATAGTGGGAACTTCTCGTCACTCATGGCTTGTCAGTCTCCGGTGGTATTTCTCATCTTTTGTTCGTTTGTCCTTTCACAGACAGATGTGGCATTTTCCAGACAAGACATATTTTATCAAAACATTTTGCCCAAGCCGGGGAAATGGATAACCTTGTTTTCATGACAGGTCGGCAGGATGTGAGAAGGACGACTGTCACGGAAACAAGATCTTCATCCATACAGGTTTTGCATATCAGAGAGTTTCCCGCGTTTCTTGGCCTTTGCCACCTTTCAGCGCTTTTCTCTTTTGCCTCTATCGTATTTTCTTTTTAATTACTTCCTTCCTCACTCAGAGAACCCTCTAGCAGGCTGTCAGTGTCACCCTAGCTGGTCTGAGATGAACACGTATCCCTGATGCCTGTGCGGCTTCAACAAAACAATCACCTCTGCTTTTGCCCTGCAGGGAGACATCAATTTACCCTGGGCTGGTTACCCCGGCAGTAATGGTCCAAAGTGACGGTCAATCACAAGCATATCACACGCTGGCCGGCCATGCCTTTTTTTTTCAAAACCAATACCTTTCCAGTGAAAGTGTCAATTCTTCAGTTCATTAAAAAAAAAAAAAAAAAAAACAAGCCCAGGAATTGGAGTTTTAATGGATTTTTTTTTTTTTAAAGAGAAGAAAATATAGTAAGGATTTTAAAATAGCTCTTTATCACTGAAAGTGTAAAGCAATGTAATGGCTTTATGTAACGTCTTTCCACTTTACACGAACCACCGAAGAAAATTCAGGGACTTCGGTGTGGATTTTGCCACATTCTCTCTGCTGGAGTTGGTGGCAATGTGGCAAGGGGGAAATTGTTTTATGAGATTTGAAATCTTCAGCAATTAGTGCCATCGATATTGTTTCAGTAGTGATGAATGCCATCTGTGTTTCACATTGTTATTACAGAGGGCCTCCAGCTTTTTGCGATTTTCTTTTTTCTACATTTTGAGAGGACATACGATAGACAACATTCAGCTTCACATATGAGACAATGACCTTTTTTAGGCTCGACTGAATGATTTACTGAATCCTATAGAGCAGTAGTTCATAGGTATCCCACAGTGTTTTTTTTTCTATACATACAAGAATAAAAGCACCCTTAAATCTAGTGTTTATTTTTATGCATGATCTGATCTTCATGTGATCTGTTTTCAAAAGCAGATTTTGATCAGTCTGGTTTATTGTAACCCATTTTAAATGCAAATGAAAACCAGTCTGTTCAAGGAAATCAGAATCCTGCTGACTCTTCATATCGAAATGCTTCGAAGTTGAGAAACTTTTTCCAGCGCTTGAGGGCATATATTTGGGTGTCTGAAGTCAGTACCAATCCATAAACACAGAAAAGTGTACACTGTAAACTTGCACATCACTCAAGTTCCCCTCCTGTGATAAGCCTTGACCTCTCAGTTCCGCCTGCTCATATACAACCTGCAAAACCGATGAAGCCAGGTTCTTGTGGTCAGCTGTACTGAGGCGCATGCATCTTCCATCTATCCTCGTCCTCAGAGGATATAAGAGTCCAGTGGATAAAATATATTTGAGGGTAATGTTCAAGCAAGAGTCAGCTAAAGACTGTGTATGTGCAGCAACCACTTTTCATCAGACTGTTTTGAAAACTCGGGCCAATCCAGTACTGGACTTGTGGATAAACTGTGCCACAAGAGGGATCAGTTTTCCTTAACCTCAGATGACGGAAATGTAAGTATGTGAGAAATAATATGCCATGGATTATTTATTAATTCAGTTTTTCATTTAACAGTAACTAACGCTTACAGCTTAGGTAATAAAGCTGAAATATGCCGACTTCTAAAGAGTTATTGCGGTTTCTTTTTGGACTGTTATGACACTAGTTTGTTGATTAAAGGCTTTCTAGTTGAACGGTAACGTTCTGTAATTCGGACAACCAGCAGCTGTGTGGATAAGGTCTGTTTTCAACACCGTTTCTCTCTTCACTCTCGTTGCTACCCTGAGTGCCATGCACCACTGTTGGTGTGTTAACATTACATTATTGGCATGTTGCGGAGAAATATTAAGGTCTCCAAGCACACTTATTTAATGACTTTTACATACAAAACATTTTTAAACGCAGTAATGAATGGCCCACATGCATTACTATGAGTTACGCTTTGCACGTCTCTGGCTCGGTCCATTACTGTTAATAAGAAAGCATTGTCTTTTAGCATCTGTTTCTAACTTACAGCTACACTCCTTAGACAATGAACAAACCTCTCCGGGAGCTACTTCTTGTTCAGGATCTGAGTCCAGTTCAAACTAGTTGCTTGGTTCTGTCAGAGAAAGTCACTTTCTGTTTGTTTCTGTTTTTGGAAATTGTGTCAACTTGTTAAAAAAGGGCACAGTGTGTCACCTGTGGTACATGGGTATGTGGCGAACCGAGCCCAACGGGTATATAAGATGACAGTTTAAACCTGACAACGCCACTGGGAATTTCACCCAGGGAACTAATTAAAAATAAATTAAACAAAAATGTGATATGATGCTGCAGTTGCAACCCCAAAATCAAAGACACTCAGGTCCGTTTTACCCAAAGCAGTAGACGTGTCCCAATACGAAAAATGTATTTTATTAAAACAGATATGGTTTAAAAACAAGTTTAAAAACAATGAGGAAATGACTAAAAATAATGCTAAGGCTTACCAGTGGGGGAGGCAGGTTAGGAGGAAGACATCTCAAGATCCCCCCACAGCACACCTGTAACACTCTCAATCACAATCACGTGGTGGTGCAGCCCAAACCCAAAAGTGCGACACATGCAACAACACTAGGGAGACTCTGCCACCAGAAGGACCCTGATCCCCACCACTGGAAGCTCTTCAGCGCCTGAAATAAGAGTTAATTAAAAATAAATCTATAAAGAAAAAGGAAATTTAAACAATATATTTGCAGTTGTAACCAGGTTCTGTCGACCAACGTGAGACAATGAAGAGTCAAGTGTCCAAAAGGTTTACAATTTATTTAGAACCAAGCTCATGAGAGAAAGGAGGAGTCAGAGGTTGCCACCCACCACTGGGAACTTAAATAGATAAAACACCAAGTCGGTAACAGCGAATAAATAAACTCCAAACGGAGAGTGCAAACCACAAAGTTCAAAGTACATAGATATTTCAGGTTCACAAATAACACCACTGCAAGCATTACACACTCAATTCAAACATGGCGCTCAATACCTACTAATGGCTACCCACAAGTCAATTGTCACACAAAAAGGCCCAGTAGTAGGTGCACACAGTGGCTACAGCCTGCAGTCCCCAGTAACTGGTAAAGTTCATTAACATTAACATTAAAACAGTTAAGAATGCATTATTACTTTATTAAGTTTAACCTAGTACTATGTTAAAAAGGCAAAGGCCACCACAAATCACCATGAAGCAGAAACTACAACTACTGGACCTCGGGCTGAGCCACTCGGGGAAGGCAGAAGGTGTGCAGAGTTCCAGCACAGGTCGGCCGCCCTGGCATGGACAAACAAACAAACTAACACAAAGCAAACCAAATAAACACAGCAAAAATCATATGGAAGGAGACCGGAGCTTAAGGCTGTTCTGGCTCAATGATGGCACTCAACTAACCACTACACTAAGCTCTTGTTAAAGCAAATGCAACGCAAACCACTCTATCACCACCGCACAATCACAGAAGGCAATATCAAACACAAAAGCACATAAATTACTCAAAGCAAACCAGAAAACTCAACTGCACACCATCCACCTTACCCACTGCTGACACAAAGGAGACCAAAAAGGGCAGGCTCTCAACAGGCCCAGCTTTTAAAGGTTCCTCTTCCTCTCCCCATGAACCCAGTGTTTCACAGCAGCAAATCCCATAGCTCCCCCCATTGTCCTGGCCCCATTATTGCACCCCTGCTCCCATCCAGTCCATCAGGTTACACAGTTTTAACACAAAACATAAAATAAACAATCAATCCATTAAGCATCAGCGGCGTCATCTGTTATCAGAGAATGATACGAATCGATCGACACCATATGCGCTGTGCAACAATAGTCTGCGTAAAGTCCAAGTCACAGAAATGAGGCGTATAGGCAAAGCAGCAGCGTTCCTGCAGTTTAGGCCACAGTATTGATTGGCCAGTAATCCCAACAAGCCGGAAACTCCATGGGCATGTCCTGCCACAGGTAGTTATATTGTAATTCTTATAATATACAGACTACCTCCCATTCAATGTAAGGGAATACTGTATTTTTCCTTATGAACAGATGGTGGACAGTTTATATTTCCTTAGCTGCAAAAAGCCCATGCAGCAACGTAGCGCATTCCAAAACAGTCCAGGTTGCAACTCAGATGGCAACATGAACCATATCGTAAGGAAAATGTCCTTGCAACAGTTCAGGCCGAAGTGCCTCTATATAGATATTCACAAAAAAACACGAACATTATGAAACTGTAGTAGTTTGAGATGAGAAAAAAAAAAAAGTACTTTTCTGGTGGCCCCCCTTCTGAGTCGCTGTTAGTTACTGCTTTAAGTTAGGGACTCTCTGATTCTCCAAACTGAGAGCACTCTGACTGCTGTCTACTGCAGGAAAGACGCAAACTACTACTACTACTACAAAGTACTTCATACAAAATAAAAGAACCTTTAACATGCAACACAGTTTGGAAAAGCTGTTTTAAATATATATATATTTTTTTAAATCTTAAATCTGTAGCTCAGGAGGAAGAGCAGTCGGTGGTTCGACTCCGGCTTCCTCAGGCCACATGTCGAAGTGTCCTTGAGCAAGACACGGAAGCCCACGTTGCCTACCGATACATCCATCGGTGGGTGAATGTAGTAGAAAACACTGTGTAGCTCTCTGGACTAAGGCGTGCTGTATGAGTGTGAGTGGGGGAATGTGGCATGTAGCGCTTTGATTGGTCAGCTAGACTAGAAAAGCACAATATAAGTACTTAAGTACATATAGTACATAAGTATTTAACTTCAAATACCACCTGTAATTGGTTATTTACTGTAAATAAGTTTTCAATCTTCTGTATGTGCTTATGGGCTGATGTGACAGATTTGTATCTGTCCATGTTCATGCATATTCACATATAGATACTTTATATACTGAAGAAACAACACTATTGTAAAGATTAAAGGTGATCAAATAAACAATGGAAATATTGCTGTAATATATCAAACTCTCACCAACAACAGTCACCCTGAATATTAATAGTAAATTAGAGGGGGAAGTAAACGACTGTGGGTAAACTGATGTTCACATCTTGTCACATCTTTTTGATTCTTAAAATGCCAACAGATGCACAACAATCTGGAGCAGCTTGTGTGAGCTGTCATTTTGACAAGATGGAAAGGTCACGATGCACACCGATATCAAGCTTCCTCTGATCCTAATCCCAGGTCAGAGAAAAGGCACAATGCACTTTAAATGCACAGAACAAACTTTTTACTGCATCTCTCTCTCTCTCTCTGCACTCTGATTTGAGCAGGATGCAGCTCTAATGGAGACTCTGGGTTATCAGGTGACTTGTGCAGCATTTTGATATGAAAGCGTGGCGGTATTTATGAGCAAAATTAGTTTTTTCACCTGCATATTTTAAGAAGTGACCAACTTGACCAGAATATTAGAGCAACAGATCAGATGCAGTCACATTTGGAACGAATGAGAGAAATGTCAAATCTGAATTCTGAATAACAATGAGTTACTCGGAGTTAACCTTATTCCAGATTAACCCAAAGGACACAGCCAAATATCACGAGGGATAAACTGGTATTACAAATACCTTTTCTATCACTTAACTTCTTTGTGATTTAACATACCAGTTGCTCAACAAAGAGTTTAGGAAGCACTTCGCTGTCTTTCTTGTTTAATGGCCAACATGCAATTCGAGTTAGTGGATTTGGTTCACCCAGGAGTGTTAATTTACCGTGAGAATTATTTTATATCATATTTTATCATTAAGCTGAGTGTTTGCTCACCTCTTGTGCCACCTAAATGCACTTACACACACACACACACACACACACACACACAAAAAGATATGTTAGCAAATTACTTCTGCTCAAAAGCCTGTTTAGGGTAATAGCAATACTTGTGCAGTATGCATTAGTTGGTCCAAATGCTCTTCACAAGAGCACTTGAGAGCGCTAATGCGGTCCTTATACCCCCGAGTGGTGAATAGGTAGAAGAGGAAAGGCAAGACTAATAGGAAGGGTTGAAATGTGGGGTGAGCGATCGCCACTGAAATACATCACTGCTGCAGACGGCCCAGTGCAGATCAAAGCAGGATGGCTGCTGGGAGGTTTCAAAGAGCGGCCGTCATCTGATTACATCCCCAGCTTTCATGTGTAAGGTTGATGAAACAGAATGTTATAACCCATCTTTCCATCATTCACTCACTGGGCACAAGACAATTTTATTAATTTAGTCTGTGAACTTCGTTTTCGATACTCCAGAAACATCACAAATGCACTATATTCAACATGAAGGAATCCTGACATGCTGTCGTCAGAGCATGTTTGTGTGACTAGAATATGAAACAATCATAGGTTGGTTGTACATTTGAAATAAGCTGTAAGTTCAGGCTGAAATGTATCAAGATGTCTTGAGAGCGTGTTTGAACTTTGTAATAACACGCACTCGAGGTGATGTGGAAACAGCTCAACAGGTTCGAACACACTCCGGCTAATGTGAAACGCTTTAATGTGTGAACAGTTAGAATGTGCGGGCATGCTTTTTTCCTCCCTTTTTTCTAACTTTTGCTATTGAATTCTGCCTTTACGTAAAAAGTGATCTTGCAGATGCCGCGGTTATAAAGTCAAACTTTGGCTAGAGCAGAGAAACCGCCTGGAAATGCTTTGAAAATGTTAGTATTAGCATTTAGTCTTAAAAGGCTACTTCTTTGTCACAATGTTGAATTTTGTTTCACCGTCTCTGTCATGCCCACGTGACTTTCCTCATGTTTTTAGTTTTGTGTTTTCATGTTTTAGGTCTTGGTTTTTGAGTTCATGTTTAGTTAGGTTTTGCCATTGTTTTTCACTCACTCAGTTCGTTAGCTTAACTCACTTTACCTGTGTTTTCCCCATCAGCTGCACTCATTCACTAATCACTCCCAGGTCCCTATTTAGTTTCTAGTCTCCCCTGTCATTTTGTGATTTCCTTACCATCCTTACACACCTACATTGTTCCTGATTTTGCACCGTCATGCCACGAACTCAAGCGAAGTATTTATTCCATTCCATGCCATGGCAATTCATTTGTTTGTTTTGTCATAGTTTAGTTTTTGAATCCGGCTCAGCCGCACTTTTTGTTTGAACTTTGTTTTTTGTGAGAAATAAAACCCTGTATGCTAAAGAGAACTGGACATAATCTTGTGACATTTAGCAACTTTTCTAGCTGGACTTTGAGCTACTTTCCATTGAAAATAGTTGCCAATATTGCAAAGACTCACATGCATTAACATCCAAGATTGGACAGACTTTCACAACACAGTAAAGTTTAAATGACAGCATACACTCAGTTGTTAAAAAAAATGCTACTGCACCTCTATATCTTAACAGAGAAAACAGTTCTGATGTTGTATTGTTCAGTTTCTTACACACTGAACCTTTAAGGCCAGATAAAAATGGAGAATGAATTGAAGGGGGTTTGGCCTCTTGTTGCTTTACCTTAAAACTGCAATCTTACATGGCTGCTCAGTCAACGGAGAGAGATTGTGTATGCGAGGTAGAAAACAAAGCCCGATTCCAAAAAGAGCTGTTAAAGTACCTGCATGCAAAACTACAAATCTGAATAAAGAATTCTCAAGATAAATTCTCTTTACGTAGCCGACTATGGAAAAATTAAACAATGTTTCATAAGTGTGCTGGAAGGCATGCATCGCAGAAGAAATATTGTTAATCATTTTCTACACATTTCCGTTGAATTCAATAGGATTTCTCTCTTTGAACATATATTTCAAAGGAACACCGAACAACTAATTACCACATTAAATTGGATTTTTGTTTTCCCTCCACTTGTTCTCATAAAGTTATCCTCTTATCCATTCTGCTTTAGTTGTGTTCTTGCCGTTTTTTTTCACCCGGAGCAGCTAACTAGCAAACATTTCCCAGAGGTTGGGTTGCTCACACAGGCAATTTCTGGCAACGTGTCAGCCCAAGAGGGAGAGGGATCAACTGGGGCCAGGGGAGATCCGCCACTTCAGTCGGGTCTATGGCTAATTTGGCCTCAATGCTAAAGACATCAAAAGCTCCACCTTCCCATCTTTGACCTCTCCCTGACTTTGTTAGTATATTGATGGTTAGCGGCTGTTTCTCTCCCATAACTTACCCGGATCTACCCTCTATGACACACTATAGCCCTATTCGGACGGGACTAGTTTAATGGGGGGACTTGGGGTAAAGTAATAATAACCGGGAAATCTAGTCAGTAAAGATAGCGGAGTATGTCGGTAAACTTTGCCGAGAATTCTACCTCCTGTGAAACGGTCCGGAGTATCTACCATAGGTAATACTAATCCCGTGCGAATGCGACCTTCGGTAATAAGTACGGAATATATCGTCACATCCTTTTAAAGAGAGAAACAATTAGGTGTAAAATAGAAAATGACACTTAAGTTTCGTTGTGCAATCCTTTTTTTAAACTATACTTTACATTCAGGTAAAATAAGTATCCTGAGCAAAACTTTTGGTGAACAGTACTTTACATTAAGGTCAAAAATGAATAAATCTTCTGTTCTGTTATACTGTAC
Source organism: Odontesthes bonariensis (assembly GCF_027942865.1). NCBI lineage: Eukaryota > Metazoa > Chordata > Actinopteri > Atheriniformes > Atherinopsidae > Odontesthes > Odontesthes bonariensis. The sequence continues at coordinate 4,891,477 of NC_134523.1, read as the reverse complement.
AATACGTTTTAGTAATACTTATCATTCAGGTAAACAAACAAAAAAGTCTTCTGCGTTTGTATACAATAATTTTGGAGCAGAATGCTTTATATTCAAGAAAACTCCTCCCATGTTAGATGAACATTACAGGGATTTCTTGTCCCGTCCGAATTGGTCATTTCTTCTCGCTGGCGTCGTCTGGTTAACCAACATTACCATACGTCCCCCCATTGAACTAGTCCCGTCCGAATAGGGCTTAAGACCCTGAATTTTATGACATGTCGCTCGGTGCTCAGACCTGGAAGTAGCAAAAGTTAAATGGAAGTTACAAAAACTAAATGATGAAAATAGAGGCGATTAAAACGCATGGGAGATTTAAATTACTTCATTCATCTAAGGCAAGTTTGCAAGGGCCATGTTTCAACAGTTTTGCCTTTATGATTATGAACAAAAAAGCGGCCATTCATCATTTCAAGAAAGCAGGCCCAAGGGTGGTAGGAAAAAAGACTCAAGTAATATAAATAACATTACATGACGGCTCTACCTTGAGTCAATATGACACAAAGAGTTTGCTTCCAATGTGTTTGTCACCAAACTCCCCTTCATTCCCTGATGTGCCAGAGTAGTTTAATAACATTAGGCTTATGGTTTAAATGTTGCTGTTCTCATCTGTATAGTTCACTGATGGAATATAGAATTAGAATTTTCATTTGATGAGGAACAAAACTAAAATCAAGAAAACTGTGAGGTGTAAAACTACATATTACTGGACCAGATGGGAAATTAAGTCCTGGGTGTTGGACCCGCCACCATAGTACTGAAACTATTAAAATGACAGAAGACCTCTTTATGGCCTCTGACAATCCTCTAGTCCCTCGATTGGTCCTGTTAAATCTCAGTATCATATTTGACCCCACTGAATAAAACTTCTTATTACAAAGAACTGTGCATAACATTCGGATCAAGGATACTGCTGGAGGATGCTGGCTGAGGTGCAGTGGCTCTGAGTCGACGGTGAGGGCGAGCCAGCAGGTAGGTACTGTGGGGCACAGGAATTTAAGGTAAGCACTAGAAAGCACACTTAGGTTAAACACAGAGATCGGCCTAATTACCACAAAGGCTGGTTGCTCCTGCAGCTCCTTAAGACTGCGTCCTGATGAGGGCAGATGAGGAACAGGTGTGAAAGCAGTAGAAATCCAGACTCCGCCCCAGACTTCCAGGAAACCTGCTCAGCCCTTGCCTGACTACGTCATACTCACGATTCTAGTCAGAATGTGAGTCTGATACCGCTCAATAGAGTTTTGAGTATGGGGCGTGTTTCAACTGAACCAGGAGAAAAAATGCCTCTTCGCTCAATTGGATAGACTTACAACCAATCAGAGCAACGTAGTATGTGACATAGATTAAAGGGACATTATGTAATTTCTTCCCCCATCTAGTGGTGCAATTTTATTTTGCAAAGTTGAATGAATTTGCTCTCTAGCGCCTCACGTTTTCAAATGTGCGTTGCAACTTCTTGAACTACGGCAAGCGGAATGTGTCAAGATTCAAGAAGCTATAGCTTCAGACTCAAGGTCCATACAAACAAAAAGAATTCAAGACACACAGTACAAAGGATTACATAACACACATACAACAACACTATAAATACAGATGACAGATAACATGTCAGATAACATAACATCTCCTTTGGTGTGTAAGCAACGCAATTAGTCATATTCCGGGAGTTACCGGAAGTGACGTCGACGCAGCGTTAGCATTAGCAGCGTTAGCAATAGGAGCATTAGCAGCGGTAAATAAACTCCCGGTAAACTTACAAACTTTCTAATGCCTTGTTTTGTGAGTTAAGAGCCTATGTATACTATGGCAGAAGTTTGGTAACAATCAATGCATTATTAGTGGGATAATTTACGAGATAAAATCTATTTAGCATTTTTTTTTTTTTTTTTTTTTTTTTTTAAACTTTATTAGTAAATCAACCAAATAACAGTTTACAAATATGAGCATAATGCCAAAAAGAAGATAGCCAGGGGGAGCATAGGAATAATAATAAAAAGAAGAAGATGATGCACTTACAAAAAGAAAGCTAATGAACACAAAGACATATGTGCCAAGGAATAAAATCTATTTAGCATTAGCGGCTGTAATAAGCCATTTGGCGGAAATGACGTCACAATGACGTCATTTCCGCTTGTAGGCCTGGTGGGGAAATCGCGATTCCAAGTGCTTTATGTCCCTCTCGGCACTTCGTCGTTTTTCATAGACCAGAAGGACATGGCAGCCTCCATAGAGCTTACCTGCTCTATGTAGATACAGACAAGTTATTCTTAACTCAGGAGGATACGTGAGATTTTTGACAGAGATCATTTTACACCAATGAGGACTAATTTATGAATGAATATGTTGATTTGAGCTAATAAATGACTTCATTTATTACATAGTGTCCCTTTAAGCGACACACACTTGTTGTAGGAAGGATGGCAAAAACATCTTTTCTATCGATAAAAGCCTTTATCGCGTTCCTCTGTTCGTCTTTCAAAATGAATGCAATGTGGAGATCCTGTAGAACAGACTCGATGGCAGAATCTACACACCCTAGCTCTCTAGCGGCAGCCATGTTTGTTTCAAACGAATTCAAACCAAGCGCTCTTTAGTGACGTAGTCGATAATGTCCCTGTTGATCATCTGTCCATCATCGTATAAAGCCCGCCCTGGCAATCTGATTGGGTCGACCGATTCTTGGTCGGGCATAATGATTTTCCAACTGAGCAGACCCAGACCGAACTTCCCGATCAAAACTTTTATGGGCGGGGGCTAAGTTCGGCTGGCACCCAGGCTAGCTCAGCCCCACCTAAGACTCAGAAACCACAGCAAAACAGCACAGCTAAGCATGATCGTAACATATAACACCCAACTTTAAAGCTCTACCAATCAGTTGCTACTCGCTTGTTTTATCAACATAAAAGCCTGAATGACCTGTAATTTTCTACTTCTGAATTCAGGCAAAACTGAGGTACTTTGGCTGAAAAAAAACCTCAGAAATTACTTTTGTAATTGCTATGGCATTCCTTTACCTTCCAGTGCTACTGTGAGGAACCTCTGAGGCATTTTTTTAAAAACCAAATCTATCTTTTAGTGTACATATTAAATAACAGCCTTCTTACATATGCAGAGCTAAAATCAGGAGAATCCTGTCTCAGTCAGACACTGGAAAAACTGGTCCACATATTCCTCTCATCCAAGGCCGGACTGTTGCAATGTCATTTTAGTGAGCCCAAACAACACTGCAGCCGAATTGCTGACTGGTAACGCTAAGAGCGTCTCTTTACGCTTGGCTCGCTGTGAAATTCAGAATGGATTTTAAAATCCTTCTTATAGCCCCATCATTTCTGAAAGAGCTTATTGCTTCTTACGGTCAAGCTCTCCGATCTCAGTCAGCAGGCCTACTTGTGGTCCGAAGGATTTCGAAGTTTGGACTGGAAGGTTAAGCTGTCAGTTTTCAGGCTCCTCTTTTGTGGAACCAACTGCTGGTCCAACTAGTACAAAATGCAGACACCCTCTCTGCTTTTCAGAATAAGTGTAAAACTTAACCTCTTTGAACAAGCTTTTATTCACTTCCCTGATCTGTTTTGAACTATTTGTCTTTTATTTATTTATTTTTAATTTGGACCCTTTTTGTTGTTGTTTTTTACTTGTATCTTTGTTTTTTCTTTATCTTAATAACTTATTATTGCTTTTTTGTGTCACTCTTTTAATATTTTCACATTGTTTTTCCCCCCTGTATTTGCTTTTGCTCTATTTTAGTTGCATTTGTGTTTGAAAAATGCAATACAGCAATGGGCAAGAAGATTCTCACAAACTGCACAGTTCAGAATTCGTATTGAGTAAATATTGGTAGTTTTTCTCTCATTTGAGTAGTGTCACCATAGTAACAGTATTTCTACTGGAGTAAATTAGTTTTGTGCTCTACTCGTCTCTCCCAACTAACATTGTATGCAATTAAACCACTTCGAAACATTCCTCTGTCTACCCATTAGGCCAGCAGTGCAAGATACGTGTATCCAAGGCCATTCTTTTTCTAGCAGCTTCACAATCAGCCTCCTCTTCCTCATCTCCTCTCTCAGAACCTGTCATCTATCTGCACGACCTCCAACCAAGCCTGACCCCGTGAAGGAAATTACAGAGAAGCACCACTGAGTGATGATGAAGAGAGAGCTATATTTGAAGATGCCATATTAATGATGTGACAAGCACTAATACAAACTGAAAACCTCACAAACATGCACACACACAGGCACCGTCACACATCCGTAGACACAGCAAGACTCGTGGCAGCAATGGATCTTGATTAAGTGTGCGGATGGAGGGAAGGGGGGCGCGTGGGGAGAGGGAGATGACACGTCAGAGTCGTTTAGCTTAAAGTTATGACACTTTTATGAAGCCTGCTCTGGAAATTGGCGAAACCAATACACAAATGCGCTTACACACACACACACACACACGCACGCACACACACACATGCAGACACAATGGCAGGTAAGTTTGGCTCAACAGGAGATTCCTTCACAGAGCTCATACTGTAGCAGCCTACAAATCGAGCAGTGATAGGCTCTAAGCCTCTTCTGCACAGCTGTGTCTGCTGCAGCACATCTCGTTCCCGTCTCACAGTCAATTTCTGATCCGAACTTGGTGGACTGACCTTGGACCGAGGACTTTGCTATTTTTTAAGTTCCATTTTAGCAACTGTCAGCATGCGTGTGCAGGTGTCTGTGCAAAAGCCTGCGTAGGAAGGCTTCGCTTTTTTGTGCACAGAGTTGGGAAGCTCCCATTGCTTTTGTCCTGCGACGCATTCGGAGTCTGTCAATCAATAGCCTCCAATTACAAATATAATACACCCAATTGACTCGACGGGCGAGCGGCTAGATTGCAGCATGGAAAGCTATTAAAGGGGTGCGGCGTGGCGTACAGAGGGGCAAGCCCCGAGAGTTGTGTGTGTGAGTGTGTGTGTAGGTGGGGAGGGTCGAGGGGGGCTGTATGGAGGACGCTGTCAGGAACTAATAGCTTTGGGATGTAGTGCGAGGCTCTGTGTGTACAGCAATCTCACTCTGTCTTTAGGAGGAAGGAGGACGTGAGATGGGGAAACGTGGGGATTCTACACCTGGGATGGCCTGAGCATTAAAGGAAAACTGCAGGGTGTCTTCTGCATGTATGTCTTATCATGTTTGTGCATGATGGAGTCTGTCTGTGCCAAGCCAGCTTCACCACCTGCAGCAGTCTGCTCCATGATAAAGGGACTTCACTGAGATTGAGAGCCACCTCTGCTGCGATACACCTCTGTCAAGGGAAGACAGGGAGGGGAGAAAAAAAAAAAAAGAGGGAATGTGGCAAGAATAGCGATAGACCGTGAGGGGGTGTGGGTGGAGGATAAAGAGGACTCCGGAGATAACTAAAACATTTGAGAGACAGGTGCAATATTAAGGAAGAAGAAGAGAGTACAGGGAGGGAGAAAGCAACATGGGGGAAGGTTAGAAATGAAGGAAGACGATCTGAGGAAATGACAAAGAATGAAAGGTAGAGATAGGGCCTTGGACAGCTATTTATTCTCATAAATATCTGCTATCTTCTGGAAAGATGTGAAACTTTCTAAAAAGGAGAATCTTGGAGACAAGCAGCAATAAAAGAGGGAAGAGAGACAGTGAGACTGAGATAATCAGCAAAAAGCTGTTTGCTGTCAGTGTTTATTTTCTGTTCATGTCTCAGGAGCTCACGCAGTCCAAAGAATAAAATGAGGTGTGTGCTAGGATGAATCCCTATGGTTTGACTCCAGTATTTGATATTGACAGATTTTTTTTTTTAATTTGACATAGACAGTATTGCTACCACTACTGCAGTCAAAGCATTATTAGTGAAAATCAAACTTTGCTTTCCAGGGGATTCAAGCTGCATTAAAGATTAAAGTTTAGTCTAATTAAAGAATGTGCTGATGGTATAAAATTAGTTGTGGGTAATGCTTAAAGTGTTTCTGGGATGCAACAACTGGAGGTGGGAACATGAAAAGGAAAAAACACTGTCGTGGTGAGATGAGAAACCTTTTTTTCAGCTGCTACTTCTTTCTTGGGAACCCTGTATCCATTAAGTTACAGTAGCTATACTTTAGTCACAGAAGAAAAAAGAAAAAGAAAAAATTAGTTCCAGTTCTATTTTGCTGTTCCCCTAAAGAAGCCATGCTGTCTCACATGGAACTTACAAGGGCTTTAGCAACACATAATGGACAATAGACCTGTCACTTTTAAAAAAAAAATAAATAAATAAAAAATCTTTTACAGCTGTACTACGTGTGATGAGATTGTGGTGCAACTGGGAAAATAGTACCTGACACACCGTTTTCAGAAATAAAATTGATGGGTCACACATATGTATGTATATATATATATATATCTACGTAGATATAAATATATATCTTATTGATCGCATTTTTAAGATGCCCTGGCAAGCGACCTGCTGTAGCTGACTGGTCTGAATAGCAGGCAGTCAAATGTTGAACACCTGCTACCTCAAGCTAGCAAATTTATTGTTGCTCTTGACCGAGATAGTTTCTTTGTGCTTAGCCCACAAAAAGCTAAGTTTGTTATTACACCATTTATGGTATAAAAACAAAATACTTCCAAGCACAGTCCACAGCTCAGATTTGGTGTTATGTCTGCCCTCTTAAGATGGCATTACTTGGTATTTTCCTTCATTTTTATAGCAACTTTCAAACAAAACAGCTAGCTTGTTTCGCTAAGCGGTTACCAGGGCATGCATGGGTTAAGGCGACACTAGAATGCCGCAAACAGACTGATAAATCACTCTAAACAGCTCTCGAGCAGTGTTGGTCAAGTTACTTTTAAAAAGTAATTAGTTACAGTTTCTAGTTACTGCTCCCAAAAAGTAATTGAGTTAGTAACTCAGTTACCACATTGTAAAAGTAATTAGTTACTCAGCAAAGTAACTGTGGCGTTATTTTTTATGTTCTATAACGCTGTTACGTTCTATAACATCTTTAACATCAAATATGTTTATATTAACTGGTTGAAGAATAAAAATACTATATACAGTAATGTAGAACATTCGGTATTTATTTGAACTCAATAGATAGAGCCATATGATGCATAGAAATAAAAACATAAATATTGAATATAAAATGGTGATCACCTGTTTCTGAGCCGAAAAATGGAGTGTTGTATGTTTTCGAGTGGCTCCGTCTCCTTTGCTGGGTCTCACGCTAGCTGCATTTGGGCTTGGGGTTGGGTTAGCAGCTACAGAAGCAACAAGTGTCATATTCGCATGGGTTGATGTAAGGTGCTTCATTAGATTTGAGTTACTTGAGGCAGCCGTGGATAAAGTTTTTTTTCCCTGGGCACGTTACATACACATTCTTGCCTTTTATCTCCACAGGTGAGAAGTAGCGCCGGTACTTCCAGTTAGAGAACGCTACCTTTGAACTTCCCTGGCTTGTCGCCATTGTTGCTGTCTCGTGTGTGTTTAGTCGTAGTCGTCAGCACGTGCAGTGAGACAGCGTGAGCAGGGCATCCGCCCACCCAGCCAATCATCATCGCATTTGCAACGGTGTCATCATCCCCACCCCTGCTCTCTCCAGGCAGCATGCAGCTGATGTGTAGCCTACAAACAAAGTGTAGTAACGCGCCACTTTATATTCTCAGTAACGATAACGGCGTTGTAACGATGGGGAAAGTAATTAATTAGATTACTCCGTTACTGGAAAAATAATGCCGTTAGTAACGCCCTTATACTTAAATGCCGTTACTCCCAACACTGCTCGCGAGTTGAACTTTAATAGACTAAAAGTTTTGAATTTGAGTGGGTTACCGACGCTGGTTTCTTCCCGTTCAAAGAAAAAGTGACAGTCCAAATGAGAGTGACGTTCTGGATAGTAATTTTCTTTTAAAAAAAAGAAGTCTTTTAAAAGTTCTCATAATACTTCAAAATGCATATTTAGAATTTGACATTGTGACCTGAATTAAAATGATGAAGGGGTTCCTCTTTGTGCAGGAAAACTACTTGATTCAGTCCCATCTGTTTTTCCAAGTTGACTGAAACTTGAAATTTCCCTACACTGGAGATGTCAGTAGTAACTATGGATGTAAGTTTATGTGGTGACACAGGTGATATGCCCCCTTCAATATCTAGAACCTATGCATTAAAAACACGGAGGGGCACAAGACTCATATATATATATATATATATATATATGTATATATGTATATATGTATATGTATATGTATATATATATATATATATATATATATATATGTGTATATGTATATGTATATGTATATGTATATATATGTATATATATGTATATGTATATGTATATATATGTATATATATGTATATGTATATATATGTATATATATGTATATGTATATATATATGTATATATATATATATATATATATGTGTATATATATATATGTATATATATGTATATATATATATATATATATATATATATATATATATATATATATATATATATATATATATTTTTTTTTAAAACAGAAAAAGCCATTGTTCAACTTCTGGTGAACTTCAACATTAAATCCAAATTTTGGTGGCTCTATTTTCACTAATAGATTTTTTTTTACGAGCACATACAACCTCTTTGTGGCAAATGAAATTATGCCTGCCGCACACAGTCACACATAGGCAAACACTCACTAACAGTATTGTGATCTTTGTCAGCAGGGGCACAGGAGCTCCTCCTCTCATTTGATTCCAGGGTTGGAATCTGCACAAAGGCATGTTGATAATTATGTTGAAGCTAAATGGGAAAAAGAGGAAGAATATCCATGTATTATATTCAAATATCTCTATTGTTTGTATTTTGTTCAAGTCACAAAAAATGTAAAAGTGTTGAGCCACTAGATTACCAAATTCAAATTCTGAAGTGTTGTACTAATTAGCACTAATTAAATAAAAATGCAGCCATGTAAAAGTTATCATATATTTGAACGTGCAAGACATTTTTGACATTTGGCGATATCTCACTAACTTTAAGATTCTCTAAACTGAGAGCACTCTGACTGCTGTCTACTGCAGGTAGGACACTGAAACCTCACTTAAAAAGATATTCCTTTAAAGCTGCAGTCTGCAGGATTTGTTGTTGTCATACGTAAAGTCCTAATTTTAAGAGTTTACATGATCTATCAGAACGCTTGAAGTTGAAAACGGTGACCTCCGTAGTCGCAAAATGCATCCATCCATCCATCCATTATCTATACCGCTGAATCCGTCGATCGGGTCGCGGGCGGGCTGGAGCCTATCCCAGCGGTCAATGGGCGAGATCGCAAAATGCAAGAAATGCTTATTTTTTAACCGAAAAATAAAAAGTTATTCAACTTCCTGTCCCGCCCCATCAAAACACATGAGAACTCGTGCACGTCTACGTGCACGCCAGATGCGCGTACAAGACTCCTCATTCATCAACTCACCTGTCATTTGCGATCATGGAAGACACAGTAAGTAGACTAGCCCATAATGAAGTTCAATAGACTAGATAAATAAGCGTGGGGACGAGCCTACCTTGTATCGCGCGTGCACAATCGGTGATTGACAGGCAGCAGAGCCCAGCTCGTAACCTGATTGGTTACCTTTTACCGGTCCGGTCTGCAATTTTGTAAACAAACCTGCTGGCTTTGGAGGGACCTAGCGGGACATATAGGGGACCTAGAGAACTCTTTTTTTTTTGTATTGGGGTATTTAATGTACTACTTTCAGAATCCCCGGACAGTTCCAGGCATTATGCTTGAAAAAGAGTTGCAGACTGCAGCTTTAACATTTGCCAATGTTAGAGCGACCAGCCTCTCAAAAGTTACCCTGTGTTCCTGTGTGACCTTGCGGACTATTACACATCTAGCTCTTGGAGTGGTCTTTTCTGGCCAACCTCTACTGGGGGTTAACGATAGTCTTGAACTTCCTCCATTAGCACACCATCTGTCCCACTGCTGACTCGTGAGCTTCAAACTCTTTACAGATGGTTTTGTTGCCTCTCCCATGGTGATTAGTATCAACGCCTCTTTTTTTTTTGAAGTCCCAAGAAATCTCCTATTCGTGCCATAATACACTTCCACGGTCATGTGATGTGAGGATCAGACTTTGGTAGATCGATGTTATTTAAAGCAATACTATGTAACATTTCTACCTTAAAATAACAGCTTGAAAAAAATTGTGCAGCTAGAATGAGTTTTAATATTACGATTGGCCTGTCTCCTATGCCCTTCGGGGGTCTGAGTTGGAAAAACTGCGCTATGTAACTTTGCTGGACCGGCCCGGGAGCTGAGCGGAAGTACTTCGACTTGCTTTCTGGCACACCTACCACAAAAACAAATAGACCCCTCTCACGCTCCCAGGTAAATTTGATTACTCTTACCTTCTCGGTCGACATAGCTTGCACCTTCTGACTCCTCGCCGGTTCGTATTTACGACAGTGTAACCGTACATTACCTCCAAGCCTGTAGGGGGAGCTCCATAATGGGCTTTTTGAGAAGTTACATTGTATTGCTTTAAACAAAAAGGAAGATCTCTAACCAGATTGCTTTGGATTTAAAACGCATTGCTCTAGTTTCACCGTTAAACTTAAAGGTGCATATACTTTTGTCAGAGATTGATAACATTGTTGGAGCTGTGACTATTCTTATCAAAATAATCCTCATTTAATCAAAGCATTACACCTCCTTACTTTACAGTCTGGGCTTTTTCGTTGAATTGAAACTCCATCTTGATGATGGGCTTAACATTTTGAACACATGGCATTTCGGGCCGCTGCTTTCTGGAAACCTTCATTTTCCAAAATCTTGTCTCATTATAGAATACATCTATGTTGGCAAGAGAGAGTGAGAAACATCACCAGGCCTGGAAAAAAAAATCAGAGCCTGTTACACGTTGCAGGTCGGCAACATTAACCTTACGAACATCTTCCATTTCCGAGTTGTCGCTTCTCCCTCCTCAGCAAGAAGAAGATGAGCAACCGTCTTTCCCTTCATTTCTTTCAGTAATGTAATCAGGTAGATAACTGGGAATGGGTGGCAATGTAGAGAGCAAGACTTTCAGAAAAGACAAACAGCGGATTTCTGTGCAGTGTAGACCCGACTGGATCCTACTTTTTCATTTTATAGTACTTTGTTTTTCATGGTCTCCTTTTGCATAAGCAGCGGAATCAAACAGGTTTAAAGCAGCCAACCTGACAAACTGCATGTGCTTGCAGCTAAATGGCAACCAAATACAAAAACCATGTTTTTTGTTGCTGTTCTCAGACAGTTCTGTGTCTGCACAACTCTTTCATACAGCTGAAGTGCAGCAACACTCTCCATCATTCAGTGTCAAAAATGTTGAAATCCAGCAATGAAAACTGTTTTTACATGACATAAAAAAATAATTTAGTTAATCTCTATGTAACAGCAGTTTAGAAAATCTATCTTTAATCAGCCTTAACACTGTCAGTATGCGAGTTTCCACAGAGTGAGAGGCCTCTTAGATGTGTTTCTCAAAGAGAAACTTTCACGGTCTTCCCTCTCTTGTTCATCTCTCTGATGGAGACTTGTTTACACGCCAAAACATTACATCCAACTGTCCAAAATCATAAGAGTAATATGCATGAGTTCTGCTTCCAGGAGTAGATTTTCCTTTTACTCTGTCACATTAGGAACATCATCCCTGCTGACAGACCCCACTGCTGCTGAGCAAAAACTCCACCACAAATAAATAATATGTGTAGCTCATCTTCTCAACCTGAATATACCTAACATAATTTATTATCAATAAAACATTAGCCAGGCCATCACAAGCTCTTTGATCGGTGAAAAAAATCTCATTCATCTGTATTCCGCTTCAGTATCCGTCCAAGAAAAGAACTGTAGACCGTTAGTGTGTGCGTTGGGCTGTGCAGGAGGACTGAGTGGACAGTGGGGGTTTTAACAGGCGACTGTGTGTAACCTATTTAAAATTCATGCGTTGTGCTGCTTCAATAAAAGAGCCCTTGAATGGTTACTAAGGGAAGATTATACTGGTGCAATGTGAGGACAGAATCCAGGAAAAACAAGACAAAAATGTGAAAAAAGACACAAAGATCAAAAGGTATTCTTAAACGTGAGTGAAGCCAAAATGAGGAACCTTTAGCATTTTTGCAGCAACATCACCCTAAGATAGATGGCCAGAAAAGATGCCGACACTAGCACTTCCCATAATTGATTAATTTAACTAACTGAGCCTGCAAAGTGGTAATCAGGCAACTTGTTTTATTTTTTTTACTCTTTTTCAGCTATCATGAAAACCAAAATGCAAAACACTCTTACAAGTGAAAAGACCTGCATGAAAACTCTTACTAGAGTAAAAATGCACAAGTAATAGTCCCAAAATGTACATGAAATATGAAATAAAAGCACTGATGTACCCCTTCTGAATGACATCTTATATATCAATAAAATACCAATGCTGATGAATCTGTGTGTAAGCAGCATTTTATTTTTGCAGATGCTGGAGATAAAACTAGTTTTAACTACCTTTTATATGTAATTTTAAGTAAAGGGACACCAGTTGAATTTAGACAGTCTTCAGACAATAAATGGAAGAAACCTGATTATGGCTCGAACCATAGCAGATTGCTCCAGAGCTATCAGACAGCTGCTTAGGATGTGCTCAAGTCTAGCTCCACCGGAGCACAAAATACAGACCGGGCAGTCTTTCTTGCCACAGATGTGGAGGTTCAGAGAGCTAGGTTCAGATAAGGAAGATATAATTTACAGCTACCTTCTTACCAAGCACTACTTACAACCTTGTCCATGCTCCCTATGCCTACCAATCTGTTCCTACTCTACGCCAGCGTAAAAGTCGATAACTAGATGCTGTTCCTCCATGCTATAGGCTTTCTTGAATTGGGTTAGGGGATAGCTTTGAGTCTTACTCATCCAGATGCCTCTGTGCCTGCCAAAGGCTTGTCTCTCTGCTGTTTTCAGGCCTTTCTGGGCTCTCCCCTTCTTACCTACTAAGTGATGCTGTTTGATGCTTTCTTGAGTTCCTAGAGTCTTGATGCAGTATATAAACTCTTTTCTAATGCAGGTGATCTTGAGCACATGCTTTTTAACTAAGACTGCCGAATGGAAGCTCAAGTTTGTTGCTCCTCCCATACAATGCTGCATTGCTCAGTCTGCATGGCATACCCAAGCATCTGTGGAGGAAGCCACTGAACACCCTCTTCATAGTCTCAACTGATGATATAAATGGAAACCTCTTTCACCAGCAGAGGCCACAAGACTTGAGGTTGGACACTATCTTAGTACATCTGGGCCTGTGACCTGCCGGATAGGCCAAATCTCTTAAATGAAAGTTGTCCAAGTCTTGCAGATCCTTGATGGTTACTTGACCTGACATCACATACCTGAGGCCACAGCCAAAGACCTTTGCAGGGATCTTGACAGGCTTATCTGTGATAGAAGATGTTTCAATCAACAAAGCAGCAATATTTCCCAATAGCTTTTGTCCTATTCAACATCATGGCCCAAGACTTGCTAGGTTTATTATTTAGTGCCCCTTCTTCACTTTTCCTCTGCATTTTCTCATGGATGGTCACCAGCATTAGGGTACAATGCTTGACTGCTTGCACTGTATTACTTAACATATCATCATTTAATAACATTTGCATGATATCAGTGTTTTGTGTGTGTGTCATTAATCCTCACTTCACATTCCTCCAGTTCCAAATTTAAATGAAAAATTATGCAGTAAAGTTCAAATCAAATTCAAATTTCTGGGGGAAAAAAAGTCTATATAAGAATAGAAGCTCACTATGGCTGGAGTTTATAATTAACAATAAGCCATGTGCCTCAAAGGCAAATACCCACAGAATGAATGTGGTCTCCTGGGTAGGAGTCACAGATGAGATGTACATTTATGGATTGGCATTGCTTGCAGTTATAAAACGATAATGGACTTAGAGAGGGTGCCTTAATGTGCACCACTGTGCGGATGATGCTGAAGCAGCAGTAAATATAGCATGGTGTGTACCTAGGGGGGGGGAGACAGAGGCCTGCTTTGGGCCTTTACAGCAAAATCAACACGGTGTCCAACCACTGAGTTTTGGATAGCATGATTTGCATTTAATATAACTGAAGTTAAGAGTTATTTTAGTGTTTTAATTCAATGATCAATTGGAAAAAAAAAAAAAAAGGAATATCACAAAAACGACACACAAATGGTTGTATTGTAAATATTCATATGTAGAACTAAAGAAAACTCAATAAAACTTTAGCAAATTATTCGACACAAACATGTCGGCTCTCAAATTTGCAAAAGTGAGCATCTGAGTGTGCATAGATTCCTTCCTTACTTAAGTGGAAATCCCTAATGAGAACATTTTTGCCGTCCCAGAATCTTAGAGAATACTGCGTAAGTGTCCTTTAATAGCGGGCACATTGGCTAGCTCAGCAGCCATTTAGAGGGAAGTAACAAAAAGACGATTTTCAAGAACCAAATGTCTTTTTAACTGTGTCTCTGCCATCAAACACACACACTCATACACACACACACAATGTTCACAAAACCCATCACTTACTTTGCCCTTAACTCCTGACCCGGAGAAGAGTTTGCAGAAAGACTTGGCACCGACTTCATTGGGGGATGACTCTCACTGTCATATCATTAACTGAAAGTGCTGGTTTTGTGCCCGTGGGATTTGTTTGATCACACTGTAAGTTGGAGGGTTTCACCAAAGATATTCTTTAATGATTACACCCTGAAATTAGAGGGAAAATTAAGACAGCAAAGCTTGGAAAAAGGAACATTAAGCGTATTTTACAAACACACTTTTTCCCACAGCTGTTGACACCTGATGTTACACAAAATGTTACTCAATAGTTTGAACTGCTGTTCACTTCTGTGTTGCAATATAACAAAAGCTATAGGCTAATGCTAATTATCAACCATTAGGCTGTGAAGCTAGTACATCCAGTAAAGTCAATATTTTCAGTCACTAAAAACACTTAAAGGGATAGTTCGCCTCTTTTGACATGAAGCTGTTTGACATCCCATATTAGTAATATCATTTATGAACATTGACTTACCCCCTGCTGCGTCCTGTGAGCCGATGTGCGTCTCACATCGCTTGGCGCTATTTTTACCTTGATTGCCACCTAGCGATAGCCGCACCTAATACGGTGTTTACTGCTCGGAAGCAGGGGACTGCTAGGTCAGCACTTCGGTCTGCACAGTGTACACAGCACGCAGTGATACGAAGGGAGAGAGAAATAGCGCCAAGCGATGTCAGGTCTGACCTTTTCTGGATGGACAATTTTGTGATGCAAATGTATTACTCTTTTGAACACATATTGTTTTGAGAAGCAAGAGGCTTTATTTTTTAAGCCCCAGCCAACTAGCCGGACTACCTTTGTCAACGCCAAAACGAGGCTGGAACTCGGCTCACAGAATGCAGCAGGGGGTAAGAAAATGTTCATAAATGATATTGCTAATATGGGATGTCATACAGCTTCATGTCAAAAGAGGCGAACTATCCCTTTAATGTCAAAATAATACATAGTTGCATGCCATCTGAAAAGCGCAGTAGGTAATATCCATCCATTCATCCATCCATTCATTTTCTATCGCTTAATCCAAGCGGGTGGAGTGAGCTACTCCACCCGCGGTGTGTCTGTTTTGAGATCAGTGTAAGTGCCTGCTACTGCTACCGTGCACATGTAAATTTGGACACAAATTACACTCAGTAACTCCTGAAGCACAGTATTACAATATGAGATAATATACAGAAACTAGCCTGAGCTCATGCTAGCACACATCAAACCCAGCTCACACTACACTACACTAACGCATCAGTCTGATGGTAAAAAATACTTCACTGACATTGGTTTGGTGTTGCACTATTGGTGCTGCATTCAATAACAAATGGGAACTCAGAATTTCGAACTTTCAAATGGAAATAAATCCAAGAAGAAGCTAACAACAACAACAAAAAGTCCCCTAGCTGGGAACTTGGTTTAGGTCTATCACTCTGACATCTGAATTTATAGTAAAAGGTAGCTTACTAAAGAATCTTTCATTTGTTTTTCTTGATCTAATAATGGCACCTTTGAAAGTATTGATAGTGCGCATTACTTTCTGAAGTGTAAGATGACTGAAGAATCTTTTTTCTTTTTACATTTTTTTTTTAAATGCAATGGGCAGGGTTACGTAACTCCTGAAAAGATGTTGGCTTACCATTGACATTCCCCTTTTTTAGATACAATGCAAGTCTCACCTAGAGGCTTCAAAGAGGAGTTAAAAAATAACCTTCAAGCAGTTATGAGATTGAATGCAGTTATACAGCGTTAAAGCCTGTTTAAACTGCTGCATCAATTTCAAGTGTGCACTCGAAGCTGTGTCATGAATACATATTCCCTCTTTAGTGAAAGTCTTATGTTGATAAGTCTTGCTCTTCGGTTCACAACTTTAATTCACCACATAGAGGTATCATCAACCAGTTTAGTCTCCATGTCGTATATATCACATGTGACTAAAATAAAGCGTTTATCAAACATCTAGTAATAGTCCTGGAAAGAGTGATAAGATTTTGTATGTGAGCGCGAGCAAACCTTGTAATAAAGCCCCCTGCTGACTAACTGTGTTCTCAGTTTGCTGCACAGCATGATGCTGAGGCTGTCCGTGCACCACAGAGCCCCTCCCTCTCCACTTTCCTTCTTATGGTGTTAAACATCATTGACTTGGTAACGCTGCACTATTACTGCATGAGAAGCACAAAGTCTTGATTTTAAATGCATATTGTGTGTTGTGATGCAGGTTTTTTATTTTATTTTGCACCATGCAGAGAAGTGCACGCAGGCTCTGCGTGAAGTGGAAAAGCTGCCCACACTGGAAGCCTGTTCGAACATCTGTCTCTTTGCTGGCCCCTGCTCTCCTTGTTTATCGATACTTCCGGTTTCAATGCATTCAAGGAAAAAAATGTGTTAAACTGAACACGTGTGGCTCAAAATGAGGTGCAGCTCTTGCTACCTTTATCTGTGACCAAGTCGCTGGGAGAATACTTTGCCATATTACCTTCTTAGGGAACCACTATGACGTAAAATGGCTGGAAAACTAATGAAGCCTTGTGTGTTTCTTTTTTTTTTTTACACAAGCATGACCAATTTTGGGGTTTCCCGTTCGGTTTAGACACATGTATAAGGGTAAACCTTATCAAACAAGCGGCTTTAGCCTTGGAAACTATATATACTGTAGAGATATGTGTATGTACTGTATATACATATATGTATTCCTCTTCCATGCTGCATTTGTGAACACACCTCAACATGTGGCATCCAAGTAAGACAAAGTTTAAATTTAAGCATCAGAGGGTGGATTGAAACAACAAATTGTTCCTCATTGTCAATTTATGCTCACTTTAACTAGTTTTTTTTAGATGTTTTTTTCCTTTTTGAGAAAGGAGTCGATATGCTCGGCTGAGCGGTTAATAACTATGTGACAAACTCAGAATGTAGATTTATTACTTGTTTATGCTGACTTTCATATATGAATGATGGTTACATTTGCAGTTATTTGGTTAGATGGCTCAAACCCGTAGCTATTAATGAGACAGTCTGGCTTACTAGCAAGGTTAAATACAGGCACCAGCAGCATCGAAAAAACTTCTGGAGACGCTTTACAGACCTTTCATAATCATGGTATTTAGCACTGAATGATGAGTGAATAGATATACGAATAAAAATCTTATGACGATGATTTAATTCAAGTATATTTCAATGTACCTCACTGTCAATAAAGTTTGCTCATTTGATTCAAATGTACACATTAGGTATAAAGTAGAACTATTACATGTTTGATCAAGCCAAGAGTGAACAACCTCAGTGCGACAGCGTCATATACTGCCAACCCAGGGCCGAGGGAACCTGTAAGTCAACAGAAAATTAATGGCAAATGGTTGAAAGAATTATTCTCTCAGGGTGGTATAGAACTCAAGTCTCACATCAATGTGTCTATGCTATTTTCCTCCACCCACCATTCTACCACCTTACGAGGACATTGTTAATTTACTCATGAGTAAAACATCCAGACTGACAGTTTGAAGCATTCGCTGTAGGAGTCTAAACATTTTTATGGCCGATGCATTCTTCAGATAAACCTTTCGAATTTTCTGAGGGATGGCAGGGGCTTTGATGAAAATGCAATATTTGACATGAACACAAACTTCTCTTCCTTTTTATGAGTGTAACTTCCTAATTTTGATAAGGGATATCTCGTGTCAGCCAGTGTGAGGTGAGGGGGGGGATTGTTCTGCCGCATAAGCACGTTTTGTCCTGACTTAACTGCTTTATCCAGAGGAGGTAGATTGAAGATGTGGCAAAGTGTGAGGTCTGCTGATGCTTCTGATTTCCCTAGATGTGCTAAGGCACAATGGATCATTTAAATCGTGCCGTTTCATAGATTTCAATTTCCGTTCAGACTATGGAACCACTCCTCACCCAAAAAAAAAAAAAAATTACTCCGGTGCTTTGCTCCATTTCAATTAAATGGAAATCGTTCGTCTATCTGGGCTACAGGAATGAAGAGAAATTTATGTTGGTGAGATAGACTCCTCTCCTTTTACACTTCTTATGCATCAAACTCCCAGTTTCAAAATGAAATGGGCTCAGTTTCACTGTAGCAGTTCATTTTTCTCCATGGCTCTGTCTGTATGTTGTACTGCTTATACTTTATTTACTAACAAAAGCATATCTTGGAAATTACAAGTGCACTGATTTAGAAGAAGAAGAACTTTAAAGCCTTTTTTCTAGGATAGTAAAACATCAATTTCTTCCAGTAATGCAGATTATAAATCCAGCACTTGTCCAACTCATCTTTGAAGTGCAGGCAATTAATTCTGTTTATCAGTCATTCACACACGCTCTTCCTGCCATGCTATCGAAGTGGTCCGAATAATTTGTTTTCTGGCAGTTAGTGTTTTCTCAGACTGCTGACTTCAAATGTCAGGAGTTATCCACAGAGGCTGAAAAACACATTACTCTTTGGACACTTATGGACCTCTAAAGGATGTAACCTTTTAGGCTTGACTCACAGACATCTTAAACCAGGGTTACCAACTTTTGCCTATCAGCAGAATTGAGACTAAAGGGAGGGGGAAGGACAGTCTTTGTCACGTTCATGGGGTTTTCCCTATGTTTTTGGTTTTGTGTTTCTTATCATGCTTAGTCACGTCTTAGTTTAAGTCCATGTTTAGTTAAGTTTGCTATTGTTTTTTTTCTCACTTCCCATGCCAGCTCATTAGTTCACTCACTTCACCTGTCCATCGTGCCCCAGCTGCACTCATTTGTCAATCACTCAGTTAACTATTTAGTTTCCATGCTCCCCTTTCATTTGGTGAATTCGTTCTCCGTCTTCACCTTTCATGCCACGCCACAGTTAAGTACCTTTCTAGTTATTCTAAGCCATAGCCATAGTCATTTTTTGTTTTCGTCACAGTTTAGTTTTTGGTATCCGGCTTTTTGTTAAACCTTTTTTGCGAATAAGCCAAGTTTTGTTTTCTACCTCTGGAGTCCGCATCCGTGTCCTGCCAAACCCTCACTGACAGTCTTTTTTCAATCTTAAGGTTTTACATAGGGACATGGCTTTACACGGCCAGGTTTTAACAACAACACATGACATTTTACACCCATTATTAAAGACGTAATATTAATTTTGGAAAACACTAAGCCTAAATGCAGAAGCAGTTTGTGAAAATCAAAGTCCAAATTTAGTTTTTCCATATGAATGAAGATGATAAGTATCAGCCAAATATAAAAAATAATTGATCATCACCAAGTGTGACACCTCCATGAAAGCAGTTTTGTCAGTTTGCTGGTCTGGAGCATTCAGGTGTGTGTTAACACAATGCCAAGGAGGAAAGACATCAGCGAAGTTATAGAGAAGTAACTGTTGCTCCCCATCGATCGGGGAAGGGTTTTAAAGCCATTTCCAAACTATTTGCTGTCTATCATTCTACAGTCAGAAAGATTATTCACCAGTGGAAAAAATTCAAGCCAGTTGCCAATCTTCCCAGGAGTGGAGACCGTGCAAGGCTCAGAGAACCTGAAAAAAAACTACATCACAGATTCTACAGGCCTCAGCTTTCATTTTAAATGAGATAATTCACAATTTCTACATACACTTAGCCTCAAGGCATGTGTAACATAAATTTGGTTGCCATTGCTAGGTTTCCTGCAGCTGACCGCATGCTGCCTAAATATGAAACACCACACAGACTGAGCATGTGCCAGCAGGCAGAGAAGAAGACGAGCATGCTTGTTTTGAGCAGGAAACTTTGCAGGACAATCACTGCTTTACACACATTTACAATGTACTATAGACTGATGACACACCCCAGAAGTAATTTGTATCGGAAATTTAAAGTTAGACTTACGAAGTGGTTTAAAAACTTGTTTTCTTCGGGGCGGTCAGTGGCGTACTGGGTTAAGCAGCCGCCCCATGTACAGAGGCTACAGTCCTCGCTGCAGCTGGCCCCAGTTCGAGTCCCGCACCAGATGGCCCTTTGCTGCATGTCTTCCCCCTCTCTCTGCCCCCTGCTTCCTGTCTCTCTCTAACTGTCCTATCATTGAAGGCATAAAAAGCCCCCAAAAATATATAAAAAAATAAATAAATAAATAAATTGTCTTCAACCAAAAAGTATGAAGATCCCGGAAAAGATTGCTCTAATGTTTAGTCCTTGGTTCCGGCATTTCCAGCATAGCTTTACCCAAGGAGAAGAGACTTTCAGAGTTCACATTCCAGCCAGTTCTTTCCCTGTTAAGTGAATGCAGAAGATAGTTTTCAATGTCAGTTATCAATGCAGCACATAAATAGCTGCATTTCCTCATTCGTATCGGACAGGCTGTCTTGATATTATAAAGGAATGTTTTAATCACCCTACCATGACCTTTTCCGAACCTTAACTACATAGCTCGGTTTCCTAAGCCTAACAAAACTATGTTGCCTAAACATAGCACCAAATGCGCAGGAAAAGTGAAAGAATAGATTGGAGGAAATCAAGAATCAGCTGTTGTATTGTGGACTCAAACTTAAGTGTTTTGACACTCCTCCATGTTCCCTTATGAGGACCTCATCGCCTGCCCATAATTGAACAATTCATAAAGATGTTTGTGGCAGTTCCTTTCAGTATCTCAGGTTGCCTCCAACTGAAGAACACTTTATTTGCGTTTAGATTTTGCTCCTTTTGTTTTTCTTGATTTCCTCTCCCTACTGTCTTTGTTTTGTTTTCTGAGTTTTGATCTTTCAATGTTTGCCCATGCCTTACATACCATCAGGGTCCTAAACGCCCAACTGCTTTAATGCCTATAGGGTAGAGGGAAAGAGCCAGTAATGGCGAGTTTAAAAAACAGCTTTCTTTGGCTCCATCATGGAGCATCATCCAAATCGCTGTGAGAAGCCAAACAGCAGACAGGCCAGACAGGCTGATGTGCTTTTTAATGTCTAACAGGTGCCATGTTCTCATTATCACACCCTTAACAGCTGGAAAATGCTGGTAAACAGCCTCATCATCAGGATTACCCCGTAGATCCTGCTCTTGTGACTTTTTACGTGTGTGTATGTGTGAAGTTAATTTGAATATATGCATACTCTGACTGCATCTATATGAACATGGAGAGCACACATACTGACAGACGTGAGCATCCTGCATTTGAATTATTGCACGTGTAGACTTATCATTCATATATTTGTAAAGTTGTGTTTTGGGGTGTGCGTGTGTTTCTATCTCAAGAGCAATTTGAAGGCTCTATAATTTTTCTATTGCAATTCACTCCTTAACCAGGCAGGCTCACACAATAACACAGTCATAACTCAAGATATTTCAGGAAACTTATGAAAAATAATGTTTTTGCCTGTACTTTTTGTGCATCCCCTCCTCCTCTTTCATTTCTTACCTCCATCTCCCAGTGTGACTGTCCATTGCTCAAGAGCGGGAGAGCGTGTGAAAGTGTGTGTGTCGAATGTAGATGGGGTGAGGAAGCGTCGTGTTACCCAGTCGCTCTGTGTGGCCTTGTCACTCTCTGGCCGTGTGGAGTGGCTGCGACATGTCCTCTGGCCCCTGCCCATCAATTATAGATGGAACCAGGTGCCAGAGAACAGCGACTCCAAACACACAAAGGATCTCGCACAAAGTCCGGGGTGTGCAAGGTCTCACAAACAAAACATGCTTGAATAAACAAAATGGAACAGCAAATGAAATCTCAAACTCTTCTGGGGAGAGACCGAAGATGTTCCGGATGATAAAACATCAAACCAGCTGACCCCACACAAAGGATTCTCTGCCAGATGTCGAGTTTGTCCAGATTTCATTTCTAAGTGATCACAGTGCTGCTCACTTACCTTTGTCTCAGCTTATGTCTTGGCAGAGGAATTAGATAATTCTACTTCGGAGCAGAGATTAGGCAAACAGTCCCATGCAGAGGTTTGAAAACACGGCTGTCAGTTTCTTTGCTTCCATCAGAGCAGCACGGCTTCTCTAGAAGTAATTTTGTTCACTGGCTCCTCCGTTCCACTGATGGACGTGTCTGAAAAGGAGAAAGAAAAGCTGGATTGATGCATCCAGGGATGCTTGGCAATAATCAAAGCATCAATCAAATGTTTTAACGCTTTGTGTCCTATTGATAGAGGCTCATTAATCACAGAAGAGGTTGTCTAGCTGCCGCCTCAAAGAACCTGTAGCAATAATGGGGGTGAAATTTTTTTCCTGCCTGGAACCTGAGCTGTGAACAAAAAAAAAAATAGGCTTTAACCTTCAACACAACAGAGTTTTGTCAGGTGTGTGCAAATGTGCATTTTCCTGAAATATCTTCCTTCTTGTGAGCATAATGTGCATCATGCTCATCAACGGTGCCTTTATGGAGATGTGAGCATTAGACACACCCAGTGAACACACTGCAGCTGTGCATGTTTTTCCAGCTGACAGTGTATCGATCAGCCTCTTGTTATATTATAACATTCCTCCCGGTGTTATTCACACAGTTAGACAGACAGAAAATAGCACCATTGTGAGTTGTGCTACATTCTGGTGCCCAGGGCGCTTTAACGCCTGTCCAGATGGATTTCCAGAGATGAACATTTTCTGAAGTTGCTCAGCGGTTTCTTTTATATGAATTCATTCCAAATCAAGAACAAGTCTAGGCATTAAAAAGAAAGGAATTCACATAGGCCGTTTAATTTATTTATTTTGTTGTTGTGGAAACTCAACATTTCAGACCAGCACATGGGATATGCACATAAATATTGTCTTAATGTACTGAACTACAACAATACTGATACCAGGAATGATGAGCCGGGTTTCATCCTTCAGGCTTTAAAGGTACGGTACGTGATCATTTTCATACAAGGGAGAATCCACTCCCTTTGAGATCACAGGGCGTCAAATAATGCTTTCTTTTGGTCATAGATGTGGCATCACTGCATACATGATGCCAAGATAAATTAGTACCAAAGTCAACATCAGGACATTAAAGGGGTAACAATGAAATAAGATATGGGAAGTTTTGGTTTAGGCACGAAAACTGGTTCAGTTGAGTTTAGATACAAAAACTGAGCAGTTAATTTCAACAACAGATCGAAGCTTAAAATATGCTCTTTTGCAATGTTAACATTTCATGTTGAAAGTAGACGCTAAAGAGCACCCAGTGCATTACACCGCAGGGGTCCTAATACATTTGCATTAATTTCTTTTGCTAATTAAATGACACCCAGATATTTCTCCATGACGCCAGATGAATCCAATCACTTGGATGCCTATGACTGTGACGGAAAGAGCTGTGAGGGTTGTGAGAAATGGCTTTATGTGAGATTGTTAAAAATATCAAGTGACATGTAACGCATGAGACCAACATTTTCCAACCACAACATGGAAAATGAATGTGCCTCAGGGGAACTCTTACTATGGCCATGTGTCCTGAACAGCTGCAACAATGACCAGTAGATGCAGCAATTTCGAACGTCGTGAAACACATTTAGCAGTTAGTTAAAGTAAAAAAAATTAACTAATGGTGGGAGTCTATTGAACCGTGTTGAAGAATGGCTATCCTTGTGTGGTGGTTTGCTGCACTTAGCAAATACCATAGCATCAGTTGCTTGTTTGGAGTGGGATTCTCCACTGTATGTGTGTTGGTGCAATAAGTAACAGCTTGGTTAAAAAACACACCTCTCAAACCTTTCATCCACCCACTTGGGGAACAGAGGCGACAGCACACTCTGGATGGATTCGCTGTCCGTGGCTATCCCATTAATTTAAGTGCTGAACATCATCTTCTGTACGCTCTCCATTGATGCCTCACAAAGGCACGTCTACATGCTATAAAGTTTTGCTGCCACTTGGTGTCAGTCTCATCAATATGTGGAACAATCTCAGTTGCTCTTGGTTGTATCGCTGCTGGTACTTCAGCTTTCCTTTGCAAAGGAGAAGTTAGAAATAAAAATCAAATCTGTTTTGTGATGGACAGAAACTGCGTGTTAAAGGGATAGTTCGCCTCTTTTGACATGAAGCTGTATGACATCCCATATTAGCAATATCATTTATGAACATTTTCTTACCCCCCGCTGTGTTCTGTGAGCCGAGTTCCAGCCTCGTTTTAGCGTTGACAAAGGTAGTCAAAAATAAAGCGTTTTGTGATGCAATTGTATTACTCTTTTGAACACATATTGTTTTGAGAAGCAAGAGGCTTTATTTTTTAAGCCCCAGCCAACTAGCCGGACTACCTTCGTCAACGCCAAAACGAGGCTGGAACTCGGCTCACAGGACGCAGCAGGGGGTAAGAAAATGGTCATAAATGATATTACTAATATGGGATGTCAAACAGCTTCATGTCAAAAGAGGCGAACTATCCCTTTAAGATCATGAAAACTATCTGGCGCAACTGTGTTAGCTTTTCATATGTACTTCCTATTGTATGCCATGTATGGTAATTGGAGCTTAATTCGCCTCCATGAAGGTATTAAACAGCATTTAGGTGGCATTACCTTGGCTTTCTATACTACCGGGAGGAACGCTAGAATTAGTTTTGACCAGGATCCGTCCTTTAACTCACATAGAAAAAAATATAAAAATAAATTCTCAGGCTGCTTTTCTTAAGGTTGTTCCCTTAGCTAAAAACACGACCAGGCAAGAAAAGCAAATTCATTGAGGGACAGATTAAGTAGAAATTCAACAACTCAGATCAGCGCCTGAAATCAGCCAAAAAAAACATAGTATTTATATCATGAACTAGTAACGCATTGTAATGACACAGAGACAAGAAGGATGCCATATATGTAGACCTGAGCAGCTCAGGATTACACTGCCAAGCTATGCAGTTACCGGGATGGCATTACCTTGGAATCAGGATCCAAAAAAAAAAAAAGATTTGAACTTCATTGATGAAAACCCATTTTTCAGGTTCCAACTTTCTCATATAGCATTTGAGAAATCAACTTTGCTGGGTGAGATTTATCAGCTCCAGTTAAGCCTACATTATGGCCCAAAATGTGCAACTTTATTGAATGTATCATTTTTTAAATCAACACTGCTTTGTATATATCTATATATATATATATGTGTGTGTGTGTGTGTGTGTTTTGAAAAGACATACAGTAATGAGCAGACTAGTGTAAACTATTACCATCTGAACCTGAGATTCAGCTTTAATCACACATATTGCAAATATTTGGAGAGAATGAATGAGCAATTTAATACTTATTTCATACGTAATACTAATTTCCATGTTAAAATGAAAACAAACTATTCAAATTGGTCATCCCCACAGATGAAGCTCTTAATAACCAAACTCAATCATAGCTTAAAGATCTCGTAGCTCAATATTCCCCCAACAGAGCACTCTGCTCTCAGAATGCAGGCTTATTTGGGATTTAATAGAGTTTCTAAAAGTAGAATGGGAGGCATAGCCTTTGGTTATCAGGCATCCAGCCCCTCCTCCGCTGTTATCTCCAGTTTACGAGATAAAATATGAATTAATACCACAAAAGAGGATGACGTGAATAAGCAATTCCTACAAATTGACTTATAGTCCTTTAATCCCTGTCAACACAACCAAAAGAGAAACAGTCAGGTGGTGGAAGGCACTTGTGGTCTAATTACGACATATTAACAACTGGTGGTTGCAAAGAAATTTGCATGTAATATGATTCCATACCCATGTGTGCTAATGTGTTTTTTTTAAAGCATTTTGGATCTTTAAATATTTCCTCATTAAACCACATCAAACTGTCGGTGGTACAGTTACAGATCTCAAAAGTCTGCTTTATCGTCGCATATCCCAGGGATACTGTTGTCCTACCCCAAACACTCCCATGTGACTTTATTATGTTCAAAGAACACGCAACCTCTGGTGGTAACATGAACCGCAGCATATAAAGGGAAGAAATGAGTCAGGTCATGTTGTAAAAAGAATGGAATTTTTTTTTAGCTTTGACTAGGATTGTTTTCTAACCCTTACCGAGGGATGTTACTGCCAATATACTCACTGTATTAGTCTCTTTAGGCCCTAAGGATCTTGTTGCTGGTGTTCCTTGAGGTACACTGTACAATGCTGCCTTGCATAGATTAGCTAAAGCTGTTTCTCTCAGAGAACCTCCCAATAGACAATAATGAAAAGAAGCCTATTCAAAATGTGTATTCCGAGCAGTAATAGCAAGGCTTTCATTCATTCCAAATAAAAAGCACACACTGAAGAAAGCTAAATGCAAATTAGGTGACTTGAAGCATATAAATAGGTAGTCTTGACATAAAACCGTCAAAGAAAAAAAGCCCACTGATGAAAACGAGTTATCTTCCAGGAATGAACTAAATTTGGAAATATTTTAGAGCTGTGCATGCACGATGCTGTGTTAAGATTTAACAAAAAAACAAACCAAAAAAACATTAAAATGAGTCACGAAGCAAATCTACTAACTGAAAATGAGACCCTGTTTCTTCAGTGTGGGAGTGACAACAGTGTGACATATCTTCGGTTTTTATGCGCCGATATTTCAGAACATCCAACTGACATCAAGCATTCATTCTGTCATTCTCATTCCCCACAGCCTGATTTATGTAACAAAACAGAAATAAAACTCTTGTCAGGATGGTTATAATGACAAACTGAGATGTCTCCTAATTGAGTCACAGTGGTGCTTATTCCCCCTCTCGCTGCTTTCAGTTGTTCTTCAAGGCTTTGTACTGTCTATATTATTGCAGGAGTGAGTGAAGGCTGGATGATAATTGTTGTGGACACGATGAAACGGACTGCGGAGCACTGAGTGGCTCTAAGCTCCTCTAGACTTAAGTGGCTGTGGTGGTTCAGCAAAGTGCTTGTGGAAGCACAGGGGAACCCATCCCATCTCCTGTTTCTTTCTCCTCGCACCAAGACTGCAACACAGTCACTCCTTTGTCACATATCCATCCCCATCCCATCTGTCGCGGGTTGAAGGTGCAGACACAGAGCCAGGAGGCCAAATAAAAGGAGACTATTTATTCTTAAAATAAGGGCACAGCAAAGCCAGAAATACAGAAAAACTAACTGGAGAAAAACAAAAAACAAAATACTGATAAACCAAAAAACAGGACCACAAACGGACAGGACCAGAAACGATGAGGATCTGACAAATGCTGAGACCAAACTGGGAGCCTAAATACTGTGGGGAGAGTGATAAGTGCGGCTGAGGATGACTGAACACAGGTGACGGGAGTGGAGCTGATGACTGGCAGGAGGGAACTGAGGAAAGACGTGAGGAAATGCCAAGACTGAGACCAGACAGAAAAAAACACAATACACAGATCGTGACACTTTCCTTCACTAATTTCCTCTTTTCATAAATCACTCCTTTTACCACCTTCCTGCTTTTCCTCTTTCCCTGTCTCCATTCTGTTACTGGCACGCTCGGCGCTCAACATTTCTGTCGAGCTCTGATTCACTTTCCTCTCGGCTCTCTCTCCATCTGTCTTGCCAGCTTCGTAGCAATGTGAAGGCAGCCTCTCCTCTACCTTCTCCGCTCTTATCTCCTCATCTTCCCATCAGTCTCCATCAGGGACGACTGCTGCCACTTCAGACCTGTCCGTCCATGCATCTCTTTTGGTATCCTCTCCCTCTCTTCCCTGCACACAGCTCCTTCTGTCTTCCTCAATCCATCTCTCTTCTGGGGAGCAGACAGGCACCACTACACTGACAACAGTAGCGGTTGCAGCATGAAAGCGTTTTGCTTACCATCTATCAGTTAAAGAGGCTGGAGACAGTGTTGCTGAATCTGATATATTGTGAGCAGGAGATGAGGCCTTCCATTCGCTGTCACATGTGGCAGATTGAAAACAGGATCTTGAGTAGGACTGTTTTTCTAATCGCCCTTTCTTCTTCGTCTATTGGATTTTTGAGCATTACTGCCTTCTCCCGTGAGACAGGACCTACAGACCAGAACGTAATCCTAATGCAGTCCACCAGTGTGATTCAGCTAAAAACTATGCTTCTATTTATGGCGTCAAAATTGCAGCAGTGATAAAGAAAGGCATAGAACTAATGATATTTACATGAATAAGTACCTGAGCATAGTACGGGAATGAAGCCACAGTTTGAAAGCAGTCTTAGTTTCATTAGCTTTCTTTTTTTTTTTTTCCATTGAAACAATTTAGTCTTTATTTTACACCAGAGATTTAGATTTTAATAAAAAAAAACACAGAGGTGATTATTATTGTTGTAAAATTATTTGTACAAAAATATGAACCTTTGCAAAAAATACAAAGAAAGGAAAAGAGATCTTGGGTTTGGAAGAAAAAGCAAAGATCAATTGTATAAATATCACAAATCTATGAAGCAAACCACAGTCGTTGATCACATTAGATACAGTTGGATATTGTTCTTCATATTTACTATAGAGATAAATATTAGATACGTTACATTATGACGGATGCAAAAAAGACTGAAACAGAGAAGCACTCATGTGGGGCTTTCATGCAGAAGATGAAATTTCCTCATTGAGCTCTTCCTCCGCGGCAAGACTATTCATTAGCTTTCTAAATAACATGCAAGTAACATCAATCAATAAACGCTGGGTAATAATGAACACATAGTAAGAAACAAAAAACACCTTTCACTATACGTAATTTCTTTCAAGGATACACAGAAACTCAAGGAAAATGCCAGTGAAGTCTCAAAACATGTGACACATTGTACGCTCAACGGTGGCAGTATAGCTGTTCGCCAACAACCATTGAAAAAAGAAGAAAAAGGGTTCTGCCTTGATCTACCTCTGAGTTTCAATCGTTCTTTACTGTGGTCAAGGTTAGCTAAGTACTGAGCAACTGTAACTGCGGCACCTGCAGTTTATTTTCTGATCGCCATCTCCTGTGTGTTTTTGCTCAAGTCCCATGGGATCACAGTCTTATTGCAGTCCTCTAACAGGATCCACACCTTACCAGGACATTGCATTGACTTCCATCCATCATGGGCACCCTAATCCTAATCAGGACCCTATAAATGATGAAAAAAAGATTACACGCACACATTTGTACAACATTTCAACATCATCATCAGCACGCACAATGGCACCGAAAAAACAACAACTTGGTAAAATAATTTACAAGCTTTCTTGAGTGTTACGAGTCGCTACAAGAGCATTGGCCAGCTGAAGTCTGCATAATGTATTGTCCAGAAACTGACATTTGCATCCTCACATTAAATCAAATCAAAAATCAAATCAAATTTATTTGTATAGCACATTTCATGTGCAAACAGTTCAAAGTGCTTTACATAAAATAAAAACATTGCAGCAGGGAGTGCAAGAAGCATTAAAAATACATAAAATAATATAAAGAGAAACAAATAAAATCATTTAAATGAATTTAAAATCAGGCAACAGTCTAGATAAGTTAAAAGATATTTCACGCATAGACACATGAGAAAAGAAATGTTTTTAACCTGGATTTAAAAATGTCTACATTTGGTGAAAGTTTAATCTCCACTGGCAGTTTGTTCCACTTAAGTTCCTCTGGGTCACGTATTAGAATTTAATGCTATTGTAAGGTTACATAAGTGCTAGAAATCTGAGCAGTCGCTAAGCTAAAATAACTTACGTGAGTAATAAAAACCATGTCAGACATTTTTTACTTGGTTTTCAAATAAATATATATCTATAATTGAAGTGGACTGGGATTTGTTTTGCTCTTAATGCAAGTACTATGGAGGCAGGTAGACAATCCACTGTATTTGCGAACAATTGCCAAACAGCTTGCTATATTACAAATGCCAAACATGTGTATGTTACACAGATACTTGGTTAAATTAAAACAGTGGTGTTTCATACTGATTATTTTCTATTCAACTAAAAACTTTTTTTACCCTATGCGTATGATCTCCCAGAGACTTGACGTCTAAAACTGACCTAACTTTAGCGCAGTTTTTGGTCTCCGTCACCTCCTGAGGGAAAAATCTGATTTCTATGTTACCTCATTAGTTGCTAGCTGGTGGGTTTATGTGTGAAGCATATAGGGTCTCAGTGTCTTTAAAATGTTAACTGAAAAAGTTGACTGTACTGCAAAGCTGAGTAAGCATATTAATTTATATTTCTGTGACATCATCACGAGTGACCTCTCCCAGAATTGATATTCAAGCCATTGCTTGTTCCAACCTGTGATTGGACTACTCCAAAGAAATTTTACAAAGCAGACATTTCGAGTTGTCATAGCAGGATTCCCACAGGTGCAGCTAATAGAGTTAAAAACAACTATAGCCTGCGCTAATCAGCATCTTTAACAACCTGTGCTAATACCTGCAGTGACAAGTCAAAATACCTGGTGGGGATAATCTCAAATTCTTTCGTGTAAATTTTCTTAGAATTTAATTATGTTATTATGTAAGTTATTCTGGTATATTCGGTTGAAATGATTGTTGACACAATGCTACAGTCGCATGGGGGGCAACCGCCATTCCAACATCCCGCTATTCCGACAAGACTTTACATATAAGGAAATGTGCGTTACTCAACAGGTGAGTCCCTTCTTTCTGTTCATGCCTGTTACATGTTTTAAGACGTGTACAGATGTGATACAGTCTTTAAAAGTGTAATTAAAATTCATATAACTGAGGTATAACGCACTCCAAAAGCAAATTAATGATATTCCAATAGTTTATTACACAAAAAGGAGCGACAAACATAGACAAACACTGTTCACTTATTGATTTAAAACTAATAAACTAATAATAAAAAAAAAAAAAAAAAATGGTTTGGCTAGCCTAATATATGAAATTGTTTTTATTTGCAGCACTGGGATTTCCGACAGGTGAGCTGTCCTTGATGTCTGATCATAAACTAACCGTTTTAGAGGAGGACAGGGGAGGGGATCGCTCATCAGTAGTAGTGACAGTAATGTTGTAATCAGACACTAGTTCACGGTTCAGTTGTCCTGACATGTAGTCCCCAGAGAAAAGTAGTTTAGAATAGAAGGAACCAATTTATTCCAACTTTTTGCACATGGAGCGGACATCTCAGTGATTCTCAGTCTCTGCATGTTAATGATGCTCACCTCTGTACCAGGTGACATGTTCTCGCTGGAATTTGTCAGTGATTTCAGGTATGTAACTGGAGCGCTGTCATTTAAACCTGTAAATGCAATTATTAATGTTGCATATGATGCCAGCGATGCATGGACTCTGTGGAGAGCTCCAGCTGGCTGCTGTGACAGGTCACTGACACTGTATTTCTGCTTCTTCTAACATATTTCAGACTCTCCTGATTTACATTAATACCTGTATTTTGATATTTGAAATTTCAGGGGATTTTGATAATAATTTATCATAGTTGGTTTGTAAGGTTGTGGAGTTCCTCTTAAAAAAAAAAAAAAAGGCTTTAATAGGCTATTAAAGGAATTTAATGGCGGGATGTTTTATAAAAAATAAAACATCCCACCATTCCGACAATGGGAGGAAAAAAGTGTCAGAATGGCAGACAATTTGAGGCCCATGTCGGAAAAGTGGGATGTCGGTATGGCGGCATGTAACCAGTCGCATGTTAGCATTAGCATAAAGTTGCTAAAGAGTTTACCGGTGGGAGTGACAGAAGGAAGATGTTTAAACTTAGTTTGCATGACATTTCATCTTAACTGCTATTTGCAGGTTTTAAAAAGTTATCAACTCACTTCCTTACAAACATGTCAGCTCTTGTTTAAAAGTCAAGTTTCTCAGAAGTTTCAGCGCTGAATGAATGGCGCAAAATTCATTTCTATGTAGCTGTCATCTGTGATAAAGTTCTTTACAATTTCTGTAATGAAATAATTAGTTGTGATTTCACACTATTTAACATTCTTAGTCTCCCATTAAATCATTCTGCTGTTAATTGACTGAGATGGTGGGGGCGGATTGGCCCTTGAGTGTACAATCCTATGTACACTGATTGGTGCTTTACAGATATAATCTTATCGAACCAAATTAGGGACTGACTTTTAAAATAAAAACCTTTCATCTTTTAATTAAATAGCTTATGACAGATTAATCCGAAATAAACACTCAGTATCTTGCTTTTAGGGTTGAGGAATAATATGAGCTTAGACTGTGTGCCCAATTTTCTAAACGCCAGGTTTGCAGAACACGTTAGATAAATCTGCTGAGTAGTTCCATTTTTTTAATCAATATGACATTCACAATCCTGGGCTCTCAGAGGGCTGTGGTGCCTCTGATAGAGGTATTCCAACCCCCCAGTCAACATGACGGTGTGCGAGCAAGGATTTCAAACAAGAGTAAAAAGTGAAAACTGACAAAGAGGCAAGTCTTTCCTCCTCTCAGATGCCAAAGACGTTGATGTTTCTCTTACTCGAACGCCTCCTCTGGTCTGGAGAGGCAACACTGAAGCTACAGTGCACAGCTGGGGGACAACCTGCCAAAGAGAGAGCGGACCACGGCTCAACCCCTGAACCTGCTGAGGTTGGAGGAAATGATCAAACTGAGCTGTGTTGCTGGGGCTAACTGGTTTAAGTGGCCTAATTGCAACGTGTTAAAGAGAGCATCATAAAAGCACTGTGATTTTTACCTGTTAAAGTCTTTCTTCTGCCAAGGGTTGAAACCCTTAAAGCAATACAATGTAACTTCTCAAAAAGCCCATTATGGAGCTCCTCCTACAGGCTTGGAGGTAATGTACGGTTACGACACTGTCGTAAATACAACACCCTTACAACAGGAATACAACAGGAAAATAGTTTTCCTCAGTTATAACAAACTAGCGATTCACTTTCCGAACACAGTGAAACATCAAGCAAGTACAACACAGCACAAAGCATGGCAGCAAATAAGCTACTTACTAATCCAGCAGAAAGGTGGCTAGCTCTGAATCGAACTTGTATCCAAATGTTTCTTTCAGCTCTCGCCAACGAGTAAAAGCTGTTCTGAGAGCAACTCTAGTCCGGTCTCTTGCTTTGTCGGCCTCTCTCTTTCTCTTCCTTGCTTCATCAGTCAACGTCTTCTTCTGTTTCTTCGGTGCCTCTGCCATGATGATCGTACTGACAATGTTGCGCTAGCTTAGCCTTATACCTGGGAGCGTGAGAGGGGTCTGTGGTAGGAGTGCCAGAAAGCAAGTCGAAGTACTTCCGCTCAGCTCCCGGGCCCGTCCAGCAAAGTTATTCCAACTCAGACCCCCGAAGGGCATAGGAGACAGGCCAATCGTAATATTAAAACTAATTCTAGCCGCACAATTTTTTTTAAGCTGTTATTTTAAGGTAGAAATGTTACATAGTATTGCTTTAAACCTCTAAATGTATACCCTTTTTTTCCTGTGAAAAAACTCCTTTACTTTATACCTTAAACTGGCTTAGAGGTAACTGTACACTGCAAAGCAGCTGCACAGACTCTACAACTCGACTGAAGTAACACACATGCACTCAGATAATACAAACCTTTTCCTTTGACTAGAATTATATAATATGATGTTAATTTGCTCCTGCTTGCCAGCCATGAAAACTTGCTCCATCCTGCAAGTCATCATGTGTAGTAATTCTGGAAGTTTCTTATGTTTGTAATGTATGAAGCCCTGATGGTTTTAATCTACCACTGTTACCAGAGCTACATTTTTCAGCTCAGACAAGTAAAACAAATAGATTTTGTCAAGCCAAATATAGATCCCTCCCTTATCCCCGCTTGTATAAAAAGTAATAGGAACAAAGCAGAAGGAAGTACCGTTGTACCAAAAATTCAGGGCTGAAATAACATGAATGTAAAATCATGACTTACATAAGTCAGTGAAATTTTCAGCATACTTAGCTTCAGAGCTTCAACCTGCTTTGTGGAGCTAACTGACCTAGCATGCTGTTTTTAACTTGTGAGTTGAAAGCAAATTTCTGCCATAGGATCTTGGAGCCTTGATATTATATTTGAAGAATTATCCAAAAACTGTAAAAAAAAAAAACAAGTAAATATTTACCCTTATATCTACATATCTTATATCTTTATATCTACACTCAAATACTATTTATTTCCCTGCACAAAAATGAAAAATTCTAATTTCACTTTGACTTGGTGTGAATTTGCACTTGATGTGGATATATTTTCCCTAACCTAAAGCTATCACTAACACACATCAAGCAACAGTGGACAATTTTGCTGCCGAAATGATTAGCCTGTCACTCATATATGACATTTCACTGCCTGGTGTAGAGATAAAAGTTATTTAAACATTTTTCCAGCAGCTTTAATACAACTTGAAAATCCTTTTTCTTTGGTTGTTTGTTTTGTTAAGGGTGAGAAATGTTAACAGCATACAAAAGTGGGATTGAAAATTTATGTAAAAAAAACCAACATAATCAATAAAACAAAAAAAGCGAAGAAAGACGTTACCCCTGACAACTGAATGCAAGATAAAGGCATCTCATACAGGCACAGCAGGACAGAGTAGGGCACATAAGCAGGGAGGAATCAGTGAATCTTTGCGAAGCTGCGGCCTTTGCTGCTGAGAGCCCGCAGTATAAATCATGAATCATTTACAGTCTCTTTCCCTCAGGAGCCCCTGTTTAAATATTAATGCTCTCCATTCAGATCACAGCCACCCTGACCCTCATAGCTAGGTCTGCTCCCAAAGGACAGCATGTATGCTTCCTTCCTGCTCCCACACACACTGGTACTTCCATGGATCATCTATAAGTGTAGATAGAAAACACCAAACTGCTAAAAAGCTGCATCGTATATCACACGGTCCCAGAGGTATGTGTGCACATGTGAACTTCATGAGCACATATTATGCTACACCACATGCTATTAGACAAATTTCATTCTCCTGGATTATTATTTTTTTTATTGTTAAAGCAAATATAGTGCACTTAGTCAACCCCTCACTGAACCTCAAGCCTGAATCTTAAGATAAAAGTGAAGTTTGTTTTTCTATTTTTATATACTTTAAAGAGTGTGTGTAATACAAACAAATGAAAAAAAAGAGTTTAAAGGCTTTCATAACAAAGCCACGATTATTTACAATAAATACCATAAGCTTACCTTCTATTGTTGGCCTGTTTCTTGATCAGCTCACAATAAACTTTTGGCTGAAGCAGCAACCTCTGCTGTGTGTTGTTTTCCCTCATCTCATCTCATCTCACATTTTAAAAGGACCCACGAGCTTCCAACGGGGTTACAATCAGAAGTGTTAGGAGCCAGGTCATTGGTCTTCTTCATAATTTGGTCTTCTTTGTGAGTTGAAATATGAACAATTATTTTGAGTAGAGTCCTTTGGTATATATGACCTGTGTAATAATATGAACCTTCTTAAAAGCTGTGGACTCCTAGGGGTTTTATAGTTTGTGCACCCAAAACTGTAAAAGACTTCTGTTGGGTCCACGTGGCTTAGATGCCAACCTCAGCAGGTATTTAAAGCTCTTTGCGTCCAGCTGAGCTCTCCTGTTCTAAGGCTTTTCCTCAGCCTCCATTTGGAGACGTGCCAACCGCGCCTCCACCAATTTGTCCACCACTACAACCTTTAGGTCACTTTTGAGAACCTGTTTCGGGACCTGCAGTTGAAAGTGGTCCACAATTTGCAGCAAATCACACTTGCGGCAACTATCGATAAGTGATAGCTAAAAAGTGAAAAACTGAATGTGGACGCCATGACACACACACACTATTGAAAACCCACAACTCCAGACACTGGGATTTTTTGGGGGGATCCTGGACGAGCCCCCACTTATGTTACAACCCACCTCAGCCAGGATTCAGGTGAGGTCACCTGAGTTAAAAGGGTTTGTCATACAACTGAGGAAACCAAAATCCAAGGTGAGTCAGAAAATTAAGCCAGGAGGTGCAACTCAAACCAACAAAGAATCAAAACAAAAGAAATCTTTCTTAACTTTTGAGGGACTTGTCTAACTGCTGAAAGTAAAACAACCACAAACCTCTTTAAACTAAACTGACTATCCCAACCCAAAACACACAAAGGTGAAGCACCACCAAATTTAAACTAAGTACAAGATTAAAGCAAAAAGTGTTTAACTTAGCCTCGCAGGCTGTTCAGGATTTAGCTTCTGCAAGACAGAAGCTTTCACTGATAGGTCCACAAAAACTCACAAATCTCAGGCAGCGCAAAGGGGGCGCAAGCTGCACACTCAGTCCAGACCTGCCCCTGGTGAATGAGTCTCAGAGCCTTTTGAAGAAGCAGGTGTCAGATTAGCTGTCGTGATTGGTCCAGTGTCTCCAAGCCGGTCCAATAGATTTTCCACAGGAGGGATGCAGGCCAAAGTCTCCAAACAGACAATCCTCAATGTGTGTTGCCACACTCAAATCTGCATGGACGGAGGCTGCACCACTTCCTCCAAGGCCAAGGGCCGTAACAGGGTACATGCAAAAAGCCTCCCGTACCTGGACTGGACTTACGTGCATGTATGGGATAGCTTTGTCTGAAGATGCAAACACAATGGAACATTGCCATCCTGAACAAGTATGCATCTATAGAGCACATTAGCTGTCCATGTGCATGCTTGCAGCCAAGTATAATTATACACCACCTCATTCCACTACCTGAAGAAAGCATCTTCCAGAAACTGGCAGGGGCTTTCTGAGCTCATTCTCACCCAATATTCAACCCAAAACGTTTCAACCAGCACGTCTGAAACTGACAGCTCATACCACTAACCTCCACCCTGCTGGGTCCTAAACTGGTGCCTGGCGTAATAATCATACACAGTGTTGTCATCGATCTTATTGGTAGTACTTTACCTGGTGCTTGACCTGTAGTGTGTTTTTGTGTTTGCTGTGTCAGAGCCGATGAGAGAACTGAAAGTGAACTGAAACAATACAGTGAGTGGCTATTAAGTTACATGAAGTCAAGTTCTTCCTGCTGTCACTACAAATGAACCTTTACACAATGAATGCTGTAACTCAATACATTGTTCAATATAAATTATAGATTAGTGCAGCTTTAAGGTTAGGAAGAGATTGTTATCGATTGCGGGGGATGTGAATGGAAGTGTGGCTTATCAGAGAAGGACTGTTTCTAATGTAAGTGTGGCTTATAGATGACTCGTAGTCGGATTTTCACTGTTAGGACAACCTTTGGCTTCCAAAAGATGTTAGCACTTAGCCAAACTGCGGTATCTGGAGTATGACACGAGGCATGCACAGAGAATGAATGATAAAATGCTCTTTACTTTATGCTGGCAGAAATATGTGTGAATCCAAGTGTGAACAGCAAGAACTAAACAAATAAGGATAACATTTCAAAATCGAACTAAATAAACCCCCCAACTCCTGTTCTGTCTCTTTACCACCCCTGTTTCCCCCATTCTGTCTTTCTTGTTAAAATGGAGGGCCTACACGAGAGCGCTGAAGATTTGACACGAAAGCAAACATTCCTAACATCTGCCACAACCCTGTGAAAGCCTCCAGCCCCGCAAAAATATGGGAATCTATCTCGGGTTTACACTGCTAGCACCCCAATTAGTGTCGCCCTCTTGAGCCTGTAGCTTCCATCTACTCACCTCGTGCTCTCGTTCCATTTCCCTCTTTATTCTGCCTCTTTAATGCTATATTTTTAGCCTCTGGCACATTCACAGGTATCTGCTGTTGTTCCTATTTTTTTTTTCTCTGTTTTATCCTCAATGTTCTTCTTTTTTTCACTCTATGTGCTTGACTGGTTCTGTCTCAGAGCTCTTTTAATATGGCTGCTGTTTAGATCAATCCTGCCAAATCAATACTTAATATCAGAATGAAGCGCTGGCCTTTTACTGTATGTACCCTGGCGTATCGTCAAGACACACCAACCATCGTCTCCATTCAACCTATTCACACCAAAAGTAATGAGATATTGAATTGGACTCGGACACACTGAGGTGCGGGCAATTCTGTACCGTCCACGCTTGGTGCGCTTCCCCCAAAAACCCCTGCCCAGCTAAAAAAAAGCGCCTGATAATATTTGACATCCAAGCCTCATTTTTCTTCATTTGTTTCTTATTCTCTGGACAATATTGCGAGCTTCACATTGTCCAAAGCATCCACTGATCCTCCATGAGTTTGGTAATTGGCATGTATTTCACATGATAAATGAACCCTGAACAACTGACCTCTCTTTGCGAAAAGAGTGCATTTCCAACCTCATGTGTTTTGAAGGGCCTACTTTCAAATGCCTTCTTTTCTCTCAAGATATTCCCAGTCCTCCCATTAACCATGCATTACAGGCCTAAGTGTGTTGGCTGCAATGAGCGGGCTGCAAACGGAATTTAAGCATGTCTTGCACGGCGTGTATAATTTATCATGTTCGGAGCCACAAGCTTTTTAATGGTCTCTGCTCTCATTATACAGTCCTGTTTTTCCTGCCATGCCTTCTGAGAGTTCCCCCTAATGGCGGGACAAACAGATGCATATGAGGTTGTAATCACGGCACTTTTAAGCAATAATTGCAACCACCCCATGCAGGTAGCAAAGGGAAACAGAGCTGATACAGCTGTATCTACCAGCAGGAGGAATCGACAGCCACCCGGTCAGACGGTATGAGATTACAAGCATGTCTGTCATTCGTCTCCACTTCAGTCTTGCTTCCCGTTTCTACCTGCTTCCTGTCGGCAGGGTGACTGATGGGGCCTTTGGAGGAGGTGAGCATCATGTCAGAGTTGACGACTGCGGTTTCCTCGATCAGCATTCCGGCACTGATCCATCCGCCTTAAATGAATATAAGCAGATGATGTTGCGAGAAAAAAACACTAATTGAATTGAGACATTCTGTGCTCGGGAATGGTTTCATTTACATTTTTTTCACATATACAGAGCCAGAGAGCAAATTAGAGAGACTGCGCTGTGTTGGTTAATTAAGGAAAAGAAGAAGGCCGTGGTGAACTGGAATGATGCTGCAGTTTGACAGCATATCCACAATCTTGTTCTGTGACTTTGCATGGAACAATTTAATTGTCTCAGAAGAGAAGAAACAGTGGGGGCAACCAGGAGAGTCATTAAATTAGGTAATTGACAGCCGAACCAAGACAGAAAGTGTCCAAAAATATCTGGCAAGGCTCCTCTTGTTGCTGAAACAGGAGTGCCAGATATTGACTCCCCTGCCAAAAGGAGCTCATGCATAAACAACACTGTCATATTTATATAAGCATCCCCGTGGAGTCTCTCCATGATTGGGATGTTATACTAACTACCTCTACTCAGGGAACATGACAGTATCGCCACAACACATGTTCTTAAGTCATTAGAATTCACTCTCCCCTCATGAGCATCTCTTATCTGTAAGTATTTTCGGTGTTTCTCAGCTGCGGTGGGGGTCATGTGGGGCAGCTGTGGGAGGCTGATAAAAAAAAAAAATCATATTTTTCATTGCCATTGAGTTGACACAAGCAACACCAGGGGGACTGCTGTCGAGGCCGTCCTCTGGAGGGCTGGCTTGATAAAAACAGATTCCTTCCTCGGCACTTGAGCGTTATTATTCTCACTCCCTCCCCTTATTTAAAGCTTATTGTTGGAACACTGGTGGTTATTGGGTTTAGTCAAGACAGGCGGGGAATGAATGGAACACGGGGACAAGCTCTGTGCCCCCATTCTCTGCTTCAGTGCTGTGGAGGAAAGTAAGCCTACCTCTAGCCACTGCTTGCACCTCACAGGATTCAGATTTTCAGAGCAGCTTTCGGAAATGATGAGACATTCTCTTTCGTGATAAACAGGGGATGAAGACTTACTTTTCTGCCGAGGTTCTCTCTTATTAAATAAACCGTGGAGAAATGATATTTTCCTGGTGTTCACTGACATACCTTGTCTGCACCAGTTAAAGTCACACCTGAAATGATTTCAGAGGAAAAATATGAACCTGATACCTCTGTGAGGCAAGGAGCTGCATGTTAACCTTTGATGAAATGTGACTCGGAGTTGGATCATTTCACAAGGCCGACAGAAACCAAGGAAAACCGAGTGGGTGTTTTTTAGTTTTGACTTACATACACTTTCATAGTTCCGACTTAGTTCTCGTTAGACTGACATGCGGGCCGCATATTGATTTCAGATGACGTTCTAACTGAGTTTATGTGTTTCTACTCAGTTATTCTGGAGAGATAACGTTTTCAAAAGACACAGAGATCATCTAAAATTCATATACCCGATGATGGCGATTGACCTTGTTAACTTCTCAACCTTGCAGCCAAGTAAAGTTTCACTTCTGCTCCCAGCACTGGGAACTAATGAGGGTTTGTGGAGAGAGAGGCGCGTGCTGTCTACAGGGCCTTGTTGTGAAATTAAAGGTCATTCTCACTGGATGAGCAACCCTGATACCTCCTATCTCTCTTCTCGCTGGCCATCGGGGAAATCAAACACTATTAGACGGGAGAAGTGTCTTTTATCATTGCGGTCATTATCATCTGAATCATCACCCAGGCCACGAAGCATCATTTAGCCTCCCCATTTAACTTCTCACCAGCTTTGTGTCATACATATCCACCAGTGACAATGTGTCCGGCAATATTGGGAGCTGCAGAGAATTATGCAGAAAGGAAAGCAATTAGTGGGCCGGAAAGGACTAAAGACTCACAGGCCGGGCGTGCACAGTGTTAGAACAAGGCGGAAGGGAAATAGAAGTTAGAGAGCTGAACCACCTTTGAATGCGACTAATGAGGCCAACGCGATGGGCTTGAGAGGGATCTGGATAATGTACCTGCTGCTGTATAATGGAGGTTAATGCTCTAACCCTGTTCACCCCAGAATATACACCATAGAAACATATATATAGAAATAAATAAATATATAAACGCAAAAGCACCATCCATGTTACATCAGTGAATCTCCAGAAGACTTGAATGTGATGAAGTCAGTTTTGGGGCAAAATTATGTCAAAAAACAATCACAATACATGCAAGCATGCCTGCATGCTGTTATCTTTCTCCTCAAATTCAGAGGAAAATCTTTTCATCTGGCAGGCAAAACATCTGAAGGAAAGCACTGGAGGTGTTTTCGAACCACGGAAACCTTTGAATAGTTACTATACGAGGCTGTTCTTTTTTGCGTCCGCACCACAGGTTAACTGTGGTTCATGAAACTTTTTTTTTAAAGTGTCTGTTTTAGCTCCTACTTCTGTTGAAGGTCGAAGGCAAAAGAGAAATACCGGAATGTGCCATTACACAGAAAACCTCATAAACATTGATAAGCAGTCAGTTATAGAAACACATTCGTTAATGCTGCTGTAACAAAATGAAATAAACCTGAACAAAATACAAAGGAATGGTGAAACAGTAAAACCATATGTTTATCAAGACAAAATTGGATTGTAGAATTACAACATCAAGTATCCTGCCAGCTGGGCTTTATGCAACTTCAGTGTCTTTTATCTACATTGTAAATCAGCCAGAAAAAAAGGCCCTCTAAGGCATGTCGGAGTTTTCCAGGCCCCAAATCCCTCAGAGAGTCCTTAGAAGGATTTGGTTTGAATTCGCATGAGGTGTCATATGGTGTTTGGGTCTTGATGCAGCACCCATGGCAAGAATTGATTTTTTTAGAATAAAACGCTGCTTATGAATGAACAAAAAAGTCCACTTTAGGCGGCAGGACAGGTGGAATAAGAGCAATAAATCATGGGACTTTCAGCTTGGAGACAAGTTATTCTACTCCAATTTGAAGCTGCTCTGTCTGCACTTGGTTTTTGCCTTTCAGAAAGCAGTTTACTTTTCAGACTAATGTTTTTTTCACAAGTAGTCTTAAAGGGGTGTCCAGTGTGTTCTGCTCGGAAACCATGGGATCCTGAAAAAGCGGCAAAAGCATTGAGATTTTACGATTTTTTGAGTTCAGCTCATAGATAGATAATATTCATAAACATTTTTGTCAAGATGCGATGATAACATGCCCAGAACGTGATTTTGGGTTGATTGAGCTGATGCTTTTATGATCTTTTCCATGTTGTAGAAGCTGGACGTAGAGCTTATGTTACTTCTACATTTTTGGGGGCTAAATATAGTGACAAATACTGTTTTCCACAGAATCAGTTTGTATTTGTTGTAGCCAACAGATGAGGGAGGGGGTTGGTGACTTTCCAACATACTTTTTGCCTGTATTTAAATTTTCCCTAATTGTTATTCACGTTACATTAAAAACCGTCCTCTTCTGATCTTACAGCTGGGAGAGGCAACACGGAGGACTGCCTTGCATAAACTATATTTTTCACTAAGTGGTTTTCTTGAGAAAAAAGTGGAAAAACAGTTGCTAAAAAGGCTTTGAAAGGTTACTAAAGGCAGTCGGCGATAGAGTAATCTGACAAATCTACCTTGTATGCTAATACAATCTGTGTGTTTTTGCATTAAGAGGTTTGAGGATCAGCGTATGGTGGGTTGTGCATGTTTGTGAGAGAAAAGGAAGCACTGAGGAGGAAGTAGATTTCATCATTTTTACAGCAAAAAGTACAAAAGACATCTCCAAATGGTGGGGTGCACGGTGGTGCGGTGGTTAGTCGCCTCACAGCGAGGACATTCCTGGTTGGAATCTCTGCGTTGGTCTCAGCTGTTTCTGTGTGTTTGCACGTTCTGCCTGTGCATGTGTGGCTTCTCTCTGAGTATTCTGGGCTCCTCCCACAGTCCATGCACATTAGGTTAATTGGCGATTCTTCCCATGAATGGGAAAGGAAAATGGATGGATGGATTTTCAAACAGCTTGCTTACTATATTTGGCTGGCCATTACTACATCCTGTGGCCTGCCTAAAAATTATCACTGGAAAAATCCTCACAATAAAACAGATTTTACAGGCTGCTCATATACAAAGTATCATTTTATGTCTGGTAAATGTGTATTATATATGTAATGGACATATGCACAGTGTAG
This sequence comes from Odontesthes bonariensis, assembly GCF_027942865.1. Classification (NCBI taxonomy): domain Eukaryota; kingdom Metazoa; phylum Chordata; class Actinopteri; order Atheriniformes; family Atherinopsidae; genus Odontesthes; species Odontesthes bonariensis. Next base: position 4,848,193 of record NC_134523.1, on the reverse strand, counting down.
CTGGGAACAAAAAGCCTTTAATACAAGTACCTTCCAAAGATTCTGAGTGCTGTTACATAGGTAAGAACAGGTCAAGAGAAAATGTATATAAACACTTCCAACTTCACACTCCAAAGTGTTTTCTATTTCTACTCTTGTTAAATGAAAATAATGTCATATTGGTGAACAACTGTGATGAACCTGAATTACAGACAGCGATGCAACATGTAATCTAACTACTTAATCTTGCCCATTTGTAAAGAAAGTCTTTTGTAATAAGGAAACTAATTACAGAAACATTCCTGCCAAGACATACAGTTGATGCAGACAATGCATTTAAGAGAGCTGCTGCAGCCTGCTAAGTGGACTCCATCCCATCCAAGCATGTATCATTTATCAGTTCATGCTTCATCAGGAAATAAGTTAAAATCCAAACTGTAATAATTTGCTTATATCCACAGATCATTTACATCACATTATCAGAGGCACAGCCAGCAAGCTGAAAAAAGAAACAAAAGTCATTAAAAGTTTGGAGCCTCTTCTTATGATGTGCTCCCAGAATCCAACTGAGATGACAGAGAATATGAAGGTTTTCTTTTTTTGTTGTTTCTTTTTGAAAAGTGACGGTTGGAGGCCTGGGAAAGGAGAGTGGCGTTAACAGCGAGAAGCTTTTCTGCAGTTCAAGAGCATCCCCACATACGCATTTAAGAACAGTGGCTTTTCTAAAGAGTTTTGTGAGACGTGTTGTCGTATTCCTCTTTCTTATTTTAATTGCTGACAGAAAAGCCCCTGCGTTTCCGCACAGCATGGCTAGCGCTAATTAGTTTAGCACACATATTACTCATGAGGTTTGTGAGCCTCAGCCCCCCACCAGCCAAGGAGTCAACCTCGGATGAAATGATGACTAAACCTTTAAAGATGTTGGCAACAGAAGTGGTAGGATGGTGAAAATAGTGCCACCCAAGTGAATTGTAATGCTGACATAAAAGAATATATAGGAACAAACCTCCTTTTTCTTACCTCCATCTACTGCAGTAATTTCCTCATTTTGCATGACCCTGTTATCTTGAATATTCAAATGCCACAGCCTCTCAGGGGAAGAGACATCCTTGAGTCTGTCTGATCTTCATTTAAACTGCAAGGCCGAAGTTCTGGCTGTCAGCTCCAATTGCCCAGGTTGGTATACTAACATCACAAACTTCATCTTTCCCATATTAACATCAAGAGCCCTTTTTTTCCTCATGTAATTTACCTATGGGAAAAGATGCCAGTGGTGGTTGTGGGGGCTGGACGTGGACTCAAATACAAAATAACTCCCTCTGAAATGCCGGAATTAATTAGAGTCTCTTTTGGATGTGAGTTAACAAGCTATCAAACATCAGGCTCGCTCAGTTGCTGTGAGGCTGTGCTTAATAAAAAGGACGGATGGAGAAGGAAGGGGTAAAGGCTCTAGCATTTTTAGGTCAGGGAGAGAACAAGGCAGGGATGTAAGGGCCTGTTCGCAGCAGGAGGTTAGCTGGTAATTGGGATAGAGAAATAGTCAAAGCGATGGGCAGTGTGGTAGAAGGTGGAGGGGAGAGTTGGAGGAAATAAAGGAAAAGGTGTGGAGCGAGAAGAGAAAAATAGGGGCGAGGCAGGCAAAGAGAAGGGGGCTGATGAATTGAGGGGAAAGGGAGGGAGTGCTGTGGCGGCATCCTGCTGCAGAGATATGTGACGAGTGGCTAGATAGAAAAATGAAGGGGAAAATGGGGGATGAGATTGTCTGCAAGAGGGGGAAGTTAGAGTGGAATGACTTTGGAGGAGCAATTTTGCTCTGTTGCAATGGGATTAGAGTGGAGATCACAGTTTTTCTTCAACTAAACGGGATGGAGGGTTGTCACTGTGGCAGCAGGGCAGAAGGGGTCAGAGGAGGTGATGTGTTTGCGTGCAAAGGGTTAGGGTGGAGGGACTAGCTGTTTGATTGTGGTGTTAGAAAAAAAATTAGGATAAGGATGAGATGGGAAGGCAGGGCAAGTTTATTTGTATAGCACAATTCAACAACAAGGCGATTCAAGGTGCTTTACAGAGACATTAAAGCAGTAGAAATAAAAAGCACAATTTAAAATTTAAACAAAAAAGAAAGAAATAAGAACAACAGATAAAATCAGATAAAATCAGCAGTTAAAATATGATTGTGGTAGGCTGAAGAGGAAGACTGTGGGGTTCTGAGGCATATTTTGGAATGTAATGGAAGGGATAGAAAGCTAAGATGGTGTTGAAGGAGGTGCTGGAAAAGATGGGTGGTGGTTGACGGGAGGGTACACTTGGGATGGTGGCAGGTAGGGGGCGACTGATGACAGCTGAATGGAGGTGGAAGACATTTAATTACACACGCAAGAAAGGATTCAGGTGATGAGAAAGTTTACTAGGAGGCTTAGGAATGGACGGATTATGAGAAGTAGGGGAAGCGATGTCCAAATGTCATTCATTCTAATTCACAAGTGACTTTAAATGAGATGTTCCTCTGTTCACTAGCACTCTGGATGCCCCTGATCAAGAAAAAAATTGTAAAGCACAGACTCGCTAATTACCCAGAGATTATTCATTCAACACCCTCCATGTGCACCAAATGAATGCATATCTTTAGCAAGTGTTAGAGGCGGAGGCAAACAGCACCCCACAGACCCAGCCCTGTTAACATTGTGCTGCGAAAAGCCTATTATCAGTCTTCAGCAGCAGCTTATCCCTCAACATTGGAGGGAAGATTTTGGCCAAGCAAACGTGAATGGTTTTCCTGCTTTGGAAAATGAGAAATGCTAAAATCTGCAAGCCGTAACCCAGTTCTTGCCTCGCGCACAATAGAAAGCCTCGGAGGAGATGACTCTGAGGAGCTTGAGAAAGCTCCAGCATCCTCTCATGCGGGCATTAACACTCTCGTGAGGGTTTTTGGTTGACATTACGGCAGCTGTGGACGTGATAAAAGGTGTCAAGTTAGAATTAGATCCAACAGAGGTGAAGGGAGATTATGTTTTTTTTGCTTGTTCAAAAAAGAGACGGATGCCTTCTGATAGTTTATCTGCATATATAAGAGATGGCTAAATGAGCTGCCCTACACTTTGTGTATTTACAGGTCTGGAGAGTTCTTTTATCAGTCATTTCCATTGTGTCACCTCTTTTTCTGTCATGTCTCATCATCTATTGACAAAAGAACTACAACCACAATACATAAGCAACCTCCTGCAGTGCCAGGATAATGTTGCCCAACCCTAGGTAGCTATGAAATTCAAAGTCTGACCCTAGTTTACATTGCTATGTAATGTAATTGACTTAAATTCCCACGTAGTTAAAAGTAAAGTTCCATCATTTACCCTTCCGTTTCCAAATGCATGTTAATAGTTATATCATTATTAGCTTTCGTAGGCTGTTTTCTTTTTGTTTCTCCATCGCACGGATATTTTTCTTTTTACTGCCGACAGCATCCCCTTGTTGTGGGAAGTGTGTGAAGCTGCAGTTACTGAGATTGGACACAAAACTTTACTGTGTGTGAAAAGAATGTCATTTTTCTTCACTTTCCGTCCTTTTTTCTTTTTTTTAGTTTAAGACTGATTTTGAGTTGTTAGAAGCATTTTCAGTGATCATAAAGACGGTGCACAACAGAGTTCACCTGCAGTCGGCACTGAAAAATGAGCCTTATGTAAATGTGTTCAGTTGATTTATGAACCGTGCTCTTGCATCCATAATTTGTAATTCATGAATTCGTGCACATGGACTTGCCATACATGCTCGCAGATGGAATATCCATGTCTTTAATCTTGCAATCCATGCCCTCAGATTTGTACGCTGTGAGTGAATGGAGCCCATCTAAAACGTCTTAAATTACAGTTACAGTACTTGGACAATCCTGTTTTAAGGAAAAAAAGTATGAATATTTTCAAAAGTGGATGAAGCATTTAAGCATTTCTGTAAAGTCAGAAGAATGAAAAGGTCTAAAAGTTATTGAACAACAACAACAACAGCCAATCACAACAAAAAAGGCTTTTATATTGTGAGGTAAAATATTCAAACACAAAATGTACATGGATGCAGTTCTTAACAGCCTTTACTAATATGTTGGCAACAACATCAGTCTCTAATATGTTTCTACATACCTGTGCATTCGGTCTGTATTTCATCTGATATGAGGACTCTGTAAGGAGAGGCATTTCTTTACGGATGGATGAAAACCTCCCTGCAGCAATGGGTAGGGCTAGTTTAATGAAATATGCTCATGTAATAAAAGCAACAGAACTACTTTAATAATATAAGAGACGAGACGAGTTACATTAGGTTGGTCTGCCTTGTATTCAGTTTTGTTGAGGATCCTGTTAAAAGATATATGAAACACTATGCACGCACTGTGTAATTTCTATCTATTTAATACCAGTGCTGCCTAAATATGACAATGACATTTTCCCTTGGATGTATTCATTATATTCATATTCATATTGTTACCCTGTTCGCTTCTTTTTGTTTAACCAACTTAATGGCATACAGTGAGTTCTCCCTTCAAAATCCAGAGTAAAAGTGTGTATTTTCTCACTGCAACTGGCGCTAGGACCATACAACTCCAAATCGGCCATCTTGGTAAGCAAGAGGCCACTCTCAAGTCCAGAAATCTCTCTGGTGAAAGTCAAACAGGAAGAGTCGGAAGAAGTTTGAAGCAAACACAGCTGTCGTCGAGTCTTTTTTTTTGGAAAACAATTTTATGTTGTCATATTGGTTAGATATATCTTAAGGCCATCTGTGCGTATCTTGTACGGTCACATGCTTTTGTATGTATGTGGAAATTCTGCTGTTCCCATGAGTCAAAAGTATTGTAGTAATCTAGTAGTATTGCTGAGCAGCTAACATTAGCTAACTGCTTACTTGACCAAATAACGCATCCATCTCACAACCTAACCATAGTTGGGTCAAATATGTCTGGTTATAATCCTCTGTGAAATTAACAAGCCCGACAAATTTATAACTTTAGGACTCTAAATTGAACTTTGACAATGTATATCATCAATGATCACTGTGAGTTCAAACTATACTTCATCCACCTCTATGAATTTTTAACTCATCAAAATTTGTTAGGTAGCAACACCATTGTAGTTATGCTATATAGCACAGCTTGATCACAGCTTATTAAATACAATCACACCATCGTACATTAAATCTTTATTCACTTGAGCACAAGACCAAAATAGGGTGCGATGAGCTGTATTGCAACCTGTCAATAGTTCATAATCACAGTCTTCCAAGTGTTGATGATGATCAACAAAATAATTTGAATGGCATTCTCTTTGCATGTCAGTATTTTGACAAGGTAGGTGTAAACAGTGGGATTGTTCTGACCTGCTGTTATAAAGGGAGTTCTTCAAGGAGTAAACCTGGAAGTTTGTACGTAGAGCGCACCCAACCGCAGTTATAAGCACAACAATAAGCTGAAACAGTAGGAAACAACATAACTGATATGTATAGGGTACAAAAATTCATCCTTAGAATGACAAAAACAAAGATGGAAAACATTTCAAGTTTTGTAGTGTTTCTTGGATGACCTGCATAGTTAGAGGAGGAACTTCTCGACTACTCCTCGGGGGTTTGTTCATCCAGCCATATGTGAGGTTACAGCATGGCTGACTAAATTGGATGTGTGAGGAGTTTGATTGCCCAACAGGTTGCAGTGAGACATACTTGGCAAAAGTTCATATTCTACATCATACTTGAGGCAAATTCCAAAGCTTAGGTGTGAGGGGGGGCGGGTAGGCAGAGTTTTGCACACCTTTCAGAGATTACAGGAACTTCATTTGAAATGAATGGACCTCCAGATGGCTGCATATGCATGTGTAAAGGAAGTGTACACGTTCCTTGCAGCCATTTCAAGGCACACAAGTATGACCGGCCACCAAAACAGCTCATTTTTGAGGAAGCTCATCAGTTCAAGACAGAGACCTCACACAACTTTCACCATCCCATCATCATTACTGCAAAGAGAGAAGGAAGTTCAGAGTCATATTCCTTATGCTACCCATGTATCATAACCAGGGGCCTTATTCATAAAAATCCCAAGTGCAAGAGATGCTCCTTACTCTGATGAAATTCTATAAAAAAAGTCTTAAAATTGTGGGCGTTGCCCTTGAAACTTAAAGCATAGAGCCTAGTAAAGATAAAAGTTATTCATGTAGCATTTTAACCCTTTAAAGGTTCAGAGAGTGGAAAAACTGTTACGGGTGAACAGAAAGATTCTAAAGAGGCTCCAGCAAAGAAAATAGCTGAAATACAAAGAGATGTGGTCCAGTCAGCAGGTGACATTGTGCAGGGATCATGTTGGTCAATGAGTCAGTCGACCTTTATTCATGTAGGGACTATCAAACAGAATGCAATTTAGTGCTGTATAAAAAAAAGGAAAAAAAATCAAGGATTTAAAAAGAAAAAAAAATGGAAAAGAATGACCAGTCATAAAAAAAACAATGTACAGAAAACAGTATTTACAAAAGCAGCAATAAAACAAAAGGCAAAGAGGTGTTAGAAATATATAAAAGAAAAAAACACATAATTCAAGTAGAGCACATAGAAGTTCAGTGAGTTTAATATGAAAAAAGCTTAGCTTTGACCTTCAGAACAAAAAGGCTGTCAGCGTTTATTTGTCATTGATTTTATTAGAGATGTGCTGACATCTGCAAAATGAAATGCAAGAAATGAAAGTAATCACTCTGTTAGGATATTTCCCAACTGGGAAAATGCAACTATGCAGCAGTGATGATTTGGTTTGGTTGTAACCCTCCGAAAGCAGCATGATCACACAAACAAAACAGTATCAAATTTTTGTATGGGCAAAAAGGCAGTTTATTTTTAAATCAACACTTATAATATCATATTCAAGAATGCTTTCATACACCATATTGCCAAAAGTATTCACTCACCCATCCAAATAATTAAATTCAGGTGTTCCAATCACCTCCGTGGCCACAGGTGTATAAATTCAAGCACCTCGGCATGCAGACTGTTTCTACAAACATTTGTGAAAGAATGGGTCATTCTTAGGAGCTAAGTGAATTCCAGCGTGGTACCATGATAGGATGCCACCTGTGCAACAACTCCAGTTGTGAAATTTCCTCGCTACTAAATATTCCACAGTCAACTGTCAGTGGTATCATAACAAAGTGGAAGCGATTGGGATCGACAGCAACTCAGCCACGGAGTGGAAGGCCATGTAAAATGACAGATGTCAGCGGATGCTGAGGCACATAGTGAGCAGAGGTCGCAAACTTCCTGCTGTCAGTCGCTTTATGTGGCCTTCAGATTAGCTCAAGAACAGTGCGTAGAGAGCTTCATGGAATGGGTTTCCATGGCGAGCAGCTGCATCCAAGCCATACACCACCAAGTGCAATGCAAAGCGTCGGATGCAGTGGCGTAAAGCACGCCGCCACCGGGCTCTAGAGTGGAGACGCGTTCTCTGGAGTGACGAATCACACTTATCCGTCTGGCAATCTGATGGATGAGTCTGGGTTTGGTGGTTGCCAGGGGAACGGTACTTGTCTGACTGCATTGTGCCAAGTGCAAAGTTTGGTGGAGGGGGGATTATGGTGTGGGGTTGTTTTTCAGGAGCTGGGCTTGGCCACTTAGTTTCAGTGAAAGGAACTCTGAATGCTTCACAATACCAAGAGATTTTGGACCATTTCATGCTCCCAACTTTGTGGAAACAGATTGGGGATGGCCCCTTCCTGTTCCAACATGACTGCGCACCATTGCACAAAGCAAGGTCCATAAAGACATGGATTGGTGTGGAAGAGCTTGACTGTCCTGACTTCAACCTGATAGAACACCTTTGGGATGAATTAGAGCGGAGACTGGGAGCCAGGCCTTCTCGTCCAACATCAGTGTCTGACCTCACAAATACGCTTCTGGAAGAATGGTCAAAAATTCCCATAAACACACTTCTAAACCTTGTGGAAAGCTTGCCCAGAAGACTTGAAGCTGTTATAGCTGCAAAGGGTGGGCCGACATCATATTAAACCCTATGGATTAAGAATGGGATGTCACTTAAAGGCGGGGTAGGGGATCTTTTTCTGGAACATTTTTTTACATATTGCTTGAAATACTCTTCACACCTCCATTGCAACCAATTAATTAAAAGTTTTGACACAAATATGAAAAGTTTTAGTGGCCTCTAGAACGTACAATCTAGGAAAAACGTACCCTGCTCCGTGAACGAATTACGCGTCCAGAAGCTTGGCAGGAAGCTAAACTAGAGCCAGCTTGGCTAGCACCTAGCATTATTAAACGTATAGTTATCATATACTAAATACTAAATACGGCAACGATCGATTCTTGCTGTCAGAACAGCGCTCGTGCACCTTCGTGCACCTTCGTGCACCTTCGTGCTCGTGCGCGTTCATGTACTCTAGAGGCGTGCCTTCGGGGGAAAAGTGAAGAAAAGGGTTGGGACTTTTTACCTGTGTATTTTCAAAATGCAGCTACGCTGGACTCAAAATCCAGGATCTCCTACCCTACCTTTAAGTTCATATGCGTGTAAAGGTAGATGAGTGAATACTTTTGGCAATATAGTGTATATGTGTCTATATGTGTATTTTTATTCATGGACAACAAAACACAGTCTTCAGAATATTGCGTCAGAGTTGTTCAGAGATTGGCCCTGAATCACTCTGAAGCTAAGACTCCAGCAGTGGCCATTCTAGAGTCTGTGGGGGCCCCAAGTAAAAAAATCCTAGGGGGCCCTACCGACCAGTGTTCGTCACCAAAACATCTGACACCAACGAAAAATGTATGAAATAAAACCTCTTTTTATTCCAAACATTTTCCAAACATGAAAAACATTGTTATTTTTAGAATATACATGTAAATACATTCTTAAATTTCCCTCGGGATGAATAAAGTATCCATCTATCTATCAATCTAAAGAATAAATAAATAACTAAAAAAGACTACGTTGTCTACGTTGGCACTTGATATTCGCCTGTTGCTATTTATCTACCGGGTGTAGCTGGCCATCCAATAATAATTGTGACAAGTAAAGCTGTTCATGATTTCGATTTCATAAGTACGGTTTTTATTTTCCACTACCCTTGAATTTCCAGCGAACGTTGCCAACAATCGCAAACACTCTGAGGGGCTAGTTCTCCGCGAACATAGCCTACAGTGGAACTTGACGTGAGTTTGACGAAGTCAACAATGCAATCATGGAATTATAGAATGGCATGTTAACTAGACAATCTTTGACTAAATCATTTAAATTTAACTGTTCAATTAAACATGTTCACCACGAACGTTCGCCACTGTTTGAGACAGTTTATAAAGTAACTAGACAATCTTCGATTGAATGCACCTCAGCTCTTGGGGGCCCCCTAGTGGCTCGGGGCTCCAAGCAGTTGCCTGCCTTTCCTGTTGACAAGGTGCGCCTCTGGACTCCAGGCTAAGAAGTTGTTAACCTAAGTTAAGTCTGAGGAGACCCCTGGTCCGTCACCATGACGAGGATGTCAAAGAGAACTTCCCGAGGAACCTGAAGAAAAAAACACAACCCCCGCAACAGCTGCTGATCTACTTTAACTGTGCCGTGGAGTCCATCCCCACTTACTGCATCGCACTGTGTTATTCTGGCAGCACCTCTGAGAGAAGGAACCCACCCCCTTCAAGTGAATCATTAAAATGGCCACGAGGATCACTGTCACGAACATCTGCAGAGATATGTCCCACCATCCTTAGTGCTCTGCAGTCTGAGACACATTCCACACAAAGTATACACTTGTACATGCTAACCCTAGTGAAATCCATTTTTATGGGCGCTGCCTGCATTCTATTTGAGCCATTAGGACTACTTTTATTGGTCGTTCTACCCCAGCTCAAGTGCAATAATTATATATCTAATGCTGTCTGTGTTCCCTTTATTTATTATCCTTACCTCAAGAGCAACCGTGCCCCCAGTGCAATAACATATTTGTGCAATACCTTTTCTGACACTGTACAGAAGCAATATATCCTGTATTCTGGGTATTTGTATCCGTTTCTTTCAAATTATTAAAATTTAATTTTAAAGCTTGCTCTGCATTATCTTATTTATGAGCCGTCTGTTGTGTAACCTCTGGAAAAAAAAATAAAGTTGTGTCTGGTTCTGGGCATAACAGAACATTCTTTCTGCACGAAAGAACAACTAATTCGGTTTTTGAACGTTAGACTGACTCGGTAAAAAATGCACAGAATTTTAAATATAGTTATTAATGTATGTTTTTTCTGTGAATTGCATCAGTATGATATGGAAATAAAAGAAAAGACCTGTCAACAATAGTGAGTATGAATACTTGGTACTGTATTTAGATTAATTTTCATATTTCTCTGGGTTAGTGAATAGTCATTCTTCTGACATCTTCTTACTTCTATCCACAACAAATATAGTCTATATGCAAACTAGATGGCATATTTTAAGCTGCGCTAATGCTAAAAACTGTATAGAATTCCAATTTGTGAAGATGGGGGATGTTGTGTGGAGGAATACTGCGCATTAAAGATGGAAGTATGTTATATTATTTTCCTGGTACAGGTGAGTATGCTAATAAGTGACTGTCAAAATCTAGATGTATGTAGATTATATGTGGGTCATGCATTTACATTTTTCTTTGCTAAAAGGGGACATTGTGTTGCCAGACCTTAGGGTAATTGGCTGCTAAGACACAGGAAAGTTAAATTCAATTCAGTTTATTTATATAGCGCCAAATTATAACAAATGTCATCTCAAGGCACTTAAATAATAAAGTCCAATTCAAGCCAATTGGAGTTTAATTCATTGTAATAATTAATTTCAAAATAATCCAATTCATTCATATAGAGCCAATTCAAAAACAATTTCCTAGCTAAGGAAACCAACAGATTGCACCGAAACTTGTCTTCAGTCCAATCTCCCGTCCTGAGCGTGCCTGAGGCGACTGTGGAAAGGAACGACTCCCTTTTAATAGGAAGAAACCTCTGGCAGAACCAGAACCAGGAAGGGTGGCCATCCGCCTCCACCAGCTGGGGTTTGAGAGGACAGAAAAGAGGGGAAAAAAACCACTGTAACACCATTCAAACAATATCTGTTGGAACAGGGAAACACGAGTTAATGACCACAATAATGTCACATGTACATAATATCATTTTTGAGAAATTGAACAGGGGAAAAAGAGAGTAAAGTGAGGAAAGGTGTGACAGATGAGGCCCCCCAGCAGTCTAGGCCTATAGCAGCTTAACTATGGGATGTTTTAGGATCACCTGAGCCATCCCTAACTATAAGCTTTATCAAAAAGGAAAGTTTTAAGCCTGGTCTTAAAAGTGGAAAGGGTGTCTGCGAAATATGATCTAACCTGTTAGTTCTCATCAGAACTCTGGCTGCAGCATTTTGGATCAGCTGAAGACTTTTCAGAGAATATGTGGGACAGCCCAATAATAAAGAATTACAGTAGTTAATCTTGAAGTAACAAATGCATGGACTAGTTTTTCTGCATCGCTCTGAGACAGGATGTTCCTGATTTGAACAATATTACGAAGGTGAAAGAAGGCAGTCCTAGAAACCTGTTTTATATGCGAGTCAAATGATAAATGCTGGTCAAAAATAACTTCAAGGTTCCTCACTGTAGAACTAGAAGCCAAGGAAATACCATCTAGAGTAACTATATAGTTCTTGTTTTATTTGTGTCAGAATGTTCAGAAGATGGCTGGCTTGTGAAGAAATGTGTTCAGGATTACTCTCAGAGCCTCTGGGTTGAAAGAATTTAGCTTGATTTTATTTTTTGTGGATATCTACGAGGCAGACTGTACTTTCCACTTGTTAAATTTTTAAAGAGACTTCAGTTTTAATGTATTTGTTGGGCATTTGCTACTTTTGGTTTTGCATCTTCGAGTATATTTCCAACGTAAAGACCCACATGGATTGGACAGTAACATATAGACAAAGGGGAGTCCTTAGACTGAGAATATAATTTATTTTCAACTCTGTGCTCATGAACGCAACAGTATCCACACTTTTCAGTGTTTTACAATCTGGAATGCATGCAGAGTAAAGTGTTTTTCTTTTTGTTCATGTTGCTGTAACAGAATTGGAGGAGGAGAGGGAATTGAAAAGCTAAATGGCTGAACTCAAAAGTGTTTTTATTTGCTTAGATAGCCTATAGCTCTGTTAAACCTGTTGAGGTTTGTGCAAATTTGAACAAATGTTCTTATACATCCAGTAGGGTCTCATTTTCTGTATACAGTAAGGCAGTGTTGGTGGTGGTGTTCTGGCTGGGGGCCTGTGCCCCTGCACAGCTGTATGCCTAGCAACGTCCCTGGCTACCACCAACAAGCTACCGATGCCCAACTATACAGTTTTGCCAGTAACTTACCTAAAAGTATAAAATGCCACGACCTGGCAAGTTGAGCCTCACTGGACCCTGTGACAGCCACGCCAGAGGAGCCCCGCTGCCAAAGTCTAGCCTCGAGAAGAGGTAGGAAGAGGCACCTGAAGTGAATGATCCGCTCCCATATATAATCTCAGCGACACCGCCCCGTGATCAAAACGACGGAGGATAATTGCTCACAGCTTAATGACACACAGGGGGAGGGGGAGCACTGAGCAGAGATGGAAAGCCACCTGATTTAGAACAGCCCTAAAATGGAGAGATAGAAGTGAGCGGAGCCTCTCTGCCACATCAGCATGGCATTAATTGTTTTAGGATGAGCTCAACAGACACTCCAAAGCCAGATACTTGACATGCCCCTAATAAACATGCATCCACGCAGTTAAAGGCGAGTTTTTTCTAATTCTTAGTGTACTCAAGGGCACAAAGTATGCACACCAAGATGCAACAAAGTAGCCTAACGAAACAGATGAGAGAGATTTTCGAAGCACTGGAGACGAGGATGAAAGTGGACCAAGCAACACTTCAGACTCAGATTCAAAGCAGCAAGTTATCAATTGCCTAATTTAATATAACTGTTTGAAGCTGGCGGCTCTAAATGGGATTCTTACCAAGTGTTTATTTTCAATATGCTGTTTGTAATTATATTTTGATTCAGAATGGTTTGATATTCCTTAAATGATTTCAGGATGCGAGTTTCATTTGGTCTTGCGCTGAAACAGCTGGAACAGTGGAACTGGACTTTTACTCTTAAAAGTTCATTTCAGAACCTGTATGTTTTCCCTTGAAACAGTAGCCTACTTGTGCTTCTTCGATTTCCAATGAAGTGTATGCATTTCTACATCTGTAAAGGCTATGGCAACCACGGCTGGTCATGTTCCAAAGGAGCTTTTTCTCCCGAGACATTTGAAACCTCTCATAGTCGTGTTGAGTGTCCTCAATTTAAGCTTTCCAGTCAACAGACTGTATTTCTTTAACACTTTTCTAGTCTTACTGACCACTCCAAGCTCCTGTCAATACAAACCACATTCATCCCTTTGCTATACTTGGAGCACCTTTACACTAAAGATGGGGACAAACCCAAAGGAAATCCAACATGTGGACTGGAAAGGCTGGGGACCAAACAGCTGACTTAACCATATAGAGACAACCCACTGAGATGTAAACACAAACAGCTCCAATCCTAGTGTGTGTGTGTGAGAGAGAGAGCAGATGTTGCATGTGTGCTCTGCTGAATGACTACGCATCTGCTTGCCGACTCTCAGGAAGATGGAGGGCTTTGGCTTTCACTTGGGGTTTTGGTTGGTGCTCGTCTTGAGGGAGGGAGGCTGGAGGGGATGTAGCTGTGCGCTCGCCTTGACAAACATCAATTATTAAAAATCTGCTCAGAATTCTGATTAACAGAAGAGAAAAATTCAGTGTGTGTGTGTGTGTGTGTGTGTGTGTGTGTGCTCAGCTGTGTTTTGCTTTGAAGTTGTCTTATAAAGATTTGAAGGTGCCCGACTGGATTTATTCACTCCCATCACTTAAAACTTAATTTTGCTGTTCGCTGTCTATCTGTCAGTTTGTCTGCTCCCAGGAACCGCTTTTATTTCTAATCACATCGACGGTAGAATTAACTCCAGAGAGCCAGCAGGCATAATCCATTCCTTGTTATTAATAATTAATGCAATGCACTTGCTAAAATATTCCGTATCAAGTGCAGATGTCAAAAGTGGATTTCTGAGAGAATCAAGGAAATCGAGCCTCTATATTTCTGTGTATTCGGCTCACCGTTTGTCGTGGAAGAATTCCGGAGCACACGAAAAAGTTTGGACTCACCGTGGACTCCATGGGATGCTGATCATTAGCCTGTGAAGATGGAAAACTTGGATGCAGAGAAACCAGGGAGGGAGAAATCGGAGAGGTTGAAGAAAAAAGAACACTAACTTCCAGGCCTAAAGATGAGGCTACGGAAACAAAAGTGTCGACACATGCACAACTCAGACAGTGACACCCTGAGAGAAGCAGCTGACCCTTATTCTCTCTCAAAGGGTGAGGACAGAAACATTTCCTGGTTATAAGAAGGACGAGTGGAGGGAGGGTTCACTCTTCATCAGAGGGGTGTCCTCTGAGTGTTCGCTTCCTGTGCCGACCTCAAGGTTAAGACAGCTCGTTGCCTTTTACGCTCCTCGTTAAAGACCTTAAAGAGGGCTCAGAGGGACAGAGAGGAATTTCAATAATTCTTTTCCATCTTTGACAGGAAAAAGGGTTTTTCTGCAGGATCACATTCAGGATCCCACCTGATCTGGTGACCACACGCTCACACTCACACACAGCTCAAGGTGACTTCTACCCACAACTCTGAAATTCACTCACATTTTCGATGCTACAGCGAATTTCTTTTTATCTCTATTGACCAAGACATTTTACAGTGAGTCTCTATTTAAATTGGGCTTGCTACTCAGTAACAAGTGACCTGCGTTTTCTTCATTATTTCTCACAGAAATTTTAAGCCTTTGATGCCGCTGTGAATGACATGGACACATAACCTCCCAAATGAGAGTTTTGTTTACCTTTCACGTTGAAGTGTATAGTGTGCCAGTTTCCCTTATTGCATGCAGACAGATGACCGAGTGAGCGCAATCTATTTATTAAGCCTTCTCTGAGGGGTGTTATTCATTATCTCAGAGTGGTTCTTATTCCAGAGCATTATTCAGAGAATGAACGTTGAATGGATATTGGGCCAAATTGGACGTGTGCACAACAGCAGACAAGCCAGTCACGGATTAGTTGCAACGCAGTATTTGAGATGTTAAGTTCTCTCCTGCTTTTGCAGTCGGATAATTAAATGAGACTTTGCATTCATGCTTTATTGACAAAGACGAGTGCAGAAAGAAAATGGCATTTCAAGCCACATGGGGCTTTGCAACCCACGCTCGAATAGATTCTGTTTTTTTTCTTTTAAATTTGCATTAATATATACACACAAAGCAACATGTTTACTAAGTGTTTTGTAAATTTGACAAAATAGCAGTGATATAAGTAATCCTTCGCCTTATATTTAATGAAAGCAGCCACAACAGCTTCAAGTCTTATCAGGAATAACCCAACAAGCTTGGCATACTTTTACTCTGGAATCTCTCTTCTTTGTTTTTCTCGGCAGGAACATTTAGGCTCAACCAGGTGAGACGTTGGAGTTTCAGTTCACAGCCGACCTCAGGCTCCTCCAGAGATGCTGCACTCAGTGCAGGCCCAGACTCTGGCTGGGTCATTCTCGGGGTTAGACATATAAATGATGCATATGCACAAAAACAACGGCTTTTCCTTGAAGTGGATTTTTTATCAAGGTGGATAAGAAGACTGCTCAGATAATAACAAGACAAAATCCAGATTTTGGCTTCCCTTATATTCATTCAAAGGCAGAATATAGCATTTGAATAGTCCCTTGTCTGCAAAAGTCAAGACAGAGAGAGCCGAGGAGAAATACACATTTTTCCTTTATACTCCAATTGGGGTGGGGGGCTATCTTCAAAGAACAAATAAGGCCCCCTCGCTCTGTGCTCTTTTCTATATCTGAGATAGGATAGATTTCGAGGCCCCTCTTTATGATCCCCTTGAGTTAATCCCCCCAGAAAGTATCAACCATAAACCTTTCCCTCAATGGAGTAAAAATCTGTTTTCCCTCACTGACCATACAGGAGGGGTCACAGGTTGAATAGGTCAGAGGGAAAGCAACAGACTTTGGATCAAATGAGACCACTAATACAACTAGTACTTACTACTAAAATACTACAACTAAGAATTTTTCCCATCACATTCCTTTCTTCTGATTACAAGATAATCACAAAACAAAATAAAATTCTACTAAACCATCGTCCGAAACCACAAGGATTAAAATGAAAACTAAAAAAATATATACACAAATACATGTGTTATTGCCATGTTTTGCTTACCCGGACCTAATGTCCTTCAGATTACTAACAAAATAAAGCTGAAATAATGAGGAGAACAGTAATGTTAAAGAATATTTCTAACTTCATGTATACCACAAGAATGCTAAACATCAGTCTTAACTCCCCAAACAGTTTTAGAGTTATTACATCATCATTAGCATCTTCAGGCAACATAAAACCCATCCTCATCCATGCAGTCTGTTATCTCAAATGCAGAATTATCACAAACAGAAATCAAGTGTACATCCGTATCAACTTTCATCATGGAAACATTAATCAGTCTCATCACCATAGCTTTAACCATCGGAATAATGCAACACGAAAGAAACATCAAAATCAAAAAGAAAAAGAAAATAATCACTCCAATCCTCATTAACCAGGAGGTCCAACCTCCAGTAATAAACCAAGACCAAGGATCCCAAGAGGAACCCATATTTTCTTTCTGTTGAGTCGTCAGCAACTCCTGTAATCTACCATGGATGTCAGTCATGTTATTAGACACATCAGGAACAAAAGTACAACATTATTCCCCTATTAAATGACAGACACCTCCCTTCTCAGCTAATAAGTAGTCTAAAGCCATTCTATTTTGCAGACTCATAGTTCTTATAGCCTGCTGTTCCTTTGTCAGCAAAGTGAAACCTTCCTCAGTTACAGCAGTAAGATTTTCTAACTCTATTGACAAATCATTAATCCTATGGGCTGCATTAGCAACACCATAACTAGGAATGAGTGTACCCAAAATCCCTTTCCAGTGTGGAATCCTAGCTCTCTTCTCCCGTTTAAGCATTGTCTTCCTTTCTAATAATGGGGTGATTGAATCATAAGTAGTGACAGTAGGTAGTAAATGCTAAATAACATACTCCAGACCAGTCAGCAGGCAGATACAAATATGATCTACTTCCACACATCCAAACCATGTTCTTAGGACACGAGTACCCATCTCTATTAGGAAAAGTAATGGAGACTGTGGTTAATTTACCTGCATAACCATACAATTTACTTCCATCCGGTAAAGCTGTAAGATTAAGAGTTAACACATAGGGAACTGGGATTGAAGATCCTGAAATGGTATAAGGATTAGTTCTGATAGAGCATGGCCTGGATTTATTTCTGTTGATTAGAGCACATGAAGCAGGTATAATAGTTTTACAACTTTCTGTCTTTCCCAGGAAATAAGGTGTGGTTTCTTCCTATACAAATATCTGGATCTCTTATTGGATTTCTAACACCCCGAAATCTATACAGAGTTCCTGTTATCGCGCATGTTGAATTAGTCTCAATAGAGAATCTACTAACACTTCTTTTTTGCCTTATGGTATAATTCCTCACCCAAGGAAAAATGACCTCCACCTGCGGGTTCTGTTGACGGTCTGGAAAGAAAGTAGCTAGAGTATAAGCAGAATCAATAGGAACAGGTACCAACACTGGTTGATCATTCATAGCATGTGGAGTCAAACAACAAACGTAGCAACTGTCATTTCTTATTTTCCTCGCCGTTTGACGCATCAGCTGCCACCAGATGTTATCAGCATGATCATGGTAGTCAGGGAAGAGATGAATCTCTCTTCGAGTCAGCTGATGAGTATTGTTGGGATAATTACTCAGATTAATCACAAACTGTCTTTGCTGTACCTTTTCCCAAATAAAAACAGGGGTGATCAGAATACTCGCAATACCAATCAGCAGTATTGGAACAGACCATCCTCCGTACAACTGCATTGTAATCTCGTAGTGGAATGTCCTTTCTTCTTGTAATAAAACAGAAGAAACACTACCATAAAACAATATAATAAAAAAAAAAATCCCGCTGCCTCTCCTGAGTGGCTTCTGCGCTTCAAGCTAGCCTTGTTACCAGTCTGGTACAGGTGGGTGGTCGTTGGAAGCCCCTCTAGGTAGGGGGTTCAGCAGGATCCTTCTCAGATAGTGTGGTGAACCTTTTGCAGTGCGTTGAATGAACCCAGGTGTCTCTTCCCTGGACCTTCACGGCAGTGTGAGTCACCAGCAGAATCTGGAACGGACCTCTCCACCGCTTGTCTCTCCAGTGACGTCTCCTGGTGTCTTTGATCAGCACCCACTGTCCTGGCTGGAACTGGTGCAGGGGTTTATCAGCCACTGGGGGTAGGGCAGCTTTCACTGTCTGATGAGAGAGAGAAAGAGAACGTGACAGAACCTTACAATATTCCAACATGGAATGTTCAAAATGAGCAGTTGTTAGCATGCTTAAGTTAGTATTGGGTCCTCCTCCTGTGTTTGCGGGCCTCCCAAATAGGATTTCGAAATTTCGACTCAAATTAGCTTTGGATCTATTTCTCATCCGTATATAGGCCTACATGAGAACCAAAGGGAGAGCCTTTGGCCAAGACAGCCCAGTTTCTTCACAGCATTTAGCCAATTTATTCTTTATTATCCCATTTTCTCGCTCTACCGCTCCCCCTGATTGTGGGTGATATGCACAATGTGTCTTTAACTTGAAACCTAAAAGCTTACTGATTTCCTGCAAAGCTTTGTTAACAAAATGTGTCCCGTTATCACTGGAAATTAACTCTGGGACCCCCCAGCGGGGAAGAACCTCTGCCACAGCACTGCTGTCTGCGTTTTTTGTTGGAAAAGCTTCGACATATTTAGAAAACATGTCCACAACTACCAAACAATATTTCTTCAGCAGGTGTCAACTCAATGAAGTCGTTCATCAGATGCTGAAATGGAAATTGTGGTGGCGGATGTGCCGCTTGTGGCTGTGCAGGCACCCTGGAGGGGTTGTGAGAAGCACAGATCAAACATCTTTTACAATAATTTTCAGCTACCACTGAAAATCCATTTGTATACCAATGTTTTTTAACCATATCCAGCATCCCTCCTTTGGACGCATGATCTAAGCCGTGCGTCCACTTAGCAAACCAGGGGAAATAATGATTAGGCAGGCATGGCCTACCATCAGAAAAATGCCAACCAGAACCGCTGTCAAAGGTACAGCCATCTTTTCGCCATTTTTCTTTTTCCCGTGGGGTAGCAAATGATTGCAGTTCAGGGACCGTAACAGCATGTGGATCAGTCAGAGAAAGGAAAGTTTCATTCAGAGGTCTCAGAGCAGCAACTTTAGCTGCTGAATCTGCTGCCGCATTCCCCCTAGAAACAGAGTCTAAATGTCCTGTATGTGCAGAACACTTAACCACAGAAATATGCGTGGGCAACAAAATAGCATCCAAAAGATCTGCCACTTGTCTAGCATTCAAAATAGGTTTTCCATCCAATTTTAAAAAGGAGCGATGTTTCCACAAAGCTCCGAAATCATGCACCACCCCAAAAGCATATCTGGAATCTGTGTAAATGGTCACAGTTTTTCCTTCCGCTAACTTGCAAGCCTCAGTTAAAGCAATTAATTCAGCTGTTTGAGCAGAATAATGCGCCGGCAACGGACCTGAGCGCAAAACAGCTGAATCAGAGCACACTGCAAACCCTATTTGATTCAAACCCACAGCAGAACGAGAGGAGGAGCCATCAACATACAGGACAAGATCAGGGTTAGACAAAGGGGTGTCTCGTAAATCAGGACAAGGAGAACAAACAACATTCAAAACAGCTGCGCAGTCATGCCTCTCTCCATCCTCCTCAGTAGGCAGAAGTGTGGCTGGATTTAAAGTAGTACAGCGTTTAACTGTAATGTTAGGCATGTCCAATAATATTGAGGAATATCTAAAGCCACCTTGCTGCTGATAAATGAGACGTCTTTTGTTCCAGGAGGATGATAGAAACAGAATGTGGAACAAAAACTGTCAGTGGATTATATCCAACAATGTCACGTGACGCTAACACTGCTTTCTCAGCTGCAGCAACAGCGCGCAAACCACCAGGTAGGCCCGCTGCGACTGCATCAAGCTTACTAGAATAATAAGCCACAGGTCGCAATTTATCACCATGGGATTGCAACAACACAGATAACATGAAACCAGACTTTTCATCCACCATTTGAATAAATGGTTTCTCAGAATTTGGTAAGGCCAATGCAGGCGCAGAGGACAAGGCAGTTTTCAAATCAATGAAAGCCAGTTCTGCCTCAGCAGTCCACTGAATTTTGTCTGCTGCTGCCAAGCCCCTCCCATATATTAAGCTGGCCAATGGCGCTTCCAGCTCAGAGTAATTTGCAATGTGAACTCTGCAATAACCTGTCATACCCAAGAATGACATCATTTGTTTCTTTGTGAGAGGTTTTGGGATGTTCAGAACTGCGTCAATGCGCTGAGAGGACAGTTTTCTGCTTTCATGTGAGAGAACATGACCAAGAAACGTCACTTCTTCCTGCACAAATTGCATTTTAGATTTTGAAACCTTGTGACCTTTTTCATGAAGATGTTGAAGTAGTTTCAACGTGTCTGTCCTACATTGATCCGCAGATCCTGCTGAAAGTAATAAATCATCAACGTATTGGATAAGGACAGTTCCATGAGTCAGAGTCAGATCAGCCAGAGATTCTTTCAATGCTGTGTTAAAAATAGTTGGACTTTCAGTGTATCACTGACAAAGACGGGTAAAACAATAAGGCTTGCCGTCGAACTCGAAAGCAAACCAGTATTGACTCTCTTCGTGCACAGGGACAGAAAAAAATGCATTTGCCAGGTCATCACTGAGAAATATTTAGATTCTGGCGGAATCTGTGACAAAATCGTAGAGGGTTTTGGAACTGATGGTGCGCGGGCCACAACGGACCGGTTGACAGCCTGGAGGTCCATGACAAATCTCCATTCATCAGGTACTCCAGGGGGCCTGATTTTTTTCACAGGGAACAACGGTATTCTCACAGGTGAATTTGGACAGGGTCTAATTACCCCATCTTTAAGGAGGGAGCCAAAAACAGGGCGGATGCCCTCCAAAGCCTCCTTTTTCAATGGGTACTGTTTCTGACATGGCCTATAGTTTGATGTAGGAGTAATAACAACTGGTTCACAATCTTTAATAAGGCCAACATCGTATTTATGAGCTGCCCACAATGAAATAGGCAGCTTTGCGAGATCTGCATCCGCAGAAGAAGCAGTAGCCAACAATAGATGTGAATGTGAAATCAGCTGCACTGTACGATTACAGGCAACAACAGTGGGACAATACCTTTTAAAAGCATTTTGAGAAGGAGACACAAAGACATATGGAACATCTGTCTCCCTCCAATCTGTGGCGAGGAGACAGCTGTTAACAAATATCCCCACATCCTTCCATTCCATATTGTTAGCCTTAGCCAACGATACGTATGGCACTGAACCAGAAGTTTGAAAGAAATGCAGCTGGTCAGAAGTCAAAGTTACTGATAAAGCTGCTGTGTGACCATTCCAGTACATGTCAGAGAGATGCACTCCCTCATCTGTAATTTCATACCAACTGTCCTCATATTCAAAATCAGGTCCATCAGACACATGAAGTACAATGCAAATCATCTGCAGCCATTATCTCACTGTCAGGTGTCACAGCATTTACTGCTAATGTGACAAAATGCTGGGATGCAGGCCCAGCTGGAAGCTTCCACTCATATGCATACAAAGATTGATTTTGAGTCCAATATGCTGCGGTGTAGTCAAAGTCATCCTGGGTGTGAACTGTCAGTCCGTCAGAAGTCGAAGTAATAGCTATTTTTAATCTGCACATCAAATCTCTACCCATCAAATTTAACGGACACAAAGGAGACACCAAAAAAGAATGTTTCAATTCCACTCCCTAATGAGTGGAACATTTTAAGGGTACCGAGAAGCCTCCTCTAACTGGTTCACCTGAAGCAGAGACAGAATGAACATGGCGACCACTAAGTTTTGGCTTCTCGTTGATACATTTAGCTGATAAAACAGAGTGAGTTGCTCCTAAATCAACAACAAAAGAAATTTCTTCACCCATCACCATCATAGAAAACATGGGCATTCTTTTAAAAGCAGGGGTCTGTGTATGAAGATACGTGCCTGGTAAAACAGCGGTGGCACCTTCTAAGTGTATGATGGTCTCTGTAAGCAACCTATGTGAATCAGAATCATCATGCAATCGTGTGTGTGTCTGTGTGATCTCACGCCCCTTGAGAGGTCCCTCCTCAATACGAGTGGCAGCCGGATCCAGGGTCCCGTCCTCCGCCCGTCAGTAGCCGTTGTCAGGTTGCTGCAATTTCTCTGGACATTCATTCTTCCAGTGTCCCAACTGTCCACAATTATGGCAAGCATCGGAGCGGGACCACTGTCCTCTTCCTCGACCTCTGCCTCGCCGTCCTCGGCCTCGTCCACGTTCTCGAAAACCACGTTGATTGGTGCCAAAATACAAAGTCAAGGCAGCACTATGCAACTCAGTCTCTCTTCTATCTACTTTTTTCTTCTTCCTGTCGGTGATAACGTCATCGCTGTGCAAAGCATGTCTTTTCAGTTCCTAAAACCGTACTCCATCCATCATAAAGAGTCTTGGTTTGCGCAGCGATCTCAGGGAGAAGTCCTTCCATGATGTACCCACACAACATTTTCTCCCAGGGGCCCAAAACAATAAAGTCAGCGGGGCGTTCTAAACCAGTGTTTATTGAACGCTTCTTCCATGCGATGAAGAAAATCAGGGACAGTCTCATCAGGACGTTGTTTCACTTGTTGTAACACAGCACAATCCCTCTGTGGAAATTTTGTGATCAAATCAGCACACAGATGTTCTATGACAGCATACCATGGGCCATTTCAATGATGTAAATAGCCATCTTCACCACCTGTAGCCAGGAAAAGACGTATTGCAGGATTTGGCAACCTCAGTCCGACTAAATCTCCAGGTTTAATTTTTGCTGCAAGGAGCCGGCGAATTTCTGTGCCCGTAGGTCTCATCTCATGGCATAAAGCTTCAAGTTCTGCAGCAAACTTTCTACCGTCCTCCACAGGATCCGGGAGGAGGGCAGCGCTGGCTTGGATGTCAGCTGCAGTCCATGGTCTGAACACCAACTGAGGTTCATCAGTTCCAGCCACTTCCAGCATAGGGAAATTATGAACCTCTTCCTCTTTCTCCATTTCTCGCATTTTTCCATTTCGTAGCCATGGTTCCAAGGCAAGTTTAGGAGAAGAGCGTACATGTGGTTTCTGGCCCTTCGATGATCCCAGTAGTTGCCCATCTGCAGACTTTTCTTCCTTTACTTCGGGCTGATGTGCGGATTGATCCGCGGGCTGACTTTCAGGCCGATTTCCAGGCTGACGCACGGGCCGTGGAGGAGGACGGGAGCCTAGATCCAGATCAGCCATCTGGAGGGCCTGCAAATCCATCTGTAATGGAGCATAAGGACAAGAGGGTGAAGCATCACTAGGTCTATATGGAGGTGGAAATGTGGGACTATCAACAGAATGACCAGCATTGTCATGTCTGTTACCCACGTCCCCGGACAAATCTTTCCTCCCTGCCATCTGTTTCAGTTCAGACTTTTTTTCATTCCAACAGTTTACCCATATTTCTCTCTGATCTAAATCTTGTTTTTTAATTTTATTCTTATTTTTCTCCCAATCTCCATCCATCAACTCTTTTACTTTATTTAACTGGTTCACACTCAAACTTCCACCATGTGGAAAACCAAACTTATTTTCCCAAATTAAAGCACATTTAACACAATCATCTACACCTTTTTCTTTCTTCATTTTATAAATTGCAGAGTCTGGAGAAGAAGGCACGTCTGATGCCTTAGAGGTTCCGGAACCCATTTATTTTTTATTTATTTTTTATTTTTACCCTTATTTCAGCAACGCGTCCGTCGTCTGGCTTCCTCCTTTATTACGTGTAGGAAGTACAAAAACCACCCGCAAAACCCTTCGTTTTGCTATGTCCTATTGTTACCAATCAGGACCCTCCCTGTATTCCTTACAGGGTAACTGGCCCTTCAGACGGTGTCCTCCTCTCCCACTCCGCAGCTGAATCAATTAATTAGGAGGTGATGGTTAATGCGAAAAAGTAAAACAAGAAAACTTAAAAAAAAAAAAAAAACATATATACATATATATTAGAGCAACTTCTCACCCTGATATATTTGTAAATCTATGGTCCGGATTCGATAAAATACTACAACTAAGAACTTTCCCATCACATCCTCCACACACTTCACATTCTTCAGACCACTTTTTTTGTTCTTTCCTCAGCAACATAACCCTGGGGAAATGAGGCCAGGTAATTTGTCGTCAAACAAAACAGACAATTTCACATTGCTTCGTACGTATTCTTATTTACAGTAATTGTTGGTGCTATTAATATCTGTAGCTGTGGGTAACGGCTGTGGAAGATCTTGTTAATGAGACGGTATCTGAGAGATATTGTTTCCGTTCGTTATCACAGGACTGAGCTCAGCAAATAAAACTTTTTTCCTTTTTTCTCTTCTTCACTGATGAGTGTTTTATTAAAGGTAAAACTTCTTTATTTTTGCTCTCATTATCATGCCTATGTAGTCGTGGTGCGGACAATGTCTTGATATGCAAATGACACATTAGGAGTGTCAGCATCCATTTATGGTGGAAGTGGGAGTGGTAATCAGGTTTGTCCATGTGCGTATGGTTTCACGATGAATGAGTTTAAAAAAAAAAGAAAACATATAGAAAATATATAAAGCCCTGGCTTTATTATTCTGGTGAAAACAATGGCTATACATATCTGCTATACAAAAGGTCTTCACTCCTCATTTCCTTGTATTTTTTCTTAATTTGTCTTTCCTGCTTTATTCTCTCAAAACTGCCCCGCCGCATGATGCTGCCAGGACCATGTTTGACTGTCGGGATGGGACTAATCAGCTCATGGCTGAGTGCCAGGTTTCCTCCACATCTTGTTTGCATTTGCAGTCAGTTAAGTTAAGTTTTTGTGTCATCAGATCCGTAGACTTTGTTCGTCGTGGCTCTTTAACGTTCTCCCATCTTCACTAAGGAACTCTGGATCTCATCCATAGTGACCAATGGCTTTCTGATGACCTGTTTTTACCACGGTCCTTCATCCCTGATTACTCAGTTTGGCTTGGAAGTCAGATACAGGAAGACTTTTGGTGGTTTAAATCTCCCCCCATTTGAGAACAATAAAGACTGAGTTCTTGAACGGTGTTGCAGGTCTGCAGACAATTCTCCCAACCTCATGGGCTGGCTTTCTGACATACACCATCAACAATGAGACCTTCTATATATATAGGTGTGACCCCACTCCATTCCAATTAGGCACTGATGGGATTTAAATGGAAGACACAGCCCAGGGACCAGCGACAGAAGGAGGGTGCACCAAAGCTGAGCTTTGTTTCTTAGGACATTTTTAAAATCCTCCAAAAAGTTCATAAAAAACTACATTGTCCAGTATGTTGAACAGAGTGATTAAAAAATAAACTGAGACTAATTTAAGATGAGACTGAAACACAACTAAATGAGAACGAACTTGAAAAGAATTATTTGAATTCTGCTGTCACCGTATGTATATAATATATATGATTCAACACACCAACAGTCTCTGACAGCAAAAAAGTAGAAAATTAGACGAAAGAGGAAAGTGAACGAGACGCTAAATGGTGTTGTAAGGGGGAGAAAAAACATAGAAGATATTTAAAACACACCCAAATCCAGGCAATATTAAAACTACAGTGATGTTTTGGGTGTTTTTTCCAGGTCAAACAAGGCTCGTCTTCCTCATTTGAAGCTTAATTGTGTTTTCTTTCCCTTCAGCTCCACTCCTGTGCTGTTATTACTTTCACAAATGTGCAATCTAACCTCATATTTAACAGGATTCACGTACATTACATGTGTGCTGTATACAGACAAATACTGGAACCGCTTCCCCTTGAAAATATTAATGTGCAGTTATTACTGTGTCAGCAGAGCGACAAAGATAACTTACACGGGTGAAGCGTAAAGTTACAAGAACGGTGAGCAAAAAGGTGCGTATGAGGCTGATTCGGTTACAGTAATATGATCACACATATCACAGGAGGCTCGTTAAAGCCTCCTAAAGCTTTACATATGTCTGACTTTGATAAGTGACAATCCAAAATGTAAGTTTGAGGGAAAACTTTCTTCCACACCATTAAACAGGGGTTAAAAAAAACGTGGTCTCATTCAGTAAAAGTTGAAGAACACGTTGTTGTGGGACCCAAGCGTGTTCAAATTTCAAAACTCATACCCATGCAACCATATATATGCCATTATATATTAAGACAACAAGGATAACTTTTCATGAAATATTCCAATCGATTTAAACTTTATTAAGGAAGGAAATCAATGTCGGAGGGTTGTCATTTTCAACCTTGCCTCTTTCTGGCTCCCAGCTGGAGCCGTGCCAACCTCATTATTCCTACAACACTGTAAGTCAGCAGCCTCTCTAACGGGGATGTGACAACGGCCATTTAGACAAAGAGGAAATCACTTACAATTAACCACGCAGCCATGGAGGAGACAAACATGTCTTTGCCCGCGATAAGGCCCTGCTGGCGCACCTGTTTCACAGGAGCTCCTCAGCTTCCTCACCTCACCTCTGCTTTGCTTTTGTGTTTGGGAATGTTAATTAGCAAATGTCCTTGACGAATCCTCGCTCAGAGCCTCCCCAGTGATCCGACAGAAAGGGAGACATGCAGGGAGGAGAGGCACAAAAGTGCTACAAAGAGGAGGGCACTGGTAAGACTTTTACAAAGAGCTTTTAGATATTGTTGGATGTTTTGTATAATACCTTCTTTCAAGAGCTTTCTCAAGAGACACTTTAGAAGCCTGCGGTAATCCCTCCATCGCCATGTCTGGGTCTGAATCAGGATCAGTCCTAGTGGTAAGATGAGATAATCTTTCCACATGTCTCTTCTCTCCATTCCACTCTTTCAGCGTCTTTACACCAAAATGGAAGGAGGAGTCGTACCTGGTTGGCTGATATTGTTTTTGTTTCTTGTCTCCATTTGGTGTTATTGATGTTGGCAGAAATTGACGCACTGTTTGCACTTTTGCTACTTTGTTGGGGCTGCTACTGATATTGTTTCAGCACACTGTATTATCCCTTCTTCTTAAGTATATGTCCTTTATGTTTTATATTTTTTTTACTTGCCGCAGCACTAATTGCCCTACGGAGACACAAATAAAGCTGAATCTGTAGACACTCATTCCATTCAGTGACACTGGCTCTGTTTGCTGCCATCTCTGGAGGCAAGTGATGTTATTAGCCCAGTATTAGATGTCAGTGAGCTGGCTAGCTGAGGGGAGAGGACGGCCTCATTCTGAGAAAGGAGGTCTTTTTGGCATTGAATGAGCGCCAGAGAAGCTTGGATTGGGAAATTGTAAATGCATTGATCAATTTGAAGGCCCAAAGCAGTGATTATACTGTTACACTGAATTACTTCATCTCACAATGTACCGCTGATCACCTCTCTGTATGACAGCGATGCTGAGACAGCTGCCGTGTCATAGAGATACATCTGCCGCTGTCGCCCTCGTGTTTGTGGATTTTTATTCATACTGCAACATGCTTTGCTCTGGGAATGGCATTGTCGGACAGTTGATCCATCACTTTGGTTCATATTTCTTTGGTTCATCACTTTGGGTTATATTGAACCAGTTCAACCAATATTGCTTTGATTCTCATGAAGGTAGCACAGACATGTCTCCCAGAGGCTGAAACCTAATGACTTGAGTTGCCCCTCACATTTTTTATATCGCACCATATGTTGACATTTCTGCTCTCAAAATCGAGACTGCCGTGAAGTTATGTCCATGTCTTGGTGTTGCCCAGAGGATTGCGCTACGGTTTAAGTCTTTTTAGAAGCAGGTGTGTTCCAGCATTACAGTGGAGAACAACTGGAGGAGCATCCTACAACCTGTTATACTAAACCAAAAAAAACGACTTTGTAAGGTCGGGAGGAGACAACCAACTCTCAACTAGGCGCCTCCATTTTTGACAATGCCGTTTTCCACTTCCTTTTTATGGTTTTTATTTCAGTCTTTGTTCTACTGCTGTTACCTACTGCTTCTGTAGGCATTAAAAGTTCTTGGTTATGGTTTAAAAAGACAATGGTTTGGTAAAATCTTCTGGGTTGTTACAGGAATCCCACTATTGTTATGTTTCTAAAACCCAAACCAAAAGTTTCACATACTCCAAAGAAATCTCTGTGTGCTTGGGACGGGGTTAAAAACCAAAAGAGTGACTTTAAATCGGCTAAAGAACAGAACAAAAGACTATTTAGCTTGTCAGCATTCGATGATGGTATGGATGTGCACATCCGTGGCATGGGTAACATGAACATCTCGGAAATGGCTCTTAATTTTAAAATATATGTTCAGGTTTTAGTTAAGCACATGCGTCCATCCAAATGACTTGTTTTATCCAGGGAAGATTTTTTTCAGGTTTTTCAGGACAATGCCAAACCACATTATGTGCATATTACAACAGCCCAGCTTTTTTTTTGGCAAGAGCCCAGGCGAGCCTGCTTAGAGTCCGGATCACTAAGCACTTAAGACATTAGGCACATTGTTAAAAAGCAAGAAACACAACTGAAGATGTGGTTGAACTGCTGAAATCATAAATCAAGCAACTGGTGTTTGGAAAGGAGCACTGAAAAAAGGGACTTTTTGGTGAACTCTATTAGAGTAACTGTCATAATTTCTACCTTTTTTTAAGATTCAGTAAGAACTAGAGCTTCTTAAGTAAAATTAAATATTTTATTTACAAGTAGACTTTACTTAATTTGTTTAAATAAATATAACTTAAAACTTAGATGAAATTAAGTAAATGTTACTTAATATCTTCAAAACTGTTATGTTTTATGGTAAGTAAAATTTACTTGATATTGCAGCATTAAATATTACTTAAATCATTTGAATGCAAATACTTACAAAGGGTTTTTTAAGTAAATCTTCTAAGTTGTTTTTTTCAGTGAGGTTACTGGCTTCAGATTCAAATCCCAATATATTTTTCAAATTTGCAGGTCACCCTTTTCTGTTACTGTTCAGATTTTTTCCAAAGGAGCCCAAGTTTTGTTGCAGCTGAAGCTCAAAGCACCACTGTTCCTTGTTGCATTGTCTCATAAAGGTGCAGAAAGGCTACGTAGCCGTGGATTTGTGTCACCGGAGCATGAGCGCTTCACCTCCTTGTCCCACTAGACAACGTGGCTTTGCCGTTTCTTGAACCACCTGCCAGTATTGTTATATACATGGTGAAATATGCAGGCTGCGATTTGATCCCGTATATCCCTGTGAAGATTAGGGCATTGTCAGTACAGGATTACTTTAGTAATTCATGTAATGCAGCTTCGCCACAGTTAATTTCCCTGTGGATGCGCAGCAAGATTTGAGTAATAGACCGGTGCGAGCTCCCCAAACTACTGCGTATCATTTCCTCCACAGTTCTCCATCTCCTTAACATGTTTGGTATGCATAAGACATGACTTAGGTTTTCTGTCTTAACGGCCTTCTCCAGTAATTATTATGGGCATACGGCTCTTGTGATTGAGGTGTGGAGCCATAATTCTACCGAGAGGCCAGTCGCTGAATACAAATAGCACATTTTTCATCTTCTGGAATTCATCGAGCAGTTCCGATAATCATTGGCCTCTCTCTTAACGCTATCATAGCCGAGAAAGAGACAGCGGAGGATAAAATCCAAACAAGGTGAGGCGGCGAAGGTGAGACGGAAATTGAGTTGTAACTGTGTCAGACTTAAACCCAGGCTGATTAGTGTGAAGTCAAAAGCACATAGAGGGCCCAGCGTCTGTGGAGCTGAAAGTTTGCAGAGAGGAGGCCGTAGCAGAAGCTGAAATCCAGCTTAATTATCTCTCCCTGTGGTAATTAAGGCTGACCTTTCTATGTAGGAAGCTGTGATAGAATTCAGGAGAGGGGATAAGTCACTCACAGTCAGAGTATGTCCCATCAGCTATATTAGAACTGATTGGAGGCGATACGTGAGGTTAAGTAAGGTCTTCTCAGATTTGTCTTCTGAGGACGCTGCGTTTCTCTGCAGTTAGTGAGCGAAAATGGGAAGTGAGGAAGACAAGAAAAGTAAAAACAAATGATGCGCTCAAAGAAAGGAGAACACAGTAATACCGAGGAGACTTTAACAAGCGACTGCCACTTTGGTGTTGGCTCAATGGCTGCCCATGCAGTTTGCCCAAAGTGTCTCAGGGAGGCACTTTCCAGATAATGATTTGACAAGCTGCAGCGGCCCTATTAGCCCCCGAATATTTTAATTGGTCGGAGCAAAGTGCTATGTCAAGAGGGCTCGGCTCGAAGTCCACTCTGTGTAAAAATGAAATCTTAATTTGGAGAAAATGCTCTTTTTTTCTTCTAAACACACACACACACGCCGAGGAATCTCTGGGAACCTGCACTTATGCAAATGCAACAAATCGACACATCGGTGTACTAACACGCACACACATGCCCACATTTATATACTTACACAGACCTAGAAAAGGCTTGCAGGGAACTCTTGCCCCTGGCACCCATAATTCTCTGCTGATTACACTGAGTGTGGTTTAATGGAAGCCCCAATAACCCAGGCTGAAGAACACACACACACACGCACTCAGATTGAGAAACTGGAGAGCTGTGCTTCCAGATAGAGACAGAAAGAGGACGGAGAGATTAAATTCTGCCCAGAGTTTTTTGTCTGTGAGATTGGTTCTTAACGTCCCCAGCTCCCTTCACACTCCCTATTAGTGCAGTGAAGAAGCGAAAGGACAGAGGGAGGGCTGGTAAAAATAGGAAACTTTAGCGCAGACAATACTCGGAGGATACTTAACAATGTTATTAATCCATTAATCCTTGTTTGACATTTGCCAATGTATCACCCCTGATTGCTTCTTCTTTCAGAGCCGCAGGCTTCAGGCGGTGCTGTGTATGTGTGTCCATCTCTTTTCTGTATTTGCTTTTCCACTGCCCTCACAAGAATGGAAAGGTTACGAAAACCTACCTAAGTAAGAGCATGTAGCTCGGCTCCAGCTGTACATGTGTCAGCACAGGGCTGGAGGTTCAGGATTCCCTCAGTGAGTAGTTCCTGATAGATGGGTCTGTTGCTCTTAGCTATAGACATTAAATGCATCCCTCAGCTGTGCACAGTATTGAGGGGTGTTATTTTCCCCGAAACTGGGTAAGTGACACTTCAATGGCAGCAGTCCGAAAGCTGAACCTTGAGTCGTTTGTCGAAGTGTCTTCATCTATAGGCATTAAAAATTGGTATGAATGACATTTAAGAAAATTGATTTTTCTGTTTCTTTCGCTGCTCAGCTGAAGCCATGTGAACCACATTCGTTAAAACCAACATGTGATTTTCTACGTCCCAAAAAAAAAGCAGTGCTAACTAATAAGCATTCCAGTGCATCAGAACAAGCTTTATACCTGGCGTCAGCAATTTACCTACAACTTGTGTGATCCCAAACAAATCATTTGAAGTTGTCTGTAAAATAAGTCCATTGTTCATTTTCTTTGCTCTCGTTTTTTTAGTTTCCACTAACTCCAAACGTGCAGTAAGGATAAGAGTTTTTCCAACTTGAAAATTAAAAAACAAAACAATATAAAATACACAACTGGGTTGAGCGGGTGCCCCATGCACGGAGGCAAAGTTTCAGGCTGTTACATTGTCCGTAAACATCGATGTTGCTGTCCACGTCAGGCTTATAGAATGTGTAGCAGCACTACGTGCGAGTAATGAGCAGCTTCTATTATTCTTTAGTGTGTCTTTACTGTAGCAAACGTGACACAGGAGATACGTTTGTAGTGGGAAAGGGACTGAGTGGACAAGCGGATAATCCAAAGAACATTTGTGCCAAATTTGTAAAAAAAAAATTATGTTCATGTCATGCTAATGAAAATGGATGCATATAAAGCAGACAAAATACGAAGGCAAGCCAACAGACGTGAGGTTTCTGTAAATTAAAGGGGAATTGCTTGCTTGGTTTCTGCCCTTTTTTTTTGTTTGAACTGAAATAGTGGAGAGGCAATATCAAAAGAAATCCAAATCTCACCTTGTGGTACTTTTGAAATATACCTTAAAATGCTAGTAGCTTCAAAGACGATTTGAAGAAGAATCCCTGCTGCATATCTACTTCTGAACTTTTCTTTGTATCATAGCTCCCTTTGAAGAATGGAGAGCGTCCCCCTCAAAACGTGGCACACGTGTGTTGCATGTGTGTTCGGGGCAGATATGGACTGCGTTCGTGTTCAAAGACCATGGGACCCCAGTGGTCGAGCGACTGCAGGTGAAGGGTGAAAATGTCATCCATGACGTTGCATTGCAAAGTAATGTATTTTACCCCAAGCATGATACTTTTCTCACCGAAATCAAGTAACTTTGGTTTTTAACCAAGTGATGTTGCAGCCTAAAGCCAAGCAGGATATTCCACAAGTCGTGTTTACATGTAACAATGGCAACCTGTAAAATGGCCTCCAGGAAGAGGATGGTCATGTCTTCCTCATGCTGCTTGTAGCTGCAATACTTTACAGGATGGAATTATGCGTTGTATGTAAAGGTATGAACAAATGACAAACCGTTTTCTTGGAGTATGCAACGTAAAAGGCTAGAATTAAAAAGAGGAAAGCTCTGGAAATAGACGCCGCTGCAAATGCAAAAACTGGCAACTTTTTCACTAAAACGAGCTTGCGGTTTGTAACGTCAAATAAGGACGATGAAACGTAAAGGGCAATATGTTGAACTCTGCCTGCAAACCACCGTTCATGTTAATTAACTATTGAGTCAATTTGTGTGCCCAAAAATCCAGAGTGGGCAGGTAGGATTACTCATTGAGTGAATGCTATTAGAATTAATATTTGAAAAGTATGGTGTAGGCCTGCTCTATGAAAAGTGCCCTGAGATTCTAGATGGTTCAGCACTACATTAGTGAAACTGACCTGAATTGATCAGAAGGCTTTGTAAAAAGGGGAGATTTGTGCTGAGAATTATGACCATTTTTAAAATGTGATTAAAGGTAGGGTAGGAGATCCTGGATTTTGAGTCCAGCGAAGCTGCATTTTAAAAATACACAGGTAAAAAGTCCCAACCCTTTTCTTCACTTTCCACCCGAAGCCACGCCTCTAGAGTACATGCACGAGCACGAGCACGAGCACGAGCACGAGCGCTGTTCTGACAGCAGGCATTGATCGTTGCCGTATTTAGTATTTAGTATATGCTAACTATACGTTTAATAATGCTAGGTGCTAGCCAAGCTGGCTCTAGTTTAGCTTCCTGCCAAGCTTCTGGACGCGTAATTCGTTCACGGAGCAGGGTACGCACACAGGGGGAAGGAGGGGGAGGGAGGAGCAGATTGCAGTTTGATAGACGGCATCAGAATCCAACAGACCCGGCGGCAGAGACAAGCTATTGGACGGGCATTTAAATGAGTAGGGGGGGGCCCTAGCGGGGGGTCTGGGGGTCCTCCCCCAGAAAATTTGGTATTTCTTAGATGCAATTTTCTGCATTTTAACCGAATTGTGGGCCCCGTTTCAGCCCAATAAGGAACTGTCCTTTTGTTACTAAATACGTGACGATTTCATTATTTCAAGGGACGGTTGGCAACTCGTTTAGGCAGCCCTGGCAAACACATCACGCTTCCTTTAAAGTAGGCATTCAGAGACATCTCGAATAGCCTGCACAGTTTAATCCACTCTGTATAATCATCGGTGCATAAATTGAACGCAAAGCCCAGATCACGTTTGCCCCTTTCTAGTCGCCATTAATACTAATATACACACAACGAGCAAACAGGAGCGCAACAACAACAGCAACGCCCACGCACGGCCACAGTGAATTCAGACTGGCGTTGAGCCGACATCAGAACGCAACATGTAGTTCAGGGTAGGACTGGGAAAAAAAATCGGCCCTGGCAATTTTCCCCGGGACAAGCCCCCCCCCTCAGTATTAATTAGTATCTCCAATCTAATTAAATAAAAATAAAAAACGAGCACAGACCGCTCAGTCAATGGCATGTACCCATAGAAAAATACACACCCAACACACAACCTGACTATCGGCTAACAACCATGATTAGTAACCCACACAAACCCAGACACATAATGGCTCGGCGGCCAGCAATCGGATAAACCAATGAAGTGAATCAATCCTGTGAAAGAATGAAAACAAGTGACTGAAACCTGCACTCACCCATTATGAAGTTAACTCTGCCAGCCCCATAATCTTGCCCCTGCTCAGCCAACTCCTTGACGTCGGGTATGGTTGGTAACGTTACGGCGGCTAGCATTAGCAACGAGGCTGCTAGGCTTGCTAAATCGGTAAGCATTAGGCTACTGAAGAAAGCTAGTCTTTTTAGTTACATTATATTTTCATCTTTCTTCTCGGCTATAACCTTTGTTTGCGGCCACTGGCCCTAACCTGACGCGCTAGCTTAGCTGTCAAATCACCGGAAGTTTTCACAGGAAGTACTGGCGCACACACAAAAGCTCTCTCCAGACATATCTTTCTTTCATTCCGCCCAGATGAAATTTAATGCCACTCTTTGAAAATCAGAGAAATTTAAGACATTTTAAGACCTTAAAAAAACGTATTTTTTATTTAAGACTTTTAGATCGTGTCCCCTCATGCACTGCAGTGTTTGAGGCAATCTCCGGTCAAACGTCAAAGTGAACCCAGGGGGGGCACACCAGCGTGGATGGGGGGGCAATGCCCGCGAGTGCCCCCCCGTGGCGCCGGCGCTGGAATCCAATCATCGTTAACGGTCCGTTCAGTATGATTGGATAGTGTTTTTCCAAGATTGTACGTTCTAGAGGCCACTAAAACTTTTCATATTTGTGTCAAAACTTTTAATTAATTGGTTGCAATGGAGGTGTGAAGAGTATTTCAAGCAATATGTAAAAAGATGCTCCAGAAAAAGATCCCCTACCCCACCTTTAAGTGTCAGAAGCAGAGCCAGCAGCCAGTAGCAATGGGACTGCTTCTGTCAGTATGGAAGGAACAGGTGAGTTTTCTATGCCCAAACCATAGGAGTGACCCGTTTTATTTTTCATCATTAAAAGTAAGATAGTAAATACACAAAACCCACAGTTGAAAGTGTGAAAGTAATATGAAATAAAACTGCATATTTTGCCATTGAAAATATCTGAATTGGTTAAGTCAAAATGTGTTTTCCATATCAGATGTAAGCTGAGGCATGAAACTCCAGGGCTGAAAATAAGTCCCACTCCAGCCCTGGTTTGTACTTAATATAACTGTGAAGTGAACACATGGTATGATGTAAAGACGACTGCAGCATACACGACAGACAGTATGTGTAATGTCTTCATCACAGAAAGGTTGAAAGTTTAAATCATTTAAGATCTATGAATATTTAAAAAGTACAAGATATTCCGTCTAGGCTTCAACTTTGACTCAAAAAGAGCTCTACAGAAGAAGTCACCACAGAATTATGCGTCATCTTCCAAGGTACGCACGTCCAGCTTCAGCTATCAACATATCAACGTTATAGTGTGTGAGTAACCAGGGGAGACAACAAATATTTAAAAAACACAATCACTACCATGTGGCTGTACTCCATTTCTCTTCTGTGTTTCCTCTGACTCTACCAGGCGTAGTCAGAGTTTTCACATTTGTTCAACATGTTTTTCCCTGAAGCCCAGCATGATTTGTTTGTCACAGTCACACAGCGTTTGTCACAGTCTGCTGTAAAACATAATGATGTTCACAGGCACAGCGTTGAGAAGCTCATCCTGCATGCTTTATCTTTCTGTTCTTCTTTCCTTTTTCTTTAACTGCGACAAAAGAAAGTAAAACAGTGAACCAACACTTTGCATGAGACAGCAGGAACCCTGCCAGGCCCGGACGTCTTGCATCTGATGCATTTTGTCTCAAAACTGTGGATGGGACCTGGCTGTACTCCAGTCTTACGTCGTTGGAGTGGAACAAAAGTCAGGGCTGCGAGGTTGTGGGGGGTGGAGGGTTGAGGGTTGGGCGTGTATGAAAATAGCCCTTTAGAAAATAGAAAATTGAAAACTCTGTTGTAATCTCGAGCCCCCTGCAAACTCTCCATCCTTGTCCTCATATTGGAAGCCCAACGAGTATACGCTGACACCTGCGTGCACAGCTGAAAGTTCACAACTCGGCTCATTTCTCTCACCCACCGTTCCCCAAATCCCCCAAATGTCTTCTCACGCAAACTCGCAGGACCAGAGGGTAGAGAAAGGTGACAGTGTTGGCTTTGGTTATCCGCATCACCTCTGCCGCGGAGTGGCAGGTCAGAGGGGCGGAATTCAGCATCCTCGGATTCATTATGAGCCGGCATGCTCACACACTCGCATGTGCTTGATCTCTGGCATCTCTTGTGATGGGTGTTTACGTGGTGACAGGAAAGCAGCGAGGCGTTCGACGCGATTGAGCGGGGGGAGAGTAATCACAGCAGCGCCAGCGCTCGCAGGCCGGTGGGCGAGCTGATTGCCTCACAGGCGCTTTACGTGTCCGATTGACTGACAGAAAATGGCCACAGGGCCGTGATTGAATTCTGCCCTGCTTTGAGGCCGGATAATGTGAAATCTATCCATCTAATCATATTTCTGTATTAAAGATTAGTTTTCATTATGTTTACAAATTTCAAATTACAACCCTCGAGACCCAATCCACGGTTCTTGGAGCGCCTCTGGTCTGTTCCATGACTGCTTCTTTTTTTTTGTTTTGTTTATGATTTATCTAATTGCACTCAGTTTAACGGTGGCACCAGTGGGGCTTTGATTCCCTTTGATCTCCGCCATTAAAATCAGCTCCATGCATTATGTAGAGGCTGTTTGGTGTGTAAACGATGTTTAAGAAAGCTAATAATTGCTCTGTCTGTCTCATCTTTCATCATTTATTCATAGAAGATCTGAGAATTCCAACACAGTGGCCCTTTGCTTTTTCTCTCCTTTTGATTTATTAACCACCTAGATGAACCTAATTAGGGAACTTTCTGGAAGAGTTGAACAGGGTGAACCACAATGCTGACTTCCACACTCGATTGCCGCTCACACGCAGCTGGAATTAGCTCATTTGCACCAATGCCAGACGACGGCGAGTGCTCGGATGACAAGTTGTTGATGTGTCGAGACGTGGAAAGTAAACAGCAAATCTGAATGTATAATGCCTGTCCAATTAGTTCCAATTATCGCATACTGTCACATATTTGTCTTAACCTGCAGGTTTGGATTTGTTGCAAGCTGTGTGAAATCCCGGCAGAGCGGCAACGGTGTTGGAGACTTGAGATCGTCCAGAGGAGCTCGGCTGGATTAATCAGCAGGCGTTTGGTTACTAATGAACATGTGGGCAGTGGAGAGAAGAGTGTTGTCAGAAGGGGTGGAGTGGGCCTGTCTCGTGTTTTACGAGATAGGTCCTTATGAATACTAATTGTGTTCCATAAATTGGACGACTGACACAAACTTTTTGACGTGAAAAGTCTTTTGCTCCGAAAGCGAGGATTTCTTTCTGTGTTGACTTGAGCATCCACATGGTTAGTACCACTTCCCTCTAATCAATGCTCTCCAGCTCTGTCAGACAAAAACGTTGTTTATGAGGTTCTGTTTCAAACTGGATATGTTTACAGAAGTGCCATGATGCTGCTTTTTTTTTTTTTTTTTTTCAATATGCCTCTCCTGCTCCTTCAAGAGCCTTTTACAAACGTGACAATTCATTTGTGCTGTACAGCAGGTGTAATAAAAGCAGATCACAGTTAACGCAGCAGAGATTGCAGCACAAACTGCAAACCTAAGATAATAGTGTTGAATGTGAGCGAGGCAAGCCGAGCTGTGATGATTTAAGTACCCTTTGCTGCCGTGCTTGTAAATCTTTAGAGAAGATGTGCTATTTTAAACAGCTCACAAAGGGAACTTTCACAAAGCCCTTTTTTTCCAATAAATGTGGTGGTAGGTGGTGATTTGTTTTGGAATAATTTAGGAAGAGGACTTCCTTGTTTTTTTATTAATGCTAAATTGTAGATTCAGTGAATTAAAGAAGCTATAGTGGAATGAAAGCTCCAGCTCTCCGTGTATATCAGTTCGATGTACAAACAGAGAGCACACAGAAACATACAATATTGTGTTAAATATCAGTTAAATTTGACCTTGTATTTTTTTTTAAGTGATCCTGATCAATAGTTCTCCAGGCTTTCTGAAGATATCTCAAAGTATTTATCTGGGCATTGGCTGCTTTGTCACTCATTGTCATGTTCCTTCAAAGGAATTTATTGTTTTTTTTGTTTTTAAAAAAAAGGATAAAAACAATATCTAACTCAAGGGATGAACCAGAGTTGCGTCTGTTCATAATAGACAACTTACACTCTAACTTTAGGTGCTTTGTTACTATCAGCCTGTCACAGAGACATATCATTTGTTCACTTTTCTTCATATGCATCTACATATGAAAGCTATAACCTTCAGATATTAGAAAACAATTCCAGCAAAGACCTGACACAGGACCTGAGAGATGCATCCGGGCCTTCAGTTGATCCATCTATTTCTCACTGAAGTCTCATCAGAAATGGGCTCCATGGAAGGGTGGCTGCCAAGAAGCCGTTCTTAAGGAAGGGAAACAGGGAGAAAAGGCTGAGCTGTGCCAAAGGACACAAGAAGTGGGCTGAAAATCAGTGGCAGCAGGTCTGATGGAGGGATGAATCCTCCTCAGAGCCCGGACCTCAACATTACTGAAGCAGTGTGGGATCATGCTGACAGAACGGAACAAAAGGCAGCCCACATCCAAAGAAGAGCTTTGGGATGTCCTTCAAGGAGCCTGGAGAACTGTTCCTGAAGACTCCTTAAAGAAAGGACAGAAAGCTCGTCTGAGAGGGTTCAGGCTGTGTTGGAGAATAAAAGTGCTCAGACCAAATACTGACTTCCGAGCTTTTTAGAATTGTACAAACTCAGTTTTTGCCGTATATCCCGTATTCCCATTTATGTTTGTACATCTTTCAATAAAACATTTCAGCTTCTTCTTGTTCTCCTGACAGTGTATACAGAAATGAGGGGTGACTCGAGACTTTAGCACACTGCTGTACCACAGTCAATTATTTCATATGTTGTATGGTGATAAAACATGATGTTTTCAAATTTGTTACTCAATGGTTGTTTTCATAATCACTTCAAAAATTAAGAGACGCTGATACTTCTCAATGTTTTTATTTTTACAACTGCAGACATCCCCTTCAGACAAAAGAAAAGAAACATGACGCTGTTTTAAAGCAAACAGATACAATTCCGTAGACTTGGTTTCAACACAAAACAACAAATAAAAAATGAACAAAAAATACCACACATGCACCTCTCCACGGGGGCTGGGCCCTATCTCAGCTGTCATTGGGCGAGAGGCAGGGTCCATCACAGGGCCACACAGAGACAAACAACCATCCACGCTCACACTCACTACTATCGGCAAATTAGAGTCACCTGACTTACATGTTTTTGGGCGTTTTTGGAGGAAGCCGGAGTACTCTCTTGCTGTGAGGAAATGCTCGTTTTGGTCGTGTTATCGTTGTTTCACACCTGCAGAGAAGTGTGTAAAATGTCAACCAATGGCTAATTTACAGACTTTAATTCCCCATTAGACAACTGTCAAGTGTGTTTGTAAAGCCATTATCAACAATTTCAGTTCTGTATTCTTTTTAACACGGATGACGTTTGTGACATCAGCAGAATTATCGTGTACAGATTGGTGTAATAAATGAGGTTTTGCGGGTGGTATCAATCAGGGATGCACAAGTATATTGGCCTAACATTGAAACTGACCTATATTCAGCTTGTTGACTGCAATCAGCCAGTGGCCCATATTCATCTATTGTGTTGCAAAAACTAAATTATTTATTCATCATATTCTATTTTCATTTTATCGGGCCAAAAAAAGAAAATATTTATCAGACCATGTTGGCAGTACGAATTAATTGAATTGATACGTATGAATCTGTGATGAAGGGCTCAAAGACTTTTCACAAACACAATCTGTAAATGCCACATGCCAAATTATTATCTTTAACATTGGAATCAGCCCAAGAAATTAAAGTTTGGTACATCCCTAATATCAACAGCAAAGCATACTCTCCTCTGGTTTTGGAGAACTATGGTTTATTCATGGCATTACTCACGCTTTAATTCCTGTCTTTAATTGTAAATGCACATTTAGAATCATTTCCATTTCTGGTTAGTGGAAATATGTGCTATGCTCTGCGAATTACTACCCCAGATACCCCAAACAGAGGATAACTTACAGCTGTCAAAGTAACTTGTTTTGGTTTTTTCTTACAATCAGAAAAGAAGAGGACATCAGGAGATTATTTACATTCATCTTTGATTTTATGAGTGAATGAATGCACCTAATACAATGTGTGCTGTTGATAGAATAACAGTTTAAAGAGGGAAAGGCTTCCATCTCACGTTCATTTTGGAAACAGAAATATTTTCATATTCCGAGTGCCCTCACTCCAGCAAATGCGCCCCGAGTAGCAAATGTTGATATATTGAGCTTTGACCTTGTCCTCTCTGCAAGCCTCTTCTCTGTAATGAGAGACGCTTCACTTGGCAAAGGCCAGTAATTACAGACGCACACACATGCACGCACGTGTGCGCACCGTCAAACTCGGTGCTGTTAATTATTCAGAACAAAAAAACCTGAAATAGCTTCAAGGATAAAGTATCTATTTTTACCAGAGAGACTGTTGATCTTTCAAACCCGTTTCCCACAATGCATCAAAATCTGTCATCATCCGAGATCATCACGAGCTGCTCCGGAGAGGCTTTTCTTTTCTTCAGCGTTAGCAGATGTAAACATACGACACACGGAGGTGTCTATCCAAAGACTATTTGAGAGTGCGTTGACAGAGCTTTTGTTCCCATCTATGGTCCCCGTAAAGCAGTGGAAAAGGAGCTTCGTCGTGGGTGCCTGTTCAAGTTTCAGGCATTGTAAATGTAACTTGTAGGCCTTTGTTTTCTGACAGCTCCTGCAGATGAAGAGGATCACTATCTGATTATATTGGCAAACCTGCGGTATCATTAAAGCAGCCTCTTTGTGTTGTAAATAAACACCTGGGAGAGATGGGAGTCAGAGAACAAGAGACATGGAGACAGGAAGAGGCAGACGAACGCAATTGACAGCCACACGGCTGGAGAAATGTGTTAAAGAAAGAAATAGGAAAAATGAGTGAGAACAAATATCCTGGATGGAAGCGGAAAAGTTAACAGCAAAGACAGATCAGGGATTGTCACTTTGCTGAGAAGCATTATCTGAGCTCATCTCTGTGATTACATCCAAGAGCGGCCGGAATGATCACATGCTTCTGCCGCCATTTTTCACGCTGATAATGAGCCATTCATTTGAGCTAATTTGCTATGGGACTTTAGTAATCTTCCCCTTGAGTTGGGATGGAAAATTAGCCATCGTAATCTTCTTATTGTCTGCACTGTGTTTTGCCTCAGAGTGTCTGGGGTGTGGGTGTGCGCATGAAAGACAGAAAAAAAAAAAAGCAAGCACATTTCATTCTCCCATGAGCACTGAGGTTGCAGACCGGGGCATGAACGTGAGCGTTTGTTTTATCTAAAGAGGTCGTGGGCATATCTCATCACAATATTTCACACATGGCTGACCATGGTTTGAAAAAACTAAACAAAACAAAACCAGGAGATCATGTCCTTGTACTTGTCTTAGTGTTCTTATTGGTTTTCGTTTAACGCTTCATGATGTGCAAGCTCATTGTCTCTGTGACCTTGCTTAAGGTAACAGACCATAGAGGTGAGGCTAGATGCTGGCTGCACAGATGGCAGTATCAGTGTGTCTGTCAGTCAGTTTAAAAAAAAAGACTGGCTTTATTATTAATATCATCAGTTTTATTATTCTAATTTTCGTTGTTATGATTTACTTGTTTGAATATATATATTTTTTTTCAGTCCCTTAGAAGGTATTAAGCTATATTTGGATCAGTTTGATTTGACTCAGTTGAATGCAGTCTGATGCAGTTTTTTTTTTATCATTTGTTTAAAGGGATAGTTCGCCTCTTTTGACGTGAAGCTGTATGACATCCCATATCAGCAACATCATTTATGAACATCTTCTTACCCCCTGCTGCGTCCTGTGAGCAGAGTTCCAGCCTCGTTTTGGCGCTGACGAAGGTAGTCCGGCTAGTTGGCTGGGGTCCCGAAAATAAAGCGTTTTGCTTCTCAAAACAATATGCGTTCAAAAGAGTAATACATTTGCATCACAAAATCGTCCCTCCAGAAAAAGTCAGACCTCACAATTGCTTGGCGCTATTTCTCTCGAGGAGGTCCATACGTTCCTGACTCTGGTTGCCAAAGATAGGATTCAGAGGGAACTTGACGGCACCACACGGAATGAAAAGGTTTTCCAAGAACTCGCCCAACAAATGGTCTTCCGGATACGTTGCTCGGCGCCATGTAAATGACGTCACGGAGGTTTCGCGCAGCCGTGTTACAACGACCCCGCCCACGTCGAGGCACGAAGTGATACTCGGTTGCAATGGAAACACAACCAAACCAAGCCGTGCCGTGCCGTATCGAGCTGTGCCGAGCTAGTGGAAATGCGACATTAGTCACTCCAACGTGTCCTGGGTCTCCCCCGGGGTCTCCTGGGGGAACACCTCACCAGGGAGAAGTCCAGGAGGCATCCTAACCAGATGCCCGAGCCACCTCATCTGACTCCTCTCGATGCGGAGGAGCACCGGTTCTACTCCGAGCCCCTCCCGGCAGCAGACTGAATGCAATGGAATTCATTTAGATTCATTTATCTGCTGCAACACTGATACTCTCATTTTAAACTCTAAATTAGGCTTGGATTGGCATTGGATTTGGTTTTGAAAAGATACATATATGAGGCTATATGGTTGTTAATCTATTTAAGATTTCTAGAACATGTAAACTTCTCTGATTGGATGGAAAAGAGTCACGCAGTCTGCTGCACACAGCCCACATTTTCTCCTCTGTTCCTACTGCACTGTTTCAGGGGCAGGGGCAGTTGGGGGCTGACTGACAGCTGCTGCTGCACCTGACGTATCTATTCCGAACGAGGCATCATTTTGACAGAGTCGAGGTCAACTGATTGAATATGATCTGCTTACTAAACGTTTGACTGCATTAACTAAAACAACAGTGAAATGTAAAAATCCAGAAATATTTATGTTTCCAAAAACAAATAAAGTTATTGTTACCAGTACATTGTAAATAAAATATATCCGTGATTATAAGATAGTTAATAACTTAGTGTCACATCATTTTTTGTTAGTATTATGATTTTATTAGGGCCTCTCTGGGCCCCTCTTAATCATGGGCCCCTAGAATCCTTCTCCTTTTTCCCCCCTTTTCGGCGCCCCTGCATACAGTACTTACACATGATCAATGTGCACACCTCAGGACACTGAGGGTAATCACGCTTCTGCTAACACTGAGAAATTACTTAATTGCCTTTTGGTTAAAACAATTATCTCTGTGCAACTTTTGGTGTAAAAAGAGGGCTTGATGCATTCAGCAGACTCTTGGTAACCGGGAGAGTCTAACCTCTGCCCATAATCTAATCGTTACATCGATAAAGTAGCTGCTCGTGGCCCATAAGATGGTCCAAGACAGGTTGTTCAAGACGGAAGAGAGAGGACCATATCAACTTAACAGGATGATACATAATCATCATCATTAGCGGTTACTTCAAAGCCCTATGCCAATTACGGCCTCAGAGATCCAGTAGTGTGGCTGCAGCCTCTTAATCTTGTTTTACTCCAACTGGTTTAAAAGATGAACTCGGAGGCTGTATCGTTAATTATAAATAATTAGGCTCAAATGAAAAGTTCTGTCCAGTTATTCATCCCATGTATATTTTTGTTGGTAATAAGGTTTTCAAAAATGTCAGAAAATAAAAAGAGACACTGGAATGACTGTGACAGAAAGAAATTTGGATAAAATGAGAAGATATCTCAACCAAAATTTGAATTAAAAGCATTAAAAGTATCTTCAGGTTTTTGCTAAATTCAGGCTGCATTATGCACGTCCTAATGGTGCGTTCATCTACGAGCTGTATTTCAGCACGCGCTTATGCTTATAGACTCATTGTGGAGACATATCCTGTACATATGTAAATGATAATGAGATAATGAGACCCGTTTGCTTGAGTCTGTCTTACGGTCGTTAAAATGACACCCAGTGGGGACGTCTGAAACTGTACGGGCCACGATCTACCTGTGTCC
Organism: Odontesthes bonariensis; assembly: GCF_027942865.1. Classification (NCBI taxonomy): domain Eukaryota; kingdom Metazoa; phylum Chordata; class Actinopteri; order Atheriniformes; family Atherinopsidae; genus Odontesthes; species Odontesthes bonariensis. Next base: position 4,803,797 of record NC_134523.1, on the reverse strand, counting down.
ACCCAGTAAGCTGCCTTTTATCACTGTCAGCTCACTGAACCTTTTGAACTATTGGTTCATTTAAAAAAAACAAAAAAAAAAAACATTCGGACCCTCCTGTGACACCACACTGGCAAATATCTGATGATGATAAGATGTGGAATCAGCATGTGATCTCAGTTGTAAAGAGGATCTACTTCTGACACGGACCGCTCAGGCAGTGGGAAAAAAAACACTAAGTGGCCCAACAAATATGGGTAAACAGTTTGATGGCTTGAGCACAAATTTAAAACACGACGCATAAATCTCACTGATAAACAGCAACGTGTCCGTCTGCAGCATTTTACTGGTAAGAATCAACTAATCAGTCTGCATAAGAGACTGAAATGACTCAAATTCAGCCTTGTTGTAAAGGAAGAGGGGCAAGTTCGCTACGTTTATAGGTCAAACTCAACTGTTTGAAAAAAATTCATCTGAGTAAATATCTTACTGTTGGAAACTGAAATATGTATGCAGCTCATAGGAAGTGACACTGATTTGTCAACTAAATGTCTAAAGGCGACGTGCAGCTCCAGTTTTATTTCAGTGGAGGGCTGAGATTCATTCTTTGTGTTAAAAAGTGTTTGTGTTTTTTCCCTTAAAATGTTCTACTTTACTCTGTGACGTTTCCCTTTTAAATAAAAAAAAAAATGGGATCATTGCTGTAAAAAAGAAAAAAAATCTGTTTAAAAACAATTCATTAATTTATCAGTGAAGCAGTCACAACAAAACGACTCCTGAATTTAGTGTCTTTGCTCCTTTTCTCAGTTAGGAGTATCGGTACTGAATTTCTGGTGTCATGACAACCCCACTGTGGTTATGAAACCAGACAAAAAAATGTAAAGTCTCAGAGTGGCACTCATTAGAGTCACAGTGGCGACAGCTACAGTAGAAGCGTCATTTGGTTTTCTTTGTCTGACTGGTGACAAAAGTCAGGCTGTCCTTGCTGCACGGTCCTTTAGTACGAGGACACGCAGCGGTGTTACTGCAGCCACATTCTCATCAAAAAAAAGAGAAACTTTTCATTTCTCTTTTTCTGCACTTGCATATCTGGTATGTTGGCTTGTTCTCTGTTCCACATTGCTCACTGTCAGATATTAGAAGTTTTTATCTCCTCGTAGCTACAGTCTTCAGGTCCACCCTAACGTTGCCAATGAGCACACGCACGGACACATGCTGCTGCGGCGTGCGCACGCTCTCTGCGCTTTTCCTGGCACTCAGTCGATTCAAGGTGTAAAACAAGAGATAATGGCAGCATTTCATAAATAATGCAAAAGACGAATCTGCCTCCTTTCTCTGTGTGTGTGTAGTATTTGTGTGTCCGTATCATGCAAGACTGAGACTGCCCTGTCAGCACTCCCGCTCCTCCTCTCCAGCACCTCCCTGACATCGCGAAAGAGACCCCCAAGGTTTAATCCCCCCCCCCCCGTCTCTCTTTCTTTCACGCAAGCATATACACTACACACCGTCGCCCTCACACATGCATTGCTCAGACACCCTCCATCAGGTTTTAATCTCAAAAGTGATGCTGTTGCAGTGTGCTCCTCCTTTCCCACTGGCTGTGTGAGACAAAAATATAGAGGAGACAAATGACTCATTTTATTGTGCAAGAAAATTACTGCCTCGGAGATTTTACAAGATGTATGTGTATATTTGTTGTAGGAGGAGATGAGATTTAGTGCATCTTCTTTTGTGGGAGCATTATGAATAATAGGAGATGGGGGGGGGGGCATGCATGTGTGTCTGTTGTGCAAATGAGAGTCTTGGCTGAGGAACAGTTGTTACAAGTGCTAATCAGATGCCTTGACATTCAGTGAATAGCACTCTGTACATGGTCGGACATGCGTCCAGGACACGTTCAAGCTTGTATCGATCCAGAACAAGGGAGAAAGATACAAAAGGTGAAAATCTATTGGAATGCACAGGAGATCTGCTCTCTGTAAGAAAAATGGACCAGAGAGGCGTCTTGGTACACTGGCTTGGCCCGAAAATGGACATTTCTGGGTGTGATGCAGGGCCCTTTCGTGTTTGCTTTGGCCACCCTAAAAGGTGGAAGAGAAAGGAAAACAGAAATAAATAAAAACGAACGCAGTGCTTTCATTTTCAAGTGGATATTTACTGCTGGTGTCTTACTCCTTCAAAAGCTCATCACTCACTTCGGTTAAAACTGGCAGACATGGCACAAATGTCTCATCACCAGGGGAACCATGCTACAAATCTAGTATTTGGAATTAGCCCTCCCACTCACACGGTATGAATTGGACTAATTTGGAATTTAATGGATTATGATTGTTTTACAATGAATTGGACTGTTATCTTTTAAGTGCCTCGAGGTGACGTTTGTTGTGATTTGCAGCTATTTGAATCCAAATAAATTGAATTAGATTGAATTGAAGATTCAAGTGTAATGTAAGGCTATTGAGGGTAGCTGAACAGCTTTATAAGTCTAAATTTAAAGCAGGATAATGTTGTTAATCATTTAAGGTGGTATTGGTCGTCGTAATTACTTATCAATGCACAAGACCTTTGACATATTTCTTTTTCAAGTGAGGCTCAAATTCATTGAACCAAAGTGAGAAATACGACATAAATATTTCTCACAAGCAATCACAGAGGTTCGATTGGATATTTTGATGTACTACTCCATAACAGACAACAGTTTCTGCTGTGAAAGCTTTAAAAAATCCTCTCCGTGCCATATTTTGCTCTGCGGTTTTCCTATGATTAATTTGAGTCAGAAACCACACCACCCTGCCTCAGCAGAGACAGAGAAGAGCTCAAATGAACAGGTCCCGACCTCTTTTTCTTCCACTCGTGGAAAAACAATGTGCAGCGAGGTTCCCTTTGAATTCATTTATCTTCATCTTCCTTTCTTTTTGTCAGTAGAAACAGGAATGATTAAAAAATAAAGAATCAGTCAATTAAGAAATCCCAGAGCAAGGAATATTTTTTTTTTTTAGAAAGTTCTTAGAAAGATGAAGCAGGCAGGTTTGGAAGTGGTTTCATGTTTACAGATTTTATGTTTTCTAACTGACATGCTGGACTCTGCTTGTACAAACAACCACATGGTTTGAACTGCCCGCTTGATGGATGTCATAGTGTGTACATGTGAATGACAGCAAGGCCGCTTATCATGGTCTTCATCGTCAGGCTACTGACATCTGTCACCTTCAGTCTCTCTTCTTCTTCTTTCCCACCTCTCGCTCTTCACTTCTTCCCAACACACATCAGTACGCACACACACACACACACACACACACACACACACTGCACTGCCATAGTGCCGAGTCCCCACTTCCAAAGCATCTCTGCCACTTATCTCTCTCATCACTCAAACGCTTTGCTGTAGCACTCTTCCTTCCTCTGTGGCGCAGGGAAATGAAAGAAACAAGACGGGCAAAATGGGATGGGCAAAAAGGAAGACAGAGCGGACAATTCATTCATTCTGGAGGGCTTATATGTTCTGAAAGGTGCTGCTTTGGCAGCAAAAACTTTCCTCTGACACGTGTCCGATTGATACTTTGAAATGGCTGCCCACTCAGCAGAAGTGATGGGACAATTCCCCTCGTCTGCAGATTGGGAGATGAGAGTGTAATGTTAGGGAAAAGAGAGATTGAAGTGCCAAAACCAGCTGAAAACTCAAGATATCACCTGCAGTGGTCGCTCGGCCTGTCTTATCGATTTTTATTAGTTTCCCCAGCATCATTACTCCCAGGCTCCTATCATCATCACTGTTACGTAAGTCCCACTTGTACCCATCCATTCTCTTCTTCATCGGCTTCCTTTCTCATTAGCATTTGCAGCAACCTAATGTACAAATACTGTAATTACAGCATAGTGTATGCAAGTTGAGAACACCAAGCGACTGATAAAATTGGTCAAATCAAGGTTGGATGAAATTTTAAAGCTATTTCAGTCCTGATGTGAAACACTGGCTACGTGTACACGCACCACAATTTTCTGACTATCCATACTTCAATTATGATGTTTAGATGAGTTGCTGATTGGATATTCCATTCATTCTGCATGACTGATTAATCCCCCCCCCCCACACAATTACAATGTGTGCGCACACTCAAAGTCTCAATTACATCCAAATCCTTCACGGCACTGAGCATTCGCCTACTTGGGTTTCACCCTTGCTCCGAAATAGTGTTTTCTTTTGACCGCTGCCTTTTTCGTGTTCTGCTCTAAACAACGCCGAAGCCGGTGTTGTCAGGTCTTGTGGCAGAAACAAGCAATCCAGCCGATGAAAATAAGCAATCCAGCCCAAAGTAAGTGACAGTGTTCTTAAAAAAAACAGGCCCCAGTAGCTCATAAGTGGACCAGGCAACTCTGGAGTGTCGAACATACATTGTCAAACAGCAGTGTGCATCCCAAGTTGTCTTGGAAACCCTGCTACATAAGTATTATCACAATTTAGCTTTATACATGTCTACATGCTGCTTGATTGGCACACTCCATATTCCCGAAGGCACCTTCAGACCTCTGCCTTTGAGCCTTCTGTTCAAAATTGTCACCTTTTCTCATGAAACTGTGCTACGCAGTTCATTCCTGGTCATCATGGTGTCAAAAATCTACTGACTAAAAATTTCTCTGTGGGAGATCATTGCACAGGTTAATAAAGTTAACTTCACTGCACAGACGTTGCCTTTGGGGTTACTTGAACAGTGATTTTGTCAGATGACGCTGCACTTATGAAATCGGGATTTTATCAGAGCAGAGCGACAGTCTGGAAATAATTCAAGCGACCACAAGTTGACATGTAGCCTTAGTGCGCTGATTTTGAAGAACAGCTATATTGGCAACTCAGCTGTGTTAATACACTATACACTTTCACTTTAATGTTTTTTTTTTTATAAAGAAATGCAAAAAGATGGTACTTTGGGGCAAGTGTAGAGTATCTTCAGAACTGTAAACATGAAGGGTAGTTTTAGTTTTAGTTTTAGTTTTATCTTGTGATGTGGTTAAGTGATATGGAATGTTGTACGTTTTGTTTTCTTGTTTCCTGTTTTTGTCTTTGTCTTGTCTTGATTTTAGTGTGAACAGCAGGACTGCAGATGGAAATTAGCCTTAGAGCTAAATCTGGCATATTTACATTTTATGTTTATTAATATGCAGAGTCCTGTCACAAATAAACAAATAACTAACTAATCTATTTGAGTCTAGTTGAACATACACATGCAGGAGTGATTCAACCCACAACTGTATCATCTGAGGGTTAGTCCAGCTTTTAGAGGCTCTAAATTCAATTCACTTGTTTTTTTTATAGTACTGATTCACAACAGAAGTCATTCCAAGATGTCCAATTCCTCAAATTTAATCAAATTTATTATAATCATATTCATATCATGCAAAAAAAAGTTGCATAGTTAAAGACGCTAAGCTAACCCTGCTAGCATAGTCTAGCTAACAGTCAACAAGTATATCTCCCTGTTTATGTATGTAAATGGCAGCTGCCTGGTGTGTGTGTGTGTGTGTGTGTGTGTGCTTTAAAAAATATTCTGGTGGTGTCTCTCATAAAATTTGAACGAGACCGGGGCTCATCATTTACAAGAGCCCCGGGCATTTTAAAGGGGGCAGCCTTGAGCCTCTTATTTGTCCTATTACATCAATTTGTCAGCCAATGAAACATTGTTAAGGGCTTTTACTCTGTTACAAAGCTGCAAGTTATAATGATAAATAATACATTGACATGCATCTGAATTTAACATGATTATTTAGCAAGCCAGAACTATTCTAATTCAAGAATATATATGTATAAATATATATATATATATATATATATACATATATATATATGTATAAATATGTATAAATATAAAGGTCATAGTTTCAAAGCTGGCCACAAACTAGCTGTTTTGTTAACACACGCTGAATGAATGAGATGATACAGTTTGTGTCCAATGTTCTGAATGTGACTGCTGCTTTGCTTTAGCAGAACTCTGAGGGTCTTTTTTTTCATTTCCCACATTCTTCTACAGTTTAGGTCCAACTTCGGCCATTTACTGCAAGTCTTTCCCCCCTCTCTGTCTTTCAACTTGCTTCTCTGTCAAATCTTCACGACATCCATCCAGTATGAGCATAAAACCCCCCAAAACATTCTTTATAAAATCAGATGAAACAAAATTTAGAAAAGGTGATTCTCCGTCATCAAGGTTGCACGTTGATAACGTGCTGATAACTTGCCTGGAATTCATCACCTAGACCTGTGAAAGTGATGTTGAGCTGGCCTTTATTGCACTGAATTAAAGGTGGGCTATTTTGAAGTTATCTCAGTGTTCCGATCCTTTTCAGAAATGCTCCTCCAGTTGAGTTAGCAAACTCTCATATTCAGTATGTAAATGTACACCAAGTATTGCTTTTTGGTGTCGAGGCTCTAGTCCCTCCACGTAAAATAAAGCATCAAACTGCACAGCAAGGGTGCGAGGGGGTGATGATACGTCTTCTCCTGGAAATTTTTCAGAAATCATTTAGAAAGCATTGGACGAGTAAAAGAAATTCATTCCCTGGTATTTTTGCTTCCCACTTCAGCGTTTGCAATTTACTGAGACATTTTCTGGAACTAGCACTCCAGTCAGTGTTTTTTTTTGTTGTTTTTTTCCCAGCTTCAGGGCATAGCTGCAATCCTGTTTAATGTGGTTTTCTATTCCTACTGGTGAGCATCAACACTTCTCTTTGCTCAGGCTGTTTGTCAGGGTTTGGAAGGCAACAAGCCTCATCAAGATTTCCAGCCCTTCGTATCACATTAAATTATGCAGCTGTTTCTGTGATGTGTGAAGGGAGATGGCAACTTGTGTGTCTTACTTTCTTAAGAGCTGCTATGCAGTTTTTTGGAAGCTTTATCCTTTTTATAATGAGGACCTTTAATCTGCTCTGATGGTAATCTTATAATAAACCTAAGTTCCATACATCATAATCAGCTGTCTACATCTGAAAGAGCTGCTCTTCAGTACGTTTACTGTAGCTATTAATACAAAATGAAATATTTCTCTTGCCAGCAATGTTAGGTTGGTTTAGTATGTTCATCCACTGATAATTATTTATCGTTTCATAATGTACCGTAGGCATATACTGTGGGATGATTCTAATTTCTTCTGACTTATTGTCAGCGTGTCTTTGAAGAAAGTTTGGAGCTCTATAGTCACATCTGCGCTCGCTCTCTGTTGGCTTAAGTAACTCAGTCCAACAAAGTCAACGAGAAACTCACTTCTTCAAATATAGGCTAAAAACCTACTCATTTAGGATTTCTTTTAATACCCAGTAGTATAATGACACTTTTATCTTATTTTATCTTATTTGATTTTGTTGTATTTTATTGCTTTCATTGTTCTTTTATAGTTTTTATTTGTTTTTACTTATTCTTCTCTTTATTTATTACCTGTTGTAAAGCACTTTGATACATCGTAAGGATTTTTTTTAAAGGGCTGCATAAATAAAATACATTTACATTTACTTCCGCTCAGTGATTCACTTCTTTTGGCTTCAGTTAGACGGAGCTGATCCTTAAATGGGAATATGACTAATTCTCCAAAGTGGACTTAATGGTAAACCTTCTCAGAATGACAACATGTCATATGAAGTACTGCAGTGACGCAGCTCCAGCCTCCCAGATAAGAAAGTGAAGTTTTACTGAGCCAAACACTTTGCTTGTTATATTTCCAACAAGAAATACTCTCGAGTTTCACCCGACCCAACATTTTCTTTACTTCACTGTCACTCAAAACTGGCTTGGTTTCTGTATCAAAAATGTATTCTTTTTTTTCCGGTTCAGTCCTAAAAACTTCATGAGAGTGGACTGTAAGGAAACGTACACAACCAGTGTGCATTGTACTGCATATACATCTAAATATTTCTCTGTATACACCTATATGGCTGTGCTTCTCAAATTCCCACTTATCGCATCAACCCCACAATACACTCTAAACAAAGCACGTTCCCATGACTGCGTCAAGGCATTTCCAAAGGCATCCTCTGGGGATCATGAATGTCTGAACACAATTTCAATAAAAATGCTCTTGCGACATTTCAGTCTGAACCAAAGTGGCGTGCAAGCGACAAACCAAAAGACACTGCCATCCCATTCTATTGCTAAAGAGCCACAGTGTCTGTGCTGCGATTATCACTCAGCAGGGTCTGTGTATTCACCCCCCCCCCCAACCACAACATGATCTTTAGCACTTCTACATTGTTTATTCTCTGGGACGAGGCAGAATCAACACCTCCGGTGGCCCTGAGCAACAACCTGACATGATCTATGGCATCAACATTTACCCCTCCATCACTGATTTGGAATTCTTGTATCTGACAAGCTCAGCTTGTCCCAGGAGGCCCGCACAGAGCCTTCTGTTTCCCTAGCTGGACTCCTCAGTGGGCACAAATAAACACTTGTTAAACAGAAATCCCGACCTTCCGAGACGTGTGCACAGCAAACCAAATAAAGGAGGAAACGGCCGCACTTTGTAAGTAACTGCCCAACTACTGAGCAAGAGTCAGGGGTCAGAGGTAAATAAGTCGGATTAAAGCTAGAGAATAAGACGAAACATGAATTGCAGAGCAGAGGATTCTAACCAGTGTAAATCTGTAGACCTTCAGGGGGTAAGTCGGTGTCCACTAGAAGAAAACACCCAGTGGAAACTGTCATATTCGTTTTGTATCAGTGTGGTGGCACACAGAGAGAGAGAGAGTCAAGGACAGAGTCAAAGATAGAGAGGAAGGGAAGGGAAAAAGGCTTTACAAGGTCAACGATGCATTTGAGGGATGCCCAACCTCTCATCTGTTACTGCAAAAACTAAGAAATGCACACACTCACACAGACACACGAAGGCTGCAACATTTTGGTATGCAATGAAACATGACAGTAGCCAAGGGAGGAATGCTTAAGGTGATCATTGTGACAGCTTCTTCTCTTCATACTTACACAAGATAGTGTGAATACAAGTCCTGAATATTTTTTCCAGTGATGTGTTGCAGACATACTACTGCAGCGTAATAATAATATGAACCATGTGTGCTCAAAAAGCGGTCAAACGCTACAGATCTCAGAGACAACGCGGATTTGAGAGCATGTTTTCTCTTTAGCTTGTGCCCAAAAAGCCCCAGCGTAAAGGTCGTAATCCCCTTCCAGGTTCTGCCACTGTCTGCAGAAAGCTGGGAGCTGTCTCATCAATAAGAAAGTGCAGAAATTCAATACGCCAGCTGGAAATTAAACAAGTGGAAAAAGAAAAGAAAAAAATGGAGGGGGGCTGCACTGCATTTGAATTAGTTTCATATATGGCTGAAGGGGATAATCATTAATATTCCAGATGCACCTGTTGATCACCTGTGGTTTTATGCAAGAGCCTGTTGAGGTTCAAAATGGCTTAAAAATACTGACAATGACAATGAGACGTCAGTAGAGGTGTTTGTTTGGAAAAAAAGACAGATTTTTAATATATATTTTAATATATGTCCACTCTTGGAGCTTGACAGTCTGCTATATGATCCATTAACGGTGGGTAAAAGCTAATGGGCTAATTATGCTTAAAGCATCAGTTTTTGCACATGGGAATTATGATGTTTGTACAGCATCATAACCATTTATACAGGGACTTGGGGCAGATAGATTCACTGCCGTCTTCATCCTTAAAACAGTAAGTGTTGCTACTGAGAAATTGATACCGCTACCGGGATCAGATTGTTTAAAAGTAAATTCGACAACACAGTCTCAACTTGCGTTTTTTCGATAACTTTGTAATATTTGTGATAATTTTATTATCTTTGGTTTTGATGGATCGCGCAGTTCCTTGCCAATCTTTCCAGCATGAACAGCAGAAGAACATGCCACATCGAGATGGGCAACATCTACCTTGCATTTTTACTTTTAAAGTTGTGTTATGGATGGATGGGTGGATGAGGGAAAGGCAGGGTAGGGTCCAGAGAGCAGCCAAGCTGTGCTGAATGGGTGAACAGGGTATAAAAAGTCTTGCCAGGTGATTAGAGGCTCCCGCATAAGTTAACAACTTGATTTGTGTTATCTTGCAAAACTTTCCATTAAAACAATCTGAAGAAGCAGATACAAATTTAAACACAGCAGTGTGAAGATCACGACTACTTAAAGGGATAGTTCGCCTCTTTTGACATGAAGCTGTGTGACATCCCATATTAGCAATATCATTTATGAACATTGACTTACCCCCTGCTGCGTCCTGTGAGCAGAGTTCCAGCCTCGTTTTGGCGTTGATGAAAGTAGTCCGGCTAGTTTGCTGGGGTCCCGAAAATAAAGCGTTTTGCTTCTCAAAACAATATGCGTTCAAAAGAGTAATACATTTGCATCACAAAATCGTCCCTCCAGAAAAAGTCAGACCTCACATCGCTTGGCGCTATTTTTGCCTCCCTTCATATCAATGCGTTCAGCCACCTAGCGATAGCCGCACATGTTACGGTGTTTCCTGCTCGGTCTGCACGGTCTACACAGCCCGTAGTGATACGAAGGTAGAGAGAAATAGCGCCAAGCGATTGTGAGGTGTGACTTTTTTTGGTGAACGATTTTGTAATGCAAATGTATTACTCTTTTGAACGCATATTGTTTTGAGAAGCGAGACGCTTTATATTGCTAATATGGGATGTCATACAGCTTCATGTCAAAAGAGGCGAACTATAACTTTAAAGCTTTTAGTATTTTTACTTCACTATATTTTCTAATCTATAGAGCTCCACATGGTGTTCATAGATGGCTGTTGTGCATTGATAAAGATGAATAGTATTAGAAGACTTATGCATGATTAACACCAACTTAATTTTAGACCCTTCTCAAATTTGCTCAATCATGAGGCCATTTAGCTTTTAGTAATATATAATGATAGTGAATTGGGGCACTTACTGCCTGAACTCAACAGTGTCTTTACGGTGCCTGCGTAACTTCAGTTCCGGCTGTCAACTTGTGTCTCCTGCCAGCACAGGCAGTTGTCCCTGAAACCACTGAAGCATGCACATGCCTGACATTGAGGCAATTCTTGTGTGCAGCATTCAAACATTACCTCCAAAAAAACACCACACGCCGGCGCAGGTTCTGACGGTGGAGAGGAAGCTGTAATCCATCCAAACTGGCTGAAAGGAGTATCAGCATGCAGCCTGCCTGGAGGGAATAAAGCCTGTTCTCCTAACACAAACATGATGGGATCTGTTTGGCCACGGTGTGCTCAGAGCGATGGAATACCAATGGCCTAACGCACGCAGGTTCACCCGGAGGCCTCTTGCATATAGAACTGCACAACCACTTGCACCCATGAGGACAAACAAAGTTGCCATTTTTTGGCCAAAGTGCATATTTGTAATGCACACGCAAACACAGAAACACATATTGATTAATAGCATGTGAAGGCTCCCTCTAACACATTTTGCATTTTAGCTGAAAGGGTCATTGTAGTCCCCTGAGAATAATCTGCTCATCTGAGGTCCTTTAACTATTATTGACAAGCTCATGAAGCCCAGAGGGCACAGAGCAACAAATGCACCAGCAAACACACACACCACAGAGGCATAAACACATTTATATCACAAACTCATGTTTAAATTTGTGCACGCAGTGGAAACATTAATTTAGAGTCTCATTGTGGAGTCAGAGTCTCAGCATCGCACCTAAAGCAACCGTGGAAAACGCTAATGATTCAGCTAGAAGCGGTTTTGTTATGAGGAGAGTGTTAATGTGAAGTACCTCGTCCTCCAAGCTCAGAGAGACACAATTACACTTATCAGACAGCCTTTACACCACGCTTCTCACGCATTCTGCCACACTGACAGCCACGTTCACACACAGTCCCATTCACACCTGTCAAAGTGACGACACCCACCACAGAACACTCACAGCTAAATGAGCTTAAGTGAATGAGAAAAGCAACAGAGGGGAAGAGAGAACGATCCTTTCATAGTGTGGTCGTCCTGTAAAAGCTTTGGAGAACGTGTGCACACACCTCCACCAACCGGACAGTAGCAAGTGCAACTCATGTCTACAGTGTTACACAAAAGGGACAAAATACTGATGCAAAATACACATTCATGACAGATATCAGGTATTTTGTACTACTGACAAGCCTTCTTTTGGATTTTTTTTCGTGAACATTCAAACTGTTCATAATTCATCGAGATGTGGTCACCAAACAGAGTTCTGCTGAGGAAGGTAAACAGCAGTGACAGTGCTGATGCCAAAGAAAGGATTTGTTGAAATTAAATTCTGTTTCGGTAAAGAAAAACAAGGTTGTTGTCTTTTTCTTTTCTTTTTCCCTAACTTTTCCTTTTCTTTACATCTATACACTTAAATAGTTATATTTTCTGTAGATGCGATTGCTCGGCTGGTGACCGTGTACGCCCATGGCGGGCAGAAAATTGAGCCTGTGCAGGCAGCCCACTGTGGGTTCTGCTACTCTGCTACAGGACATGTGTGGCCCCTGTAGTGTGGGACCCAGATGGGGCAACAGTGGGACAAGCCAAAATGTGGGTTCCAGCTGGGCAGAACTAAGCCAAGCAGATAGAGCTCTGTTTGGGGCCACCACGGGCCCACAGCATACCCACTGGGCTGGGTGTCCCACTGAGGTATAGCAGGGGCAAAATCGTGTGGATAATATTTCGCGCTGGGAGCATTGCCTTCAATAGTAAACTGCCAACAGTGGCCCCATCTAGGCCTGATTGTGTGGGATCCACATGCGCCCTACATTTTGCGCCTAAAGGATTAGTGTACTAGCTCTTGGCTTCTCGTTTGATATGGTAGGTATTCTCTCTCTAGATCCTTAAGATCATTCATCTAAAGTCATTTATGCATTTTCCTGAGTAGAACTTTGACAAAGAGACGCTGCTTTTTGTATCATCAGTCCTCAATAATGTTGTACTCCTTCAGTGGAAACCAAAAAAATTGTAGACTGCTTGAAAAAAAACCTCAAAACAAATCTCTTTACACCTGTGTTTACGTAGCTACTATGGCTGATTATTTGAAAGAATTTTTCATTTTGTCATCTTTTGATGAAGTACTTCATACTCTCTTATTACTTTATTCATTACACTATATTATTATTTTATTTTTGATTCCCTGCTATTGATGGAAAGCACTTGAATATCCACTTGGTGTATAAACTATGCTGAAAAAAAAAAAGATATTGTTACAATTATTACTAAGATCAAACGATTACTTTAAACAGGTGTTACTGAACAGATGCAATTCTTGAACATAAACGCAGCTTTGCAGTGGTGATGAAACTGGGTGTGAACTAAAAAGCTGAGCTTGCTGAGAAAGTGACAGTTTCCTGTGAATATGACACAGCTGAGCATAGCAACAGGAAGCAAGGTGGTCCTCCAACAGCAGAATGAACTCTGGCAGGCAGACAGGCATTTCCTGTAAGTGCTCTCTAAGCTCCTCCATAAGTGCGGGAAGGAAAAGGCCTGGGTGATCCTGATCAACTTGACTTCCTTTTCATATTTTAAGATGTCCAGCAGCCCCATCAGCTCAGAACTGAGTGAAATGACTGGAAGCCTGATACATCTGCTTTAAGTCTGGAGAGAATTATCAAAGTTTGCCACGTGAGACTTGCAACCAAATAGCTATCCCCACAATTTGCAGTCAAATGAATCACATCAATACCAAAACATACAAACAGTCTGCACTCTAGAAAGTAATCTGCTTATCACGAGGAGACAGGAGTCTACATTCATTATGTTGCTAGTTTTTTTTTCTTTTTACAGTTTTTTTCAATCGCTAACAAGCGCTTACCCATACTTCAGATATTTTTTCTAAACTCTTAACTCACACCTACAAAACACAATTGGCCAAATGGATAATTTTCTTCTCAAAAACACATTTAGTTAAATATATAATAACTCTTCATTTCAAAATAGAACACATCTTTCTCTGCACAAATTAACTTTACCAAAACACTGGAAATCTGACTCAAAATGAAATTATTCTGTCAAAGAATAACACTTGTTTACACTTCACAAGGTACATGCAGTCAATCAAAGTACACCAGGTTTCAAAATACTGGCTATTGTTGACATTACAAAAACTGCATAGACTTTTATGTTTCAGTTTTACAGGTATTTGCATGCAAAACATGAAATCCACTGTTTTTTCACTAAATTTCTTGGTTGGGAGCTGTATGTCCACATGTAATGTTCACATTCAAAGGCATTCCAGTAAAAAGCAAATAAGTTTTTTTTTTCCTTTACTGTTTACTACAGGAGGTACAGTAAAAATACTGTTTACAATATGATAGAACAGAAAACAGTTCACTTACAGTGAACAAAATATCCATGAAATACACAAGAGCATTCTGAACAAAAAAACAACAGCAAAAAGCCCAGATAAAAAGGGGGGGAACTAAAAAAAAAAGCACAAAATTACTGTATCTAATCTCTGTGATCTTCAGGGTTAGGCCACATGTTTTCATCAACATCGCATTTGATATTATCCAAGGCGATGCACCTGGGATAAAACTGCTTGGTATGTCGGATCCACCCTTGGCAATCATCAACTGTGATGTCCCTGCAGCCAGCATCCATGGCTTCAAGGAGGGACATCTGGTCATGTGGCTGATGGTCATAAACCTTCCACCTCCATGCAGAAAAGAACTCCTCTATGGGGTTGAGGAAAGGTGAATAGGGTGGAAGGAAGAGACGTACCAGTCTTGGGTGGACTTCAAACCATGTTGTTATTGCTTGCAAATGATGGAAAGCCACATTGTCCAAGGTGATTACAAAGGTCCTCATGTTTTCACCCTGCTGATCCTGCTCTGGAACCAGGCGCTGGTGGAGATCATTGAGAAAGGCAGGAGGCGCTCGGTATTGTAGGGTCCAACCTGACATCTGTGAAGGACTAATCCTGCATTTGCAATTGCTGCACACATGGTGATGTTTGCCCCTCTCTGACCTGGCACATCAACTGTGGCCCTTTTTCCAATTACATTTCGTCCACGTCCACGCCTTTTGGCCAGACTGAATACTGCCTCATCTATGTATATGAATTCATGAGGGGCCTGGTTGGCCTCCAATTCCATAACTCTATGAAACAAAGTTTATGTAAATCTCATTACTGTATACCATACTGTACTGTAACCTATTACTGTGTAGGTTACCTACTTGCAAAGTGCAAAGCTTATAGAACTGGACATTGAATTGAATATACAGTACTATATCTGGATATATTGTCGTCGTAGCGCCTTGACTCTCTCACTGTTCCTCTCAAAGGGAACAGTGTAGAGCTGATTCATCCACACTCTGTGTTTGGACAATGTCCGTGTAATGGTTGTGAGGCTGATGCTATCGATATTGTCAAATATCTCATGGTCCTCCACAATTCTAGTTTGAACTTCATGTAGTTTTATTGCATTATTTGTAACAACCATTTCTACAATGGCAAGCTCTTGATCGTTATTGAGGAGCTTTCCTCTTCCCCCAGAGGGAGGAAGACGTTGTATTCTTTAGAGGGACAAAAAAATCAACATATGCATTACTGTATGCCCTTATTGACATGTCAAGTGGGAATAGAAACAATCCATGTAAAATGCTATTACTTACCTGTTGGTTTGTTGAAAGATGCGTATAAAGGAGGCAACCGTTGACCGCCTCAAATTGGGCTGCTCTCTTTCACCAGCCTCTCTTAGTGTGTCAATTATTCAATTGTTTGTTTATTATCAGCTGAGATATATTGTTTTTGAACTAATATCACTGCTGAAGCAGAGGTTTTTATACTGTATCTAAGGTTTGGAATATTGTTTTTGCTATTGTGGGATGTTGTGTGTTAACATTCGTAAATAATACAAAAACAATCCATAATTTTGTTGGGGGGTATAGCTTGTCTGTTAAGGAAATGTGTTTGACTGCATATTGTGTGGAAACAACATGACATGTGTGAATGGTATGCCACAAAATACCGATGCTGTGCTAATTGTGTTTTTTGAAAATGTGACAACTGTTTGGACAGACGTTTGTTAGGGAATGAAAAAAACTGTAATACAGGCACAACTGACTTCTGAGTCTCACGCCAGTTTTATAGTGCATTAAAAGAGTACTTATTAGGTGGATGGAGGGGTGGTGACAGATGTAAAGTAACCCACTTTCAGGTGAGAGACCTGAATGGAATATTGGTGTTTTTTCAATTTGTGCATTATTTGTCTCTCCTTTTTCAAAAGAAAAGAAAACACTTGTTTTTTCAATTTTTCTTCCGTTACGTTATTTAAAAAATTTAAATTTTCTGTGAGTGTGCACAGCCCGAAGAGAAAAGTCTGGTTTATAAAGACGGATCAGAACCTCCAGAGTAGTTCAGGTCTTGTTAAGCAGCAAACACGAAGACAAGCCTGGCTGTGTTGGACTTTATTCGTAGAACACCCCCTTTGGGCCGCATACGTCTCTCTCTGTTTTTTTAAATTAAAACAAACTGTACTTTGTCTGTTTTCTTGGTGGCAATGTTACTAAGTGAAGGGATGATGGGAAGATCACAAAAAAGTTTGACAAAGTTGCACTAAAGAGGAGGCCCCATAGAAATAAATATATGCTAGAGTATTAAGGCGAATTTTGCTGTCTATGTCCAAAGTAGCTGCACTTAATCATTTTTAATATTTTCTCCTGCAATTATTCCTAAACTTTAGAAGAGCATTTAGCTCTGACATGGTCCCATAAAGTGAGACATGGAGATCACTTTAGTTTTTTGACCAAATCATTGTAATTCTTTTTATTGATCATATCATTTCGGTGCCAAATACCACAGGCTCATTCATTTTCTAATCTGCATTTTGTTAGATCTGTTAAACATTTTCCGCACCATCAAATGTTATAGCATCCAATAGCAATGTGAAGAAAAGCCTTCAGTTTGTGCTACCATAATAACAACCGATGTCTCAATAGGCTTCATATCGTTGTCTGTCAACATATATATTAAATGAACCAGAATGAAATAGAGACATCTTTGTGACTGAATATTTTTCTTTATAAGCTCATTGTCGCTAACTTGTTAATCGTCAATGGTCTGCATCCCTCTGCTTAGTGCATGTTAAATTCATGACATTTCAGACTTCAGTTGGATTTTTGCTGGCACATCGTCCGACGCCCTGTTGCTGCACCAACTCTACATGATGAATGATCTCTCTTTGGGGCCACGTTATATTTTGGGTTATATTTCAATTATTTTTAATGAGCATGATAAAGAAAGTAAGAAAAAATTGAGTTGTGTATGTATTCACGAGTTCAACACAGCTTTGGACGCACAAAAAAGGCAAAAAATAAAGACAAAATGGAATCTGACTGCTTATGTCCCAATTTTCTCATTTTAAATCTGAGCACAAAAATTTGTTTTGCAATTTGTTTTAGGAAACAAAAAATAAATAAAAACTTTTTGTTTGTTTTTTCAACATTTCATTTCATTTGAAAATGGAATGAAGAAATGATACAGGGATTTTTACAGATGATTTTTTTTTTACAAGGACTGGTCTTTGCTGTACATACACCAAAGCCACTTGGTTAGGTTTAGGAAAAATTAAATACCTGGTTAGAATTAGGAAATTAATCTGCTGGAAAGAGTAAAAAAAAACAAAAAACACAGTTTGACATTAAATAGAGCACTTATTGAACCTGCATTATCCAAACAAAGCGTTATTATTTCATGTGGTGGCAGAGACACAGAACACTTTTACCGGAGAAACATTTGTGTGTATCAGCAAATGTTCATTGTGTACCTAAGGCGAGTACTCCTATAATGCCAGTTTCTGACAAGTAGGAAACTGCTGTGCAGCTGCATGCTGCCAGTTCTCCATCTGTGGTTGCAAGGCAGCTTTCACATAGACGCGTTTAATTAACGTTTGACGGTGGGCGGGCCTGCTGTTTTAGGACTGTAGCCTACATTCTGGTGCACTTGTCATAGTGATACAGACCAGAGGTGTCAAGTAACGAAGTACAAATACTTCGTTACTGTACTTAAGTACACTTTTTAGGTATCTGTACTTTACTCCATTACTTATTTTTCTGCCTACTTCTTACTTCTACTCATTACATTTTCACACAAGTATCTGTACTTTCTATTCCTTACATTTTCAAAACAAACAGCCTCGTTACTCTTGGCTTCAGTTTTTTTTTTTTTTTTTAACTCTTGGCTTCAGTTTAATGTTTATGTATTTCACGTCATGTGCGCCATCCACACCTAGTGAGAACGAGTGTAATTGGATGAATCATATAACGCAAACACTCATTGGTTAGGCTATTCGTCAAATTAAATCGTCATTCGTCAGAAGCGAGCAGGTGTTCTACAACTAACTGCAAACTCGAAGCTGCCACGCAAAATGTCCGATTCAGAAAAAGATTCAGAAAAAGATGGCGAAATGTCTGAAAGGTCGGACACAGGCGAGAGCGTATCGGGAGATGGAGACGGAGACCAAAGAGACCTTCCTCATCCTTGGCCCTATCCTTTTTCAAAATAGTCAGGTGCAAAAATGACTCAATGTAATGTGCAATGTAAACTCTGCACACCCAAGACCCACATAATTTTGGCGTTCAAGAACTCTCCCTCCAATTTGAAAAAACATGTAGAGGTAAAATATAAGCTTATTCTTTGTTACCACCGAACTGTGAACTGATAATTGATATATTTTGCTGCAGCTTGGCTAGCATAGGAACATGCCAAGACATGCCCGGTTAGCAGCTAACAATTGTCAAAGGCGTTAGCCTTGCCTCTGATGTTTTCGGAATAACAACTGGCATAGTTATATATTTTTTCAGGCAGTAAGACTTTTTTTTTTTTTTTTGATGGGACTGAATTCCAATAAAGTTTGAGAAAGAACATGCTCCTTGAGTGACTTTGTCTTTGACAGTAATTGTTTTATGATTGTTGTCTTGGGCCACATGTAGAACTAATCAGTTTTCAAATTAAGCTTGCAATTCATATAGTGGCATCTACCTTTTTGTGTGTGGGTTTTAAAAAAAATTATTTAAAGGTTACTTTATACTTTTATACTTTAAGTAGGTTTTGGAGCACATACTTTTTCACTTTTACTTAAGTAAAAAGGTCAAGTTGATACTTCAACTTTTACCAAAGTGTTTTTAAACTGCAGTATCTATACTTCTACTTAAGTAACAAATGTGTGTACTTTTGACACCACTGATACAGACAAGTAATTTTGTATGGTGCTACAGTCACTGACTCCCATGGATGTCGAGGCTAACAGATTAGCATCCATGGCTCTCCATGCCTGATTTCTCCACTAAACGTCCCAGTATGCGAATGATAGCATCCACACCAGCACTCGCCCGCTCTCATGGATTTTTTTTATAGCGCAATTTAATTGGCTGACGCCAGTTCAAAAAAACAACTTTGTTGGGCTATCTGCATCCGTTATGTTTACCTGCACGTCTAAAAGTGACACTTTCTCCAGGTTTGAAAACGGACGCAGCAGGTTCCTCACCAGATGTCAGTGTGTGACAAGTTGGGAGTGAGAACAAGTAGACATAATTTCAACATAATTCTCTGGAGACGAGGCTGGCAGAACAATGTGTTCATGACAAAGGAACTGAAATCTGAAATATCTGTCTACCAGAAGCCATCTAGGGCTTGAGAGCACCACAATAAGGGTCCTTGAAGACTTCTGCAAATGGAGGGCTGATTGGAATTAGAGATCTACTCAGCACTGATAAATGCGTACAAATATGTATGCAAATTCATTATACATCACATTTTCCAAACAGGAGTGGGAGGCATTTCATAGGCAGCATGTATGGACATAATTAGAGATGAAAGATTATGTAAATATGATTGTTGTCATATTGGCATAGAGAAAAAAAAAAAAGAGTGACTCCGGCTGGGACTTGCATCATCTGCACACGCTGAAGCAAACACATTCACACACATGCACGTGTTGACTATTCTTCCAAAGGGACAGGATAATTGGCTGCTGAGCGAGAGCCCCCTTCGGCTCCTCATTAGCAGCCGAATGTGTATGTATCTGTGTGTGTGTGTGCTGGAGAACTCCACATATTGGTGTATTTGATCACAATTCATGTCACGTCACTCTAATGTGCCACAGGGATCATCTTCTTTGATGCCTTCCTGCAGTGCCATGTTTTATTGGAATCTCTCATACATAGCAGCCATAGCCATAGCAGCATGTGTGTCTGCCAGCATGCAAGTATGTGTGTCTCATTAAGTGGCCTACTCAATGTTGCAGCGGTCTTTTTTCACTCCAGGAGGAGATAATATGGGGTAATCTCACAGCATTAGGAAGCCCCATGGTTACGTTGGCAAGCTCTCCTCTTTATTGCAGCCACAGTGTCAATGAAGTTACCAGATATTGTGAGATTATTGCTCCTCGCAAAACAAAACTCTTATTCGTTCACTTACAGAGAATTCTTTTTCTCTCACCCACACGAAAAGCCTAAAACAATAAAATAACCCTTTGATAAACTCCTCTGTCCAGGCGGATATTGAATAGAACTCAAGTATTTATTCTTGTGCATTTATTTTCTTATATCGATTTCTTATTCTTGAACAAAAAAAAAAGCAAATACCAACATTTAACATTTGATACTTGCCAATGCTGATGATGCCAAGGATTTAAAAAACGAAAACTAAATAAGAAAAAAACAAAAAACGTGACCTTGTAAGCATGAAACTCACATAATGTCTAGCAAATAGAGTAGCAGTAAGGCACTTGGGAGTTGGAGAGTTACCAGAAGCAGCAGGCTTTGTGCCAAAAGCCACGGCAGAATGAATGGAGCCAAGGTCTATTCATTGATTCCATGGGTGGTGTACCATCAAGGGCACCATTGAAGTTGTTTGTTATGTGTCAGACTGCATACTAGATACAGTTTGTAGTCTTGGCCCACAATTTCAAACTGATCCTGACCTTTCCAGCAAAGTTTCACCCAGCGAGTCGGAATCATATGCTGACTCGGAAAGCTGAATAAGAATTAAGGTACAGCCACAGCCCACAAGGACAGATACCTTGTGTATTATGAGGATGTGCTGCATTTCTTCCTGTTTTTGTCCCACAGTTATATTTTTCGGCCAAGTCAGTCACTAATATAATATTCTTAATAGTACAACATCAAAATCCCTGTTTCTTAGCAGATTAATGGGACAGTGTGTCAGCCATTACTGTGTGTCAATAAATAAGTAGCCTGCAGCAGTTTTAAAGCGAAGTAAAACTCAGGGTAAAATACAGTGCAGCATAAGAAATTCATAAATGAATAAAAACGAAAGGAAAATAAAATCATTGGATGTCTTGGCTTATAAAAACATAGAGAAATGGCTCATTTCTGGTGGGGAAATGTCACCTGATATCACAGACATTATAAATGAAACAGCAGGGTTTCATTTTAAAGGTGGTGAAGAGCAATTGTGTTGTCACAGCTCAGCTCAACATAGGACAGGTATATTCCACTGACACCCAACCTGCTGCATACAGTTAAAGGTGTGTTCAGTTTGTTTGCCTGATGTATGTTATTAGCGCTAATTTAAAAGCTAAACTACAATTAATTCCATCTGCTTATGGTGAACTGCAAGGGAGGACTCAAAGTGCCTTATATCATCCGCTACATTTTTATGGTGCCGGTTTTATCTCCTATCTTGGCGAACCCTCAGTTTGGGCTATAAATCTGTCTTATTTGAGAGTTTACTGTCAAGAGTGACAATTACCGACGTCTTGGATCATTTGAAAATTGCCACAGTGATCATGAATCTGTTCAGAGCTAAAAGTCACCCATGTATCATTTGTTCTTGTGGTTCGGGCCTGAACTAAAGAAAGTGACCCCGAAGATCATCATTACAAAATTATGACTGATAGACCAATTCTGCATTTACTCTTCTTTCCTTTTTGATATTAATATCAAAATGGGTATCTTTTGGAGCTCTCCTGTTTTGACGTTATTTGACATGTATGATAGAGATACCAACATAGCATTTTGTTTAAGCATTCAAAGATAAGAACAGCACATTGTTGTACAGTTAGATAGAGAGTGCAGTCATGTGATGGAGCGAAGGGAAAGTTGCTAACACATTCATTTTATGGATGAATCGAAATATCAGTCATTTAAATTGAAAAAAAGACTGAGATCATTTTATTTGGATGACCAGATCTTGTAGATAACCTTGTTAGTTTTAGGCTTCACGCAGGCTTTCCTCTGCAACAAACTTTTTTTCAGTTGAGATTTTTAGCCAAGATAAAGCTGTTTCCCAGTCCTTGAAGTTTAAAAAAAAAAAAGGTATTCATGTCCTCGTTTCAACTGGATTAGATTATATAACACCCGTGTTGACCTCTCTCTGCTGTTCTGCTTGTTATAGGATCGATTTTAAGATTTTATTGATGGTTTTAAAGGCTCTTAATGGTCTGATCCAACCATATTAAGAGCAACCTTTACATCGTTACAATCCAGTTAGAACATTAAGGTAGACAAAGCAGATACTCTTAGATGTTCCAAGACCTAAATACGAAATCAAAGGTGGTTGTGCCTTTGCAGTGGTTGTTTCTATTCTTTGTAATTACTTGCCTATTCTTGTCAAAGCTGCCCAGGAATTAGAGACTTTTGAGACTCTTTTAAAGACTCAGGCATTTGATTCAGGTAGAGCTTAACATCTAAATATTATTCTTTTGTTTTATTTTACTTTTAATGGAACGCTTTTGCAACTTTTCAAATCTCCGAGTTCACTTATTTTTGTTGTAGAGCACTTTGGTGGCACTTTTATTGTTTTAAAAGTGAGTTCTAAACAAAAAAAACATACATTGACATAGGCTGTGTTCGAAACCGCATACTTCTCCTACTACTCCTACTACTCATACTGACTTTTTTCCCAAATGCATAACAGATTCGCAGAAATGTTGGGTATGATAGCAAGATGCAACGTAATTTGATGTCGCCGATCGTCATTTCCTGTCAAAACGGCAGTTTTAAGCTAGCTACAATGAGGGTAGGTTCACTTCCTGTGTTTAGAGCTTAAGCGAAATCAGCTTCAAGCCGGCTGATTTCGGCTCGGGTAGGAGCATTGTGGGTAAACGCTCTGCATACTGTCTGATCGATGAGTATGCCGTATGCAAGTATGTAGTATGTAGTATGTGGTTTCGAACACAGCCATAATCTGCGCTTAATGCCATGATGCAAGGCATTTGTATTCTTTTTTCCCGCTCTTTAATAAGTCAGGTTTATTTGAGCTCAAAATGACAGCAGTGTAATGTATGCTAATGGTAATGTCTTCTATTGATGACAGCATCTCTCAGATTTAAATGATTCATGTGCAATTCTCCTTTGCGTTAAAACAGCACTTAACCATGACATGTTAACCAATATCAGTCTCTGTGACAACATTTGTGTTTTATGTTCATTATTTTGACTGTGGGTATAGACCTGCTATGTTTGGAATTTTTTATCTCATGTTATGTTGTGAACAGTCCCATTTATGGTCTGGTGGCTTTGTTTTATTCATCTTGAATTTAGCATTTATATTAATATGGACCTTGGTTATAAAAGATCCTTATGTGAAAGTATTAAAGTGGGGGAAAAAATGGATATGTGTCATTCATTCACTATTATCAAGAGTTATTTTTTACCCATTAGTTGACAAATATTCTGTGCGGCCCACGAACCCCCAGTGATTTTCATATTTGGCCCACTTGCTATCAAAGTTGAATAGCCCTGCATTATAGCATTTTGTTTATGTTTTGTAAGCATTCAAATGTAAGAAGAACTGTCCACTGTACACAACTAAAATAACTCTGTGAAAGTGGAACAGGATACACACAACATTTTAACACTAATTTCAACTTTAGTTAGCTTTGCATACAGATTTGCCTAACCAATAATACCCACTGTCAATGTGCTCGACCTTGGAAGAAAAGAAAAATCCAAAATACAGAATGCCTTTAATTTATTCTTCTCTGTCAAAGTATACTGTTTCATGACTTTGCAGACAATTGCTTGATATGAGCTGCTGCTGTTTTGAGCTGCAAAACTGAAATAAATAACCTTTTAACCAATTCTTAATGTTCTTTTTAACTGAAAATGTATCTGCTTTGCATCTACTTTGAATTCTCAAGGACACAGACAAACTTCCACAGTAAAACTAGTCTAATAAAAACATAGACAGGCTCAGACGGATACAGATATTTACAGACAACCAAAACATACAAGGTTGGTATTTTGATGGGCTTTATGTTACTGTCCTCTTACAAACAAAACAAGATTGGGGAGCTTCTTTGTCTGACTGGAGCTTGCTTGGTAGCACATGTGCTAGTACATTAGCTTAACAGATAGTTTATATCTCTATAATACAAAGTTCAAAGGTTCCCCCTAAAAGTATCCCCAAACTATTCTAATCATCTGGTACCATTAATCTAATTTGGACAGAAGAAGAATGACTGAGCTTCTACTAATCTCAAATCTAATCCTTTAGCCTACCGAGTCCTAAATATAAACTGTAAATATAAACTCTTTCAAAATGAAAACCAAAGCTAACTTTGTTCATTGAGACAATAGAAGCATAGGCAGAGGACTTCAGAATAGGAGGTGCTATTCTGTGACCTTGTAGCATTTATTTCAGCTGAGCCCCAGTGTTTGAGCAGAATAGAGCAGACAGTTTGTACAGACACATTCTGCCTCTTTTACTAACCAGAAAAGAAACGAGGAGATGGCCATCGTCTCTATCAGTTATGACCCTGTGTGTTCAGCCACTCTAATTATTCTGTGCTGGACAGACAGTTGGAGACACAGAAGCAGCATGAAATTAGCATTCAATGCTGTTAAAGACTAAAGAAATAAAAGACACTTACAGCACCTCCAGGCTGGTGACTGATGGCAGATATCACTCCCAGCAGACAAGCCATTCAACTTGAAGAATAAAACAGACTTCTATGATTAGGGTCCTTTGTGGAAAATAGCATGAAACTTTTTATCTGCTCAGGTCAAGTCATCAAGGGTCCTTCCCTGAAATGAGTTTAGCTTTACTCTGTTAACAATCAGAGACCCTGAGAGGTGACGGGCACAAGCATGACCATGTTTAAAGACAGTATTCAGTGAGACATAACATCTTATTCTTTATAAAAAGTCACTTCTCTAGACACCAGAACAAACCTTATTAGTATTCCCTGTGTGATCTGCTAAAGATGAGAAAACACAGTGTTTGGTTTTGAAGGTGTTAATCCTCAGATAACAGATGTAACTACACCCGAATGGCATAGGAATATTAAAGTGCACATGCTGAATCCCAAACACCAGACAAAAGATCTTTCCATGATATGCCTGTTGGGCATTCATGCTCCAACTGTTTCTGTTGGCCACGAACTGCTGACATTAAGCTGCGTGCTAGCTTTAAATCAAAAGCTGTGAAAAGGTTAAAACCCACTCTAAAACTTGCAGACAAGGTCCCATTAATACCACAGTCTTTTTTTTCTTGGAGTGGCACCTCAGGGAGGGTAAATACAGCATTCAGTGTTGTTCGGCGGCTTACAAAAGTAGCCTTGTGAAAAGGGCGTGAAGTCCATGAAATGGACCTACAACCGCCTTCATATTGCACCCTGTGGACATTTCCGGACCAGTAGAAGTGGCAGATTGTGGTTGGGCCACAGATGTCACTGCTGAGAGTGCTATACTGCTGCTGCTGCTTGCCCTTGAAAAGACAATTAACTCTGTCCAACTCCTGTTCTATTTCCTTCCCAACTGATGCTGTACCTCAGCAGAGGTGCCATATGATGTATCCTGAGTGCCATTTTGTGTTGTTAGTAATTAATTAAAACTCTAAATTATGTAGGCCGATACTGTTTGTGAGACTATAACATAGCCTGGCATTAGGGATCGTTTATTTTTGTTGGACATGACACTCGCTTACAGTCAAAAGGGTGCCCTCCTAGTTGTGAAAGAATCCCCATCAATACATATGCTAGCTGTTTAAGTTGGTTAGGAAGGTCCTTGTGGAATTCACAGTGAAATAAGGTGGGATGCTAATTTTGGCAAGCGAAAGACACCACCAAACACTTCCCAGTGAAAGTGAACAGCTAACTTCTGAGAGTAAGTACAGTCAAATGCCAAACATTTTTGGTGTCTCAAAAATAACACCTCAAACAATCTTTCAATGAGTTGAATTCAAAATGTAAATACTCATGAAGAAATTTTTGGAAAACACCCTTGTTAATCACAAGCCGTGATTTGTCAATAAAATAACACACCCCAAATGCTATTTTGCTTTACTGTCTGTTTACTCTGAATGGGACCATAACTTAAAAAAGAAATATCATGTTAACTTAGAAAAATATGATGTGATCTGATATGGTGAATATGATGAAGTAACAGTGTGAGTTGTTGGGTCATATTCCCCATAGACTTCTACAGAAGCTGGCTGTTACGTAAAATGCAGTGTTAAGGTCCTTCCAGATTAGCTTAATTTGTTGCATAGGCTTGCTTTGTTCATAATTACAAGCTTTTCATTGTAGGTCTAGCTGTCAGTGAACGATAACAGTAATCAGCAGCTGACAAAATTATGTTAAAATGTTTCCTATTGGTGGGGAGCTCAAGGTTAAAATTGGATTGAATGTCTTATAAATTCACACCGCCGATACATAGATCATTTTTTGGTTAATTGGCTGTGCTTTCAGTCACATTACTCAAAGCAATATTTGAAAACAGTTTTGAAAAGCTCTTTTGTTTATAATTGATCTTTTTTGTACTTTGAGCTTGTTTAAATTCCGTCATTTTCAGAATGGGACCAAAAAGGTTAATCAGCTCTTTTGGTTGATATTTGTACAGCGACTGAGAAGCAAGCAGCCTGGTACTGTAAATACATTGAATGATCAAGGTCAAGATGATCTTTATTATCCCTGAGGGTGCAATTTGTTGCGCTGCACAGCGGTAATAAAATAATCCGCGATCAACACACAGACATTTCAAACACACACACAAAAAAGTGAAAGATGGGGGGAAAAAAACTGCCATCTCATATCGTTGTTAAATCAGAGTAAAAGTTGCATGTTGTCAATATGAATTTGCATATTTCACTCGAGTTAAAGGGTACGCAGTGAGCCCAACACCGCCTGTGGAAAAGGCTGAGCCCTGTTAGAAGGTACAGAGAGGCAGAGTTGATGGAAAGTCTTTAAGCTGTCAGTGAAATGGGTCAAATACTGCTGATGTGTTGGCAGCTTATACCTGTAGCCATCGCTGTATTCTATGTCTGTGCAGTTTTATTTTAATGCAGAGGGACAAGTGCTACCTACTGATTCCCTGTCTGTTTGTGATTAAAGGTGGTTTGTGTCAACTTCACGTAACAGGGAATTATTTTTGCCAAAGATAACCAAAAAACAAACAGACAGCAAAAATGTTGTTAAAGTTAAATATATACAAGCTCCCTTGCTAGTTTTTAACTTTGCTAGTTTCATGCAGCAGATTTATTAGTTTTCTTGCTGTTGATAAGGTTAGCGATAACCACTGACGACTGCAGAAGTATATCACACTGAGGAGAGTAGCAAACAGAGCGCAGTTCATATAACCCACAATTGCCAGACAGTAGCTAATGTAGACCAATTTCGTGTCCCTAAAAAAAGTATCTCTACCATAATATTCATATTGTTGTTTCTTACAGTCATTTTGCTGCAGTAGCCAATCAACGAGCCATGGGCCGACCATGAGTGTTCTGTCAAAAAAAAAAGAAAAAAGAGCATACAATGCTAATTGTTCATAATGACTTTGAGCGCAGCATAGTTAACGTAGCTACATCTTTCTCCACTGGAACTAGGGGGGCAACAAAGGGACAACTCACCAATATAACGATAGCTTCAGTGGTTAAGAAGTTAACAAAATTTCGGTTTTGCACCTCTGTATTAGCCATGTGCTAACAGTTTCACATACATAACAGCATAACGACAAAGAAACACACTACATAATGTAGTGTAGAAACATTAGCCAATACGATGATAAAAACTTCTGTTGGCTGTCACTGTGACTCTGAAAGTACTTGGCTATTAGGCTATCTGATGGTGGACCAATGTTCTTTCAACGTATGAAGAAATGTTAGCTTACTTCGTTTCCTATTTAATGAGCTACTTAGCTAGCTCAGATTATTACTTGTCACTGTAGCACTCTACACCATAGACTGTACATACGCAACTTTACGTACAGTCAGTGAGCAAAACTTAGGCATATGCACTTAAGTTTAAAGAACATATTTGAGCCCAAACTCTTTAACATCGCATGAATTGCCTAAGCTTTGTAACTGCTGCTGGCAGTAACAGACTATAAACATTGTCTTTGTTGGATGGGGTTATATAGTAATGCCCTGTGTTGAGTCTGCACCAAAATATCAAGGTTTATATGAAGTCAGAAACCTTTATTCATTTTTGGACAGTTTTATTTTTGAAGATATTTTTATGTTTTCAGAAAGGTAATGGTTTTTTTTTTATTACCATTGTGCAATAAATGCTGTATCTAGAGAGAATTCAGAAAATGTGATTCATTTTCAAAGTTGTCTTTTTTAGTCTCACATTGTTGTCTAGCCAGTTTATTTTTTGTGCACAGGTGGACAGATTAGAGTGATACCCAAATTTTAAAATATCTGTATTTTGTGTTGCTTCTTTCCTTGCTTGACATTGAAAATTTGTTTTGTTTATTTACTCTCATATCTGCTTTTTTCTAACTTTATCTCTCTGGCTCTGACTAATATTTCATTATCTCCCTAATGGTTGTCCTTAAAATAGGGGTATTACATTTCATTTGAATGATTGTTCAATCATTAACAACAGAACAAAAAGTACAACAAAAAAGAACAAAAGTACATAATATCTACACATCGAACGATGCAAAAGGTACACATTAGCTGTACCACAGCAAGCACAGTTAAAATAAGTCATGTTGCATTAGGCCACAATCATTTTAAGATTTTTTTCAAACTTATAACGTAAAGCTCTTCCTTTACCGTATGAATTTATACAGTACGTGATAGTTTAAATTACGTTTATGGGCCACACCCAAAGGGAGATGTACAAAAAAAATATTCAGCATTTGCTCCTTTGAGAATTTCACGAAGTTTCTTCATTTTAGGACACATTGGTTACCTGGGCTTTTGGCTATTTTAAACATCCGTTTGTAATGTCTTTAGGAGCTGTCCGCTTTTTATTACCTTTGTGACGGTGTATTTTTAGGAACAGCTGATTAAAAGCGCCACATGAGTGGAGGCAAGCAGACACTTTATTCCTTCAAAGGCTTGACGCACACAGACTGAAGGCTGAAATCAAGTTGGCTGCTGTGTTTCCAGCGCAGATGCAGAAAAAGAAAACACATTAGACACAGCAGCCTGTAAGCTTGAGCAAAGCTGTTCTGTGTTGAACATACGGATGAGGAAGCGTACACACTGTAGGTTTATACACACACACGCACGTATTCAGACACACAAGGACGGACGCGCACATGCAGCAATTTGTTGTGACAAACTGCTGAGTGAAACTCCAGTCGGACTTCTGTTCACCTTTTCACATCTGAAGGCACCATCTATTAGAGCGAGGCTGTCAAGGCATGTTGGGTAACTCAGAGAGTCTTAGACACACACACGCATGTTTGTGCAAACACACGCACCGCTCACACAGATGAAAAGCTGCCCTGTTGGCAGTCTGGAGTTCTAGTTGCCTTCTGACAACAGCTAACTAGTTGAAAGAGATTTTGAAGCTGTGTGAACAGAGAACATTAAAATAGGAAGAAAAAAAAAGCTCAATGTTATCAGAAATGGCATACATTCATATCCTGTGTTGTATTAAGGAACATCCAAAATTGTAAATTGTTATTTCATGAAGGATAAGTATGTAAATAATAGCCTGTCCAAAGAAATAATTTTAAATTGCTAAAATTCTTATAATGGCAGTTAAGTTAGCGGCAGCTAAAGAGCAGACGGAATGTGCACAAACTAGCACAGCTAGCTAGTGTAAGTTATCGCTTGTGCTAATTGCTTGTTATTGTGATTTTCTTACCCGCTGAGGTACGTGGTGAAAAAATAAGTCTTCTTCGACATCGTAACCACGTAGTGGTGTGTCTCTTTTTTGCCTGATAGACAAGGTTTGAGAAAATGTGTATGTGTATTGTACAGGAATCGTAACTGAATTTGAAATTTCGAGTACGAGTATATTAGAATAGTATCGGCCCGATACCCGATACAAGTATCGGTGCATCCCTAATCTGAACAAATAAAATAGCAAATGAACACCCGGAAAGGCAACGTCCTACTAAATGTTGTCAGTCACACTTTTCCGCATTATCACGCCCACTTCAAATTTCTGACCAATCACACAAAAGTTGTGGGACACCACTCAAGAAAAAAGTTCCCCCCAGATGATGTGTCGAGAACAAGCGGTGAGAACTCCCAAACTAGGGCCCTGTCTTATTGTCACCTCAGTCAGAATGGTATGCAGGTTCAAAACTCTGGTCCCAAAAATAGTATCTGTTATATCAGTGGCAAAAATAGTCTTTTAAAAAAAAGTCTCTTTAATAATCAAGAGACAAGAGGAGTCCAAAATAATCTTCTGTAGACAGCAAAGTTCAAGCAGGGTGCATTAACTTAGCCAAACATCGAAATACAGGCAAGACAATGCAGTGAGACAGCTACGGAGCAATCTGATTTTTTGTCTCTGGGCTTTGCCTTTTATTCGCTAAGTGGCCCCTCCTTATCACCGCCCTTTCAATTAATCATTTAATCCTTTCCCCTTTGTCCAATACACTGTTAGGACCTAATATCCCAAACTATCTGTGCATCCTTCCATCACTTTTTTTTAACCCATTGAACTGAGGAAACTGGGAAACCTTGAGATATGATGACAGGAGAGTGGCGAAGGATGGAAAGAGAGGCACACCTGGCCAAGGTTGCCCAGTTTAATGCTTACAAAACACACAGTATGATGCATAGATTGGTTAAACAGAAATGTATACAGAAACATAAATGCAGCTGTTTCAAGGGCTCCCCAAATTCAACAGTCATGCCTAAAACTAAATGTAAATGTTCTCCCGAAAGGATCTTGAATGCCAGGCTCCTGGCTTGTCGTCCTGTGTTTGAGCCACAGCCTAATGTACTCTGCTTGATATTTCAAATCCATTATGTGTTGCATTTCTCCACTAAAACTTTAAGTTTGTCAGGCAAACTTTTTCTTATGTGGTCTCCCTTTGTCTGTAGCTTCACTTTGGCCTCACTTGTACGCAAATAGACGTACAAGTAATTAACTTAATTAACAGTCAGTAGGGTCACATGGCACTGAAAGAATCAGATAATTGGCTAAATTACAATAAGAACGAGTTGAGCAGGGGTAATTATCCTTGGATATATGGCAGTGAATGAATCGGATAAGAGGCACAAAGTATGTCATACGATAGGTGGCGCTGTACCCATTCCAACTATTGCTAATAGAGCCACTTCCTGTTGACCCCTTCAACACAAACAACAACAACAAACTCAGGCTTATTGAGCTGCTTATTGCACAAACGCGATGCACAACGGTGCATTCTCCATCGCGTTGTTTGTTTCTTTCCAAACAACAGTAATATCGTCTCTTCCGACTTCCGGTTCCCGACCCCGGGAAAAAATCTCGAGCATGCGCAGAACGCAAAGTCTAATTCACCATGTGCTTCACCCGTCTGCAAGCACGTTTAATTTGACTTTCAACCGAGTTATCTCGGGGTCTTTATCCGATCGCGAGTAACTCGATTCGATCAAATTTCTTGTCAGATTAAGGTGTCCACATGCACTTAATAACTCATTCTTATTGTAATTTAGCCAATTATCTGATCCTTTCAGTGCCATGTACCCCCACTGACTGCCTTATTAACTGATGCAGATCCTGTTAGGTCTTTTGAGTTCCCCCTCCTGAAATCTGTGTCATTTCTCCTGACTCTTGCAGCACTAAGCTGCCTGCTGGTGTCAGTGTGAAGGTGCATTTCTTTCAACTCCTGCATAGCATGCGTGGGTGCTGAGTTGATGCAGACACTTTGTGAACACAACAAGTTTTAGAATTGTCATAGTTTTCGAGTCAGTAACTGGAAGTTAAATTCACAAAAATATAATTGGTACATATGCATGCGTTCGCTCAGGATACTCCGCCATACATGTAAGGTTAAGTGGTGATTCTAAATTAACTCTAGGAGTGAGTGTGAGTGTGCATGGTTGTTTGTCTCTGTGTGGCTCTGTGATGGACCAGTCACCTGCCCAGAGTGTACCCCGCCTCTTGCCCAGTGGCAGCTGGGATAGGCTCCAGCCCCCCTGCCACTCTGAATTGGAACAAGTGGGTAAAAAAATGGGTGGATGGATGGATGGATTATTGGTAGGGTTGCTGTGCAATCTCAATCCCAGTAAATTGTATGACACTGTACAAAAATCGAATAATGCAGTAATAATCAGTTGCACAGTGTTCAATGTAGAAGCACGTTTCAAATGCCAAAACACATCGCAACATTTCTGAAATAATCTACATTTAAATTTAGGTGTTTAAAGTGTGTAAGTGAAATTCAACAGTGGGGGAGCTTAAAAGATATTTTAAAAATAATATATATATATATATATATATATATATATATATATATATATATATATATATATATATATATATATATATATATATATATATATATATATATATATATATATATATATATATATATGTGTATGTTTGACTCACAATATTTGTGCAAGAAGCCTCCAAGCAATTGGAGAATGCACAGCGTTTCTATAAACTCCAATACAAAAGGAAAGCAAGATTTTCCTTTTTCCTTTTTAACTCACATGTATATTCATACCTCATTCACCAGAAACACAAATGTCACACTGATAAGTGTGTGGGAAAGCCTTGCTGTGCTCGCAGCTGGAAAATCCTATCATTAGATGTTTTGTATATTTCTCTAAATAGCAGCTGTTTTAGACTAAGTTTTAGGAAATCATCAGTCTGAGTCACATAGAATGCTGACTTAACCTCAACGTGGTAACCCCAACTGCCAGCTGACACCCACAGCTGATGGTTATCTTATAATCATCTTTATGTCCTATGTACGCACATTTAGAAAGATTCAGCTGAAACTTTGTAGCAGTTAACAAGAGACAGATGAAGGGACATTTCAGCAGTCTTTGTAACAGGGATTTCCTAGTTTGGATTTTTTGGTTTGATCATTTGGTTCGGCTGTTATTTGTTTGCTGTAGCCAACATAGGTAATTTTGATGAGAGAAATATTCACACAGAGATCTTGGCTTGCGCATGGTAATGCTAATTAGGATGATTCAAGCCAAAGTGAACTATACAGCGAGGGAGGAACACAGCAGAGAGACGGAGGTGAATAGCTAAAATGTCTCCTTCTGTATAATTGAAAGAGACATGAGATGTTGTGTAGGACAACTTTGTGAAAAATTAAATTAAATCACCTAAAGTAGCTACTCAATCAATTCCAATAAAAAAATAAATCGCAAATCAAGTTTCATCATGATTAAACGATAGCTCTGGAAAAAAAACCATGCATGGATTTTCATTTCCAACGCCAAAATATTTCCTTTCACACATGCAGACTATGGTAGACTTTAACTACTTAGTTTAGCAACAAGCAAAACCATGATCCAATGACAGATTAGTAATTCAAACAAATTTGTTTTGTCAATCTGTGCGGTGTTGTATTTTGGTTTCACTGAGCAGGTGGAAGGAGCAGAACAAACAGCTTCTTTCAAACAAAGCCGTGCAAATTGAGCTCTCGCTGTTTGTGGGAAATGTGTTTCAGCCTTTGAGCTGAGAATAGGCATCTCGGATGTCTGCCTGTTTTATTTATTTCATGGTTATTTGTACTGGGACAAGTGTTAAGCATGAACTTGCTCACAGCACAAAGCTAAATAGACCTGTAAACTGCATCAAAGTCACCGCAAACATGTGGCATAAACTTTAAATGGAGCAATAAAAGCACTAAACTTAAAAGTCAGAGGGAAAATACAGACTGATACAAGATGCAAAACACAGTTTTAATCAGTTTCATTAAACATATGGAAAATAATTTGTTTTTTAATATGCATTATGTCTGGTGAGACATTAAATGTTATGTTTTTATTACATGCTTTCTCCAGATGTAGCCTATGTATGAATAGGAAAATGAAGCTAAAGTAAATATGTGCTAACCTACAAAAACTTTCCATGAAATATTGTTGAAAGCAGTTTTCTGGATACACTTTGACACAGTGTAATGACTATAGATATCATTATTTTGATAAAACTATGACATTGTTTAGTTTAGACTTGCTCTTCTGGTGTCCTTAGTCTGAGTCTTATAGTCCTAGCTCGGATTTGCCCATCAGGAAAACTATTGCAGTGTAATAGAGAGAAACTCATCCATGCATTCATCTCCAGTAGACTCCATTACTGTAACGCTCTTTTAACTGGACTTCCCAAAAAGAGCATTAAACATCTGCAGCTCATCCAGAACGCTGCTGCTGGAGTTTTAACCCGGACTAAGAGATCTGAACACATCACACCAGTTTTAAAATCTTTACTCTGGCTTCCAGTCAGTCACAGGATAGATTTTAAAAGCCTGCTGATGGTTTACAAATCCCAGAACGGTTTAGGCCCAAAATCCATCTGTGATCTGTTCAGAGAATATAAACCCAGCAGAGCTCTTAGATCCAAGGACTCAGGTCAGTTGGTCCAGTCCAGAGTCCAGACTAAACATGGAGAAGCTGTTATGCTGCAAACAAGTGGAACAAACTGCCAGTGGAGATTAAACTTTCACCAAATGTAGACATTTTTAAATCCAGGTTAAAAACATTTCTGTTCTCATGTGTCTATGCATGAAATCTGCACGCTATCTTTTAACTTATCTGGACTGCTGCTCGTTTTTAAATTCATTTAAATGATTTGATTTGTTTCTCTTTATTTTCTTTTATGTATTTTAATGCTTCTTCCACTCCCTGCTGCAATGCTTTTATTTTATGTGAAGCACTTTGAATTATTTGTACATGAAATGTGCTACAAATAAACTTGGTTTGATTTGATTTGATAATAGCGAGAACAGTAAACATCCTCTCCACAGCATCCTGGCAGGACAGAGGAGCTCTCTCTCTCTGCGCTGCAGCACTGAGAGGTTCAGGAGGTCCTTTGTTCCCACAGCCATAAGGCTTTTTAACAGTGACTGCTGAGTGCTTCTCAAATTTATTGATTGATTTATTTAGTTGGATTTTTATTATTTTTATTATTATTAGGAGTAGTAGTAGTTAGTATATTTTATTAGTATTATTATTGTAGTTGTTGTTAATATACAATCATTGTAAATATTTATAATTGTTTTGAGCTACTTGACTAATTTGAATTTCCCCCATTGGGGGATGAATCAAGTATTTTTCTATTTCTATTTCTACCACTGCCTACTGCTGGTATTTAAGATACCAGTTACTCTGAAGTACTGCATTATAACCCCACTTTTTTTTAAAAAGAAAAAGAAAATGAAAAGATAATTTTTAAAGATTAGATATCTAAGGTATATAAGGCTATGTTTCAATTACCAGCCACATTGTTAAATTCTGATCAATTTTGGAACCAGTGCGGATCAGATTTGACGTTCACAATCATAACTGCAAGTGTCTTGCCTCTGACTTTCATTTGTAACCAGTTATCGCTCCTGACATCAGTGGTGGTTTTGGGTGGGCCGAGAGGCAGGGCAACATAAACAACCCAACATCCGACATTGGAACTGAATTCAGACATCAGTAATGTCATCACAATGCTTTCACCCAATGAAAATGTTAGTATTTGTTACATCGGAATTATTAGTGAATTATTAGTTAAATTAATCACTTTATGCAGGTTTTTTTGGTATGTATTGATTAATCTATATCAGGCTGAATCAGTTCTGGAGCAGTCTGTAACGGTACAGCTGTCATGGTACAAGCCAGCACATTGATGGCTTGCCGAAGGCAGTGTGGGTGAGTGTGACACAGGCAGGCAATACTGCCAGTCCTGTAAGTCCAATAATCATTTTTTCTTTGTTTTTCTCTTTTTTATTCCTCACAACTACAGTATACAAACTGTGCATACACAGATTTATACACAGAAAAGAAGAACACATACTAACATGCCCAGATATTGAACTGAACACTTTTCATGCTTGTGACAACTTGTAACTTTCTTGGCAGATGGTGGGAGATTCTCATGCTGTCTACTGCTATACCTTAATAGACATGGATCGTCTTTTAAGTAAGTCGTCTTGGATCCCAAGATAACAGATCACCCTCTCCCCATGTAGAGTGTGTTTAAGTATGAGTGCGTTACTGTGCCAAACCAGTGTAAAACTTCCCCCAATAGTTGTTCTTTCAATAAGGCAATATCAGAATAGTTTCTCTCTCTTCTCAGCAAAGCTAATCTGTATTGCTCAACGCAACTTCTGCTCTGATGATCCATCATGGCAGCGACAGCCAGGTAATGTGCTTTTTCATTCAAACTCCACCCAGGAGACTGGTAAGGTTATTAAGATTTGAACTGTTAGCTGGTAATGCGATGGGTAATGGCTCATATCCTCCACCTTGGTATTTAACATTTAAATATATACTGCATGACATATGACAGCCATTTCAAGAAAGTAGAGAGACATGGGAAGGGTTGTTTCTGTCAGTGATAGAAGGAGAAAGAGAAAGCTGCAGCTGAACAAATTGTTAATTTATGGGTCATGCGAAAGTGAACAGGGATTCTCAGCCGAGGTAAGGCTTAGCTGATGCTGGTTCATCAATTCATCAAGCTACTTTACTGTGTGAGTAAAACCAGATACTGCCCATAAAAACCCATTATTTACATATTCATAATAATGCCATTATGCATAGCATAAAAGATGTAACTCTACACCTTTGTTTCGTTTAAAATGAACATGTTTGTGTTATGCTCTTTCAGTTTTTAGGTTACCATGGCAAAGCATCCTACAATGGTAATATTATCAGCAGTTTGCATTTGGCTATGGTCTCACGAGGCAATGGAACTACACTGCACATTAATAATGCATGTATTTGGATGAGCTCAGGGAAAGTTTTACCTGTTTATGATTCTCACAA
Source organism: Odontesthes bonariensis (assembly GCF_027942865.1). NCBI lineage: Eukaryota > Metazoa > Chordata > Actinopteri > Atheriniformes > Atherinopsidae > Odontesthes > Odontesthes bonariensis. The sequence continues at coordinate 4,766,773 of NC_134523.1, read as the reverse complement.
GGTCCATAATTTCATAATTTCAAAATCATAAAATAATCTATTTTTACAGGGTCTAAGCAAAGTGTTTGTGCTAGAGACCATGTTTTGCATAAATGCTTACAACATCAGTTATATCAGAACAGGAGATATTGTCTTCATTGAAAGAAAGGCAAATAAGGACAGTGAACAATTGTAATAGTAGAAAAGATGCTTTCACACTTCTGATTTGGCTGGAATCTGATTTCATCCTAATCTAATTGGTTGAAGGGAAACTGTGGCACCCATCCAACCACCTGTCAGGTGTGTTTTGAAAGTGCCTGCCCCTATTTTAAACAATTACCAACAACTACTTTGCAGATGTTTCTCTGTGGTGAACCAGTTGGCTGATCAGTTTAGGGGAACTTTCCTTTTTCTCCTGGCGAATTGAAAAAATTCCACTTAAGTGTGAAGCTGAATGTCATTCTGTGTTGTTACGTTCAAACATCCAAGAAAATTAAAACAAACCAAACTACATTTTTTTGGGGGATGCTTTAACTGGCTGTGGTGCATCCATACCGGCTTAATCCCGTTCAGGGCAGTAACATATACCAGCTGTCATCAGGCAAGAGGGGGAATAGACCCCACACAAGTCACTAGTCCATCACAGGGCAAACTCAGCTACAAACAGCCATTTTCACTTACAATAAACTCAAAATCAATCTAACAAACTGTACAGGTTTTTGGACTGTGCGAGGAAGCCTGTGTACACAGAAACTGATGCAGGCATAGAGCACACAGAAAAGCCCCAGCTGAGATTAGAACAAGGAATCTTATTGTTTGAGGCAACAGTACAAAGGAGGAATATAAACCAGACTGATTCAAGCTGACAAAGCTCTGAAAATATCTTCTGGTGCATGTTATAGGGGCCAAAAATGGAGCTCTCGCATTAGATGCATCTCTGTGAAATAAATACTCCAAAATGAACCTCCCCCCCAAAAAAGTAAATAAAGAGAAAAAAAGGTAACATGAAGTGAAGATGGTTTGTTTCACAGAATATTCGGCAGACTTTTTAAAAGTATACTCAGGTGATTGCATGAAGCATCTGTCTACCAAGCACACTTCCTCCATTGAGATGAACCAATTGGTCAGTAAACAGGAGCCACCATTGTTTCAAGAAGGAAAGAGCAAGAGGCAAGAAGGGATAGAGCAGAATCAACTTCCTTCTATAAGTCTGTGGTGTGGAGTGCAATCTGCTTTACAGCCATCTGTTTGGGGCAGCTGCAGCATCAGAGTCAGTGACTTGAACAAACTGAACAAATTGATAAAGAAAGTTGCCTCTGTGCTGGGGACTGCTCTGTAGCCCCTGGAACTGATTATGGTAAGAAGAATATTGCAAAGCCTTTTTTTCCTTTGGACAAAGACTAAAAGCTGCTATTGATTCTTTATGCTGCAAAATAATTGACCTTTTTTGGGATTAGTTGGGTTTTATGCAATACAGTTCTTGATTACTGTGACGAGAGTAGGATGCTGATTGACAGCCTGGAGCCTGGCAAGATGGATTCTGTCATGATCATGATAGCGCAAAGCAGTTGGATGTTCCAAATTGAATTCAGACAGTGACATCATTTAGAGTATAGCAATTAACATTTCCCTTAAACCAAAATGCCAAACTGCAATCAAAACTGTAGATGTTGTTAAAAGGTTAAGGTATATTTGTGGTCATTACAAGCAGTTTTTCTGCGTACCTAAACTATGCCATGACTATATTCAGGTTTTATTATGTTAGTGAATTATTTTTCATTTAACTTTTCGATAAAAGCATGATTGTTTTGAAATCTGTTCCAGCAGTAGCACGCCTGACTTGACTTCATGTAGTTAGAGGTATATTACAGCCTCTCTGCAAAGAAATAAAGAACTGTCAGTGATGAGATATTTCCTGCTTGGTGTTATACAGCATAGTCTTCCAGAGCTGAAAAGCCATAAATTGTGAGCGGATGGTAAACAAATTCGCCTCTTCTTCATCAGAGCTAGACTTTTAAAATACACCATGACTGATGTCTGACTTAATGGATAGCTATTGTTCTTTCTCAGATTGATTTTCATTTCACCCCTCAGATAGCACAAATGTGATCTCAGTTGTCAAAATATGCATTGAAAGAATTTGGCTGAAATTATTTAAAAAAGATTATATTATATAAGTAAATGTTATGATACATAAAGGCCTTATTGTTTTTTTTTATCCTACTTCATGCTTGATGGTAGCTGATATCGGCCCTAATCCCCTCTTTATTGGAATAAAGCTCGTGCATGTGTCTTTCGATACGACAACATGGGAGTTAACTGTCTTTCAAACTATTGAAAATGGTTTCTAGTAGCACTCCTCTGGTCAAAGCCTGTCTAAAAAGATCCAGCGCAGTGTAATGAACACCACTCACATCATCATCAAAGTTAATGATGACCTCAATCAACATTCTAGTTGCAGATGGACAGGCTTGTACTAACAGGTGCTACCCCTGTTGATTCATGATTCCAATTCAATTAAATTGATTTATATAGCCCCAAATCCCAACAAATGTCATCTCAAAGCACTTCAATGATACAGTCCAATTCAAGCCAATTAGAGTCCAATTAATTGTAATCATAACCCAACCAAATCCAATAATTAATAATTAAATTCAAAATTAGTCCAATTCATACATACAAAGCCAAATTAAAAAAACTCCTGAGCTACAGCTGCCCCTTGAGAGAGATCATCACTTGCATTCCCTCTATACCTAGTAAATTCACCATAAAGAGCGTCCATAAATATCAATATGAGAAGGTAGAGACCAAAACAGAACTAAAAGGAGACAAAGACCAATGGTAGTTTCACAGCTGGGATAATATGTCACTGTTGCTGTATGATTACAGTTTGCTTTCCTGATGTTGCCAAAACAGGCATTTTTGTGTTATTCCTTTAGTTCTCCATCCATCCATCCATCCATCCATCCATCCATCCATCCATCCATCCATCCGTCTGTCCATCCGTCCGTCCATATATCCATCCATTTTCTATAACCACTCAATCCCACTTAGGACCACAGGGGTGGCGGAGCCCTTCTCAGCCGCCACCAGGCGAGTCATCACAGAGCCCCTTTAGTCCAACCGAAGTGTTATTCCTATAAGAATTGTCACTATAGTTCGGAAAATCCAGTAAAATAATTTGTATTTAAAACTATATTAGAATTAAATTTGAATTCCACTCATAATCAAACTCTTTAAGTTTCCTAAATGCAGCAATTAATTACCATGAAATCTGTATAGTTTTGAACCACTAATGAGTAAACTTGAATTTCTACACCAAAACCCACTGGATATCTGTAAAACAATCTACATGTAGAATGGACTCATTTTGAACTAATACTGCTTTCAAAAACACAGTTTGTGTTTGATGTTTTCAGCTCAGTTTTCTCAGGAAGATAATTGTTCACAGAGGTTTATCCAGACACGGGGAGAGAGCTTTGTAGCAATTCCACATGTCCTGTGACTCTTCTTGAAATCCCTCTATAAAGCCGAGCCTTAATCTATTTGTTTCAACATTTGGCAGCACCTTCCAACAGGAGAGATACAGTATGTTTAGATATGGATCATGTTCTTGGAGCGGGAAAAACAACATTTGAGATATCAGTACAATAATCCATGCAGACACATTAGCTGAGCTGTGCCAGTCAGATGAGAGTTGTCTTGCCGGGGTTTAGAGTCTGCTGAGACTGCATCTACTGTTCCATCAATACAGCGTTTCTACACATGCTAACTGAACCATCAAAAACCTACATTTTTGTATTCCCCGCCAGGATGGCAATAAAGCATCAGGCTGATGAAATTGTCCATATTTTTCTCTGAAAAGCTACTATATCTAAAAAATATCTGCTTCTGCTGTTCAACTTGATGTATTGCTTTAGTCAAAGCAACTTCATCTCTGTTCTGCAAGCTGCTTCTCATAGATTGCTATAAATTGTGCGAGGCTGTGATTTCAAAGATGAGCAGGAGGAGGAAATGGAAGCAGCTTTTGAACACATAACTCACAAGTTGTACTGTCTTCTTTTTTTTGAACGAGAAAAAAAGCTTCAAGCATAGTTACGCTGACTAAATAAGATAATAATTAAAGAGGAAGATGTGGTAAAAGAATAGCTTAACATGAGAGAAAATAAGCTTAATCCAAGGATGCGTAGCTCCTGTTGGTGTCTCTGTGGCCTGAAAGAAATTGGCTCAGTTTAGGAGTCCTGGACTGAAATTTTTGATTTTTCCTTCATTAATCAGTTCCACTCACTTCACTTCACACTTAAAAGCTCCATTCAGTCTAATGACCAGCAATGAGCAGTTCCTGCGGTTAGAAAATGCAGGAAAAGTCTATGGGAAAATCATTTCAGTTTGAAAAGGTTTATGGTCTCGATCCTAGATACATTTTTCCTAAATAGTTCATGATATTGATTTTGTAAATCATTGCGCTGTTAATGGGAAAATAAACCATAAAGCAGGGTATGCCTTAGCACTGCACTATGTAGGATTGACAGGGCTCTCGGTACTCAGTATGATCCAATGCTCTCTTCTTAAAGCAGGTTCTAGATTTGTTTTGAAAATTTGAAATGAGCTCATGCCGTTGTTTTTGCCACATAGCTTTAGTGCAAGGTTTGTTTTAAAATGCGTGCACAGATGTGATGTGACCCCCCTGTGTTAATGTTCCACATTTAGGTTTACATAGACTGTCAAAATGCAGGTATAAACAACTTTTTACAACAGATACAGGTGCAAGAAACATCTTTATAGGGCTAGACAACAGTTGCAAGTGGACCAACCAATCATTGTTTTTTGTGTCGCAAAAAAAATAACTAGAAACAAAATACTATGACCCTAAAAAACATGTATACTGAAGTAATAAATCAAATCTGAGCAGTCATTTTCTTACACTTCCTTTTGCAGCCACAGCAGTTGCCTCCTAACCATTAAAAAGATTCAAGTTTGAATCACTTTGTCTTAGTTTCCTGACCCAGAAATGATATCAATCTTTTAAATACGGTCTATTGGAGACAGCTACAGGTTGGTTAAGATGAGTACTGTGAATAGAGTTTGCATGCATTTATTCTCCAGTGAAACTCTGTACAACACATTTTGATACAACTTCGGTATATATGTGTTACATCAAAATGAAGCTTCAGCCAGCTGCTAGTTAGCCAGCTTTGCTCTATCTTAAAGTAACAAAATCCATCTGTTCAAACCTCTAAAGCTGTAGATTGCATCTCCTTTGTTCAATTTTTTTTCCCTCTAATCAGAGCACAGGTAACATTTAATGTGAGCTTACTTTTAGCTCATTCAGATTTGTACAAAAAAGGGGATTTTTCAAAATGTTGAATTATATCAGCTGTCTGATGTTAACCAAGAGGTATCTGAAGTAAAACACATCTGAAATACAATCCAATCCGAATTAGGGCCAAAAGAGGCCTACTGCTTCTCTGTAATGGGCTCTTACTGGAGTTTAATATGATCTCTAATAATGGAGCATCTTAAATCTCCTCCTTCAGGCATGACTGGGAATAATGGGCCCTCCAGTCACTGCTGTTTACCTTCTTGGACAATTGATGGCCCTCTAAAGTGTCATTACACTAACTAGGCATAGCCTAACGGCCTGTGTGTGTGTGAGACACGTGAGAGGAAGCATCTGTATGAGTGAGTGCAACGCTATACACTTTGACACAGAGGCAAAAACCACAGCTCAAACTGCATAGCTGTGAATTGTTTGCATGCTAACTAATATGCACACACATACACACATGTTGTATTTGTGATAAGGGTATGTAATGGTACATGGTTTCTCATTAGGATGACACCATGCACACATCAGTATATATAGTCAATGTCACTAAAATCTGGACCTTAGGCTGGTGGCTGCAAGCTGAACTGCTTTGCATTCCGCTGGTGTGTGTGTGTGTGAGTGAGTGTGTGTATGTGTTTACTGGAGTGTATCCACCTGCTACAGATCGGATGTCTCAGGCAGCCTGAGACCGATGACAGACCAGTGATAAACAACCACACACACACACACACACACACACAAAGACTGAATATAAACATAAGTGTATATGTCTACAAATACATATACACTTTTTGTGACACACACTCGGGAAATTTACTGAGTAGCACACATTTAAATAGACAGATGTACATACACACAGGGAGACTAACTGGAAAACATATGCATACACACATTCAGACCCAAACCCACACACACTCGTACACGTACCCAGTGAGCAATCACCCTTTTAGTTCCCCTTCTCCATCATCCTCCACCAGGCAGAGGAGAATAGACAGAGGGGAGGGTCATGGAGGCTGGGAGGCCAGACAGAAACGTGACAAGCCCAACCATGTGAATACACTCAGCCACACTACGCCATGTTAGCGCTCCTCTCACTTCACTAACTCCATCTCATTTACATTTTCTGACTGGAGCAAGAGTGAAACTGTCTTTAAAGTGATAATCCAGTATTTTCTCTCTCTTTCTTTCCCTTTTTTTTTGTTCCAAGATGTTAAGCGCTCATTACTGAGATGTCTCTGCACTGCACACTTTCCAGAGATCATCTGTCAATCACACAGTGTGCTCTGCTCCTGTTAATAAAGTTTGGGTTCCTGGAGGTGTCTGTCAATGCTCGTGTTAACTACCTGCAGAAGAACTTTTCCAACAATCCAGAAACAAAACTGTATCAGATATTTCTTAGAAAAGACAAACTACGTGCTGGGAAAACGTTTGTAGTGCCATATCAATCAGATTTATGTCGTAAATTCATGAATACTTCGTTAAAAGTATTGCTGTGACTTTTAATACCCCCCCCCACAGGAGTCATAAGCCATCCAATCATTCTTCTTTCTGCCCGCTTTCGCTCTACATTCAGTACAAATATAAAGCAATAATAACTATACCCCTCAACCTCACAGTGCGCTCATTGTTAAAATTCCAGTCAATCTGTCCTATACCTAGTTCTGAGCCAAGCGGTGAGGTGAAAAGATTTCTTTCACCCTTTAAATTCTATTTTATGTTTCAAAATCTCACGCTTCACTGCCAAGAATTCTGGAAGAATAGTTTATATTCATATTTTTTCCTCACAGCTTGCACCACTGACAGTTGATAAACAATGTGATAAACTGAAAATAAAGCTCTTTCTTGTAGACTATTATTTATCGCTACAATTTATCTCACTTCACTTTAGATATACGTAATGTCCTGTTTCTGGACATTTACAAAACCACCCTCAAAACTCATCTGTTCAACATGGCTTTCACCAGTAATCCCCTTCACCCTGTCTGTTATATTATCTGTTGTATCTTGTGTTCTACTTGTTTGTTGGTCTGCGACCATGTTCTTTGTTTATTTTTTTTGTAAAGCAACCTTGGGTCCTTTGACAGGCGCTATATAAACGAAAGTCATTAGTATTATTATAAGATGCTTGTACATTCAAATAAGAAAGCAATGAAATGTACATACGTACACAAATACAGATATTGGGGTGTTTAGTAATCAAATTCTATAGATTAAGTTTAAAGCTGCAAGATGTTAGAATAGCAGATTTAAAACAGTTTCACACATTTAAATATCTAAATTGATTAACAGAAACAGACTATTTTTCTAGAGAGACTACTTTGTGATTGCTGAAATTGTCCGGGCCTTGTCTGCTAACGGCTAAAAGGTTTGAGCTGAATCCAGTTCACTGTGTATTGACACAGTACTTCCTTCTCAGGGAATGTAAGTGAGAGAACTGACCTTAAGAAACTCTGTTGAATACAATCTGCAATGTCACCGAATATGACTGTGCAGCGATAGTCATTTTATCACCAAAAGCTAAAGTCAATATTTAGCTCCACAGCTAAGCTAGCCAAATCAATGTTGGCTTAGCTTGGTTATTGGCTAGTTTTAATGCTAGCAAAAGCTTGTTTTTCTGAAGATATTAAAGAATTTTTAGAGTTTGAACATGTTTTGTGGTACCTTCCTTTTAAATCATGTCAAGAGTGATAACATTAATTACTATTACAATACTTACATAAACTGTGCAGCAAGTCCCCTCTTTTTGGTTTGGACGGATGGGTATTCTTAATATTCAGCTTAATGTGAAAAATTGATTTTTGTTCATTTATTCTTTAAACAGTTAAAAATTCCCTTTAAACTGAGTATTTCTGCTCCATATGGTTTCTTACAATCTTACAAAACATTATGTGCTGATTTTCCTCTGCAGTCTAATTTGCTGGAAACTACTGGGCAAAGAGACCACACTGTGTGTAAACAGAACACAGGTGAGAGAATCTGTTGATTATTAAATGTCCATAAGCTGGGAATTTCCAAGTTAAATGCAACATTTTGTCTCACTCTATATTAAGATTCACTCAGATTTCGTCTTAAGCAATTCCTATTTCAGGAAACGGTAACTTCTATTGACAAATTAAATTGAATTCAATGGAGTAAATGGTATTCCTGTTATTTGATGTTTAAATTTGTTCTTCGATGTATCTCCAACCACATATGACTCTCTTCTTCGTTTATACAGTCTTTGGATGCTGTTTACACTCCTCCACATGCTAATTAAAAAAAAACGCACAACATGGATTTCCCACTGGGAGGTCATCAGCAGCAAGATGGTTTTAATTATATCCAGTATAACCTAATAAACCTTAAACCTGTTTTACCCAATACCATGAAGTTAACATTTATAATCCCACTTCTTTTCCTACAAACCTACTGTCAGCGATAAAGCGTTGTGGTGTTTTTTTTGTTTAGTTATTTTTGTCCTAATCCTTGAGGGACAGTAGAATATGAGTAAATTCTTTATAGACCCATGTGTTAAACACAATAAAGACTCAAATATTCAAAAGATGTCGAACAACCCTACTGATAGTAAATTATGTTATGAATTTCTTTTTTTGTTATGAGTCACATGATAGCCTGTGTGAAGGGAAGAGATAGCTGCTGCTTGAGCCTTTTTTCTTTTTTTTTTAGCACATTTTATTTCTGTTGTGTGTGCAGCTGCTAACTTTGGAGAACGTTTCATTCATGGCAACAGGGAAACTCAATCCCAGGTTATCAAAGGTTTATGTAAAAAGATTAACCTCACCCGTGTAAGGCCAACAGCCAAATACTTCTCTCGTGTAAATTGCAGCCAACTAATACATCACTTGTGTCAAATATACAGGCAGAGAATGAAAGGTTGTGTTGTGATGACTGTGTGCGACTCTTTGGGTGAAAAGCTGTCCTTTAATAACCACTATGCCCTTCACACCAAACCACCAACGTGAGTGATCGCTTATACGTGACAGTTTGGGCCAAACTATTCATCAAGGAGTCACGGTAAAATATTAACTGTCTGAGACTCCAAAAGCAAATACTGTAAGTAGGTCACGACGATGTAATTACTCTTCCTGATAAACATGTACTCCCAGTTTTAATATGTGTGTTTCTCTGCATGAAATATTTGTCAAAATAATTATAGAAGCCATTGCTTGGTCATACTTGATACTGCTTTATACTCATTCCCAATTTAAGGAAATTAGATAACTTCAGTCCATTAATATGGTGATATCAACTACCCCTACCACAGTTACATTGATTTTCATGCCTGAAAAGTAATTTTTCATTCACTGAAAATCTTCTCTCTAAATAATACATTCAGCTTGATTAAATTCTGCAGTGGGCAAGATGAAAACTAATACGATGACGCTTTACAAGGTTTGGGATTTGGCATTCATTGTCAATTATTCAATAAAGAAAACTAATCAAAGCGTGTCATAAAATGTAGCCATTTACCCAAACAATGGAGAAATTTCATTCAGAAATGAAAAGCTGTGAATATTCCCTGAAGTGGTTGTGAAAATCTTAACTCAATCAAGCAGCTGGTTATTTCGGCGGCAGGAGCTGGAAGGGGGAGGCAGATGAAGGAGAGGATGATGGGAGACTCAGCGCCATGAATTTCAGACAGTACGAATGCAGCTAAATCATTCCACCCCCCCAAAAAAAATAGCAGTCTTTGCCGTAACAAGTTAAGTGTTAGAAGCTTCTGTGTTTGGGACCTCATGACCGCATTGAGGCAAACATTTTAAGGCCAGCACGGATGAGTAATATAGAAATAGATAAAAATGCTGTGATACAATGGAAATCCCACGAACAAATGACCTTATTCAAATTCGATTAAAAGTATTGTGCTCTTTCAATATAATGTATCTATCTATCAGTGATCGTATAATATAATGCTAGGAATTCAGTGTACAAATTACCATGGAACTGTGGCTCAGAATGTCCTTGGACAACAATATTTTGAAAAAACTTCAGAAAGCTATCGAAAGTAACTTCCACAAAGGAGCACAGAGCAGGGCTATTCTCGAGCCATCAACACACTGCGCTGAAGTGTTTCTTTGCTTTCACAATATATTTTCACCACATCACAGCCCCTTAACATTCATTAACCCTGAACTGGCTTCTGCTATGAGGGAGAAAACATTTTCTGCCTTGTTAGTGAAGACACAGTGTAAATGAGAATTTAACTGAATCATTCAGTGAACACCAATTTAAAAAAATACCAGTCTAGCAAAACAAGACAAAAAACTCAAAATGTGAGCTGTGTGCTCGGCATCTTCGCGGCCTGTTTAGTTTACATTGATACACATATGTATGGTATTCATTTGGTTGATTAATTCGATTTTGCATCAAAATAAACGTCAAGATGTGTGGACTTTTGATGGCAATCCTAAGGATAACCGAATATCTAATGAATAGAATATAAACAACTTGGAACCAAACAAAACTGAACACCGGCAGGACCAGTCCCACTTTCCATTTACTTGTTATTTAAGAAGAAAGTTTTGATTACTCTGACTATTGTTGAGAAATAAAATAATGGAGCATTGCACTGAGCTACTTAAAACACTTCAAGCTTTACAGAGATAGAACCTCTGGATAGTTAGAGGCTAGTTCAAACCTAAGATATTCCACAAATAAGACCCCTGTATTTTAGAGGACAACTGTTGTGTGGTCAATATGTTGAAATCCACAAAAATTTACTGAATCATCCGCCATGCAACCTGAATGGATACAGTTGCATTTAGCAACGATACCATGAACATAAATCTGTGCACTTGCAGGGTTGAGTACTGTTCACATTTGAACTTATTCCAGTACTGGGACTGTGGAGGCAGCTGTGGCTCAGGTAGCAGAAAGATTGTTTCTGTTAGAGGTTTGGAGGTTTAATCTCCAGCACCTCCACGTGCCAAAATGTTTCTTGGCAAGATACTGAATCTTCCCATTACCCCAGAAAGGCTATGCTCATCTCTGCCTTCTGCAAATATATAATAATTAGCCTTTGATAAGTGTATGTGTGAATGGCAAACACATTGCGAAGTGCTTTGTGAAACATAAATACAATTAAAAGAGATAAGTGTGAACCATTTACTGGAGACTATGATTTAGTACTCGATGCCTACATGTCGGCTGTAGGCTACATGTAAGGCTACATGTCTTTGCAATAAACTAAACGATAAAAGTCTCGTCAACATGGTTGGTTTTAGAAAATAAAACTCCTCCCTACTTTCTTATCTCTTCCCTATAGCCTATGACTTGTTACAGTTTGTTTCCAGGGTGTATAGTATGATTTATCACAATGCTGTCTTGTGTTTGCTAGTGTTAATAAAAAAAACTGCGCTAATTCAAATCATGGTGATAAAAAAGATGTCAGGTTATCCCCTACAAAATCTCATCTGACTAGTTTTAGATACTGACGAAGTTGTCAATGCCCTATTCAAAGTTGACCATCCTTGGAGGGTTTAACTTCTTCACGGTGGCGAACTTTGCATTTCAACACTGTAACTGCAGCAAGTACTGCGTGTGCAACTTCTGAGAAGGGTATCCATACTTTTACCTGGTTTCAACCCGCCATTGCTCAGACTGTCAATTTAAATAAGCAGCAGGGGTGATGTTGCCTCACCCTGGCTTTCACTTAAACTTAGACACCACTCACTGGCCAAGACACACTCTCAGGTATCAAAGTTCAGCTGCACCAGACCACAGAAAAATGGCTTTAAAGTTAACACTGTGAAAGCAAAGAAACAATCTACTATAATTCCTCTTTTAAATTTTTTTTTTACCCTCATGCAAACATGTTACCACCGCAGACAAACGATGAATCATATATGATCACAAAATTATGGTACATCGTCCTGGTAAAGTGTAAAAAATGTTTAAAAAGAGCCTGTTGGACTAAGTAAGGTATTAAAGGTCATATTGGATCTGACCTTTAATACCAAAGTCCTGCTCTAACTTCTGCTTATGGGACCCATTATCCAACAATTAATTAAAATGGTAGATTTTTTAGTTTTCATCAATGTTTAATGGCTCTGTGACTTTAAATCATCCTGATTTTCTCACTTAAAAATCTATCAAACAATTACAGTATCAATCAATATTCAGTTGTAACAACTTAGTTCAGTTACTTTAGAAAAACAGAACTCAGTACCCAACTCTGCACACTTATGATGACAATATTCTTCCACTGTACTGGAAAACAGACTATTGGAGTGCAGACAACTATAGCTGGCCAGAACTGGAAAAGTTTGAGCCAATCATTTAACTTTTTATATTTTGTTTTAACACATCTCAGCTTGGTTAGCCCTGTCTTATTATGATATGAGAACCGTGTAAATTGACCATTCTTGACCTTTTGCCTCCCTTCATCTTAACATAAAAACTAAGGAAGAAGTTAAGTAAGAAGGGTGGGATTATGTCATCGCGTCATCTGTACTGAACAAGGGGCGAGTATGACTTAACCCCAGATGCTATTGCTACATGCAGGTCCCTACCCTCAAGTCCAATGCCCTGTTGACCTTCTGAACCTTAGGATACCCACAACATATTCTCCCCAAGCATGCACTGTGAGAGAATCTAGGGATTTCAGGTTTTCTTTCTTCTTAAAGGCTGATTTATGGTCACCTACGGAGAGCTACGGAGAGCTCTCTCCGTCGACGGAGACCCTCCCGGAGACGCTCTCCGTTGCTTGCGTGCCAACATTCCTATCTATCCGTCGAGGAGACGGAGACTAATGGAGACCGCAAGGGTTGTGATTGGTCGGCTAACAACATCATTTCCGGAATCACTTTTCCGGTTTAGCTCCTTCCTCTCAGAACAACAACACCAACATTTTTGAAAGAGTTTACTGTGTGGCCGGTCAACATTTGGTCAAAATTATTTGCATTTCAAAATCAATTCCAACTCCAACAACAGTCTTTCTCTCTCGGTCGCCAACGTTCACTGTGAGGAGTGGAATGTAGCCAAAAGGTAAACAATCAATCAACGACTTTCACGATAGCCGTTGCGAGATTGGGTCGTCTAACTTAACAATGCCTACTGATGTGGAGGTGAATTGCGATGCGTATCCGACAGCCCGACGGAGAACTTTGAAAGGACGGATTACGGAAACGGAGAAGCATACTGAGGCCTTAAGAAGTAGAGGACGGGGGGGTTGGGGTGAAAAAGAAAGGGTTGAAGTATCAATCGTATCACTCGCACTTCCTCACCCTGAAGAAGTGCGAGTGATTGATACGAGCGATAGTGGCGTGCTGGGATGTTTCTTGAGGACTGAGAGAAAGTATGGAAAAGGAAGAAAGAGACAAGGAGGAGAGGGGAGACTGCTTTATTGTCAGCAGCAGCATCGAAGCAAGGAGAGAACACGCAGACTTTGGCAATGAGGGAACCTGAAATCCATTCAAATTAAAACATAGGCTGACACAAAATTTGGCAAATGAATACAAAGAGTGACTTAGCCATGTTTGTTGAACATGCAGAGAAAAGGAAGAGGGGAAGAAATTCCTTTTGAAGGCAGTCTTTGGCTTTTTGCCTGCTTGTCTGTTTCAACGTCCCGCTGTTCAGCTGTGTGTGTGTATATGGCCATTTACTTTGCTTGTGTTTCTGAGTAAATAGCTAGGGGTAAGGGAGCGTCAGGGAGCAGAGAGCTGGGGACTTTCACGAAAGGTCGTGAAGCATAGTGGCTTGGCATGGTGGCAGATTTCATTTATAAGCTCACTAGGGTATTGCTGCAGGGAAAATTAAGCTGTAACTCCTCAGTTTGTCCCGAAAATGCAGTGCACGTTCCATTTGTGAGGTGAAATCAAACCTCCTCGAACCTATGTGTATAAGTGGTGTTGTTGGGCTGATTTAACCAGAAAAATGCTTTTTCTTCTGTGTTTTTATTTATTTATATGTGTCGGATTATGTTAGAACAAACAGCAAAAGAAAAAGGGAGGATTGCAGGAAAAAAAAAGATCCAAAATGTAGAGCTCAAACCTGTGTTTTGGAACTCGGTGTCACTTACCCTGGTGGAAAGTGATCACGAGTTGCGCAGAAGGGCTTCACCCGCAGTCTTGTGGTTTTAGCCTCTGGCCAAATGGCTCCTAACAAGTTCCAAATAAAAAATGGAAGTGAGCAGTTCCAGTAAACCACCAAGACAAATAGACCAAGACAAAATAAGTGTATGTTATCTTTCCTGTGATCAAAGAGAGAAGAGTCATAGTACATCAGTTCAATTTACTATGCAGATTTTAGCACGGAACGACTGCAGTGTACATAGTATGTAAGGCAGGGGTCTTCAACGTTTTTCAGGTCAGGGACCCCCAAACTGATGGAGAGTTGGAGCAGGGACCCCCCTATTATTTATATGGCATACAATTGTGTTTTATATTTAACGGGGCCTAGTGCCGTGTATAAACATAGCTACTCCGTTATTGTACATTCAATACTAAGCCATTCAAATAATACACAGGTTAATATATTCATGTTTTTATTTTAAACAAGTGCAAGGTACAGGGTGGCCGTGCCACTGCCATTTATAAACAAACATCTTGCATACAACACTGAGCTATTCAAATAATCCACAGATTTTAACTTTAAACATGCATGTAGATGGGACAATGAATCCTCAAACCATCTGTGGATGGCACACGTTTGCACACAATTTGTTTGTAAAAAAAAAAAATAAAATCGTCTAATCAACCAAAGTTTTCGCGACCCCCCTGCAGTACCTCCGCGGACCCCCTGTTGAAAACCTCTGATGTAAGGTAAATTTATAGAGTCTAATTCAATACAAAAGAGCTACTGTAAATGCAGACTTTAAAGATTATTTTTTTGTGTAACTCCGCTGCAACTTTTTCCAAAGAATCCGATTTAAATGAACTTGAAATAAACATACAATTCTTAATATGTATTTGAATGTTGTTGTGGTGACAACTACAGCCGCTTCACATGAGATATTAAATTCACCAAGCATGCTGGAGATACTTAATGCAACTTAGACACCTTTGTGTCTTCCTCTCCGCTCTTTAGTAAACAGCACGTAACTGTCAAGTATATCGTGCCTGCAATTCCATCCTAAGTTCCAAGACCCCTCTCGTCAAACAATACAAAGCTATCACATTTCTTTGCATATTGAACTTGCTATGCTTTTGATGGTGGGCCTCTGGGACCTGCTGAAGCTGACACTGCAGAATAGTAGGCAGTCAGACGTCGTTGAAAACTTGACTTGACTTCCTAATATTTAGTTAACAGGTGTGTCTGCGGATTTGTTGTTGTAAAGCAAAAGAGCTGCATTGTTTAACGTTGGCTACAGCCTGCGATCCGAAGGACTTACAGTGTAATTTTTTTATTTGAATGGGAAAGTTTTCCACATGTTCAAACAGATGTTCAAATTTGGAAGAAAAAGTGACAGCCCTAGCTTTTAATGTGATGAATTTAGATATTGCAAAGGATTAGCAGGATTGGCCTGTCTTGCTGGTTTCATAACAGTGATCTTACTCTGAAATGGTTAGCATGAATATCTTTTTCAAAAGAAATACAGCCAAGCCAAAGGGACAGTATGTTAACCGTCTCGTGCTTACATAAACCGTGTAACAATAATCAGCACTATTTATCATTCTTCCCTATGACTGAAAAGACAAAAATAAAAATAAATAAGTTTCCTATTTTGTTGTTGTTCAACCTGGAATTAAAATGAATTTTATGGCGTTTGTAGAGTTTGATGAACACAATATGCCTACTAAATTGTTAATTATTTAGAATTATAAAACCAAACAACAGTATTTTACAATGTTGGCACCACAAACCCTTGGGCTGTTTTCCCTGTTCTTCAAGGCAAAACTACTCCAGCTCTTTCAAATTCTGAGGTTTTCAAAAGCCTTCAGTCAGATAAAGTTTGGAAAAAGGAAACTACACTCCACTACTTTGCTTTTGCTAAATTTCTGGATTCCTATGGGCAATGTTGTTTTATCCAAGTGAGCAGCTATAAACACATATTGTTGAAGGCCATATCCAGACTTTATTAAATACATAAATATTTTATCCTAAGCTTCAGAATGTACAACTTTCTAACTTTGAGAAAAACACTTGCATTCCTTCAGAAAAAAAAAATCTTATTTCCTTAACCACATCACAAACATTTAAGTTATTATTTTCATAACTGATGTATATTTCTTTACCTCATTTGCTGTGCTTTACCCCAAAATCGTTTTGAGCCCCCCCAGGGAAATCCTCACATTGAAAACCCCTAAACTTAGCCAGTCTAAGACATTTAAAAGTTTCCCCTTAAACCACCCTAATGTTGGTTTAGTGGTTATTTGGATGACTAAAACAGATTTTCTGTAAAAAAGGAACCTTTACACAATGAAGTATTGACTAAATTCTGACCAATTTCCCAAACCATCTCCACAGCATGATGCTGCCGCCACCATGCTTCACTGTGGGGATGGTGTTCTCAGGGTGATGAGAGCTGCGTTTTATAAGTTTCATCCTATTAGAATGCGCTCTACCTTCCTCCACGTAGTCAGGGAGTTTCCCAGTTTTCTTTTTGGTAATCTCCAAAGGCGTGCTCTCTCTTTTCCGTGAGGCAATGTTTTTTATTATGTGAGTACACAGAAAAAAGTGGTCCTACTGACAACAGACATTCAAATCACTCCTGTGGAGCTTTGCAGCTCCTTCAGGGCTTCTTTGTTATATTTGTTATATCTATTATTTTCTAATCATGGATGTAATGGGGCCCCCTGGGATCTACTGGGGTTTCATTTATTTTTCATCACCCACCCCTACTTTGTACATGCCCTGAGCTTTTCCCCTGACCTGTTTGGAGAAGTCCTTGATCTTCATTTTGCTCATTGGTGTTGCAAACTCCACTGAGACGCCTTTCACACCAGGTGTGAGATTGTGTGACAGATAAAATGACCTAGGTTACTTTTTAGGTCATTTTGATACTTTACTACCTTTTTTCGTACCCGAGCTCTTTTTGAGTATTTTCTGGAGGTCAAAACAAAAACAAGACAAAAAAAATCCATTTGTATTACAGGCTGTGATGGCAACAATGGCAGGAAAACTCAATTTCTTCTCTCTGAATGAATTATCACCAACCATTTCATGGCAGTGGTACTTCCATCATCCTTTTGACCAGCCAGACTGATCTGACAGAAATATGTGAAAGAAGTGAGACTTTTTTTCCACGATATTATCTATAGAGGAAAAGACTTTCCAAGGTACTGGCACATCATTTCAACACATTATGTGCCTCCACCGTGTAATACGGTGTCATTTCTGTGAGACCATTCCGTGTGTAACAATAATGACCTGAACTGTAACAGTATACATGTCATTGCTTGTTAACCAGCTATGAGGTGTATTAATGAGCTCTCACTGGAGTGTATATCATTTGGTTCACAGAAATCAGCAGAAAAGATCACCTGGCTCAGAACTCAGCCGGGCTGCCCGGGCAGCGGGAGAACAGGATGGCTGATCATTTAACATATTTCACATTTCTTCCACTTTCAGCGCTGCTCAATACTGTCTGATGGCTGACCTTTAGCTGGAGAATGAGAAAGGCCTGTAACTGTGAGGACCCACTCGCACACAAGCGAGGTGATGGAGGTATATACACACTCTCCTTTAAGGTCATACCCTGAGGCAGTCGATAAGAGTGGTGAGCTTTTGTGTCGAGCCAATACTCCTCAGCAAACACTTCTCAGGCTCTACATGCGAGAGATAAAAACGAAAAGGAGCCTCTTGTATACAGTGATGGAAATACAGACACAATCGCACGCTATTTTGATGAAGTTTTGATGGTAAAATGAAATTTTGACACGTCCCAATCTCACTGAAAAGTTAACAATACATGGAAACCTGATTTAATGAGACCCACTACACTGAGCCATTGTTGCAGCAAGTTAAACATCAAGACGCACCAGCGGGTAAACATCAGCTGAACAATCTTGCGCCCACTCACAGAGAAAAACACACTCAGAGCTGTGTGCGCGCTGCCCCAAAATCCTGCAGAGATGAACATTAAGTCATACAAACACCTTGAGTGTCAGCCTTGGCTAAGAAAGGCTGGGAAGATGGATGGTCTCCAGCCTCGGCTGCTCAGGCAGTGATGAATTACCAGATAATTTCCAGGCCACTCACACGAACCTTGCGCACACACTTGCACAGCATCGTGCGCAAAGACTCATCTGTGCGAACGCCAGCACGACAGAAAAAACACACTAGTTGTAGGAAAGGTAAAAACACACAGACACAAACATGAACTCATGCACGATACAAGCACATGCGAGCTGTCCTCGTGGTCCTTGCTGAGATCTACGTCCATATTAAGTGTGACAGTACAGATGGGTCTTCTCACTGGGACCAGGCTGAATGTAATTCTGGCCCTCTATCTGACCTGCAACATATTACCCTTCTCCACCTGCTGACGAAGGGCACACATAGGCAGAGGGTATTACTTTGGTATTCAAGAAATTGCATGAATTACTTGAAGACACATCAAAATTAGTGGGACGTTCAGTAGAAATCAGAAGGGCCAGGAGTGTGTTTTTTGCATTTTTTTTCTGCTCTTTTTAAAGGCACCAAGTGTGACATTTTAACAAGCACACTGTCATTAAAAGGGACATATTGTGGAGAAAAAACAACCCAACTATTCTGTACTTGAGAGCATACATTTTTGGAAGTTTGAAATGACTACCAACTGAGGAAACTCTGAAAAATTACTTTTTCAATTCGTTTTGGGGACTCTTCGGTCTGAATATGTCAGTTAGTGAGCTGGTCGGATTGGGAGGTTCTGGTTCTGGTTCTGTCACATCACATACACTGATCAGAGTTGAATTATCCAGCAACCTCGTCCTCAAACAACGCTGACCAACAGCATCAAATCATGTTGCACTTACTGCACCTCGGAAATGAGAAGTCATTTTGCTCTTGCTTGTAGTTTTATAGTTCACTTAAAGGGACACTGTGTAATATATTAAGTCATTTATTAGCTCAAATCAACATATTCATTCATAAATTAGTCCTCATTGGTGTAAAGTTATCTCTGTCAACAATCTCACGTATCCTCCTGAGTGAAGAATAACTTGTCTGTATCTACATAGAGCAGGTAAGCTCTATGGAGGCTGCCATGTCCTTCCGGTCTATGGAAAACGACGAAGTGCCGAGAGGGACATAAAGCACTTCAAATCGCGTTTTCCCCAACGCCAGGCCTGCAAGCGGAAATGACGTCCTTTTGACGTCACGTTTGCACGCAGGTAAAAACAGAGCCAGTCTACGCCATTAGACATTCTCTGGTATAAACCAGCCTGAACGGCCTGCACTTTTGTTCGCAATGGAAGATCATAGTTATGCCACGCCACAGGAGAAGGGATCCTCGTCGCCAAAAAAGCGAATCTTGACACATACCGCCTGCCGTAGTTCAACAAGTTGCAACGCACATTTGAAAACGCGAGCCGCTAGAAAGCAAATTCATTTGACTTTGCAAAATAAAATTGCACCACTAGATGGGGGAAGAAGTGTCCCTTGAAGAAAGAAATGAGAGAATAATGATCCATGAGGTCTTTATCTTGTGTTTTACATCCCAATTAGGAAACCTTACGTTTGGCGATTTCTTTGGTTTTTCTTGCAGGTACTGTATACATTGGAATTTCCAAGTTCCAGTTTGTAAATGAATGCAACACTACATAAAAAAAAGCGTTAAAATTCTGCCCTTTTAAGTAACAGTTTTTAACATTACCCTCTAACAGCAAACAAAGGGCAAAGAGATGGATCTTTAGTGAAGCTCAGGCTTTATGGAGCTGATAAGATGGGGGAAATGTGACATGATTTGGAACAGCCAGCTGGGACTGTAGGGAAATATAAGTACTTGAGAATAAAAATCAGTTTAGTCTGTGTGCTAACCTGAGCTCTGTTTGTTACGTGAGCCAGTGGAATGCGTGTGTGGGTGTGAGATCTCTCCGTAGATACTTGGTACTCTATCATATGGTAATATGCTAAAAAACCATTACTAAGTGCAAAATTTATCCAAATTTATGTTTGCATGGTCATGCAGAGTTGCTCACTCATATGAAATAAGGCAAAATCCACAGACGAGAGGCTTAGAGTAGAGAGTTAAATAGTTTACTCCACCCTCTAAAACAGGCTGTTATGAGCAGAGGTGTAAATACATAGCTGGAAAACGAGTTTTGGCACTAAAGATCCAATGTTATTTTGACCAAAGCACCTCAGAGACATTTCATTTAGACCTCAGGAAATTGTGTTAACTTTAAAAAAGGCATAAAATAACTCATATACTGTACCTGCTTTATTATGCTGTGGGTTGCTGTTCTGTTTTATGGCACGAAATAAGAAGACAGGGCTGTTCCCACATCCTAAAAAATGCTTGTTTAAAAGATACTGTTAAGCGATTAAAACACTATTTACTTCCATTAGAACTGTCAGCAAAATGTTCAATGATATATTGTAACTGGATGACTGGATTAATTTGTGTCAATATAACAGGTCAAAAGATACACCGAAGCAGCTACATGACAAGATACAGGAAAGCATTTGGCTCTGCAGATAGATGTAGTGACTGATGTTCATTGATAACATATGTCACATTCATTGATGCAAATGATTTTGGGGGAGGTTTGGGGGAGGCCTGTGTGCGGAGCTGCGCAGATGGAGCTCAGGCCTGAGCTCAACAATGCAACGACAAACTTCAGAGTCGTTGTGCACTACATCAAGATATTCTTCTTCACAGCTAGCATCCAGTCACAAATTAATCAAATCATAGTAAATGGGTTTTAACTTTTAACCATCCGCCTTAATTTGTAGGCTGCAGCGAGGTATTCCTCCACTGCTGACTACCCCATGTTATTCTTCATCATGTTTATGTCTCTCAAAACATAATGTGATTATTTGTGATAATGATAATAATCACATTTAAACTTCTTCAGCTGAAAATACCATTTAAACTTATAGAAATACTTGCAAAAAAGAGATTCTCAGCCTGTGTGAGATAGGACCCTTCAGGCTTACACCCTCTTTTTGGATGAGGCAAGTTAAAGATAGTAGCCTTTATTTGACTTAACAACAACAACAAAAAAGTCCAGAATCTCATTTAGAGGAGGTTATATCCAAGCAGTCTTATCTGCCTTGTAATCTTCACACCATGCACATATATTTTTACAGTATGTCCTCCAGCAGCAGGACTGCCAGTAACAGCTGAGAAATGAATTCATCATCAGTGGGAGGAAAGGCAAGTACATGCACCCTAAATGGATGAAATGCCATGCAAAGTCCCTCCAATTCAAAACACTGAGTTTTCTGCGGTTTAATTGCAGTAAAAGAAATATATATATATATATATATATATATATGTTGCCATGGAAACTAAGAACTGGTAGTTGTCCTGAGAGCAGAGCAATACTTAAGATGCAGATAAAAGTCAGAGCGGAAAAAAAAAACATCACAAGAAAAGTCGAAGGAGAATGGAGCAAACACACGACAAAAGAAAGAGTTTCGCTCAGGCACCGTGAGGGCTCACAGGACCATATTGAGGCTCGTAACTTTGCAGGAACCGGTGAAATCTGTCGTCTCTGCCGCTGTAATTCCTGTTCAAGTCTCAGATCAAGCTGCTCTTATTGCAGCAGGATGCTCAGCAAACAAAACTTGCAGAAGCCTCGGTCTCAGCCCACACCCGAAGAGAGTGGAAGACTTAGCAGGATACTTGTGATTCTTTAATGAACCATCTGTCTCATCAGCTCAACATCACACTTTTGTTTATTTATATATTTTCTGGAGATTCTTGACACTGACGGAACAGGATATCTCCATATGCTAACACACAGGTTTTTCTTCTTTTTTCTCCTTTCTTGTGTCAGTAAGAGTGGCAGTAGAGGGAGCATATGCATGGTTTAAGTTTTTCTCCAGAGAGAAGAAACAGAGGGTTCCAAAAACATGCATCATCGCTTAGATTACAAAAGAGGAACTAATGTAGGGCTCTGGTCAGAATCAAACCCTCAGTATGAAGTAATGGTGGAAATGGAAACTGTAGGGTGATTATGTGTTCTGCTGGGTTTACTGTGCAAGTTGCCATTGTAGGTTTTGTAGATAAAACTGTCTGAAAAGCATGTGAGTAAAAATAGGGACATGGAGCAAACGGAACCTATAAGAAGCAGGGAATGGAAGAAAGTCTTAACTTGAGGTGAATGACTGCAAAAAACACCTAGAAATCTTCCACTGTAGCTCACTGTACCAATTATCCATTAAATTCAATAATACATTTCTATATACTTTATGTTAAGAAGAGACATGTGGAAATATTTCTCTTTAAAGGAGTCCCTTGCAATAACAATCTCTTACCGTTAATTCTTCCTCTGGGTGTAGGCTGTTACCAATAAAATAAATGGATTGAGCAGGACATGAATATAGGAGGCCCAGGCTGCTGGTTTCATCAGAGAAGATAATCAAGATGCAATTTTTTTACAAGAGGAAAAACAGGACAACAGGATTGGGAACACAACAAAGAAAGGACAAGACAGAAGAACAGAAAAGACGGAAGCTGTGAGTCAATACGGCCCACAAGAACCTCAAGCAAGTCACACACCTGAACACTCGCTTAAAGGAGACATATTTTACCTCTTTTTAAACAAGTTAGAATTGGTCTGTGGGCTATACAAAACATGTTCATGAAGTTCTTTGCACAAAATCACTCTCACATAAAGAGATTTCACCAGCTCTATTCTTGCCAGTTTCAGTCTCTCCCAAATTGAGCCGTTTAAAGGGCTCTGTCACTTTTATGCAAATAAGCTGTTGCTGGCCACGCCCCGCCCCGCTTATGAGAAGCCTCTGGCTGCTTGTACTGTTTACCCTTTTGTTTTGAGGGTCCAAAAGGTACATATATGTACTCAAGTGGTAAAAGGTACATATATGTACCTTTTTTTCTACATGCTGGGGTACAATAGACAGTCTGTGTTAGGCTACTTCAGTACAAGGGTACAAAACCTTCAGAGGGTACTGCCCCAGTGACAAGCCATCGTACCCCTAAGGGTACAATTCTGTACTTTATTTTCTGAGAGTGTATTTTTAAACTGTTTTTTTAAATTCTTAGATTGTTTTTAAAGTGTTTATAATTGTATAAACATTTATATTGCTTTATTATGTCTTGCTACTGGATGCTTGAATTTCCTTCGGGATCAATAAAGTATCTATCTATCTATCTATCTATCTATCTATCTATCTATCTATCTATCTATCTATCTATCTATCTATCTATCTATCTATCTATTCCCTATGAATTAAGGGTTCATTTGTTTTCAGTGCAGAGCTTCTGCAGTCTCCAGCCTGACTCACCTGCGGTGCGTTTCTGGAGACCCAGGTGTCCAGCAGCAGCTCCAGTCTCTGCCGGTGATACCTTCCGGTGGTTTTCACAGCCACGGACAGGGAGCGCTCCTCCGCGCCGGGCCGCTCTCCTCTCCCGGGCCAGCCGCTTGAAATAAATTGAGAAAACCCTATCAGCCGGCAGCTCCTTCTGGTGTCCGCCAGTGAGGACGAGCATCCCGGCCACCAGCAGACAGGTGACCGCGGCGACAGCAGCGCGAGGTCCTGCTGAGCTGAAGGCGAGCCTCGGTCCCCCGGCAGGCTTCCACATGTTCACTGTGTGGATGGGTTCACCACGTCGCTCATGGACAGATAAGAAGTGTTTTCTCAACAGCGGGACCTCGCGCTGCTGTCGCCGCGGTCACCTGTCTGCTGGTGGCCGGGATGCTCGTACTCACTGGCGTACACCAGAAGGAGCTGCCGGCTGCAGGGGGCACGGATGTTTTCTCAACTTATTTCAGGCGGCTGGCCCGGGAGAGGAGAGCCGTGAGCGGCCCGGCGCGGAGGAGCACTCCCCCCTCGGCCGATGGAGCAGCTCACACAGGCTGACCTGTACGTGGCTGTGAAAACCATCGGGAGGTATCACCGGCAGAGACTGGAGCTGCTGCTGGACACCTGGGTCTCCAGAGACGCACCACGGGTGCAGCCAACAACACAACACTTCATGTGGGATTTTCCTTTCGTAGCCCTTGCGCTCGTATGCTCGATGCTCGATACAGGATGGCGGATCTTCAACTAATGTAGAGGGTGGGGACTCGACAGGTATATGCAAATTCCCCTATTGTGACGTCACAATAGGGGAGCCATCCAAATGGCTCACAGCAGCATTTTTTTCTTGACACCAAAGTCTTTCTACTGACCTACAGAAAATGGATGGATGGGTTTTTTTCGCGCTTGGAGTGTTTAAAGGAACAGTAGAGGCTCAAATATGAACACAAAGACCCGCAAAAAGTGAGTTTTGCATAATATGTCCCCTTTAACAGGAGCAGTCGGTTCACAAATGCAAGGATGGGGAAAAAGTCCTGCATCCAGAATGAAATCAACAAAAGTTCCACTTCTAACAGAGCTTTGTCGGTGGAGTTAAGAAACCCACCCTGACTTTGAAGAGGCCACACTCAATCTGTAATACTGTGGAAGGGCTGAGGCTGCTAGCATCAAGTAGATAAATGAATGAATGACTTAATAAGAAAATAATCGAAGATGCTAATGCTTCTGAAGTAAAATGCAGAAAACACTATTATGAAGTAAATAATACATCAAATATGAATAAGTTCATATTTCTACTTTAATCTACTGTCTCCATTTAACTTTGTGTTGATACTACTCACTGCTTTATTTACTTTGTCATTTAATCTATCTAATCATTTGTTAATACATTTATTTTACATAAGGTGTTCTTTTATGTTTATTCTCCATTTTTTCTTTGCATTTTCCTTCTATATATTTCCTTAAGTCATATCAATTTATGTGTTTCCTATATTATTCTATTTATCTAATCAAATCACCATACTTTCTATTTTTATTCATTTCTGTGAACAAGAACGACAGAAAACAGTGGAAGCAAACTGCCAAAATGTCTGCTTTTACAGTGCAGCTCACAGTTACTGAATATCAATACATCAAATGTATTTAACCAGCAACACCTGGCTGCTACTGACCGTCTTAATTCCTATGAAAGCATTATTTACCCGTCCATTTGACTGAACGTGTTGTGTTTATTTGTCTTACCTGTGTGCATTATTGTATGTTGTGTAATTTGTGTGTGTTATAATGTTGCTGCACATTCGGAGTATGGGGAAACGCAATTTCGATCCTCTATGTAATTACTTGCACTGATTGCATGATTGGATTGACAATAGAGTTCACTTTGACTTTGACTTTGAGAGTGTTCTGACAAGTCCGTATTTGTAATTCCATAGAATTGAAAGAAGTTTCGCGCTTATATGGTTATATTTAAACTCACACATCATAGCTGCTTTTCAGTTTGTAATTTGTGTACCGATTGTTTGCAATTATAGAAGTAGTTTTTCTTTTTACACCTAAATGTGCACAATGGCAGTTGTAACAGTTGCACTTTATAAGTCAATATGAGCAAACGCTACCATTTTTTGCTGCAAATAACCCGATAGTTTGACATCAAACAGAAGCAGGTTGAGAATTTCTGAGGCAAACGCACTACATGAGGACGAGACTTTAATTTGGGTGATAAAATGGTCCTTCAGTCTTCGAACGGTGTTTTATTTTTCAGCAGCTCTGTTAGACGAGACCAAGGACAAAGGGTGCATCCAGGGGTTGTGCTAATAGAAAAGCAGCAGAGCTTCTGCCCCTGTCACCGCTCACCTACCCTTGACCTCTTTTTGCAGACAGACGACACAGCTGGGTCAGCGGAGGAACCTCTGTGACCCACGCAGACAGCTCCTCACTCCCAAACATGCAAATAAGCCCCTTAGCTCCGCCCTGGCGTGTGTTTAGGTGGAAATCCACTGACACCTCCATCTGTTTAGTGAGATGGAGGGAGCAAGGGGGAGGAGGGGGGGGGCATCTGAGCAAAGAATGGACAAAGTGGTTTAACAGTGCCGTGCATCTTCATGGGGGCGGAATGTGTTGTGCTGTTGTAACGAGCATGCTTCCATAAACTCTTTTTCCTCCGAGTGTCTTGGAGCATTTTCATTTCATGACATTCCTCCAACTTGTCTGAGAGCTGTTAAGGAGCTTTGCAACTGTATTACACTGGCTGAACTCAGTGAGTCACCATTCATCACTCACACACACAGCACAGCATACACCTCGAAAATTGAACTGGCTTTGGAAAGTTTATGTGATATAGAGTGTGAGATGGAGGAGTGCAGAGCATACCTAACTCACTACCGTCTACGGAGCCTTCAGCTAGATGTAAAAATATATCAAAAAAATGAAAATGTGAGGCCAAATTTTCCTACCTTGTTGCACAATGCTACTGCATGTGCGTGAGATCAAATTCTCATGCTGCTTCACAGCATGTGGCAAACAGTCCATGTTCTTTAGGGCAAGAAGAGCACCTTAAACCAAGTAGTTTTCTAGATCCTTCATCCGACACGCCTGATTTTCATGACCACGGCTTTTGAAAGTGATTATGTGCCACGGTCAACGCTTCTTTTGGGCTCTGTAAGAATCAATCTGTTAAAAACAATAGTTTCATCGGAGAAAAATGCATGTTGATTCAAGAGCTTATTCAAATTTTTGTTCTTTGAATGAATAATTCATGATTATCAACACCACTGTGCAGTGGTGCTTATGGCAACGCTGAGTCATTAAAAAATTACACCAGGATCTAAGGACATTGTTTCAGTTGCCCTTGATGATGATTACATTTCACTAAAGTAGAAGTCTGGCTGAAATGATGTCAGCGGTTTAGACATTTTGAGGTGTGTATGTGCTGTGTTTAGAAGGTATTTTTCTGCTTGTGATTATCGCACCTCCACTCCAGGGACTAATGGCTGCCTCTCTTCTCTTATCCTCATTACCGTGGAAAGTGAACCTAACCCTCTCACCCGAAGCCCTGTGCAGCCTGGATTTACATTATCAAATTCATATCAAAGGTCTCCGAGTTTAAATCTGACCCGGATTATTTAAATTAGTTATTTAACTGTGTTGTTGTTTTTATAACTTGAAAATGTGCATAAAAGACGGAGGAGGACCTGACCTCTGAAAGACTGTAACTGGCAGTTGCTTGCCAAGAAACACCATGTAATTCTCTTTGTTTTTATTCTCCTTCTTTTGTGTATGAATCGAACAGATGTGTTACTGGCTGTAGATCATGAGATCTTTAGCAACTGTAATGTCATCCACTTATTTGTGCATTTGAAGCTTTGGGTTGGCATTTGGCTGCAGCCATCTTACTATTTTCAGAGTCGGACCATACTTAGAAAAGAAGTTGGCGCTGAAGAGTGATAACTGAAACCTGATTGGAAAAAAGTAATTATTTATTTTTAGACCTAATGTGTATCTATTTATGGATTTCTCATCAAAAGGACAATCAGTGCACTGATCAGAATGAGTGAATCTTGGCTATGACACCACAGTGACTTGGGTGATAAAATCAATATGGTTAAAAAGAAGAAGAAGCCTTTCTATGTCATTTGGCTGAACCATTGCCTTTGCTTTGCATGCTTAATTCAATTCTGTCATAATTATCTTTTTGCAATCTTTCAACCTCTGAGAAAAACCGTGATGTTCATTTTGTATGGATGGGAGTGCTTTAAGCCGATGTCACTGATCAAGACACAATTAAATATCCCTGATTCTGGTTTCCTCGATCGTCAGATGGAGCACACAGCGTGTCAGTGACCCCGGTGTGATGAGAGAATGGGGCTGCTTTGGAGAGCGGTTATTGCTGTTTCGCATTAATCATTCGTATTGAAAAATAATATTATTTTAAGAATGATGATGAAAATCTAATTCGTGGGAGTTGTGGCAGTGCCATGCTACTGTCAGGTAGGGTGGTGCGAGGTGTGGAAGGATACAGATGCAGACAAAACTTGATTTATTTTCAAGGAGATGGTCAACATAAAGCGCAGCTGAGCTGGATAACAAAACTAAACGGTGACAAAACAAAACATGACTATGGCAAACAAAAGACTAGACTTAAACTTGGCAACTTACTGTGACAGTGACGGGTAGGATCTGGCAAAGTGAATGAGGAAACCTGGAAACTAAATACTGAGGGAGTGATTGGTGAGTGAGTGCAGCTGAGGGGAAAACCACAGGTGGGGTGAATGAAGGTGATGACAGAGCAACAGAAACTATGGCGAAAACATGGCAAAACTGAATACAAGACCTGAACCTAAAACTTGACAAAACTAAAAACCAAGGCATGAACCCACAGACATGACAGCTACGGCCTCAACTCTTTTTCCTAATCAGTGACACTCCAGCTCGAACATGGCCACTGCCCCTCTGCTATAGACTTTGGTTTTTGGCTGGTGTGCGCCCCCATCTACTATCTAACAACTGATAATGCAATGAGACCGTTAGAGTTGTAGGCTTGTGGCCCGGGGCCCAGCCAGCTCCTGTCTACCTGTGCCAGCCCCGGGCCAGAGAGCTCGTCTCCAAGAGATTAATGATCCCCGGTGCTGCGCAGACTAGGCCACTCCTTGAGTGTGAAATACACCTCTTCTGCCTGGCTGGAGCTGTGATATATTCCTGCCTGCACGCTTGCCCTCGATGTCTGCAGGGGGTTTGTCTTTGTTCAGAAG
Organism: Odontesthes bonariensis; assembly: GCF_027942865.1. Lineage (NCBI taxonomy): Eukaryota > Metazoa > Chordata > Actinopteri > Atheriniformes > Atherinopsidae > Odontesthes > Odontesthes bonariensis. The sequence goes on along the minus strand of NC_134523.1, from coordinate 4,737,865 downwards.
GCGGCGTGCATATGTGTTCACGTTCATGCTTTATTTGATTTCTCCCTGTCAAGGTAATGAATGCAAAATGAAGCTGATATCCTCAAAAATTATGGAAATGTTTTGCAATACTTGCCTGACCATGCGTGAGTGCACATGCATATTCATTTGCATCTGATAAAAAGTCTGAATAAAGAAGGAAGAATTAGCGTTAGCTTGATTTGACTCGTTTTTTTCTGCTTATTTCCTCGTCAGTGCAGTTCTGGGTTACAGCTGCTTGACAGGAAATCCTGTAATTTCAACACTTTCTTTTTTTCAATCCCCATTATTGATCAGATTGTAAACCCTTAAAATTCTGCTTTGAACCACTGGAATGTTGTCACCATTGTTTTATTGTTTTATTGACTATTGGATTTTCTTTGTTTGTGGTATTCATGCAATGTTAAAATCAGGCCTCAGGACCGAGAGAAGATGAACGCCAGCCTTTACTCTCTATCAGCGCAGCAGTGGTCCGGGGATATGACCGATGCTTTATTAATATCTACCATGTCTACAATTGTGCTCCTGTGGAATAAAAAAAACCAATGCAAGTAAGTAATATAATAATGCTTTGAAGTCTTTTCCATAAACCTATAAACCGATAGTTTTGTGCTTCCAATCCATCTAAGAAAGGGAGTGGGGCGAATGTTTGCCGTATTTCTTGTTTCCACCAAATGTGCCCATTTAGGAGATGCTGTTGCAGGTTGCATCAGACTGTATCAGATACTACAGGCCTGCCCCCATTCTCCATTCTCACTTGCACTGCATTAACGCATTAACTTGCACATAGTTTCTGTCAAAAATGAAGGTTTTCCATCATATTTTCCACAATCACTCATAAAACTACAAAGCTTACAATTCCATTACCTGCTGCAGGCGTTTCACTCTGTGCCTCACATCACGCTGCAAGTTTCTGTGGCCCTAGCTTACATTCAGCATTTTTCCATATCAAACAAATAAGTTAATCATTGGTAAAATGATGCAAAACCCAGAAGCGCACACACACACACACTAATGATGGGCACATCCTTACATTCAAGTCATTCAAGTGCCAGAAGCACCATACACGGGCATGTTTATCTTTCTCCTCTTATTTCAATAACTTGCTTTTCCCTATGGTTTGCATTTTGGTGATGCTGAGTTTTTAATACCTTTTGCCATGCAGCCTTATAAGAGGAAGAGCAGAAAGACTTGTCAGCTACGTTCCACATTATCCACTTATTCTTGGTAGATTAAGGTGCATTTTGGCTGATCATAATATCAAAAACTAGATTGATTTGAATCGCGCCTCAGGAGAACATTTGCATAGTTTGAGTATTTACACTGTATTGTATAGTTCAATAATAATTCCTTCTAATACTGGAGATTAGGGTCCTTTTAACGATGATAAAGATTGTTAAAAGGGTGATGATGATTATAGTGTGGAATAATAATCATGATGACTGTATCATTATAGTGGATGAAGGCAAGCATGGAGGAAGCCACACTGATCGTCATACTGCTCTCAGGTCAGCAAGATTAATAACTCACACATGAGAACTGTAGCTTATAGACATACTCATTATATTCAGGTCAGTTGGGTGACATGTACTTTTTCTAATTTTAATTCATGCCTATAAACATTCATCAATGGTTCATTTGAAGTGATTAGTAATCATAATTAGAAAAACAAAAATAGTCCTCCAAAATATGTGGGCCTCACAGGGGGTTTGGAGCTCCACAAAGGGCTGTGACATCAGTGAGCAGAGCAGGACTCATTAGCACATTACTGGTCCCCCAAACTTCGCTCTGACTTTAAAAAGGCTAATTTCTTCTTAAAAATGCTCAGAATGAAACATTACATAATGATACACTTTTTTCAAGTGTGCAAACAGGAGGGACATTTTCATGCACACGCAGTGTTTCTCTATGCTTTTCTTTTGAAGAGGGCTAAATTGGCACAGATAAAGTAAAGGACGAACAGTTGATTTTGGAAGTATTTGAGAAAGGAATTCAAGTTATAGTATGCCAGCTGCCTCCATGATGTACTGTAATCTCAAAAATTCACTCTCAAATGCTGCCTTGCTCTGTTTCATAAGCTTGTATGACTGCGTGTGGTAGCTTTCATTGACTGCCCTCTAAAATGAATTTCCTTGGCAATTAGGTTGAAAGAAAAAATAGTTAACATGCTTGGAAGAATGGCTCTTGATGTTGCGCTCCTTGAACACTCCTTGCTCATACACTCCCTGACATATCAAACATACGACTCTTGAAATAACACTTGGGGAAAAGACATTGAAATTAAGGTGACCAGATGTCCTGTTTTACCCAGACATGTCCTCTTCTTGACAGCTCAAAATTGCGTGCAGCTGGAAATTCAAAATCCAGCACCCCACCCTCCCACCCACCTCCCTCCGCTTAGGTGTCTTTTTTTTCACAAACTCATATCTGGTCACTCTATTTAAATGTTTTCTATCGGTTAAAACCCCAAAGCTCACAGTTTTAGTACTAGCTAGCACTTGAGAATCTGTATACACCCGCCAACAATAACACATCGCAGGTTATTATGAATTCATTTGGGTTGTTTTGTGATCATTTCATGATTTCATGGCTTAATTACTCCAGCGCTTTGAAGCATGGGCAGACTGAGTGCGACTCGACACCTAGATACACCCAGTTTCTTCACCTCTTGATTAACAGTGCAGCACTTTACTTAAAGATTTTTGCCATTTCCTGCTTGGGTTTAGGAAACAACATCCCTCGGTTGGGGTAAGAAATCAAAACTACTTGGTTCCTGTAGAAAAACAGTCAAGATTCGGTGTAAAATACATTGTTTCTGCGATGCCTCCGTAACCTTGATGAACGTAAATTTTCTCACTTCACATGCAAACGCTCGCATAGCAACTATAGATATTTTTTGTCTTTAATAATTGATCGATGTCTCCTTGTCTCCACAAACGAGTTCTAGGAGGACATCAGTCTATCAGTAGCATCTTATACAGTATAATTAATAACTATAATATAGATCAGATAATCTATAGATTCCCAGTGTCTCTGATTTTCTGAAATTAAGGCCAATCGCCGCAGTGAAATATCTTTTATATTGTGTCCCACCAGGCCTTTCCACCCGATCTGCCCACTTGGGCAAAGAAAATCCACTTTGTGAATCAGAGAATGACCATGGCTGTGTTCGAAACCGCATACTACATACTACATACTACATACTACATACTTGCAAACTGCATACTTTCATTCTGCATATTGCATACTCATCGATCAGACAGTATGCAGAGCGTTTACCCACAATGCATTTTGCTCCTGCCCGAGCCAAAATCAGCCGGTCTGAAGCTGATTTCGCTTAAGCTCTAAACTCTGTAAACTTTAGCAACATTTGAAACATTTTCAGGTGAGAAAGTAGTCGTTTAGATCCCCAACGTGTTGAAAATCTGACAAAATACCGGCTATTTACAATTTTCTTCCCACGAATTCGGCGCTACTAAAGCTAGCCGCAGTGAGCAACGCACTTCCGGTTATTTTCACAAAATAAAATACCCGTTGCCTTTTATCATAGGGAAAGCCGTTACGATACAATTGGTCCTTTTGTTTTGAAAACAGGAAGTGAACCTACCCTCGTTGTAGCTAGCTTGAAACTGCCGTTTTGACAGGAAATGACGATCGGCGAAGTCACGTTACGTTGCATCTTGGGTAGTTTGAATATGAGTAGTAACCTCATGATGCATGTTCAATATTTCGGTGAATCTAGTATGCATCCGGGAACTTCTCACTTACTCAAACTCGTATACTAACTAAAAAAGTTAGTATGAGTAGTAGGAGAAGTATGCAGTTTCGAACACGGCCTTGGACTGAAGCTCAGAGTCATTGCAGAGAGAAGTTCACTGATCTGGTCACCATCTACAACAGCAACAACAACCAAAGGCTCCTCTCAGTGGCGGAAACTAGCGCTGACATGAACCATGCTTGGGCCCGGATAGAGTTTTATCAGAACATAAACAGCTGGAAGTGGTCCGTGGACAACACTTCTTGTGTTGATGTTAATGCTAAATTCATGACCTGGTTAACAGGCCAACCAAAGAGAGCAACACTGTGTTGCATATCAGAGGAAAACGCTGTTGAACTATGTAAACTGTGAATCATCTAATGCAATCCTATGTTATAATAGCATGAAAAAATAAGTATTACTAGTTAACCTTGTGCTTCCAAGAAATGTTGATTGTTCTCATGCTCATGTCCTGACACTCAATACTATCTTAAACTTTTCAAAGCCAACAGTTCCATTAAGTTCCATTTGACTAAATGGAGATGAAATGGAGACTCATTCATATTGCAGGGAACACCACACAGATCTGGCCAGCATTAGAAGTGCAGAAAACTATGGCGCCATCCAGCGCGTTTTGACTGATTCTAATGTCGGGGATGTATGGAGCGGCCTTTACAGAGATCCCTGACGGGCCTTCTGGTCCGACAACAGCATCTCCACATTCACTAAGTGGAACACGTCCCAACCTGATAACCTCAGGACTACACAGCACTGTGCAGCAATGATGTTAACTTCAGGCAAATGGAGGGATGAAGACCGTGACAGCATGGAACCTTTCTTCTGCTTTCAAGGTAAGGTCCTGTGTCCGTGTTAAATTGTAACGTTTCTGAATGGGCTTATTTTCCTGGAGGAGACAAAGCAAACCTTCCTGAAAATTAAGATTCGATCAGATGCTGACATGAACAACAAAAAGATCCAGCAGCAGCTTTTGCAGCACTTTACTTTACATTTGACTTAATACGTTTATGTTGAATAATTTTCCCTCACTGTCTAGCTGTATGACCTAATGCGCTCAAAAGGACTGACAAACTTCAAAATACATTTGAGAAAAGTCAAGGCAGAGTGAGAACTCCTGAAACAAAAGGATTAGAAAGGTAATGGCACACGTGAACTCTGGCAGGATTTAGCCACTTAATATGTAAAGCTCATCGCATGCTGTGCTGACCTGTCTTCTTCGTCTTCTCTTCTATTTCAGAGTGAAGACGATGTTGCAGTTTTTCTTCTGGGTGACATGGTTCGTGACTTGACTGTGCGTTTGTTAAGATATATGCTTGTCGCTTTAGTACTTAGAGCCTCAATTTTATAATTCAGGAAAAGAAGCATGAGAAAAATCTGAATTTATTTAGATTTTTCAGTGTCTTTTTATTTTTGAACTAGGATGAGATGATGTAGTTAGATGTAGTTAGATGATGATGGGAGACCAGTTTACATGTCCCATTCCAAAACATGGCAAAGAGAGTCTGTAAGAGCTATAGATGTGTGAAAAAGTACATCTTATGAGAATGATCAGCCTTTCACATATTTGATCAGGAATACATTTGCTTCGCTTTGAGGCATTACCTTTGGACAGAGGAGAAATCTGAACTCAACCACAATGAAAATGAGCTCGTCAACTGTCTATGAACTCAAATTATGAACATATGCAATGTTCTTGTGTAGACATTTAGGTGCATCCTTGCAAGTATAAGTTAGTATTACATCCATAGTAGAAATTACTTCCACCAAGCCTTCTGTAGAATTGTCCAATATTTTGTGTAGCCCTTTAGCACTCCTTAACTAGGCCATCCCATAACCCCCAGCTTCTTCTGCTTTAGCTTGTCCTTTTCAGATTTGCTTGTGTGTTGAAGATTGTCATCATGTTAAAATGTTTACTTTTGGATGAAACCCCAAACAGTTTTCTAAGAGACCACCAGCCCTCGTGTTTTTCTCCTAAAAAGACATCTTAAGTCTGCATCAAACATGTCTACTGCCACTGTGCTGGCAAGCAAACGTTTATATTTTAACACCGATACGAGTTACCTGAAGATCTTGGAATTAAATTTTTAGGGTTTGTAGAGACTTGTTTTCTTTTTCCTCAGTCCAGGATAAATTGCTCGTCAACTTAAATCTACACCACAACAGATCTTTCTTTTTTTTTTATGATTCATTTCAAAATTCTATTTCTGCCATCTAATCTGGAGACAATTGATCTTATTTAATGTATTCACTTTTTCCATGTGACTCGTTGTAGTTTTTGTTCTGATTAATTCCAACAATAAAAATGACCAAAAAAAAAAATCAATTCCATGTGTAGTTTATTTGTTAAAATTGTGTTTAACCTTTCCAACTGATACACTTTGTCTGTGAAAGTTTTGCATATGGCTGTTTGGCTTGGGTGAGTTGTGATGGCAATGTTCTATACTGTTCCATACTGATATAGCCCCTCTGAACATATCGAGGGTAATGGGGGACTCAGTCTTACCCGAGGACACTCTGACACATGGACATGATGGGGATCAACCCATAGAAAGGTTAGAGGACAACCATTCCACCAGCTGAGTTACCACATGACAGGAAACCCCCAAAAGGAATAAAAGCATTTCAAAAAAGCATAAATATACCGTGTGAAAAATATCTATCAATGAACTTGTATACGTATCCAACTTACTTGGATACATAGAACTAGATTGTGCTGAAATTCGTCCATATGCAGGTATATAGAAACAATGATTATATATGAGTGCATAAGAGGAACACACAGTGAACCCAGGGTACATGTTTGTGTGTGCGCGCCTGTTGGCTCACATTTGGTAACACTAATGTGTTCAGACACCTTGAGAGACCCAAAGTGACTCTGGCACTTACAGATCAATCAGGGCTGGCTGAGTAGACAAGCTCCACACGCCTCCATTGTGATACCATTATCTTCCATTTAGGGAGGAAAAGTCATATTGATTCTTACCATTATGTCACAGCATATTTAACTCCTTTTTCTTCTAGTTCTCTGTTTGGGAGGAACAAGCTGAGCACCATGGAGATGCAGAAAGAGTTTGCACTCAAAGCTATGATCATAGGGCTTTAAGCAGCACAAAAACAATTCTAGTATAATTACATTGATTACTAGTGAGTTCTGATTCCGCTTGGTTATTGAGTGTGATATTCTGTGTATGTTTGCCTAATTTGCAAAGAACATTTAGACATCCACACAACAACTAATATGAGTACTCACACAGAGAACCTTTAGACAGAATATTCCCATTGATTAGCAATTTGCAGACAACAGGGGCTTTTATCAAAATGTACAGTGGCCTCTGCACAGTGGGGCTGGGATTAGTGAATAATGAAGAGAACAAGATGCTGACTGGACTTGGCCTGGAAAAACGATGGAGGGCAGCTGTGCTCGACACAGGGGGTGGAGGAGGATAAAGGGAGCACAGAAAATGGGGGTGGTGGTGGGGTTACCCTGTGCTTGTACTGCGGTGAGGACACGGAGAGTTATCATGAGCTGAATAATATTGAGCACTCCAACTATAGAACAAGAACTGGTCATCGATTATTAGACAGCCGTTACTAGTGGGAGAATTACAGCATCGAAAAGTCAAAATAAAGAAATACCACAAGGGCGTAACCTGCATGCAGCTAACTGGGAAATGTTAGCAGTTGCATGAGGTGTGATATTTAGGGATTTCATTTCAACTCTGCCCATTTTCTTCATGTAACAACTTTTAAATTTTAAAGCGCAAGGTTAAGTTTGTGTGTGCTCCATATTTTATGTATTTTCCAGGGCCCCGGAGTCGTAGGTAAAAAATTTTTTTTTTTTTGTGGTACATATGTAGCCTGGTTAAATGGGCTCAGGACACAAAAATCTTATTTTGGGGTCTTTATTCTGAACAGAAAAATTGGTTTTCAGTTTATGTGAAAAAGAAAGAATAAAATACAACTAAAAAGTTGTTTACCATCTGTGGTACAATCCTTACAAAAGAAGACAAAACAAAATAACCCACTTTCAGAGGGCTCTCCTCTATGCACTTGCTCTTTGGCAAAGCAACAGAAGTCAGTATACAAGTACAAACGAAATATGACAAGAGTGCAGAATAACTACAACGGCTGATCACTGTGAAACGAACAGCGCACAAATTCACAGTTAAACATCTTACATTCACAGACATTAACAAACCATCATTGAATGTGTGAATATACTGACGTGCAGAGATGGGGACTCAAGTCACTGTGACTTGGACTCAAGTCGACTTCAGTCGCTGTTTTGATGACTTGTGACTTGACTTGACAAAAAATAAAAGACTCGAGACTCGACTCGGACTTGGAAGTTAAAGACTCGGGACTTGATTTGACTTGAGACACGATGACTTGAATGACTTGAGTGTTATTCAGTTCATGTTTTCAGTTTGAATATAAAATTAATAAATTAATAAAAAAAATAATATCGGTTTACCCGGTAGGAGCGCAGGCTGAGAATGGCGTCATGATTGGATCACCACCCTGTCAATCAGTCAAGCCCTCTCTATATACCTTACGTGTTTATTGGAGAGAATAAACTCATATCAGATATGCATCAACATGTCAGCGGGACCGAGAGTCGTTGTCTTCGGCTTTCGTAATTACCATTTTGACGGCAAAAGACGAACAGCACAGTGCAAGACATGCGGCAACAACATCTCGGACAGCCAGGCGACATCTTCCAACTTTGTTCGTCATTTTAAGATCCATTCTGACCAGTAACTACTTGTCAAATTAGCTAATATTGTCCTGTTAGCCTAGTCGGTAGTTAGCTAATGTTAGCTTGATATGATACGGGGTGGACAGGTTGGACACATTGGCCAATGATGTTTACTGACAGTTACTTATATCTTTGTGTTTTCACTTCATTAAGATCAGATTCTGCACGTAAAATTGCAATAATAAGAAGAGTTGACTTTGACTTGACTTGACCTATTACAGGACTTGACTTGACTTGCGCAAGAAAAAATTACTTGGGACTTACTTGAGACTTGAAAGCTAAGACTTGAGACTTACTTCAGACTTGCACATGTGTGACTTGGTCCCATCTCTACTGACGTGGTTATTCGTACATAACACAAGACACGGCAGACACGAGGCTCTACGCCATTACGGGAAACAGACTCGGTCCTTTGAATCCGCTATGCATCAGCAAAATACAGAGGCATCAGCACAAAATACTTAACACATGGTCATGAATTATTTCTAACAGTCTTACAGCTATTATTTCATGCCACTTGTTGCACTTAGAAACACATTTTACCCTAAAACAACAGTCCACTCTATCGTGAGCCACACCCACATGTCCGTGTTGTTGTAGGCAAGGCAAGGCAAGGCATCTTTATTTATACAGCGCATTTCATACCACAGGCAACTCAATGTGCTTTACATAAAGACAAGGCATTTAAAAGAACAGCATAAAGCAGCATAAGAACAAGCAATTTAAAGAGAAAAAAAATAGAATAAAAATTAAAACACAGTTAAAAGCAATCAAAGAAGAGGGGAAAAGAAAAATATAAACTCTACCATAAGCACACCGAAAGAGAAATGTTTTTAACCTGGATTTAAAAGTGCTTACAGTTGGTGCTGATTTCAGTTCTGCTGGTAGTTTGTTCCAGTTGTGTGCAGCAAAACAGCTAAAAGCTGCTTCACCGGGTCTAGTTTGAACTCTGGGCTCCACTATCTGACCTGAGTCAGCAGATCTCAGAGCTCTGCTGGGTTTATACTCTACCAGCATGTCATTCATGTATTCTGGCCCTAAACCATTCTGTGATTTGTAGACGAGTAGCAGAACTTTAAAATCTATTCTGTATCTGACCGGGAGCCAATGTAAAGACTTGAGAACTGGGGCGATGTGATCTGATCTCTTTGTTCTGGTTAAAAGTCGGGCTGCAGCGTTCTGAATGAAACAATATGGCATCTCACATCCGGGTATTGTTCCGGACCGCTAACCAACACCACACCCAAAGGTGGGACTCCCTAATTGAGACAGTGCCATCCGGTGGCTTAAACATATAGTCCCCTTTTTCCACCTGGCTACACATACCAAGAGTACCTGGTTTAAAACAAGCTGTAATGTTTTCTAACCCTAACTGGGGACGTACTATGTCTTTGCTTGAGATCATAAATTTCAGTGTCTGAAGTCACTACCAAGGCGAAAACTCATCCTTGACTTTTTGTTTTTGGACATCTTGGTTTGAAAATATCTCACACAACAAGCCATCGTGATTTTCCGTGTAAAGTTACGTCATCGCTTGTGTTCCTTCCTCCTTTGTTGAGCCTTGACATCTTAGCCTCGCAAAGTTTATACCTCCAGTCATACCAAAAATGCAAAGTAACTCTTAACCTCTCTGATAGCTTCTTCTTGTTCTGAGCCCCTGAATCTGAGTCTGTTTCTTACAATAAAGTTCAAATTTGATACTGCAACAAGTGCATGTATTTGTAAAGTATTAGCGTGATACTGCAAGTATCTTCTTTAGCAAACTTTAATCAACCCTTTAATCTTTTTAAATAGTCACATTTTTGGTGCTAAACTTGGAGAGAGGTGGAGTTGGAGTTGAAGACGCTATCATACACCTGCTTCAACAAACCCACTGTCATCTGGATAAAGCAGGCAGCACTGTGAGGATCATGTTCTTTGATTTCTCCAGTGCATTTAACACAATCCAGCCTGATCTGCTTAGTCTGAAACTCCAGAAGACTCAGGTGGAGGCCTCAACAATCACCTGGATTAATGACTACCTGACAAACAGACCACAGTTTGTCAGACTGAAGAATTGTGTGTCTAACCAGGTGATCAGCAGCACAGGAGCACCACAGGGGACTGTACTCTCACCATTCCTTTTCACTCTGTACACTTCAGACTTCCAGTACAAGTCAGACTCCTGTCATCTACAGAAATATTCAGATGACTCTGCAGTTGTCGGGTGTATCAGAGATGGACAAGAAGCTGAGTACAGAGAGCTGGTGGACCGCTTTGTGGCATGGTGTGGGAACAATCATCTCATCTTGAATGTTAACAAAACAAAGGAGATGATTGTAGATTTCAGGAGAAACAAGGTCAGATCAAACCCTGTTTCCATCATGGGAGAAGAAGTGGAGGTGGTTGAGGAATATAAATACCTTGGTGTTCATGTGGACAACAGACTGGACTGGAGACACACCAGTGAAGCAATCTACAAGAAAGGACAGAGCAGACTGTACTTCTTGAGGAAGCTAAGGTCCTTCAAGGTTTGCAACAAGATGTTGCAGATCTTCTACAAGTCTGTTGTTGAGAGCGTCATTTCCTCTTGCGTCATCTGTTGGGGCAGCAGCATCAGAACCAGGGACCTAAAAAGACTCAACAACCTGATAAAGAAGGCTGGTTCTGTTCTGGGGACGACTGTGGAACCTATGGAGACAATAATGCAAAGAAGGATTTTGCATAAAATCAAGAGAATTATGGACAACCCTGAACATCCTCTCCATGAGACTGTTATCAGAAAACAGAGTCTCTTCAGTCAAAGGCTTCTTCAGTTTGGATGCAAAACGGACCGCTACAGGAAATCTTTCCTGCCCACAGCCATCAGCATCTATAATAACTCTTTGATTTAATTGAGCTACATCAACATTTAATTTCCCTCTGGGATAAATAAAGTATTTTGAATGAATGAATGAATGAATGAATACCAGTACCAACATGCCTTACCTTTGCAATTTAATCATCTTGATTAGTTAAAAGTGTGTTTGACTCGCAAGAGGAAAGCTATCTTCCTGAAAAACAAGATTTCATGCATCATTACCCAGAAATGCTGCTTAGCGTCTACAGACTGCACATCAATATTTCTTTTAGTGACGTGTACATGTGTTTAAGAGATGGTGCTGTCTAGTCCCAGCAATAAATGGTCACATCAGGTAACTGGGCCCAGCTGTGTACCTGAGAGGAAGGTCATGAAAGCAGCTCCATGAATCACCTGAGTAGGGTCGGTCTGCCACAGATCCTCATGATTTATCCCCAGCAGGAAGACCAGCCATGAGAGGAAGTGAGGTGCATCTGGTATCCAGAATCAACACATATATTCGGTTCACCTGTACCAGGCTGTCCAGCCATCACATACAAGCATAGGTAAAGCTGCATGCCCCTTAAGCAAGTCTAAGTGCAGAGTACCAACCAACGACACTAACACACATACGTTTTTCTCTCATCCCCAAAGATTAGCTGCAGCATCCCTTTGTTTGCTTGTAACCAAGACAAACTGCCAGATAAACAAAAGCCTGATATGCAACGCCATTCATCTTTCTGGGCTTTGTTATGTTCTAGTTGATTTAGATAGGTGCTCAGCAGTAGCAAAGGCCGAGCTTGGGGGAAGGTGACTGTAAGGCCTGGACGGCATGGTGGGGGTGATAATGGGCTCACACTGGAATTCCCTTGCACAGCCTTAATTGGATTAGATGCAAAACAGGAAGGAGAGAAACAGTCAGTGGGGTTACATGGCACTGAAAGGATCGGATTATTGGCTAAATTACAATAAGAATGAGTTCAGCAATGGTAATTATCCTTGGATATATGGCAGTGAATGAATTGAATCAGAGGCACAAAGCGTGTCATACCCCGGTACGATAGGTGGCGCTGTATCCATTTCAACTGTTGCTAATAGAGCCACTTCCGGTTGACCGCTTCAACAACCGATAACAACAACAAACTCAGGCATTCGAGAAAATGGCGAATGAAGAGCAAGATGAAGCTACGTCCCTCTACATTTTGTTTGTGATGAGCTGCTTGTTGCACAAACGTGATGCACAACGGTGCATTCTCCATCGCGTTGTTTGTTTCTTTCCGACGACAACAACAGTAATATCCTCTCTTCCGACTTCCGGTTCACGACCTCGGGAAAAAATCTCGAGCATGCACAGAACGCAAAGTCCAACCGTCTACAAGCATGTTTAATTTGACTTTCAACCGAGTTATCTCACGGTTTTAATCCGATCCAATTTCTTGTCAGATTAAGGTGTATACATGAACATATTAACTCAGTCTTATTGTTATTTAGCCCTTAATCTGATTTTTACAGTGCCATGTAGCCCCACTGACAGTTAATCTCTGGGCCAAAGCTCTTTTTATTTCAAAAGGACTAAAGCAAAGTGGGAAACTGTTCTGTGGTCAGATGAATGAAAACTTAGCGGACACCATGTCCTCTGGACTAAAGAGGAGCAGAACCACCAGGCTTGTTATCTGCTCTCGGTTTAAAAGCTGACAACTTTGATGATATGCGGGTGCTTTAGTGCCCATGTGACTGACAACTAGCACATTTGTAAAGGCACCACCAATGTTTAAAGTTAAATACAGGTTTTAGGGTAACATGTGCTTCCATCCAGACAACATTCTTTTCGGAAAGGCCTTGCATATTTCTGCAATACAATACCTTACCACATAGTGCATCTATTACATCAGCATAGTTGAAGAGTTTGGGTGCTGGAATAGCCTTTAAAAGGTAATAAAGGTTATAAAGGTATAACTAAAAAGACCCAGGTCTGTTGAGCAGTTAGAATCGTATATCAGACAACATTCCTGTTTGTTGTGCGTGTGGCAACATTTATTTTGTGACTGTCCCATGAAATGTTGTCACACTCCATTCTTCTCTTTGGTTATTTCAGTGTCTGGTAGCATGAAAAAAACATTAGTTAAAATTATATGTGTGGACAGAAAATCGATACGTTTTACTAACTATTTCACTTTCTGCAGTGAGATCAGGTTGGTAGTTCACACCACTGTATGGGGGGGGGTGAAAAACTGGTATCAATAAATGACACATGAGCACAAATTTGCTGAAATGTTTAATGTATGAATTAAACATGCCAATAGGTTAAAATGAGGAGACTGGTTGTATCATGTTCACATAATGGAGTACAACATTTGGTCACATCCTGTCTCCCAAGTGCTTGGTGAAAGGGGATTTGTGTGATCTCTCTCTCCCAAGTACCTTGAGATGAGTCTTTGTTCTAAATTGCTAGATAAATAAAACTGAATTGAATTACAGGCTCTGCACATTTCCTTTATCTGTCATCCTAATACGGGAAAAGCAGTTGCCCTTAAGTCTATCACAGATGTCAGCCCACCTCTTGGTTGAGGGGGAAGCTGCACGGGAAACTGCGTGTTTTGCACATGCCGTGCCTGACAAGTTGTTCTCATTACCAGCAGAAATTCAATCAAATGCACATTCGAAGCTGGGCTCAGTTGTAGCTGCTTGTGTTCCCGGTGGTAAATTGCAGTTTATGACAAATAGGCATGTATTGTGCTTTTCTGCCTCAATGAAGTTACCATTAATAAGGGACGGCCCTCTGTTTCATTCATTTTTCGTCCTGATTGACAGTTTTATTCACTTTGCACTTTGTATACAACGCTTTCCTAACAAATTGGAGACAAATTTGTAGCTTCACAGGAGCTTAAATTTCTGCATTAGATGTGAGGAGTCTGTTTCATATCATGCTGTGCAGAGGGACAACTTAATTAAAACCTGCAAAGGCAGTAGATGAAACCCACTTGAGACCAGGAAGAAACAAATGCTGCAGTGGTTAAGCAAAGAGGTGGTAAACTTTGACTCATCTGGTTTGGCTAGATGGTCATCCACAGGTCCCCTGATTTCATTGTGAATTTATCCGAGTCTGAACGGCTTCCTCACAGAAGACAACAAAATTCTGTCCTCGCAGAGCAATACTGGTGATTCTCTTCTCTTTGGGTTTCTCCTAAAAGTTGATATTGTTGATAATTGTTTTTTTCTTTTTCACAAAAAAGCAAAAAAATAAAAGGTCGCTGACGGGGTCTGAAAAGTAGCCAAATCTGGAGACAAATCCGCTAAATTGGCAACACTGACCATAAAGCCCAGACGCAACAAATTAGGTTTAAAAGCGCAGTGATGATATTTATGTCCCCCTGTACACCGTTCGCCTCCCTATTTGTTTTCCCATAAAGGAGTACTTTAATTAATGGAAATGTCCTCAAAGAAGAAAAAATACTGTAAACACACAAAAAAGCAGAAGCACGAACACATTCTTTTTCTTTTTTTTTTTTTTTCCCCTTGTCCTGTCCAGCATTATGGCAGCAGTATTGCAATCTGAATACCGTTTATGCTAAACACATTTGCTATGCCAAGGGAAGCTTTATGAATGTAAAGCTCCCCTTGACGCCCATCAACTCCGCATTTTCATTTATTTATTTTTGTTACAATATTTAACATGATATGATAATAGTGCCGAACCGGACCGGGTAACAGAGAGAGAGGGAAAGCGAAGAAGAGAAAAAAAGAACAGAAACATGAAGAGACAAACATAAAAAACAATGAAAAAATCCGACAACCAGCTGCTACACCTGTAAAAACAAAACTGAAGAGGATTCACGGCTTTTGTGGGGAATCCAACCTTAAAAGCACCAGGAGCACCTGTAAGCAGACAAGCAGAGAACAAACACACAAGCAAAAAAAAACAAAAAAACACAAGCAGCAGCAATCTCATATAATACACAGGTGACCTTAAACCACAGGACAGCACAACAACTGCATAGTGAGCATGCTACTGGGCTAATGAGTGAGTGTGAGTGTGAGTGTGAGTGTGAGTGTGTGTGCATGAACAGGCAATACACATAGATGGTCCCACATAATAACCATGCTTAAATATCAGTGTATAGTGTCACAATTGCCCCCCCCAACAATCAGAAGCAGGCCGAGAGGCCCCCCAGACCCAGGCCACCAACAGCCCCCAAGGAGCACAGAACCCGGGAAGCCCACCATAGGGACAACCACGCATCCCCCAGAAGACAGCAGAGGAAGCTCCCGGACAGAGCCCCCACAAGCATCGGGCAGAGCCCCCCCGGCGCCCAGAGGCGGCAGCCTACCAGCCCCGCCAGGCCCCCGCCACCCAGACATGGGCCGCGCGCCGGAACCTACGTGGACCCATCCGCTGCCCCCCACAAAACACACCCGCCCTCAAACCCTACGTGTGTGAATGTGTGCTGTGTACAGGAGCCAGAAGGGAGAGGGGTATGGGGATCTAGAAGACCGGGGGAGAGAGGCTCCCCCGGAGAGGGCACGAACACATTCTTAAAACATTCATTTATTTTCTTCTATCTTTATCTTTCTGTAATTGGTGTATTATTTATTGTATTGTGCATGTTTGTATGTCATGGCAACATGTCAAGAAAAAAGTTGTGCTGCAGGTTTTTATTTGTGTTTTAGTGGTTTTAAACCTAGCAGAGTTCTTAGATCCAAGGACTCAGGTCAGCTGGTCCAGTCCAGAGTCCAGACTAAACATGGAGAAGCAGCATTTAGCTGTTATGCTGCAAACAAGTGGAACAAACTGCCAGTGGAGATTAAACTTTCACCAAATGTTAAGGTTAAAAACTTTTTTTTCCCCATGTGTCTATGCATGAAATCTGCACGGTATCTTTTAATTTATCTGGACTGTTGCTTGTTTTTAAATTCATTTAAATAATTTTATTTGTTTCTCTTTATATTCTTTTATGTATTTTTAATGCTTCTTACACTCCCTGCTGCAATGCTTTTATTTTATGTAAAGCACTTTGAATTGTTTTGTACATGAAATGTGCTATACAAATAAATTTGATTTGATTTGATTTGATTTGTAGAACTTTGGGGGCCAGATGAATAAATATTGGAGATTCATGATTAAAACTGTCATGAATCCCACCCGACTTATAAAGGACTGCATACACATGGACCTATTTTGTAAATGTCTGCCATCGTGTAAACATACACGGAGAAGCCCTATTTCCTTATTTCAGCCCTGAAGGGATGCAGATACTGCTTTAATGAATCATTTTAATTTAAAAGCACTCTTTGCACCACAAGTATTTTGATATACTAATGAAAAAACCGAGACAGTAGTCAAAAAAGTGTGGAAGGGGAAATACGTTTTCTCTAATAGTCTCAGTTCTGAAATCACAAGTAGAACAAAATGCATTAAGTGACAAAGTACAAAGCAATAAACCATTCAATGAGAGAAAATACAGTCGATAAGGAAAACAGAAAAAACAAATTGTGCCACAACAAATATTCTGCATGGATGCAGCTATTTACAGAACCAACATTAACAACGAAAAACGAATAACGGGCAAGATAAATTCAAGTGCATGCTCATTTATTATCAGTGCAGTTTGTGAATGGTAAATTGTACATTATTAGCATAGGTGAGTGTAAACTGAAAAAAAATGGAATGAATTATGTGGAGGACTGCAGAGTCCGTGAAACTACTGTTTTCTTTGACGTTAAATTCTCTCTCGTCTTGTTTTTCATTTCCAGCGCGCTGTGCCAGCAGCTTCGACCTGCTCCGACATCATTGCATTAGAATCCAGGAGGTAAAGCACACTCCTTACCACTTTATGTGCGAGAAAAGGCGTATGGATGCTTTCCCTACACATCTGGCCCAGGTGTTTGAACGAATTTCTCTCTTAACCTATTGGGGATGTCTTTTCATGAAAAGATCAAGCTTGAACAAATTTCAAAATAAGACATCAATTTAACACGCTGCCACTGTCACATAAGCATTGTGTGGCCAACAATGGAAAACAGGTCTCCCTTGAGAAAGAGACCTCGTGTCTCGATGGGATTACCTGCATAGATTATAGTTAATAAAAATAAAATAATGTCCTCTTATCTTTGGTTAGGGGTTTGGGGCTTTTTTGCTGATCTGAGTGTCTTGATGCTAATTTTGCTACAGAAAAAGCTTCACTTATATACACTGGCCTGTAACACACACAGGCTTTCTCCACATGGAAAAAAAAACATGGAGTTTACACATGGACAAAATTACATCAGCAGTATTGTCTTAACAATTTACAGCTTTAGTGGCTGTGTGATGAGATTGTAGCACAACTTGGAATTTTATAACTTGGCTCTAGTTCCATCATAAGCTGATGAAACTGCACCTGATACTGACTCGTCTGTGTGCTGTGCCTCTGCTGCCTCACTTACCTCACACGAGCTCATGAGCCCGCAGATTTGCTGCCATTATATAGTAAGAGAGCTGCTGACAAAATCGACAAACAGCTATATCTTTGTTTGTGAAAATGCCATTTTCTATTTCCAGATACCATCGTGATCGATGTGTTCGGATGGCTTGTTACGCTGTTTTTCTAGCAAACATGAGATTAGCTTATTTCAGTGAGAGGCTACCAGGGCATGCATTAGAGCAATCTGATACGGAAAAAAAAAAAAAACTTTAAATAGAAGGCAAGCTACTTCTGATGTAACAGTTTGATGTATCCGTCCGTACAGTTTCTGGCCTTTTTTTCTTGAACTCATGTGGGGTCTGGTCCTCTGATTGTTTTGGTGCTGTAGTGCTGTGGTCAATCAAGGACCAGAAGATAATCCTGGTTGAACTGACAGTGCCATGGGAGGAGGGCTGTGAGGAGGCCCATGAAAGGAAGGCTGCAAAATACCAACAGCAGGCCCAAGACTGCCGAGACAGAGGCTGGCAGGCGTGGGTCTTCCCTGTGGAGATAGGGTGCAGGGGCTTTCCAGCAAGATCTGCATGGTTTCCTATCTGCCATAGGAATGGATGAGCAGAATAAGAAGCAGGCAGCTCGCCGGATGGGGGAGGAGGCAGAACGAGCCTCATGCTGGATTTGGAGTAAGAGAGAGGAGGAATGCTGGAATCCAGGGGCAGGTGGGCAGTGAGCTGGCCACTCACTGCGGGCCCACCAACTGGAGGGTGTTGTGGTTGAAACACCCAGTGAAAGTTGGACACCACCTGATGACATCTGCCCCTGGCCTAAGGCTTCAGCTACCTGCTAATGTAGCTGAGGAAGACACATTAAAGCAATACTATGTAACATTTCTACCTTAAAATAACAGCTTGAAAAAAATTGTGCTGCTAGAATGAGTTTTAATATTACAATTGGCCTGTCTCCTATGCCCTTCGGGGGTCTGAGTTGGAATAACTGCGCTATGTAAATTTGCTGGACCGGCCCGGGAGCTGAGCGGAAGTACTTCGACTTGCTTTCTGGCACACCTAACGCAAAAACAAATAGACCCCTCTCACGCTCCCAGGTATAAGGCTAAGCAACGCAACATTGTCAGTACGATCATCATGGCAGAGAAACAGAAGAAGACGTTGACTGATGAAGCAAGGAAGAGAAAGAGAGAGGCCGACCGGACTAGAGTTGCTCTCGGAACAGCCTGTAGGGGGAGCTCCATAATGGGCTTTTTGAGAAGTTACATTGTATTGCTTTAAAGGTGGGGTTGGGGTTCTTTTTCTGGAGCATTTTTTTACATATTACTTGAAATACTCTTCACACCCCCATTGCAACCAATTAATTAAAAGTTTTGACACAAATATGAAAAGTTTTAGTGGCCTCTAGAACGTACAAACTAGGAAAAACACTGTCCAATCATACTGAACGCACCGTTAATGATGATTGGATTCTGATGCCGTCTATCAAACTGCAATCTGCTCCTCCCTCCCCCTCCTCCCCCCTGTGTGCGTACCCTGCTCCGTGAACGAATTACGTGTCCAGAAGCTTGGCAGGAAGCTAAACTAGAGCCAGCTTGGCTAGCACCTAGCATTATTAAACGTATAGTTAGCATATACTAAATACTAAATACTAAATGCGGCAACGATCTATGCTTGCTGTCAGAACAGTGCTTGTGCACCTTCGTGCTCGTGCGCGTTCATGTACTCTAGAGGCGTGGCTTCGGGGGGAAAGTGAAGAAAAGGGTTGGGACTTTTGACCTGTGTATTTTCAAAATGCAGCTTCGCTGGGCTCAAAATCCAGGATCTCTTACCCTACCTTTAAGTGTATTCATCAAGATCAAGTCAAGGTGCAAAGTTCTGCAAATACTCTCACGAGATTTAATCGTCGCTGAACAGAGACGGGGAACAGAGCTGTTGGAGTACACTCAGAATCTAAGTGGCGCATGTTGTAAATGTATTCTTAGACCTGTCCAGAAGTGTCTCCCTATTCCTATCATAGTACATGCACGACACCATAACTAGAAAGCAATGTAAGATTTGTTAGCTTACTAATGGCGCTTTTCCACTAGCTCGCCACGGCTCGGTTTGGTTGTGTTTCCATTACAAACGAGTATTCTTCGTGCCTCCTCGACGTGGGCGGGCGGGGTGGTCGTAACACGGCTGCGCGTGTTGCTGCTCACCCTGCGGCTTTTTGTCGCACAGAAGGCAAGAGAAGAGAGCCAGAGAAGACTCCTGGCCGCCAGACAAAACAGTATTGAAAAGTACCGGAGAGTTTTGTTACAAGCTTCAAAAAGACGACGTTTGTAGGTAAGCTAACGGTTGCTAACGCTAGCTTTTATTATCCACGTTATGACGCTTCCAGTGACGACACTCATCGCCCAATCAGTGGAAGGCAGTCGGTTGACGTCACGTTTTAGTAACGCTTTGGCCCGCTTGGAACCAGGGCTGAGGTGGTACGGAAAATCGTCCCAGTTGCAGGTACGGCGTGCTAGTGGAAACACGCAATAGCACGCCGAGCTGGTGGAAAAGCGCCATAAGATGCAAGTAACTGAAAAATAGGGGAGGGAAGTAGGTACGAGATAAACCAGAAGTGAAGCAACGCCTGACATTATTCTCAGTTTATACTCAAGATACTAAAGTCTCAAAGCATGTAACTCATAACTCAAGGGGTTGCTACGCACTGGAGTCATATTCACTGCAGAACCTGCAGTTTATCTTTTAGGTGATCCGCTCTCCCACCCATGCCAACATCAACGTCACCGGCTCCCATGAGGTTATGCCATGTCCTGCAGGATCCCAGTCTCAAGGCAGCTCTCAGCTGCATACATCTGCCAAGGATGCTTTTAAAGATCTACATTAAAAATTAATCATTTTTAAGATAACCCCCAGGGTGGAGGTAATTAACAGTATTTTAGGAGGACACAGTTTTCACAAGGGGTCCATCTTTTTCAAAAAGGGGAATGAAAGATGTGGAGGGGGCTTTGACTTCATCTTGTTCCAACCCCCAGATCTTTTCCTGTCAATCTGGTACAACTGAAGAAGAGTGGAGCATCTCCAAGATGAGCTTACTGAGAACCTCTACTTTGGCAACATTTGCCCCCTGGAGAGCATTTAAGTATGACTCTTGATTACTTGTTTTTTTATGTCACTGTGAGCCCATAGACTGAATTTGAAGATACGACTTTAAGTGGTTTTTAGACTCTTATTTTTAGTTTTGGTCGTCATCCTCTTGGTGTTTTCAAACATGAAGTAATGAGCGGAGCGAGGATATGAGCAAGAGCCACAGAAACTATGCTTGCCTGTTGGACAGCAACCTGCTGTTCACAGAGCAGCCCTGCCCTGTCATAAACCTCACTGTAAACAGGACTTCAGATTGAATTTGCAATCCACAAACCAGTTTGTAAATAGGGTTAATTTTTTTCTCCAGATTCTAAACAATCTGACCTAATATTGCCAGACTTTCCTCCCTAATGAGTATCTAAGTGTGTATGTGGTCATTCCTGATATCGTCATCAGTATTTTTAAAGAAAAGCTGAACCGGTGGAAACAACCTGCTAACTTTCTTTCCGCCTTCACGTCTTCTCAACTTGATTAGCTATTTTCATCACTGCAATTAAAGCTAGCTGAGTAGTGGAGTCGTTGGCGCTTTGCCGTTATCCACTCCTGTAATGCCAAAGCAGGCTCTACTTGGAGTGTTTGGAAGTAATTTCATTATGATGCAGGGATCCTTCAGAGTGCAACATTTTGCCTCTGATTTTGTACACAGTATTAGCATAAGAAGTGATGTTTCCATATAACACCGATAACACTTATCCTTCATCATAAACACACCTTAGAGTTGTAATTCCTACACTTTTATTCATGCATTTGTCTCATTCCCAAAGTGACCCATGAAGTGCTTGTGAAATCCAATGACAAAAGGTGGAGGATGAGGCAGGGACGAAGCAATAATAATAGAAATATAATATATGGCCTCATCTTGCCATGCCTGGACTGTGAAAAAGTCCCCCTCTTCCGTCTTCACCTTCATTAATTCACCAACACTGATAAGTGAAGGAAGGAGTGATACAAGAGAGGACATTGCTCAAAGAGAAGAGGGTGGGAGTCAGCCTCCCCCACCCCGTGCTCACCCTGCAGTACACAACAGAAAGGGAGCTGAACAACTTTCAACACATAAATATTTAAATGTTTCATTAGATGCTGTCTCGTGAGGAGACTAAGAGGAGCTCGGGGATTAAGCTCCAGCAGCGGGCCCAAAGTCAAACCCAGTCAAAGACAAATCCATTCTGTCAATAAGAACAAGCAATCTTTGGAGGTGGTGAATAATATATACCAATATGTAAATAAATGATTTACGTGCACCTAAAGTTAGAAAATGCACGATTATCACATGAAGGGTTATATTTCTTGGAAATCTATATGGAGACATGTAAATGACTATGTTTTGAATAATTTAATATTTTGGATATTGCACAAAGCTTGCATGCAGCACACTATATGTACAGAGAGTCTTGCATCCTTTGGAAACACTGAGCTGGACATAAGACACACACATACTTTCCTGTGAACATCAGGGTCCTGGCGCTGGCATCATTCTGCTTTTTATTTCTCTTCTCTTCTCTTTCACTACTGTTAACTCGTCAGTAATGATGGAAAATGACCAAAAGGGAACCAAAGCCAGGCATTAAACTATACATCTTTGAATAATTTAGGGAGCGAGTCGTTGATATGAAACCTTACAAAGTGGAAACAACTTTTACTATGTTACAAAGAATCCCTCTTTTGGATGACACCTCATTTTCTAAGTGAGCTGTTAAGATTCTTTGGGGGGTACCCGTTTAATACAAGTCAACCCACAAGTTTTCAGAGCTTTTAAATTTGTAGCATTTTAATATGGTTTAGGCTCATAATAAAATGCATTAAATTTATTTTTTCTTCAGTTTCTCAAAAAGGCTATGAAGCCCTTTTGTTCTGACAGTCATTGTTTATATACATCCACACAGATGTTGGTGAATGCCATAAAAAAAAACAAGAAATGAGGTCAAGAGAATTCTCAACAGGCTTGCCATACCAGATTTTTGTGAAGATTTTTGTGTCTTCCAGACATCTATGTCTGGAAGAGTACCTGAACATTTTCCCAGCATATTCAGACCCTAAAAGCCCCCTTATCTCCATCATTCTGAAATGGAAGAAGTTGACTTTGTAGATCTGGCTGCCACACCAAAGTGAGTAATCGGGGACTGAATCCAGCTCAGAGAGGCAACCGACAAGCTAGTGGTTACTTTGAATGAGATCCAGAGATGAGAGAAAATCAAAGGGGAGTCATTTGTCCAGCACTCCACCAGATGGAACTTAATTGCGAAATGGACAGAGATAAGCCATTCCTCACATGGCAGCCTGCTGAGAGTTCCCCAAAAGATACCTGAACTGATCTCAGACTCCGGTTTGATGTAACAGTGACTGACCTATTTGACCACATTTCGGTGCAGGTGCTGGAGCTTACAACTGAAAAAGAGTCGAAAACACTCCAAATAACACAGGGATATGTTCAGCACTGCACACTGTTCTGTGGCTGTCTACCATGTTTAACTGAGGGCTCCCATAAAATTCATACCTGAGCTAGTAGTCATTAACTCCAAAACACTCAACAAAATCTCTACTTGCCACTTTAAATTTCGTTAAATAACATCTATGACACAAGTTATTATTGATCTGGAATAGTTTACATCTAATATTTTGCCTGTAAGTGCTGCATCTCATTTTCTGTATCTCCGAAGTCATTATAAGATGCTTGCATCCGTACCCTTTTTCCAGACTTATGTCAACAATCAATAATGCTTTCAAAGATCGCCCG
Organism: Odontesthes bonariensis; assembly: GCF_027942865.1. NCBI lineage: Eukaryota > Metazoa > Chordata > Actinopteri > Atheriniformes > Atherinopsidae > Odontesthes > Odontesthes bonariensis. Next base: position 4,714,217 of record NC_134523.1, on the reverse strand, counting down.
ATACCATTCTGCCTATATCTTGATATTCCCATTAGCCAGGTACTGAATATAGGAAAGGAATGTATTCCAGGCGTTGATGGACTACATTCTTACATCTTTTCTTCACCCTAACCCTGCTTATTCTGCATGAATGCTGGTTGTGTTTAAGCTAGACTAAGCTTTGAAACTTATTAAAAAAAAAAAAAAAGAGCACTTAGATCTGGTTTAAAGAGCACTTATATTAGGTAACTGCCACTCTGTACCAAATCGGAGCTTAATCCTGGCCCAAGGCCGCTGCCTAAATGGTGTCACAGTACTCAGCTGCTGTAATATTTAAGCTATGATCTGCTGCCTTCTTTGAAATGCAGTTTACCCTCACCTGCCTCCCTTATGCACTCATTAAGACTTAACACTTCTTGGCCTTCCATACAGCTAATTTATATGCAGATTAAACAGTGCTATTTAGAATGATGAAATATATGTTGTCAGTTTCTGATGTAAAGTATGAATGTAACAACTTTGGTATACTGTGTGTAAAATAAGAGGCACAAAGGTAACAGGGCAAACACTGCTTAATGAACTACTAAGATAAACATTAAAGTACAGAATAGTTGTTCAAAACATTCTTTAAATGTCAACTAAAATTCTTCGTATCAAGACTTTTCCCTCTGGTTTCTTCTTCCATCTTAGTCTGAACTTCTGACTGATCCCCTGGTCCTTCATTTTGTTTCTCATTTATAATGTAGAAGGACACATTATTTCCAAAATTATTGTCAAATTGTGTTGCTGATTTGAGTGTCCGTGAGATGACTTGTAGTTACAGTAAGTACAGCAACATAGCGACGCTGCCCCTTCCTCAAAAACCCGGTCTGACTGGTCAGTTTCATGTCCTGTATTTTGGTTCTTTTCCTTGTTCCCTGGGTTTTCAGACTCTCTTACTTCCTGCTCTCCCTGTACACATGGATTTAATCAGCCAATTACCACAGCTGCCCTTTGTTAGTCATTAGCTCTCTCCACATAAATACTTCCATGTTTTTTCCTTATTAAATGCCAGATCCTAGCTGTTTTTATTTCAGTTTATGTATCATGCCTCTTGCCAAGTTTAGTTTGTTCTTGTCAAGTATGTAACTATTTTTGTGTTTTCTTGCTACTGCAGCACTTTTTGTTTCTGTTTAATAAAAATTGTCGTTTTTTTCCTCCTGCCTGTCAGCATGTGTGTGTGTGTGTGTGGCGGCGGCGGCGGCAGGGGGTCCTCGCTGCCTCTTACAACTGCATAACACTGATACTTTGTGTCCTTTTGTTCCAAGAGCAATCAACACATTTCACTCTAGATTAGCCACAAAAAAAAACTTGAAAAGGAAAAAAAGACAAATCAGGAAAAAGAAATTGCTCTTTATACGCTTAATCATTGACTCTAGTTATCTGAGTACACAGATAAGACATGCAAGTCAATCAAACACCGGAGGCATTTGTCTTGGTATTATATTACCAGCTTGGCTCGGCAGGGCTCCATGGCAGCCACTTACAACTATGTCAACTTGTAATTTATTTTAATAAAATAAAAAATTCTTGTGATTAATCCCAGTTAAGATTTTCAATATCTTAACAATCCTATAGTTTACCAAATCCAAACCTTTGGTATTTAGCTTTGACAAATGGTATCCCAACAGTCCGTCTTCAAACCGAGGATTTGAAGTTAAAAGAAAAAAAAAATTGCATATAGACTTCATTTATTCTTTTATTTTCTTCAGAGTGGTCACCAAGTCTTGCCTGATTGATGGGCTTATCTGGTCTGACGTGACAGAAGGTTTCTCTGGTATTCTTATGTCATCTCACTTGGGCAAAATTGGACCAGCATCACACCACATGAATCGCAGGTTAGTTGTGGCTGATGGCGTTTGATTGACGTCAGACATTTTCTTCTCCTTTGTATTTTCTGGTCGATCCAGCTGAATTGGCTGAGTGATATGAATTTGCTCACCCTGCATTGAATTAGATGAGATTTGGAATAGATTTTTATTTTTCCATGTTTCTTTGCCACAAGGAAAAAGGAGAACCTGGTGGGATTTCTGATTTATTTTTCCATTTATGAGAGTTTATTTACGAGAGCTAATATCAACCATATTGTGAAATGATCATTCAAAAAGGTTCCCTGGAAACTGCGAGTCTGACAGTGTTGACAGTCGACTATTAAGACACATTTGTGTCTAAATCAGTGTGTCATCTCTACATGATTTACATTTGCAGCACGCAAAATTTGATTTTGGAACATTCAAAGAACATCAACCTGTTTTTTTGCCTGCATTGAAATCCAGTTGATTAGCATTTTATCTGTTTGGGGGACTAGGTTTAATGTTTAAGTCAGGGAAAGCTTTACAAGGAAATTGGATTCTGTCTTGTCCTTGGCAAGGTATGCAGAAGTAAGAAAAGAATAAAAAGAATTGATTCCAACAATAATGCTCATGCAGGGCCTAAATGTAGCCTGCGTGCTTTATATATAGAGCACATTCATTTGTACTGCATGGTAACTGAAAGTTATGCTGAATTGGAACTGTGAGATGCTCTTAGTTCACAGTTTTCCTTGCATCAGCTCCCTGCCAATTGTTCCTGGTGGCTAAAGCTTCTTAGACTAAATTACTACAGAATCAAACCATCCCCAGTCTTTGATTCCGTCTATGATAAATGATTGATTATAGTCATTAGCGAGATAGAACACTAAGCTCTCGCTGCGTTTCAAACTAATTGTGGCCTGCAAGGGTGGAAGTTCTTAGTGATTCAGATAATTATGCTGCACTTTCATTTTCCCAACTGGGGTCTTGCAAGAGTCTTACAGCCACATGCTGAAATGACCCGGCATTACTGCTAATCTGTCCTCTAAAGCCAGCTTTCCTCCTCTCTCCTCTAATAACATTCATTTGTTATTCTCCTCCTCACACTATCGGGTGAGCAAAGATCCTCTCTGTTAAATGTAAGGACTTGAGGACACGAGTCATCACTGGGTTCTCACAATTGGGTTTAATCTGAATTCAAAGAGAAGGAAGGGCTCTAACTGGCAGGATGAATCTCTTGTTACAACTGCAGGGTCTTCAAATGTAGGGATTATCTGCAGCACACTGCAATTTAGCCTGTGAGCAGGATGTATTGCAATGATCAAAGTTCACCTTAAAGTCTGTAGCAATAACAAGAATAGTGATGCAAATAATCAATGTGACATTTGCTGCCATTTTCCTCTACAGTTCAATCGGAGGACACGCTTTACAGGAAATCAAGCCCAGTGTGTGTTTGGAAAGCTTGTTTTTTCTTCATCATCGCCATGTGATAGTTTCATCTTTCAGGAAAAATGGAAGTGAAATTGGGACTCAAGGGGGCTCTTTTCAAATGAATCTTGAAAACAGAAGTCTTGTTTCAGATTTAAAAGTTTTGTATCCATTTGTAACTATTTGGGCATCTATTTCAGACCGTAATTCAATTTATTGGAGACAGTACATACTGTATTTCCTAAAATAAAGGAAGAGTCGAAGACTATTTACTTCAACTGCTTAGGTACCAGGCCTTTCTTAGAGCCAGGGCTGTAGAGGGAGCTCTATTCTAATTGCGATTTTTATTAACAAAGAGGTGGCTGTCAGGTGGCAAAGCTTGTCTGCTAATTGAAAGGTAAGTGGTTTGGCTACCGGCTTCCCTTGACCACATGTCGAAGTCTATTGATGTGTCCATCAGTTTGTGAATGTGTGTAATAGAGAAAGAAGCACAGTGTAGCCTGTAACACTGTACAAACTAAGATGTTCTGTCAGCCTGTGTGTGAATTAGTGAATGTGGCTTGTAGTGTCAAAGCGCTTTGAGTGGTTTGAGTCCATTTACCATTAATATCACTTGTTATATCTCTCGGCAATGCCTCCCTTTTAACGCCTCAATAGATAATCAGAAATGGTGCGTACAAACACCCCAAATTTTAACATATGTATGTTCATAAGCGAGTCTACTCAAGATAAATCATTCTTATGGAAATCCCTGCAATTTGAAATGGAGGTGTACCTTCAGCTTATGAGACGTCCCTGATAGAAGGATTACCAAAAAACTTTAATAGCAAGGCACACAGCTTTGGTTGCATGACACAGAGTACATCTACAGCGTATATATCTCCGAATTTATGCAGTTTCCAATCATTAGTTGCCAATGCTATCAACGTTTTAAATATGGGCTGCTATTTCCTTTGACCTTGTTTGTCAAATACCAATAAAAAGTTAATATAGTCAAACTTCCCAAATTGCATACAGAGCAGGCTAACAAGCAGTGTAAGTAAATGAGAGAAGGTGCAGGGGTAAGCAAGAAGCAATTGATCTGATTCAGTGTGGTAATTTACTAAAGCAGAAGTACTGTAAGTAAAACCAAACTCGGTTGGTCAATGCTTGTTTAGACAGGCCCGCTCATGCTTCTCCTTCTGTAGCAGCTCATTTGTGTGCTCTTCGGGGATCTTCACACATGGTGGAAATGTAAAACGTGACGCACAACAGACACTTTGGTTTGTATTAAAAAAATTGTATCTGTTGCTTATCCTACTTGCACTGTAAGGGGCCGACAGATGAGCCGTCTCATCTGAAACATATCGCTGGAAACCTCAGATTCATGTGGTTCCATTCACGCAATGGAGTTTCAGTTGCTACATCAAGCACACTCACAATAACATTCAAACGTAATTGAGGCTACTCGCCCATGAAGCTTAGTAATCCACTGAACAATATTATCCTGACAACAAAAGTCTTGTTACATTGGCAAAAGTCATGACAATCCAATCCATTTAACTATCTAACCCAAAAGAACGCCCTCACATTGATCAATTAGCAACAGGCTGCTTTTGCATCATTTGAAATTAGCCATCAGTATTACCCATTTCAACATTTTTTTAAATTACCAACACCAATGCTACATTTTTAAGATGGAGCCCATGTTCTTAGCTTTGGATGGATATTTCACTAAAGTCAATGGGAGCCTCCATGTCTTGTCTATAGGCTACAATAGACAATGAGAGTCAAGAAACAAAGCACTATATCTGTGTTGACTCTTGTTTCATCTAATAAAAGGTTAATAATCTATGATTAACACAAATAAAATGATGGGTTATCCAGCTCAAATGTTTGCTTCCTCCCTTTGTGCTTGATGCACAGATGTTTGCACCAATCTCACTTATGACATCTATGCAATAACCCCTGAACCATATCATCTCTTAAATCTGACATCCTACCGATAGCATGGCGCCTGCAGCATCACACATTCTATTCATGACAATCATGATCATTTGTTTATGTGCAAACTTGTCAGGGACTGCAGCTCCATTATTACACATTGTCAGAAGCACCCTCAGAACTATACATCATTTCTACATCACTATGAATTATGCATAAGTCTGCTGAATGAGGCTTCCCATTCACGTGTGGTCTCCCAAGTTAGATGTGTGGACTACGGCGGACAAATACTAATGGTCATCTCTATGACTGCTTCCTGACAATGGTTCATTTTGTTGAAATCATGGGTGTTGTCCTTTTGCCCATGGACATCCATGCAGATGCAAAGCACAGATGTAGACATGGCTGATAAAACCTCAAGAGGGCTAAAAGAGGGCTGTGGTCACCTTAGTGCCAGATTGTTATGCTTGGACTCAATTCAGTTCAATTTCAGTTCAGTATTAGGCAACGTATTCACTCAGTAAACATTTTTCATACATTTAGATAATCTTTATTGAAAATACATAAATGCATACTTGTCTTGTCTATCTGTCAGCTTTACAGTACATCAGCAATGCAATTACAATATTCAGTTGAGAAAAAAAACCACAAAAGGAAATGTGCCAGCGGCAATCTTTGAGTTGATTTTATGATTTCTTTATTCTTTCATTTTTTCTTTAGTTATTAGGCCCTGTAATAAGTGCCACTCAGTGATGGCTATGGTGCTTTTAATTCTGCTCTCAAAAACTCATCCTGTCAACAGTAATTGTCTTAAATTTATCCTTGACGATAAAAATTTTTTTGCATTAATATGCATATAACAGTTCTTACACAAAGAAAAAAAATCTGAAAGGTGTATTCAATATGAAGAAGCTCAATTAACTGTTAACTGAACTTTTTGTGACATGTCGATGGTGGAGGCGAGGAAGGAGGACCCAGATGCAGACAAAGACCGAGAGCCAGGAGGCAAAAATGAAACGAAACTATTTATTTTGAATAAAGGCACGGCAAAGCCGGATACATCTAAAAACTAAAACATGGGGAAAAAAATCAAAACTTGAATGGACTATACAATCAAAAATAGACACAAGGAACTAGAAAGAGCACAAGAGGGGTTAACGGTGAATGGTGAATGGGTGCAGCTTAGGATAAGTGAACACAGGTGAAGGGAGTGGAGCTGATGACTGTACTGGGGTCGAGACTGAGGAAACAAGTGAGGTAGTGACAGAATTTGTCACAGAACAAGAAACAGAATGAAAAAAAAAACACCCAAAGACATTGAAACAACACGGATCATGACACCCATCTTCTTTGCTATTTATTGTTTTTGCTGCCTCATTCTCTTTGCTATGAATGTGTTATTGTTGAAGGGTGAAGAGACAATTTCTCTGGAACTATATATTAGGTGTCTGTCATCAGGAATGAATGGACAACTTGTAGCAAATCAGGTAATCAACCAAGCCAGGGTTTAAGATAATATTTTGTGCAATAACCCCCTTTCTGCTGTCAAACACAAACAATGCCATTGAAATGTTAATTCGCAGGCTCTCTTCTCTAGTTGTTAGTGTCATAAATAATCAAATCTGATTTGCAGTCTGTTTTTAATACAGTTTAAACTCAAATTTCCTTAGCAGAATAGCTAGCCCATAGAATGAGACCAAAGAGCTAAAACACTTGGAGAAAGCTTGTAGTGCAGCAAATTCACATAAATGATTCTGGCTCCTTTGTAGCTGCCATCTATGAATGGTTTTCATTAGTACATTCAGAACCTCTTGGAGAGATCTAATGCTGCTTAAGTAGTCCTTTTTGGATTGCCTTAGGAGGAGTTGTAAAATGTTACTGGAGAGAGGGACGCATGCATGGCCTTGCTTAACATTGTAAGCAACTCGAGACAAGCAGGCTGAGTCGTCCCTCTTTACCTGTTTCCAGGGCTGTTTAAGGGCTGCTGTTAGTTCTTAGTTGGCTCTAGCTATTAACTGATTTTATTGCTCCACAGACAGAGAGCCAGAACAGAGCAACTTCGTTACATCACTTTAAACGTCTCTTCTAATGCATGTTTGACATTTACATTCACACACACAAAAAAAAACCCTGATTAGTCTTGTTTTTCCCAGCAAAACGATGTCTTAATATCACCAGTCTAGTTTATAGATGCAGTTTTAAACAACAGCTGCTGTTTGTGAACGCTCTCTGCAATGCCAGCCGGTTTCCAATGGCTAACCTGTATTTATGTAAAACTGGTACAAATGCGATTTATACATGCTGTTTCAAGCTGGATCTATAAGCACCAGCTAATTACATTACAACACCCAACAACGTTGGTATTCAGAGCTGCAAACACTGTTAAAACATTTAGCTGCAAGCAGTGTTCGTGAATGCTGCTCTGTGTGGCACATTAGCATCACAGACTGGTAAAATAAAACATTAAATTCAGGAGAGAAACACTGAGCTTCTGCGCTTCCACTGCTGCTTCAACTTCACATCCATGCGAAGGCCAATTTTTCTATTGTCCTCTCCACGAATTAAGCAGATGAGACACTACAGTGGCACCGGATTTCGTACTAAACATTGGAGTCACAACATTTTGGTAGGTCTTGGTAGCCTATCAATAGGTTTGTGCTGCTTTTGCACCAGTTTTTCGGGGCTGGAACCAGCCCGGACGGGCTTTGATAATTGAAACAGAAAGAATTGGTTACCCTCTGGCTCTGAACCAACACTGGAACCACCCCTTTTTTTTGTTTTGGAGTCTGTCTTCATGAATATTGATTCTGACAGAATTCTATCTCTTCGTGTGTGATTTAATTTTTCCTACCCAGCTGTTTAGATGTGTATTAGAAAGCATTAAATGTGACAATGAGACTTTGGGCACTCAAAGAAAATACTTTAAAATGGTTTATTTGAACACATACTGCACACCATTCTCTTTATGTGTTGTTATGTCCTGTTAATAAATGAAGGTAGCATGTTGCCAGCAAGCCAAGGGCTTTTTACACATAAATATAGCCCTCAGGTCATGTGCCTTTCCTCAGGCGGTTAAAATAGGGGGTCAGCCATGTTGCAGCGAATCAGCAGAGACGCTTTAGGTGTTCTGCACTCAGAATGAGACATGTTGTGAATGTGATAGGGCTGCTCTCTTTCTCTCTCTCTCTTTATCCATTCTCTATGTCTCTCAGTCACTGTAATGTGTCTCCCTCTGGCTGTCAGTTCCAGGTGAAACAGGTGACAGACACCCATCCATATGGCATGGTGTAACCAGACAGAATGATGACACATCTCAATGGAAACGCTGCTGTCACACGCACACACACACACACACACACACACACATGCACACATGCACGGGTGAACCCCTTCCAGAAGATTGAAAACTCTTGATGGTCCAGACCCCTGTGGAGAGCTCTCTACATGTAAGATCTACATGCAGACTGTTCCCTTGCCAACCACAACAAAAAACCATTCATGCACAAACATACACACTCAGTTGTGTTACCTAATAAATTGTGCTCAGCCACTGGCCCACTGTGCCCCGTGGGTCAGTGTGTGGAGCAAAGAGCCATTAATCATACTGACAGGATGTGTGCATCTGTACACAAAGTTTCCCAGTGTTAGGGATGGTTGTCTACATGTGCGGTGTAATTGCTGTATGTTTGTAGTCGCATCCTGTATGTACCTGTGCATCAGAAGCATTTCTTGCATTCGAACTTGAGTTAAGGTCTTTCCCTGTTTCATTGCGCGTGTGTTTAACTGTGTATTTTCATGTCTGTGGTAAATGTTGATCGACCTGTCTGAACACCCTCAGGCCTCTTTCTACAGCAACACCCCCCTTATTGCGAGCCTGTGTCCCTTCACTAGAGCTTTATTGCTTTTTCCTCTCCTGCCTTGATTCCACTTCCCTCACTTTTGTGACACTTTTTGTTCCCAGTTTTTCTTGTGCAATTCATTTCACTCGCTCATCTCCTCCCTATACCGATCCCCAAAGGGTCTTTTTTTCTCCCCCCACCTTCCCTCAATCTCACTCATCCCTCTGGTATGCATTATCTATTAGCTGTGGCTTGTCAGGTCTCCTGTCTTCTGTAATGGGAGACAAAATGACCAGATTGCACTGCGTCACATTAATTTGCAGTAGCTGACTGTTCATACATCCAAAGAGAAATCAATGTGCCAGCCCCAACCTTTATCTCTCCAGCATTTTCATCACTGCTGACATAAGTACACCAGTTGCCCTTTCCAGCACCTATGTTTTCTTGTCTTTTTTTTGCCAGAGATGTTCTTTTTGGGGGCTTTTCCTCCATCCAAGAAATCAGTTATAGAGTCTCAAGAAACAAAATGTGTCCTGTTAGCTTTTGTCCTTGCTCCTAGCACAAAATCATATGTGTATTTGCTTTAAATTTGCTGAAAAATTCTGAAAGTCTGAATTTTACTGTCTGTGTTGCTGACTTTGCGATTTGTTGAGGAAATTGAAAAAAAAAAAGTTTTCGGTCCATTTATTTAGACTCCCACTGTCTCCATAGGAATAATCCTACTAAATTTGACATTCTACTTTTGTCCTGCACCATGAGCAGGTTATGTTTTTTTTACAATTAGTTTAGCTTTTCGACAACTGGGTAGATAGGCATGAAGGAACCCTCATTATGCTTATTTATGAGTTTATAGTTTAATTTTATAGATCGCTTAGATTAGGCTCTGGTGTTTTTAGTGTTTGACAAAAAAATCTCACCCTGGACATGCTTCAGCATCTCTCATCCTTCTGTGTGAAATATTTAATTTTAGCTCATGTGTCTTTAAATAGTTGTTCTTGGAAGCCAACTACTCTGGTAAGAAATGTTAGGACTGCTCATTCTTTGTTGGATGTGCTAACTGGCCACATGGCAGATAATATTCATATGTGTCTTATAATAATAATGATAACAATAATTATTAGTTATATATCTCCTGCAAACCAGAAAACCAATCCAACTTTGTTGTTTTACAAAACTGTTTGTGTGCCATTAGTGAGTGGTTGGCAAATAACTTCCTCCAGCTGAACACTGAAAAAACAGAGGTTCTAATTATTGCACCTGAGAATTCAGCCCCCAAAATTGCCCAGAGTATTGGGTTTGTTTCATCAGCTGCTCAGTCAAAGCTAAAAAACCTTGGGGTTACCTTCGACCGAAGCATGCGCTTTGAGGAGCACATAAAATCATTAGCACGTAATTGTTCCTTCCAGCTCAGAAACATAGCAAAACTCAGGTCCATTGTGTCCCGGCCTGAGCTGGAGATGATTATTCATGCATTTGTGTCTTCCTGGTTAGATTATTGTAATTCACTTTTCACATGTCTCAACATATCATCTCTGAACCGTCTACAAATTATTCAAAACACTGCAGCCAGGTCACTGACTAGATCCAACAGGATGACTCACATCACACCCATTCTACTTTCCTTACACTGGCTGCCTATAAGGTTCAGGATCCAGTTCAAAATTCTTCTCATCACATACAGAGCCCTTAATCATCAGGCACCCGGTTACATCTGTGACCTGATCCACCCCTATAACACAAGCAGGCCTCTTAGGTCCTCAGACCAGAGCTTATTGACTGTCCCCCGCTCCTGTCTAAAGACAAAGGGTGATCGTGCCTTTGAGGTAGTGGCTCCAACTCTTTGGAACTCTCTTCTTCTCTGTCGACGGTCTGCAGCTTCTTTAGACATTTTCAAAAAAAATCTGAAGACCCACCTATTTAAAATAGCTTTTATCTGTACTTAAAATGCCCATCTGCTCTGTAGCCTCGTGCTTTTCTGCAATTACTGTGTTTTCTTATGTGTGTATATGATGTGTATATGAAATGTTGACTTGCATCGTATTGTGAAGCACTTTGTGAATTTTATTTTCTGTGAAAGGTGCTATACAAATAAATTTATTATTTATTATATGTCTTATATAGTGATTTAAGCGAGTAATAGAGGTAAGCCTGACTGCAAATGAGGAATTTCTGGCATTTCAGGAGCAGTGTCCTCGGTGGGAGGGTGTCAATTCCTGTGATGGTGGACCTGGGACTTTTGAAACACTGCACTCATGTTACATGCACAAAAGAAGCTAAACACCACATTTAAGTTAAGCAGAAGTTTCAACATTTCAACCTCTTCTCGCCAGGCTAGCTTAAAATTTAGAACAGCACTGCACATCAGTAGGTTTCTCAGAAGATAAACCTGCTGATGTGCAGCTGTGTCCCACTGATTGCTCTCCTATCACCAACAGCAGGTTTATATTACTGTTTTTCACTGTCATGTCTTGTCAATCACTATGAAAAAAGTTATTTGCATTCAAGATACCTGGAGGATAAATCCCACAGTCTTGTCTTTGAGTGTCATCAGCAGGTCCAGTGTCTCACGTATGTTCATTTGATTGTGTTTTCAGTCCGGTTTCTAGATTTATCTTTATCTTTCTTTTTACTGTTTCACTAACTGCTGCATCTTTTTATTTAATTTAATTTCATCCTGAATATGGGGGCATTTCCTCAGTTCCTGAGTTCCACTTATTTTGCTATTTCCTAACAAAACTTTTTTCCATTGGTAAATTTTCAATTTAATTCATTTTTCATTCAATTTGTATGAAAATAACTATACAAACTAGAGGAAAAAAAATAAGTTTGTGAATGCTGTTTACTGGATGAATGGAGTATTATCTGCTGAAATAAAGAAGTGCTTAAAGTTTTTTAATTTTGCTTTGGTAAACATTATGCTTTCTGTGGAGGTCACTAACCGTGCATAATAAGATCCGCCAACACAGCAAGAAATCTCCAATAATTTTCAATGGTCTCAAGATGAATTATTCTTTTTTATTTTCTGTACCACATTTAAAAACATAACATGTCATTGCACAAAGTGCCGAACAAGCATCATCAAACACAATCGCAACACAACAAACAAATTTGAAAAGTAGGAATATAATATAAAACCGAGATTTTTTGCTTGTTGTATGCAGTAGGGAGCGATAGAGCCAAGGTAAGATATATTAAACTCAGGTGACACTTATGAAGTCTTACTTTTAAAGGTAGAAAGACAAAGTCATGAAAAAGTAAACGTTTAATATTTGGACAGTTTTAATAGCTTAAAAAGAAGCTTTAAAAAAGTCGTACATCACTTAAGTGAGAACCCATAACATTTTTGCCTGTTGAGCTATAATTTTTGCTACGCAAACGTACAACCGAAACTCTGAATATCTTTGGGTTTTATAGTGTTGCTCTCAACTGCATCTTGTTTTTTTTTAATAGCTATGATTTCTTACCAATTTTGTTATAACACAAATGTTGTATTTTATGTATATGACTCCAGCATGAATATGATACACCAAGGAAATGCATTGCTTCAGCGAGTATAAAATCAGAATCATATGCTGCTGATTTAAGTAAATCCCTGATTTATCCTCTGGTGTCACCATGAGGTTGAACATTTTGGTTTATGAGAGAAATCTGTAAACATACGCTGGAGGGATTCTACTTTAGGTTTGGAACAGACATTCATTTCAGTGGATGATTTTTAGTTTAGTAACCTTGGTGAGCCTCTTTCTCATCTAACACTACCGATTTTTCAAAGTATTGTACGTTTAAGGTCAATTAACGGAATTAGGTTTAAGCTTCTGCAAAGTGCTTATTATGAAATGTTAGAATATTACATATCAGATGTTATATAGTTCTTGAATAAGATATTGTTGGCTAGTTAGCAGAGGTGGAGAGTTATCTGTACACGGAGCAGCTTCATAAGCTTTGCAAAATTGTACTTCTCTTCATGTTTGTTTTTTACACAATGCAAAACTGTCCAATGTTTTCACACCTACAAAAAGAAAAAAAAACTTTCCAATGAAAGACCGAGGAAAACAAAAAAAATCACAACATCCTGTCATCCTGTTCCTCGACAGAATCAAAGTCTAAAGAGGAGGCTGTATCATTCTAGACTGAAAAAGTAGTGGCCCACATTTTCTGATTATCATTTTAGATCATCAAACCAATGAATCATTTATATGGAAAGAATTAAAACTACATCAGTATGTGAGAGCTTTCAAGTGTGTAAACTATGCATTCCTTATCCTTCAGTGGAGCTCAAATGAAATGTTTTGATCAAGTAAGCATCAAACACCTACACGAGCTACCAAATTCCCTCCTTATCAATGAAGACTTTTAATCACACAGAGGGAGATGCATGAGAGGCAGGACATATTTCAACTTTTATTGTGCATTTCATCGCTGGATGAGGCACATGATGGGGCAGCGAGACTTTTTGTTTATTGTATCTCTCCATGTGGATGGAGTGGAGGCAGATACTAAGTGAGGAGTTGAGTTTACTTCCTAATGCGATTCAGTTTGATGTGAATTAAAGAATGTCTCCTCATCTTTTTTCGCTTTCTTTTATGTGATGAAATATTTAAGTCGAACAAGACTGTGAAGAGATTAATTAAAATTGTAACTTGCAAGCGAAATGTCCTTTTCTTCTTCCCTTTTTATTTCATTGTCTGTGATTAGGAATGGGGAACACAGGGAATATTTTCTTCTAACTAGAAACTTCTGCTGGAGAGGCTGAGCTGATTTTAGAAATGCTGACTTATTGATGTGTTTTTTTCACATCAATTATTGACCAGCATCGAAATACATCATTCGCTGGTTTATATTTCATCAGGTTCTAAGGCAAACTAGTGACACGAGTGAGGCAAAGCTTGCTCACAGTCACAATCAGGACCTTGGACAGCGCCCATAAAGGCTCTGTTACACTTTCTTAAGACTAGATGGAACCTGCTGGAGGATTCTGCATAGCAGTCCTATCTCGACATGTTACTGGATAGTTTTCACAGCCATGGTCCTGTTCCCAGAATAGATCAAAGGAGTTCCACTGATGCTTTTGCAAATTCTTTATAGTTTAAAATGGCTTTTGTCCCAGAAAAAAAGAGACATCTTTTTCTTTCAGTTCTAATATGCATCATGTTCCTTTCCAGTTCTTGCATTGTCTTAGTTATTTATGAATAAATGTTATATGTAAATGGATTTATGTAACTCCCTGATACAATATACTCCTAAGAAAAACCTTCCACTGCTAATCAGCAGTTTTTTAAGCAGAGCTGATTTTTGGGTTTGTGGGTAATCCATGTATTTATTTATTCGAATCATTGTATTGAATATGTATGTAGTCCAAAAAAAGCTGGATATTAGTGAAATTGCTCAGTATTAACGTCACTGAGTTAAATACAACTGTATCAGCCACACTGTAATACAGCTTCCCGAAAGAGTTGTGATGGTTGTGTGCAGTGGTTTCACAACATATTTAAGTCAAAAACAAGAATGTTCCAACATCTACTTTCTACTATCAACTTTCTTAAGAATCGATTAAATTCTAGCGAGAACTGAATTTCCTGATTTTATATGTATGTTTGAATCTGGTCAAATTCAGAAGCCTGAAGGCATTCAAAAGTGTGGACAGCTGGTTTTTAGCCAACTCCAACCACCCATCCAATCATTTTCTGTGTGAAAGGGCAGTCTAAGCAGAGACTCCCAGACCTCCCTCTCTCCAGCTACCTCCTCCAGCTCTTCCAAGGGGATGATGATGAGTTATTGCAAAGCTAGCCAAAAGATATGATATCTTTTCCACTTGAGGCAGTGACTCACCCTCAAGCCTGATGTGGACAATCTATCTTTTTCCAGCTGAGGACCATGGCCTGAGACTTGCAGGTGCTAATTCTCATTCTGGCTGCTTTAGAGATCGCTGCAAACCCCCCCCCAGTGCCTGCTTGAGGTCTCCGCCCAGTGAAGACAACCAGACCACATTCTGCACAAAGCAAAAATGCAATCTTAAGCCAGCCCAACTGGAAACCCTCTGGCCCTTGACAGGGACAGAATGGCTCATAAAAAGGGGCCCCGATACCCCTATACTACTAGAGTATTCTCCAAATCAAAAAAACATCTGATTTGACAAACTAACACGCACCCTCCAATATCCTTGTCAGGGTAAAAATCAAGTGTTCCACAACCAGGTCTAAACTCCTTTACTCATCAACTCTGTTGGTAAAGAGAAGCTGAATAGCCTATTTTGTTAGTTGTTTGTCAAAATATTGCACGATTAGGATTTTTAGCCAAAAATGTTAACATACCAGACAAACATTTTTTCTGAAATCATTGTCTCTACGTATTGCAGCAATCCATTTGGCTTCCTTCTCTTTACTTTTTTGAAAGTTTGTAAAATAGAAAACCCTAACCTATTGTTGAATATGCTGATACAGTCTACCTCACAACAGCTCTTCACCATTTTAGTGTTTTCTGTAGATGTGTTTGTCCTCGGTCAGTGTCTCTTTGTCTTTCGGTAGGCAAAACTCAAATACTACAGGACCTACATGACATCGTGTGTATTCCCTCTGTAAGTCTATGAGGTTGGGATTGTTTTAGATAGCCAAAGTCCAATAAGAGCTTTCTTTTGGCAACTTTTTACCAAAAAAAAAAAAGAAGAAAAGTATAGATCAGCAAACAAAAGCTGTTTGCCTTGCTGCATTCTAGAGCTACTGAAGTGTCAAGAATTAACATGCTGAGGTTTAGTATTGGTAGATACTCAATCTCAAATAACTGAGATCAGTATCAGGGATGAAAATAAGTAACTGCCAGTCTTAAAGTTTCACAAAGTTCTTTGTGCTAAATGTTAACATGAGAATACTACCAGTTTTAGCCAACAGATTTGTGATTGTACCTTCACTTTCCAATTTGTATATTTGCCTTCTGGTCTCCATCAAGTACATAGAGCATTGGATTTCATTAGTCATAATGGAGAAAGCAATATTTAATGAGCAAGTTCCGCATATAGGTGGCATTCTATGTCTAAAAACTGACCAAGTTACATATGAAGGTTGGATGGTCGAGAAGAAATAAAACACAGTACTACAACCAATGAGATGAGAGTTCTTTGTCTCATGTATGTTAGGAGGGTTTCCTGGGCAGTTGTTCTGATGTCATCAGAACCAAGAGTCAAAATAGATGAGTTTAGAATCAATAAGACTGGAAGCAGGAATCTTTAGTGGATGGTATTCTTTAATTCTGATTTTTTACAGGGTTATATAGTTAGCATGCATCAGATATAAGACCTTGAACAAAGGAACCAGATCTTATTTATACCCCAAGGTACATATAGAACAACACCTCTGTCGTTAGGTGTTATTTTCACCCCATGGTTTCTATAAGGAAAGTCCAGGCATACAGGTGCCATGTTGGTATGTCCCATGTTTTCTATACACCTACTGGTGCCAAATATCACAATGTTGACCATTCAAATGTCATACAGCATCAATCAGGCTTGTCCAAACATACTATCAATGTGGAACCATTATCGTTTAAATTTTTATGAACATTTTTTATTTTGAGTTGATGTTTGGTTCTGTTCAGGCATTAAAAGCACTTACCCTCTGATGTTACTATCATATCTAAAGGCAATTCTCTCCCTTTTGCAACAAGCCTCACTTCCATTTTCTTGGTTACCATAGTGATGAGCCCTCCAACATTCACAACACCAGCAGTGAACCTTTGGCTTTAGTCACATGGCATGTGGACAATGTCAAAGTACAGTAGAAGCTAAAGTATGTTCAAATGTGAAACCAAGGGGTCCCGACCAAACATTATTTGGTGAAGAGATGGGAACGGGATTAATGAGCTTGTTAGTTTTGTGTCATCTGAATGATGGATGCCTTTACAAAGTTTCACAGCAGTCCTAGTATACATACAGTTGCATCACAAAATGAATTCCTGGAATTATAGTTTTTGGAGCTCTATTTATCTTATTCTTTATTACTGCTATTGGTCTTGTTTGTACGAGAACAAGGTGGAAATAAAATTTTTACTTGCAGTTGGGGGTAAATATAATAACTTTCTGGCACAAAATTTGCATATTGGTAGCATGTAGTGGGAAGAATTCAGACACATCTTATGAAACTACATGCTGTATGAACATTCAGTGCTGTACCATAATTATCTTTCCCTTTATATCAACAACCATCCTCAGTCTTCTGCTACCACACCCACACACAAATACACCCAAACTTACCTCCCTGATACACTCATGCATCAAAATGAGAAACAACAAGGTGTCGTAGTCTTAACGGGAGGGAGTGGGGGCATTTGTAATTTCTTATCAGCCACTAATTACAGCAGTAACAAGGCCCAGGAGAAGTGACGGCTGCTGGTTTAGACGTCTGCCGGCTTGACAGCAGGGTTAATTAACAGCCTTCCACTAAGATTAAGATGGGACAAAAACTAAATACATCAAGATACACACACACTCATACTCGAGGCACGTGCACACATATGCAGGCACGCACCTACGCACACTAAACAGCCCTTCCATTCCTAAATTAAGATAGCCACGCCATCCCATCTATTTCTGCGGAAAATTAGCCTCCCGCTCTGTCGGACAGGCTCAGCCAACTCAGAGCCATTCGCTTCAGACCTAATGTGCTCATTTATACACTTGTGTGACTTATTGATACTGGCACATTCAAAGGAGAACAATTTTGCAGATGTCCCAAATATGGTTCAAGAGAGAAAGCACAGAAAGAAAAAGGCATTAAGAGGTTGACAGCTACATGGCTGCAAACCCTTCAGCTCGTATGCTGTAATCCCTTCTGAGCACATACAATGCCCCTATCCATCTTTCCTCAGTGTAATGTCATGAAATGTGGATTTGGGCCTAAAAGATTTGTCTAAGGCCTGCTCTAATACATCCTCATATCCACCGTGCCTGTTGGTAGGTGTATTCAGGCAGACATGCACAGACTCTAACTGCCAGGTTAATGTAGCAGCTCATTCAGTGGGCTGTGGCGAGTGCTGCCTCCTTTATCTGCTGTCCTAATGCAACTCCTTTAGAAGACTCCATTTGAGCAGAGAGCCCGTATGAATAAAAGAAAGCACTATCTCTTATGTTCTTTCTCTTCACGAGCCACTCCCGACCAACTGCTATCTATGTACCCTCAGGGCTAGCACATCGTGACCTGAAGATGTTCTGCTGGTGTAATGTTTTGTGTTTTAGGACACTGGAGGGTTGGAGATTGGGAAGTGGGATGCCTGAGTCTGTCAAAGACAGATCAAAGTGTTTTTTATGTAATAAAATTGTTCAGGGCAACACAGATTGTTGAGGGAGGATGTGACAAAATGACAGTTTGTTCTTATATATGAAAATAATGGGCATTTTCACACTCCATTGTCAGTAAGTGGGATGCATTCAATAGTTATTCATTGCAGTCTGTTAATATCATATTTTTATGACTGCACTGGTAAAAGTAGGATCGTTGCCATGGTTACCTTAAAATTAATTAAATATGTGCACTAATTTGGAATGGTGGCTAACTTTGAGTTGTCCCTATATACTATATTAGCAACTGGGTGCATTAACATATCTTTTGGCTTGAGAGTGCAGAAGGAGTTTGTGAAACCGTTACTGCTTCTATTGGAATTAAGGGAGTAAGTAACAGCCATGTACTTTTCAACAAATGCACTAATTGATCATCAGCAAGTGTGAGAATCTCTATAATTGCAGAAGTTTTGTCAGTTTGCTGGTCGAGAGCATTCAAGCGTGTGTTAACACAATGCCAAGGAGGAGAGACATCAGCTGTGATCTTAGGGAAGCAATTGTTGCTGCTCATCAATCCAGGAAGGGTTAAAAGGCCATTTACAGACTATTTGGAGTCCATCATTCTAAAGTGGAAAACATTCAAGACAGTTGTAAATCTTTCTAGGAGTGGACGTCCCAGCAGGTTCACCCCAAAGCCAGACTGTGCGATGCTCAGAGAAACTGTGAAAAACTCATGAGCTTCATCTCAGACTCTACAGGCCTCAGTTAGCATGTTCAATGTTAAAGTTCATGACAGTACAATTAGAAAAAAGACAGAATGAGCATGGCTTCTTTGGACGGATTGCAGGAAAAATGCTCTTCTCCATAAAAAGAACACGGCAGTACAGCTTAGGTTTCCAAATTGAATCTGAACAAAACACAAGACTTCTGGAACAATGTCCTTTGGACAGACCAGACCAAAGTGGAGATGTTTGGTCATAAAGCACAGCAGCACGTTTGGAGAAAACCAAACACAGCATATCAGCACAAACACCTCATACCAGCTGTCAAGCACGGTGGTGGAGGGCTGATGATGTGGGCTTGTTCTGCAGCCACAGGAGCTGGACACCTTGCAGTCATTGATACCACCATGAACTCCTCTGTATACTAAAGTATTCTGGAGTCAAATGTCAGCTAAAGCTTGGCTAAAATGGGGTCATCAACAGGACAATGATCCCAAACACAGCAGCAGATCTACAGTAAAATGTCTGAGAAAGAAAAGAATCAAGGTGTTAAAATGGTCCAGTCAAAGTCCAAACCTCAAGCTGATAGTGGTGGGACCTTAAGAAAGCTGTGCATAGATGAATGCTGGCAAACATCAATTAACTGAAGCAACGTTGTAATGACGTGAGTGACCGATAACATCATACAGAAAGTGATTACTGTGATGACTTGTTGCTGCTAAAGGTGGTTCTACAACCTACTGAATCATAGGGTGAATTTATTTCCTCACACACTGTCTGTAATTTGGTTTAGTTTTTCTTAAATAAACAAAGACATGCAGTAATTTGTCATATATTGTTCATCTGAGGTTGAATTTAAATGATAATGGAAAGATTTATTTTCATTTATTAAGTTCTAAAACCGAAGATTTGAAGGAGGAAGGACTTTCTCTTCGATGACTGCACCTTCAGCAAAGCAGCTCTAATCTTCTTCAATTTTGTTCACATTACAACTGTAGCTCAGATGTCCTTCCTCTCAGTCACATCTGTAAAGTTATGATTAGCTCATCTGCTTTTCCAACCACTTTTTCTGTCACAGATGAATCTCTGAAAAAAGGAAAAAGACTGGGCAAAAGATTAAAGGTCTTCAAACCAGGCTAAATCCATGCCAGTCAGCCAAGACACCCAGAAAGCTGAGGCCTTTATCCAGACTAGAGATGTCTCCTAGTGCACATAAATTGCAAAGGCATTCAGTTTCGCTCGTGATTTGCCGGCAGTGTGAGCGGTGCTGTCTGCTATGTATAATGCAAATCTGGGGGAGGGTTTGTGTGGAAAAGGGAAGCAGTCCCTAGTCCCATTAGAATGAGTAAGTTGCAGTGGCACGGCTGCTAACAGTTTCCTACATTAGCACCCCTAGAGAGTCATGCCTCAGTGACAGCGCTGTGCTCAAAGAGGAACTGGGAGACAGAAAAGCGAGAGGGAGGGTGGGTAGGAGGGAACAGAGTGAGTTGTCTGACCTTAATGCAGAGGGGAAAAAAAAAAATCAGTGGAAAAATCAGCCGGAGGGAAGGATGGGTGGTTGAATCTCGAAAGATGAGTTTGTGAGTTGCAGCTGCGCTGGCTGGGGGTGATAGTAGTCAATCGGGGGTGAGGTGGCACCAAAACTTGTCAATATGGATACTGAAAAAAGAGGCAAGAACAAGCAGGTGATAAGAAGAGGAAAGGAAGAGAAAGATAGCGTGGGATGAGTTGAAACAGCTTTGGGGGTTAAAATTTCATGAGGATGTCACTGTGGAGACACCAAATTTTCCCCTGCCATCTGCGATATAGGCGTTCCTCTGGGGCAGCTAATGCAAAACTTGTATTCATATCAGTGTGTGTGGTGTGTAGTAAAGTGTGTTTAGAGACTGTCTGTCTGGCCACAGAATTCGGTTATTCACATATGAGCAGTGAACTCAGCAGGAGATAGAAATATAAGCAAAACACAAGAAACAACACAGACAGACCTATACATATACCTCTTTTTTTGTGTGTGTTCTCTTAAAATCCTTTGTTTTATTTCACACTGCTTTCAGCATCCTCCACAGTAGCCTTTTGATCTCTCCCTGTTCACTTACCTGCCATTGCAAAGATCGCTGTTTTTACACCAGCCACAGGTCTTTTCGTACCATTTAGCCTGTAAAAAAGCTCAACGAGGAAGGCCTACGCGCTATTTGTCATTAATTGGCACGCTGCAACCATAGATTACCGAACATGACAGCGCCTTTTTCGGAGAAATCTATCTGCCGTGACCTCTCTGCAGCGATTACAGCAAGGTCAGAGAACGCACAGGGAAACCAATCAATACAATATTGAGTGCAAGAGCGGCCCGAGTCTGATGCATGGAGACAGAATTAGGGAAAAAGAAGAAAGAGAGCTTGGATACAAAATGTGGAGGGAGCGGGGGGTGTAGTAAGCTGAAATGTGAGGAGAAAATATAGGAAAACGAGACAGCAAAATACAAAGAAAGAAAGAATAAAAGCAAAGGAGAGGAATAACCAAGGAGGGAAATGATTGGACACGTCCAGTCAGAGTCTGCAAGTCACAGTTGAAGAATTGGAAAAAAAGGTGGGAATGGAGGCGAGACAGGACCTGAAGGTGGCTGCAGTCTTGCGGGTGGCACCAATATCAGTCTACAGCAATGCCACAGGCACAAACACACAAGCTGACACTCATGGATGACTGCTGTGTTTGAGACGTGGTCAGTCTGACGGGAATATTCTGCAGCCACAGGCACAAACATATATTGCCCCAGGGAGGTGTCTGATAACACTGTATGCAACAAATTATGCACCGCATACTACACACATGAATGGGTATAGGTTTCCATAAGTAAACTGGAATGCAGTACTGTGAAAAAATCTTCAGCCTCTCCTCATTACTTTATATTTTCTTCCAAGCAGCCAGACATTCCTGTAATCTTTTAAAGTGGCCTCGAGCAATAGTTCTCCAGGCTTTCTGAAGGTCTTTAAAGTTTTTCTTTGGACATTATCAGCTGTTTTCACTCATTTTCAGTCCAGTTCTTGCACCTCATGTTCAGAGAAATGTGTTTTTTTTTGTTTGTTAAGCTGCTTAACACTGACCTGTGAATGATTTAAGCATAAAAAAGGCACCTAAATCAAGGAATAAACCTGTCTAGTGTCCTCACATAACAGACAAAAATATAAATAGATTTTTAAAATGCTTTGTTACCAACAGCCTGCAGCAAAAACACATAATTTGTTCCCATTTCTTTTGTTGAATCTATGAAAAATACCAAAGATAACACAGTTTAACAGACACAAAACAGTCTTTGTGCACCAACAAGGGGATTTCCAAAGAACTATTAGCTGAACACTTGGAATATCTCAGCATGTGGTCCCGTGTGCCCTTAAAAATATTGAGCAGTGGACAAGTTGAGAACAAAAGAATATGTGTCAGTCGTAAAAAAAATGAGTGATGTCCTTAAGAAATTGGGGAAAAAGTCCAGCAAAGACCTGACACAGACCTGAAAGATGCATCTGGACCTTCAGTCAATCCATCTACTGTTCACAGAAGCCTCAACACAAATGGTCTCTATGGAAGGCTGGCTGTCAGGAAGCCATTCTTAAGGAAGGGAAACAGGGAGAAAAGACTGAGTTTCAAGCTCGATAGCATTGTATCAACTCTGTTTTTGACTAACAGGCAGTATTTCGATCTATGTTTGCATGTTTCAATAAATTGCTGCAACCATTTCCAGTTTTCCTGGCAACGCAGAAAGACAGCATTTCCTGCCTGTCTCTTATAGTAGCTTTATTCCAGCATATTCACATTCAAAAGGATTTGAAGGATGATTCTAACTTGCAAAGGAAGACAAACAAATTTGCTGCAAAACAAATGTCTTTGCTTTATATAAAGCTATTTATATAATAGATCAAATAACCTTTGAAAAAACCCACAAAACTTGAACCCAACATCTAAAATCCAGATGGCTTTGTATAGGAGCAAATCAACACGTGCAAATCAAATCATGAATATCATGTAATTAATGCATAGGACTGCAGTTGCCACAAACCCAAAGATTTATGTTGCCAGGGCAACACTTCAACCATGACAGATCTGAGCTTAATGTAACGGAAAACTTGTTCCAGCGGAAGATTCAACATGAAAGCACAATGGGAACAAAGATCCATATGTAATCATACATCAGTCAGTCATTGGATTATGAACACATGCCTAATACTAAGTAGGCCCTAAACATTCTCGATACCAGTGAGGATGTGGACAAAGAACGTCTGAGGGTGTCACAGAGTGTCTGGTACTGGGGCTTTTATAATGGGTCCTTTGATTCTTGCGGGTTTTGGGTGGGACTTTGTAGATTGGGCCAGCTTTCCACAGATGCCATCAGATCCCATCACATTGGTACCTGGGGAGTTTAGGGGCTTCGGGTTGTTACGTTCTTGAGCTTTTCTTAAACAGTTTTTGTGGGGCCTATAACTGGCCTGTTACTATAGGGTGGTGTTGCCATCTACTGAAATGTTTAGCAGGGTGGGAAGGAAGTAAAATCCATGAGAATGCAGGTTTTCCCAGCAGTAATAGGCATTGTAATGAGATGAGCGGTGTTATGGCTAATCAGTATTTGTATAGTCTATCTTGTGTCATTGAATTTGATATTCATTCGATAGATCATCTCATCTTTCACCAGGCAAAAACACAGAGTAGCATGGTCATTAATGGAGCAATTGGCTTTAGAAACAAGGACGTAAATGTGATACGCAGAGGTGGGGTCGCTCTCTGTGCCGCCACCACCTCTACAGTACCAGGTTCTTTCTGACCACGAAGGCGAGCAGCACTCAACAACCCCAACACAAATGTATACCACAATAATTTATTGCGATGATGTAAAAAGAATAAAAATGTAAAAAAAGAATGTCTGTTCTTAAAAAGGAGAAAGCCTCCTTTGTAACCATGGTACTCCAGGCTCACGGCCACGCTCCAGTCCTGAGCAGAAAATGATGGACAGCAGTCTGCTCACAACACGGGATCTCCGTTCCCTGGATCTTCAGGCTACAGCTAAAAGTGTATCGGTACACGACTCGCGGCTTTGTGGCAGAAACTCCTGCTTCTGCCACCTCGCATCAAAACCTTCCGATTTTGGGGACGGCTCTCTCTGGGCGACCGCTCTAGCGTTTCAACGTCTTTAAAGGGAACAGTCCACCCACTTCCGGTTACCTGTTAAATTAGGGTAGAGCCTCTCATAGGATGCATTACTGCCTAAAAGTCATAAAACGGCCATTCCCACACATGCAGTAAAACTTAATAAAAAAGGAAATAACCATGCTAATAAAATAGAAAACATACCTAAAATGAATTAAACAAAACATGCAATTAAAATATGGCACACAATAAAAACAAATGTAAAAATATGCAGTAATGCATCCCACCTCACTGTCTGACATAAACATGTTTCTTTTGTGTTTAAGCTGAGTATTTGCTCACATGGATTTTATTGGGATTGGGCCAGTTTTGGAGCCAGGAACAAAGAGCCATTCAATGAACTGCACCTTTGTAACACCTCCATTGGCATTAATTTTCATCCCATATCTTTTCTTTATGGGCTGAGTGTTACAGCATATAGTAGTATATACAAAAACTCACAAAAATATGTAGGAACAGTGGGTTGTTGAACATGTGCAAAAGTGGAAACAGTATATAAAATAATTTTTTTGCTTCAAAGTCAAGTTTTGGCACCCCTTCCTTTGTAATTCAACACAGCCTCTTAGACAAGCTTTCTGTTCTCCAGGCTCCTTGAAGGGCATTCGAAAGCTCTTCTTTGGATGTTGGCTGCATTTTGTTCCATTTTCTGCCAAAATGATCGAATTTTGGCAGAAAATAATGGCTTCAATAATGTTGAGGTCCGGGCTCTGGGGACTCTAATCCATAACTGATCGCGTTCCATCATGTGTTTTCATATCCAGGTTTGCTTTTCCTGCAATAGCAGTGTGTTTGGGATCAGTGAAGCTGTTGCACTTCCCAGAGGGTTTTGTAGTGTTGTCTGGTGAATCTAAATCTGATAGTACTTTTCTGACTCCATAGTTCAATAGATTTTGACAAGATCTTCAACAGCACTGACTGAGATGCTGACTGAGACTGTTGTACCGCCCTCCAGATCCCCTTGTTACATATTGGTTGAAATTGTCATCAAAAAGACCTGTTTCACTGATTTTTTTAGTCCACTTCTTGTGTCATTTGGCATACCTGAACCTTTTCTCCTTGTTTGCCTTCCTTCTTGACAGTCACCCTTCAATGGAGACCATTTCTGATGAGGCTCCAGTGAAAGCGCCATCAATATATGCGAGAATCTGTGTATCTGCATTCTGCTGTGGTTGTGTGCCTTTCCTTGTTTGTGAAAATTTGCTGTTTCCTACCTTGCCCTACGACAGATAGAAGGCTGCATCTTTAACATGTGCATAATAATAACTTTAACAATCTCATTCTGCATGAACACTGTTTGATTTCCCTTTCTTTTATTCTCCTAACCACCTCTCTCCAACATGCACCCACGACCCCCCACTTCGAAATGTGCTCTGCACGTTGGCCCAGCAGTGCTCAAGTTTGATTCATGTGTATTTAGCTTTTTTGCCACTCTGTGGGAGGAAAACAGCTTTAGTTAGTCCCGTTCTCCTTCCAGGAAGAGATGTGGAGGCACAGAACAAAAAAAAATCTGAATACAGTACAAAGTTAGGAGGCTCGAGAGTGGAAATTAAACAGGGTTTAGCAAGAAGATTCGGGAGATGGAAAGTTTTTAGGAAGCTGACGGAAGAGGCAGAAATCTGATAAAGTAGTTGAAATAAAAAAGGTGCTTGGAAGACTGAAACGCGAACAGAAAGAGAAAGATAAGAGAGGTTTCGCGTTTCAGGCTGCTGAATAAAGATATAAAGACAACACACATTAGCGCAAGTTTGCATTTGTGAGTGGGAGATAACGAGGCAGTGTGTGAGTGGTCTGTGTTTACTCTAATTAACTACATCAATACTGTCAGGCAGCTTTTCTGGCTTTGATAATCTCCCCGGAGGCTGCCAAAAAAATTCTGCAAAAAAAAAAAAACACCCGTCAATCAGCCATCGTCCCCTTTAATGCTAATCTTACTCCAATAAAAAAACAAAACAAAAGGAACAGCAAAGAGGTTCATTCACTTTCTGGGGATGAAATGAGTGTTGCATGGAATATGATGGAAGGCTGCGGTTCTTCTATTGCAATTCCACCCTCATTTCATTCAGCTCCATCCACTTCTGCTTCACCCTTCTCACATGCTCATGACATCTATTACATTTTCTCCCCTCTCTCACACACACACACACACACACCTATGTACACATGCACCGCTGGCCCTACGTTGAATATGTAAATCGACATCTGCTCCAGTACCCAATCTTCAGCCCTCACCATGTGTCTGATATGCTAATGCAGCCAACACAGTTTTTTCACTCCACATCTTCCCCTCCTTTCGCTTTCCCTCTGCTTCCTCTCCTCAGCGCTGACATACCCGAAGCCTGCCAACAGGAGCAGATGAGGGAGAGGAGAGGAGCGGAGAGAGCGTGGAAAGAGGAGAGGGGCTTCAAACAGAACCTGATAATGATCTTGTTATGGATGGATGTTACACACACAAACAGGCATGTGAGCAGCAGCGAGAAGCCGGGCTTATTAGAGAACAATAGCGAGAAATCCAGGAGAGGGATACCGAGTGTGGGAGGAAGGACAATGCTCAGTCCTCTGGCACTCTCTGTTCTTCTGCCATTCTGCTACCGCCCCTCCCGCCATCGACTTCACCTGCAACATATCTACCGTAATGATCTCAGAGGTCGTCACCCTGCAGTCACATTTAACTCTGCTGCTGCAGCATTCCTGCAGCAGTGTGCGTGGTTTGCTTCGAAGTAACGCAATTCAACATCTACAAACACAGCCCTGTCATTTGCATTGAGCAGCAAGATGGATGGCGTCCCATTCCAGGGGCATTGTTCTCAATCCAACTCCTGGAGTGTGCTTTGATTTATAAAGGATGAAATGGGATGCGACCTGTTTCCCAGAGATCCACACTTGGCTGTGTTCACAGCTTTTGCTGCTTTGACCGAGTTCTGAGTGAATATATGAATGCTAAAAGACACACACTAGCTGTGGCTCTCCGATTTGCTGGCTCTATGTGAGGCCAGACTAGCTGTGAGGGAGCCATGTTGAAAGTGATATGGGATGGTAGAAGGCCTGGCTGTGAGGCCCTGACACAGATTGGTGTCATCACACATACAGTTATGTGAAAAATTCTGGAATTCAATGTCAGGACACAAAAATTAAAGAGAAAAAAAATGTATCTACCTGTTACCAGGTAAATGTAACCTCAGATATATATGTCTGACCACGTTTAGTAGCTATAAGTTAAAGTTATAATTTTATGTATGATCAGTCTTTCACATCACTGTAGAGACATTTTGTCCCATTTTTCTTTACAATCTTGTTTCAGTTCACTGAGGTTTGCATTATTTGATTCTTCACAGATCTATGAAGAGCCAATCGCATTATTTCTATCAGACTGAGGTCTGGACTTTGACTGGACCATTGCAGCATCTTGATTCTTCCCTTTTTCAGACATTCTGCTGTAGATCTGCTGCTGTGTTTGGGATCTTTGTCCTGTTGATGACCCAGTTTCAGCCGAGCTTTAGCTGTCAGACAGATGACCTCACATTTAACTCTAGAATACTGTTGCATACAGAGGAGTTCATGGTGGACTCCATGACTGGCTGCAAAACAAGCTCAAATCATCAGCCTTCCACCACCGTGTTTGTGCTGATATGCTGTGTTTGGTTTTCTCCAAACGTGCTGCTGTGCATTATGACCAAACATCTGTACTTTGGTCTCATCTGTCCAAATGAAATTGTTCCTGAAGTCTTGTGGTTTGTTCAGATGTAATTCCTTCACAAAGATCATTGCTGATGTCTTTCCTCCTTGGCATTGTGTGAACACACACCTGAATGTTTCAGACCAGCAAAACATTTTGGCTCGGTTTTTCTTTCAGATAAATAATAACACAGTGTAATGTCATATGTTTTTGTTTTTGAATTTTTTATTTTTCAGTTTTACATCTACTGAATTGCCCCTTTTCTCCAAAAGCAAATAAAAGCCTTTCTCAGTGTTACTGTAAAAATATTAAACATCAGTGGAAGTTCCACAGAGTGAGCTAACACATTTATCAAGCGAGATCTCATTAATATGCACTAATTTCCCTGAAAAGTAAAACATTTATCAATTTGATGTCAGCAGTACTAAAATAAGTCTTGCATGTGGACTAAAACATCCATTCACAATGATCTGAAAGGCAAACAGTTCAATGCTTTTTTAAGCCACATGATGAAATCTGCCACTTAACTTTGGCAATTTCATAAAATCATCAGCATTTACACAACTTGTTTACACAGCAACACCAGAAAAAGCAGCATTTTTTCGTCAGCTAAACAGTGCCACTGCCATCCCTTTTGTTTTGCTAATGTAAGAGAAGTAGTAAAGAATTAACATCATTAACAGTATGAGAAGGGAAATTTGCTGCAGCAAATTAGTTCCGGTCAAAGCAAACCGCCACAAACATGTTGCAGCTAGGGTTGCCAACCGTCCCTTGAAAAACGGAATCGTCCCGTATTTAGAAACAAATGTACGCGTCCCGTATTGAGCTGAAAAGGGACGCACTTTGTCCCGTATTATCGTAAGAATAAAAAATCGTCCATAAAATGTCAGTGGAATAAATGAATAACACGGCGCTTTATATGAAAATGTAAGGTAAACCTGCTCCCTGGCCCGCTCCTGCTCTGTGACCAATGAGCTTACAGCACATTCATAAAGAAGTACGACAATACGGAATCCCGCTCATCTCATTGGTCGAGGTTGCCTAGCTGCGAAGAAGATGGCGGAAGACAACAAAGCAGCATGGGTGACCGTGTTCTATGTCTATGGTGACAGTGACACTGACGCCGGCACTGCTGCGTTAAAGTTCTCGGACCGTACTCCTCCGCTCAATGTGACCTCAATTTTGAAATGTCTTGCTCAGAGTTTTACTCTGTGGCACTCAAAGGCAAACAGCTCCTTGCTGCAGCAAGAGCTCAGAGGAAGTACAGATGGAAAAAGTAGCATTGAGTTGCGCATGCAAAATTGCATTAAGTTCATAAGTTCTATTTTTAAATGTTTGCAAGTTTACAAGTCTGTTTGCACTTTTGTTATTGTCTATCTATTGTTTTATATTTATTTATACAGTTTTAAGTTTAAGACAGATTTCTGTTTAAAAAAGATATTTATTTTATTCAGTTTATTTTGTTATTTTGTAATAAAGTACATTTCTGGTTAAACATTTGTTTTCCATGTGTTTATATCACTCAAAAATATGCATTTAATTCAACTCAGATTCGAGTCAAATAGTTAAAAAATCATTTCACCACGCCAGGAAGGGTGAAGGCAATCGGGTCGGCTGTTCCTGCCAATGAGGTGTCCCTTATTTTTTTTCCAAGGAGTTGGCAACCCTAGTTGCAGCTCTCTTTGAACTAGCATCCAGCTAGCTAGCCAACTAGCATCCAAGGGATGGAGAAAAAATGGGAACATTTCAAGAAAACAGGGGCTTAGTTTGATGCAACCACATCACAGAGGCAGCTACAGAGGTGAGCCCCGTCCAGGTAAATCGTGTGTCAGCTTAAAGAGGCCCAGTTATCAGCCTTTTAAAATGTCCAGTCATGTAAAAGCTGCAAAACAAGTGTACTTGAAATTCTTAAACCTAACCATTTAGGTTTCAATTTCTACTCCTAATCACGTAATTGCCAAAGTGTTATCATGTAATATCTAATGCCTAAATAAGGTAGTAAGCACTGGGTTGGAGATGGACGACTGTTGGGAGACTAGCTAGGGGTTCTTAAATGGCTAAACTCTTCCATTCTCCCAATGCAGAGCGTATTTCCTTTTAAAAACTGGTGAACAGCGCTTTTGTGACAATTTCAACAACTGCTTTGGGACTCTGTCAATGTGCACCAAAAAGATCCCAGGACAAAGATAAATTTGTAATGTCTAATGTCTCAAGGGACTTTGAGTGGCGGAATGAATAAAAAACAAATGAGAAAAATTAAGGTGAGGTAAAAAAAAAAAAAAAGAAGTGGAAAGAAATGAAACGTCTTTGCTTTATATTTAGCGATTTATATAAGGAACAGATTTTTTTAAAAAAAAAACCTTAAAAAAAACCACCAAACTTGAACAAAACTTAACTACTAAGAAATTGAGTAATAAAACATCATGTAATTTTCTTAATTTAAAGTTTTTTTGATTTAGGCTCTCGTGATATACCACGTTTCATCATTTGTCAACTGGGGCATTTATTATTCATTCTTTGCAACACAAAATCCACCAAAAGTGACTTCTTTTGTAGAGGTAGTGACACCAGTGTAAAGGACTTTACTCAAACTAATTAAGGATGTGATCATAAATCATAAATTGACATCTGATTTGATAAACTTGATAATTAATTTGAAATGCTGTGGCCTGTCATTCTTTATTCCCAGCACCCAACTAATATCTAGTGTTTACACAAAGTAGTTTTCTTTAACTTCTGCCAATGACTCTGTGCAGTCAGTCACAATTAGCTGCAAATAAGCCCAATGAACTACAGCCTGTTGGTGATGTGTTCTGGGAAAAAACAATGTTGTCTCTTACCGCGATTAGTTGAAAGACAAAGCAAGTTTGCAGCTAGGATACCACACACCAGACTTTATAAAGACACACTATTACAGAACATGTAATTACAGCACTTGAAACTACTAGGTGTGGGAAATGAATGACTGAATGAACATTTTCAAATAAGAACTAAACACACTAATTCACACAAAGAGTAAATGCTTACCCCCCCTCCTCCTGATTTGCATACTGGCAAAATATAATCTGATCATATTTTATATTTTATATTTTCACTGTCAGCTGACATGCAATACTGTTCATCTATTCATTCACAGTGTACATGCAGCCAAGGCCCATAAATCGAGAGTCAAACTCATTCAATCTGATAGCAATAAAAATGAGCGTAATTAACATTTATCAATCTATCTTCTGGACAATTACAGTACCAGTCAAAGTTTTTGTTTCTTAGGGACCTTCCTAATTGAGTGAAATGACTTGGAAGTATTTAAGTAGCAGCAATGATAAGAGCTGTTAAATTTTACCAAATATTACAGAAATAAGCTTCAATGCTTCCTTTAGCATAGAATACAAAAATACATAAGTGTGTACAAATCAAAACTTGTATTGTAGGTCTAGGATCTGTAAGAGGTAGTAATACGCATCTAAAAAGCCTCATGAGTTTCCCTTTAGTAGTTTATGTCAACCAGACAGTAGCAGATCAGCACAGCATCAGTGTTTCGTTAAAAAAAAAAGCGAAACATGTCATAGAATATGCTGAGTGACAACAGCTGTATGCTAAACTGCAGCATCTCCACTTAACAAACACATACCTCTTTAATTCAACTTCAACCCCCTGATTCTGCCCCTGTGGAAAGGATTTGAATTTACCAGCGCTGCACTGCAAGGAAAATAACAAATACAGGGATCATCTGACACACATAGAGCCCTGTCTTAGCTCAGACACGGCCAGACATTGGTTGATATCCATCCATCCTCCATCCAATCATACGTGTCCATGACTATGACCAATCAGCACATAGTAGAAAGCGTTGGGGATCATTCTAATTCTCAGCACCACATCCTATCTGCCTTCACCACTGGCTGCTTCACTACAAACTAAACTCTCTCCTCTACACCTGGCGCTTCTTGCATTAGCATTTAGATTTAGGTGAATTCTTAATGTTGCTCTATATGTGTTCTTGGGTTGGTGGGGAAGGTTGAGCTCGGAGACAATTCTGTGTCACGATTGATTTGTTTCTGAGGCACTGGTGTGGAACCAAACCATCAACCACCAAACATTTGTCTTTGTTGCAGTAAAATCACAATGCGAGTGTCCTGACTGTCAAGCACGGCCTTTTCTGTATATGCCACCATTTCTATACACAGATCATATATAAATATGCCAACTCGATGAAGCCAAATGAGCACATTGTAGGCTTTCCAAAGCTGCAATGGAGGTTTAATAAGGCTACGTTCAGACAGCACACTGAAGTGACCCAAATTTTTCAAATCCGATCCAGGCCACTTGGATATGTGGTCCTAATTCCGATACGTATCTGATCTTTTGCCATGCGACTGCAGTCTGAACGGCCAGGGCGCATTTATCCGACCTACACGTCTGAAAAGCCGCTCACATCACAGTCCCACCACTCCTGGCTACGATGACGCACCCAAACGTGTCTTTGGATAGACGATGCCACTGCCCCACAAAAGGCCGGGGCCAAAAGCCTAGCTCTTTTTCTTTTTAATATCCTCTTTAAAATTATGCCGTGATTAATGTGCTGGCTCCGGCTGCACAACAACTTTAAAATCGCAATATATGCATTCCTACTCTTACCATCCATGTTTACTTCGGCAAACACTGGGCACGCTCGCTGCGTATGACGTCATCGTACACTCTTCTGCGCATGCGGGATAGTATGGGGCGGTAAGCCGTTCACACAGCAGGCCACATACAGGTCGCATTTAATTGCAATGTGAACGACCTCACAAAAAAATCAGATTTCACAAAAAAATCGGAATTGAGCATGAAGGCCTGAACAGTCTGAACGTAGCCTAAGATATGTTTACATGAGACATTTAAAAGTATGAAACACAACGGATGTCTGTTTTAAATCACCATCATCGTACTTCATCACCACGAACACAAGTTTTCTGTTTCATGATTGTTTCCCATGAGACTTTGGTGCTAATGCAGACATGCATACCTTCATCACATCATTACATCCCACCGCAGTTTCTTTCCATTATATGACAAATACAGAGGTTGCAAACTGCTTTGCGATGCATGCCCCCATCTTTCAGCAGTCAGTGAAAACTAGGATGGCTGTGGGTAAAAGGAAAAACTCGAGACCTGAGTACTGCTCTGTGTTTTGAGGCATGCTAATACAATGAAGGCTTTTGATGGGTGCAAACCCTGCAGTGCTGCAGCGGGGATGGAAGGTGGGTGTGAATTATTAATTAGAATGTACTTTGCAACGTGTAAACATGAATATACCCATGAAAACTACATACTTGGAATATTGTCTTGTTTAGAGTAAAGTCGGTTAGAAACTTGCTGTCAATGTGAAAGTAGCCAACATCTGCTGCCAACTATGAACTGGAGCTATGGCTCTTTTTTGGAGGGATTTGCAACTGAAAATTCCTCCAAAGGCTGCATGGTTGTGTGGTGGTTAGCGCCATCGTCTCAGAGCGAGGTTCCTGGTAGGGGTGCACCCTGCGTCTCGCTCCAATGACAGCTGGGATGGGCTCCATCCCCACCGCAACCCTAAATTGGATTAAACAGGTATAGAAAATGGATGGATGGAAAATCCCCCAAATGACAATATTTTATAAAATTGTATTGAAATGAAAGGCAAACACTTCATTATTGGTTTCCCTGTGTTAGAGCAGGTTCATACTTTATAGCAGATAAATCACTGAAGCTCAATAAGATGTCCATCTTCTTCATATCGTGTTTTTATCCATGAGAGAAGCAAAGCGAGTGAAATAACTGATGAAACATGCATGGTAATCATACTAAACACCTTTAAAATCTTTTTTTTTCCCACAAAAGTTAATTAAAGATTACGATTTTGTCAAATTAAAAAAGGAAAGGAGCTTTTTGTACACGAGGAACAAGCGCATGTTATCGTGTCCTGTTGCACACTGTGACTGATTTCTTTGATCTTATGGGTGGGCTTTTCCTTGGTGTCAGCGATGCTATGATAAATGAGGGACATTTTGAAGGTCACTCGCAGCTGAACCTGCAGTTGTAAAACCCCTTTTAGAGTTTTGTGTCACGTTTTAACTAAATCTTGTACCTCCACTGGCCTTCACCCTGGTTTAAATGCAGACAGTTGACGCCTGACAACCGGTTGTGCGGTAATAAAGCACACAAACCTGAAGAAAACCACAAACCATTTCAGCTGAGTTCATAGATGAGAAACTGCTCCAAATTTTAGAACCATTTACTACTATCCAATCTTCTTTACTATACAGGCTACTGGTGTTAATAACTCACACTAACAAATGCCTGAGCTCTTTCTCAGCAGCCTGGTCTGTGGCTGCATGTTTGTGGATATCTGCATTTCATCATAACACCTTCTTCGGTGCTTGGCTGCTCTGTAGGTGGACAGCTCCGCTTCTCAGACCTTCAGCCTAGATATATTGAGCAAGCAAACGTACACATGCACAAGCCTTGCAGACAGCCACATAGACTGCCCCATCATTAACCTGTAGAACAGGAACAGACATGGAGGGTAGGTGAAATAGAGATGGATTAACAGAAAAGGGTAGGAAGGAGGTGGTTCACAAGAGGAGTGGAATAGGGTGTACCATTAACACAAGAGATGGAGCGTTCCAGGAACATACAGCGTGTGTATATATATATATATATATATATATATATATACACACATATATATATATATATATATATATATATACACATATACATATATATATATATATATATATATATATATATATATATATATATATATATATATATATATATATACACATATACATATATATATATATATATATATATATATACACATATATATATATATACATATATTAGGGCTGGGCGAGTTAGCTCGTTATCATCGCGTTAACTCGTTAATTATTTAACGTCGAAAAATATTTTATCGCATATTAAAGTAGGTCTTATTATTTATCTTATTATTGTAAAAGTCTGTTGCTCACAGGCTTTTATTTTGTAAAAGTCTGTTGCTGTCTGCTGCAGAACCAGAAAAGAAAGTAATCGGCGGATCCACCAAACATGGAGAAGGGTACGGAACTTTTACTCGGCCATTTTCATTTTAAAGTTCTTCCAGACGGCGGAGTCGACAGAACTAAAGTCATCTGTAAACACTGCCAAGTTGAATTGTCTTCTCAGCGTAGTAGTTCCAGTCTAAAATATCACTTAAAGGCAAAACACACAACTGATAGCAGCAAGTCATTCAAGGAAACAGACAGTGGAGCGAGGCTTCTACATAAAAACTACAGAAAGATGCTGATGTTAAAAGTGTGTTTGCACAACAAATGTTATGGCACTTTCATTCATATGGCAGCACATTTAAAATAAAACTAAATGCTAAAAGCTATACTCTACTTTTGAATTCATTTTTGGATTTTGCATACAAATACGATTAATCGTGATTAATCATTGCCCAGCCCTAATATATATATATATATATATATATATATATATATATATATATATATATATATATATATATATATATATATATATATATATATATATATATATATATACATATATTAGGGATGCGCCGATTGGGAAAGTGTTGGCTGATATGATGTTAAAAGTAATCGTTTGGACACTAGCCAATTGCTGATACTGTTTTTTTTCGTAT
Organism: Odontesthes bonariensis; assembly: GCF_027942865.1. NCBI lineage: Eukaryota > Metazoa > Chordata > Actinopteri > Atheriniformes > Atherinopsidae > Odontesthes > Odontesthes bonariensis. The sequence continues at coordinate 4,678,700 of NC_134523.1, read as the reverse complement.
GATAACAGTGAAGCAATAATATATGTATTTTTGTACATTTAATGCACATCTTATTTGTTTTGGCCAATATTCAGCTTGTTGACTGCAATCAGCCTGTCTGCAAATAAAATATCCCCTGCTGATAGCAGTGGCCCATATCTTTCTGGTGTGTCTTGGTTGTGCCCTGAAACTGAAGATTTGGCACAAAAAGTCTATTTTACTATTTCACTCATTGGATATTTTTATCTGAAAGGTTATAAGAAAGTTTTTTTTTTTTTTTTTAATATACATTCGCATGAATGTACTTGTATGAATACATAGTGACAATTGGTATCAGATAGTAATTTGGCTGATGGCTGGTATTCTGGTTAATTAAGATAAAATCTGAAAAACATGAATTGTGGAAGAAAAGGCACAACATGGTTAATATGGTTACAAAGTAGCATTAATTATTGTTTGCCTGAAAACTGTAAAACAAATTAACAAGACACGCAACATACATTTAGCCTAAACTAATTGATTAGAACTTTTATAATGACTAAAATAAATAGATAATAAATATGTTCTCAATATTGCTGTTATTATCATCATTGCATTTCACACATGTTGTAAAGGGCTCCATTTTACTGAAATAAGGACACAATTTAATGAAAATCTGAAAATGATTTGTCTGGTTAATTTTCTCAATTTACCTGTTATTGGGAGGTGCACGGAAAAGTTCATCTCAGGCCATGCACTGCAGTCTCCATTAAGCTTATTTTATCCTGCTGGGCCTTAAATAGCAGCAGTGCTCCAAGTGTGATTATCATTAATTCAGTTTAATTTCCTCGACTGTAATGAAACATTCATATCTACACATGAATTATTGGGTTTTAATATCACAGCTTGCATCGCCAGAAAAAGGCTGGAAGAAGTGACTTGAAATTTTAAGCAGGGCTCAATATTTGAACAGAGAATTCCAGGAAAACTGCTAAGAAGTTGTATTGACTTCTGTCGATTGTGTTTCACTTTAGCTCACAGAGAATATTGAGCTCATTGAAGCATCCTCAAGGCTCCTAGGGTACAAAACTGGTGTAGAAAGAATAGGAAAGGCTAAAAATATTGGCAAAGGGAGTGACTGATTGGAAGGGTTTGGAAATGAAGAAAAAATTGGCAGAACACCGAGTCTTTTGACTCACAGTGGAAATATAGTCAAGCTACTAAAAGCTACTTAAAGATGCTACTAATGTTCTAAAAAAAATAGTTCTTATATAATCATTGTATCATGTGAGTATTTTTTTTTTTTGTTTCTCAGCAAATAGTGATCTAGTTATACATTTACTGTTGAATTGTATTTAATGTAAATGTGTTATCTAACAATAACTAAGACAGTTCTTGAGACAATGTTAGTGGAGCTGATAAAAGAAACAAACAATAAAGCGACAATAAACAATCAAATGTGAAAACACAAGAAATGGGAATAAAGTACAGATAAAATTATCTATTTTGGTGTCATACTCTGCTTAATTTGGACTTTAGAGGGCTGGGAGTGAAAATCTATGCTGTTAGCTGAAATTTCTAAAGTTTCAAAAATGGAAGCTACATTTGAAAGCCTTTGTTGAATCGGTCCAATTCTAACGTGTCAGAAAAAAGGTAAATCTGAAGTCACAAACAATTCTGTTGGTGTTCCCTGTGTCTCTTTTATTACAGTACAGTAAGTGATCAAGCTGGCAAGGCTGTGGGGGTGAGTTCATGACTGCGCATGTGCAACTCATATCTAAGCATGCATATCTCAAACTGAGCAGCAAATGTCATTTGGTGGTGAGAGCTGTGGTCAGTCATGTTACCTTCGGGCCGTTTTCAAAGTAGGTGTGTGCAGGTGACTGTCCTGTGAAATTAAAATACCTAAAACAAATCCAACTTTGATTGCAAAAGCTTTTGGGTATTATGTTATCAATGCAGATGCAATAGAAGCATAGTTTTGCTACGAGAGTAAAAATAATTTTTTTTAACTTCAGTTGGGCAGCTAACAGCAAACAGGTATACTCGTCTGGTGAACACTGACTGTTCAGCAGCTGGCATGGCCATCGTCAGACCCCTTTGTGTCCCAGTACAGATCAGCTGTGCAAATTCATATTGTATGTATATTGATACATACAAACGTATCAATTAAAAAAAAAATACAAGCAAGGCGTCTTGCTCGGTTCTGTACAGACTTGCGCATTGTGTGCGTTGGAAAAGTGCATGAAGTTGTTGATGTGCAATAAGCATGCAGCAGAGCAGACGAGTGAACCACATATCAGTAAATGCACAGCACGAAAGGCAAGCAGGAGTGAGAGTATACGAGAGAGAGACAGTTCACATGCCGTCTATCACAGCGACATAACGAGGCACACTCCTCAGCTCAGCTGCACTATATTATTTCAGAAAACTCTCACTCTGTACAAATGACAAAAAGAGACAATGAGTTTTGGATCAAACCCCCCACTCTTTGCTAATGTCTTGTTTTTTCCATAGATCGACAAACACGCTTTTTTAAAAGTAAGCCCCCAGGTTCAGATGAGAGGGTAAGATGTAAACGACATTTACCAAAACAACACTGTATCAAGTTAGAATAATGTTATTAATTGATATGGATCAATTTGCCTTTTGGTTGACAGCACACAGGCTGAGAGAGGAAGATAGAGAGGAAGAGAAAGAGAAAGTCAAGGAGTCAACAGACAAGGAGACTAAGTGAGAAGGTGGACGGAGGGATGGCATCATGCCAAGGCAGCTTCCCTTTTACTCATTTGCCACAAATATTTGAAATGACAAAGCACTGTGCTGAGATATTGGTTTTAATAGTTATCTGAATCAAGGGAGATCGCATTTCAGTCAATTCTGATTCTTCGGTGTGGCAGAGAAAAGGAGCAGGATGCCAACGAAGGAGAGATGTGAGAGAGCAGGATGAACAGGCAGAGAAAGGCAAAACAGAAGGGGTGACAGACAAGAGTCAGACGAAAGATTTGATTTTAAGATGCGACTTCGGTTTTGTTTGTTTTGAAAATTCTTTGTCTAAAAATGTTTATCCATGTTATTACAGTGTGTTATTTTTTATCCCAAGCCTAATTTTTCTATATTACCCACAGCAGTTGCTATTGTAATTTCAGCAGCAGCTGTTTGGCAGCAGTGCTAATATTGGCTTTAGCAAGTTCATGGAACATATTGCATTGTACATTTCATAAACATAGCCGGTCTTTACAATAAAAAATGTGATCTGACTAATGGGGGCCTGTGCCCCAGCAGAACTTTATGTCTAGCAACGCCCCTGGCAGCTGGAGATATTTCCCTCAGAGGTTGGTAGAGACCAAAACGAGACACTTTGGATAATCAGTTGACCCGAAACATGACACTGAATGAATGCTTGTGTGGCTCCAAAATTAACCGTATGTTTAAATTGGGAGCTGATAGCTCATTTTTTCCATCATTTTAACTTAAAGTGGAACTTTCAGTGTAATGTTCACTACTAGTTAAGCTGCCCTTGGTATCAAATGACGAATGTTTTAGTCAAGAGTTTTTTTCCACTACACCTGTTGACTTCAGGCTGAAAGTGAGGCCTTAAGCAGAAAGCCCAGAATAGGGTCATCAGCTTGACTTCATTGCATACATTGTAGAAAGAAAGGGGGGTAAAAAAAACCACGAGTAGGATTAAATTTGGCAGCTAAGGAACCGAGACGACAGGATGGGAATTGAGAAGAGACAGTAAGAGCCAGTAAAAGTAGAAGTAGAATAAGAGGTGCAAAAAAAGGTCACAAAAGAGGGGGAAAAGGGAAGAGAAAGGGTGATTATGTGACAGAACCTTTTCCTACTATTGGAGAAAGAAAAGTCACTTTTAAAGCACTGAAATTGTCTTATGTGGGTGTATATGTGCATGTGACCTTGTCGGTGTGTGTGGGGGTACGTGTGTGTAAGGAAGCTGTCAGCTACTCCAGGCAAGAGAGTTCCAGCACTGTGTCAACCTAATGGGCAGAAACTGGGGCATGGTGAATTATTCAGCAGCTTTTTCAGGAGAGAAGAGAGGCTTCCAATATCTTCCCTTTGGAAAAATGCGAGGACCCTCATCTCATAAAACTCTCAGACACACGTGAGCCGAACAAGTGTGCTATCAAATCAGTCTCTGCCAACAAATCCCTCCTAAATTGATGTTCTCGTCTCTAAAAACAAACATGGCAGCAGCTAGCTCAAAAACCCACTGAGACCCACTCTCCATGTTAATTAAGGAAATGAACCAAGCCACAGCACAATTGGTCCATTGGATAACTTGTTTAAAGGTAAATCAAAATCCCCCTTGTCACTCTTGGGAGATAATTGCAATGCCAGTGATTTAATCGGAGATATGTTCAGTTAGGCAACCAGTTTGGCATTATTGTTGCATCAATCACAATCCCCAGTTGTAAGAAATAAAGCAGAATCACTGCAGTCTGCTCCAGTGTTTCAGAGAGATTTCTTGTTCAATCATTATTAAACAACAATGGGAATCAACACAACAGACCAATCCAATCAGTCTTTATAGCTAAATCAAATCCAAGAAGCACAGAGTTTAAAATGAACATATTTGCTGTACCACACAGTGAAACAAACCTGTCCTGCTGGTGTACCAAGAACCGTTTCTTTGCCTTTCTGTGCATCTAACCACATTAGCCATTACCACCAGCAGTCACTTTGCAATTATAGAGGAAATTAAGGTTATATGTACTGTACCAGTCGAAGGTTTGGACACGCCTAGACATTAAAAACTAATGGCTTTATATAACATTTACCAAGTATGTCAGTATGATCATGATCTTGTACATGTCTTTCAGAGAGACTTTAATAACTCCAAACCTTTGGGTTGGAAGCGACAGAGAGAGCATTTAATGAAGTAAAATCCCCATGTTGACCATTATGCTTACTATAGCATGTGACTAACAAACTACCATCATGTTGACTTCAAACTAAGCTACCACTTTGCTGGACAAAAGCGCCCAGAGAGTTTGTGATCTCCCCCATCTCAAGAAGTGCTTTTTATTTGTAGTTTTAAAAGTTAATGAAGCCCCCTTTCATTGCCCATGTGCCAACTGCCCATTAATTCTCATTTAAAATAAAGCCATTCGAAGCTGTATAATAATAATAATAATAATAATAATAATAATAATAATAATAATAATAATAATAATAATAATAACTTGGATTTATATAGCGCCTTTCAGGGTACCCAAGTTCGCTTAACAAGAGAAAAGAAGGGGGGAAGGGTAGGGCCGGAGGGGTGGGTTTAAGAAGAGTAGGACATGGAGAAGAGATGTGTTTTTAGATTATTTTTGAACTGTAGTAGAGAGGGGGCAGAACGGATGTGAAGTGGCAGATTGTTCCATAGGGTAGGGGCAGCTGAACAGAAGGCCCTATCTCCATATGTTTTCAGTCTGGTACGAGGAACGGAAAGTAGGTCCCGGTCTGAGGAGCGTAGAAGCCGCGACTGGGAGTAGGGGTGGAGGAGATCAGAGATGTACTTAGGTGCAAGTGAGTGGAGAGATTTGTAGGTCAAGAGAAGGATTTTGTAGGTGACGCGTGCTTTGACTGGGAGCCAGTGAAGTTGCTTTAGGATTGGGGTGATGTGCTGCCAGGGCTTGGTGTGAGTTAGCACCCTGGCAGCTGAGTTTTGAACATACTGCAACCTGTCAAGGGCCTTACTGGGTATCCCAGACAGGACACCATTGCAGTAGTCCAGACGGGAGGAGATAAATGAGTGGATGAGGGTCTCTGTTACTGAGTCGGATGAGGGCCGGAGTCTTGAAATGTTTCTGAGGTGAAAAAAGGCAGATTTAGTGATACTCTTGATGTGGGACCGAAATGAAAGGGTGGAGTCCAGGATGACACCCAGGTTCCGTACCTCTGGTGATGGAGAGATGGAACAGCCATCTATGACCAGGGCCAGATCACCAACCTTCTTCAGCAGGGGTGCTGGGGCCACCACCATGAGCTCCGTTTTGCTGCTGTTGAGTTTGAGGAGGTTAGAGGTCAATCAAGCTTTGATTTGCTGCTGGCAGTTGTTGAGTTGCGTGGGTGGGAGCTGAGAAGAGGGGTTTGTGCTGATGTACATCTGAGTGTCATCAGCATAGCAGTGAAAACTGAGTCCATGTTTACGGATAATTTGTCCTAGGGGGATCATGTAAATGGTGAAAAGAAGGGGACCCAGGACAGACCTCTGGGGGACGCCATGGTTAACTGCTGCAGCGATGGAGTTGGAACCTTTCAGAGTGATGTATTGTTTCCTGCTTGAGAGGTAAGACTGGAACCAAGAGAGTGCTGTGCATGTGAGGCCAATGAGTTTAGAGAGACGGGTGAGGAGGATGGTGGGGGAGACGGTGTCAAAGGCTGCGGACAGGTCTAGGAGGATGAGGATGGTGATAAGACCATTATCTGCAGCAACCAGGAGGTCATTGGTGAGGGCGGTTTCAGTACTGTGGTGGATTCTGAAACCGGACTGGAGAGGTTCGAAGAGCTCATGGTGGGACATGTGGTGTTAGAGCTGGGCAGCCACTGCTCTTTCCAAGATCTTACTCAGGAAGGGAAGGTTGGAGATCGGGCGATAGTTGTCAGGGTCATCTGGGTCCAGTCCAGGCTTTTTGAGGGTTGGAATCACAGCTGCCGTTTTGAAGCTGAGTGGTACCACGCCAGAGCTGAGTGATGCATTGATGATGGTCACCACTAAGGGGCAGAGGGTGGAGAGACAGGCCTTCACCAGGGTCGCGGGCAGTGGGTCTCGACTGCTGGATCAAGTCCTGGCTTTGGTGATGAGGTCGGAGGCTTGGTTGGCGTCCAATAGGGAAAAAGAGGAGAAGCAGCACAGTGGAAAGCAGACAGATGGGTGGTTGGTATCCTCCTGCCGTATGTCATGAGTCACTTGGTTGTGGTGTGTTCTGAGTTTGAGGCGGGGCTGAGCAGGCATCCAGGTAGTCCAGGTGGAGTCTGGCCTTCTCCTGTCTGCACACCCGTTGTACATCTGCCTCCAGTTCTCCGCACGCTGAGTATTACTCAAAATTACTAACCTCTCTCTTTGAGGTGTTCTCCTTGCTTTGTGGATCTCCAGTCTTCCAGTCTTTTACTCTTTTGCTGCCTGCCTGCCTGCCTGCCTGCCTCAAACGCAACTATCCCTGATCAGTCACACCACAGCCTTGGACTAACCCATCCCTCAGTTCACTCCTTCTGGTTCTCACTTGAGCACTTGAACTGGATACAAACCTCTTTGGACACACACACCAGCCACTACTCTTAATAAACTGGTTTTTGATCTTCCCACTCAGTCTCAATCTGCATTTGGGTTCTTTTGTGTGTACGGCCCTTTTCGGGCGTGACACTGTATGGTGGTGTGGAGGTTGTATGTTCTAATCTAATCTAATTTACTTTTGAGATAAAGTATTTTTCATTCATGTCATTCTCCCTTTGCATGTGCGGGCTCTCTTGGGGTACTCCAGGTTCCTCCAACCATCCTAAAACATACATATAAAGTGAAGTGGTTGTTCTTAACTAACCCTCGGTGAGAGTATGAGTGTGTATGGTTTGTCTCTGTGACGGACTGGCAACCTGTCCAGGTTATAGTCTGCTTTTGCCCGATAGGATCCAGCGATACTGCTGCTAGTGATAGCAGCTCGAACAGCGATATTTGGCATGTTTATCTTATATTGGGCCCTCTCAATCATTTCCCCTTTAGCCGGAAAAAAATGATTGCTGAATGTAGAACCAAACATCATCCACAAATTTGCTGCAATAGCTTCCATTTCAGAATTGTCTGTGTGTCTCTATCTAATCTCCTGAGTGATTTCACAAATGCAGCGTTTTCTGTCATTGTTGGTACAAATGATGCATGCAACAATGTATCTTGTGCACTAGTCACTATAATCTAGTGCACATGCGTGCAGTTTCAGTGGGTAGTTGTGTTTACGAGAGAGTCAGATGGAAGACCCTCACAGTTATGACTGTATAGTCAAATCTGATCTGAGCTGAACAATGTGGCTGTTAATGTGAACGCAGCTGAACATGTACATGTGCCATCTGTGTCTGTTTCCCTCCTTCTTGTCATTGAATTCTGAGCAGCAGAGTCAAACCTTATGTAGCGCATGACATTTACAAGAAGGTGCGTTCCCTTTCTACCTATCTGCCAATCTGCCATGTGTTTTTTTTTTCTCCAAAACAGTCCCCCCTCCCCACTGCTTCTCTTTCTCTGTTCAATCTAACTCACTGACATTTAATTAGTTGGTGAGTGGAGGATGCCTTGCCACATCAGCCCTGTAGTGTAGCTGACCTTTTCCTACTGGGTCACTCATCTGCCATTAGAACACAACTCCACCTACGCACACACACACACACACACACACACACAATAGTCCACTCTGTCATTGTGGTCATCAGGAAATTGACAGTAAAGTGGAGCTCTCGTGCTAAATAAGTTGACGTCAAAGGATGTCTTTTATGATTTGTGGAGCTCAGTATGTATGCGAGCGTGAATGTGTGTGTGTGTGTGTGTGTGTGTGTGTGTGCATGAAATGACATCTTTACATGTTGGTGCAGGTTTGATTATGCGTTGTTGTGAGGAGTCTTCCTTTCAGTCGATTGCATCAGTCCCATCAGCCGTCATAAGAGGAGACTAACAACAGTGATCCTTTCATCTCTGGTCAGTCCAAAATAATGCCCATGCAGCACAGATGCACATAGAAGACTGCACACATATTCACGCGCACACACACACACACTTGCACATGCAGTCAAAGCCAATCAGAAATTTCCAGTTCTGTGCCCCCCAACCCCCACATCCCCAACACCTTCTCTCCACTCTTGAGCGCTGTGACATATCACCCAGCAACATCAGCTGCTAGACACCTCCTATCAGGATCGGTTTGGGGGTCTTTTAATCCGCCCTCTAAAAAAGTCTTTTCTGTCAATGGAGAGAAACGTGACCCCAATACCAAAGGCAGGGAAGGGAGGGGAGACTTTTCGTGTGGGTGTGAGGGCTTGGCAGAGCGAGCTGCCCAACTGGCCCCGAATGGCTGTGTTGGGCTGCAGCACAGTCAGTTTTTTTGTTCTGGCCCAAGAGGTTGGAAAGCGTCCTCTGCATAGACATAGAGGAGATGCAAAATACCGCTTTATGATGAAGGGTGGGAGGGATGTAAATGACTGGGTGGAGAAGAGGAAGTTACAGAGGATCATGTGGAAAGGAATTATAGCAAAGAGGATGAATACAGACAGCTAAGAATATCAAAATACAGCTTTGAAAACAGTCATTTGATCAATTACAATAATATTAAGTTTGACATCTAGAAACATTAGAAGTTTAGTTCTTGAAGAGCATATATACTAAAATATGGTTATAGCACAGGAAAGTTGTGAATTGACTATTCTTTGGAACAATCTAGGGTTATTGCTAGGGTAAACGTTAACTAGCTTAACCCTTTATGAGAGATCTTAAATTAGATTAGTTTGTGTAGTCTTCAGGAATGTTTCTCCAGGCTTCTTGAAGGACATTCCAAAGCTCTTCTTTGGATGTTGGCTGACTTTTGTTCTGTTCTCTGTCAACATGATCCCACACTGCTTCAGTAATGTTGAGGTCCGGGCTCTCGGGAGGATTCATCCCTCCAGAAAGCCTGTTGCCACTGAAAATTGCTTTCTTGCTAAGCTGTCCAATTAGACAGAGCAGTGGTTGATCCATCGAGTTAGAGGCTTTTCTTATGCTTAAATGTTTCAGTCAGGTCAGTGTCGAGTGTCTTAAGAAGCAAAACAAAAAAATATGCAAGATCAGATCAGAGAGAAAGCTAAAGAAAAGAAAGAAAGCAGCCACATGAAAGCCTTAAAAAATGAGGGTGAATCAAGACTTTTTGTAATTATTGTATTACAAGAGTTTATAGTTATCTGCTTTAAGCCCGAAAGACATCATGTATCATCCACATGGGAGAAGCACAATGGATTGCAGTGCACCACTTAAATTATCATCATGTAAGGTTGTGAATAATGGCAGATTTAAGCTTCTTTAAAGATACATGTAAATGTCTCTGGAGACGTTCTGAGAGGTGTGCTATGAGCAGCCATTAATTGCAACTCCAAATCTTTTGACTTCTATGTTCAATAAAAGCCCTATATTCATTTTCCTTTCAATTTTGTTTTGCTCTCCACCAACTCTTGACCACTAGATTTGTCATGTTTCTATGGCCAGGTACTGGAAAGATAATCTGCAATGCGTTTTTTTTATATATATATATATATATGTATTTTTTCTGAAGAAAACTGAATGGAAAAGCTGTGGCTAATGAGCGCAGGGAGAGTGAATAAGGAATGGAGCCGTGAAAAACTAAACCAGAGAATTAAGAGAGGCTCAATCTTCAGGGAAATGTAGACTCGTACAATAATTCTCTGTAAGTCTGTCACTGCAGATATCTTTGTTGACAATACAGACTGGCATATGGTTGATTTTAAATGTAAAAATATTTATTTGAGCAGCTTTAAATTGACCAAATAAACGCAGGTGGCTCCACTGATTAGCTCACTTCAGCCACACAAAAAAAATACACTTCTGCATGTTCACTCTGTAATAGAACATTTCCAGACATTTGGTCTTCCGTGTCTTGACAACTCTGAAATGGAGAGTGAGGTGCTGGAAGCCATCATTATATCCCCTCCATCATGGTGTCGCTGGCATGATTTTTGTCCATGTGTCATCTCACTTCCCAATTCTTCCACTTGTCTGTTGTCTGTGCAGCACAGGCCAGAGCACTACGTCATCTCATCTCATATCCCTGATTCACTCCATTTTCTCAAAACCTTGTCAACACTGCAGTCACATCCAACTGTTTGCGACGGAGTGTTGCTTTTTATTCAAACAAGCAGTCAAGAGTAATTAGTCTTGGCCAGTGAAGACATGCGCTTATTCACCTTTCAACAATGTGTTCAAAAGAAATATATAATATAATAATAAATCATGGCGAATCTGACAAATACACAGCAACAAAACTGAATCTTGAGCCTGCATTAGAAGAAAAGGAAGCTTGACCCCCCCAGCCGAGTTGCTGACTAATGTGTGTAAACAACTGCAGCGACGACTGTGTCTCTGATCGCTTTGATATTAGACAGTTTGGAACTCTTGTAGAGTCCAAACCAGATAAATTCGACCAAGGCATCTGAGGAGCACAGCTCAGCCTTTTCACAACGGATGACACCATTAGGTCAGAACAGATTGTATTTCCATCACTTCTCAACTCCTCTCGGTTCAGTCAGCTTCAGACCAGGCTGTTAGACAGACGTGTCAGGGCCCCTCGGTGCCTCGTTTAGCAGCTTAGTTCAGGAGTGAGCTGGGCAAATGAACAATCTGTCACTACTGTAAATATACCATCACATTGGAAGGAGCGACCGAGACTGGAAGGTTTTACATTTAATGCTTTAGGTGCCATACATTGTTTTCATTTGAAAAAGAAAATTGAGTTAAAAAAATATACTTAGTACATATTGAGAGCAAAATAGATGACATGGTGCAAAGGTTGGTTCTCTGACACTCACTTTTGTGTTACCAAAGCAGCATTTTGTAAAAGTGCTAGCATGTTCGAGTGTAAATTGAGAAAAATCCGCAAATATTTCAGCTGTGTTAAACTTTGAGGTCAAATAACTGTCCAATAAGTATACAATCTATACTGCAGCACTAATATATCAAACATGTTTATATCATGAATATCACATGCTTAGCTGTTACATTCTGGCTCAGTTGTAGCTTACTAATTAGCCCTTCTGGTAAAGTGCCAACTGCATTTTCTTAAATACTTGTACTTCTCCGATGACAATAAAGTTTAATATGAAAAAAAGACCTTGTGTTTTTTTTATGTATTTTATAATAATGTTGTGAGACTGAACTTCTTGTACACAGCTCTTGCTAGCAAATTTGACCATGATAACAGATAGATAACTAAAGTTAGCTTAGTGAGTTGGCAAAAAAAAAAAAACATATTAAAGTATCAAGCAAGGGGAATTTTCCAAGCAACTTTAAGACTGGTTTCCAAATCGACTCCTAATAAATCGATATAGTGATGAAATACTGAGGCTAACGCTATGAGTATCAAACAAGTAAACATATTATTCAGCTGTTCCTTTAAGTGAACATGAAAATAAACAACTATGTGCAGTTATTTTTTATTAAGGCTCTTGCAGCCGGATGTACCCTACTAGTTCCAAATTTGACAGACCAGTTGTTCCCACTAACAGCTGCTATGCTACGACTAGAAATCCAAAGTAAACATCACCCAGCGGCGGCTTATTCTCGTGTCAAGCAATAATACCACGGCTATAAATTGACAAGAAATATCATCTTGTTTTTGTCAGAGTGTACAGTCCACTGCATTGTGTAATGAAAACACCTTAGAGTTGGCAAATATACAGTATTCTGACCTAACAACAGCGCTGCCCAAGTGTCCTTGTGTTATCCAAAGAGTTTCTATGTGCTCCTGTGGTGCTCTTCAACAGTGGACCTGACCTCTAATCTCCAAGAGGTGACAGTAAATCGAATTTCCCCAGGGATCGACAGTATAACGTTAGCATTTTTATACCCCCCTCAAAAAAAATAAAGGAAATTCTGTGGATGGATTTTCAGATCCAAAGAGAGTTTCCCTATTTACCTTTAGTCATTAAAGTAAAATACCCAATGGCATGAGATTGAGCTGTTAAGAATTTTAAAAGATTGAAAACTATCATAAATCACACCATATATATCTCCTTTTGTACACAGGTTTCATCCAGTTTTGCTTCAGACTAGAGACGTACAGAATGAGTGGAAATATGCACAAGACAAGACTCTGTTAAAGCACTACTATGTGGAACTATTCTTTGACTGTTAAAAGTTTTTTATTTAGCTTTTTCTTTCAGACAAGATAGCATTCGAAGTACAGCAATTCTGGAACGAAGCTGAAGCCTCTCATAAATAAAGCAGCATCCAAGAGGGATGATGTGTAGGCTGACTTTTAATCAGACAGCATGAGTTCGAGCCCATGTGACAACCAACATTCACCTCACTCAGGAGTGCTTGGCAAGACACCAAATGTATGTTAACTACAGTGCTGCTTAAAGACAGTTGGCTGTTAGTAGTATAAATCATCCACCAGAAGTACAATGCCAAAATATAGCTTAATAAGTAAATCCACTAACAAAGTATCTCAGTTAAACCAGTCCCTAAATCATGGTGCATTTGCTGGTAGTTAATTCACTTCATTGATTGTCCACAGTATTTCTGCAGCTCTGTGCTTTTTGGACAGAATCTCTGGCACCAGCCTTCAGTGCATTCATTTTTGCTTATTTAGCTTATGTCAGCGTAGCTTTAGATTTGCTTTTGTTGTATTAACTGAGGACAATCAGCTATTTTGGTGTGGGAGTTAGGATCTTATATATATTGGAGCCATCAAGGGTAGGTGGCTGTGGCTCAGTGGTTAGAGTCAGTTGTCCAATAACTGGAAGGTTGGTGGTTCAATTCCTACTCTCACCACTCAAAAAAAAAAAAGATTGGTGGAACTGACAGCTAGAGGGGTGTCAATCCACCTCCTTGTCACGGCCGAGGTTAAACACTGCATTTTAAGAAGCAAAACACTTTATTTTTGTAGCCCCAGCCAACTAGCCGGACTACCTTCGTCAACGCCAAAACGAGGCTGGAACTCTGCTCACAGGACGCAGCAGGGGGTAAGAAAATGTTCATAAATGATATTGCTAACATGGGATGTCATACAGCTTCATGTCAAAAGAGGCGAACTATCCCTTTAAGTTTATGTTGCAAATCATGTTGCGTGGTAAACACTGACTGTAAAATGGAGTGGTATTGTCTCCAAATAATGAGGGAGGCAGGTTTTTGGAGGTGGTGTATTTGAATTTTCCCTGTGCAGTCGAGGATGAACAGTGTTTTTCTTTAACAATGGAAGCCAGTGATAGGCTGCTGATACGACCAATGATAAGTTAGAAACAGGTAGGTGGTGGGAAAACTGATAATGATAAGAACATAACTATTCATGTGTCCAGCTCAGCAATCCACTGCATTGCCTACAACCTAAGCTGGTTGTTAGGAAGCTTCAACTGGTCATTGGCACATCCAACCTAGCAACCCCTTGGACCCATTTGGACTAAAAAGTCAGCTGATGTTTGTATCTTGGTGATTGAACCACTTGCCCTTAAATTTGTAGTGAGACGATATTCAGACCTTCATTAACAGTGTAAAGTGAGAGGGAATTATTTTTTTTTCCCAGGAGCTTAAAGGGTTACACTAAAAAGTTGTATAATGTCTACATATTATCAGATCAATTCAATTCAACTGTTTATACCCTGATTTGACACTGAAACACAAGGACCAGCAAAAAAAAAAGTGGCTTTTGAAATGCGCGGAGCACAGAGCTTGACCTAAATATTGCATGGGTGTGACTGTCTTAGAAGAAAATACCAACAGAGATTGGGAAGATCATGAAAAGATTAAGAGGAATTACAGTAATTATCACTCTCACACTGAGTGATTCTAAATCAATTAAATGCTGTGAGATGATGATACTGGTGGTGCCAGCCTGGCCTGGAGGACATAAACTAAGTCCAAGTGAGTGAAAGTTGGATACTTTTTTTTACAACTTTCATACGATTATCTCTGCAGCTCATTCAGCCAAAAAACCTAGCAAGGAAAGAAAGCTTCATTAGGCCTATGCAGAAACACAAAGTTAACTAACCCCATGCAGGTACATGCATACCAGCATTCTTTATCTCCCTCCCTGCTATTTTCTCTCCTCAACCCTCTAAGGATCTCTCTCCAGTGACTCACTGTTCCACAGGATGCTTTCAAAATGGCGGCTCAGGGGGCGCCACTATTCCCCAGACAGCCAAGATGAGATGCAAGGTTGTCTCTAGTGAGTGCAGCTGAAAAGAGAAGGAAGTTGTGTATGTTTCTTCTCTCTTTTTTTTTTTCTTTAGCTTTCTCTCTGATCTGATCTGATGTGAAATCACAAATTGGCCCCTAGCCGCTGCCCCCTGTGTACATAACAGAACTCATTAAAGAGTGGAGCGTTATTAAAAAGTGATGGAGCGAGGGAAGACTCTGACAAGACAAACTGGTACTGTTTTAAAGGAGAGTTGGGAAGAGGAAAAGAGGAGGCAGCCGAAGGAAACTTGCAGCCGAAAAGAGGCTAAGCATAGAAGGAGCTTTGACGAGAGGCACAGCGTTTAGTATTCACTTTCAAGAACGGCTTCTGCAAATACTCCAGAGTCTTCACAGGCCTTAGACATGCTTAGATATTTATTTTCAAACAGAGTATGAAGGGGAGTAGGACATATTTTCTGCTGTCTCTGTTTATGTGCCCCACATATGGACAAGGGCTGCCCACAATGCACCATGCAGGCAACAATTCAGCTTGCTGCGGAGTAAAGTGAATGTTGCTTCTTGAATCCCAACAATCTGCAAAAAGCCCCTTAAGGTCCAGGCTAAAAATATATCTCATATTACAGCTCACTTTAGATAAAAGCATTTGCTAAATGACTGTATCATAATGCCTCCACTCCTCGGGGCAGTATGTTTGTGTGAAGCAGCAGCAGGAGATCTCTGGTACTCTGCTATATGTATGTTCATTTAAAATTAATCTGTTGTGACTGAGAGTACATAAATGAAATCTGAGCAAAGTGTCTCTTAGAGGATTGCAAGGGAATGTCAAGAGGTTGGGATGAGTGGGTGGTGAAAACTTAACGAGGTGCGAGGATGGAGGAACGACGGTTAGACAAAGAGAAAACAGGCGGTGAGAAGGTCTGGGGGGGGAGGAGGGAGTGATGAGAGCTTCCTTTTGGTTGATCATTCTCCAGGGGCTACTGTGGATCCAGATGGACAAAAGCTGAGAGGGAACAGAATGTGCATCAATATTTACTCGCCTCTTTTCACTTTTGCTGCTACGACTGCAGGGTGGAAAGAAATCTGAGTGGCAGGCCTTCGCGCTTAGCTGCAAACTTACAAAAAATGGGAAAAACATCATATGCAAATGTCTGCTTGCAGTTATATCCATAAGAGAAGGTGTGGCCCGCTATGTGTTTCCTGCCACTTTATAGCTGTGTGTAAAAATGGAGTATGTGCCCTGGGGGAGCTGCAGACAAAAGAGGAGCCCTGTCCACCCTCTGTGGACAAGTGAAATGGAGAAAATAAAGATGGAGGGAGGGAGGATGGATGACTCAGTGATGTCTGTTGACTTTCCGGCTCTCGAGCGATTCACTGTGCCGAGCAACCAGCAATAACTGGGGAGACTATAACCTGTGGCCTGCAGCATCCCACTTCTGTGCCTCAGCAGAAGCACATCCACCTCCCCTACCCAACGGCCTCGTGGGGCCTCATTTATAAACACTGCATACACACAGAAAAGGTGTTGGAAATATTTATATGCCACTCCTCTGGAAAATGTCAAGCATTAGCAAAACCAATCTGATGGCAAAACTTTAGAGTTCTGTGGACATTATTCAAACACTCCATTGTGTGCAAGAAAAAATCCAGAAATAAGCTGGGAAGTTAAATGAACTGTGTATGTTAGGTTTATGGAGTTTTTCTATTAATGAATTTTATATCAACTGATTACAGTCTAAATAATGTTCGTGTGAATTATGTTCTCATCAAATTTTGTGATTGGGATATTCCTCCATATTCTTCTTTCTGCAGGAAAAAAAACTATTACGGTATAATAATTCATACAAAGAAAGGCTCCATCCCTTATCATGTGATAAACCTATTCACCATAATCCTGAGGGGACATTTTATAAAACCGTTATATTACCTTTTAAGATATCTATATTGTATGCTAAACCCAAAATCGTGCCGTGCGCTTCTTAAAGATGTGTACGAGACACATCAAATGCTGCAGCATCTGCAATAAATTTGGCACAAAGGTCCAGTCTTTCTATAGCAATGAAAGTCGGTGCGTTTCCCATGTGTCATCAGTTGCACCATCAGTAGTAACAGCCATTCTGCCATGACAAGTTAAATTAAACAACAGCTCTTTTTGTTAGCCTTCTCAAAAACAAAATATATACATATATCAATAAAACACACTAGAATAAACTTATATTGAAGCCGAGGATTTATGGAGTCAGCATATGAAAGAGAACATATGAAGTCATTTTTGACCAGCTTTGTGAAATGCTTTTCAAACTTGGGTAAGTTTAATGCATGAAAATGTGTGTCTAAAAGAGCCCTAATTGCCAACTGTCTGTGGCTGAACCATAAACAACAAAAATATAAGTATAGATTAATGTATGTGGTAGAGTGAGCTCTTTGGCTAGGTGCTGTATGCTCTCTTATAAGGTAATACCATGCTACAAGGGTGCGTGAATGTGATTCTGTCACGTTTGGGTGTCGTGACGTAGAGGTAGGACACGGATGCAGATTCAAAAAACAAAACTTGGTTTATTCCAAAAATTCAACAGAAAAAAAAAAAGAACACACCTGACATAAACAAACTTGACTTGAAGAATTTGACTTGACATGAACAGCGGCAATCATGAGTGACGGTGACAGGGAGGATCTGGCACTGGTACATGGGAAACCTGGAAACTAAATACTGAGGGACTGATTGGTGAGTGAGTGCAGCTGTGGGGAAAAAACACAGGTGCTGTGAGTGAAGGTGATGGCAGGGCAACAGAAACTATGGGGAACATGGAAAAACTAAACACTAGACCTGAACTTGGAAACTAACAAAACTAAGACATGAGAGAAAACTGAAACATGGCAAGGCTAAAAACTAAACAGGAACTAAAAGCAAGACAAAAACTCACAGACGTGACAGATTTGTGTACAAATTTATGTTTGATTGGTAGCTTGAAGCTTTATAACAGATTTAAAATAAGCACCAACTCCAACACCAGTTGCTACGAAAAGAGCTCTAAATTCATGGTTTAAAAGGTACCTGTGATACTATTTCTGTGGTATTTGACCAAAGAGTGTCACAGACACAGAAATTGTGTCAACTTGGGAAAAAAAAAGGCATCAAATGTCTCCTTTGATACTGTGTTAAATGTAAACATAAAAATAAAGTCAAGTGAACAAACATCTAGCACATCTATAGATTATGCTGGTGTCTTTCTGCTGTGGATGCTCTACTCCTGTACGCCAAAGCAATCCTGCTGCCATAGTCTGTTTCCAACTAAACAAAGAGCAATTGCTTTTAACTCTTTACACAAGAATGCCCATCATTTTTCACCCTCACGAATGACTGCCATGTAACAAGTTCATTAGAGCAAATCCCGTCTTAATCATCACTCCCCTCTGCCTGCTGTACTGAGCTTGGTGTGTCCATGTTGGGAGTGACAAGCTCAAAGCCCAGACACACATATCAACATTGCACTAATTAACGAGCTGGCTAACCAGAGTGAATTAATGAAGATCTTGGCACAGGGACTCCTCTTCAACACAGGCTCTCAGTATCAGGTAATAAAAGCAGAAGCAGAAGTTTAAAGCCCTGTGCTGATATTGCTCTGCTGGTGCATTCACCATCATTATACAGGTCATTTTGTTTGCTTTTAATTGGCCCGTTACACTTGTAGTTATGTAAAACTTGATAAACTAAGAGAAAATCCATTAATTCACTCAAAACTGACCTCATGGCTTGACGATGCTTAATATCAGCTTGACGATGATGCTATTACTGTCATTAGCACTGTCTGGCTAACTGTTGCTCCTCCTGGTGCACTTAGATCCATAGCCTATTCAACCACAAAACAGTTGTTTCATGTCACAATGCCAAACAAATCATTCAGCTCTGCGTAGTGGAGTGTTCCAAAGGTCTAGATTCAGCCACAGGAAATTTGAAGGGTCCAATTTCCCACAATCATTTAAAGGGGATAGAGAATCAAAATCATCTTTTTCACGTTTTTGGTGTTAGTTCTGAGTCTCCCGCTGTGGGGAGTACACATGAAGTGCCAGCAAGTGTCACAACCTCTGTTTCAAGTACTCCCCCTTTTTTGAATTGCCGCCAGAAAATGGGCAAATCCGTGTTTGAGCATTAAGTGACGTTTCTTTTGGCGCAATCGCCCCCCCACACCCAGATCCACAGCCACCCCCTTTCAGACACGCCCCTTCGGCGAGAAACAGAAACTGGCGTGCCTTCCAAGGCTGTGAAAGCGGACTACGATCGTTACATATTCTTCCCCCGGATAGCAATGTTCGCGATCAATGGCTTTTATTTATTTTTAACCGCATCCCCAGTACATACAACCGCCGACTTTTCCTTTGCTCTGCGCATTTCACGAAGTACAGTTTCACAAACCTTGCACGATTCCGAGAAGGCTTCAGTCGGAATTTAATGCTCAGTAGAGGGTCAGTTCTGACTTTGCAACAAAATCAACCCCAGCAATCAGTACAGCCTGTAAGTATCACATTTTATTTTGTTTTAAATGTGTGTTGTGCCATATTCCTGTTGTAAGAATTGCACGTTAGCTCTGGCTTGTTCATCTAAAGGGAATGAGCTTTCTTTTCAGTGAGAGCAAGGGCAGCCAATCAAGCAACGGCAACCGAATAGCGCCAACACCTACCTGCATTTCATAATGAGGTTGCCAGATAAGCTCTGAAACAACGCCAATAAGGGCAAACGACGCATTCTAAACCCAGCATATTAACATATGCCCCTTTTCCACCGAACATTTTTGTACCAGTACAGCTCTACACGGTCCCACTCTACCCTGATTGGGAGCTTTTCCACCGCGGGTTGAAGGTGGGACCCGTTACAATTTTTAGCCCCGGCTAGTACCTGCTTCAGAGGTGGGTCTAGTCGGTACTAGTCGGTGCTAAAACGCCACGTGATCAGTGCTGTCCACTGATTGGTCAGGTGAAATTACGTCATACACGCAGTGAAGCTCGGGGAGCTTTAAATAATCACCCGCCGTATGAAAACACATACGCAAGAGCAACAGAGAATAAACAGAATTGCGAAGATGGAAGACCAGAGAAGGAAAGCCAACCCATGGACGATGAGCGAGGTGCAGACCTTTCTGTGTGTTGTGGCCGAGGACCGCATAAAGAAGGAACTGGATGGAGCAACACCAAGCTGATGGCTAACCATGGCTATCACCGGAATTTCTCAGCAGTGCCGAGACAAGCTGAAGAGTGATTACCGGCAGGTAAAGGACCACAACAGCCGGAGTGGGTCAAACCGAAAGACATGGAAGTGGTTCGACCAAATAGACGGCATTTACACCGCCCGGCGAACGGCGTGGATTCGGCGACGTCTTTGTTGGAGGCGATGGAAAATAGTAAGTGTTGCTCTTATTGTTCTGGTGGTTGGGTTTAGAAAAAAAAAAAAAAAAAAAAAAAAAAAGTGTTGTTCTTATCCCCTTGGTGCAACGCTTATATCTTAACAAATGCATGTTTTATATCTTAACAAATGCATGTTTTATATCGTAACAAATGCATGTTCAGTCTTTAACTTGTGTAAAAAGTTACACAGGTGTCTCATGTAAGTTGTTCTGAGTGAGCTAGCAAACAACGCTGTTTTGGAAGGCTAGCACAGTGTCTCACCTATGCGGTTTACGTGTATGCGTTTCGTATGTTCACACTTTTTTTTTTTTCCCTCGGTTTGTGCAACCGATGAGTGTTCGGTTGCTGAGGTCAGCGAAGATCCGCCAATCCCGTAGGCTTCAGAACCGACACTGGCATCCAATCTGCAGCTGAGGCAACAGCTGCTATCTGCATTCCACCGGCACCAACACTGGCGTCGACGCCTGTATCTGAGACAACTCCTGCTGTTTACTTTTGTACTGTCTTTTTTAATAAAGAGCTTGGTTTAACTAAACAATATGGATTGTCAACTGCATTACACATTACACTCCATCGTTATGTTTACTTTTGACTAACCGCGGCGTGACACTTTGTAGTCGCCTGAAACCTACGTCACGTTAGTGGTGACCGGGCCGACTCCGCCCACTTCCAGGTCACAGTTTGGGTGGAAAAGGAAATGTTACTGGTGCCGTGTCGTGTCGTGTAGTGTAGTGTAGTGTCGGGCTATATCGAACGGAGTAGAGTAGGGCTAGCTTGGCGGTGGAAAAGGGGCAATACCTGTTTCAGAGAGCCTTTTACGGAGGTTCTGAGCCATTACAGACCCAACCAATTTTTTTTGGGCTACATATCACATCACAGAACAAGGATTAATGCCCCATTCAACCTTTCTCTATCACCTTTAAATGGAATTCAGTTCTAGAGTTTGGCATGGCCAATCCATAAATTTCTTCTATCCGAACCCTCTGGAGGTAGCTTTGGTGAAGTCCTAGTTTAACTTCGACTTTTGGAGGGGCCTCATCAATGACAGAGAAATTATCAGATTTTGAAACAGCAAAGCCAAACCCTAACATTTCCACCACCAAGCTGAAAAGCTGTCTTTGGCCTGCGCCAAACATGATGACCATTACTGTTCAAACGGTAACTGCTGTACTGCACATGATTACATCACACACTTGAATAGCAAAGAGATCAGCAGACTGTGGATATCAGTGATATAAAAAGACAACTTTCAGAACTCCAATGGACGCCTAATCAGAAAGCTACAGAGTCTAATTCGATTAAAACGTGTGTGCTGATTGTATTAAACATTTTTCATGCAATTGATCTGCTCCATAAAGTAAAATAAAAATGATCAGTTTCCATGGGATGTGTTCATTTTTTTCTCACAACTCTATATAAATTCAATTCAATTCAATTAATTTTTATTTATATAGCGCCAAATACAACAAATGTCATCTCAAGGCACTTAGATAATAAAGTCCAATTCAAGCCAATTGGAATTCAGTTAATTGTAATCATAATTATTCATAAAATAATCTAATTTGTTCATATAGAGCCAATTCAAAAACAATTTCCCAGCTAAGGAAACCAACAGATTGCACTGAAACTTTTTATAAAGGGTAACTTGGTGTGTAGACATCTTAATCTTGACACGAACAGCCTGGTTAACTAGCAGCCGCTATCAATCCCCTCTTTCCCTCTTCATTTGCAGTCACACTTTAGTCACCATTGAGTACATATTTTCGCTGGCAAGCGTTAGCTTTGTTTACTTTTATGATTTACAGTAAACACTCCCAACCGGCAGACAGGAAAATGCAATAAAACCGGAATAATACTCCTATCATTTTACATGAAAGCTAATGCATTCTGCACATCACACATGAATGAACTGTAATGAGATAATTTGAGTATTATTGTGGAGTACAGTCTATGCTTCCCCACCAGGGATGCTAATCAGGAAACAACCATGGAAATTGTACATGAGTCAGAGAACATTCTCTAATTAAGTTAAACAGTTTAATGTGTTTTTGCTGATAAGAAATCAACGTGTTTGATTTGTATATATCTTTTTTCTGGAATGAATCTCACACGTACAGTATCACTGCAGGACTAACAGAAATAAAAAAAAGACCATGCACTCGTGCTGAAGTCTGTGATCACGATGAGTGGAAAAGAGAGTTGCTTACTCAGGCATCCCCTTAACAGACATTGACAAAGGGACCCCGTGGACTTGGAAGTGGTAGCAAGCTTTGACCGGGGAATGAACCTGGTTGCAAGTGCTCGACCGTAACATTGGGAGTCAATGAGCCACAGTGGGGTAGCAGGCAAATAAATACAATTAGTGCAAATTTGCTGTGACAATTAACAACAGCTACTTCAGCTCACCTTCGTGGCCTCATGGGGTATATTATTCCTCACAACAACAAAACCCTCACAGAGCTTTACTTATTCCTTTGCCTGGGTATTGTGTACATTTATCTTCAAAACTTTTGCCAGCTTTAGGACTTTCTATACAAATAAAAAAAAAAAACAAGGTCAAGTTATACAGTTGACATGAGGTGATGAATAAGAATAGCCAGGAATAAGTTGGGTTATCTTTCAGCCAAAGAAGACACTCTTGTGGCTGTGCTACTGCTGTTGTGTCCGTCTTTGTCTCTGCTGCTCCAGTTCCTTTGGCTTTGAGAGGCTCGCCTACTTGCGTGTCAGAGATTAGAGGTGTATGCAAGTCATGATGTCAATAAGGCAGTACAGAAATGTGGAGAGAGGGCAAGAATAGAGACACTTATATTTATACAGTGAGAGTGATGGCAGCTTCTAGTGCACAAAGAGCACGGTTTCACCAGAAACCATAGTTCTTCCCAGACCAGCTGTAATTTATCAGCTGACCACAAACAGTGCTGTCAACGTTGCTGTACTTTTAGGTTTCGGATCAACAGTAATCCCTCCCTTTGAAGGCCAGCCAATTCAATCCCATGGCTAACATAGTCAAAAAGAGGACTACACTATTGTGACCTTTATGGCATACCAGCTAATCTCTCCTCAATGGGAGAGTAAGTGGGAAACTGGTATAGAGAGCAACAAGCTTACCTCTCCACCATAACTCATTTCTCTCCATCCTGTTCTCATTTTTATTTTTTTTTCATACGCAAAGCCCCTTTTCCCCCTGAACATGAACTCTCTTGTCACTTGTTTTTTTAGAACGATGAAAGGAAACCCATGCAGCCATCTCAGTAAGTTGACATTTAGCAAATCCTCATGTTTCTGCCACTGGCCTTGGTGTTCTTGGTGCACAGAGGTGGTGGGTGCACTGTTCCCTTCCCCAGCAGCATTTGGCACATTTACGAATGAGGCATCGTTTAAGGCTTTTTCACACCTAGTTGGATCAAATCATTTACATCAGTGGTTTCACAACTAATTTGGCTGCTCGAGCCAAGGGAGAACACAGGAGTCTGTCTGAGAGGTTTTGAATGTTCAGCATTTAGTTTGGATTTTGATTAGATTATTTTATGAACAGGTAGGTAACTTAATAGAACAGCCTAACGAGCCATAACACAGAAGACTATTTGCCACCAGTTGACACTGATTAAGCCGACTTAGTCTTGTGTAAGAACATGGAACATTATGAAACAATACACTGGATGCTAGGCGGGTTATTAAAAGAAAGCTTGCTCAAAGCAACTTATGAACTCCTTTAAAAAGTGATCTGTCAAAAGAATTTGCCATAAAATATCATCTAACCTATTTTAAATCTCACTTCCAGGGTTTCTTGACACAACACATCCTGCCACACACAAACGTCTTTACTTGACTTTTTTGGTTTAATCACCTTATACTTGAATTCTCTCATTTCTTCAATCTTTTCCACCATTGCAATAAATTACAGCATTTAGCATAATCCTGTTTCTCACATCCTTTGAGCTTTGAAGACCGTTTAGTATATAAATTTGCTAGATCCACATTCTTTGACAGTGTAACACTTTTTTTCCAAATACTTTCTTTTCATATAAGGACTCACCGTCGCCTCACAGAAGGTTGCAGGTTCGATTCCCGGCTGGGGCCTTTCTGTGTGGAGTTTGCATGTTCTCCCTGTCTATGCGTGGGTTCTCTCCGGGTACTCCGGCTTCCTCCCACCATCCAAAAACATGCATGTTAGCTTAATTGGTGATTGTAAATTATCCCTAGTAGTGAGTGTGAGCGTGGATGGTTGTTTGTCTCTGTGTGGCCCTGAGATGGACTGGCGACCTTGTCCAGGGTGTACCCCACCTCTCGCCTAATGACAGCTGCGATAGGCTCACAGCCCTCAATAAGCAGGTATAGTAAATGAATGAGTGTGACTGCCTCTCTGACCCAAGCCAATAGTCCTATATTCCTACATTCCTGAATGTAGCATGGAGTGTAGTATTTATCAAGGTGACGCTGGCGCCATTTGAAGAAACCAAAACAAACCTGAACATTGTATGATGTTATCAGTTTTTGACATTGCTGTGGGGGAATTTTGATCTACTCTCGTTTACAATATTGCTTCAGTTTATGACTGGCCTTCATTTGTGGAAAAGTCTTTTTAGGCCCTGCCACCACATTTCAATAGGATTGAGGATTTTCAATGATAAGTAGAAGAATAACACGATTTTTTCAGATATCTCCAGGACGACAACTTATTGCTGTAATTCAAACTATTTGTGGGCTGATGTTGGAATGCTCGCTTAAGCTGTGACACGTAATATGAACTTCTGGCTCTTAAATTTCTACAGCAGCAGTAACACATATCTGAGGTGATTGTGTGATCAGTGCAATGGATGGAGAGAATGGAGTCTATGTTGTTGTTCTGGATACAGACATTAAAAACCAAAGTGATACAATGCAATAGTACGCATTATTCTCTCCAGTAGCAAGAGTAGTGAACCCTCATCAGGCATGCCTGTCTGGCCCAGAGAATGGAAGACGCAGGAGCAGGAGATGATGTATCCAAAAGCTTTTAATGAAGGAGCAGGAGTTCACAAGGCTCTCCAAGAGAGAAACAAAGCAGGCTATTGTAGTTATCTATTAATATATATACTTTTCCCAAAGTGAGGGAAGTATATCTATGAAAAATGATCAAAATAAGAATCTCTCCACTATAAGAAGGAAAAAAACAAAAGGATATCAAAAATTTAGTTTTAACCTAAAATCACTCCTGCTAAGGTGGAAAACAAAAACCTCTCCTGAAAAATTGGAGGCACTATACTATGAAATATTTATTAAACAAAAAAAAAAAAAAATCACTCCACTGGGAGGAAAAAACAAGAAAACTATTAAACTTAAATTTAGCAAGACTATATTATAGAGTTAATCAGAACAAAAAACTATACAAAATGGTAACTTGGAACTTTAGACTATGGCTTGGAAAGGCAAGAGTGAAGCACGTTTGACCAACAAATACAACACACTAGCACAAGACAAGGGGAGACGCAGACTCTTATGCACACAGGGATAATAGGGAACAGGTGGAATCATTCACACGACAATCAGACTGGAGGAAGGGCAAGTGACCTGAAACGAGAGGAAGAGTTAGTATTTCAAAATAAAACAGGAAATGAAGAGACAAAAGACCCGCTTGACCTCACCGCGGCGTTATCATGGCAAGGGCAAGTGAAGCCCAAAAACAAAACCGGCTATTTGTGGCTGAAGCATGATCAAATAAGGCCTGAAATTGTCTTTCTAAGTAAGAAGCATTTAATATTCTTCTTCTTTTGGTCTGCCAGGCCCCTGCAAAGGCTTCATCTCTTTTGTTTCTGCCATTCTCTGTTAAAAGGGGGTGTTGGCTAGTGATGTGTCGGTCGCGAACGATCCGGCTCTAAGAGCCGGCTCTTTGAAGTGAACGACAGGAACCGGCTCCACAATAGCCGCTTTGGGACAGAGCCGTTCTAAGAACGCAGTTATCAGAACTGTCCTACTCGAATTCCGTTCTAATAACTGTCCTTCCCCAGCGGAACTGTTTCAGTCTGCATTCACACATGAGTCGGGACTGATGCGCCGCGCGCAGCCAGTGACGTGTTACGTTAGCCGTTTAGCGCCACATTCAACAACAAAACAAAACAAAACCCGGTAAAAGTAAGGAGAGAAGAAAAAACACCACAAAGAAGCTAACATGCAGAGCGGGGAGGCCACCGTGTTCATGGTCTGCATGATGGTGATATTAATCATGGACGATCACATCGGGCGTCTAACATGGAGGCTGGAAGAGCTCACAGAGAGAGTCAGGAGACGAAGGGTCGAGCGCAGGCGATACTTTTTCATTTCATGAAGGAAGGAGAGCAGAGCGCCGCAGACAAAGGAGACGACGTGTAAGTTTAACTTATTAAACACGCGCAGGTTGTGTCCGTGTCGTATGATGAAATATTTCAGCCGTGATAGCATGACATGGGGCGTAGCTACCGACCACCAAACACCTCCGTCAGATGCGTTCTATAGAACCCTGAAAAGACCCGACCTCGGAGAAGGAGCTGAATGGTTATAGGAACTGGGGGAGATGGCCCCGAGTTCCTGTATGTCCGAATGTGGGAGAAAACGGCCCCGCGGATTAAAAGGTTATTAGAACTGCCAAAGGTTCCTACAGTCCGAAAGCGGCTATTTGGGAGCCGTTTTTTTTTCTTTCAGTATCTCGCTGTCTCTCCGCCTCCCTGATGTTGCGCTTGTGCTCTGCAAGTGCCACAGAGATGACAGTTTTTTCCCCACGTCGTTTTTTTTAGTCCTTCGGACCGGTGCCTCGCTGTCTCTCCCCTCCCCATCACTCTCCCTCTCCTTGCGGGTTTTGCTCTGCTTCTGCCAGTGCTAGACGGGGATATATGGGGAGCCGTTTGGGAGCCGAAAGAGCCGGCTCTCCACAGTAAGAAGAGCCATTAGAGCCGCATCTCGAAAAAAAGCCGAAAATCCCATCACTGGTGTTGGCTCAACGTGAGCTTGCATCAGCAGGCTACCTCCAATCTCCCGCCTTTTTCCAGCATGGTACCAATCAACACTTTACTCCCACCCTGCTGAGAGGCAACTGTCTCTGAAGGAGACAGAAGAGGACCCGGTGCGATGGCAAATATGGAGAGCATGAAAGAGAGGAAAAAAAGCTGGTAGAATGAGACAGAAATAGAGACAGAGTAACAGAAAGCAGGCAGGCAGATTCTTGTTAGGAATCCTAAATTTACCTCAGCACTGAGGCCCCCCATCGTCTTCTGCTCTTGCCCTGTCAAAAGATGCCTCTGCAGATGTGTCTGTCGGGCCCTGACACACATGCGCACACACTCAGTGTTACAGTAAAATCTTTGATATAACTGCAGCTTCCTGAACAGCAAGATAACACTCCAACAAGATTACACACACATTTAAATCCAGGTACAAAATTCAAGGATAAAGTGTTTTCAGGCACCTCAGTAAGTTTGAAGAATAATACCTCTGAATATTAAAGAAGCAGTCAAATTACACACCTATGGATATTAATCTTGTTTTTTCCAATAACAGTTTCTGTACTTTCATATATTTTTCCAATTTATCATGCTGTGGCCTCGCTGCCTAACCCCTCGCCTCACACACGTACTATTGATCGAAGCCATCGCAGTGATAAATGCAGTCTTTTACCCAATGACTTGATTTTACAAATGAGACTCTAAATGGTTTTGCACATCTGGTCTTGAGATTCAATTGAGGAGTACATCTCTTGCACTTTCTTTCGCTATTCAATTCTTGTCCATGTAACAATGCCGTAAATAGTATATTTTGCAGACCTGTTCAATTGAGATGAATGTTTTGGTGTTTGGTTTTTTTTTAACTGAAAAAGAGCTACATTTACATTTTAGGAACTTGATTTCTACCCGAGTGAAATGAGAGGATAAAGTCACTCTCATGTCTGTCTCCAAGGGATATCGCTTTACTTTTTTTTTGTTAAGGTTTTTAAGTTGGACTGTGTGAAGTGCTTTTGACTAGTCTATATGTATCAAACATAAATAAGTATTTATGTATGACACATGAGACCATTTTAAATATATGTGATTATCTTTTTGCTATTATTTCATCATGTTTGTAGATGTTCAGTGAGTTTCCAGCTACAGTATGTCCAACAGTACAGACGTTTTGGATGAAAAGGAGTGGACAGACTCCTCAATCACTAAAAACTCTGGATTTTGAAAAAGCAAGGTAAAAGATCATAACAACCCCAAGGTCATCTTGGATGTAAAGGACCTACATATTTTGAAAACCTACCTTGTAGTATTTGTAATTGTACAAGATGATATTCCTTGGCCTGTCTGGTCCGTTCTTGTCAAATAATATATTTTGAAACAAAAGTTTAAAAGAAAAGAGCCACGAAAATGATTCAACAACGCTATGCTTCATTCCATGTTGAGGAAAACACTGGAAATGGGTCAAAATCTCCGGAGGGTTCATTTGGAGAGCATTAAAAGGGAACGTTCAATGGAATAAACAGATGATATAATGAATATCATATTATGCACTCTTTGGTGGCGTTTGGGCGTGGTTAAAAAACTCAACAAATTCACGAAAAAAAGTACTTAACTGAGGAAACTACTAAATTATAAGCAATAGGAAATCTGTGTGGTGAGGTGCACACTATTTCCTACCTGCAAAGTGAAGCATGAGTGAATCTGTCATAAATAAGGAATAACATGATCAGCAGGTTGTCATTTCAAATTCTTACACAGTCTACATAACATAAGCATGTAACTTCATTTTTCCAGATTCTCTACAACCTTACCTCAAAAAAACAAAGATGGGATATTCAGGTCAGCTCTGTCATTAGACATCAGTGTATTAAACTCTATGATCCATGTATCTGTTTCCCTATTTGGGCCTTCAGACCCACGTGACATATTTGAAGGTAGGCTTATTTGTATGCGTACAGCATTGCCTTGTTTCCGAAATGTGTAATAATTAGCTGGAATTCTCCCACCAACAATGTGAGAAAGAGCTGTTAAGTAGGGGCAAGCACCTGATTCAAGAAAGGCAAGAGAAGGAAGAGGCATTCAGGAGCCACAGTCTAACTCAGAGGGGTAGCAAGTAAGTGAAATGGGCTGAGTAAAAACAAAATATATAGACTTGTTTAAGCAGAGTTTAGTGAAAAAGCAGATACACGGGGAGCAAGACAGGGAGGTGACAATATTAAGTCAGGCAAATATTGAGGAATAGTAACAAAAGAGGCAAAGTGAACAGGAGATAACTAGATCAAGATTAAGATCAGATTTATTGGTCATGCATACACGCGAAATTTGTCCTCTGCTTATAACCCATCCAGGTTGGCACCTGTTGACACACACATGCACATGCACTCAGAGACAGATGCCAACCTGGAGCGCTGGGCAGCCATTCACAGCACCTGAGGAGCATGTGGGTACAGTGCCTTGCTCAAGGGCACCTCAGCCGTGACAAGGAAATGGACTGAGACCCCTCCATCTGTCAGTTCCACCAGGTTTTGAGTGGTGAGAATGGGAATCAAACCTGCCAACCTTCCGGTTATTGGACGACCGACTCTAACCACTGAGCCACGGCCGCCCTTCTCAACAGAGAAGAAGAAAAGTGGAGTGACAACAGGAGATGTATTCTGTATTTCTCGTTGCCAGGACCAGAGCACTGGCACTGGAAGTGGAGAAGCCCGAGCAGAAGGACGCAGCATTTGGTCATTTCACAGAGCGCTGCAACCCACCAAAACAATGTTGAAGCAATCAGAGGTAATTGCTCACTAATGGCTCCCTTTCCACTCGCCTTTTCTAATTGGCTGAGGCACCATCTGCACACACTTGCATACTTGAATGCACCATGCATATACAAAAACAAATGACACATTCCTAGTCAAGGAAATGAGAAAGTTGCGTCTTATGAATCAGACGAGTGGAGTATGAGAGATTGTATACCGGTAAGCTCAGTCACCCGAAGAGGGCTTTTACATTTTATACTGCCACGGAAACCGTCAGTGTAGTTGAATTGATTAGTGCCTTCACAGCAGGGCAGAAAAAAAAACAGAGAATGTTTTTTGTTTGTTTGTTTGTTTGTTTTCTTGCAATAAATGGATCCTGGTTAACAGGAGGAGAGATTTTGTAGCTCAAACCTAATCCTTGACAAGCCTGTTATTGCAACCACTGATGGATCTCCCCGTCTCCATCTTTGCCTCCCCTCTCTCCCACCTGACGCGTTATACCACGAAGCGGCTTCATTCACAGGAAGAGCTTGTCACCGCTGTCATGTCTGCGGCTCCTTTACCACGCATCAGGCTTCTTCCCTGCGGTTCTTTGTTACCGCTCAGCGGGAAATCTTTTTTTGGCTGCACAGTGTGGAAACCATCACCCCAGGCATGGGTGAAATGGGTACAGCAGGGAAAGTGTTTCAAAGTGCAGTGGTTGTCACGGAAACCACCTTTACCCAGGTTCTCCTCGTTCTCTCACCTTACAGCATTCGAACGACTGGCTCGTTTAATTGACAGATGCAGAAATGAACAAAGAAAGTCCTGGAGATTATTAAATCTGCTGCCCACCTGCTTGTTTGCACTCTGGCTCTGTTTCCTGTTTACTGAGACATCGTCCACGCCGCCATCTGTCTGTTTTTCTTGTTTGTGGTGAAAACATAAATACAGGTGGAGGACTTTGCTTTTGCATAACTCTATCATTCAACAATAAGAGGATTTGTTTTTAGACAAAAACTCACATCGTCTCTAAGGTATTACTGTCACAAGTAGGCTTGGTGTGCATTTCTGGGCCTTCGTCGTTTGTACACCAGGGCTAAACAGAGGTCTGGATTAAAAGTGATGATACCAACTCGTAAACCCAAGGATTTCTTCGAAGAGGACAGCTACAGCGGGAAAAAAATGAATATAAATAAAAGAAACACAGAGATTCGCTTTGTTCACACTCATCATGCATGATAGATTTTCTTGTGGTTCACGCTTCATCTCACAGAGAGTGAACTGGTTGTGGGTCTCTCCTTTGTACTTCTTGTCTAACACAAACTCTCCAGCTTTTTAAGTCCAACACCACAGAATCACGTTCATCTGAGCTGATGCAAAGACATGCAAGACACAAAGTGTCCAAATGTGAGCTCAGAGTAACGAAGCTCTGTCAGAGCTGAGAGAGCCAGCTTTAAAGCGGTTTCAAGTCCCATATGGTGCAGAAACAAAGAATTTTTTCTTTTTATCTTTTTTTTTTTTTCGTTCGAAGCAGGTTGGACATTGCTTCAAGTTCAACTGGCATTCCTTTTTCTCTTATTTTCTCCAAAGTTTAAATGTTTATTTGAATGTGGGAGAACTATGAATGTCAGTATGCTGTTCAAATTCACAGATTACAGACATCAGACAATAAACTGTAAATGCAGATGCATCAGCCTGTTTGTAGCTTTTCCTGTAATCCAACAAATGGCACTCCAGTATCAGCTTGCTGAAGGCATATTCTTGTAACCTCTCAGTAAAATAGGCTAATGTTTTTGTTAAAGGGATAGTTCGCCTCTTTTGTCATGAAGCTGTATGACATCCCATACTAACAATATTATTTATTAAATTTGACTTACCCCCTGCTGCGTCCTGTGAGCCGAGTTCCAGCCTCGTTTTGGCGTTGACGAAGGTAGTCCAGCTAGTTGGCTGGGGCTTAAAAAAACAGTATTTAGTGCTCGGTCTACACCTTGAAACAGGCGCAGCTGTTGCCAGGGGGCAGCGTGCAGTGATACGAAGGGAGAGAAAATAGGGCCAAGCGATTGTGAGGTCTGACTTTTTCCTGCACAACGATTTTGTGATGCAAATGTATTCCTCTTTTGAAACACAAAACGCTTTATTTTTGTGGCCCCAGACAACTAGCCGGACTACCTTCGTCAACGCCAAAGCTCGGCTGGAACTCGGCTCACAGGACGCAGCAGGGGGTAAGAAAATGTTCATAAACGATATTGCTAGTATGGGCTGTCATACAGCTTCATGTCAAAAAAGGCGAACTATCCCTTTACGTTTCTAGAAAAATGGATGAATAGGTATTTCGGAAGTATTTTGGGTTTCACCTTTTAAATAGTATGTAAGGAAAAGAAAAGATATGGTCATGTTAAAATTGGCTTTGTTCTTAGCTCTGTACTTTTCCACGATGCACACGATATATGAGCTTAAGTGATCCAGGCATAGTGAGAAAACAATTATTCACGCACACATTGTTTGGCTTATCCAGAAAATATGACAAAGCATGTTGAACCTACTCATGTCCAATCATACTCGGTCGAGTGTAAGTCGAGCTCTGTTCCACTGAGCCCAGCGCTGATATGCTTCACGTGTGACCACCAATAAACACTTTATTTAACTGGAGATTCCTCCGGCTTGTTCATGAGCTTCCAATGAAAGAATCGAGTTAACTGTCATTTGTCAATTTTAAACAAAGCAGCTGCTTAACTCTGCAAGAACAAATCTGCAAACTCACCTGGTGGAAAGCCACCCAAGTGAGCCAGAGGAGGCAAAATAATATAAGTGAGCCAGCGTTGGGCGTTCAATGGAGTCTGACTGCCTGCTATTCAGTACGTTCAGCTACAACAGTTTCCTTGCCAGAGGCTTTTAAAAATGCCATCACCAACCAAAGTTAACAAGATTTATATGCAAATATTCACAGCCTAGCTGTATTGTTTCTTCAGAAGGGTTTCAGGAAATGGTGATGGAACTGGAGCCAAGACATACTTGACCAATACATCATGTGTACCAAAGAGCTGAGAGGGAGCCAAACAGCTGTCCATGTTGCAGAAAGCACCGGACAGCACACTGCATGCATTTAGCTTCCCTTGAAGCAGATATACAGCAGCTGTAACCACAGACTCTATGGAACCATGAACAGTCAAATACATGTGAAGGATTGATTTGATTTTTGGAAGCAGTGACAGCCTTAAGGTTTGGTAAATAATTTGTAGGAATCACATTTGTACTGTTAAACTACAGATCAAACTGATATGTAGGCTTTTATTTAAACTCAGCATTACTGGTTACATCATATTACTCTTAACTTCAATTTCTTTATGTTGATTTGTTGTGAATATTCAGACCAGGCATTATGTCATTGACCATTCAACATTTGAGTTTGTGTGTGATGCACGTGGGCTCGCTATGAGCTGTATGAAGCGTGGCACAGTGCTCTGCACCTTGTCTCCCGAGTGTGACAGGGGCAGATGTTTAGCCCAGCGCCAGCCGCAAGGTTTGGAACAAAACTCTCATCAAACAAAACTCTTCTGCTCTCTGGACAGTGGCTCTGTAGGCCAGTTCAGCTCTATATCCAGTGTTCACCCTTTTATTCATCTTCTGCTGATGCCAGAGGGGGGAAAAAACATCAGGCAAATGTCAACACCCAAACTGGGACAAAAAGTTACACTTATCCTACTGTCACGGAGGGATTTCATGAGGCGTTTTTTTTTTGTGGTACTGATGTCAGTGCCTTTTGACTGATTGAGCCGTCAAAGTATTTAGGTCAACGTATGATTCTTGATGGACATGTCTAGGGGGCTGATGGGTAAATCATGCAGCCAGGATCAGCAAAGGGTGGACAGGTGTGGTATATAATTAAAAAAAGCAAAATACAAAAATGCACTTCTCTTTGTGTGTGCCTGTTTCACCCAAGCATGCCCAGCGCTATTCTTTCCTAACCTCATCCATGTACAGCTGCTTTAACCCCAGCATGCCAGTTTGAGGGGAAACAGCAGGCCGGGGTTTTAAACCAGCAACCCAGCGGCCACTCTGAGAGAGCATTACCCTCAAAGGTATTCAGGTCCAGACCTCTTGGCAGAGCGTTCTGACAGAGAGCAAACACATGTAGCCAGTGGGAGTCAGCCCATCTGTCTCTGTCTTGGCTAGTGGGAAACACTCAAACGCACACACACAAGCACACAATTCCTCAGGAAAGTGAGACATGAGCCCGTGTTGGCAGTGACAAACGAACTGCACAGTGAGGGAAAAAACAGTTACAAGATGAAGTGACCAATAGATCAGACAACCAAGACTTTCCCTTTCTCACTTGCAACTCTCCTGCTCTGTTCTGCTTCCCCTCTCTGTCTTCTCTTAATAACCGGAGCTTGGTTATTTCTTGTAAGGTCAGTTTACATAAATGCAGGAAATACTTCTTTTGTTGTTGTTTTTTTTATAAACTTACCCCCAATAGCATTTCATAGACAGATATAGCCCATTTCCAAAAAAGTGGGATTCTGTATAGAATAAAAAAACAGAAATTTCATTGGCAAATTGACTAAACATTTGACTCCGGCTTCCTCCCACTGTCCAAAAACATGCATGTTAGGTTAATTGGCGTCTCTAAAGTTTTGTCCTTAGGATTGAGTGTGAGCGTGTGTGTGGTTGTTTGTCTCTGTGTGGCTCTGTGATGGACTGGTGGCCTGTCCAGGGTGTACCCCGCCTCTCGCCCATTGACCGCTGGGATAGGCTCCAGCCCCCCCGCGACCCGACCGACGGATTCAGCGGGTATAGAAAATGGATGGACCAAACATTTGACAACTTTAACTGAGTGAAAATAAAACTGGTTATTTGGCAACATGTCAGCAACGTGATCTGGAATAAAACCATTCTTTAATAGGCTGAGCCTATCAGAGGTGAAAATGAGGTTGTGTCCGTATTCTCTGAAAAACTGTGCGGGAAAATAGTTTTCACTTCACTTCTAAAAACTACATTTCCAGGAGCCCTGCAAGATTCTGCAATAAGCAGATTAGCAGGTGACAGGTAAGGGTGTCAGGATTGGGTATAAAAGGAGCATCCATCAAAGACTCAAGCTAGATTTATAGTTGGTGCATCGGTCACTGCGCGGACGGCGCGTGGCGTCAAAATGACGTTTCTGGCCGGCGCGTTGTCGTGCACCAGTCGAAATTTGTACCTTGGCACGCGCGGAGAACAACAAACCGGATGGACCAACTCGAAAACAGGCTCACGGCTGTGTCATATAAAATACTTTGTGCAATTATTTCTAAATAAATTATGTCTGGGTTTCCCTCCGGGACCTGTTGCTTCCACAACCTGACCTCGGATAAGTAGAAGACAGGAGATGGATGAATAGAAACATTGCAATTTATCAATATCACTTAATCTACAGGAGACCTCTTTCTCTACAATTAGATGGTCCCATTAAGCTGTTTGATGTGTCAAATATAATCCCTTATTCTCAGTTTCAGGAAAGTATCGACATTCAGACCGTGCTGCATCCAATGTCATCTTGGCACAACATGCTGCATTTAAAGTTATTTTAGAACAATTTGAAGTGAACAGTGTAAGATCAGCTCTGGATGATTTCAGTCCATCTAACTTTAGCAGATCAGACCCAGATCCTAACAGCGCCGTGTTAATGGGATGTTTTTGGTTTTCAGTGGAAGCTCAGCAACAGTTGTGGACAGTTTTTACTCAGGTAGCATATTCTAGCTGTTTACGACGTCTATGGGCAAATGTTTAAGTAATAGATCAAACTGTGTTTATTGCCTTGGTCAATGTTCTGTTGCATCCTATAAATTGTGCTCATCGTTAGTCGAGGGAAAATATGTACTCTAGATTTTAGACTTTACTTTAAAAACCAGAGAAATTAGCTGCAGACATGGCAACAAATTTAGAGCAATGGCTGTGGAATTTTAAATAGAATGCAAAATGTATATATTAACTAGGACCGGGTGAGTTAACTAAGTACTATATCAGACTATAATGGTGATAACACACCTATTGAAATTTCAACTTCTGCAGTCTCATCAGCTATTATGTAAGTAATCTTTCTTTTTCGACGCCTTTTCACCGGCAAGGTTCTAAGCAGCATTTCATCTTCCAGATACTGCAGCAGTATGATTGATGACAGTGCTACAGTGGCATTGTTTTCCTCTCCACTTTCGTCATAGAGTAGTTAGCGGTTACCTTTACGTAGCAGCGATACCTCTGTGACGAAGAAAATTGCAACTACTGGCGTATCGACTCGCGCCACTATGAATGGTCGGCACAAAACCGTGACGTCATCAACACCGCTCGCGCGAGCCATCACGGCAACCAAGCTAGAAGCTTTAGAGCAAGAAGGGGTTGTGGCTAACCACTTTGTGCCAAAATTAGTCAGAGAATCATCAATCAGAATAGAATATAAATTTCTTAATACAAACTTACAAAAATCTTTCAACACCCACAGAGGATAATATCGTGAAAAGATTCAGGGATTCCAGAAAAATCTCCGCGACCAAAGATTAAGACCATTGTTTTATACGTGCAGTTTTTCCACCTTAAAGTGACACTATCCTTTGATAAATTTAGACACACAACCTCAGGAGTATCTTGGAAAAGCATTTTCCCTCAACATAGTCTGAAGCTGCATCTACAGATGTAACCGGAAACTGTAAGGCACATATAACAACTCTGTACAGAAACACTGCAGGGGTCCCTGGAAACCAGTTAATGTCAGATGAAAAGAAAGACAGTGGACACGTGCTGTGATCAGATGAGTCCATGTTTCAGATGCTTTTTTTGGGGGGGGGGGTCTAGTTCTATGTAATACAGATAAACAAGATCATCCAGGCCATTATCAGTGAAATGGACAAAAGCAGCATTTGTGATGGTATTCAGGTCCATAAGGGTCAATGGCATGAATGATTTGTTTATCTATGAAGGTACCATTGATGCAGAGAGATGTATTGGAATTTTGGAGAGACACATGCTCCCTTCAACGAGACGTCTCTTCTTGCAGTTTTTTCAGCAGGACGGTGCCAGACCAGACCAGTGGCTGTGATATCTGGGCTCTCAGGTGGCATTGCATTAAAGACTAACATGATTCTGTTGTGGATATCACTGCATGGGTTCAGAATCATCACTGTCAGTCATGCAAAGGGAAAAGGGCATACAGATGAGCTCCAAAAACACTCATTTGAGATGGGAAAAAAAAGGACTGAAGTGGAACCCTCCATGATTCGATGAATCACAATTTGAAATTCACTTTTTGAAAATCACTTCTTATGTCGTTCGTACACTTTTCTATGACTAAATGTTCAAGGACTTTTAAAAATAGGTGTGCTAGTCTACTCAAGTCTTTGAATATTTAATACAACCCACAATGGGAGTCTTTCAGATGCATTTTTCAGCATTCTTCAATCATTTGGAATCTGTTTAACATCGATATTTGCAGCGTCTGAACACCTGTCTTTATCACTTCCTGCGGTGTTGTAGACTATAATTTCCATCTGAATATAACTTTTACAGTGAGAATACTGGCGTCTATCTAATGGTAACTCTAGTAACACATCAGGATGAGACAGAGCAGCTGTTTGTGGCTATGATAGTAAAACTGTTCGTCAGTTATCAATTCTGTAACATTTGACATTTTCTCGGACAACAGGAATGGTCAAAGTGTAAAAAAAAGTGACCTCTTGTGGCCTTTTCTTAAGCACTTTCCTTCACCCCATTGATAGACACCATGAGTTTTAGGAAAGATGGTAGGAGAAATGTGTAAGGACTTGAAGGGATTATCTGACCACCGTCACTCCCCGTTTACACGATAGGAAGACGCAGATATTTTCCTGCGGTTTGGCCTCTCATTTACACCAAAACCCCGTTTTTATCACAGAAAACGATTATTTCTAAAACCTCCGGCCAAAGTGGAGATTTCTGATAACGCCGGTTATGTGTTGCCGTGTCAACTGGAAGAAACGGCGTTTCAGGTTCTTAAACGTCACATTATGCGCCAGAAAATGCTTAACGTCATGCGAGCGCCTTGTGTTTACAGTTTGTTTGGCTACTGATCAGGATTATCATGGATGATGTTAAAGTTCTACTAATTTTTACGTTTGTGCAAACGATTCTGGCCTTATTGCATTTGCCACCCCAAACCTGCTCGCACAGTTCAAAATAGAGGAGCACCACTCTTCCGTGGCCGCTCCTGCGTCCAGTATCCACTGACCGTCTATATTTCCCTCTTATGGCCTTCAGTTTTGTTGTGATATTTGCTCGCGTTATCTCCTCCTTTCACATGAGGAAAGTCCTCGATTCTGAGGATTTTGATTGGTTTGGCTTTCTTCCTTTCCCTACACTGCCGCCAATAGGTTTGGCATGGTTATTATGGCGCTAAATACCCGGCTATGTGTAAATGTGGCCTAAGCTTTGATGTGGGTCTGCAGTTGTGAAACTCCAAATGTTAGATATAAGATATAACATAAACTACTACAGACCTGCCAACCTTAGAGAGTGTACCACCTTAGGCAGAAACATTTTCAAGTCGTAGGAGCAGCCAAAAATTATACGATGCAAAGTATATTTTTTGATAGCATGCCCATTACTGCTGCCAGAATCTAAATTCAAACTGTTTTGAATCCTCACCAATGACCTTGAGGAGAAAAATAATTTCTGACTGAGAATACTCGCTTTAAATAGTGGATTTAAAGCGACTTGAATTATATCAAAATTAGCTCTCGTTGCTGGGTTGAGACCTGGTTACAGAGAACCACAGCTTATGATTTACAGCATTTTCATTCTTAAAGTAATCAAACAAAATAACCCGAAATATTCCTTTATTTTTTGGTTGCTTTCTTTTACGTGGCTTTTATGAAGTACTTATGACTAATAACTGCAGTTGACAATGGTCAGAACGCTCTCGGTTTGGAAAACTAGAACATTTTCTGATGAGCTAAAGCTCAAAGCTACCAGCCACCAGAGGAGCAAATTTTCTACAATCTAAATCATCTCCAACCTAAAAACATTTATGGTGATTGTGGCCAAGATTTGGATTGTGGATGTTTAGAGAACATCCCCTCTGTGCTGCGTGTCGTTCCCCCTCTCTCGGCTCCCTGCTTCTGGTCCCTCTGAAGCTTCCTATCAATTAAAGGCACAAAAGCCCCCCCACATTTTTATTTTTTTTTAAATAAAAAAAGTAATGAAAAAAATAAAACCTGCGTTAATGCGCAATAAAATATTTATCGGCGTTAAGTAATTAACGAGTTAACGCGCCCAGCCCTAATTCAAAATGATCTGGACCATTTTAGGCCCGAGTGCTCAAACTGATAGGTCTTTGTTGATGTTTTACTAAAAAAAAAAAGGAAAGTAGCACACACTAATGAAGCATCCTCTAACCTTATCTAGATTCCACAGACGACATTACAATTTAATTTTCATTCACCTATTCACACAAACAATCATACAGTGTTTCGTATTCCATCATATGATACTGATATCCATGTCAGTGTTGTGCTCGAGGTAGGGTAGGGGTGCCGTTGTCAGGCTTGTCTTATTACAGCTGAAATATCTTTGAAAGTCTGCAGAAATGTGGCATATTTCACATAAACAGAGCAACATGCAGTCTGTTTTTATTCTACATTCCATTTGAACTTTGTCAACTTAAAAATGATGGTGAACAAGTAGGCTTCCTAACGCAGTCAGAATACACAATTTCCCTTTTTCTCTCCATTCATTTTGCACAAGAGTTCAACCTGTCAGCCAGAGGAAGGAAGGCTGACAAAAGAGATGTCAAAGTGAAGGCAGCTAAATTACTGGGTTCTGCTTACCTTTTCCATAAGTGGGAGAAAGAAAAGAGAACAAATATACCAGTCCATTTTCTTCTTTTTCATTTGCTTTGTTTGAGAAAAAAAACACAAAAAAAACTTAACTTCCTTGTTAAGCTGCATAATTATAAAACTATTGGTCAAACATTTAGAGAAGAAAAAGCCATTTGAGGGAAAACTGCAGTCCCAGTTTGCTCACCTGTGCTGCTCACACTCTTCTGCAGGAACGAGCAGAGGGGGTAGCTAAAGCTTTGGTCAAGACCCGCCTCATTTGATTTTATTTTGCTGTAGGTAAATTCTATACATTTTCTGACCTGGTTGCTGATGACCTTTCCTCTGAAGTATCGACATGCTTGACCTAAACTTCCTCTGGGAACAGGAGTACTGATGCTCTGGAGCAGCAATACCGTCACTTAGCCATCGGTGCATGGGGATTGCAGCAGTGTTGTGTGTGCACTGTTTGATGTAATTTGCACATTTTTGTTCATTTGCACTTCTCGAGATGCCCTTGCTGTTAGCTATCAGCGACACGTAGCTCAGGATAGGCACCTCGTCTTTGGGACAATCTTTTGTCATAGGTGACTAACGGCTCCCCGGCCATGAGTAGGATCTGTTTGATACAGTTATCTATGCAGTTGCTTTTTAACCAAATTATGAGTGTCTGTGCATTGTAGAGGTTTGAAAACCTAGATCAAAGAAATGACTCTCTGGAGAGAAAACAACAACTCCTTGTGCCTAAACTAAGAAGACGCCTCAACTCAAGTGGCCATGCACTTCAATGTTAAGAAAAACTATTAAACAAGATCTGTTTTCCCTTACTTTTATTTCAGTTCTATACTTCTACCACATTACAGTTGCATTTTATGATCCATTTGGTCGCCTGTAAATCTATCCGTTGAGATTTTTCTGAAGAGCTTAGCAAATACGGAGAAAGGCTTTGTGCTAAATTCTTCTTCAAGAGGTGGAACATTTGGAAAACAGAATTCAAACTACTGGGATGACATTTTGAGAAGGTCCAAAATGTCACAGTTCGAGCTTTCTAAACCATTAGGTATTCTACTTTCTGCTCCATTTAATGTATTTCATTTAGTTGATTGGACAAAGCGAACGTTGTGATAATATCACTTTGAGTTTTTAAATTATTTGCTGAATTTTCACTAAATTAAATAATCAATGAATTGATGCGATAAACAGCACAATCCTCCATTATGGAAAAAGTTACCGGTTATAGCCCAGCTATTACATTACTCATACAGATGTGATTGTCACCCTCATGGACATCATTTTGCTGGTTGCCTTGACTACATGTAAATGCAACACATTAAGACAAACTTTGTTACTTCCTGCTTGGGTGGAGCTTGGTTAGCGTTACAAAGAAAACCTACTTGGTTAGGGTTTGAAAATATTAATGGTTCGAACTGACATGCATGCTTTTTATAACACGACAGCTACCTTCATGAAGGTCTCGCCTTCATGAACTAATTACCCTTGGGGACATATTTTTGAGCAGAGGATAGTCTCTTAATCGTAGTTACACATTTAATTTGAATCAGCACTTATAAAACATCATTAATATGTCAAATTAAAAAAATCTTGGACGATAGCCTAGTTCAAAAGTTTAAGTCATTTGGCACGAGTGATTTTCAATAAGGGTTTATTACCTCTGGAGCGCTCTCAGCAAGAGACATCATTAAACACTAGTTAATACATTATGTTTTTAATTAGAGGGCTCTTTTACCGCATTTTGGGAACACCACATCATAGTACCATAATAAAACCATAACCATTTCTGCTTCATACGAGGGTAGCTGCAGTGACACTTCTTCATGCTTTGAACACCACACATAAAAGTTCCATCCGTAAGCAGTGCTTTGCCCTGAAAAAAAAAAAAAAAGAAACCCTCCATCTGCTCGTTACCTGTAGAAGCAAATGAATAACGCCTTTTTGAGGTGAATCTTATTATGTGAAAGTCGTAGTGTGATAAGGATGGGCGAAAGATGTGGGCAAATGTGTGACAGAGCGAGAAGGGCGAAGAAAGCAAGACAAAAGCGAAGGACAGATTGTGAATGTGCAAGGGAAAGGTGGCAACGGGTTTCACCTAAAGCGGGATTCATTACCATGCATCTGTCAAAGCGCTGACAGAGGTCTCGTTGCCAATGGCAATGTGGAAGGGAGTTAAAGAGCATCGGCATCCTTTTCTCCTCCCCCTTCCTTCCTTTCCCTCTCTTTCCCTGACTGTCTCTGCCGTCTCTCCCCTCTCACTCTTAGCGTCTGAGCAGTTAAACACATCAGCATGTCTTCTGTTACTCCCTCGCCATCTGCAGACACCGACACAGTGCAGACAAGAAAAGTCCATTATCACTTCCCTCAGTGTGACTATTTATCTCTCTCACCATCTCTGCCTGTCACTTGCAAACCCACCCACCTACCCCACCCTGTCTTCAACCACCTACACACACACACACACAAACAGAGCAGTCAACTAGGACTGTGATGGGTAAAACGCTGCATCACTTGTCTTTTTGTCTTTCAGTATGAGCTGCTGGGCACCCTTCCTTTCTGAAGGGATGTGTAGGTAAACAATGTGTATGTGTGTGTTTGTCTAGTTGCTGGGGAGAATTTTCAATTGTGTGTGTATTAAAACTGGTTGAATAATGCCCACGGTACCCATCATCCATGTGTTCTTTCCACAAGACATTTAACACCACACTGTTCCAGCAGGGATGCTCAAAAAACAAACAGCTAAATCCAAAGATACTGCTGGAAAAGAGACTTATCTTAAACCTGAGAAAATGGTCATGGTTATCCCAAAATAGAGGAAAAACTATTTCTTTAGTTCTCTTAGAATTTAGCATGAAGCTAAATCCTGAACATATTAGGCTGGGTTAGGGTACAGAGTGGAGGTCCTAAAAACAGCTCTTTCCAGAGTGGAGGACTGATGGTGTTTTTTGACCATGAGAAGTTAAAGCAATACTATGTAACATTTCTACCTTAAAACAACAGTTTGAAAAAAATGTGCGGCTAGGATGAGTTTTAATATTACAATTGGCCTGTCTCCTATGCCCTTCGGGGGTCTGAGTTGGAATAACTGCGCTATGTAACTTTGCT
The DNA here is from genome assembly GCF_027942865.1 of Odontesthes bonariensis. Taxonomy (NCBI): domain Eukaryota; kingdom Metazoa; phylum Chordata; class Actinopteri; order Atheriniformes; family Atherinopsidae; genus Odontesthes; species Odontesthes bonariensis. Next base: position 4,635,850 of record NC_134523.1, on the reverse strand, counting down.
GGACCGGCCCGGGAGCTGAGCGGAAGTACTTCGACTTGCTTTCTGGCACACCTACCGCAAAAACAAATAGACCCCTCACGCTCCCAGGTATAAGGCTAAGCTAGCGCAACATTGTCAGTACGATCATCATGGCAGAGGCACCGAAGAAACAGAAGAAGACGTTGACTGATGAAGCAAGGAAGAGAAAGAGAGAGGCCGACAAAGCAAGAGACCGGACTAGAGTTGCTCTTGGAACAGCCTGTAGGGGGAGCTCCATAATGGGATTTTTGAGAAGTTACATAGTATTGCTTTAAAAAACAAAAATTTGAAGAAAAAAAAACACATTTAAAAGATTGCTATGTGACACGGTGGCACATAAAGTTTTGAAATTACACAGCGGCACCACTGAAACAATGCAAGCTTATGTGTGGATGGCAAAACCAGTCCTTCAAGCAGGATACTTTGGTTTTATTCCTGTCTGAAGGCTCGGTATGCTACTCCGTCGCTATCCGTCAATCCGACTCCGTGGTCACGCAGAGGCTATTAAACCTTTCGGAATTCTCCGTCGGGATGTCGGATACGCAAGGCAATTCACCTCCCGATCAGTAGGCGTCGCTACGCTAGACGACCTAATCTGGCGACGTCTATCGTGAAAGTCGTTGATTGATTGTTTACCTTCCGGCTCCGTTCCACTCCTCACAGTGAACGACGGCAACCGAGAGAGAAAGACTGTTGTTGGAGTTGGAGCTTGTTGATATTGAAATGCAAATAATTTTGACCAAATGTTGACCAGCACACAGTAAATTCTTTCAAAAATGGCGGTGTTGTTGTTCTGAGAGGAAAGAGGTTGTTGTTAGCCAACCAATCTAACAACAACCTCCCCGAGTCTCCGTCACCTCGATGGATAGATAGGAATTTTGGCCAACGCACGCAAGCGACGGAGAGCGTCTCCGGGAGGGTCTCCGTCGACGGAGAGGGCTCTCCGTGGCTCTCCGTAGCCTTTCCCGGACGACCATAAATCAGGCTTGAGACTGTTATTTCGTTTGTTAAATTCATTTGTTAAAAGTGTTTTCTGCGCAACAGTTCCTTTTGATTTCAACAGCTGTTTGGTTAGATCTAAATGCTAAATGGACTGTACCCATAGAGGACTGTTCGAGAAACATTCACCTATTCACACATACATTCGTTTGTCTTTACAGTGTTACAGGCTATATAGCGCTTTTTCTCTATCGCACACATGTACAAACCGATGAATGCATCGGACGCAACGTGGGGTTCAATGTCTTGACCAGTTACACTTCCACATGGGAAGCTAGGGACTGACTCTTCGATTGGCGGACGACCGCTCCTCCTCCCAAGCTACAGCCCCCAAACATCAAAGCTTCCTGGCTAGGGTTAGGAAATGATCACGTTTTTTCCAGGGCAACCTCAAACAGTCAAGTGACAACACTTCAATTTTTACGGGTGGATGACTAAAGTACCAATAGAATTTCAGACATTTTCACTGAAGAGCTGCTGTCATTGCAAGAACTACTGACCCAATATATTGTTTCATGAAATATCATGAACATCATGAATTTACTAAGTGTTGAGTTTGCATGGCTACAACTAAGAAGACCAACATCTAGCTGTTTGGCCTCCTCTTACACTCTGTCCTGGAGACAATTTTAAGAACATATCCCTCTGGTTTCGTTTGTTTTTAAGCTAACATAAAAAGCCATTTTTGTTCACTACCAATGTTTTACCAATGCTTGCACGCACTTTTTATCTTTTTTTAATGACTGTTTCTTCAACCAATCAACATACACCTAAACCGTTTCACAAATTTGAACCTTTTGGCCTTTAAGTAATACTGGAGTGAAGTAGTTTTTTTGCCACTGAATGCTGTATTACTGATTTATAGCATAAGTTTGTATTCTAGTTAGCAAGTTACTTCTTTTGTCATACTGTACAGATGTAATTATTTTGTTATATGGGTCTTTGTTTTAATATCTAAAGAATATTCATTCAAGAAAAAATGAATTAGTTTTTGACGAAACCATTTGAACTGCCTCACCTCAGCTTACATTATTAAGTAAGCTAGCTGACATGTGAATGAGACACTTTTAGGTATTCATGCTAATTTTCTCCCACTTTGCTGCTGTGTAACCTTCAAATACAATGAAGCAACTTTGCACTTCATTTTTCAAAGGTATTCTGTGTTAAAAGTACAGATTTAGCCATCGAACGGACATCAGAGCTTTTTCCTTGACAGTTTGGCATTTTGGCTATCTATAAAATTGCAAGTGAGTGCCTCCCAAGACCTTAATTCTAACTACAAAAATGCTGTTTATTTGCAAAGCCAGCCATATTTTAGCGGCTCTCATCTCTTCAAACACTTCCAAGTGCTTTACAGTTGAGTTGGAAGGGATATGTCTCTAACTGGAATGGTTGACTGGTCAGGTACGGCGAGGTGTCTGGAAAAGGTTTAACCCATCAGGCAGAATCTGCATAAGTACTACAGAGACCACTCGGCTTTCATGCCTCTTGCACACTGACTGGAAGCTTTAAGAAACACCTTTAAAGCATTGGCTATGCTCTGAAGCAGATATTTGCACCCACTAGCGCAGTCTGTCATGGGTCCAATGTAGAAAAGCGAGGTAGATGCAGCTGAGCCTGTGTGAAAGTGAGCGAGAGAGGGGTGAGACTTGCTGTGTTGTGGTAGCAGGGAGTAAAACTCTAAAAGAAACAAAGAATCAATGGGATATTTCATGCGACTCTTTCAGCAACAAAGCAATAGATAAAGAAGTATAGCAGAGGATTGTCACAAAGAAGAAATTTACCCTGAAGTGATTTTGGGCTCAATTGCATGTAAAATTCACCTCTCATATGTTTCTAATGGACTGTGACACTAAAGCTCACCTCACTATTCAAATCTGAATATTCTTGAAACTTTCTCTGAAAGCAGTGGAGTGTAGTGAAAAGCCCAGACAGAGGACAACTGGGTACCTGGACACACAATAGATAACCACCTGGAGTGGGATTGTCTGGTAGGATGTGTTGGTTTGACCACTCAACGGTAGCTATCACTCTACGTCTGGTCACAGGCAACAGCCTGCTCTGGAAGACAGAGAAATGACAGGAGGCCCAGATGCTGGCAGACATCTGTGCACGTTGAGAGACTTCGCACTTAAGTCCAGAGGAGAGTTGGCTCTGGTGGGCATCCAGACCCAAGAGGCCAACAACCGTCTCAGTCACTTGACATATGATGTCAAAGCATCCTACTTGTGTTTATTGAGCATTTATTTTAACATTCAGTATATGAGCACAATCATGAAAAGTGAAATCGTGAACATTGTGGTTGCAGTGGTTGGGCGACATCACCTGTTGGCCAATGAATACTGCAGAGTTAAAGAATTAGCAGTCATGGCAGCAGCCCGAACCAATGGTTCACCCACAGCAAGTATTTACAATGAGAGAATTAACTCACTTCAGTCTGTCGCAAACGCTTTGGAAATTTTGCTCAGTAAAGATGAGGCTTTGTTGAACTATGAAGAAGAGACCCGATAGCACAGCCTCTTGAATGAATTTCCGTGCTAAAATATGCCCTGAAGGAAATGCCGTGGTGTTGTCTCTGCAATCGAGGCAAACAATGCTTCACGTGATGTTTTCTTGAACCAACATTTACTCCCCTGTTTATCTACATCACCAGACCCAGCTGCAGACGGCTGATTGGTTTTGCCTGAGTAATGAGCACAATCGACAGAAAGTACAATTTAATTAGTAGCCTCAAACGGCGATGCTGAGATGGAAGATACTGGAACAGGACAGGGAAGGCGATTAATGAAACAACGCCTTCCCAGTGTTCCATCATTTCAATCTGATTTATTAATTACCCGTGGTCGTGGGGTTTTTATCTCACTTGTCACACAAATTGGCAAAAGACACAACAGAGTGCACGCACACAAACACACGCACACAGGAAGGCAAGATTTGATATCATGGGGAGATTCCCTTTCCTCCATCTGATGTTGAGCCATGTGACTCACGGAAGGTTTATTTCAATGTACTCTCGAAAGAAGGTTTGATTGACAGTTTTGTCGAAGCACATAAACAGCACCAAAGATGGCTGACCTCAAATATGCACCCATGATTAGATCTTTTTTTTTTTACTTCTTTTTTTTCTACAAAAGGTGAAGGGGTCAAGGTTGGTGGTCTGATTAAATGCATCATGTTTTTAGCTGCTATGACGGCAGGTAGTGACATTACAGCCACAAGGCAGTGAAGAGAGGGGGAAATAAAGAGTAAAATCCTACTTTAATATCCAGCTGCTGGGTGCCTCGGGCAGGGATTAGGACCAGATTATGCTTGAGTGCGTTGCATCTGTCTGTGGCGCACAGTAAATCACCGAACACGATCGGACAGACAGAGATACAGAAACTACGGAATGATAGACAGGAAAACACAACGTGAGGGTAAACACTGAGGGAAGCTTTATTTATCTCATCACTCTCCTATATACCGTATCGGAGCTGCACATCAATGAAGAGATGCACACCTAAAGAATCTCAAACAGTGAGGCTTTGTTATGTGTCTTCACTCTTTGCACAGGGCTCTTCTATCCTCTTCTAGTGATAGAACTCTGCATCTCCATCACAAATCTCTTTTTTTCCACTAATGTTTTTCCTCTTTACAAGGCTGACCAGCTCCAGGTGACATGAATTTCAGTTTATTTGCCTTATGGATTATACAAAACACAAACATGAAACTCAGTGCAGAATCTGCACATAAACCAACAAAGTTTTGCCTCGAGTGAAATGTTGTTTTGCTGCTAAATTGCCTCATGGGTGTCTCGTGCAAACGGCACCGTTTGAAATTTCAAATGGCAAAAGCTGATCTTGTGTGCATTCTTTGTAGCAATTAAAGCACTGCGGATGACTGAGTTTCCACGTGCCTCTCACCATAGCCAACAGCTGCAATGTAATATAAACTGGTTTGTCAGCTATCCATGTGTGAGGATATGTATCCCTTGGCTTACTCTCTTTGTGCAGGAACAAACTACAGACACACTGTCATTATGTGACAGTAAACTCTGGGGATAAGAAAATCTGCAAATTGCAAATTTGAGTGGGGAAAAAGATACCCAAAGGACACATAAAAAGGAAGAAGAAACAGCAATACAGCAAAGAATTAAGAATAAAGAACAATTATAAATAAAACACAATGACACGAATGTTAACGGGGTAAAACTTAATTTGACTAATTTTCTCACATCAGTGTTCTCCGGGGGGTTAAATGTTTGGTTAGACTACCTGCATTTTTATGCAGCCGTCTTAATTCGTGCATGAAGGCATGCTGTAAAGAAATATTAAAAGCGGTTTCTCTCCCTCCCGAGCTGTAACTTCGGCTTAGATTTTGGTCTCACATTAATTCTTTTTTATTATTATTAAATGGTGATATGGATCTCAGTGTGTCCAGCTTTGGCCATGTAAACCTGTACACATTCGTTAGCTACAACATTAAAACAGTTGATCCCGCTGATCCTCTGGTTTGCCCAATAGTTTGCTGGGAACCCTCAGCAGCAGTATTCATGTGAATTTTAATTTGATACAATCCACCCACCCCAACATTGTTGAAAAAAAGCCCTGTCACAGTTGTTGATGTAACACACACCTTTCTTTTCCCATTACCACCCCCATCATTTCCAATCTCTCTCTGCCTCCACACCGATGCAAAAGACCTTGATATCTTCTTGAGGGTTTGCCACGGCACATTTCCACAGCAAATCTAGCGTGTTATGCCTGTGCCAGCGTTGCCAAGTTCTCATCACTCATCGGGATGACTCACAAAGCAAGGCCAAAACACAAAAGTCTTCTCCCATCCAACCCTTGAGACTGTTTTGACAAACATTCCTTGAGCATTTGTATCAGACCACTGTCCATTTTGCTTAGGTAAGTCAAAATAAAAACTAATTTCACAGATTCTGGGAAATTAATTGTTGTCCCTAATAACTATCGTCTCTTCTTTTGGGTTGTCCTGTCGTATGAATCAGGCCCGGAGACGGAATCATAAGTCAAATCACGCAGAAACTCGTGCTATGTAATATCCACTGACTTTCATGTAAACTATAATCCTCAACCTTGTTGAGTGCTCCCTCATAATCCCCCAAGGTGATGAGAATTCACATCCAGCTCGCGCAAAAATCAATGATCACTTGAGGTCACGGTACAAAAAGAGGCGGAACTCATGCTTACAGTGATCAAACAGAGTGGCTACTGGTCCCTGAGGCATGCCATCTTCCACCCACATAAAAAAAAGCACGACACACATTCACAAATACAAACTTGAACATAAATACAGACGCAGGCTTCGAACTTCTGCAAACTGGCTCAAGCAACATTTAATGGGAAGTAATGGAAATGAAGGAACGTGAGCTCGTAATCCTGTAATGGTGACTCAAACGGGTCCCAGGGGTGGTGCAGGATTGGCCCGACGGCATTGGTAAATGAATGTGTCTGCAGTCACGCAGGCAAATGAACACAGGGAGCCAAGTAAGAGAGTGGCAAGTGGCAGTTCGTTTATAAAAATGTATTAGGATTTATGAGGCAATGAAGTGTAAAGGTGTTTTATTACTCTCACACTGCCATCAGTCCACCAAAATGGGAAGCGGAAATGACACTCTAAATGTTTCAAGTGCTGTTTTCTTTCCTCCTCTCTAATGGTCGGATACTTGTGTAATGAGGAAAAGAGTGAAATCAATTTTGAAAACTTCTCACATGAGCCATTTCTTTCATTTTCTCTTATTTCTATCGAGCTGAATCCATCTATACGTTTTCTGTCGCAAAAAAAAAAGCCGTTTGTGGAAATGCCGCAACTCTGGGTCACACCATCAGACGGCCTGACAAAGTACACCTGATGCCAAATTTGCAGAGAACGCATTTCCAATATATACTCCGTGTGTAAAAGTCCCCATCAATATGCTACGCTGTGACCCCTGGTTGAACCAATCCTGAAAGCTGACCAGGTGTGGAAAGAGAGAAAAGGGTGCTGATCTCCACAAGCCATCTCAAGCAGAGAGTATAAGAGGATCTTGTGTGTGTGTCCATGTGTTTATGTACATGTGTGTGCTGATGTGTGAGCACCATGGGACTGAAATGTGAAGTGGGGTTTTGCTGGTTCAGTGCATCCTGGTCAAGATCAAAATCATCTTCAAGTTGTGTGAATGGGGTCTCCAAGGAGGGTAATAGAGAAAAAGGCCAGCTTGGTGGTTTGCGGTAGATTGTGTGAGTGTGTATCCGTGTGTGTGTATTCTATGTGGATCCAAACACGAGCTCGAGTTTCTGAAGGAAGAGACTTTGGTCTCTTTTGGTCACGAGTTGTTTTGATTAATTAATGAATTTGTCCTGGAATGTGCATGATTTCTTTTTTAATGGTTGAGTTCTTTGTGTGTGTTTGTGTGTGTTTTAATATACTGGGAGGTGATACACAGCCTGGAAAAAAGATTCTGTCTCTGGAGTTTATAGACGTGTATAGAAAGCTCCCATAAGCCCACCGATAGCCCCCAATGACAACAACACGGCAGCTCTGAACTAACAGTGCAATAGTAAGCGTTCATTCATTTATTCGTCTGAAAGTATTGGTGAAATAAAGACAGATAATGCCTTATTTAGAGGCTGTATTGTGCCCTCTATGCCCTGTTCACTCCCGTTATGTGGATATACGCAGATCTCCAGTGATCTAAATATTGTCCGAAGGACGGCGACTTTCACCAAACTGTTATCGGTGGGTAAGGGTAGAGAAATGATGATTAGATATGAACATGAACTAGTTCATTTTGGGACTCTAAACTTCGTTCAGAATTTCAGTTGATGAACTGTTAACCTGAACCAGTTAATGTTTTCCTTAGGGAACTGAACTTTGAACTAGTTCTTGTTTATTTAGTTATTTAACCTTTTTTTTAACCAGGTAAGTCGATTGAGACCCAGCTCTCATTTCTTGTGAAGTGTGAGTTTGCACACGCTGAAATCATCCATTGTAGTTATTCTCTGTTTTTACCGGCAAACTTTTCTTCCTCTGCTACTTCAAAGCAGGAACTGTGGAGCAATTGCTGGAGTAACTTGACTCAAGTGCATCGTCTAGGTGTGTTAGTCCAGCTTTGAAATGTTTGATTTAGAATTATTTCAATTTTGCAAGCATTTTACAAAAGTTTAGGATTGACATTATGGTTTGATTTTTTTTCTGCTGTAATTTAAACATACTGACTCATCAAGGCAAGGACGTGATTTAGAGCTTCAAAATCATGTAATCTACCTTCATTTGCACATTTACACAAACATCACACAACTGCTAACGTAGTGACTGAATTTGTCCTCATTCTGTAAGGGCCATTTCAGACCGGGGAGGGAAAGCGTGGCGGAACGGAAGCGATTTTCAGCGGCAGTGGTTGAAAAGACATGGAAACAGATCTGTCCTTGCACACCGACGCGGCGGTTGTCGGACGGTAGCGGCGCGGGAGACGCCGCCGTCCCGCGCTGCTTTTGGAAAATAGAACTCGAGCGGAATTTGGACGGCAGCGGCCGGCGGTGTCCCGTTGAAATAAATGGGGAAATTAAACCAGCTACGTATTCATGTCTTTACAATTCAAACTATTTATTGGAACGGTCAGATGATGACCACCCACCGGTTTTCGGTGAGGTGCCCAATGCATTTCATGGCAACTATGCAAAAATTATCAGCATGCTCACAAATGTTATTTATTCACAACGATCTATGTTTTGTTTGTTTCTACATTTGCTTACAGTTGTCAAATTGACTTCGGCAGTGTTCCCCTTTTAAACTGTAGCCCTATATTTAGTTTGTGTTGACCATGAAACTTCAACACACAATGGAAAAGTAAGAGCACCAATTCTTTTTTTTTTTTTTTCTTTTTTTTGCAAGGCTTCGATGTTGTCCGATATGGCACAAATGCACCTTTCATGTAAATTAGGCAATGTGAAAGGCTCGCAGTGATGGACATCAAACGAAGCATTTTAAAACCGACCTACATAACCTTTGATCTAGGACATTTCTCCCCCTAAACGGCTGTGGCTATTTGTCACAGCCTGGAGTTCACGCAACAACACCCCGTATGTATTGTAGACTTCAATCACGTGATTGGGGTTATCTTGGCCCGCGAACCAGGAGCAACGATGGACGACCTCAAGCTCATAGAGGAGGTGGAGAAATATCCCTTGCTGTATGACCAGAGGAACCCACACTACAAAGTGCCATCAATAAAAGTAAAGGCGTGGCAGGAGATTGCCAAAACCCTCAACATACCAGACTGTAAGTTTTTATTTTTATTTTTGCTTGTTTAATTTAGGTTACCTGAAGCAGGGTAGCGTGCTGTCGTCTTCACAGTAGGCCCAGCATTAATTGTATGGACTGAATGACTACCAGAACGAGTCTACACGTGTTCAAAAGACGGCGTTTCCAAACACAGCAGCTGTGGTGTCCGTGTTGTTTTTACATTTAATTAACCCACCATCATTTCTTGTCATTTCACAATTGCATGTAATGTAACTTCTATTTCATTTTAAATTATTTGAGATGAAATGTGGTGTATGTGCCAGCTGTATTTTAATAAATCAACAACCCCTGGAATGTTGATTTCAAAGATGAAGCAATAAGCTTAGGCTATGTGCCCCGTTTACCTCACCAAGCTCTATTTGCATTAATGAACTGAATCGCAAGCTTCTCACAAATTGAACCATTTATTACACAACATATATTTACATATTTACATAGGTGTATTATTATTATTATTATTATTATTATTATATTATTATTATTGTTATTGCATCTATATGCGCAGTTAAATACATAGTCTGTTGGCTTTGCAGACAGGGCTGGAGCGGAACTACCGCGGCCGCGGACTGTCCGGTGTGAAAAGCACCGCCCGATAACCGGCGTTAAGACTGCCGTCGTCTCGCTGCCTCCACGCCACGCTCTAGTCTGAAATCCGCCTAATGGCAAAATAGTCTTCAAAGACCACTCTGCAGCCTCTGAATGTATGTAGCCTACTGTACATACCTTGCCTGGCCTGACTCCTGCTTGTTTACTGAGTAGCTACACACCATTATTAAATATGCGCTAGTGTGTGTTTCCTTCAACTTTTTCTATAACTGCAAGCCTGTCTGGCCTCTAGACTTCCCACTTGGTAGGGAGCATTTCATTAGCACCTAGCGAGAGAAGCAGTGAAGAAGGAACTGTGCCTGACCTGAGGAAATGATGCTTCCAGGAAAGCTCTCCAAATCTGCTTGGCTGTTGTTCTGCTTGAGCACACCAGCAGATGCGAAAATGGTCATGGGGATGACTATTCGCGGCGTTTATTAAGCCACTGCTAACAATCCTCTGTCCCTGACACATTTGATCATCTAATGACACCTAATTATGTGACCGCCTAATGTTGGGTTTCTTCGAGGTCAGGTGTTGGCTGTTTGCGGTTCTGGGAATGATTTTTGGAAATATGAAGGTAATTATTGCCGAGAGCTTCTCTCTCATTAGAAACGCTCCGTATCTGAGCAGTGCAGAGAGAGTGAGAACAAAATCTAATTATCGCCCTCTTCTCACCAACCCCTCTGCGACATCAATACTCCATTATAGCACCTTGTCCCCAGGGTGCAGACAAACTCTGACTCCCACTCATGTGCAGTGAGCATGTGCACATATACACACAAAAACAATGCATGAGGTCATTAAAAATTACGCATTTTGTTTTGTTTACAGCTCCAAATAATAGAATTTAAGATTTACACGCGCAGTCCTCAACTGCATCGTCTGCTTTGTTTAATTACCCGATGTGCTTCAGATGAACATATTCAAGGATTTCGACAGAGCTGAATATGAGGGATGACAGCATTCCGTGTGACACGTGTGCACGAGACCAAATGGGGTTTGATGTTGAAAAGCAATTTTTCCTAATCATTTCCTCAGTAAATCTGTGAAATCCAACAGGCTTTTCTGGGGTTTTTCATCTATCGATTTTAGGCAAATGTGGCACCAGCCTAGTTTTCAAAGCACCTTCTAAGACTGCAATTTACCTTAAAAATAACATTTGTCTTGATTAGTCTCCTGCTACATGACAGCAGTAGAATTATATCCAACCTACCTTTAAAAAAAACAAAACAGCATGGTTACGAAGGCTTATCATTGTGCCAGACAGTGTGCTGTTAACCTGTTGATATGCAGCCAGCAGGAACGACTCTTTGCACCATCTCGGCTTTGAGATGCTTTACTTTGATTTGACAGACTGGTCTGGGAACAGCTGAATTCAGGCTTTGGTTAGAACAACAGGCTTTTTCAGGCTTTGGCTGCTCCCGGTCCAATGCTCTAAAAAAGAACTATATCAGCTGAACAGTTCAACACCAGGCTCTCGTGTAGGATTTTATGGTGTTGACGTTGCAGTTCATTGGACTGTGTTGGTGTTGCTGTTGGCAATGGCAACATTTATTTTGAATTGGTTTCCATTCCAACTTTGACCGTCCTCTTTCATATTAGCGCAGGATTATCTGAAATAGCCTGTTTTTTCTTGTCCAAGTCATCTCTTCATCAACCCATGTATGACACTTTGCCCAGTCATAAACCTTGCTTTGAGTCTTACCTGTAAAGTGTCCTATCTTTGGGTTCTCATTCTGTCACCAATCACAACCATGAGGCGAGTGTTCCTTTTCTACTTTTGTCTCTCTTTAAAGTGACAGCTATACGGACAAAACTGCTTCCAATCTCAAAGATTTAGTTGTGTTATGTTCCAAAACCTCAGCAATTATTTTTGGTGATCATCAACCCTATGATGTCTAGAGCTTTGAAAACAGAAACTTTTCCTTTAGGCAAGAATGCCACTACTACACATTCCCTTGGGACTCTATCATGTTGTTCTAACCAGTCAGCACAACAGTTTGAAATGTGAAGATATTCTCTGATACACCCTAAAGCCTGAGACCATGGAACAAAGATAGGTATCACAGTCTCATCCAAGGTCATTTTCTGCATCTCTTTTCCTTAGTCATGGTGTCTCTGGTGAAGGTGGTAGAGCAAGTTTTCCATTAATTGAAAGTTTGAAAGTTTGATCCCCGACCCCACCCCACACAGAAGTGTCTTTGGGCAGAATACTGAACACTAGGCCCAATTCCATTTCTTGGTGTTACCCCTTTGTCATAAATTTGATTGTCTCCTTGTTAAGCCTCTTTGAAACATCACAAGGGAAGCTTAAAACAGTGACAATGGAACAGCATAGCTATGATCTTATAGTGCACGGAAGAAGCAGAGGTAATGAGGTAATGGGGTGCATTGGCACCCCATTACCTCGCAAGATCTGCATGTGCAAGCACAACAGCCTCCAGTGTTAAGGTATATCTCAAAGTAAAGAAAATCAAACCCATCAATTCCCAGCTAAACAACAGAAAGGCTGCAGGGCAAGATGAGTCTATAAATATCCCAGGGTCGCCATTTCAGTGACTGAGGTTATGTCGGCAAGATTTACTGTCTAAGAGGTCACTGAGTTGATGCTAAAAATGAGAAAAAACTAATGGTGATTTGGAGGAAGAAAGGTCCAAGCAGGAGGGTAACATTCAGGAAAACTTCAATTACAGCACAACATTAGATTAAGATGAGCTGAAGAGCAAATAAACAGAAAATGTCCATATATGTCCAAGAATATAACAACCAGGTCCTCACTTCCACATCAGGTTGCAGGAACAATGCGGGAGGAATATAAATGAATGACTCCATGACCTACATGACCAACTTCTTCCTGTGCATCGGACATTTTGTCAGCTTTCCTGCCTTTCGTTTCCTCCCATATTTTTTGGAAAGCAAAAATGTCTTTCAAATGACAATCATGGGTTTTCATGAGCTATATGCCTATATTGAATTTCTTACATTCCCTGACATGTATAGGTACTAAGTCTGTGGAAGACTGAGGCAGGAAGATAAATTCTTAATGCCACCATGTCCCTGGAAATGATGTGCACCATATCGGGCAATGCTCAGATTTGACAACCTTTGACAGTTAGACAAGACCTATGCAGTGTGTCACTGACAAACTGGCAGAAATCAAAGATGGGTAGGCCATGACACTGTCTAACTGTAGATGTTCTCAAGAATGCATGGTGTAAAACCTTAAAAAAAAGGGGAAAAAAAGAAACACACTCTCCCTGATCAATGAAACATGACCCAGGAATGAATGACTCAGTTGATATTGTCAGATATCATGGTTGTACACTGTAGATTGGTAAGATTGAAGCAAAATTTGGTTTAGATTATGAGATTCTTTGATTGGGCCAAAAATGACTCAAATTGTACCGTAAGGTACGGAACATGAAGTTTACCCTTACATGAATGTAAGGGTTCAAATGAATGAACCCTTTCATACATGTAATAGAGACCTAATGCTCTAAATCTGTGACAGGATTTGATCAAAATACCACAGACGACGCTACACCTCTATTCACACTGACCAGTTTTAAAGAGACCCACTCACTCCTCACCGTGCCGAGGCCCAAATTTCTCCAAACCTTTAGAAGTGTGGGTTAAAACACTCAATACAGTCAAGCTGCGACAAAGTTTTTAAAACGTTTTTAGTACAACTAATATTCTTTTCATTATTCCTCAATAATCCCACAGATGACGGCAGTTAGCAGCTGTCATCAGTGGACATCTGAACTCAGATCCTCAAATCCAACCATTCTACATCACCAGAAGAAAGAACAGTGGAGTGTCACGGAGCTGTGGACTGCAATGTTGTTGAGCTGATTAAAGTTATGCGTAAAAGTTAACTTCTGATAATTGCAAATAAATCACTAAGATGAGTTGTAAGCCTAAGTTTGAATTTAGTGTAGAAGCTGTCCCACCAACCATAAATAAGTGATAACTGATCTTGTATTGATCTGTATTTTCAACTGTAGAGAGACCTTGCTTTGAAATAATACCATGCATCGTTACACTTTGCATTGGTCCACTGATCGCAGGTCTATTTGGCAGTATGATTTTATGCTATACATTCTTCTTCGTATCAGCTGAGGCTACAGCAGCAGATGACACGCTATGAATGTTGACGCTTCCAACAAATCTAATGCAGATCATAGGTAAGTACATAAAAACATCTGAAGGAGAGAGGGGGAAAAGACCCAAACACGGGACTTACAGGTTGAAGATCAAACTAACAAAAGGCCCTGCCGCTACCAGTATTAATACAGTGGTAACCGCTTATAGTGGTCACGGACATAGTAATCAACCGCTTATATAGATCAAAAGGCTTGCAAAAATAATTTTAAAACTACATGTAGCTATTTTACTTTTTACTCCCTTGATTCCTTTCTGGACGCTTCTGCCCTATGCTTCTGCCTCGCTAGCTAACGTAGCGAGTTGACACCGGGCAGCAAGCGCGCGAATCATGGCTGGAAAAAGGAAGTCATTTTCTCTGAATGAAAAACATAGTCTCCTCCATAGACATAATATATGGTCATATATTATGGTCATCTATGGTCTCCTCGAGGCGTATGACAAATTACCAAAAACGAGCCAACGAGATGCTGCGGCGAAGCTTGGCATGCCTCAGGCTATCTTGTGTCTAATTAAGCAACGACAGTCATGAATGCTAACGACGGAGAAAGAAAACGACGGGGGGTTTATTTACATGTGCATGGGAGCTGCTGTTGTTACTTAAACCTCCTCTAAACTAATCAAAGGTTCCTCCCAACGTCCCACGGCTCCCGCTGCATTCACACACAGCTGTAAAACGTCAGACCTGCATCTCAACCAAAGGGCATTTAAAGGTTTTGTTTTGGGCCTGAAAGTGTAGCACACTGGACACTTGTTCTCAGTTAACGTCTACCTACTTCAGCTCCGCCTGCGATCATTGAAAAACGATACAAATGGCATTTAGATGGTATTCTGCATAAAAAAATAAATGAAATACCTGTAATACAAATTCGGTTTTAGTAATCAACCGCTTATAGTGTTCAAATTGGCTCTGGACCAATGTGATCACTATAAGCGGTTTCCACTGTACCACCCTAACTAAACTAAGTTTATAGACTTTTACTTCATGTTCACATTGCAAGTAAGAGGGTGCACCTGTACTGTTTGTAGTTGACTGAGAATGCGGGGGCACGGATGAGCTTTTACATAACAAAGGAAATTGTTAAAATTGTGAATTATGTTTGTGGATCTGAGTTTAATCAAAAGAATCATTATCTACAAGTCATCAAAGATCAGCAAACGGTTAAAAAATCAAGACTTTGATACATCAAATGTTGAGTCATAACATGACAGTCATAACATCTGTATGTTACAAGTTGTTCTATGTTTGTTAAAGCCACATCCAGTATTACTTTTAATATCTCACAACAGTGGTTGTAGTTTTGGAGGCCACAAAGGAGCTGTGGATAAACTTCCAACCCTGCACTTATTCCTTACCACAGGCAGTTTGCCAGCCCTCTTATGTCTAATGTTGAACTTTGTAAGAGTAGGCAAAGGGTAAAGGCTTCAGGGAGAGTGAAAACAAGTTAGGTTTAAGTCTTTAGACTCTCCCACTCAGTACTCAAGCAGAACTACAATAAGTGGGGGTTTATTTCTCAGAAAGACATGGAAGGAGATAGAAAGAGATGGACCAGGAGAAGGTGAGGGAGGGAAAGTAAAATGATCATTCTGTGTTTTAGACAGCATGCGGAGATGACAGAAAGGTTTGCGTAGGGAGGATATATTACATGCAGTTCCATTAGTGTGTGTAATGGTGCTGAAAGGCTGCGTCCGGTGCTGTTGACCGTGATGCCAGTAGGAGTTGAATTAAACAGTCCCTGTCAGGCAGCACCGGTCACATACTGAGCTATCAAAGACAAACACACCACACACAACTGCCTTTATGGAGCCTCATCACCACACGTCAAAGCAAGCCTTTGCTCTGGTTTGCTGACAGAGCACGTGATGAACTCGGCCACGATGACGCATGGTAATTACCTCTGCAGAGAGCACGAATTTACACTCAGGGCTGCGTGGGCCCAGGTAATTGGGTAACCATTACTATTTCAGTCAGAGTGAAAAGCCTCTTAAGTGAAAACATTCTGAATAATGGGCAAAAGCTTTATTAAAAAGGGAGAACCACAATGTTCAAAGTATACAGACTCTGTCCAAACTGGGAGCTGGTTCCACTTGAGAGGAGCCTATTAGCTGAGGGCTTTTGCCTTCCAGTTTTACTTTTCGAAATTCTCAGAGCTGCAAGTAAACTTGTGCTGTGACAGCCAAGTGCCCTGTTGGGATAATATGGCATTATGAGGTCATGAGACCAGATGTGATGGAACTCGGTCATCAAAGTCCCCGTGAAAAATGGAAAATTTGATATTAATGCTTGCATTGGTGCTGGGAAGAAGGAATTTCTCTATAATCTTTGAATAAGTAAGTTTAGTTTTCACCAGAGTGAATTCAGCCGAAGATGCTTCCAGCAGACCAAACCCAACATGAACACCAAGGCCACAGACAAGGCACTTCTGCTGTTTGAACCCAGCTCCAACTAAGGCAATGTGTGGCAAACTACAACCCGTCAACCTCTGACAAATCAACACTAGTGTTCCCGCTAACTGATCACGTAACGCGTTGTAATGTTCCCAGAAACATCGCCCTCAAGCCGATCATTTAAACCTGCTGTAGGAACAGCGAGGCAACGTCCTAACTTTGCATCAAACGCGTCTTCGTTTCCACTTCTGAGACCACAAACACAGTGGGTGGCATTTAGATCAGTTATTTAGAAACCTGGGCCCATCTGGACACTGAGTGGCTGATTATGAGAAATTTAATCTCCTCCGTCTCGACACATTTCTCAGCTGCATCATGCTTCCCAAAACACTTCACAACCACAATGCCACCCTCTAAAAGGCGAGAGCTGGCAGGCAGTGTAATGGTACATTTGTATTGAATACTTGCACTTAAAAAAACCTTCCATTTGAGAAGAATTCTTACATGATTACTAAACTAAATCCATTTGCGAGTAAACTGTGATTAACTACACAGCTACACGATTAATGGCGGCATCCCTAGTTTATGATCGGCCTTGTATTTTTCATCAGCAATGCAGTTGTTGTATGGCCCAAAAAACATTGAAAAAGTCTGTTTGTAGATATTCTTAACGATATTTTTCAGGAGGAGCCACTCTCCTGAGCTACGGGGGAGAGCTGTAGTCCACCAATCAGAAGGTCAGTGGTTTGATCTCTGGCTTCTGACCACATATGGAATTGCTCTTGGGCAGAACACTGTAGCCCGCTTTCCAATGCATTCACTTGTGTGTATGTTTGCATAATAGAGAAAAAGCATTGCATGACCTATATAGATGAGAAGTGCTGCATGAGGGGGGGTGTGAATAGTTGAAAGAGGTTTGTACAGCAAATGTGCTTTGAGTCGTCTGCGACTAAAAAAAGTACCATATAAATCCATTTTTTCCGTCATGTTGGAGTTAGTGGTATGAGGGTAACTGGTGGCCTAACTTGGGTTGGTCCCCTGCCTCTCACCCGAAGGGAAGCTGAGATACATTCCAAACCCCATCTAATAATTTTACATCTCATTAAAGACGGTGGGTGGTGTTTTCTTTGTGTTTTTTTTAAAGACACAAGAAGGGGAGCAAGATTTAAAGTGGAGTTTGCCAGTACCCTTACTACAGCATTTTGGATCAGCTGGAACCTTTTCAGTTATGTTTCTGTAAGAACTTATCCTGATCATCAGGATTAAAAATGCTGCCGTTCTAAAGGGAAATGATCAAGTTTACGGTTTTCTTTCTGCACATCAGTGCAGTAGTTTAATGCTGCAACAAAGGCAGCTGGGGCTTTGCTATGTGAAGTTTGCAGCCCCCCCCCCCCCCTGTAACTGCTTATCAGGATTATTTGTCATTCTAAATTGGTCACAGGTATGTGTGAGGTTGCACATTTGACTCACTTTTGTCAAAAATAACAGAGTGAGAGTGGGATTCATGCATTGTTTCCTTTATCGCCAAAACTCCACCAAATCAAACTTATTTACACTCACTGTCTAAAGCTTACTTACTACAGAGACCTGAGGGCTCACCACTGCCACTGTAAATTATGAAAGCCAAAAGACATGCTGATCAATAGAGGTTTTAGAGTGCCGTGAGTCTAATCTACACGGTGTATTGATCTAGCTGCACGTCTTGCAGGCGATGCATGAAATTCATTGTGTTACAGGAGCCATTTTTTTTTCAATGCCAGAGTCTTAAACCCTTCAGTTATTTCCCTCTGTTTACCTTTAACTAAGGTAACCGAGGAGACAGAAAAGTCAAGTGTCTATCGATCAATTCAGGATTTATGCCTATGGGTAGGGAACATGTGGACCATATTGTACTGTGTTAAAAAGAAGGAAAAAACCTCACTTTTGGATGTGCAGGGTTTCTAAAGCTGGTAAAGCAACAGTGTTAGGTGGAATGTAAGTGAAGCTTTTTGTAATAGAATGTATAAATAATGACGTGTGCTAATGCTTAGCCGATTAATGTTGAAGGAGACATATTATGCCCCTTTTCACAAGCCGACTCGATTTCCTGAGGTACTCGTGAAACGTCTGTGACGTGCTGTGATCAAAGTAACCGACCCCCGTGCATCTGTCTCTTTTGGGATCTGTTGTACACAATAATCCTTTTTAACCCCAACCCGTTTTATTTATGATTTTAGCAAGCTAACAGTAAGAACTTTTTTGCTTTTGGAATTTAAATTTAGCAGTGCTAATTCATAATTCAATGAATTATGAATGAAAAATGAGGAAATTGGAATTTCCAACTTCCAACTGGTAAAATATTAAAGAAAGCCAAATGGAAGTTATTGGAATGTATAATACAATCAACTACATTCAGGTATTTGTTAATTGTATTATATATTCTCATTCTCATTTATTTCTTATGTTAAGTGAACTATGTTAGCAATGGGGGGATTTGATGTTGACGGCAAAGCAAAAAGAGGTTCAACTTCCCACTTCAGCGAATGCAGCATCATCTGAAGCTATACGGAGATAACAAGAGAGTGGGCTAAATAACCTTGTAGAGTGACGTATGTTTCACCTGCGCATTTGAACAGCCCACTGTGTGTAACATTTCCAGTTCCAGAATGTCATTGTTGAGTTTTCTGAGTTTCTGAGTTGGTTGTGCCCACAGACATTAAGATATAAGCACTCAATCACAGAAAAAAAAGAATTGTATTTCCACAACATATCTCCTAACTTTAACCAAGTATTTTTAAAGCCTGACAAATTAGTTGCAGTAGCAGCAGGAAGAAAGTCCGAATAAAGTCTGAGGAAAAGAGGTGAAAAACAGCAGTTTCAGAGTTGGACCACCACACGTATGTC
Organism: Odontesthes bonariensis; assembly: GCF_027942865.1. Taxonomy (NCBI): domain Eukaryota; kingdom Metazoa; phylum Chordata; class Actinopteri; order Atheriniformes; family Atherinopsidae; genus Odontesthes; species Odontesthes bonariensis. Next base: position 4,616,521 of record NC_134523.1, on the reverse strand, counting down.
ACGCTTGGGAGTTGGGTGACTAACCCCCCCTCTCATCCTCCCCGACTGCCTTGTGGGATCTGTGTTACTTGTTAAAAAAGCAAATACTTTAAAATGACATTTTACTGTGGCTGTTTACTTTTTCATGCAGCTGGTGAGTCACTCACCACCAGAGAGGGATAACCTCCAATATGTAACTGCAGCACAGCTTCCTTGTGTGTCGGAAAATGACAGAAAATGGGTTCCTGGTTTGTTGAAAACTGACACAAAGGGCTCTCGACTGCGCAGCACTATGTAAAGAGTGGGGAAGAAAATTGTTGCATAGGCTTGTCCATCTCAAGTCGAAGACTGCCCACTGTCCTGTCTCTGAATAGAGACCACCAGTGCCAAAAAAATGTTTCCAGAAAGATTGCTGCATTTATTTTTTGTATCCATGACTATCTGAATAATTTATAACATATTTCATTTAACTATAAAGCAGAAATAGTGGAAAATGCCCAAAAATGATATCTTCACCAGTGGTACTTTGATGCATTTACATGCCTGTATGCGTGTTTGGTCTTGTTTTTTTTAAATGGAAATGTGAAACGGGAGAAATAAATTCAACAAGTTTGGTTTTTACTACAAAGAGATCCAGGACTGAGAAATAAAACATGTCAATTCTCTGTGTGGTTACAAAAATGGATACTGCCCATGGCTGATAACTGGAATTTAACAACCCTTTCATCATCTCACGGGTAAAACCTGCTCTTTTTGAAAAGTCAGACACAGACATTGAACAAAAATCTCTGTCAAAACACTGATGCTTTGGAAATTGAAATGATCATACAAGAAGTTTTAAAGAGACTTTGTGTAACTTTTTGCTAACAGCTGCAGATAAAGACACACGCGTGGAGAAAAGTTAGTTATCTGAAACTTTAAAGTCATTTTACAGCCATATCAGGTTCGGTAACAGTAGCCAATCCAGGATAATGGCAAAAATCAGACCAAGAAAAGATGCTGAAAGCAAAACCCAAGTGTCCTGAGGAAGAGTGTGCTTAAAGGGACAGTTCGCCTCTTTTGACATGAAGCTGTATGACATCCCATATTAGCAATATCATTTAGGAACATTGACTTCCCCCCCGCTGCGTCCTGTGAGCCGAGCCGTGTTTATGCTCAAACACGGATTTGGCAATTCAAAAAAGGGGAGTACAGTGCTTGAAACAGAGGTTCTGACACTTGCTGGCACTTCGTGTGTACTCCCCACAGCGGGGAGACTCAGAGAACTAACACCAAAAACGTGAAAAAGATGATTTTGATTCTCTATCCCCTTTAAAATAAATTCCACAATATAGCTTGAACCATGATGATATATTTGAGGGTTTGTAGTCGTTTTAAATAATGGAGAATTGTCTCCTCGAAAGTAGGTTTTAGCTTTAGTTAGTTTTCAGCACTCCGACTTCTGCAGATGAGACACAGACAACTCATAAATACTACAAACAACTCTTCTTTCGTAAATAAATTAATCTCTTAAATGTTTGATTAGTCTAAATGAACGGCTGGTGGCACCAATTCTAATCATTCTCATAATTTCCCTTTGGAGTAAATAAAGTCTTTTTTTAATTTAATTTACCCAATGAAACATTTAAAACAGACAGGTGTGTGCCTTTTATAATTACATCCAGAACTTTAATCGATCTGTCCTTTTATTAATTAACCAAGCACACGCACAAAGAACAAGTTTTACTTTGATTAAGAAAATTGAATCATGGCTGTTTTAGAATGTAAAATATTTAAAAAAATATGGACAACTTGGAAGCTCTGGAAAGGGAAAGTGCATCCTTGTAACCTGAAAAACTAAGAATAACCCATGTAGCCAGTGGGGTTTATCGACATGTTTTTTGGACAAATATGTTGTCTGTTTATTAATTAATTTATGGATACAGCAGCTGCAGATAAAGGACTTTGACTAATAAAAAAGCCACACTGAAAAGATTATTTTTCTAATATAATTTATGAACGAAAAAGTATGAATAGGTGTAAAATTCCTCTGTTGACAACTAAATATAAACCCTCCCCCTCAAAAGCAATTGTTGCCTCTTTAGCAGACATAACTGTTCTTCACATTGACTGTTGATAAATATTAGATATTATTAATGACTAATGGCTGTAGCCAATACTACATTACGCATTATGCATTACATTACAACGTTTTTTTGCAGTCAGCGTTTTGGTTTTATGACAACGGATGGAGCACGGGTTTAAGTCACGTCTGATTCTGCTCCATGTTTCAGACCTGAAGGCCATGTTCATCTTTTATATATAGTCTATGTTCCTTCTGCACAATCCCTCCACACATTTTTAGGGCTTTGCTGGCAGGTAGATAGTAAAGCCAGTGGCTTTATACTTTATATAGAGATTAGAAAATCAAAGGGAGGAGTTCTGGCTGAAGCCACCGAGTCACTTTCTGTACAATCGTCTAATGTGTTGCATCTTTAGAAGGCTAAACTAACACTTCCTCTCCAAAGTTGCATCGACATTATTTACAACTGGTCTTTTTCCAGCACAGTAAGAGCCTCCAAAGGCAAAGCTGAGCAGCATTGAAAACTGTACAAAGAAATTAATTATTAAACACTTAATTAGAGCAGGCATTCAAAACAATGCCTAATTATATTAACAAATGAACTGAAACATTTTTTTTTTTCCCCGTTCCAGAAGTGGACAATCAGCTCGGGCTCGGGAGAGTTTACTCGAATATGCAGTAAAACAGGGAGAAAACAAAAAGTCTGAAGCAGGAGGAGGATTGAGTGGGAACGGAAGAAAGAAGAACGATGGAGAGAAGGTAGAAGACAGAATCTCATTAACGGTCTGAGAAATCTGCGGCCGTGGCCTTTAATTTCCCCCCATGGTCCCTCCCTCCCTGCCCATATCTGTCTTCTCTGGCTCTCTTCTCCCCATCCCTTCCTTTTTATTACTCTTTCATCACCTCTTCTCCGGCTTCTTGGTGTCTTTCTTTTGCGCTTGTTAATGCTGCAGAGCATGGTGAGATGGGCATTATTTATTTATGGTCATGCATTGTCTGTGTGCGTGGGCTTAAGTAATATTCATCTGAGCTGCGCCAATATAATACAAAGCCTCATTCCTTCTCATATGCAAGGGATGAAACAGGAGCACTGGAGCCTGCTACGGTCCCTGAGACTGAATGCTCCCAATTCTAGTGAGGAGAGTAAGGGGAAGAGGGGCTTTGTAGAGCTCAGTCTGCTTTGTTATGAACTACAAAGAGGACTAACTCTACCAGCTCTTGCTTCTCCTTTACTTACTTTTCTTCTTTCCGTGGCATCTATATACCTTTTTATTTTTGCTCATGCACGCTCCTTCTTTTCTGCAGTCCAGTGCTGCAGGACAGGTTGTTGCTGTAGAAGTTGAGGTTCAGTGAAGCAGAAGAGGTGCTTTATTCCACTGCAGAAAGAATCCTGTCCTATTAAATCTGGCCAGCATTTTTCCATCCGTCCCAAAGCGAGTTTAATGGTTCATCGCAATTCTTTTAAATGTGTCGAGGACTTTCTTTCCTTTTCTTCTTTTCTTTGCAGAGCCACATTCTGCATGCATTTCCCCACCTGCTTATTGTCTTGTCTGTTTCCAATCGATCTTCATACTTCCCCGTGATTGCGGCAAAAGCTCTGTGAAAGTCGACCCTTTTTCTGAACATTTTGTATTGCACATAGTATTTGTTTTAACTTCTTGTTGATAATCTTTGCACTGAAAAAAAAAAGGGGGGGTCTATTGTTTTAAGGCGAGACACGGCAGGCAAAAACAGTGATTTTTCATATAGTGGTCAATTTTGAGATTTTGGGCCAGTCTACTCCTTCAATATGTGTTCTTTATGGTAGCCCTGAAGTGCAAAACACAACAGCAAAAGAGAAAACACAACAGCAAATTTCTTAAACTCCTTTTTTTTTCATACTTGTATAAGTAATCAACTGAGGAAGTTTCATGGTGACATCTATTATTTTTAAACATTACCCTATTCACCTGTAGTGTCTCGTCTTAATAACATTTGCAGGATTTTTTTACTTAGGTGGTTTGATTTGCAGCTCAGTAGGAAGTGACCAGGATGAAAATTGGCTCCTCCAAGTCTGAGGTCGTGATCCTTAATTGGAAAGGGGCAATAACCCACACTGGGCTGGGAATGACTTGCTGCCTCAAGTGGAGGATTTTAAGCATATCAGGGTTTTCTTCCCCAGTGGGGGTAGAATGAAGCTGGAGATGGACAAGTGTGTTGGAAAATAGGAAATAGATGCAGCAATTTATTAAATTCAAATACAGTGTATAAGTCAGTAACTTATACACTGACTCTTATAAGAGTCAATATTTAGTTTGAGCACCTTTATTCTTCAACAGAGTCTGAACCCTGTTAGACAAGTTTTTGTGTCATTTCTTTAAGTCTTCTTCAGGAACAGTTCCAAAGCTCTTCTTTGGATGTCGGCTGCCTTTTGTTCCGTTCTCTGCCAACATGATCCCACACTGCTTCAGTAATGTTGAGCTCCGGGCTCTGGGGAGGATTCATCCCTCCATCAGACCTGCTGCCACTGATTTTCTGTCCACTTCTTGTATCATTTGGCACAGCTCAGCCTTTTCTCCCTGTTTCCCTTCCTTAAGAACGGCTTCCTGACAGCCACCCTTCCATGGAGCCCATTTCTGATGAGGCTTCAGTGAACAGTCGATGGATCAGCTGAAGGTCCAGATGCATCTCTCAGGTCCTGTGGCGGGTCTTGACAAGATTTGTCCTCTTTCTTAAGGACATAACTCTCAGATACTGTTCATCTGCTGTACAGTAGATAGTTTTTTAGGCCCGACACTTCTTCTTTTGTCCACAACTTAAAAATACTATTTCAGGTGTGTCAAACTGTGCTATCTTTGGCATTTTTAATAGATGCAACTAAAGCAACAGGCAGCTAGTAACAAAGTGTCTAAAGATTCAATTTTGAATTCATGCTTGGCGAAGTTGCTTGTTCTGTGCAGACACAACACTGACTTGTCCCTTGAGTTAGATGCTATTTTAGGTTCCAAGAAATCTGGCTGCTTGGAAGGAAAACAAATGGGAGTGGCTCAGGACTTGCGCAGTACTGTACATCTCTTGGCTGGTTTAAGAACACAATGTCACCTGAAAAACGCTGAATGATTTGCCTGGTGAGAGGGAGGTCTTGGGATCTCTGCTCAGACAACTGTTCCCGCAAACTGGCCCCAGATAAGCGTCAGAAAATGTATGGATGGATAGATCGATAAAGGATAGTTTAGTTTGTTGCAATATCTGTTAGAACAAGCACTAAAATACTACTTGAATACATTCCAAACTATCACTTTTTATTGCTTTATGGTATTTATATACAAGATATGCATCATCAGCAATTCTAAAAAGCTGTAGCCTAAATCTAATATGTCAGCATGCTCTAATTTCAGAGTGGTTTTGTGCTGAGTAGATTTATAACAAGCTTGATTATACAATGCTTAACACTGTAGCCATAAAATCAAATTAAAACAGATCCTGGATTAGCTTCTAGGGAACTACTTCATATTGCTTTTTCCAGACATGGACTCGGCACTCAATGTGAGTTTTCAGTTTGCAACTTGTTCATTACCTATAATAAAACAATTTAAAAAAATGTTTTTAGTCACCAGTCAATGCCTCATGTCCCCTTTGCCCACATAAATCGCTAATACACTTTATAAGTGTACACTTTATAATATTCAATTGTTTTGACCATGGATAGCAGTACTAAGCTAACTCATAGCTGAATCTGCTAATGCTAACTGCTAACGCTAACCAGGACTCCCTGGAAGTCAAAGGAACCCTCTTGGCTTAATCTAAAAACATGGATATAAGTGGTCTAAACTACATTACCTAATCTCTCAACATAATTTCTGCCCGAATCATGTCAGAAGTTTTTTTAATCTGCAATGGTGGTGAAAACAGCAACTCATAGGAGCCCTGCTATGTTTTTTTTTTTAATTTGTTTGTTTGTTGTTGACAGAGTTTCTTGTTGGAAGAAGTGGCAAACTCTGCATTTAAAGGTTGTAAAGAGTCTGGGGTCTTAAACTGGTAATGGAACATTACATTCTGTTTACCTTTTAATGCTAGCTGAGAAGGAACAAGGTGGCAGGCACTGGGCCAAAAAGTAGATAAACTGTGACAAAAGAAAACACACACACAAACCTGCGTACACACCACAGAGCTCTAAATGCTGCCTCTGCATTGCACCAGTGTGAAGTTCTGAGACAAACAGTGTACAAGTCATTATGTTTGCTGGGGTTTTTTGTGGCTATGCTAGGCCATGACTCAAGTTTTACTGCCAGCTGTTTTGTTACCATTTTCTTCATAAATGAAAATTTCCTTTCAAAATTGGAATTTTTGTGCATAATAATTTAATCAAATTACAGTACATCTACTTACATAATTAGCGAGGGCATTCCATTTTTTATTTGAGCTCAGCCATTACTTCTCTTGATAATCAAGCACAAGCTGGTGTTCTTTCTCCTATAAATGAGGAGCTTCAGCTTTTCAGGATGTAAGTGGTGGAGCGTAGTTAGGAGCTGCAATCTGTTGCTAAAGTAATAGTAAGATGTGTGGGTGTGAGAGCAGAACAGAGCAAGAAAAACTTGATAAACTTTCACACACAACCACACAAGCCAAGAGCAGGAGCTCCTTTTTGGAATTAGACAGCAGTGTCTGTTGCTCTATATTCCCCCCCTCTCACACTGCTTCCATCTTTATCCCTGTTTCTGCCGAGCTAAGCCTAATGATATCCCTCGTGACAAGTGCTGGTTAACTACTCGCCATCAACACACGCCAGCTCGTAGACACAGAGGCCTGGGGACTGCCAGGCTTACACACTTCTCATACTCTTACATTTCTGGCCAGCAGCTGGTAGCTTTGCCAACTGTGTCCCCCTGACTTGAAGGAGATATGGGGAGCAGATGTGACTTTATTCTGCCTGACAGGTCTGGGAGAAGAAAACAAGAGCCAGCGGACTGCTGTGGAGGAGGTTTGGGTGGATGGAGGTGGCGAAACAAGAGCCCGTCTCCACCTTTTACTGCATGCAAACATACAGCGGATTTATTTTTACTGGACATGGACATGGTAACGTCTTCCCCTTGAGCATAGCATACCGAGCAGGTTGCATCCCATTACCCTGGAAATGCCTCTTCCTTCCTTGACTGCTTCCCCATCTCCCTTCTGATGGTGTGCCCCCACCATCCAGCCACTGGGGGAAATATAGTAAGCTGCATCATTATCTTCTTTGCAGCAGCTTTGTCGGGGGAAGCATGGGGCTATCCTCTCTGAAAGCATTTTCACTGTCACACCCTGCCACGTCTTAAGTCGACATCTGCAGCGATAGGGCGCAGGAAGAAAAAAAAAGGCGCTCGCCTAAATCCCAGAAGCCAACAAAGGTCAACTTATTGAATTCATTTTAAAACATTTGAAACGACTCGAGGCCGTTGCTGACACGCGGTAGCTTATGACACTGTTGGTTTAATTACGAGGCATATTCAAATATTCAGATTTGAACAGCAAAGTCTTGCGATTCACTGAACAAATGAAGCAACAAGATCCTTTGTTTTTTCCCATCCCCTCGTTTAAATGAGCACCGATCACAGATTCTGCTCTGCAATGATACATGTGACTCACACATCAGCCTGACCCACGACGACGGGAGCCTACAGATAAAAACACCCCGATTTAAATTAAACATGTGGCTCTTCATGCCTTTCTCACCTCACATAACCTAAATGCAATGTTCTGTGGAAGCTGCAACCTGAGGACATGCGATTAGTTGAGCTACACTGATTCATAATGAATTCTTCCCATGAGGCATGAAGCTCAATAAAAACACCATACATGTAAATACTTAATTATCAAGTGAGGATATCCTTTAGCCCCCGTCATCATCCATCATATTCAGACATTCCACTGCATGAATGCGTGTGGTGTGTATCGGCCAAAGTAGCAGTGTGTGTTTTAGACTAACACTGGAGTTTACTCCCCATTTCATTAATCTTTAGGTGATGGGCTTATCTGCAAGCGGGCTCATTTCCTTTATGTGGAGATTAAGGGAGAGTAATTATTCTCTCATCTCATCAGATAGGGCAGTCATGCTGGAAACTAACACTGCAATGTAGATGTTGCCAAACATACAAACACACAAGTGTGTAAATGTATGCATGCATGAATTCATTCATTTATATATAAATATTATATTTAAGATATATATGCATATATGGTTGGACCATTAACCTGTAATTTGCATTGTGTGTGTGCTTATCTAATTAAACTTAATCACAATAGCACAAAATGCTTGTCAGATTATTCATTGCATGAGACGTCTGAGCAGCGGTCAGGATCCTCAACACACACACACACACACACAAATACATTAACCCTGTTCTATAAGTTTGCTTCCCTTATAAAGTGTTTTTGAACCACAGGAACCTTCTCATATTTCCCATCAACCTTTGGGGAGGTACCCCATTGTAGTTTGTAGAGCTGCAGAACATTTTCCCGCGCCTTTTTTGGCTCCTAACTCAGAGATGCTTATCGCCCAGCACAAGTGAGACTATCTGTGATGTAATTTTATGGTGGCAGGCCCAGACCGCATTAGTGTACCATGGGTGGTCTAACACATGCTTGCAGCACCAGCAACCGCCATTACAAAATGCCTGTGTAAACAATAGTAAAACTTTGGCTTTTTAGATCTTAACAGATGTTAAAACAACAGGACACAGATCTGATCAGGAGGGAAGTTGGTTCTGTCGTTCGGTGTGTCATCCTGCAGCAGCCGTTTCCTGACAGTCTCCACTGCTGCTGAAGTCGGTATGCAAGTAAAAAGTAAGGTCACTTCAAAGGACCCAATGGTTTCACTTTTCAGATGTTGGATCTTCTTCACAGAGTCTCTGAAGTTCTGTGTATGATGCAGAGTGTTTTCTACCAGGGGCGCTAAGATGGATGGATGTTTCTACGGCTGTGCCATGGGATCTCCAGTGTCCCCCATTGTATCTTTAGATGGAGGAAGTGGAAAGCAAAGCACTGAGCTCTTTTAAAGGAACAGCACCAACACTGGTTCAGATATGTGGACAATACCAGAACACAGACAGGCTGTCATCAGAATGCCGCACCGCCGGGCTGAGAGTGTTTTCCCTCTAAGGCTGAGGGGAAACAAAAGGAACATCAGTTCTCCAAAAAGGCTCTTCAAACCTGTGGATACCCAAACTGGGCCTGTGTCAAATCAGCAAAGACAAATGGACCAAATCACTCTGTTATAGAGGCTGAGGAGAACAGGCGCAAACATACTGTAATTCCATATGTGGCAGGAGTCTCAGAGAAACTTTTCTGGAGATGTTCTCCAAACATGACATTGCAGTGCACTTCAAACCCAAGAACATCCTCAGACAGAGACTGGTTCATCCAAAGGACAAAACAGAGTGGTTGCAGCACAGTGCAGCGAGGAGGGTGTGGACCTCTATGGAGGAGAGACCATTCAACAGCTCCTCAAGCTCATGGCACAACATATGAGAGCCACCTCTTCAGGTCAAGACTCAGCAGTGCACCTACATCTCAAGGCGCTAGCATGGTTGACGCGTCTGTCACGGCGGTGTCGGACCGTGACGTCAAAATGACGTTTCAGGCATGGCGCTTCCCTTGAAAAGACGGCGCAGCGCGTTGTCGTGCACCAGTCGATTTTTGTAACTTGGCGGCGCCACCAACGAAAAACCGGATGGACCGTTGTGAGACCAGGCTCAGTGAGGAGGTGCGTTTGTACAGGCAGCTGTATGAAACTGCAGTGAAACAGCACAGGGAGCACGTAAACTCCCAAAACTGGTGCACAGAGATGGGCAGAAAGAGGGAGAGTTCTGTAAGAATGTGTGGAAGAAGCTACGGGGCAGATACGTGAAGGCAAAGAAGAGGGCTGAGACTCAAAAAGTGGTGATGCCGGGGGCTTCAGATCATCACCTCTTTTAACTGAATTAAAAGATTAAAATTATCCGAATACTGCAGCAGCATCATTAATGACAGTGTTCCTGCTCTTCATTGTTTAATTCTCCACTTTCGTGGTTGTAGAGTAGTGGTAACCTTCACGTAGCAGCGACACCTCTGTGACGGAGAAAATTGCAACTACTGGCGCAAACGACTTGCGCGACTATATATGGCGGGCACAAACTCGTGACGTCATCAACACCGCTCGCGCGAGCAGACGCGGAAACCATGCTAGAGCCTTCAAGGAGAAGGGACACTCTTTTGAGGACAGTGAAGCACACATTCTGTACAGAGAAGATGGATGGTTTGAGAGTTCCAAGGAAGCCATCGATGTTAAACTGGAAAAAACATCTTTGAACAGAGGAGGTGGTCTCAGGTATCACCTCCCCAGCACCTACAATTAGCATTGTCTCTCCTCCCCAGGCAGTTTCACAGCCATTCACACCTTGGATCCCTTTCAGACAGGCAGACAATTCAGAGGTGATAATGACTCTAACGACAGGCACATTGGTCAGGGCGTTCTGTGACACGTGTGACCTTAATGAGCCTCTCTGCTTATAAGCTGATACGCCCCACCATCTAGTTCAGAACTGAAGAAGCCTTTCAAGATCCAAGTCCAGTTTCCCTTATTCAAGCTCTTATAATTATCACGACCTGGATGACTGAGAATCGTCATCAACACTACGCAGCATGGTTTATTCACTTCAAAAATGTCCATTAAGACTTTGTGTCAACTCGCCTTCTCTTTAAACATTTCCAGACTGTCGATCTCTCAACTTTTCGTGGAACTGTGCCGATTGATATTTATGTTAAAGAGTTTTTTTGTTTGTTTTCTGGTATAATTCTGACAACGTGAACCTACAAGGTTAATATGAAGTTGTTATGCTGGCAGAACAATAGTTAAGATCAGTCTGCAAATAACTAGTATGATTGAAACAGTCAGTCAGTGGGGTTACATGGCACTGAAAGGATCGGATTATTGGCTAAATTACAATAAGACTGAGTTGAGCAAGGGTAATTGTTAGCTCGATTCTTTCATTGGAAGCTCAAGAACAAGCCGGAGGAATCTCAAGGTAAATAAAGTGTTTATTGGCGGTCACACTTTAAGCATATCAGCGCTGGGCTCAGTGGAACAGAGCTCCCGCAGGAAATCCTTCAGACTGAGTCTCGATTTCCGGGTATCATTTGTATTTATAGCCTCATTATTTCACATAGGTTGGACTCACACTCAACCGAGTATGATTGGACATGAGTAGGTTCAACATGCTTCGTCATATTCTCTGGATCAGCCAAACAATGTGTGTGTGTGAATCTTGCACCTGCTTTCCCAGGCTAATTGTTTTGTCTCATGATTCCTGGATCACTTTAGGTCATCGTGGAAAAGCACAGAGACTATTTAAGTCATAATGTCTAAGAACAAAGCCAATTTTAACAGTAATTATCCTTGGATATATGGCGGTGAATGAATCAAATCAAACTCAGGCATTCGAGAAAATGGCGAACTATGAGCAAGATAAAGGTACGTCCCTCTACATTTCGTTTGTGATGAGCTGCTTATTGCACAAACGCGATGCACAACGGCGCATTCTCCATCTCGTTGTTTGTTTCTTTCCGACGTGCTTCACCCGTCTACAAGCACGTTTAATTTTACTTTCAACCGAGTTATCTCGGGGTCTGAATCTGATCGCGAGTAATCCGATCCGATCCGATTTCTTGTCAGAATAGGGTATATACATGAACTTAATAACTCTTATTAAGTAATACTCTTATTGTAATTTAGCCAATTATCCGATCCTTTCAGTCTGTCAGTGGGGTCACATGGCACTGAAAGGATCAGATAATTGGCTAAATTACAATAAGAATTAGTTCAGCAATGGTAATTCTCCTTGGATATATGGCGGTGAATGAATCGAATCATAGGCACAAAGCGTGACATACTCCGATACGATAGGTGGCGCTGTATCCATTTCAACTGTTGCTAATAGAACCACTTCCGGTTGACCCCTTCACCACCAACAACAAAAACAAACTCAGGCATTCGAGAAAATGGCGAATGAAGAGCAAGATGAAGCTACGTCCCTCTATATTTTGTTTGTGATGAGCTGCTTATTGCACAAATGCGATGCACAACGACGCATTCTCCATCGCGTTGTTTCTTTCTGACGGCGACTACAACAGTAATATCGTCTCGTCCGACTTCCGGTTCCCGACCCCGGGAAAAAATCTCGAGCATGCGCAGAACGCAAAGTCTAATTCACCACGTGCTTCACCCGTTTGTTATAAATTGGCTTTATTCTTAGACTTTATATATTCATATTCTGTAGTTCACTAAATAATCTATGTTCTTAGTTTGTACGTTACACTCTGCTCATCCAAACGCAATGTATGTCCAAGACTTTAAGATAGCGGGATAAAATAACTGAGTCAGATAAAGCGTCTCTATTAGGACAGATAGGTCTGGTACAGTAGATGCACGCCTGAAACAACACTCACACACATCGTTTATCACATCTAAAGAACATGACGAAGACGGTGGATGGCCTGCTCACAGCACTAGTAAATGTTCAATGATACGTTGTCGAGTGTAGGTACAACCTCTGTGAGATAAAGGTGAACATAAATATGAAATGTTTCCGGATATCAGGGCTTGGTCGGACGGATTTCATACAAGAACTCTGTCTCTCCGAGTCCAGCACTGATACTTGACTTGTGACCACCAATGAATACTTTGTTTAACTTAAGACTTCTCCAGCTTGTTCTTGGGCTTCCAATAAAATAATCGGGCTAACACATCTACATGCACGTTTAATTTGACTTTCAACCGAGTTATCTTGGGGTTTTAATCCGATTGTGAGTAATCCGATCCAATTTCTTGTCAGATTAAGGTTTCTACATGCACTTAATAACTCAGTCTTATGGTAATTTAGCCAATTATCCGATCCTTTCAGTGCCATGTGACTAATAGTACATGATATTTAAGTTCAATGACACAACATATTTTCAATGACTGTTAAAGAAATATGAGACTATATGGCTTTAACACCGTTTGGCTGGTTTTGTGGAGATTTATAGGGAATGCTTAGTAACACATTGGCTGCACAACTGAATGCAACCAAATGCACACAAAACAAATGCACGCACAGTACCTTGTCTCAAGCCTTTTAAGCATTTGTCTGAAATGAGAACATGCCTTGGGCCATGCTGGGAGAATGGAAGTGAAAGACAGAGAAAGACAGGGGGAAAAGAAAGAGGGGGACAGGGAGGGAAGTAAAATGAAAGGGAAAAGCCAAAGGGGAGAACACAGAGTGATAAAAGGCCAAACCGGGAGAGGAGAGTGGAGCGGACAACTCGGACCGCTGATCACCCTGGAGGCTGTGAAAGAGTTGCGGTTCATTGTTATGTCTCAGCCCCCCACCCCCACCTACCCTTCCTGGTCCATCTCCTACTATAGTACCCCCACCACCTCCCAGCCCCTCCAGCAGCTATTTAACATGGAAATTGATTTAAACAGAGGCAGAGATATCCGCAGTGGGACCTGAGGACAGGTGCCTCCAGTCAGCAGAGGAGAAGCTAATGAGAGGTGAGAGACCTGAGCAGAGCTAACAAGGAAAGCAGAGAGCACACTGAGATAGGAGAGGAGCACGAGGAATTACAGGGAGGGAGCCCGGAATTGAAGTGAAATTGGAGAGAAATGAAGAAGTCGAAATTGTATAATTTCCAGCTCTCGCTCTTTGCCAACTGCAAAGCGAGAAATAAATAAATTATAAAAAGTGAGGGAGAGATGGGAGCGTCCGAGTCTGCGTGTGGGTGTGGAGGTACAGTCTGTGGGTTACCAATGTATTTCACTCAGGCAGAGGGACTGTGTGGAAGCAAAATGTCTAATATGAAAATAATATGAAATATACTTCAATAGGCAAGGCAAGGCATCTTTATTTATATAGCGCATTTCATACCACAGGCGACTCAGTGTGCTTTACATAAAGACAAGGCATTTAAAAGAACAGCATAAAGCAGCATAAAAACAATCACTTTAAAAAAAAAAAAAAATAGAATAAAAATTAAAACACAGTTAAAAGCAATCAAAGAAGAGGGGAAAAAGAAAAATATAAACTCAACCATGAGCACACCGAAAGAGAAATGTTTTTAGCCTGGATTTAAAAGTGCTTACAGTTGGTGCTGATTTCAGTTCTGCTGGTAGTTTGTTCCAGTTGTGTGCAGCAAAACAGCTAAAAGCTGCTTCACCGGGTCTAGTTTGAACTCTGGGCTCCACTATCTGACCTGAGTCAGCAGATCTCAGAGCTCTGCTGGGTTTATACTCTGCTAGCATGTCATTCATGTATTCTGGCCCTAAACCATTCTGTGATTTGTAGACGAGCAGCAGAACTTTAAAATCTATTCTGTATCTGACCGGGAGCCGACGTAAAGACCTGAGAACTGGGGCGATGTGATGTGATCTCTTTGTTCTGGTTAATGGTTAATAGAATAAAAAAGCTCCATTATCTTCATCATATGGTACACAGTCACTTACATGAGTTTGTCAGACCCTCTGTGGGCTGTGGGGACGTTCAATCTGGGACATGTTAGGTGTGCTGGTGATTCTGTATTGGCTGTAAATGTGAGCTTGGACAGTTGTTTGTCTCGTCTGCCTCTGTGTAAGTCCTGTGATGGAGTGGCGACTTGCTCAGGCTGAACCTAGCCTCTCACCCAATGACAGCTGAGACACGGCCCCCCCTCCCTGTGACCATAAACAGGGTACAGCAGGCAGAGGCAAAGAGTGAAAATAGGATTTGGATTATTATCTCCAGCTGGGTTTCCATGGCCATTTTAGGTTCTCATTTAGAAGATGTGAAAAACAAAGAGGCGAACGGAAGCTGTAAAAATTGAAAAAAATATTTACATTCTATAAACTATAAAAATGTTTTTGTCTTGGTATGCATTAGGGGGAATGGAAATAATCTTGCAAACAGCATCTGATCAAGCAAAGTTTAACACAAGTGAGAGTCAGACTAGAAACCAGCTGTTTGTTTACTTCACACCAGTTAATGGAAAAGTGTTGTTTTGCTGGTATTTAATAAATCTCATGCATATTTCCCTTTATCATTTTCCTCTTTACATTACTTAAGAGTAGCTGATGTTAAATAAACTAATATGACGGCTATTTTCCTTGGTGGATTTGGAAATGCAGAATTATTCCAGTATTATTATTCTTCATTTCGGGCCTGTTTTTCCAGTCTGTTGCTGAATGCAAGTCTTATATTCCCTCTGATTTTGCTCCGTTATCAGTTTCCACCAACTCGTAAAATAACTGACATTGCAAAACGCACCACTGTGTTCACCAACCCGATTTTCTCCCAAAATATGCAGGAAACGAGTTTGATTAGAACAAAGAATGACCCAAAGCGCCAAAGTTCTGGGCTGTGAAACTCAAACCATTAATCATAAAAAGACCCGCAGTATTATGTCGGGGTAGCTGTATTTACCGAGTCACGTAATAATGATTTCACAGTTTGTCAAATTATGGACCATCTTTCACACAACAGAATAAACTTTTAGTTGTAGAAGCTGTAGTTGTGCCGTTTGCCCTTCACTTATTAACAGGGTGGAATAAAATGTACTTTACAACATGTTAGCTCTTGATGAACTTGACGTTAAATCAATAGAAACAAATTGTTGTAGAAATCACCCCTGGTCCTCTGCTGCACCATTCACTCAAGCATATAATCGATAACTTTTTTGGTTCCTTCTATGCGTTTACATTTCTTCAACAACTTTGCAAACTGAGATTTTACAACGGAGCAAATTTTCATTTTCAAACAGCCAGTGTTTGCAGTGTGATATATATGCAGGAGAACAGTTCTAGCAGCAAACATCTGAATAACCAGTCAGTGAAACCCAATGTTTAAATTGCGCCTCTGGAAACCACTACCTTGAGAACAAAGACTATTTGTCAAGGCATGCTGTGAGTGTGTGATTGTATAGGAAGGTGCAATGCTTTGAATAAATGTTTCGCTATGGAAAAGCGATAACCTTGACCTCAGTTTCCTATATTCATACCTGGGTTATGGACCATTTCTGTCATTTACAATATTCTTTTGCCACCAAACTTGTTCTATTGACTTCAATCATAAAAAGTCGCAGCGTCTGATAAGAGCGGCTCAACTGGCTGCTGTAGGTAAAAATGCAGATCACTGTCCAAACTGGCCAAGATACTGACTGTCAGCATGGTTACGTACACGGTTAAATTGAACTACGGGTAAAGGTCAAGTTGGTCATTTCATTAGACCACCGTGCTTGTCTCAGTATACGTGCATGAGAGCAAAAAACGAGTTATTAACCAAAGTCCAAACGATGCCATAAAGCTTTAAACGCTGTGAGAAAACATTTCATACATTCTTCTGCTTCTGACTTATCATCACATATAAGGTGCTTGGATGGTCATTTTGTCAGACGATGTCGTAGCTGTAAAAAAAATAAAGAAATAAATAAAAATCAGGATTTTACTCGAGCAGAGTGACTGTCTGGAAATGATTAACGCGACCCCACAGATTTTCAGTCACAGTTTGACGTGTTTATCTGTCAAAAGACAAAAGAAAGACTGTAGTAAAATATACTTCCCCCTCTACTTCCTTCACAAAAGATGGAACTTTGGATCAAGATGTGGAGCACCTAGATCTATTTGAGTGAACACATTCTGGACAGATTCAACCCCAACCACATTATCTCGGTGTGTTAGTCTGGTTTAGATAAGTTCAACTTTGCATGTGTCATCTAAACGTGCTTGTGACTCAGTTCTTAACAACCTCTGAACTTAACCTACGTTTTTCAAAAGATTTCAGGCTTCACACGTGCATCTGCACAGTCAGCACCACCACAAGGACTGAAACAAGTGGAAGTAACTTCACTCTTTTTGACAGAAATCAGCCATGACAGAAGCACGAGGACATGACAGGCTGGGCCAATTTGGAGCATCATCCATTGTTTTCCCCTTCTCTGTACCTGAGATGTTTGTACTTTAAAGAGAAAGCCGACTTCAGTGAAGCTGGAGTCTCATTGATCTGCGCTTGCCACTTAAGGAGTGTAAGAATTCAACACATGAACTTGTCTCCGTGCACGCTCACTCGAAGATACACTTTTGAATATCAATGGGATTACTGAAAGGTCTGGCTGTCATGGGCTTTCAGATTATAAACTACACCAAAAGACGGCTGTGTTGCTCTTTAAATGCGATCTCCCAATTTGATAAATGTTATTTAGGAAACACGACAGGTATGACATTTTCTGGCGATATCTTTTCTTGCACAAGAGGCACTCCTTATTCTCTCCCTGTCTTTCAACAGAAACTGACATATTTATGTACAGAGGCTGTTCTCCTCTTTGGAGCAACCCAAGATGTGCTTGCAGCCTCTTTTGTGCGCACACACGCACAGGAATGCCTAAGAAATGCAGGCTTGCTTTAGAGTATCCCATCTTGCAGTGTAGCATCTTGTAAGTATTCCATGGCAACCATTTCAAAAGTAAGATTCATCCACTTTATATAGCTGGCCTAGTTTGTCTGCCGCAGCCCCTGCTGAGCAGTGGCATCCATGATGACAACTGGGTCCTGTGCACGCCACACTGCAGAGAGAGAGGGGGGGGGCAGAACCCCGATGCCATGCCAACATGTAGCCTTGAAAGTTTTATGCTGTACTTTACACCTTTGAAATCAAAAGACCAGTTTAATGAGAAAATACATTTAAGAGGTGTCATCGCAGACACCTGCGTTGGCGCAGAATAAAAAAAATAAATAAAAAAGAGAGCATCAAGAGGCACGCAGGTCTGTTTAAATAGGTAGATATGGTCTCACACGTTGAAATGACCAAAATAAATACAAGTTGGGTTGACAGTGGGTGGAATATTTCCGTGTGATTCACCACACCTTTTGATGAGAGCTACTGGAGTGCAACCCTTAAAGCAGAGAAAAGTTGTAAAAGCTGGTCACAAACGCTCACATTACAGCTGGTATAAAGAGGCCGTCGAAAGCAGGGTATGTTGTCTGTGTAGTCTCAAAATGTGTACTTGCTCTCCCACGATGAATATGAAAGTTAGTCTGGCATTCTTTGCTGATAGAATAACAGCAAGCAAAGGGTAAACAGCCTGAGCACTTACACTAGCTCACACAGAAAACTAAAGCTCAGACTAACACACCAAATAGAGAGATCTCAGGTACTTACTCAGATACTCCATGAACTCATGGCCTTGCAGTCAGTCCATTACTCTCTGATTTGATTAAAGGGATAGTTTGCCTTTTTTGACATGAAGCTGTATGACATCCCATATTAGCAATATCATTTATTAAATCTGACTTACCCCCCGCTGCGTCCTGTGAGCAGAGTTCCAGTTTCGTTTTGGCGTTGACGAAGGTCGTCCGGCTAGTTTGCTGGGGTCCCGAAAATAAAGCGTCTTGCTTCTCAAAACAATATGCGTTCAAAAGAGTAATACATTTGCATCACAAAATCGTTTAACCAGAAAAAGTCAGACCTCACAATCGCTTGGCGCTATTTTTGCCTCCCTTGATATCAATGCGTTCAGCTACCTAGCGATAGCCGCGCCTGTTACGGTGTTTCCTGCTCGGAAGCAGGGGACTGCTCACTCTGCACAGTTTACACAGCACGTAGTTATACAAAGGTAGAGAGAAATAGCGCCAAGCGATTGTGAGGTCTGACTTTTTCTGGAGGGACGATTTTGTGATGCATTTGTATCACTCTACATTTGTATTACTCTTTTGAAAGCACATTGTTTTGAGAAGCATGACACTTTATTTTCGGGACCCTAGTAAACTAGCCGGACTACCTTCGTCAACGTCAAAACGAGGCTGGAACTCTGCTCACAGGACGCAGCAGGGGATAAGTCAATGTTCATAAATGATATTTCTAATATGGGATGTCACACAGCTTCATGTCAAAAGAGGCGAACTATCCCTTTAAGTCCTTAGAGGCTAACATTAACACCTGCTGTTTATTGTGGCTACTTTTAATAACTGCAAAGCTGCTGATGGTGTGATCAGTGACAACAGGCACTAGAAATGTCCAAGATCCGACTAGGGAAGGACAAAAAAAAAACAATAGAAACCCCATCAGATAAAATGTCCAAGTTAAGATAGAAATCTTGTTTACCTGACAAATGCCTAATTGAGCATTGGTAACCACTTTCTTTCCAAAGTGAAGCGAATTAAGTGGAATACACAGGCTGTCTGGAATATACTACCGTGCATCTTTTCCATGTCCCCCTGATCCAGCACACCTAATTCAAATGAATGGGTCTTCATCAGCCTTCTGCGGAGCTTAAAGAGCTGAACAACTGACCCATTTATTTGAATCAGGTGTGTTGGAGAAAGGACACATCGGAAACATAAAAGGCTGTGTGCCTTGAGAACCAGCTTGGGAAACATTGCTCTACAGATCCATGGGGGACATCCCAAACTATTACCTTAATAGTGTTAACAGTAGCTATGTTAACAGGTTAACAAGGTTTAAAATTCAATTTTACACAGAGAGTGAGTTTAAGTTAATGCTACTTGTTTTTCTATTTCTTTTAAGAAAGATGGATTATGAAGTGCCACTCAGCCTCGCCATAAACCATCAGTCATTTGTGATATTACAAGTATGAGCAATGGGCTGCAACAGCGCTGCAAACCCAGAAGTTTCTTTTGGCTCAGAAGCCATTAAAGCAGTTTATTATCAAAGTCAGCAAGCAGTGGCTTTGGGTTTAAAAGCTGGGTTTTTTTTGGCTTGCACCTATTAACAAGAGAAAGTTCACGTAACCTTGGAGTTCAGATCTTGTTCCATTTCTGATTTTTGATTTTCTGCTTCCTTTTCATAAGGAATGAAGTCCAAGACTGAATTTCGATCCCAATGCAAGCCTGACAGCAGGCTGGTGGTTCCAGATCTCATTCCAATTCTGATGGGTTATCTACATCTCTACATACATAGCCTTAGCATGCAGTCTCTGGATATAGATGGCAAGCGCTGTGGAAAACCAGAAATCATACCTTAAAATCTCCAGTGACATTTTTTCAGCTCAGAAATAACTGCCTCTTCAGACTGTTAACATTAATTGTATGCGTGTGCAGCAACTAGTTAGAGCATCTCTAAGACAACAAAGTTTAACGAAAAGTTAACCTGGAAAAAAAGTCTCCGTTGACGACGGGTGGTTTTCACTGACGGTTGCTTTTAGAAAACATGGAATCATTTCCAAGAACTTCCAAGTGTTATTCATATGAATGAATGGAGCTTTTTCTTCTTGGGGACAATATTTTAGTAGCTCTTTAAAACTATCCATCCATTTTCTATACCCGCTGAATCCGTCGGCCGGGTCGCGGGGGGCTGGAGCCTATCCCAGCGGTCATCGGGTAAGAGGCGGGGTACACCCTGGACAGGCTGTACCTCCAGTGGGAGGAACTGTGATGAACATGGGAGAACAAACTCCACACAGAAAGGCCCCAGTTGGGAGTTGAACCTGGAACCTTCTTGCTGTGAGGCAACAGCACTAACCACCACACCACCGTGCAGCCCCTATCTAAAACTAATTTGGTCATTTCATTTCCAGCATGCCTGTGGATGTGCTATGAATTTCTGACGTTAACAGATCAGTTCATTGCAGTTCATACATATACATAAATCTTTATCCTTTCATGCTAAATTTCACGCGTCAGCCTTTTCACTTCCAACTACAGGGTGTGAACACCTGTGTACACACAGAGTATTTATTATTAGAAGCCAGACCTACACATCTTCAAAGAAAGCCTCTCCTGCAATTCCCCTGGACCATCAAGGACACTCGGGTAGAGGTCAGCCCACTTTAAATACCACATATCACCTACGTTACAGCCTCTCCTGATGTGTATGTGGGAGAGGCTGACAGTCACCGGCACGCAATGTTCCTCTGATGGTGCGAATCCGTCAGAGGCCAGAGGATGCAATCCAGCTGTCCACGTCCCCACTTCCACAGCACATTCTGGGCATTTTAACACATCCACCTCCACATGCTGTACAACACCCTCCCCTCCCCCCGGTTTGCTCAGAAAAACAAGACAGGCTGCCTTCCCCGTCCTTTGCCCGATTCCATGAAGCGCTATGTGAATGCACCGCGTCGGTAGACTGCAGAGGTGGGTAGAAGCAGCAGAGCGGGCCGGTGGCAGCTATAGCCAAGAGGAAACATCAAAGATGACTGATACGTAGCTTGCTCATATTCAACTCCAATTTTATTGATCACTGCACAGTAACATTTACTTTCCTTTGCACCCTTATGCTTTTGACACTTCATCGATTCAAAAGGCGGCGACGGCTTCAAAACCATCACTTATCCACCATTAGATTATAGGAGACGTAGAGATCATTATTTCAGACATATAATAGCACATGAAGACTGAAAAATGGTCTGTTTTGGATATGGCCCGTTGACATTTAATCTCAAATGAAGGTTTCAACCGGCGATATCAAATGTTCCATCCTATGAGCAGGAGGCTTTTTCAATAAACCAAATGGAGCCTCTGACTTGGCTAATGCTGCCTCTGACCAGTGGATCGAGACAGAGAAATTTGTTTTTAATACGGGAAAGTACAGTTTTGACCTCCAAATGTAACTCGGCACCACAGGCAGCTGTAATATCATCAGTGATAATGGTAGAAAACGGCATGGAGGGGAATCAAATCAGCAGAGGCATGATGGATAGATGGACGGATTGATGGATGGATGGATGTTAGTAATGTCTGTCTTCACCCTCCGTCCTTTTCTCACATGCAGCTCTCCTCTTGGCGCCGTCGAGGCAAATTATCATACTTGGCTGCTGAACTGCCAGTGTTGGTTATGAAAGCATTTCACATTTACAGGGAGGGTACATGCAAACGGGCCTCTGCATGGGCAAAGCACATCGTCAGGAAGCGGCGGTGCGCTTGCCGTGAACTCAAGATACTGATCCGTACTCTCTGGGCATCTTTAGGTCTAAAGCCTTTCCGTCTAATTTCTCACAGCGAGGAGGCGGGGACACGAAACAGAAGGGAAAAGGAAAAATAAAGCACTTCAAACACAAACGACAAGTACGAGATCAGCACGCCTCCCGGAAAGTAAAAATAGTTCTTTTTATGTCTAATTCAAGAGTTAATAGAAATTAAGAACAATTTCACAGCCTACTATAACAGGAAGGCTCATTTTATGCCAAATTAGGCTGTAACAATTACATTAGCTGATAGAGGGGGAGGTCTGTGGAAGCCAAGTGAGGGAGCATACAGTCGGTACAGGCTGCAAGTGGAATGTCTTCAAAGTTAGAAAATAATTACACAAGAGGAATGCATGGTGGCTCAGCGCTGTGAAGACATGTAGAAACAGCAGAAACACAGTCCACACAAAATGAGTTGCCCATCAGTCTGGTTATTCTGGATTCTCACTCAGCCAGATGTCTTCACTGGCCAGCTCAGCTTCTTAGTTCCCGTTGGAGTCTCTGCCAGCTCCGTAAAATCAGCCCCCTCCTTCGGATGACCGACACCCCTCCCCCCCCGGAACCCCTCTCCCACCTTTCTAGCCAAGGACAGAAGTGGAAGTCGGGCATGTTCTTTTCAATGGGACGCGCCCCCCGAGAGCTCCGTCTGACCACCTTCTTCATGCTGAGCTGCTCCTGAGCGCCGCTTCACTGCAGAGGAGACAAAACCACAGGAGACACGCCGGCATGAGAGGATGCGAAGACACACAGAGCTCGTCCTCCTAGTCACACACTCCTCGCCTGCTTTGCTCCGATTCAGAGTTAAGAGGTCGTTTGGCAAAAAATAAAAAAAATCAAACCCTGTTTATTTAGTTTTCTTCCCTTTTTTTAAAGTACTATCTGCATTAATTAGCGGTCTTTTTCCTGCCAAGCAACACAGCTTTTCTACAGTAGCTAAGCAACATGATAACTGGCAAGCCTAGTTTGATTAATGTATTAAAATTTCAATCAGAAGCTAATGTGGTCACAGGTCTCAGTTTCAGAGCTTTTACAGCAGTAGAAGAGATAAAAGCAAATGAGAGCAGAAGGCCAGACATCTTCAGTGATTCCACGATTTTAAACTCTAGACATGGCGCAGCTAAAAAGAGATTTTTTTTTTTCTTTGTTTTTTAACTGAAAACTAAACCTGATGATTCTGAAACTTCTGTAAAAAGGCCTTAAATGCCATTCTCTCATTATTACAGCGACTGATTCTCAAAGTCTAAACAACAAACATGTCTCCAGCTGTCATTCAACTTTTCCTGCTCATCGTGGGAAATCCCCCTCTTCTCTTCCAGGTTCCATTTCAGGAAGGGCCAAAGTCTTCCTGCTTCCGTGTTCCTTCTGTCGGAGAGTCTCGAGTGACAGCTGCTCATTAGTCTCCTTCCCCGAGACCACACCGACGGAGTGTCGCGCTCCCCCTCGCTCAGGCTCGCAGAGGGGGAGCGCAGCCAGGAGCCGGGCAATCATCAGAATCAACCAACCTTTGAAATGCTGCAAATGTCATGAACGTGTCGCCGCTCAACAATGTTGCACAGGCTGAAAGGCCCCGAGGCGTGTGCGGCCACACATTCTTACGCAACGGTCTTTACGGAAAATGAGATGAGTTAAAGGACCGTAGCGGTGGTCTGGAACGTTTTAGCCCATTACCTAAAAACTGCAAATAGGCTACATTACAGCTCCAGATGGCTAATCCAGAACAGGGCAAATTCATCAGGCTGCACACAGCAACTCAACGACCTCTTAAGTGGTCATTTCTCTAAATATCTTAATCATGGGATATCGGAAAAAGCTAATGATTTCAATCACAATTTTATGTGGTTAATAAACTCTGCTCAGCCTAAAGAATCTGCCTGCCAGCACCTTCAAAGTCTGCAAATGAACACAAACGTGTTAAATAACGGCATCTGGCGCTTCTAAAGCTCACATGTAATGATAAACATGATGCATGTGGTGATCTACCTGCAGAAACTCCACGAATTTAGTGGTTCCCGTTCAATGATACAAGTTAAGATAAATTTCAGCAACAGGAACCTTTTCCAGGAACTAGGGTCTTCTGAGCAGCAGGATCATCCATCTTTGGGCTTGCAGTAGTGAACAGCTCATGTTCGGTTGGGTATTTTCTGTATCATTAGCCGCATTCGCACTGTGGAAACCTTTGGTAGTTCCTGTAAAAACTCGGGACCACGGCCCTCAGTTCCTATAACCATTTCAGCTCCTTCTCCTCAGCTGGGTCTGTTCTGGTTTCCATAGCAACACATCTGAACGAGGTGTTTTGTGGTTGGTAGCTCCGCCCCATGTCATGTTGTCACGGCTGAAATGTTTCCTCATACGACACGGACACAACCTGCGCGTTTAATAAGTTAAACTTACACGTCGTCTCCTTTTCCAGCCTCGATGTTAGACGCCCAATGTGATCGTCCATGATTGATATCACCATCATGCAGACCATGAACACGGTGGCCTCCCCGCTCTCCATATCGGAACTGTACTAAACTGGTTCAAAACATACTTAGAGAACAGGAAGTACTTTGTGTCAATAGGTAACTTTACATCTGAGCACACAAGAGTCACATGTGGAGTTCCCCAAGGTTCCATCCTGGGACCTCTTCTGTTTAACATCTACATGCTCCCACTGGCACAGATTATAAAAAACAACAGAATAAACTACCATAGCTATGCAGATGACACGCAGATATATATTACAATGTCACCAGGAGACCGAGGCCCTGTACAGGCTCTTGGTAAATGCATTGAGGAGATTAATGACTGGATGTGCCACAACTTTCTCCAGCTAAACAAAAACAAAACTGAGGTAATTGTCTTTGGAGCCAAAGAGAAACGATTACAGGTCACCACAGAACTTCAATCTATACACCTAGAAACTACCAACCAGGCCAGAAATCTGGGTGTAGTGATGGACTCAGACCTAAATTTGGAAAAACACATTAAGGCAGTAACAAAGTCAGCCTACTATCACCTAAGAATATATCAAGGTTAAAGGATCTGATGTGTCAGCAGGACCTGGAAAAACTAGTCCATGCATTCATCTTTAGTAGGCTTGATTACTGTAACAGCATCTTTACAGGTCTACCTAAAAAGTCAGTCAGACAACTGCAGCTTATTCAGAACTCTGCTCAGGGTCCCAACTCATGTGTGAATGCAAAATGAAACAGTTCCCCTGGGGAAGGGCAGTTATTAGAACGGAATCGAGGAGGACGGTTCTTAGAACTGCTCTGTACAATGCTAACGGGATTGTTTCACAGTGTTTATATTCTATG
This sequence comes from Odontesthes bonariensis, assembly GCF_027942865.1. Taxonomy (NCBI): domain Eukaryota; kingdom Metazoa; phylum Chordata; class Actinopteri; order Atheriniformes; family Atherinopsidae; genus Odontesthes; species Odontesthes bonariensis. The sequence continues at coordinate 4,591,261 of NC_134523.1, read as the reverse complement.
GCACAAATAAATAGAAATTTAAAAAAAAAAAAAAAAAAAAAAAAAAAAAAAAAAAAAAAAAACTTGTAAAAAAAAGTGCAGCATTTAACAGAATTTCAGTTAACGGAGCTACGGTGCACTTCCTGGTTTGACCAGCACGGCGGCTCCACGTCAGTACAATTAAATTGCTTAATCTACCCTGCAACTCAGTGGGAAACGGCCTTCTTTGTTCATTTAAAAAGCACCGGGGCGTTCAAGTTCCTGGCACTTATAAGTGAAACGTGCCTATAGCCAGGTAAGAATGACAAAGCTGAGATCGTTCTTTGAAGCAATTAACAAATGTCCTCTTAAATTTTAAAACTTGCCAGGAAGGAAAGAACAGCGAAAGCTGACTGGAAGGCGGAACTTTCTGACAAGGCTCGCTGCGAGAACAGCGGTCAGGAACACGTCGTTCCTGTGCCAACGCATGCAGAAGCTCAGCGTCGTGGCTCTTTCAAGCCGAGCAGAATGCGGAGGCGAACCAACCTGAGGGCTGTGTGGGTCTCCAGCAGACCGTCAGTCTCCGGGCGCTCAGTGGCCGACAGCTGTGCCTGAAGGAAGGACAGAGCCCAAATCAATACCTCGTCTAAATACACTGGGAGAAACTTGAGACAGATCATGCAATATCTACAAGAGAACATATGCTCATGCAACTCACTCCTTTTTTTTTTTTTTTTTGGATAACTGTACAGGCAGAGCTTTTAAATATTACAGTAAGCATCCTTTACACGGCAAATAAAAAGCAACAGCAGCTCGACTGTACAGAAAATATATTGACATAGATTTGGCTTTGATCATTTTAGCAAGAGTTGCATTAAACTCTACTCTAATACATTTTGTTAGTACACAAAAACAGTTATTTTGGTACATAAAATCCACTACTGTGTAACGTTGGAAGTTACGTTTTTCTTACTTTTGAGTCGATTCTTTTTGTTGCCATTACTGGAATAGTATTTTAAGAAAGTGTTCGGATTTACCAGCAAGTTTATGTCAAAGGATAAAACACACTACGAAATTAAACATTTAGGGTTAGGTTACCTTTACAGTGGAGTTCTCTAGGTTATAACCATCCTCTCCATTGCACTGCCATTACTCTGTACTAAAGTAGCCATCGCGCCAGCGTCATTCATGACGAGGTCTAGACCTGAATGGTGGTTTGAATTCAGTTAATTTTCAGATGCTATAAAAGCAATTCTCACTGACGATTACGACCACAGGTAAGAGGATTGAAAAAGTCTTATACATACCCAGGCATTCAATGCTTTAGAACTCTATACACATTAGGAAGCTATCCAGGTTATTTTAGAGGTCTTACCTCTGGGTCCTTTTTAAAAAGTATAGAAAGAGAGAGAGAGAATAAGTTGTGCTCTTTTGATAATCAATCAAGACATCATTTAGTACGGTTAAAGTCTCCAGACGTCCATACATTCAGTTAAGATTTAAAAAGCGGTTTTGAATGAGAAACAAAAGGAAAACACCTACATCTGACGACTGAAGTTTAAAAAAAGGCCATTTCAGAGTTTTACTAGGACAGGAAACAAATAAGGCACGTTACGTTTCATAAAAAACAAACTAAGCTTTATTGACAAACTGCTGCAAAACATCTTTTGGACAGATTTAGTAACCTATTTAGGCAAGCTTACACATGTAGCATAATGCATTTTATGGAGAGGGTACAGATACTAGTGGCAGAGTAAGTACAGTTAGGATGTTTTAAAATATGTACAAGAGTTCGGACTGAGCTGCAGGATCCCTTCTCTACAGTAAGAGAAGATCACATGTGGAGATTTTTGTCCAAATCCTTCGTTGTGTACTTTGTGCATGCAGTTTATATAGAATCAGATCACAAAAAAAAAAGAAATCATTAAATAATCAAGACCCAAACTGCTTCAGCTCAACAGGAAGGCCAGATTCTCATCAAACAAACATTTTTGTCTTGAAATTGACTTTTAAACAAATTAACAAATTGAGGATATGAGGACAGTCCATCTCAACAGTGTCTATTGGGGCTATATTTCAAAACTCTAATTGCAATGACAAATATTGCTGCCTACGTCTAAATGGACAATGTTTTAGATCTATTTAAAAACAAAGAATTATGAAGAATGAATTGTACTGATTCCATTAAAATTTATTTAGCATTATCTTATTTAAGATTTGTTTTGTTTGTGCTTCTATATTACATAATTGAAAGTTTTCTTTTTAAAAAAACAAAACAAAGAAAAAGATATTTTATTTGAGCTATATTAACAGAATTTTGAAATGTAGCCTAAATGGGAATCTGCAACCGACCCTCGACAGATTCTTTGTATTTAAAAAACAATTAAAAGAGATTCCTTCGACAGGCGAATATCTTGAGCCACTGAATCCATTTGGAACGACTAATTCCCCAAAAAGAAGAAAAGAAAAATTGTACGATCAACAATGCAAAAAATAAAAATAGCTAGAGGAGGGAGGGAGGGGTAAAACGATCAGAGAAAAAATACACAGCAAAACAACCCAACTCTCAAATGAAAAAGGAGAAGGGGGGGGGGAGAAAAGAGGCCCTCTGACCCATCTAAAAAGCCCCTTTGGTTGGTTAGGTGTGACAAAGCAGGGGTGGGGTAGGGCGTTTGCGGTCGAATCTCAAAAACCAGTTCCGATTTTCAGTTCCCAATTTGCTCTCTCGTATAAAGTCCAGTGTAGGAAAAGACCAAACCAAAGACAAAACGGACAATTACTTTTGTCGGGCTTCTTAAAGCGAGAGCTGCCGTGGTAGACAGGCGCTTATCGGGGCGACACTAAGGGTGGCGAGTCCGCTTCAGTACTGTCGGTACGGGTGCTCCCTGTATGGCGTCTTGCCACCTCTGGCGGGGGGAGGGGCCTTGCCTGGAGCCGTCCGCTGGGTGCCGTTCCAGTCGTCCTGGCCTGGAAGGGACGACACGGAAAGGAAGAGAAGAAAAAGGAAAAGAAAAAAAAACTGAATGAATTTAAACAGAAACATTTACAAGTTTGGTATGTGGCAGCAAATTTGCAGAGATGGTGTGCTCATCAATATTTCCACCGACGATTTAAACCATCCTGAGCGTCATAAATCAAACAAGCAATCAAAAAATGCTCTATGCTCTCATTTTAAAATCAGTGGGTGAAATCCTTCTTACCGTATGCCTCGTATGACTCTGTGGTTTCTCCATGTCCGTAGTCATAATATTCTGGTTCTCTGGTGGTCAAAAACAGAAGAGGAAAAGAAAAAAATAAATAAAAAGCTTTTAATCTCTGGAAAAACCATCATGTCCACAGAGATGATAACTGGCTTTTACAAATAAGATCAAAGCTTGGCTCTGTAGCCGGGAACATGCGCGCGTAATCCAGTCCTCATAAATAACACCGCCATCCAAAACATGCAACACGAACTGCCATCAATAATGAATCCGGGCGACACTCAAATCTCATTTCGAGTGAAATCAAAAAGCGTGCTGCGCGAGTTCGTTGTGTGAGAAGAAGGTGAAAACCAAAGAGACGTCTGATTCACTTACGCCTGCGGCTGACTGTAATAGCTGTCGTATGACTCGTAGCCCGTGTCTGTGTAGCTCTCATCGTAGCCCTGGAGAGGGGAGGAAACGGAGAGACAGAGAGAGTCTTAAGGAGAAGCTTCTTCGTGAAATCATAAATGTCAAGATGCCACTTGTACCAAAGCAGACGCGTCCCCCCCACCTTACATCTCAAGCATAGAAAATCACCAACTCCTGCGATAGCGGACGAGCATCGAAGTTTACAGAGTGCCCGGAAGCCTCGGGATTACTCATTTACAACAAGGCTGAGAGGAATATCAAACATATCCAAGAAAAGATCTGCATGTTGTACTTACATATTCCTCATAGCCCTCAGCAGCTGCGCCTGGGGTGTGCTGGTGGGCCGGGGGCGGAGCCATCCTCTGCGGTGGCCCACCAGCGGGGGGCCTGGCGCGGGATGCCACAGCTCCCCTGGCGGGTGCTGCAGGGGGTCCTCCTCTGCCCGCCGGGGTGCCCCTCACCGCGCCACCTCTGGCTGGGCCGCCACGAGTCACTCCTCCCCGGGCCGCTCCCCCGCGAGGAGGCATTCCCCTCCCCCTGGAGGAAACAATGCAGAGATGAAGCCATGGATTTAGTATAGTGACATGAGAACCACGTATTGTATTGTTAATAAAGAAAGGGAAAAAAAGCAGCTATTACTAAACCGAAAAATGAACAATTTAGTCAGAACTTGAATTTTTAGCTGATTGTTTAGATCCACGATTTGGATTCATATCAAACTCATGGATGATGTTTTTCCCTTCATCCACACCATACGACCTACAGTGTCGTCAGTTGGAAAACAGACTGTTAGAGCGTACGCACCCGTCTCCCCATCTGTGTTGTCCGGCAGGTGGGACCCCGCGGCCCCTACCTGGCATGCCCCCTCGGCCTCGGGCTCCGTGCTCCTGCCCTCCGTTCAGGTAGCTCATCTCCATGAACTGCTCCTGGCAGATATCATCCATCATATCCTACACACACACACACACACACACACACACACACACACAAAGAAAATACAAAGAGAAGAGAGGGTGAGAAACAAGAGCACAAGATGAGAGAAAAGTTTGAAAAAATAGATAAATAAATAAATAAATTAGAACACACACACACGCCCGAGTGGATAACTGAGCAAGTGGAAGAAAAAGTCTCAGTGACTCAGTGTTAAAGAGTGGATGGGGTGGGGGGGTGGGGGCACTTGGAGGCATCCATCCATTCCCTGCCTTCTTGCATCTCTCCATCATGCACAAAAAGTAAATCCCAATCCCTCTGCACTCCTTAACGGGTCTGGTGTGACTGCATCAGCGGCCACCTCATTTCATCTGCAGAAACTGCGAGTTGGGCCGGATTTGTGAAGTTGCCCGTCTGAGCAGCACAAATCCTGTAACACAATCCACCGCCTTTCTTCTGGGAGCGATCGCACGAGCCGCACTGTGACCCAATCAATTCTTTTTCATATATCAGCCCGCCAGCCAGGACAGGGCTCTAATGACGGCGAAAAGGATGAAAAAGGTGTCTGCTGGGATGAGCAGGGCAGACGGCAGCCTGATTTATCTGCAGCTAAAAGCAGTCAAACGCGAATCCAAATTCATGTGAAGAGCAGCGCAGTGAGGCGGCTGCTGCATTTAACACGCAGCGGAGCTGACGCATCTCCAGATTAACTCGGGATCTGAAGACAATGCTTCTGTAGAAGGCAGGAAATCTCTCGAATCAACGATCTAGTTAAGCTTTTACATCGTTAAGCACAAAGCTGCGCACGCACACACGAAAGGGACGAGGACAAAAAGGGTCAAATCATCCTGGACCACCTGAGCACACAAGAATCTCTCCAACACATTACATCCACCCATTTTCTAAGAGCTCGAGTTATTTGTTGAAATACAACCCGGCTCCAAATGAAGGCCTTGGTGTGTGACAGATTACAGCCTTTAATTGTAGCGACGGGCGCCGTGGGCGACGGCTTTTTACATAACAGTAATACCAGCATCACAGCTGGTTCACAGGCCCATTCATCTCAACTCTGATCCCAACGACTCTTTTTTTCTGCACCGCCCTGCACACTAATTAAAGAAATGCAAGCCATCTCAGAACCTCTGCGACAGTTGGGCTGGAGCCATTGTTGGAGCACCGAGCTTCGCCACCGGTTTGACAGCAGACTGGGTTGGCCTGCGCTCAACCGTCTCAGCATAAAAGCTTAGAGTGGGCGTCGGCTGCACGGCACGGCCGCCTAGGAGCTGCGCATCTCCAGGCCGACCTCCTCCGCTGCCTGAGACTCTGATAAAGGGGCAGTGATGGACAGACGCGTGGGCGGGCGTTGTGAAGGCCCGGCACTGCTGACACAGTGAAAGCGACCCAATTCCTCCTCTTAATCTGATTGGTGTACGTGCCTGGACTGTGCCAGCGAGTGTGTTTGCTCCAGGTAAACACCCACTCCATCTCCCTGTGCCTGTCCTACTGGGCTCCCTCCCAGAGCTTTGTCTAAATGCGACTCTTCCCCCAGTCAGTGACCCGAGAACACACTCGGTATGGTTTCAGGCGTTTTCCTCCTGAGCACGCTTTATCCCAGCCCTGGCAATTTGAGCTACTGTGGCAGGGTGCTACTTTTGTGCCTGATGTGCACATTTTCTAACTCAAATGTTCTAAACTAAACAAGAGCACAAAGCAGTTTTCCTGAGCCATCTACACATCCTGCCTCTCAGTCTGAGAGGCAAGAAGCCACTAAAGGAGAGACCTTTGGCCAATTTTGAACTGAAATAATTAGTATATTACCCGACTGAAAAGTCATTATCCACTTTGTTAGCACTCAACTGATCTCACAGCACTTTTCAATAGGATAATTCAAACATGACTCAGCTCCATTTTACACCTCAGATGTGATGATTTCTACTGGTTCTTGTCTTATAAGTAGGTGACTCAGTCATTTTTGGGATTCAGAATGTTTATATGAGGTGCTTTCTAAAAGATCTGCCTGGGCTTTATGTAACCCTTACCCTTATGGGTAAGTTAGAGAAGACTAAAACTGAGTAGTCATGAGGCATTAAACCAGCTTGTGCACTTCTCTCTCATTTCTGTCTTTATTGGTGTTTTTTTTCCCCCAACTTTTGAGATCTGCTGAGTTGTTATAAAAAAACTCCAAAAAATAAATCCACTGAGGCAAGAAAAAAAACAAAAACAAAGTTTCAACTTACAGGAAACAGGAACTTCTTGGCCTCCTCCATGGCGTGCGCCATGCGCAGGTAGGCGTCCGGCACAGGGGCGAACACCTCGATGAACACGTGCAGCTCCATCGACAGGTGGGCATACTTGGGCTCGCCGCCTTTCCTCAGCTCCTCCTCCTGAGACAAGGGCAACTCGGTGTTAGAGGGCCAGAGGAAGCGCACAGCCAGCTCCGAAATGAAATGAATTATGCAAGAAGTAATCGCATCTCCTCCACCTCAGAGGGCATCAAGCAAAGGTGTGGCACTCCCTTCTTTATTTTAGCTTAACAATTACATCAGACCGGTAGATAAAGAGTTTAAAGGGCAGTCCGGAAGATTCTTGGAACAGATGTGCAGTGCACGGATGCCCTTGGCTTCATCTTAACACCCATCCTCCAAGCTGACAACATCTGGGCTATCTGCCTTCCATCCCAGATGTGTTATTGCCTCATGTACCCCTTCTCGCAGGTGTGTAACTCGTGTTGCGAGTGAGTCTGTGTAGTACCTTGGCTTTGTCCCTCATAGATCCTTTGCCCAGCACAGAGATCTTGGCCCCAGTCTCCTCCTGCAGACGTTTGATTGTGTTGCCCTGAGGTCCCAAAATCTTTCCCACAAAGTTGAACTAACGCAGAAACAAAGAAGAGCAAAATTAGCCCGACAATCAAAGCCGGGCTGAGTGCGATACCCAGAGACAGAAGGAGCGATCGGTGTCGGGGGTCTCGTTGCACATGCCGCTGCCTTAAGAAGTACATTTACAAGACAAAGTCGATATAGAAGCCCCTGAGAGTTGTAACACCGTCGGATGCCGTTCGCTACAGTCAGCACTAAGCTGGGACCCACTAGTGATCAAAAGCTGAAATCTTTGTTTTCTTTCCGAACAAACTAATAACCGTGTCTTACACTAGCCGTCATCGCCACACATGTTTAGCCAAAAACCCTGCCCTAAAGGAAGCAGCAGCCCCCCCCCGGGGGTGGCAAAGGTGGCTTCTACGACCTGAAACGCAAATAAGCTCCGCCATCCGACATAGCTGTGGGAGTGTGGGAGATCAGACTGTAATCCAGATCTGTACCTCCAATTCTTTTTAATAAAATCAAGCAGTCCGTATCCACTTTTGTACAAATCAGAAGAAAACCGGCCTTTAGACAGCGACTGTGCAACTTTAGCAGACTCAGACTTGTGCAAACAGTAAGCAAAATACTGCAACACTGGATGCACCCATGTGTTTGGGCCAGATATCCAATGAACTGTCACAGATGAATGCATCCGAGGTCACACGCTGAAGCCAAGTGAAGCGTCAGTTTGACTGAAAACATTTGCAGACAGACGACCACAACAGAGAGTGGAACACACCTGGATGCAGAACCAAACAAAGTGCGGCTAAATCAACACATCAGCCCGTTTAGTGATATTCTAAAACATGCCGGCATCAGCTATAATTACAGTCCGGAGAAAAAAGATCAGAGTTGAGAGGAGTAATTTGAGACTCCCAAGTAACCCGTGGCTTTGTGTAATTGAGACACAGCTGTGGGATAAAATTAAAACCAGAGGGGTTAAAAGGAGGAAAAAAAAAGAAGAATGCAAAGGCAAAGAAGGCTCACCTTTGGGTACTGTTTGACAGGTATGAGCACTCGTTCCTTAAGTTTGATGTTCTTTGTTGTGAAGAGGTCCAGGTACGTCTCTGCCTCCTTTTTAGTCTCGCCTTTTTGGATTCTGTCGATTTCTAGAAGAGGAGAGGAGAGGGGGAGCGTTCATGCAGTCAGGCTGGAGTCAAATGAGCACATCGCAGTTCTGAGGACGATGAAAGAACCTGAAAAGCACCAAGTTTTAAGTTTGCCACAGCTTTAGTTGAGCTGAAAAGGGGTTTCAAGTGGCTCACTCCGACTGCTTTCAGGCATCCGTAAACGTTGCGACTCACAAAACATTAAAAACATTTCAGGTGCCTGAATGCAGATGGGTTTTAGCTCATTTTAGTGATCTTTATGGGAAAAAAAACAAGTATCATAATAATTCTGTCATTTTTGGATTCGCCTCATTTCTCTGTTGCTTTTCGGTTACCACTGAAAACTCTTGCTTTTGTGCTGCCGATCTCACAAAACAAAACTTGTTCTGACACGAGGCTCGTGGAGCTTATGGGCATCCGATTTGAATTTGGAAATAAAAGAAGCCGGGGGAAGGAAAAATGTTGCCATTTGTATTTCCCTACATCTCTGCCACTGTAGCACAGCGGCAGCGATTCACCTCAGACCGCCACCTCATTCCTGGCCACGACAACTCCTAAGCCTGCAATGTGCAAACATGTCAGCTGCACCACAGGCTACCAGCTGCGGATCCAGGGGAAGCTTCGGTGGATGTGTCACTTGCAGAGAACTTGCAGCACACCCTGACACACTTAGACTTTATCGTACTTTCAAATTCCAGACATGCAGCTTAGATTTAAGCGCACCCTGCAAGAGAAACATGCCAACTGAATTATCACCAAAATAAAGACTGGGTTTGGGAAGGGGGAAAATAAAAAATAAAAAAAGCACATGGGCAGCTGCAGACCAAACAAATCAGGTCATCTATCGCATTAGATAGGCTCTGGTTATGTTTTCATTTCCTACAGGATCCTTCAATGGCCTTGAAACGACTTGTTTTACTCTGTAATGGCTTCACACATTTTTGCATGGTTCTTTGTGATACATTGTTTCAGTTCTGAGACATTAATAGAATGTTTTAAATGTAAAACTGTTAAAAAAAATAAAAATTAAAGGCATAAATAGGATAAAGCTACAGGGTGAGACACGTTATAAGCAGAGGTCGCTTCTCCAGCACAGCTACAATGGCAGCCCCGGATCTGCTCCGGCTGCCGTCGCGTGTAAGATCACTTCAGCAGCGGGGAAAAACACCCGGTACTACCGAGCACTCCGACGCCGTTTTCATTAGGCCGCCTCGTGGCTTTCAAGTGGCGAGATAACCCGGGTCTCGGACACTTGGGCACATTTCTACGTTGCTGCTCAACGCAGCTGTAATAACTTTGGTTCGACATGGACACGAGGCAGACACCACCACACGACGCTTTGTCCCCAAAACCATTAAAAAGCTTCAAAGTTTAAACTCAGCACGCGCCCCTCGCAGCGAGACAAGCGCCACCAGTAAGGACGTGTCGCAGCTGCGCGAGGGGGGAAGCGGAAATTATTCCGTAGCTTATGTGAGAGTGTTTCTCCCTCTTTGATGTTGCAAAAGCTTACCATTTTCAGTCCCTATTCTTTAACTAGCGTTTTAACTTCCTCCCGCGTGTATCGCACGCGCAGTTTTGATTATTGGGCTGCGAGAGCACTTTGCGTTATTAGTGTCGCGCGTCCGCAAACACATGGGCGCAAATAAGTGTGTGTTTCGCCGTTTGTGTTTCCCTCCGTGGCTCGAAGCACAAACCTGCAGCACTGTGAAATACACGAACACGACGATTCAAACGCTCTTTTACCTGCGTTTAAAAGTTTCGCCGCGTGCGTGAACGACGAGTCCAGGCTGTCCTTCTCCGCCTGAAGCTCGGGGAGATATTTATCGTCGTTCTCCATCTTGTTGAGTTCAGAGAGGGGGTGGGGGGGGAGAGAAGTCGGTGATATCGATGCAACAAGAAAAGCGTGAAAAAAAACCTCCAATAATGGAAAAAAAAAAAAGTATTCCGGTTATGAAATGATGGAGTGCCTCCTGTCCCCTGTGCAGACGGCGCTTCGCATGTGGGATGTCGGACGGGTCCTCTCTGCTTAGCCTCGCTGTGGTTTCCTAACAGGCTCGTCCCTTCTTTTCAGCTGCGCTGTCTAGTTAGAAATGGGAGAACAAAAAGCGGCGAGAGAGCAAAGGAACAGCGTTAAGACTCTAACAAACAGACGGAAGTGAGCTCAGAAGGACGTAGACTCTCTGGGCTGACACCGCCCACTGTGCACTGTGTGGACGCCTCCAGTCTCGACCACCCCAGTCACATTTTTGGGACTTATTTATGCTTGTTGCGGTGGGGCGTTGTACTTTATATCAGGGGAACCCTCACAAATGAACTTTATGTAACCTTCCTATTACAGCTGAACACCTTTTTTGCCATTTCAGGGCCAATCAGGGTCCAAAAGTGAAAGATTTATGACCATATATAGTAACGTGATGTCACTGTGACCAGTGGGGCTGTCATTCGCTTTTACTTCATTTTAGGATTATTTGGGTACCATCATGAAATACCGTTTAAGCCATACATAATTGAAAATAAATGTTGACTCAATTTATATTTAAAATTGTCATGTACTAGTCTATTAGCCCGTTTTCCTTAAATCAGAGGTCCGTGACCCCCTGGTGGTCCGCGGAGGTACTGCAGGGGGGTCGCGAAATCTTTGGTTGATTAGACGATTTTTAACTTTTATTTATTTTTTATTTTTTTCAAACAAATTGTGTGCAAACCGTGTGCCATCCACATATGGTTTGAGGATTCATTGTCCCATCTACATGCATGTTTAAAGTTAAAATCTGTGGATTATTTGAATAGCTCAGTGTTGTATGCAAGATGTTTGTTTATAAATGGCAGTGGCACGGCCACCCTGTACCTTGCACTTGTTTAAAATAAAAACATGAATATATTAACCTGTGTATTATTTGAATAGCTTAGTATTGAATGTACAATAACAGAGCAGCTATGTTTATACACGGCACTAGGCCCCCGTTAAATATAAAACACAATTGTATGCCATATAAATAGTAGGGGGGTCCCTGCTCCAACTCTCCATCAGTTTGGGGGTCCCTGGCCTGAAAAACGTTGAAGACCCCTGCCTTAAATGATTGATTAATAAGTGAATAGAACTCCAATTAAGACAAGCTGCCCTGAAGAAGTGGCGCAATCATCTGAGGCTCTCTACTGCCCCTCAGTGGTCGTTCTGAGTACGACAACTAAAGGTGACTCCATGAGCAGAGGCCCTTCCCCAGTCTAATCATCCATTTTCCTCTCACTCGTGTATTGATTCAAAAATGCTTATGTGAGAGTAAAAAGCATTGAGGAGATTGTCTGGAAGCCACATCTTAAGGATTGATTTCCTTAGTGGTAATGAACCTGCCATGCCATTCAGTGGAGCACATGGGGTCAGAGGTTAGAGCTTGCCTTTGCATACGAAGCAAGAAAAAGAGCATTTCCTCTGTGTCAGGTCTTTAACATAGCGGCATGCATTATGTGCAGGCGGATGCTCTTTAAGCAAACGGCAAAAACTGCAGGTCGTTTGTCAGTCCGCCTCTGGAGGGAAAACTATTACGATCGACCGCAGGTGTACCGAGGCGTGCATCTGCTTAAAACAAATGAAGGTAAAAATTGTCTGCAATAAACACTTATGGGAGAACGAAGATCCACTCTAACTATCAGCGCTCAGCTTGATCTATCTCTGACCATTACAGTGTTATTAGTGTTGGGGGTTGCAAGGTTGTTCTGACTGCTCTTGTCATTGACAGAATGAATTGCACGTGAGCTGAATTTCAATTGGCTCATAAAAGGAAGACTTACTTCTCGTGGCAGGTGGAGGAGTTCCAATCCGATAGCTTGAGCACTTGCCTTCTGCTTATGCGGATATCCCCCTGTCCCCTAGCATACAGGGCCACAGTCTGGGGTAAACAAACAGGGGCAGATGGAGAGAGGTAAACACTGGGGTTTAGCTAATATAAGCTGTCACTCTCCCAGAACTATGCGCGTGACCATTTTTTATGCCCTGCAAGGCAATCTTTGCCTTTGCTCAAAAAAGGCAAAGATTCAGAGCTTCCCTTGAGTTTTATCCTTGTTAGAGAAGAAGAAGAGCCTGTAAATTAGCATTTAGAAAATCATGGCAGTGTGAAACTCAGTGAAATTCTTATGGCAGGTGTCACTACCATTTCTACAAACTGCAATAAAGCTTGCACGCTTACCTTTTAACAACAGCCGTGGTTTGAGCGAAATGCTACTAAGCTCAATGATAACACATTGGGTTTTGGCAGATTTAATTGATAAGTTGGACTTGCGTGTATGCTTACTACAGTTCATCCTGATCAGGACACGAATATGTGTGCAAACCGTGCAATCGGTCCAAAAGTCCAGGTGTTTAACTGAAAACCAGAACTCCAGCCATCAATGCAAAAACATTGGACACTATGTAAAATGTAAACAACACCAATGCAATGATTCTCCAATCCCATAAATCAATATTTAATTCACAACATGACGTAGAAACCATCAAATCCTGAAAGTCTGATTTCTTTCTAATTCCTGAAAAGCATTAGCTCATCTTGATTTTTATAGCAAAACATCTCAAAAACCTTGTGAGGGGAGAGGGGGCCATGAAAAAGCTGGGAAAGTAAGACACAGCTTGAGGAGCATGTTGCAACTAATTAGGTTAATTGGCAAGAGATCAGTTACATGATTGGGTATAAAAAGAGAAGCAACGATGGGCAGAGATTCGGCTGCATCTCTGACGGTATGAGGGTGCATTAGTACCGATGGAACTGGCAGCTTACACATCTGGAAAGGCTCCATCCACGCTGAAAGGTATGTATAGATTTTAGAGCAACACGTGCTCCTATCCAGATTCCAGAGGGCCTTGCCTATTTCAGCAAGACAATGATAAACTGTATGCTGAATCTATTACAACAGCATGGCTTCATAGTAAAAGAGTCCAGGGGCTGGACCAGATCTCTCACCAGTTGGAAACATTTGGCACATCGTGATATGCAGAATGTTACAAAGGTTACAAAGGCAGAACTGTTGAGCAGCAAAAATCTTGTTTCAAACCATAATGAGACAGCATTCTTCCCCCAAAGGTCCATCAGCTGGTCTCAGTGTGGCTACAGACCGTTGTTAAAAGAAGAGGGGATACGCAGTTGAAAACAGGGCCCTGTCCCAACTTTTTTGAGACATGTTGCTGCTGTCAATTGTGAATTGTGAACACCGTTTTGAATAAGATATTGGATTATGTTTGTTTTTTTTACGTTTCACACAGCGTCCCATTTATTTATCTATTTATTTAGAATTGTGGTTGTACATGTCAGTGGATCCTCAGAGTCACTGGGTCATTACAGCCAGCAGATCGAAAAGATGTTGTGAGTTTACTACTTGAGGGAAAGGTTTGTCAGCTGCTGACATTAAATGAAAAGTCAGCAAATCATCAAAGCCAGCATTTGTCCTCTGGAGGCCCTTGTGTGTCTCAACCAAAATGTCACCACAAAGCCTCATATACCTGTTGAGATGTTTGACTCCAAACCACAAATGTCAGTCTCATGATGACGCGAGAGAAGAAGCCAGGAGATCACCGAAGTAATTAGGATGCAGAAATCAAGATTTCACCAGGTAAGTGAAACCTGTGCGCTGATTGTGGCATTAAATGGGATGTGAGATCATCACCAAAGGCAAAGAGATCTTTGGCTCTGTGGATCCCTGCAAACACTGAAGTATCTCAGTTTGGACAACAGTAGTGGACTGGCTGAGTGATGGTGTTGTCCTTAGAACCTTGCAACATGCTCGTTTAAAAACACCCCAAATCAGTACAATTCCAAACACATCTGAAACAAGTAATCCAAGTAGAAACTATTACTCAGGTTGGATGATATCCAATTTTAAAGAAAAGGCTTTTGTCTTTGTAGTATATTTCCCCAAGTAAACAGTACCCAGGAAACAGAGATTAAGTGGAAGTGATAGCGGGACAAATAGAAGGAGAACAGGAATTTGTAGGTTTAAATCCTATGGTGTGCACAATGTCAGCAGAGGGTTTTCCTTATGGGCTGAGGTTTAGGCAAGAAAGCAAGCGAGAGCTTGAAAGGTAGCTGGGTTCCATCTGAGGGTCACGCTCAGTTTAGCATTGCCACAAGGCCAGAGAAACCTTTTTTCCTCCATGAAAGCATTCAGAAATGTCACACCTGCTTAGGTCTTTAACACCACCCCACCCTCCCTCCATCCCCCACACCTCTCCCACACTCAATACACCTCTCTCAACACTCATCCTCCTACGTTGTCCCTTCAACCCATCCACCCCCTGAGAACTTCCTCCAGTTTTATCCAGAGCCGGTTCATCAGGCCTTTGAATTTCCCAACAGTTTCACTGTTTGGTCTGAAGTTTGATGGGTATCTTGTGTTTTGTGAAGAAGAAAAAAAGAAAAAACCCAACACAAATCTGAATTGCTTTGCTTGCTCCGCTACTTAGTGACGGGAGTACCAGGCGAAGCCATTAGTAAGAGCGCTTAAGTATTCTGCTGGTGCTGCAAAAGCAGAAAAAGCATGGGGCATTGACTCAGCAGCTTAAAAAATGTTCATTTACCTCATTAACAAACCGAAGGTCTAAAGAGCGTGGAAGGTGAGATCGCAACATCTTTGCCGCGATGAATAATTGATGTGACATTTCAGGTTGTGTTATTACTGGCATGGCTGAAAAAAGCAGAGAAATGATTCATGTTGTCCTTCTAATGACAGTGAATAGCTCGTTTTTGTGTTAAAGTATAAGTTGTTGTTTTTTTCAAGACCTCTGCTTTTATTATAGCTCTTTGCTGGAATGAGGACAGCATTATGGTTCCCCTGTGTGCATGCTCTTCTGGAGTATAGAACAAAGTGTGGTGAAACCCATATGAATATGCACATGAAGGGGGAAAATTCAACTTTGAAATGAGAGAAGAAAATTCTGTAAAATTCTTTTTTTTTTCCATTAATCATCAGAAGCTGTCATAGTGTATGGTTTTTGTTGCTGGTAGGAATGACCTCCTGCATCGTTCATCAAAGCTGAAGAAACCTCTGACTGAACACATACTGTTGTTCAACACCACACCATGTAGTGTAGAGTGAAGGCAGTTATGTCCAGTATATCCATCACCTTGCGCAGCATTCTTCTTTGCACACCCTCTAGGGGCTCCAGATCAGTTCCCAGCACAGACCCAGCCTTCTTTCGCAGTTTGTTTAGTTTCTTTGAGTCACTGGCCTAATGCTGCTGCCCCAACAGATGGCCCCAATGCAGATCCATCACAGACATATATAAGACATAAGACACATAACATCTTGAAGGACACTGAAGGACCCAACCCTCCCCAAGAAACCCAGTCTGTTCCATCCCCTCCGGTAGCCCTAATGCCACATCTCCCAGCACGCCATTCAGACTAACTCCCAGGTATCTGTGGTCCTCAACCACCTCCTCTCCCAGAATGGAGATAATGTTTGGCTTATTCCTGGTCTTCCTAAGTCATCCACAGTCAACTGTCATTGCTGCATGTCCTTACTCCCCCCTCAACATGTGTTCCATTGGGCTTATTTAGCAGACAGTTTTATCAGAAGCATTGTACGTAACAATGTCATCCAACCCCCTCCTTCCTCCTAATGTGGACCGATTGGCTTGTTCAAAGTAGCAATGTCTAATGATGGTTGCCTTGTTAATAAGAATGGGTAACAACAGCCAGGTATCAGCAGGGCTGCCCTCAGTCCATACTGAGCCCAGGTGTTGTTATATCTGCAGAAAACGGTTAAAGAACGTCATCTGAAAAGGGACGTTCCAAAAATTGCTCCAAAAATTTGTGTATAATATTTGGCATTAACGGTGTCTTCAAAGATATGCAGGTTTTTGAATCTTTGGTTTTGTCGGGACCATAACTATGTCGATATCTGGATATTCATTTCAGAGAACTGCTTTTAGGGTGCAGCAGGCAATGTTTCACAAAGAATCTTTGATGTTCCACAGCAGGTACTCGACCTGCACAGTCCTGAATAGCAGACAGTCAAAAACCAGATTTTCAGTTTCTGATTCATATTAAGATGATGTGAATCAGAAAAGATAAGTGGAACCTTGATTCATATTAAGGGGAAATGGAAACAACTCTTAGAATTTCGTCTGACCCGGCATTAAACATTTTTCTGTTGTGGATGTCCATTGCAGTTGTACTTTTTTCTTCTCGAGGTTAGTTTCTGATTAGGTCAACTACTACTCCTACTGAACTACAGTCATTAGTAATATAGCCTACACTGCCACCCTCAAGCTACACTATGCAACTTGGTTCATGATTCACATTTATTTTCTGCGGCTTTTCGAAAGATCGCTTCGAGATTGTTTCACTTAATGGAACCCAACTAAAGACTGGGTTCCAAGAAATTCAACTTTGACGAGAGAACAGTGTCATTTCTCAACAAGGAATCCAGGACACTTTTTGTGTCTGCTGGTGTGCTTTGCTCCTTTTCTACTTCCTTATGTCTTTACCTTCAAAATGGCACTGCTTACCAATAGCAATGATCAGTCCATGCTCCTTACATCAGAAGCTGCCTACTTGGCCAATATCCAAAACATCTGGATTGTACTTATGAAGAATAATCTCTGTGTGACAGGTGTGATTTGTGTAGAATTGAGCAGGCCACTCCAGAACCCAGAAGGCAGAAGAAAACCTTTACTCAATCACAATCTTTGAGTACTGGCGACCTGTCCAGGCTGTACCCCGCCTCTTGCCTGATGACAGCTGGGATAGGCTCCAGCCCCCCCCCCCCCGAACCGACTGACAGATTCAGCAGGTATAGAAAATGGATGGATGTATGGATGGACAATCTTTGAGTTCATTATTAATGTTCGGACGTTTTTGTGTACGCGTTGTTATCACTGTCTGTGTGCGCTTGTGAGAGATGTACTGTGTGTAGAACATGCCTTACGCTCAGGGGCCTTCCCTCTCCCCGTCACACTGATGCAAGTGCTCTGCTCACTCCTGCTAAAGATACACCTACGGTATTGATTTATGTTACCCAGATACCTTCATCAGACCCAAATGAAAAGCCAATAAGTTGTTTATAGACATGTATGTCTGCACATAGTGCCCTGTGGCTTGTAAGGGTTTTTATTTCCAGTGTTACCTCTGGGAGAACTCTCAGGTAACAAGTTTGCATTCAGCCCATGTTCTGTGTCATCAGTAAGCAAACAGTAAAGTGGCTGGGGGAATCATTTAAGCTGTCAGGCAGCGCTGCTGTGCCAAACAGGCTGAAGGAAGATGTTTGTGGGCTGTAGACACACTTCAACTGTCAGCATGATGGAATTTACTAGTCTCTATCTCCTTGTATAAAGACGTTTGCCCTCTTTTGATAATGAATAGGGTCACTGCAGTTCTTGAAGCCCCTGTGTGGATGTGTTTACATACGTTAGCATATTGTTTAAAGTTATTCTGGTGGCACAGCATAGACACACTGATAATGACCCCTAAGAATTACATTGAAGGTGTTTATATCCCCCACAGCTGATTAAAAAAAAAAGGACATAACTGTTTGCCGATGTGTGGCTGCACGGTGGTGTGGCGGTTAGCATTGTCATCTAACAGAAATGGGGTTCCTGGTTTGAATCCTGGCTGGGACCTTTCTGTGGGGATTTTCATTTATCTGTCCACATTCCCTTCCTGTCTGTCTATGCTGAAAAGGGCTTAGAAAGCACAAATAGTCTGAATAATCTCTGAAACCAAAACAGGATTTAGCATTTGGTTTGAGTTTCTAATAATCAGAAATGCATTTAGGCCTTGAAAGGCTGGCTGCAGATGGAGATCAGAGGCCTTTCTTAGCCGTCAAAGCCCTGGAAAGACGACTGAGATGTTTCTTTCTTTTCCTTCACCTGCTTTTTACCTTCAAGGGCATTTATGTGAATGCAGCCTCAATTCATCCCACATTGAGTTTTTAATGATTGTAAATGATATACCCCTCTTTTGTTGTGCTTCTTCAAAGCAGCCATTCTTTTTGGGTAAAAATGAGGAGTAAAAGAGGAGAGAAATCCTGCTATTGAGCTTGTTTTCAGGGGTGCCTTTGATCGAGCTCTGAGCGCGTGTGAGGCTGTGTAAATGAATGCATGTACGTGTGTGTGTGTGTGTTCGCCGTACAAATTTTTTTTTTTTTAAATCAAGAAAGGAAAAAAAAAAACACAATTTTGTGAAAACACAAAGATTTGTGATCACACACAGCCAGCTGAGGTATAGGTGTGTGTGGGGAAATAAGAGTCATACTCATCCTTGCTGAGGTAAAACACCCCAGATGGAATTTTGAGAGCAGAAATAAATGAGTAAATGAAATTGACATTTGAGCTGTCACTGTCACAAAAGTGTTACAGCTCCACACCATAACAGAGCCTGTCTCTTACTTTTGGTTTATAACTGTCTGTCCACAGTTCAGATTTCCACCCTGTGGTCCATCCTAAATGCCTCAGTCCAAAAAAGTTGACACCACAAGGTTACCTTCTATTTTGCTCAGAAACGTTTTCAGTGTTGTGAATATGACTCTGTATTATAATGCTTGACAAACGTTTTGTTGCATGTGTGGTTATATAATCGACTGATGAATGATGGTTTTTGATACAGTGCTGTCTGAGGGATCAGAGATTAGGGGTGTCCACCTTGGACTTAGACTCTGAGCTCTTGCTCTTTACGCACTGAACTTCCTCCAGATTCCCTGAATGATTTCATGACATTACGGACTGGAGTGGGAGGAAATATTCAAATCCCTTTCCAGTCTGCTCAGTTATAAACTACATCTTCTGCCCATCTTTTTAACTAAACGATTATCTCTTTCGTAAATACCACTTTTGTACCAAACTATGATTCCAAACATCTGTTTAAAATAAGATCCACTTCTCATCTAATTACTAGCCATAAATTGCCCCACTGAGATTTATTGTATCTTTACATTTAGCCCACCGATGACCCTACAGCAGGAAATCCTGCTCATACCTGCTAATTTGAAACATAGTTTTGTTTCTCACTGGGCAGCTCAACTCACCATGAAGACAAAGAAATCATACTCCTTATGATTTGTTGGTGGAGGCAAGCTGACACAAACAACAAAGGGGCCATCAATCAGAACCCTTGGGCGGGCTTTTTTCCCCCGTTCCGTCTTCTTACATATCATGAACCACGGCTCTTTCTTGTCGTTTTGGTTAATCTTATTGTTTGGCAGGCTCGACCCTTTCCTCACGTCAAGGTTACAAGTTGCTCCTTGACTGTCGAGTCAAATTTGTTGGGCCTCTGGTAAAAGCACCCCAAACACACACACAAAAAAACCCACAAACAATGCACACAAATGCCCAACAAAAATTCCCTCTTACACAAGCAGTGGGCGAAGAGGAGAGTGAGCCCTCTCGGCTCAAACAACACCTGGATCTGGACAGCTGGCCTGATGAGGTCTGATGTGGCCTTGGGCGTCGGCAGCTCCGCATTCTCGATGCACTCCCTCAGCCATCTGCAGTGTATCCTACAGCAGGGAGGTCAGACCATCAAGCTTTTCTTCTTTTTTTTCTTTCTATTGCAGTGCTCTGTGCTTTCCGCTTCTTTCTTTATTCAGAAACGGCAGCTCAGTAAAGTCCACTGCATGTTGCTGGAAATGTCATTAAATATTCACCAAATGGTGTAAGAGAGGGGAAAGATTGTTTGAATGCACTGACTGTGTGTGTTAGCTCGATTCTTTCATTGGAAGCTCATGAACAAGCCGGAGCAATCTCAAGTTAAACTAGAAAGCTGCAAGCAGCTGTATGCGGGACCAAGATGTGTACATACTCTCTGCGTACGTACAAGCACATAATAACCCCAATGTGGAGGGGTTTTGAAAATTTCTAGGGGGCGCCACTGAGCCACTTTGCTCCGCCCACACACGATACCCTTTACATACGTACGAGGTCAACAGGGTGGACGTGTGTGCCAAGTTTCATGACCTCGCAATGATGATAAGGCTTTCAAATCACTAACGCCATCACAAGATTTTCACCGCCTGGCCACGCCCACACCGTTCATAGTTTGGAAAAGTTTCTCCATGATTTTTTTTCCCCCATGCCTTAAGAGTAACCTGGCCAAGTTTGAAGCCTGTAGCATTAAATCTGTAGTAGGAGTTCGATCAAATGCGATGTGTGGGAAAAAAAAGATGTTTCCAACCACCAGCAGGTGGCGCTAAAGATGGATGTCACTATGATTATATGTGCGCGTTCATGCTGGGTCCAGCATTCACCGTATGGAGTTTGGGACAGGTTGGATAATATATGTGGGAGTTATAAGCAACTTAATGTTTTGTGGCGAGTGATGGCGAATCATCAAACTTTGAGGCATCGCCACGGCAACGCCCTTTAAGTTTTGAAAAAGTTTCTCCATGAATTTTTCCCCCCATGTCTTAAGAGTAACCTGGCCA
Source organism: Odontesthes bonariensis (assembly GCF_027942865.1). Lineage (NCBI taxonomy): Eukaryota > Metazoa > Chordata > Actinopteri > Atheriniformes > Atherinopsidae > Odontesthes > Odontesthes bonariensis. The sequence continues at coordinate 4,570,390 of NC_134523.1, read as the reverse complement.
AGTTTGAAGTCTGTAGCATTAAATCTGTAGGACAAGTTCGATCATATGCAAGGCGTGGAATCGGTCAAAAATGGCACGAAAACTCACGTTCCATCCAAAATGGCCGCCTTCCTGCGGAGTGGGACCATGGCGGCATGAGACTTTTTTGTGCGTCTGGGCATGATGAATGAGTGTACCGAATTTTGTCGTCCCACGCAAAACTAACCCCAATGCGGGGACCATTTTGAAGCATTGTAGGGGGCGCTACAGAGTCTATGAGGGACTCCCAAAAATATAACGTTTAGATTCTTTCATGTCGTCGACTGGCAGGTGGCGCTCGCAAAATGTCCTGAGTTTTCGAGCACCTTTTGCAAAGAATAAGAAGAAAGAAAGAAGAAACCTTACAGATACAATAGGGTCCTTGCAGTTTCACTGCTCGGTCCCTAATAAAGTATTTATTGGTGGTCACACGTGAAGTATATCAGCGCTGGGCTCAGTGGAACGGAGCTCCCGCAGGAAATCCGTCAGACCGAGCCCCGTTTTCCTGGGTACATTTCGTATTTATATAACTCATTATTTCACATAGGTTGGACTTACACTCGACTGAGTATGATCAACATGCTTCGTCATATTCTCTGGATAAGCCAAACTGTGTGTGTGTCTGTGTCACTATGCTTGGATCATTTGAGGTCATATATCGTGTGCATCGTGGAAAAGTACAGAGCTAAGAACAAAGCCAATTTTCACCATTGGAGATGCTAAATTATGCCAGAACACAGAGCTCTGTAATGAATTGTAACTGCTTTTTAATTCATTTCTATGACTTCAGATTATTTTAAGTTCTTACAGCGTGTTCAGACCACACACCAAGTGAACTGTGGGGATGGCATGTTTCAATGTAAAGTCAACTGAAGAGCGCAGGTAGACACATGTGGCTGGAAGCAAATATAAATCTGCAGACACGTGACAGAACAAAACCGTGCAATGCTTTGTTGCAACTTCTTGCAGTCATTAAGATTCTTCCTTTGTCAGCAGGAGGGAGAATCAGAATGGAAATGATGGATTCCTCAGACTACAAGGTAAGTGATAAAAAAAAAATGTGTCTGTTACTTAATTTCAGCTATCAGCTAGACCAACTTAAGCCTAAAACCAACTAGAAACAGGATTTTGGCATTTACGGGATTTATCCAGCGAGTGTGATGGGGCAGCTGATGTTATCAAACTCTGAGCCAGCATATGAGCACTTTATTAATCCAGAGGGAAACGGTTTACGTTACGACTGCATGTAGGCACAAGGACATTAAGGACATATGTTAAATTAAATAAGGACAGGTATAAACAATCAAGTAAAAACAATAAAAGGAGAAAATCTGTGTGAAGTACTGTAACAAGGGTTAAATTGGCTTGTGTATAATTCCACAAAATTATTGTTTTTAATTGTTTTTTTGACATTTATAAGACTAGTCAGGTGGAACTTTTGTTTTCTTTTTCGGTTTCTGTACAGTCTTTTATGGGGGAGCAACATCTGTGACAAAAGACACGGTCCCGCCTAAACTCTTCCTCTTTTTTCTGATGTTCAGTGAGGAAAGGTGGAAGAAAATAAAGACCTTCGAAAGAGCAGCGGTGTGGTCTCCATTTGTTCTAACATTAACACAACGCAGAGGGTTCATACCGGTTACAGTACTATGTAGAAAAACAGTACAAAAATAAGATACAGTGGAATGATGACAATATATTATCACAGAGATTACAGTAGAAATTGCGGGAGGAATTGTATTATATTGTATTCTGAAGTATAAGTAAACCTAAAGTACTGAAAATGTTGAGCACATGAATGACGCTGTTTCTGCCTTCTGACAACAAACATAACCGAAACTCACTGATGTGCACGATACACGGGCGAAAAGAATTCCTAACCCTCCCCAAGTGTCCCCACAGAGGTGTTTGTGGCCAAAGCAACTGGCAACAAAGCAAATCGTTCATCCAGAAAAAGTCAGACCTCACAATCGCTTGGCACTATTTTCTCTCCCTTCGTATCACAGCACGCAGTAATGAACGATTTTGTGATGCAAATGTATTACTCTTTTGAACGCATATTGTTTTGAGAAGCAAAACGAGGCTGGAACTCGGCTCACAGGACGCAGCAGGGGGTAAGAAAATGTTCATAAATGATATTGCTAGTATGGGATGTCATACAGCTTCATGTCAAAAGAGGCGAACTGTCCCTTTAAGGCATTTCCGGCCCTACTTGTGCTCTCCTCTCACTCCCCTGTAAACTACAAGTTATAATTCACCCTCATTCACAGGTTGAGTTACGGCAACTGTCCACACTTTATTATACCCAACTGCCCAAATGTACACAGCATCCAGAAACACGGCACACGAACTTAAACGGTTCAGTCACCTCTAAACTTCTTAAGCTTTTATTATCTAGATCAACCTTGTGAGTTAAGGCAATACAAAGTCTCTTAAGATATTCCACCCCCACCACAATTTCCTTATGGTTTTGAGTATGATGTGAGCCGAAGAGTTAATAAGTGTGATAATTACCTGTGTGGGAGACAAACCAGGCCCCCAGAGCAAGCTCACTCCCCCCCCCACACCTCCATTGTCCTCCCACAAACCAACCGAGGGCCGTTACAGTCGTTTTTAAATGAGCCATCGTTGTCCCCCGCCTCGTCTCCAAGGTCAGACGAGGTTTCGCTGTTAGCACAGTACCATCTACAGGAAGTCTCCAAAGTAACTCAGTTATGGGAATAATTAGAAGAACACAATGTCAGGGAGAACGGCAGAGAACACGGAGACAGAGAGGGAACTGCCATCAAGATAAGGTAAGGAGAGAGGAAATGGTTAGCTGACTGGAGGCTGAATGTGATCACAGCTACATCCTGTCCAACCATGTTTCAGCATGCGTGCACTTAAAAATGTGTCAAGTCCTTCCACCTTTCTGGACATCTCTGCCGGGAAAGAGGAATATAAAAACTTCATAGATTTGCTCGACCATATCTCAGGCTATACATATATATGTCTGTCAGTCACACCCTCACAGGCACCTCCACACACTAGGCACTAATGTGATATCTCCTTCAAATCTCAACACGTATGTATCTGATGCTTTGGGCAAGTCGGAGCAGAGGTGTTTTTTTTTTCCTTCTTCTTTTTTTTTCTAATAGCAAGCTCCGGTGGAAGCAGCCAACAGCACAGCCAGAAAAGAAGAGCATAGAGCCAGAGGTCAGCACAGACGGGCTCATGGAGCAGCCCACAATAACAAGCACAACAAACAGCAGGACTGCACTCTTATAACGCTTACAGGAATCAGTGCCCACCAGCGCCGTCATGACAGCAAATTTAGACTTTCATTGGATGCGTCAGTCAAGTTGTTTCACGTGTAGCCCTTTGCTGATGTTGGGAAAATGTTTGAAATTCATTTTGGGCTTCAGTAAGTCCACACCAGCAGATTCTCTTTAAAGGCATTGCGCTATGATCAATCATTTTGGTAACATTTGCTAACTTTACACATCAAAGCCTACTTCTAAACGGGCAAAATCCACTCCAAGCGACTCCATAAACTTTTTTTAATTTGTGAAAGTTTAAAGCGGAGTTGAAGTAGGTGCTGGACTGTTTGATACAGAGACCTTTTTGTTGTAGCTGTTTGGTCCTCTGTCAAAAGCTAGAATCCCCCTCCTCACTCTTCCTCTTCCTCTGGTCGACCCGGTTACGGCCTTTGGCAATGTTGAGGAGTTTGCTGCTTTCAGAGATCCCTCCTGCGCAAACATAGAAGAGCTAGGAAGTCAGTTCAATCCCTTACACAAGGCACAAAGCAGCTAAACTGTTGTTGTACCCCAACTTTATCGAGCCAACAATGCTGGGACTGTGGAATTAGAGGCAGGGAGAAGAAGCACATGGACACAAGGCTTTTGGCACTGGCAGCCGCGAGCTTTCCTCCCCAGCTTGCTGGTGTTTGAGCGTCTGCTGGGTCTCTGGATCTCTGCCGTCTCATTTGCATTTGTATGACAGAGCAGCAGCCATAAAAAAGATGACATGATGTAATAGCCTTTTTTAATGCAATAATGTCCAGAGTGGGTGTGTTTATGTGAATGTCACCGAGTGTGTGATGGTAGAAGGGCAAGAGTTACAGTCAAAGAATGCGTGCGCGCGGGAGGATGACTTTCTCACTTCATGTGGCTGCTGCACAATCATCAGCGAAGTGAAAGACAGCATTCTGGCATCTTTTACACACCGACACACTGGAGAATAAATTTCCTCACTAGACCACCCATTCTTACACACACACGCAGAATCCTTCTTAAAAAAAGCAAAAACATCAGACACAAGGAAGTTGCTGAGAAGCAAAAAGCCGCCTAAGCTGTTGATCCTGTTTGCCGCTTTGAAAATTTCTGGGGAAAATTTTCCTTTTCAATCTTTTGAGCGCGCGGGTGAAGGAGCCTTATCTATTGTGGGGCAGAGCAGCACCCCCTTTGAACTGACGCACACTCACGTGCTCCGATCTCACGAGTCCTCTGCCAGCAAACCCAAACTCTTATGGAACAGAGGGGAAGAGCCAGCACATACTGGAAAGCCAATAACTCTATATTCAGCGATCTGTCTACGGAATATGCAGATGGTCTTTGCCCAGCAATAGTTTGTCACTTCTTCTCAAAGCCACTCAAGCTAGAGAAAAGTGTCTCCATGATTCAGTCAACAAGTATGCTTAAACAGATGTTGCTTGTCTAAGTCTGTGTATGACCAGTCAATTATTAAAAACAGGCCAGGAGATTTTAAAAGCTATTCTTGAAATCGTTGGTAAACAGTGAGGTTGAAATATGGAAAATATGTCAACATTTTTAATTAACACTTTCTTCCTTGTCAGAAGCTTAGCCGTCAAATTTTGTACAACGTGGCGGCAGTTCAATGATTTTTGTGTCAGCTAAGCAAATAATGAGTTGTACTACTCTAAATGGGTAAAGAGCATGAATGAGAGGGTGACCTATTCGGATTTAGGCAGTTTTGCGAATGTTATTGAAATGTTTTGAAAAGCTGAGAATGAACCATTTCCCCCAGATTTTTTGTCTCAGTAGTGCACTGATAATCATGGGACGCATGTGTTTGGATGGCAGACTCTCTGTGCTTCATGGGTCCAAATACCATCACCTCAGTCTCATCATTATCTAACTTTAAGAAATTACAAAACATTCACGGTTTGATGTCATCAAAATGAGCGGCCTACACGAGGTGGTGAGATATATTGATACATTTGTGTGTCATCTGCATAAAAAAATGGAAAGACAGCGTTGATTTGCTGATGATCTGATCAAGTGGTAACAATTATATGGAAAATAATAGATGGCCCACAATGGGCCCTTGAGGAACACCATACAACTGTTTGCCAAACTAGAGCTGGAATCCATAACAGAGGAATCGATCACTGGACCAAGACCTAAACCCACGCCCACGCAGTTTTATAATCTGTTAAAACTGAGACCAGATATCCAATAGTACTATTACTGCACAGCAGCTGGAATCAGAATTCAACCTGGAATTAAAAGAATGAGCCGGTTAGATAGGGGTCTAAAACTGTTCCAACTGTCATAGCCTACTTTCGGGGCTTTCAAAAGGTGCCTGCACTATGGCTGATTTAAAACTAAGAGTAAAAGAACCTGAAGATGAAGTCAAGTTACAAACTGTTCAAATATCTGGTGCTAAAAGGGCCGAAATCTCCTTTACTTTGCAAAAAGCAGTCATCCTAAAGAAAGGGCAATATGTCCTAAATCATGATTTCTCCAGCTGATTCTCATCAAAAGCCAGCGTTTTGGATCAACTGGAGGCTTTGAAAAGAATTTTTGACACAGCCAGATAATAAGGAACCGCAGGTGTCCAGTCTCGAAGAAACAAATACAAGGATTAGAAACTTGTTTATGTGTGAGCTGAGGGACACATACTGGTCCAATATAACTTCAAGGTTCCTCACAGTTGCACAGAAGGCCAAGGTAATGCCCTCCAGCTTTACTTCATATTTAAACATTTGAAGACTTTTTTTCAGGAAAGGAAAGAGAGCCTCTACTGTTACTACTACTCTTATGTATTTCAGCCTTGATTTTCCTCCGTGAGCAAAACGTTTTTTAGTGGAATCATGCTTCCGAAATCCAAATTTAAAATTTAAAACCTATCTTGTTATAAATTCCCCTTAGTCTTAAAGGAACATTAGAAAATTTGACAAGCTCTTTGTTCTTTGGCTCCCCTACAGTCATAAAAACACATCTCTGCGAGACCTACAAATGCACAACCATACATGATATGAATTGGTTGTCAGGGTGACGAGACCAGAAAGACGGCATCAAAAGCCCACGAAAATGTGGTCCGGGGCTGGAAACCAAATCCTTCTACGGCGGTATCTCTGCCTCCAGGCGTTCTAGTACAGTTTCAGCTCCAGGAATGTGCATAATATAATAACAATATAACAACAACAACAACTTGAAAACAAGTCAGAAGGACGTAGTTTTAAAGTTCACAAACCTTTCCAGTGTTGCTTCGAACCTGCATTTTTTTTGTAATGCCCATCAGGGTCCAAATCAAAGTCAGGTTGAGCAGGAGTCTATGAGAAAAAAAAACCCCATTCATTACCTGAATTATCATCACACTAAATATTGTCATGATGAGTTTGGAAATGGCAGTTTGAAAATGTTGAGGTTCTATTTGTGAATTATAATATACATTTAGAGCACAGATTGTAGCCTGTAAAACAAGGTATGCTTTAGAGTGGGTCTATAATGTGATTTTAGAGTCATAGAGTCTCTCACCCAGCCTTCATTACATCTGGATTCACCCAGTTTCTATTACATCTGGATTCACCCAGCCTTCATTACATCTGGATTCACCCAGCCTTCATTACATCTGGATTCACCCAGCCTTCATTACATCTGGATTCACCCAGCCTTCATTACATCTGGATTCACCCAGCCTTCATTACATCTGGATTCACCCACCCTCTATTACATCTGGATTCACCCAGTCTCTATTACATCTGGATTCACCCAGTCTCTATTACATCTGGATTCACCCAGCCTGCATTACATCTGGATTCACCCAGCCTGCATTACATCTGGATTCACCCAGCCTTCATTACATCTGGATTCACCCAGCCTTCATTACATCTGGATTCATCCAGCCTTCATTACATCTGGATTCACCCAGTCTCTATTACATCTGGATTCACCCAGTCTCTATTACATCTGGATTCACCCAGTCTCTATTACATCTGGATTCACCCAGTCTCTATTACATCTGGATTCACCCAGCCTGCATTACATCTGGATTCACCCAGCCTTCATTACATCTGGATTCACCCAGCCTTCATTACATCTGGATTCACCCAGCCTTCATTACATCTGGATTCACCCAGCCTTCATTACATCTGGATTCACCCAGTCTCTATTACATCTGGATTCACCCAGCCTTCATTACATCTGGATTCACCCAGTTTCTATTACATCTGGATTCACCCAGTTTCTATTACATCTGGATTCAAGGAAGCAGCATGGCAACAGCTTACCTTGAAGTTTCCGAGTGGCAGTCTGTCATGGTATCAAAACTAGGTCAAAATTCAATCCACATTAAAACTGAACTAGTTCATGTTCATCATTTGAAATTATGAACTGAATTTGCAGTCCCAAAAATTAAATTCCCTTTTTTTGTGACCCCCTAAATTTTGTAAATTTTCCTCCCTGTATGGTGCACAGAGTTATGGAGCGCTATGAAGGACAGTAACACGTTTCTGTACTTGTCTGTTTTATTACTAACAGTCGTATCGAATCGTGATAATAAAGAAAAAACAAGCATAAAATGAAAGCTCAGGAAAACATCAGAAAAACCAGTATAGGCGCTTTTGATGTTATGGTTTCTATGGCAACAGTGGTCATGAAGTTGTCGTGAACTCACCGATACACTGAAAACAGATTTTAAAAATCGTTTTTTTTCTGACTAGATTAGATGTGGATAAGAGGTGCAAAGAAAAAGTTTGATATCCAAGTGTGGACACGGCTGAAGTCTCCGGAATTAAAAAATGATGTGAGCAAAATCCTCCAGAGACTGACTAAATGTCAGGGTAAGCGCTTCTAACAAGGTATCCTCTATTCAGTGTCCAGTGGTGGAGACACGAGGTTTATTTCCTTTGACATGAAAGGCTCTTTGCCTTTTTCCTTTTTTTTTTTTTTCGCAGTCTGCTTCCCTACTGAGGAGGATGATGACGGTGGAAGAAGCAAACTAAGGGGAAAAAGTTACAGGGGCCAGAGTGGAAGACGAGAATAGAAAATAAAACACATATCGAGCGCAGCGGAGAGAAAAAGCCTCCGAGGAGAGGAGAGGTGAGCTTTGCTTATTTCATCTCAACCTGCTTGCGTTCATTTGAGAAGGTGTTGCCGAGAGATACTCTGAGTTATGGGAAGAATAAGTCAGGAGGGAGAACAAGCAGTTCGGTGAAATTGCGACAAGCCCTTTGCGGAAATTCTTATCTGACTGGAGGAAGGGGGACCGAGGCCCTGACAGATTCAGGGCACAGCATGGCATTGTGTGTTTTCCTTTTATTTGTCCTGTGAAATAGGACATGTTAAGAAAGATTCCTCTTCATCTGCTCCTGTGTCGTTCCTTCAAGGGCAAACAATCTATTTGGCTATAGAAGGGGCTTCACTTGAACAGACACACACCAACAGTGTCATACTGTAGAAGCAATCAGAGTATTGTAGAAGCTGGAATTTCCTCTGCGTCTGAAGGTAACCTTTCCCTTCTTCTCTTTATCTTCATCTGCGTAGCACCCTCTCCCCACTTCGTTTCTCACCTCCTTTCTCCCGCCGCACAAAAGGACACCTCGCTGAAAGGTGACGCCTGCGATGAGATGAAATCTAATCGGACAAAAGGGAGCGTTTAATGGATCACCAAAAGGGAGGAAATAAACCCACCCACACACCCACCCACCCCCCTCTGCGCTGCTTCCACGAACAGTCAGTTCAACAGAAAATGCCCACAATCAACACCTCTTTCTTCGGGACTGTCCAGCCTACCAAGTTACAAACCACTGACAAATTGAGTTGCGTTCTTTCCGTGCCACTTGTGTCATCAAGTGTTTTGTGAGGCAGCTAAAATAGCCGGGAAAATCGTTTACCAAAGCAGAGGATGGTGTGTGCAGTCAGCAAAAAGGGTGGCAGGTCATGAATTCTGTTTTGCACGGGAAGGGGGGGTGAAAAACACTTCTGAGGGAATGAGTGATGGAAGAGCCACGTCGGTCTCAAAGTCTGACACTGTCAAAACACCCTGCAGGATGCTTACGCGTGGGCGTTTGTGTATAAATGTGTCGGAATTAGGGGCTGTGTGTCTGTACTGTAGCACTGTGTGCATTGAAAAATGAGTGCAACCGTAAGCCCTCTGCCTGAGCTCTCCTGGGATCTGCGCGGAGCAAAAAGTCATTAAACAAGAATTTGAAAAGATGGATTCACAACATTTCACCAAGTACATAATTACATGGTGCACAGATAGTTGTTTAAGCGAGACAATTAGTTTTATTCTCTTCCATACACTCCTGGGACTATGCCACATTCAGAGTATGACGGTAATGAAGGGAAGATTCCCATGTTGGGCCGTCCAATGATATGAATGTTCACATCACTGAGAAAGTCCAGATGGTGGCTGATATTCTTGACTGTAGTTTCTTACCAGAGAAGAAGAAGAATGTCACAAGCAAACAGTTTGCTGAAAACAAACGTGAGGATTTCAACGCACGGCTCTGGTGACGGCTTAGCTGTGATGCTTTAGGGGTATTTGCTGCAGGCAACATGGACACCATTGAGTCTTGTAGTGTCATGCTTTACCTTCAGGAACTTGTTTGATAGGCTCCAGCTTTTTCATGTTTGAAAGACAACGCTTCAAGCACACCTCTGGGTAATAGAAGCACCTGCTTGGAAGTAGGAGAGATGGGTAGCATGGTGTCAGTCATATCGGGACCACCTCAGTCACCTGACCTCAGCCCCAAAGAACTTAGTTGGAATGAGCACGGCCGAAGGCTTCAAATCATTCAGCCAATACAAGCACAGCTGCTCCGGGAGTGTCTTCAAACTGCACAAAGAGAGAGTCCAGTAAGCTGCCGGAATTTGCTGCGAGACAAAAATCTAATGCCTGAAACATCAATGGTTACGCTGCCTTTCCCTCTGAATGTGGGTGTTTTTGCACTACCTGACAGCATTCCAAGTTAAAAAGTCTATAATCTGGGTGTGTTTATGGGTGCGATACACATACATGCAGTCAGATGCTGTAGAATTTGAATCTGATGTCATCTGGGGCAGTTCTTTCAGAATTGTTCCTCTGTACACCAAGACGATGGATTTGAGCTGAAGCAGTCGATGTAACTGAGAGCCAACATTCGGCTATGGAGCTTGACAAAATACAGCAACAATCCTTTGAGAAGTTGCATAAATTTATTAACGTAGTTCCTCCAAATTCACAGGACTCAAAAGCAATTGGAAAAACTAATTTAGAGTAATAGTGAAAGTAAGGATTATTCGTACTACTTGAATGCAAGTTCTTTGCAGTCAACCATGGACTAAATGTATAGTTCCTTCCATCTATTACGGGGCTGTTTATGACAGTCCTCTTTGGGGGTTTTCTGCCACCAACTTTGTCTTCGTATCCGCTCAGCTGGGTTGAACTCTGGTGACGTATTTGGCCTTTGTGCGATGGCCCACCTATTGCCTTCAACAACAACTCCTGGGTTGCTTTTGTTGGTTGTTGCCTGGGGTTGTTGCCTTGCTGCACGGTGAAGCACCGTCCAACAAGCTTTGCTGAATCTGAGCAGATGGTGCATAAGCAGACCATCTAGTCCAAAATTCATTCGGCAGCTTCCGTCTTCTGTCACGTCATCAGTAAACACCGATGACCCAGTTCCATCGGCAGCCATATTTGCTCATGCCATCATGCTGCGTCCACCATGTGACAGATGACATTGTGTGCTGTGAATCACAAGCTTTTCCTTTCCTTCTCGATGCTATTCTATTCCCATCTTCCAGACATAACTTATTATGACGTCAGCTGTTGAGGGACTTTTATGTTCCATAACTCATCCTTCCTTATTGCCAGCGGTAAACATCTTGAGGTAAATCCAGCGTATATTCATAAAGGCATCTCTTCATGGTAGACTTCCCCAATGAAATGTTAGCCATAGTGATTGAACAAATACTTCTCTTTTCACTGCTCCTGTTTGAGGTGTTTGTGGACAGGATCTGGCGGCACAGTTGAAGACGGGAGCGAGCCTGGTTTAGGAACCTCAGGATTGAACTTCTGCTCTTTGTAGATGATGTTGGTTCTGTTGGCCTCCTTGAACCATGACCTTCAGCGTGCACTGGAGCAGGTCGCTGTGGAGTGTGAAGCAGCAAGGGTGAGAGACGGCTCCTCCAAATGGTTCTGAACCAGAACAGGGTGGAGGGCTCCTTCTGGATTGGGTCTCTGCCCAAGTTTAAGTATCTTTGTATCTTGTTCACAAGCGATGGTAGGATAGAGTGAGAGATGGACAGATGCGTTATGGATTACGGATAATGACCCCCACCTACATTATAGTCACTAGATTTGGGTAGTAACTGAAAGAACAAGAACATGGTTACATCCCATCCACTGTTTCTTTTTTTTTTTTCATCCATTTCTGGGTCGCGGGGAACATGCAAACAAGTATCTGATGTTAGTTTCTTTTGGAACGTGGCTGGGCTCAGCCTTAAGCCTCATTCCCACTATGCAGTCCGGTACGGGTCGGTTCTAGCCTGGGAATTCCCATGCTGCTTTGCGCGCGATTTCATTCACACTGCAAAGTCAGCCTGGAAACCACCGCCCTTATTTTTGCCAGAGTTTGGGAACCAATCACAGAACGGGGGGGCAGCAAGACGATGACGACTTCTATGCGCTACACCGAAGCTTGTAGAGTGTTAATCCAACATGGCAGCGGACACAACGTTACCGTTCGATGCAGCCTTAGAAAGTGTTTTAAGTAGCTTAGAACGCAAGTTTACTTTTATTTTACTTTTTTTTCTTCTTCTTCCTCATCGAATTTCTGTCGCTCTACATACGTCATCTGGTATAAGTGATACAATTGGCTATGAATCGCGCGCAAAGCAGCATGGGAAGAACCAGACGCCATTTGATAGACATTCGTAGCGCCCAATAAACGGCTCTAGGCATTCGTAAACCACGCCTCAAATACGAGAAAATGCACACCTAGTTCCCAGACCACCATCTCATCGAGACGTGGACGCGTCAGCCAGGCTAGGTCGGTTCAGGAACGGTATGGTATGGGTCGGGTCGCTTTGGGGTCAGCTTGCGTTCCCACTGTACAAAGGGGACCCTCAGGGGTGGGCGGAGTGCGTGCCGAAGCGTAAATAGCAAATAACAGCAAATAACAAATAACATCCATAATTTCGAACCACCTCCAAGCTTCTTCAGCTTAATGCGACACCGGCTCGCGGTCCGATTGAAACCACTCTCTGCCATTTTTGCGGCAATCAGCTGGAAAACTTTTTCGTTTCGCACAGCGCCATCGAGCTCCCGCTGCACAGCCTCCTCACCAACAACGGAGAGCAGAGCCTGGAACCGGTCCTGTGTGCTCGGTACCCCAAGCAGAAGGGTTACAGACATGGTAACGGTACGCTTTCATGGTAATGGAAACACTGAAAGCGAACCGTTCTGACCCGACCTGTACCGGACTGCATAATGGAAACACGCCATTAGAGATTGAGTCAGCAGCTCTTACATCTGGGGGGGGGGGCTCGGAACAGAGCCACTGCTCCTCTGCATCAGAAGAGGTCAGCTGAGGTGGTTCGTACATCTGATTAAGATGCCTCGGAACTCAGAACTGACCCTGAACTCGTTGGAGGGATTAAACATCCCATCTGGGAACACCTCAGGTAAATGGTACATTTAACGTACAAATTAAATGGGGAAAACTTTTTTTGACATTCTAGTGTATAAATAATGAAGAAGCTAAGGATGTACACATATTCAGTTTTATAAATAATTGTATAAACCAAATAAACAATCCTTAAAAAAGTTTCATATGTGGTCAAATCAAACTGCTTAGTGGCTGGATTCAACATAAACGCATCATAACAGCAGAGCCCGATGACTTATGCACAATAGAAAAATGAATAAAACACATTAGCCGAGATGGGACAATCTTGTTTAACTTGATGTGGAAAGTCCTTCAGTGTATATATTCATAATATACACATATTTATTATAAAATATATCGTTTAAGTTCAGCACAGGTGATTTCTGCTCCGAACAAACAACTTATAATATATTTTCAGATATTTTAGTGCCAATTGTAGGTCATTACGGTCCCGCAGCATACGAAGGTCCATTTGGAGCAGGGTAGCAGTTTTGTTTTCCGTTTTGATCACACAAAGGAGATCCCGAAGCTGGAATAAAGTAAGCTGTTTCAGAAAAATACATTTCTCTCCACATGAAGCCTCTGCACATTCCGATGCGGTGGGTCTTCAGGCTTTTAAATGTACCAGATGGCTCATGCTTTACTGCAACAGATTATTCAGGAAACGCCAGAAATGGAAGGGAGCTGGGCTAATTTGACTTGCAGATACACCAGCGGGATTTCTGACGCGCATCATATTGTTTGATCTGGCAAATATGTTCGAATTGGTAGACAAATTCCTGCTAACCTGGTTTCACTCTGCTTGTCAAATCCTCGTGTAGGTTATGATCATCATCATTACTTTTTATTTGGTGAGCCAATTAATCATTTGTTTATCTGCAAGTAGACACGGTAGGAGTTCTAATGGCATGACACAATACTTAGACCTAATTCCAGAGCTCAACAATTAACAGCAGACTGTGTCTCCCTCGTGTGGCTCATAGGGGGAATGACACGAAAAGGCACCTCTCATTTACCAACACTGGATTCCATGAGGATACGGACTGTTAAGCAAGTGTTTAACCCTGAAAGTATGAAAGTATGCACGCACATGAACACGCACCCCGCTCAGCAAACACATGCAAGCATGCGCTTATGTCTTCCATCAGTGTATGGACAAAATGATGCAAAGTACTAAAAGTAGGGAAGTAGCTTCAGCCTTCAGCCTCAATACCGAGACTGTGAAAATGTCTCATGCTCCACAAACCAACTCTTTCATTATTTGAGTCCAAGATCATTGACATAGAAGAAGAAATAAATCTATTGGTGGAAAAACCTGGGAGTTATATTCTGGCTGTCAGGGGGCAGATCTCTTTGGGAACGTAGTGCAGCTGAACCCAGGCCTGAAGCAGTCCCAAATAGTGATGTTTGCATGGCAGGCTCGGAGCGTGATGGCTGCAGCACTTCATCCACCAGAACACGCTCAGTGTGGACTCAGTCCACATGACCTTTTCCAGTGCATCAATCAGTCCGCTTTCAACGTTCCCTGATAAAATTAAGCTTTTTTTTTTTTAAATCAGCCTCACCAATGGGTGGCTTTGTCATACCGTGAGTTCTCTTCACTTTGAGAATGTGGAAATGTGAGTTCTGCTGTTGATTAGATTTCACCAAACGTTTAGTGAACTCTGATGACGAGGCTTTCTTCGGACCACCTTTCTTCCTTGAAGGCAGCGGCTCACTGTTCCATTTCCAGGTTTTAATGAAGGTGTTGGACAGTTTCTAACCCAGATCTAGCAGTTTCAGCCGTCTCTTTGGCCGTTTTGTTCACTTGATGCAGACCAAGAGTTGGACCGCTCTGAAACAGGGGGACACCTGTGGCGTGCACCTTCTGATATGGTCGTTTAAGGAATGAGAAACAACTCGCTGCATCAGTTAGGCTTAAATCACTTGTTACCAGCTGAAACATTCTGTGCTTTGGCTCGGCAGTGTATTAAACACACTTCGCCTGGCAGGTTCCAGAACTCTTCAGTGCGTTTCATCAGCCACCGTTCAGTGACCCCGAGCTTCTACTCGAGCAGATTATCACACAGCGCTCCTTCATCAACACTGGTACCATATGCCACCCTCAGTGTGGAGCTACGAGGCTTGGAGGGCATTCACCACTTTAGCTGCATCCCATCATGCTTCTTTTGTATCATTTCCTAAAGATTTAAACTGCGTTTATCGTTGTTACAACTAAACTCTCATTGAACTAAACTCTTGTCAGTATCCCTTTTATGTTAAGGCTCTAAAAGTTGGCTATTAACACAAGCAGTCTGGCATTCAGCTCAATTAAGGATTACCATTAACACTAATTCATTACTTCAGTCTGAGCAGAGTTTCACCATCTTGTTACGGTCCTGAAAAACAAAGCTAAAAATATATTTATATCTCAAAAGGAATGGAGACACATTCCACGGATTGTGTACACTTTTATTATTATCGTTTTCCCTTGTCAGGTAAAAGCAGATAGAGGAGCGTAATAATCAGAAACTGCAGCAGCTTTGGGAAATCCTGTCCAAAGGCGGACCAGAGAACTGTCTGAGGTTGAGTTTACACTGAGAACACAGGGCAAAGCCCGCTGCTGTGACTGCTACATAACACTGTCCGGATCATAAACAGTCCCAAAAAAACAGCTGCTGCCAATATTTTCTGACAGCTGGTCTGTAAATCATTCATGACACACAGTTATTCTGAGGTAAGCTAGAGGTGGCTAGTGTTGTACTGAGCAAATAAACATGTATTCTGCACTGTATAGCTATAGTGTTGACACGGTCACATCCCGTTCCTGTAAGCAGTTTGCTCTGCTTCTTCTTCTTCTTCTTCTTGGCATAGCTTTGGCATTTGGAGGCAACGTGGTGGCACCCTGTTGGGGGCCATTAGAGAAAAAGCAACTTTTGTCCATTACATGAACACACAGGGGGGGGTGACTCCTGAGGCCGTGGGCCAGTGAATGAGGGTCTACGTAATGCAAAGTTTAAGTCAGCTATTTCAGAGTGCCTATATACTGCTAATATAGTTTGAGTGAAAGCACCCATAGGTGTGTATATTTTCTAGCTTATATACAGGAGAGCTCCCCTCTTACAGTCGCAGACTGGCTGTGGCGTGCAGCTTTGCAGTCACACTAACTTACATGAGCTTAAGCTTTAGCTTATCCCAGTAAGAGAGAAGGTGCTTGTAGGATTTCTGGCGACACGGTGGTTGTTTTAGCGTTTTTTCCCAAACGATAAAAAAAAAAAAAAAAAAAAAAGGCTGAAGTTGGGGCACACTTTGACATGACACTACAAAAATGACCAAAAAGCAGCGTTCTGTATAACAAAGGAACACAATGATATCTTTTTTTTCCTTAGCATGTTTTGCTCATATAAAAAAAAAAAAAAAAAAGTATAAATAACACTTCCTGTTTTGGATAATCAAGTATAAACGAGGAACATGAAGCACATGTTAAGACACAAAGGAAACTTGGTGCAACTCATCGCTGTCCTTATCCATCTTTTCTTTTCGTTTCTTCTTCCTGGGATTACCTGAGATTCCAGTTGTCCCTCAGGGCTTTGTGGGCTTGACGATGAGAGCACGCGTTGATCGATCGGCGCATTTAAATCAATCGAAATAATCGAGGTTAGAGTCTTACCATCCAGGTGGGGTCAAAGACAAAGGAGCGAGCGGAGGGCCTTAGTTTCACCACAAATGAGATCGCCGCCGCCGCCACACTTTACCCAATCACACCTGACCTGCAGGCTCAGCACATTCGTGTCGCCACAGTCCGTAGACGTTTGAAAAAGCTAAATGAAGGCATGTAGCAAAGAAAGCAGGAGGAGCTCAGCTTAAAATGGACGAGGTATCTTTTACATAAGTCTCCCTCTAAGAAATATAGGCCTTTTAATACCATCTTGGAATGCACTATTTATATTGTTATATAGATCTATACATAAACTGTATATTGCTGTTAATAGAAGCAGGATTACTGTTGATAAATACAGCGCCCTCCTTACCATCTGAGGCGCCTCAGCGAGCTTCAGCACCCTCCTCCCTTTGATATTTGGGTGTCGCAGGCCCGTAAGGTCCTACGCGGGTGGAGCAGGAGGCATTTATTCTTTTCCTATTTCACTGGATTAAAATTCATATATGCGGATTCAAAAAGTTCCTGGCATTAGTCACTCTTCATCCACCGGCTCCCTTTTTGAATCCTCCTCCTTTTGTTCCGCGGCCTGAGGGCTGGGGCTCGGCAGGGCTGCCACCTCTGCAGGAGCCAGCGAGGAGGAGTCCTGGTGGTCCACGACCCTCTGGGAAGAAGCGTCCTCCTGTGCAAAGCGTACATTAGATGGATGAAGAAAATATTTGGATTTTAGGATTAATGTCTGTGTAGCAGCTTGTGAGTCATAGGCTGCCCACGGGCAGTTTTGGGTCTGGCTGACGCACCGCGTCCACATCTGTGGCGCACAACAAAGCGGCCGTGTAAAGCTTTTCTTCCTAACCTGATCAGCAGGAAAATGCTTTTCTCTGGGACTGCAATAAACATGATAATCACATAATGTGACAGGATGGATTTGTGGGGGGGGGGGGCCAGAAACCAGCACTTTTGGTTACATTTTTTGGACAGCGCTCCATTTCCAGTTGGAAAATTCGGCGAGGACAAACACGTCTCTGAAAACTGAATTTTCTCCCACCCGTCAGTGTCATCCACAGGATCCCGGTCTGCTCCCGGATGGAGTCCAGAGTTTCCCCCTCTGCTCGTTCACAGACTCCTCTCTTTTAGTGTCCATGTACACACATTTCAATCTTTATCGGTATGGTTGGAATAAGACCGAAGACATATTTGGGTTGCTGTTTTTGTAACCAGTGCTGCATTTCATACTTCCTTGAAGCAGTACTGATACCAAGATCTGCAACATCATCATTTTATACAGAAGATTTATGTTACTGAAACAAGCCGTCACTGTTTGCACTGTTCGGATCTATAATAAAAGAAATGTTCTGTGTCATATATATATATTTTAGGGCTGGGCAATAATTAAAATTTTTTATCTAATTAATCACATGATTTCCCTGATTAATCACGATTAATCGCATTTGTACGCAAAATCCAAAGATGAATTCAAAAGTAGGCTAGTGTCTAGCTTTTAGCATTTACTTTTATTTTAAATGTTTTTATGTAGAAGCCTCGCTCCACTGTCTGTTTCCTTGAATGACTTGCTGCTATCAGTTGTGTGTTTTGCCTTTAAGTGATATTTTAGACTGGAACTACTACGCTGAGAAGACAATTCAACTTGGCAGTGTTTACAGATGACTTTGGTTCTGTCGACTCCGCCGTCTGGAAGAACTTTAACATGAAAATGGCCGAGTAAAAGTTCCGTACCCTTCTCCATGTTTGGTGGATCCGCCGATTACTTTCTTTTCCGGTTCCGCAGCAGACAGCAACAGACTTTTACATTAATAAAATAAATAAATAAACCTGCGTCAATGCGCGATAAAATATTTATCGGCGTTAAATAATTAACGAGTTAACGCAATAATAGGGAGTTAACTCGCCCAGCCCTAACATATATATATATATATAATATAATGACAACTCTGCACCCATGTGTTCAGGTTTAAAATGAAACACTTAATTGCTAAAAAATGGCCCAACTAAGATGTATAAAGAATTTATTTTGGTCACTACTTTGCTCAAGGCTCTGTCGTCTCCACTCTTTCCAACCATGACATTTAGGCCGGTTTGGCAGAAAAGCTTCATTGTGAACAATCAGGATCTATTCATTCGGGCCACAGATCTGACCACAAGCTGTCCGTTAGTCGGCTCCGCGTTCACTCACCTGCTCTGAGAAGCGATGATTCACCTGATCTGCAAACTCCTGCATCTCTCCCTCCTCACCGTTGGAGTGGCAGCTCGGACTCTGCACCTCGATTCCGTGGCTTTCCAAAATGGCGGCTTCTGGTCGTTTCAAACAGGACAGCAGAGGTTAAGAGAAATGCCGACCCTCACGTAAACTGTTGGCTGCTCTCTTCCTCTCTTACCTATGTTCGCTCTCCTCTTCATCTCCTTCCGACGGTTAGCGAACCAGTTGTACACCTTCAGCGCTGTCACGCGCTCAAACTCGGACAGCTTAGAGCCTGGAGGAGGAAACAAACACACCGGACAGCAGTGATCTCCCTGAACTGAGTCATGAATTTGGTGTGCTGCTGCTTTCTGTGTGTTTCAATTTATGAGTTTTAAGTTGTTTTTTTTTGCCAAAACCGAAGGTTCACTCACTTTCTTCCAACAGCAGATCCCATTTTATGAGTAATTAGTGAGTTTATCCCAGGTGTACAACATGAAGCAAATAAACAAATCTAATGAAATGAGACGTGAATGAATACCCGTCTGCCCGATACTTTTGTAATGAAAGAGAAAAAGAAAAAACACTGCTTCCAACCTGGCTTCTGGATGACGGAGTTACAGGCGTTTGCAATCTCCTCCCGCTTTGCCTCATCTGGGTACTGATTCTCCATGAAGAAACTGGAAGAGAAGAACACTCGAGGTATTGATAACCGTTTAATCAGCCGGCATCGGGGGGGTGGGGGGAATGAAGCCGGTCTGAGCAGAGCTGCTTCTGCACAAACATTCCGCCCCATCAACTTTTAGTCGTTTTATCAAACCACAGAAGAGTTAAAACAACATTTATTCAGTTAGAGAGCATCAGGAGGGGTCGTCACTGGAAAGATTTAAGCGATTCAGGCTTTGCACGCAATTCAAAGGAACCATTTTCCTTCTTTTTTCCTCTCAAAAATGTGTCCTACTAACGTCTTACTTTTCCATCCCTGCACAGCGGAATCATTAACTCACATTACAAAACACACAGGGATCAATTCCTCCCAGCCTTTTTATGCTCTCACCCTCTGAGCTGCCCTATCCTGCCTCACACACACACATCATCTTCACCTCTACTGTATCGTCCTTGGGTCTAAACTAGCTCATAAGGACCAGCACTGCAGTAGAATTGCGTAATCTGCAGGCCCTGCTGGTGAGTGTTGTCTGTGTGGTCTTATTACTCAGAGTGCCCAGACTGCACTATACTTACAGCAAGCATGTAATAGAGAAATCAATTCCCCACGGTGGGTACACTGCTACTCTTTCTCAGCATCCCTCTGGGTTACTGAGAAGACTGTCTGGGACAAATATGCCACAGGGAAGCAGGGTAACAAAATGTTTAATGATGTGGGGGAAGAATGGAAGAAAGATCAGGCACAGAAAAGTTGCCCGCAGCACTCGGGCTGCTCTGATGAGCTTTTTAATAGTTCCGCGCAAAATGACAACAGCATCTAAAAGAGACCGGACCGAACCCGCTACGGTAGCCAGATGCTAAAACGCCTCGCCACAGTTAAACCTGGAAACTTTAGAGCCGACATCATTTGTGAGCCGATGGCAAGCGTGGGTCGATTCGGTCTTTTTCAGGCAGAACTGTCAAACTTAGAGTAGCAAATCCACATAGAGTGCGTCAGTTTACTATTTAATCATCTGCGATTGTTACCCGAGTAGCTTTTTTGTTGGTCACCAGGAAACGGTGGGGGAAAAAAAATGCAATTTTCTATTTTGAGACTCTTATATACAGAAACAGTCAATTCAAAAGGATTGGAAAACAGAGGAAACTTCCCGAGGATCGATCTTATTTGCTGTTCCTGTTGGTTGTTCACACTAAAACCCATCCATCCAGCTTCTATACCCGCTTCATGGTACACCCTGGACAGTTCCACTAAAATCACGTTTGAGTATTTCATTGATGGAATGAATAAACGTTACTTTAATCATGTCAGGATGAATATGCACGGTCTCAGTTGAGCAGCGAACCTAACCCTTGGGTTCACCTCAGCAAGCGACTTTGCCAGATTTACGGACCTCTCGGTCTCTTTACTGGCGAATCAACAAAGGAAGTAAAAGTCGGTAGTACTGCGCCACGATATGTTCCAGACAGCAGGCGAGCCGCAGCATTCCTGAGAGAGATGTTCGTTATGCAGACAGATGGTGGGCTGTTTGAAAAAGATAAAACAAAAGAATGATGGGCCGGTAAATATGCTGGAAGGGTCTAAGATGAAAAGGCTTCTAGTATGCTTCCAACCGCGGTGAGCGTCTACCAGCTGAGGACATGCAACCCATGAGCCAGGGACAGAGTGATCGACCTCTGACTCTTAAGGCTGATTTATGGTCGCCTACGGAGAGCCCTCTCCATCGACGGAGACCCTCCCGGAGACGCTCTCCGTCGCTTGCGTGCGTCGGCCAACATTCCCATCGAGGCAACGGAGAGCGCAAGGGTTGTGATTGGTCGGCTAACAACATAGTTTCCCGAATCACTTTCCGGTTTAGCGCCTTCCTCTCAGAACAACAACACTAAAATGATAGTTTACTGTGTGCCGGTCAACAAAATTATTTGCATTTCAAAATCAATAAGCTCCAACTCCAACAACAGTCTCTCTCTCTCGGTCGCATCGTTCACTGTGAGGAGTGGAACGGAGCCAGAACGTAAACAATCAATCAACGACTCTCACGATAGACGTCGCGAGATTGGGTCGTTTAACGTAGTGACGCCTACTGATCGGGAGGTGAACTGCCTTGCGTATCCGACATCCCGACGGAGAACTTCGAAAGGACGGAGAGCTGACGGAGAGCTGACGGAGAAGCATACTGAGGCCTTTGGTGGAGTTTATCATATCATGAGAGAATCCAACTTTCCAGGCTCTATCCCTTTGTGGCCAATACGGAAAAGTTCGGATCAACTGTTGATATAGTTTTGCTTGGTTGAAAATCTTTAGTGACACTGATCGATTCTACACCCAATCACCTGTTCAGTGTCTTTTAATGGAGGTTCCTGTCCTTATCCAAATGTTGTTTACGGATAACCTCCCGAATGATGTGCATCAGGTACCCTCGGATACTTTCAGTGCGCCTCAGAGGGTCGACTTTATAATCCAGCACCAAATGAATGCAGCACTTAAGTCTAATGTAGCGTCAGAACTCACTCACCTCTCCATGATTGATTGGCACTCCTTCCTCCAAGTGAACCTGCTTCCTCTACGCAGCCTCAGAGGGCCGCCCACGATCCCCACTCTGTCGGCAGCCATGATCCCCGTCCTCCAGTCAGGTTCCTCCTTCACCAAGGAACGCATTGATAAGGTGGCACCTGAAGAAGACGTAATATGACACGATTTAGATGTCGAGAATTCATGCAAACAGAGAACAGTTGGTGGTCATAAAAGCTCAGACTAATCCCGGCTCCACCCATGGCTCTACCATTCCACTTTGCAGAAGGTGCCCCTTTTCTGTTGGGCATCAGTGGCCATTTGGATGGTTATATGACCACCTGTACCCTACCTGTAAGAAAGACAAACAGAGAAATGGGGCCACGGAAAGGCAGTGGGATAGAGCCCAGGTAAACCCTCAGGGAGAAGTTGTAACTAGTTGGTTTACCAATTGTATGTAACTAATGGACTGAACTTGGTTCTCTGTACATCCTCCAATTGTTTCCTAACAAATACACATGTTAATCTACAGGTTATCGTGTCTTGCAGTCTCATAAACAAGTGGAACAATCTGAGCTCTGAGCTGTTCTTGGTGCTGCTGTTGGTCCTTTAGCTTTGCTCCACTGAGGAACAGACAAACGATCTGCTTTCAGATGGAATGAAACTCAGTGTTAAGCTAGTAAAGATCGTTCAGTGTGGCTGTTGTTTGTGCTTTTCAACCTTTGCTTCTTAAGGCTGTTGGTGCTTTGTCCTCTAATGTTACTAAAATCAGTTGTTGTCAGCCCCTTCCGGCTCCAGCCGGTTGAAGCTACCTTTCAACTCATCAGTACCGCATCATGACGTCTAGCATCATCTCTCAATCTCACGTGTTGTTGGCTTCTTGGAGAACTGGAAGTCTATTGGTTTACGAGCATTCACTAAAAATGTACAACCCAGTCACTTCAGGTGACAGCATAATGTAAAACCAACCACTGGTGACAATATAGAGTAGAAGAGGTACAAAATGATTTATTATTTCTTGGCTTGCATCCATTTCAACATCATCTTTATCCTGTTCAGAGTCAGCAGCTAAAAATCAACAATGATCCACTTCAACTCAAGAGCTTCTTGTACACTCCAAGCCTGGTGGTGCCGATTGAAACAATCATATCCTCAATTCATACAAATATATCTTATTAGGTTTGAACATAGCTATGTTTGAACTGATGTGCAGCTGCAGTCTACTGAATATGAATACAACGAGGCTGCGTCCTGTTAGCATGAGCGGTAGAATCCTCTAGCTTACAGCTGCCATTTGAAACTGTTGAAATGCACCCCAAGCGACAGAGTGAACACAATATGCAGGCGTCCTCTGTGGCATGCTGCTGAGGCCGGAGCGGGGAGTTCGCGGTTACCTGGCTGGGCCTGGGCAGCTGCGGTGGCAGCAGTGTACCATGGCAGCAAGTGCATCAGCAGCTCTCTCTGCCTGCTCCACGACGGGTTGGGGTTCAGGTTGGTGTTTGGGTTGGGGAAGATGTTGGCGAGGCTGCCACTTGCCCCTGATACCGTCCCGTCTCTGTCCCCTCCCCTGGCCCTGGCCGTGGGACTCACGTTGTGCTGGCTTTCACTCCACCTTAGCCCTTCAGTCGGGACAAAACCAATAGTCAGGCAGGCCACGGATGACGTCAAAGACACCAGTTGTGTCTAAGAATTGGAGCTTGATAGTTTACATTGACACCCGTGTCTCCGAGTTAACCGACACACTCCTGTAGACCTGCCTTTACAATTTTTAAGAGTTATCTATTAATAAACAATTGCCTGCTTTGTAATGAGTTATAGTACATTTCCAAATTAAAAGTCAATCTGACGGACATCTCTGCTGATGTCAGGATTCATGAGACAGGTCAATAGGAGCCTGCGCAAGAGGCAAAGCACTGCGGCCGCTTTGGGTTGGGAACATTGCAGGAAAAAGTCATTCTTGTTAGTATTACTGTTAAGAGCCTGTTAGCCGTGTGGGGATGAAAACCAGCACCAGAGTACCTCCAGCATCAGAGTTAAGAACTACGGAGGAGCTTAAGCAAAGCTTATGTGGGTCAAAATAAATAAATTAAAAGAGGAATAAGATGAAGGGAGACGGCAGATGCTTGTTTACAGGATCCGTTTGCTCTATAAACTAATAAAGGGACTTTCTGGTATCATTTATTGCGATCGCATGCTGTTTGACACAATGCAAGGAAAGCTGTGAGCATCTGCTGCTGCTGCTGCTGCTGTAGAGCCGTTTATCTGAATGCAGATTTGAGCAGCTGTGTCGCAGGACATGAAGAGGTCAGAACTGACCCAAGCTGTTACTTTAGCCCGCACAGGCAAACCGCATTCCCCCACTACTATTTCACTTCCTAACCAGAAGTCTCATCGATTAGAATCTCCTGTGACGGGGCTACCTTTATCATTAGTCTTCCTTCTGTAATAATAGATTTGTCTCGTGTCCCTCCTTGACCTCGCAGCCCTTGAGGACCAGCTTGGGAGTTAGCGTGAGGAATAAGAGGTGTGTGGGTTTACCATGCAGGAGGATGGGGGGGGGAGAGGATGACAGATGGATGGGGAAGTGTGAGCAAGCAGTGGTTCACATTCAGGAAACACAACACATATTACCCCTGTTAATAAGCCTTCCATTATCTAATCTGTAATCTATCATCATTAACCTGACATTCAACCTTGGGGCTTTGATCTGCACTGTCATAATTATTCTTCCCCTATCTAGGATCTACTATCCCTGCGGGAATCTGTGTGCCTCTGCTCCGCTCCGTAGAAGTCTAATTTTACAAAACGTGTCGCGTTAACGGCGACAGCCCTGGTCCTGCCCCGTGTCTCACCTGGATTATTCCTCTCCAGCAGGTACCAGCGGTAGAAAGCTCTGCGTTTGGAGTCGCTCATCTCCAGGCCTTGCTGCAGCAACCACTGCGAGATGTAGCTCTGGCTGATGCCTGCGCACAGGAGGCCAGAAATGTCATTTTAACGTGGCGAAGGCGCCGACTTATATCACGGCGCACTAGCAGAACCTGGGCTGTTGAGAGCGACTTGTGTTCCAGCTCTGGAACACCCCTGTTAAGCTAATGAAGTATCTAGTGCAGGACATTATCAAGGCAGAGGGAGGAAAAAAGAAATAAATTATTGACATAAATTTGCTAAACTTGTGAAGCGCATGCTCTTCTCTTTTAATGCATTACCAACACAATCATACATATTACATACAGAAATGTCAGGCACATTCTAAATCCATTAATAGGTTCTTTCATCTGGTCTCTGAAAGGGTTGGTGGTTTCCATTCCACTGGAAAAAAGGAAATACGCCTGCTTTTATTTCTGAGGTTTCATATATGAGGACCTAATGGAATAGAAATAATCTGTAGCTTTGAGAACAATCTTTAACAGCAGTAATTAGAAGTTACAGATTTCTTATCATCAAATCAATCTTTGAAGTGATAACATTATCACTTACAGCTCTCATGCAGTCCCACCACAGCATTTCTATCTGACTGAGGTCTGGACTTTGACTGCACCATTGCAGCACCTTGATTCTTCCCTTTTTCAGACATTCTGCTGTAGATCTGCTGCTGTGTTTGGGATCATTGTCCTGTTGATGACCCAGTTTCAGCCGAGCTTTAGCTGTCAGACAGATGGCCTCACATTTGACTCTAGAATACTTTGGCATACAGAGGAGTTCATGGTGGACTCAACGACTGCGAGGTGTCCAGGTCCTGTGGCTGCAGAACAAGCCCACATCATCAGCCCTCCACCACCGTGCTTGACAGCTGGTGTGAGGTGTTTGTGCTGATATGCTGTGTTTGGTTTTCTCCAAACATGCTGCTGTGCATTATAACCAAACATCTGTACTTTGGTCTCATCTGTCCAAAGGACATTGTTCCAGAAGTCTTGTGGTTTGTTCAGGTGTGACTTTACAAACCGAAGCTGTGCTGCTGTGTTCTTTTTAGAGAGAAGAGGCTTTATCCTTCAACCCCTCCAAACAAGCCGTACTTGTTCAGTATTTTTCTAATTGTGCTGTCATGAACTTTAACATCTAACATAATAACTGAGGCCTGTAGAGTCTGAGATGTAGCTCTTGGGTTTTTGACCTTGGGGTGAACTTGCTGGGACGTCCACTCCTGGGAAGATTGACAGCCGTCTTCAATGTTTTCCACTTGTGAATAATCTTTCTCTCTGAGGAATGATGGCCTTATAACCCTTCCCAGCTTGATGGGCAGCAACAATTGCTTCTTTAAGATCATTGCTGATGTCTTTCCTCCTTGGCATTGTGTTAACACACACCTGAATGCTGCAGACCAGCAAATGACAAAACTCCATGATGACATGATATAATGTCATGTTTTGTTCAGCATTTATCTGCTCTTAAGACCCTTTTTTAAAAAAAAATATTTCCAGATATGGGGCTTGTTCTTCCTTTTTCAAATGACTGATGTTTTATAATGTGGTAGACTGTCGGTGTTAAAATCAAGAGTCAATCGGAATATTTCCGTAGCCTTTTATCTCCAAGCTTTAGTTCAGTTTTAAGATTAAAAAGGCTAAAACTGCATTTAAAAAAAAAAAACATACCTAGGTACAGTGTAAACACCTCTAGCAAATAGTAGCTATCGTTTGGATATAATAGCACCAGAAAGGACAGTTCAATTGTATGTCTTGTGAGAGAGGACGTAGTCTTGTCACTGCATATCACCATTACTGACATAAAATTGAAGTGTTATTTTTACCCGTGTTAAAGAGTGGTGATTGTATCTGCCAGAGAGCGGAGACAAAGCAGCTAATTTTCCCTTGAAATTAGTTGGAATATTTGGCGAGCAGGACCTTCCGTCTGAACATATCAGGGGAGCAACTTTTTATTCAAATCCAAGATTTCTAAATTAGTTATGAGTGACAGGATTTTCTTCTTACATTCTTACAATCAGAGTACATAATAACCAAAGCACTAACAGAGGCTATAAAGAAAGATATCCAACTAATTCTGGCAGTTATTCACCTTCGGCCTTACTCTGCCAGAGCTCTGCCTGCAGCCCCGTTTATTTCACAAGAAAAAGAGTTTGGTGGAGAAGGGTTTCCTGGTATAAATGAAGCAACACAGAGGGAACTTTATACTGCCTGTGGGGCTGTTTTTACCCATTTACACCATGACATGTTGACCAACTTCTGTTTCTACAAAACATCACAGACACTCGGTCATTGTCTTATAATTTCCAAAAATAAATGAAGCTGTGCAATCCATCAATCTGTGGCACAAAGACACTGGACTAACTGATAAAGAAGGCAGGCTCTGCATTGGGGACTGCTCTGGGGTCCCTGGAGCTGGCTGTGCAAAAAAGAAAGTTGCACAAAGTGATCAACAGAATGGACAACGCTGCACAGCCTCTACGTAACACAGGGATCGAACAACAGAGTGCCTTCGGGCAGAGGTTTCTTCAATTCCACTGTCACAGAGAACAGTAAATGAGGTCCCTGCTAATTACGGTGAAGAAACTAAAAAAAAATGGGTTAACAAGTCACGTCTGCCTGAATCCTGCCGAAAGATCTAAATTTAACTTAATAGCAAGAATTCTCCCTTCTTCATCCAGCACTGTGTAATGGCAAAGAGAAAGAGGAGTACCTGTAACTTGGCCTACGATCGCCTGAGAGATCCTGCGGTTGTTGAGGAAAGTTTTGATCTCTTCTTTCACCAGGTTGCTGTCTCTCCTGTAAAAGACATAAAAGCTGATAATGGCATAAGAACCATTGCGCGGTGGTTAAAACACCAGCCCTTGCTCCCACTAACCTTATTCACTGATGCTTCTCTTTTTTCAGCCATCCCCAAACACCTGACCTGAATTAACTCGACTACAATTCTGGAGAATAAGCCTGCACCTCTGGGGACAGCAGCTGTCATTATCTGATGTTATAATAGTCTCTCTTTCATCATCCAACTCATCCTCATGCAGCGCTAGTTCATCTCTCCGGCATCTGTGATAACGCTTATGCTGCGTGTACACCAAGCTGGAGAAGCTTCGCTTGAGAATTTGCTTTGATAGCTTTGGTAGCGTCACATTTAGAATGTTCAATTCTTAAAGGCCCCGCGGCTGTGCAGCACCCCCGCGAAAAAAAACACGAGGAAAGAGAGGGCAGGGACACGAATAAACGTGTTGTTATTCACAATTTGTTATACAAGATATACATCACGTTACAAATGATGTAAAACTACATTAGGTACACCTGAGAAGAGCAGGAATAGCAGAGGCAGCTGTGAAAATAAACTAAATTCGAAATAAATCAGAAATAAAACTTAATTGCAGTGAGAAAGGTATGCGTGGGGTTACTACACTATTGTATTGAAGCACTCGACACGGCAATTGCAACAGTCTCAGGATTAAACGAATATTGTTTGGATAGGAACTAAAGTTTACACGTCTGTTTCCGGGAACCCCGCGGATTGTCGGACCCCTACAATCTGTGGATTGTCATTGGTTTTCGCCGAAACGCGTCATAGCTCATTACCATAAAGTTAGCTTGAGTTTAATCGCTGGAATCCGCTCTGGTAGCGCAGGTAGCTCACCCTCCATAGATATATAATGATGCAACCACAACTTCCTCACCTCATGTACTCCTCCACCTTTTCCTCCAGGTCCCAGTCCTCCTCCGCCATCATGTCATAGCTGAACGATCGCTGAACTGCCACACTCGGAGGATAGAGGGGCGGAGGCGAGGCCTC
Source organism: Odontesthes bonariensis (assembly GCF_027942865.1). Lineage (NCBI taxonomy): Eukaryota > Metazoa > Chordata > Actinopteri > Atheriniformes > Atherinopsidae > Odontesthes > Odontesthes bonariensis. Next base: position 4,541,763 of record NC_134523.1, on the reverse strand, counting down.
GTAGCTGTTGCTGGGCGACAGCGCAGCGCCGTCCAGGCCGGAGGTCTGCGTGGTAGCGGAGGCCAGGGAGAGCGAGGAGGAGGATGAAGACGATGATGACGGGGCCGGAGCGGCTGTGGCGGGAGTGTTGTTGGACGGGGCGGGGTGAGAGTCACAATGCGTGGGGCGGTGGTCCGGGTCGAGCCTCTCCAGGGACTCCAAAGCGTGGATGATCTGAGGTTTGGACATGCCAGAGAGACGCAGTCGCTGCAGGAGGTCGATCTGTTCGATGGTGTAACGTGGCTCCACCTCGCAGCACTCCATCCTTGGATCTGCAAACACAACATGTGGGGGGGTGTACAGGCAGAGTTTGTCAAAGAGAATCCGAGGCCGGCAATTAAAATGAAATACTAAAGCTGCACGGCTGAGTTGATTTCCCACCAGATAATCAGCACCACAAGACTTCACAAAGTATTACCAAGACGTACGCTGCTATATTTATCTCTACTCAATATTAAATTTAGAGAGCACTGTGCAGGCTTTCTCAGGACAAACCGATAAAGGATAAAAGGATTATTAATAGATGAAATATATTCTAAAAAAGCCCCACTCAAACTGAATTCAAACACTACAAAGTTCTTTGTAGATTGCCACTTATCTGGAACACAATACTTTAAATGCAAATCGGACTAAATTACTTTCTGGCGTTAACAACAACTATCTCTCAGTAAACAGTACTCATCCATAGAATTGCACTGAGGAGGAAAGAACCGGCTGCATTCTCCTCTGAAGAACCTGTGGGTCATTCAAAGTTCTGGCAACCTTTCAAACACTTGGCACAGACACATGGGGCTAACCTTGGTCTATTTGTCCAGGGTGGAATTAAAGTAAGATCACCCCAGCATTCAACCTAACATCATCAACACCTCCCCACCTCAAACCAGGCTATCTCTCTTTTTAATTATTCTACCTGCCTGTCCTGCAAAGTTGCAACGAGGATCACATTAAACCAATTTATCAAGCTATTTGAGATCATATTAAATACTTCATTACTAATTATCTTGAACGATGTGTTTCCAGTCTTCAGTTTTGCATAACTAGAATTATACGATTTTTCACTGTCAGATATCGTAACCAAAGTACACATTTTCAATCACAATAAACAGAGAGCTGATTGCTTTTCTTTCTCTCTTTCTCTCTCTTTTTTTTTTTTTTTAAAGCTGGTGTAATACCATCTTACCCATGTCGAATTTCCCGAAAGATGCAAACATTTAAAGACACTGCAAATCAGACACTGTCAGACACGTACTTTACCACCAAAACAAAGTTAAAGTTGCTTGATTTTTCCACCAAATTATGTTTACGGGGCAGTTTGCAGACACTTAAGTCACCTTACTGACACTTTGGGATGTTGCTCCGCAAGACTGTAAGGTTCAGAACCCAGCGGTGGAGCCAACTTTGGATTGAAAAAGTACAACGTTGTCCCGTCTTTGACTTACCTGATGGAGGGGGTGACACGGAGAGGCGCCCCGGGAGGGGTTCAGCGCGTGGGGTCGCAGTGGGGACACACCACTGTCGCATGGCTCCGCGGAGTTCAGCTCGGCTGGAGTCAGACAGGAGAGTTACTGCAGTGTGTTGCGGTTAAACTGCCCCCTATTAGCATACTGGCAAACCTTCAAAAGCGGATGACTCGCTAGCAGGCTGTGTTAGCTAAGCTAGCGCCGTCAACTCTGGTTGGTTCCCTTGAGCAAAAGCCTCCCATCGATAGTTGCCCTGCCGTCTTGTTAGCCAGTTCAAGACTAGAAAGCGGAAGTAATGTGTATACTCTTTCAAAATAAATATATATATATATGTATATATATCTTACCCCCACGTAAAGTTTACGTAGAAATAAATAAAATACACACACACATATTAATAATCTATTGGGCAGACTCGGCTGAAATGTATTACTTTTAAATGTAATTTGTTGATAGAAAGCTATATGTAAAAATGGATTTTTTAGGGAGCCGTAATTCAAACTAATTAATTTGGCACTTGTTCACAGAAAGCTACATCTGCTATACCTATTAAGCATTCCGTTATTGAAAAGTATGGTACTGTGCTTTTGTTTTGAAGAACATATGAAGTAGTACTAAATAAATCAGGCCAACTTGACACCTACTTTAATCGGCTATCTAGTTGCCTAAAACTTAGACTTTGGAATCTAAGTGTAACAATCATCATACTTTAAATGGACTGCTAAGTTTTCAAATGTATATCTTTTCATTTGTATTGGGCTGCAAACAAAAAAATAGTAGCGTTACGTCGAGGAGCTGGGACGCAGCCAGCTTCTAACGACTTAGCTCACTAGCTAGCTAACTTAGCCAGTGGCTAGCACCGGATTGTCCCACGGCGAAGCACCTCTCTTACCTCTCGTTGCTGTGGAGAGACGGCTACAGCTGACTGAACGGACCGGGGAGATGGTGAAAACTGTCCAGAAAGTGTCTGTCCACCCGACCCTGCTGAAGAAAGTATTTCCCCGGTCCGAAGCTGACGGTTGACTACCGCGCAGGGGGCGAACAATGCAGGGTCATATTATCATTCAGCTATGCAGTGGGGAAATAGTGTATGCAAATATGTGTAGTCTGGCTCAGTTTGTGACCCCTCAACCGACACTACTGTGGAGGCAGCTGGAATTATGATTTCCGGTTGTACTGTACTCATGTAAAACTTGTTGAATATGTGCTAGCATTAAGCTAAATAAACATTTGAGACAATATATGTGGAAATGTAATTATGAAAACACGCAGACAATGCGTGGAGGGAGTTCGTCTCGATTCAGCTATCTGACACTGTACACTCAAATATCAGGGGGAAAAAAGATGTACAGGCAAAAGATTGTCGTTATAGTTTAAGTGCAAGCTACAAAAATCAACTGGGCTTTGATGAAGTAGCTGGAGATGCCCGAAACCGTTTTTGTCGAGTAGCCTACACAAAGATACACTAAGGACAGAATAAAAAAAGAAATTAAAAAAAGTTTTTCTGGCTAAAATCTCCATTTGCACGTGGATGAGAGTTTGTTCTGCAAATTTTCTGGCGTTAGTGGTGGACAGGACCTCAATCCATAAATCCTGTCCAGAAACACTTTTTTTCCCCTTTTAACCTAAAAGTGTATGTGAGGGCATGAAAGGAAGTATGATGACATTTTATTATAAATCTGTCAAGAAGGAGCGGTCATCAGTTTGGACATGCAAACAGAAAAAAACAAAAAAAGAGATTTGTAGGAGCTAAAAATAACTTGCAAGTCAAGCCAGAGACTTAGTTTTGTCCAAATAAGTCTCCGGTCCCCCCAAAAAATCTTCTTTTTATTCTTTTCAGCCACAGCTCCTTTACAATAAATAACTAAGTAATAATGACAAAGAGATATGTAATAGTAACTATAAGAATAGCTGGATGATATCACAGTGAGAACCCCAAAAGAAACAGCCTGGAAAGCAAAGAAATTGACATTTTTTTCTTTTTTTTTTCTTGGTAAGTCCAGAATGGGCTGAACATAGCACCTCTTTATTCATTCAGCCTGCACTCAGCCTGAGGCTCAGTTACCTTAAGCCTCGGTACCTATCCTAATCCATTGTTGCCTTTTTGTTCCCCTTTTTTTTTTCTATAGCCCTGTGCTATCAGAGTCAATATCATCTGAGTAATCTAATATGCACAGATTAGATTTTCCAGCCTCACACAGATGAGTTCAGACTATGTCAGACCGCATTATACAGTCTGTGATCTAAACCCAAAGGAATACCTGATACTGGCTGATGTAGTTTTATTCACTTTGTCTCAAGATGTTGTCCAATGACAGGTCGATTAGCAGGCCGCCTCACTTTTAAGTTGGAACCTTTCAAGGAGATCCACTGTTCAGAGGGCGTAAAATACAAACTGAACTCTTTATGCCATCTGGAAACTGTATTCCGATCGCAGCATTTTTCTTAAATAGCTGAAACCCAATAACAACAAAATATGTCCTCATAATCATGGAGTGGAGGTGGACTGGTATTTTTGATTGTGTCATCCTGTTTGACATGAAAGCTACATATGAAGCTAATAAGTTGAGAGGCAGGAGACAGATAGCTCACTGAGCATGAAAAGCTCTTTCCAAAGGCAAGTGCCTGCCTACCTGCATGAGTAAAGCTCCTTCTTCCTGCCTTTGTGTGGCTTTGCTAGCTATAGCTCGCCAAGTTGGTCAGCTGCAGTGGTGTCAAAAGTACACACATTTGCTACTTAAGTAGAAGTATAGATACTGCAGTTTAAAAACACTGGTAAAAGTTGAAGTATCAACTTGACCTTTTTACTCAAGTAAAAGTGAAAAAGTATGTGCTCCAAAACCTACTTAAAGTATAAAAGTATAAAGTAACCTTTAAAAAAAAAAAAAAATAGATGCCACGTATGAATTGCAAGCTTAATTTGAAAACTGATTAGTTCTACATGTGGCCCAAGACAACAATCATAAAACCATTACTGTCAAAGACAAAGTCACTCAAGGAGCATGTTCTTTCTCAAACTTTATTGGAATTCAATTACACGTGAGGTAGTATTCAAGAGGTAGGTCGTGAGGTATTCATGTTCGTCCCATCAAAAAAAAAAAAAAAGTCTTACTGCCTGAAAAATTCAAAGAGAAAAGATATACACACGCACGTTCCCCCTTTGTCATAGCTGACAGTCAAGACAAAAACTGAAACGAAAATGAGCTCTTTAACACTACATACAGAGCACCTAAAACGGTCTGAAAATGGCACGGAGTCAGCACAAATTTGACAAATAGCCTAACCGATGAGCGTTTGCTTTATATGATTCATCCAATTACACTCGTTCTCACTAGGTGTGGATGGCGCCACTGATCTGTATTGGATGGCGCACATGACGTGAAATACATAAACATTAAACTGAAGCCAAGAGATAAAAAAACTGAAGCCAAGAGTAACAAGGCTGTTTGTTTTGAAAATGTAAGGAATAGAAAGTACAGATACTTGTGTGAAAATGTAATGAGTAGAAGTCAGAAGTAGGCAAAAAAATAAGTAATGGAGTAAAGTACAGATACCTAAAAAGTGTACTTAAGTACAGTAACGAAGTATTTGTACTTCGTTACTTGACACCTCTGGTCAGCTGTTGCTCAAATATGAAAAGACCAACGTGAAGAGTCATGCTATTCTTGTTTAAATTTTTTCAAAAGCAGCAGATAATGTTTTACTTTATTAGGTATTTCTTTAAGTATGGTACATTTAACTTGTTGTGTCCTTCATGGTTCAAAATGTCTTGGAGCAATCTCTCACTGTGTAACTCATCTATCAGAAGAGGGGTTTGCTATCAGCACTTCCACTACTCATTGGAACTGAAATGGGAGTTTCTGTTTACTTTGTTCAATATCCCTCCTCCTTTCACCTTGTGCCAAGAAGGAAGCAGTATTAGGCAGAATATTAAAGAGCCTTTATGCTTGGCGTGCTCACTTCAGAGACAGTCCAAGCCTAATTTATTTCAGCACTCAGCAGTGTTTGCTACATTTCAGGTAGGGTTCTCTTCCTCTAAGGGTGGTCCAACCAGACATTTGAAAACAACACCATGAACTGGGCTTTCCTAGAGGGGCTCCTCAGCGGGGTGAACAAATATTCCACAGCATTTGGCCGCATCTGGCTTGCCATCGTCTTCATCTTTAGGCTGTTGGTCGTTCTGGTGGCCTGTGAAAAGGTTTGGGGTGACGAGCAGAAGGACTTTGACTGCAACACCCTCCAGCCTGGTTGCCACAATGTCTGCTATGACCACTACTTTCCAATCTCCTACACCAGGCTCTGGGCTCTCCAGCTGATCTTTGTCACTTGTCCCTCCCTTCTCGTGACTCTTCACGTGTCCTACAGAAAAGACAGAGAACGCAAGCACCGGCTGAAGCACGGAGAGGACTGCGTGAAACTGTATGATAATACGGGGAAGAAACGGGGGGGTCTCTGGTGGACGTACCTCTTCAGCTTGATGTTCAAGATTACAGTGGACGGTGTGTTCGTCTTCCTCTTGTACTACGTATACGAGGCTGCTTTCTTCCCTCCATTAGTGAAATGTGGCGAGGAGCCGTGTCCCAATATAGTGGACTGCTACATTGCAAGGTAAGTGTTCGCATTCAAAGTTCTGAATGGTAAAATACAGAAATCTCACTGTCTAATCTTTGACAATCTGCTTCTCAGGCCAACAGAGAAGAAAATATTCACCATCTTCATGGTGGTGACGAGCTTCGTGTGTATGTCCCTCACCCTTTGTGAGGTGGTCTACCTGTGTGGGAAAAGGTTCTCAGAGTGTTGTGGAGGAGGACCTCGCCCCATGAGAGAAACCTCCTTCATGATGTACAGAGCCCCTCTGACTGCGAAGGAAAACTCTGCATACGACAAGCCTGTGGTGGAAGACATGGTCGTCAATAGTAACGATGAAAAAGGCAAACCAAGTTCAGCCCCACCATACAGCATCGTGACTCAATGAGCAAGACTCCCAATAATAAAGCAAAGTATGTTGTAAGAATGATCTTGTTGTAAGGAGATTTTGTTTACAAAGTTAATATAATCTTTAAGCAATTTCACATCAAAATGTTACTGTTTTTCTTCCTTTATTGAACTAAATCTGCATGTGGTACTCTTAAAAATAAAGTGTTGATTTGAAATGACCGATATCGACTAAAAATGGCTGTTTCTATGATTGTATGTTAAATAACTCATTCAAGCATAAAAAAAAACATGCTGGACTTGGTTTGTGCTTATTACCATGAACTCAAGTTAAGACAAATGTATTCTAGGAGGAAATATCATGGATTCCGAATCCAAGAGTAAGGATGCACATCGTCTTTTCCAAAAATAAAGCGTCCTGTGCAATTTGACCTGCCTTTTCATCGTTTGCATACAAAGTTTTCATAGTTTTGTTTGTTAAACTGATGATTTGTGAATCGTAGAGTTCATTTTAGACGGACTCCTCTGTAGAAATGAGGCACATCTCCAGGCTCTAGGTAAACGCTTTGATGCGGGAGTACAGTGTGGAGAAAACTGAACCAACAGAGATTCAGTCTGTGAAGTGAAAGACTCAAAAATCTCCAAACAGCCACATGTTGTGCACCATAAGGACTAAAATAATGATCTTCACATGACTGCAGGGGCTTAGAAAGGAAGCACCGCCCCTATACCAGGTTTTTAAACCACCTCAGTTATCAAACATCGATTTTTAAAGGACAGAATCATAAAACTGAATATACAAATAAGGCGGTGACGATTGCACCGCCTTAGAAAATGAGCAACATATGCCATTTTACAAAGAATCAGCTCTCCATATCTGAGGTGCATATTAGTTCTGCAGTGCTTGTTCAAACAAATTATGGGCGTTTGCCTCTTAAATCCCAACTAAGCACAGATTTCCGATGGAACTGATAAGAAACACAGTGATTGGAGTGAACAAACATTTAAAAAAGACCTATAAGGTCTGATACCATACAAACTTTACTAATTTCCACAGCCACACCTAGAAAAGGAATTCCCCTAAACTAATATCTGTATTTGGTTTCGATTACTTTTTTTTATGGTTTTCAGTGACACTGCCTTTTCACAACACTTAGGCAATAGAAACAGTGATTGAAAATACACTGTAATCAATGCTTTATTATATTTTAAGGTAGGGAGTAAGTAGCTGAATGTTTAAAAGGTCATTCTGGGTGTGTGCCAAAAGTAGACACACCTCCAGAAGAATGGCCAATCCTGTCAATATCAGAAAAAGCCACCAAGGAAAGAGGTTGACCGAAGCTGTCCATTGAACTTATTCCAACAGTAAGTCTGTTTCTCTGACAAGGGGCATGATAGACTGAGCCGGAGACCAGGAATTGCCACTTAAGGTATAGTGTGTGCGGTAAGACTTTATGCAAAGTCTACAAATTAACATAAAGTGTAAAGGCAGACTTGTGTGTGGACTACTGAATTGAATTTCTTTCTTAAACATTTCTGAAGTTAAAACCTTGGGAAGCTGACTGTGTACTGGAGGGTTTTTTATGTGTCGAACAAGCAGTTGTTTCATAAATATTTAAAGGTGCGTGTCTTCAAAGCTTCAAACTTTGTGTGTTTGAGAAAACCCAACTGTCAGAGGAGGGGAAGGGTTTGATCAGAAAGGAGTCTTTTCACAGTAAAAAAATAAATTAATCGACTTTCCTCTAAACAAACTTTGCCTCTTTTTTGTCTCTTTGTTGTGTTCTAGATTCCTAGTTTCTCAACAGTCACAACTTAAACAAAGTCAATCAAAGCTGAGCTCATGGATTGGAAGTTTCTCGAGGGTCTTCTTAGTGGAGTCAACAAGTACTCCACTGGCTTTGGACGGATCTGGCTGTCAGTGGTCTTCGTCTTCCGGGTGCTGGTCTTTGTGGTTGCCGCCGAGAGAGTCTGGAGTGACGACCAGGGTGACTTTGAGTGCAACACTCGCCAGCCAGGCTGCACTAACATCTGCTATGACCACTATTTCCCCATCTCTCACGTTCGCCTCTGGGCCCTTCAACTCATCTTTGTCACTTGCCCTTCCTTAATGGTGGTGCTGCATGTGGCCTATCGGGAGGAGCGGGAACGCAAGTACCAGACGAAGCACGGTGAGAGCACTCGACTTTATGACAACCCCGGCAAAAAGCACGGAGGCCTATGGTGGACTTACCTGATGAGTCTCTTCATGAAAACTAGCTTCGAGATAACTTTTCTCTACTTGCTCAACTACATCTATGACAGCTTCAAGCTGCCCAGGAAGGTCCAGTGTGACACCAGCCCCTGTCCAAATTTGGTGGACTGCTACATAGCCCGGCCCACTGAGAAGACCATTTTCTCTTACTTCATGGTGGGGGCATCTGTGCTGTGTGTGGTGCTCAACATTTGCGAAATTTTCTATCTGATAGCTATCAGGGTGATAAATCTCAAGCATAAAGGCAGCATCCACACCAACAGATCGAGAAAGGGCAAATATGACAAGAACTGTGAGGGCTGCAAGTCCTCTTATCCATTATAGTGGGACACCTCGCAAAGAATAAAATGTGTTATGTCTCTGACTGATCAAGTAAAATGATTTTTTTCTTTCTATTAAATTAACTTTTTCTTTCAAATCAAGCTCAAGATCCACGTCTCTTTATGTGAACATTGAAAAAGTTCTTGGGGGGTTTCAAATCCCCTCCGGCAGTTCAAAAGTGAGACATGAACTTAAAGAGTTTCAGCCTAATACGGACATCAACTGACCGAAAGGGACTTTGAGTAAAGACAGCCTTTTAAAATGGGGAACCTACCTGTTAAAGATATCTTATATTTATAAAGTAAAATTATTTTGATATGATATAAATGTTCTATGCTGGTGTTAGAATTACATTTGACAAGTGTGATTTCATTTAGAATATTTCTATATTAGAATATGATTTAACGGTACATTATGAATGTAACAATCTCGAATCAAAGATTTAAGCAGCTGCATGTAAATTTGCGACTCTTGTCAATGTAACAATGGGCCAAACAGACTCTGACTTTCTGTATTAGTACCTAAAATAAAGTGTTTGTCTTATTATGATATAGCCAGAGAAAATGTTCACAGATGAATGAGACCTGCTTCTCTTTTTCATTAATTGCATGACTTCTCCACTTGGTGGCACTAAAGCCACAATCATTTGATGGATAGGAGGCCCTCGGGAGGCAGAAGGATCCCTTGAAATAATGTGTTTCTGATTTGTTTGGACCATTTACAGAGCAACTTTACTACTCTATTACTGAAATTCAGTTGGAATTTATTGCAACCATTCATACAGGACTGTTCCAAAGTCTTGAGCCACCCATTGAGCCAGACTTTCTTGTGATCTTTTAATGTGGTCTTCAGGAATAGTTCTGCAGGATTTCTGAAGGTCTTTCAAAGATTTCTTGGGATATTGGTTTGCTTTTTCACTCATTTTCAGACCAGTTTTTTTACGTGACATATTTTTTTGTGTGTTTGTTTGTTAAGCCATTAACACTGACCAATGAACCATTTAAACATCCAAAAAAAAAAAAAAAACACCTATAACTCAAGGGATGAACCATTGTTGTGTCTACACATATCAGAAAACTTAGCAAAGAGACAAAAACTGTAAATCAGCTCATTTGTTACTCGTTGCATTCCGCAAAGAAACATCATTTGTTCCCATTTCTTTGGCTACATCTATGAAAAATATCAAAGACAAGTTTGACAGACATGAAACGGGATTTTTGCACCAACAAGGTGATTTCCAAAGAGCCATTAGCTGAAAACTTGGCATTTCTATGCATTGTGTGTTGTGTATCCTTTAAAAGAATTTAAGTAACTGGACAAGTGAAAGGCATCCATTGTATATGAAGAGTATCTCAAAGTTGCACCCTTAGGAAGTAAGAGCCCCAGAACTCAAGACTCAGTTTGAAGCAGTGTTGGATCCACACAGGATCATCCTGATAGAATGAAAGAAAAGGCAGCCAACATCCAAAGTTTCAAAGCACCAGAGAGCTCATCTAAGAAGTTGCAGCATGAGATGTTCATGTCAAAGATTGACTTTCAAGCTTGTTTACTTTCAGACTGTTTTTACTATAAATGCTGTATGAACATAAATCTCCATTTATGTTCATACAACTGTAACTAAACCACTGCCCCTTTTTTTCATTTTCCATGTAATATAAGAACAATTCAAAGGTGACTCAAAATTTGCCCAGTTCCGTCGGCATGTTTGTATTATTTATGGCACCAATGTAACATGGTGCTCAATGTTTCCACCTTATATACAAATATAGACCTTATATATATATATATATATATATATATATATATATATATATATATATATATATATATATATATATATATATATATATATATATATATATATATATATATATTACTGTATAACCAGAATAATACTTAAATGTCCAACTAACAGGTTTCTCTGTGTAATTGTTGCATCTCGCCAGGCTTTGAGCCAGGTGTTGACACCGGAACTAGCCTATGAGCTAATGTTTTAGTGCACCACGTTAAGCCACAGTTCAATTAAAAGTAAAAGAAAAACTCTGAATACATTCGGTTGATTGTAGTGTAGCCTTTAGGTTCACCTGCGTCAAGGTTTCAAAGTTTATCACAGACGTACTGCTAATTAGCTGCGTTACCTTCAAAATAAAAGCGCGAAGTAGCTTGCCAAATAAGTATTTTAGGGACGTTCCTTAACATAATCTAAAATAAAAAAAACATATCTAACAACGATAACATCGACTTCTTCTTCTCTTCACTTCTCACCCAGAGGAAAATGTAGTGACTGGGCCCTGAGATTGATGCGCTGTCAAAAGGTTTACTTTGAAATAAATTCCTGCGTATGTGTCACATCGTGTGGTGCCTCCCAAACGGAATGAGGTGCTAAGTTTAAAGAGAGAGCTGTCAACACGCTGATAAACTCCACACAGAGGAGTTGGACATTCAGGACATTCAGTGCGAATGGTGACCTGAGAGAGATGGCCAGATCAGGTAATTAAAGGATGAGTCTCTAAAGTTTCCTATCTGAGTGCAGGCAGTGTTTGTCTCCCATTCTCACCGTGTTTGCTTGGGTGTGGTGGTGGTGTGGCACAGATGAAATTTTGTGAAGACATTGACACTCAGAATAAATGAAGCAGTTTCAGCAACACTTACCAAAAAAGGGTGCCATGATAAAGTGGTGATAAGTGGTGATATGTTTGCAGTGATTTGAAAATGCCCTGTGGCTCTCAGGGTTTCTGTGTCACGTTGAAGAGCTCTGGAAACTTTTAAAGTTGTCACCTCTGCATGCAACATGCCTTAGAGATCATGCAGGAATGTGCCAGTGAGAATTCCCCAACATATTTAGTTGCGAAACTGTTTTTAAATGTCAACGACCGGGTGGAAATGGGGACTTCTCCCTTGTTGCACACATACACAGATGCTGTTGGACTCAGTTTGCAGGATTAATCACCTGTGCAAACATAAGCAAGAGTCAGTTTCAGGTGACTGTTTAAATGCCATTCATTCTTTTTTTTTTATTCATTTATCGCCGCATCACTTATTTTCTCCGGCATTTTTTTCTTTAGTCACCTCTGACACTTGTTTTGGACAGTCTCAGTTTAGGCAGCCTGTACCGCAGCTATGTGCTCAGCAGCCAATCATTAACACGGGTGACATCCCTGCCGTGCTATTGACCTCGCAGCCGTGCTTTCTGATCAATACAACAGAGCCACGTGGGTGATGTAATTTGCCCTGGAGGTTATCCTGCTTCTCCTCCTCCCCAGGTGTGTGCTGTGGCAGCCTGGCGGACCCCGCGGCCCTGATGAAGATGGGCCTGAGCCTGATCGTCGTCGGCCACGTGAACTTTCTGCTGGGCGCACTGGTGCACGGCGTGGTGCTCCGACACATCAACCTGCACAAGCAGGCCAGGGCCATGGAGTACGCCGTCTCCAATGTGATCGCTCTGGCTTCAGGGATGGTGGTGAGTGCACTAAAACACCTCCAGCTCCCATTTTGGGAATTTCAGGTTTGCTCACTCCCAGCAACAAGAACGTTGTGTTGACGCCGTCAGCCTGCAGGTGATGTAGCGCAACACAATGAGTCCTTTTTTTATTTCAGTTAAACACATCTGACTGTTTCAGTCGAAGACTAAATTTATGGAGAAATTCAGAGCTGTAGAGGGTTTACGTCTTGAAGGAACATTCGCTAAAAAGATCCCGATGGATGCAGTAAGGAAGCTTTCACAAATGGTGACTAACAGCACATGGGTATGTGCTTTAGAAAAAAGCTTCCTGTTAACCTCCATAAGGGGGGGGGGGATTTGTCGTTGAATTTAAAGAACAGTTATGAAGGCTGGTAGAGAAATGTTAAATCCGACCATTTTCATTTGCCCAGGCAGGAACCAGAGCAGGAACCAGCACGTAATCGCTTCCATTTGGCTGTTTGTTTGCAAAGATTTCTGAAAAACTACCAAGCCGAATGTCATGTAACTTGAGGAAGAGCTGGAGCGCGGGCAAAGGGAAAGACCCATTCAATCTTTTGTTATTTATTATGCGTAAAATGGCATGTTGTGGGCCTCTTCTTCATTTTGTTGCTTCTCTTTAAAACTCATCAGTCCTCTCTTTGCAGGGGGCTGTCGTTGGCATTATTGCTATCGTCCTCTCAAAAAACAAGAAGAGCAGAGGCCTGGTCAGTATCACTTTGGTTTTCGTTTGATCACAACATTTTTTTATTCTCTTTCTATTCTTTCTAAATCGGAACTTGCATAACACTGCTTATTTCCACCTGCCTGCCTCCTGTGCTCACTTTAGACATTTTCCTGTTTCCAGCTTCCCTCTCTGTCCGAGTCGTGATGTTAAAGAAGAGCTGCACGTTGCCTCAGGTGTTTGAAATCTGCCCTGCAGATCAGGAATAGTTTCAGTTTTTTTTCCCCCCTCCCGTCAATGCAGCGCTGCCTCTCTTGTGTTTACTCAGTCAGCTGTGAGGCCGCTCAGACGAGACTGACGAGGCAGCCGGCTGAACAGAAAGAGCAGGGCTGAGCTCAATAAACCACTCCCTGTTTCCTTTGTAAGCGAGAGTCTTCGTTAAGTGGGCAGGGCAGGGCTAAAAGTCAGCGGACCGACTGCACCGTCTTGTTATCTTATTTATTCACTGAGCATCTGGAGGCACGAGTCAAAACACTCCTTTGTTTTGTTGAAACATGCGCTTATCACAAGTGCCTCTTCGACAAATGATGCTCCTTTTTTCTCCTTATCAAGTTTAGATTTTACAGCTCAGTCGAACTGATCTTAAAGATCTAACAACCTTCTGTATCCTCTTCTCACCTTCTGCAAACTTGGAAGATGCGGTTCCCGAGGCAGTGTGTGTTTTTATCTTTGTGCAAAGTGTACAATCTATAAATCCATCCACAACAAAGACAACAGCATGTTTTTGATGATCATTTTTACAGCAACAAGGCAATTTCCCCTCAGGGATTAAGGAAAAATTATTGAATTGAATTTAATCAAATGTCTCACAGATGTGGAATATTGTTAAAAAATGTTCACGGATTTTATTGTTTTTAATTAACCGAAGCCCTGAAATCACTTTTATTTTATTTTTTTTCATTAAAACTGTACCACAAATGGTTACCATTCATTTTCTGCCACAGAAGGCTTGTTAGCTACAGCTGCTACTTATTGCTTTTGCAGGGGAGCTTTTGCTAAGAGGAGGAGCTCATTAAACATTTTCAGATGTGGTTTCGATAACGGTGTATCCTTATTAACTGCACAAAGAAGACGCACATTGCCTCCAGTGAATGCGAAGTGCTTAAAACCGGTCTTATGTCTTGTGGCCAGCAGGGGGCGACTGTAGTTACAAAAGAAGAGATCCATGAGGAAATTACTCACCTGATCTATGATCTCAGTAAATGTTTTACTGGTGAATTTATGGTCTGAAATAGGTTAATTTCGCAAACTCATTTAATTGTGTTTCTATTCAATTGGGAGCATAGTGTGAAGAAAACGTAGCATGTCTGGCTTGTTTCCGTTATTTGGTTTGGAGCAGATCAGTGGCGGCTGCTGACTTTTAAAACAGGGGAAGCCCATATTACGCGTTCAGGGTTGTAGTGGCTCGTGCCATCCCAAAGCAGAAGATAGCAAAGTTAAAAAGAATTAGTTATAACATAGCTGTGTCTAGTACGACAAGTATGCCCAGCAAATACACAGAAAGAAGGTATAGACTTTGAAAATTCACACAGCAAGGCCAAAATCAAGTATGATGGAATCTAAGGCCTGTAAATGGCTGGATCTGTGGCTGGATCCGAATCTGTGGAGCATTTTTCCCTGTCATAATGAATACTTAGAGTTTGATGGTGGTGGTAAGTATTCTTAAAAAAGTTAACATTTGTGAATGGGCAGCATGAATTCTGGAAAGAAGCAACTAAAAGTATTACAGCACTTTCACAGACAACCAGTCTCTTTCGTATCCGCTTTGGGACTGAAGTTCCAGCGTGCTTCTCCCCGCTTAAAAATTCGGCTGCCACAGAATCTCTCATGATGGACAAACACTAACTCCAATCATCACGACACAGCCCCTCATATTGACACGCCCACGTCTAATCTACCCCCAGAGACGCCGGGCAGCCTCGGAAGTGATGAGTTTTTGTCGATTTAGCCAATGATGAGCTAGAATTGTAGAAAAAAACTTGACTCTCCCGCCCCCTCCTGAAGCCGGGCAGCCCTCGGCTCGGAAGCCTGGCTGTTAGTGGCGGCTTCATAACATGATTTCCTCAGTGAACGGCGGCGATTTCAGAACAAATCACTTCATTAAGCTACAGGACAACATGTTGTAGTTATGAAAGTAAATGTAGTATTGGGCATATCTTGTGTTTTGTGAATAACTGTTTTATCGTCAATTTGACATTGATGATGTAGCAATTTCGCCAGAGAATGGGAGAGGCTGCCCGGCTTCCCGTGTTGTCTCTGAATAGCCGCGGCTGGAGCAGATAGATTAGGCCGTGCTGCGTTATCAGCAGGTGGCGGTATGAGCCAACAAATTGTCGCTGTTGCCTTGAAATAAAAATTTGAGGGAGAGGGCACAAACAAAATGGAGCCCCGAGTCATGTTGATGTGTCTTGGCCATGCTTATTGTGTAAAAGCAGCAACAACTGATTGTTCATAGGAGCAACGTTTGCTAACCTTGTAGCCATGAAAGTACTGCCTCCGTTGTTGGGCGAATTATTCGAGTCAATGGAGGGCACCACTAGGTGGCACACTAGCAAACCTGGATTGTACGAAACTTTTGGAGCTACCAAAATATAAACGCTGAACATGGAGGGTAATGAGCCCATCCCAATTGTGTAATTTGAGCTTCCTTGTCTCCTCTTTCCTCTGTCTTTCTGCTTTTGACCCAGAAATTGTTCACAGTCAAATATTTTGAAGGTTGTCTCGGTTTGCGAAATGCTCTGAGAGGAGAGATGATTAAATAGTGGGGGGGGGGGGACTTGCTGGAGGTGTATCATTAGTTACTTAGAGAGGAGAGCTGAGGAGCGGAGTGTGTGGAAATTGGGAAATTGGGCGAAGAGAGAGTTAATGTTTAAATTGTCAGAAAAACCATGGCTGCGGAATCGTAAATTGTATTCAAATGGTGTCTGAAGTCAGAATATCTGAATTCCAGTAAAAGAAAAAACGCCCCCTGCCTAAATTGGATTTCTGTCTCATACAGTCAGAGGAACCCTATCAACCTCCCTGGGATGCATATGGCAGCCCCATGCTTAAAAAGTGGAGATGGCTGCAGTAATAATGTGTTCATTCTCACTTCTGTCAGTTTGTGTCTCTTTGAATCAGTCACACACATTGCCAGTTACGAGCTTTACCAGTGAACACGTTGCTGCGGTGTTTGTATGTGCAGAATGCAGCGTGTTGCAGTGTTAATAAACACTGAGAAACTCATCCATGCATTCATCTCCAGCAGACTCCATCACTGTAACGCTCTTTTAACTGGACTTCCCAAAAAGAGCATTAAACATCTGCAGCTCATCCAGAACGCTGCTGCTGGAGTTTTAACCCGGACTAAGAGATCTGAACACATCACAGCAGCTTTAAAATCTTTACTCTGGCTTCCAGTCAGTCACAGAATAGATTTTAAAAGCCTGCTGATGGTTTACAATCTGTGATCTGTTCAGAGAATATAAAGCCAGCAGAGCTCTTAGATCCAAGGACTCGGGTCAGCTGGTCCAGTCCAGAGTCCAGACTAAACATGGAGAAGCAGCATTTAGCTGTTATGCTGCAAACAAGTGGAACAAACTGCCAGTGGAGATTAAACTTTCACCAAATGGAGACATTTTTAAATCCAGGTTAAAAACATTTCTGTTCTCATGTGTCTATGCATGAAATCTGCACGATATCTTTGAACTTATCTGGACTGTTGCTTATTTTTAAATTCATTTAAATTATTTTATTTGTTTCTCTTTATATTCTTTTATGTATTTTTAATGCTTCTTCCACTCCCTGCTGCAATGCTTTTATTTTATGTGAAGCACTTTGAATTGTTTGTACATGAAATGTGCTATACAAATAAACTCTGTATTTGATTTTATTAGCTTGTGTTGAGGGAGCTGACACAGTAAGCACAACAATGAGAAAATCTAACTGGTTTTCCAACGTGCAGCACAACACGGTTGAATTAGGCGTGATGTCATTCCCAACTCCGATTTCTAACTTCAAAGACAACGTACATGCAGTCTTGGGCAGGATGCCTGGGTGATAAGCACAGGAACGCATGATTAAAAGTGATTATATTTCAGCCTAAGCCCACAATAACACCTGCCTGCCACTAACACACGGACACGCCAGGCTTCAGAACCGCAGACTACACAGGCTGAGTGGTTCTGCGTGCTCCTCTCTTTTAACTGCTTCCTCGAAGCCACTGTAGTTGGTGTTTGTGCCGATCTTTTTTTATTTTTTTTTACAGCAAACATTTTGACTTGTCACGGCAGAATAAAACGCATGATGATTGGTAATCATGGCTCAGTTCCACCACAGCAGTGAGTCAGCTTGGAAAGTAACAGAAGTGCAGATCAGCCCTCGTTCATACAACAGTTATTGCTGTGACATGACACCTGACTTTGTGCCCTTTTTGCCATTCTTTTATCCGTTCGCTGCTGCAGATGCCCCAGTTTCCCTTCGGGGCGAGCTTTAAAACTTTATCATGCCAGTGATCAAGACTTTCTTTTGTGATTAATTTTTTTATTTTTGTCTCTTTTCCTTCTCCAGACGTGGTCACTTTTCTCCATCAGTCTGGTTTCGGCGCTCTTGACAGCAGCTTCAGCCATCGGGCTGTTCGTGTCAGTGGTGAAGGCCATCGTTTACCGTGGGCGGAGCCTCCTGACTCACTGCCGCTTTCCCGATGCCATCGGCTACTCCAGCATCACCAATGAGTGTCCGTTTGACCCCACACGAATCTATGTGAGTGTATTAGTGTGCGACGCTGCTGTTCAGATTAAAGCAGCAGCTGACCAGCTGAACGTTGTGCCTGGAACTTAAAGGGACAGTTCGCCTCTTTGGACATGAAGCTGGATGACATCCCATATTAGCAATATCATTTATTAAATTTGATGTGAGGTCTGACTTTTTCTGGATGAACCATTTTGTGATGCAAATGTATTACTCTTTTGAACGCGTATTATTTTGAGAAGCAAGACGCTTTATTTTTTAAACCCCAGCCAACTAGCTGGACTACCTTCATCAACACCAAAACGAGGCTGGAACTCTGCTCACAGGACGCAGCAGGGGGTAAGAAGATGTTCATAAATGATGTTGCTGATATGGGATGTTACACAGCTTCATGTCAAAAGAGGCGAACTATCCCTTTAAGATGCTCTTCCAAAATGCACAGTCTGCTTTGACTGGTTAGTTGCTTGGTGAAAAAAAAATACTTAAGCGAGAAGTAGCAGGTCGTTCTTTGTCTAGCGGTTTGTCAAATTTGCAACGAGGAAAGAATTATTCAAGTGTATCACATGGAAAAGTATCAACCCGAAGAAGGAAAACTTAGGCCACATTTACACATAGCCGGGTATTTAGAGAAACCAATATTCCCCCCCCTCCGTTTTCAATTATAACATCGTGCCCACAACATCGTTTTCAAAAAACTTGTCATTTACATCAACCCGCATAAATACGCCGTCAAGCGCCATAATAACTGTGCCAAACCTATTGGCAGCAGTGTAGGGAAAGGAATAAAGCCATGCAAGCCAATCAGAATCCTCAGATTTCTGATTATTATTGAAACAGCCGATCGATACAGACCGAATGCGTTTGCCGTTTTACGAAGTCTACCCTCATCAGCCAAATAGTACAGGGTGAGGGCAACTTTTTTCGTAAAAATTAGTAGAACTTTAACATCATCCATGATAATCCTGATCAGTAGCCAAACAAACTGTAAACATAAGGCGCTCGCGTGACGTTAAGCATTTTCTGGCGCATAATGTGACGTTTAAGAACCTAAAACGCCGTTTCTCCCAGTTGACACGGCAACACATAACCGGCGTTATCAGAAATCTCCACTTTGGCCGGAGGTTTTAGAAATAATCGTTTTCTGTGATTTAAAAACGGGGTTTTGGTGTAAATGAGAGGCCAAACCGCAGGAAAATATCTGCGTCTTCCTATCGTGTAAACGGGGCCTCAGACAAATGAGGCATTGCAGGCAGCTCCAGAGCTGTGTGTGTGTGTGTGTGTGTGTGTGTGTGTGTGTGTGTGTGTGTGTGTGTGTGTGTGTGTGTGAATACACCGGGTGTGGGAGGCTTGCTGGTGTGTCTTCTGTCACAGAGTTGGTCACGCTCATAGCTGATGGACTGGTGGCAGAAACGCTGACCTGACCCTGTTTGCCCACTCCAGGCTGTGTCCTGTTGCATCGTGCTACAGATGGACTGTCAGACCTGCTCAGCCTCACATCGGCAGCGCTGTGGCGTTTTAATGTGCCGTTGACAGTTATCAGTTGGGCGACTTTTGTTTTAAGCTGGATTTACTCTTGACACAAGGGGTTAATGGAAGAGCAGATGTAGATGCGTAGGGGATTTTGTCGCCCAGGGTCGGATTTCAGCCATCAGCAGCACAAACCCCACACTGGACAGATGCGCAGTCCCCACAGCCATTTTATTCATATTCGTTTCTTGTGATGCAACGCTTGATGCTTGCCTCATTATTATATCCGCTGTACAATCTATCATTCACTGTTTAGAGATGAGTAATTATCAGGAGAATGTGTTAAAAGTTGAATGTATATTTTCAGTATGGATGTATCAGCACGCAGCCACAGAGTGAGAAGGGACTCTTCCTCTGTGTACATGTTGTTATCCCAGCTCGTCTTGGCTTGAGCAGATACACTTCTAGATTTTCCTCCAGTGAAGAAACCATGTAGCCTAGAAATCTAGACGCCCCTAGCGACCGCAAATTGAATTTGCTCCCGGGATAGTCTAGTCACTTGTGGTCGTTTTGCGAGGCTGAAAATCGAAACTTAATCGGGCCAATCAAATCGTGAGGAGCGGGGTCGGAGGCCGGGCTACCTAGTGACGACAGAGATGCGACGTTTCAGTGTGTAGTTCCAGAGAGAGGTAAACAATGGCCGTTTCTCAATACCAAGAATGCAAAGAACAGACTTGTGTTCTTGAGGAGATCACAAGTACACACGCTCCGTTTTCAGTTTTGAGACGATGCGTTCTTCGTGCCCGAGGCAGCCTGCTCTGATTAAACAGCTGGGCTTTTTCATCCAAGCGCTGACAAGTTTGAGGCGCAGAATTCTTCCTAACAAAATTGTAAATAGCTGGTATTAAGACAAATTAACGATAAAATCGGGATCTAAAGGGCTACTTTCTCGCCTCAAAATGTTTTAAACGTGGATAAAGTGATATATTTAAAGAGTTTAGAGCTAAAATGAAATCGGCTTCAGCCTGTTGATTTTGGCTCGGGTAGGAGCGCAGTGCATTGTGGGATATTTGCGCTGACAAATTAGCACAAGTTAGCTACCGATGCATCCTCGGTAAAATGGGCGTGTCGAGAACACATCCGGGAACTTTCACCGTTCTCGGCGAAATGCGAACTTGTGTATTGGGACAGTACTTGGGCTGCAACTGATGACGTTTCACAAGAACACAAGTACGGACAAAAACGTATATTGAGAAACGGCCAATGGCTGCGCCCAGCGAACAGTCTTTCTAGTTGGCTTTGGCAGCGACTCTAGAAGATTTAAATATACATTTTTCTTTGCGAGACGAACAGATAACTGCACTTAAGTTTTTCTTGAAAAAAAAGACGTTTTCGGAGTTTTGCTCACCGGGTACGGTAAAAATTTAATTCACCAGCTTGCTCCGTTGGTGGGACGACGCTCTGATTGGTTGTTGCGCCATCCTATTGCGTGGCGTTGAGTGCAGAGACAACTTAACAGACAACCGTTTATCCCGCCCACACTGCTATCCAGCGTCACTAGACCCCTGTACAGCTTTTTTGCTGTAGGGGTCTGGCTTGCTAGGCTAGAGACCATCTTCTGTGTTTAAAGAACCTCACACAAAGTGGGATGCGTCTGAAATCAACATTGGCTTGCCATTTGTTAATCCATCTATGCTAGCTACATTTCCCCCACAGTGCCTACACAGTTTGTGCAAAAAAAGGAAAGATTCAAAACTTGCGCACAGACGGATCTCATTTTCTGAATTTGGAATATTTGACTCAGTAGAGCATAAATCGGATGTTTTACAGCCTCCACGATTAGCCGCTTGTACATAGACTGGATACGCTGAGATGTTGACTTTGGGGTTGGCTCGGTTGGAGCACTGGCTAGATTGCGCACCTTCACTGTGACATGCTAGTTGAACACTGTGTTCTGGTATTTCTTGTTCCCATTGCTGGTTTTATTATTTCATATTGTTTCTCAGGTAAGTCTGTTGTGGCAGTGCTGGTTGTCAAACTATCTTTATCTGTTCATATAAGTAGACTCTGACTGGCACCCCCACCTCAACTACCAGCAACCACTTAAAGGTTTTGTTTCTATTTGCTGTAAACTGAGATTTCCCGCTGTTTTGTGCCACCCAATATTACCTTCTAAGGCTTGTCTCAATAGTAGTGCAATAATTTTGCATTAACTGGGCCAATGATCCATTTGCTTGTTCTGTCAATATAACTGAGGTCCAAGTTGACACCTTTAGATGTTACCTGTTACTGCTAACTGTAGCTAATGATTTCCTATGTAGTTTCAAACATTGCTCCATGGTTATGTTGCAACCCCAGAAGATACAACTTTGTTAAAATACCTAAATCAAACAAACTCACTTATTTTACACTGTAGCAGAAGCTTACATTTACGACGTAGGTTTACTTGTGAGGTGCTTCTTTTTACCTTTAAGGTAATTGAGCAAAGCCGGATTAGCATGCTACTGTTAGCAACTTCTTATGCTAGTTTAGCCACATGCAGGCAGCTTTGTGTTTGGGTTTATATTTCTGTCATCATTCATCACTAAACTAAACTTTGAGTGAAACTGTGAAAAGCTGTAAAAATGGGTAAGATTAGTCATAGAAGGCTTTCAAACCACTTAATTTCAAATGAGATATGCACAGTAACATTAAATTTGGTGCATTTTTGCTAAATTTTCCTGAAATGAGGGATTATTAGGTTGGCTCCCCTCTTGTTTACTTCCAAATAAAGTTAGTACAAAACCAATTTAAAACGGCGTTCAAAAGGGACTAACATTTTTCTCATAGTCTACAGAGAGTGCAGATGATACTTTTCTTTCAGAGCTGCCCATGAGCAAAGGACCCCCCATTGTGGTTGCCAGAGGATGCATTCCATCACCTGAAAGCTTGTTTTCAGCTCCTGCTTCTTAAAGGCTTCTTAAAACTTAAAGGCTTCATGATGTTCATGCAGGGTTTATTTTCTGCGCCTCCTGCATATTTTATCATTACTTTCAAAGAGCACTTCAAACTATGTGCTTTAAACTTTTTATTCTCTTTGTAGTCTGCAGGCAAGCGTACGCCTAACGATGAAATGCAGTTTCTATTCTTTGAATCCCCTCTGTATATATTTACTTTGATACTTTCTGATTTTTTTTTATTTTTTATATAGCTAACCACAATTCTGACTCTTCTCTGCAAACAGAAATCCCTAGACATGCTGGTGTGTTTTTTTTGTTTCCTCCAATGTTACACAGCAGATTAAGAACAAATGAGATTCTGCATCACATCAATGTCCACACAGTAGCCATTTCCATTTATGTTGGGCTGTGAAGTGCTCTCCTCAGATTAAACTCTGAATGGTCCAGCTGGTGTTTATTATTATTTATTTTAACCAACTTCTCTCCTTTTTCCTCTCTAGAGTACTACTCTGATCCTCTGGGTGCCTCTGATTGTGACATGTGTCATTCAGTTGGCGTTTTCTGCCCGTTGCCTCGCTGCCTGTGCTTCGTTCCTGGGCCTGCCTTGTTGCCCTACCAGGAAGAGAGCTGGGCACTATGCCAAAGCGGTGAGTCTGAAATACAAATACACCTTGGGCTGCTTCAAATATTTAACCCCTAAAGAGTGAGGGAGTGGCACTGAATTGTTTTTAATATGGCAGTAATTGAGCAAATATACTCTCTTAACAAAATGTCTCTGTTTGTGTAGATCAATGTGGTGAGGCCAGTGAAGGAGGCTTCTCATTCTCGTTATACCGAACCTCCAAGAAGCCACAACAGACCCACAAAAAGTGTCACGGAACCTCTGCGAGGCCACAACGTACCTACACGACTTGACACCGAACCTCCGAGAAGCCACAGTAAACTTCCAAGACGTGCCACAGCGCCTCCCAGACAGCATGACAGATCTCCTCCTCCCCCTCCTCCTCCTCCTCCGCCGCATCTTTCCCGCCAGCACCGGAGTCTCCCTCCTTCAGAGAGGCGGCCGCTTCATCAACCATACAGAGAGAGGTCAGACAGAGAAAGGCCAGAAAGGAGGACTGGCAGCCAACAAAGGGCACCAGAGCAGCATCAGCTTCTGCAGAGGGGAACTCTAGAAAGGTCCAGCTTCTGGATTTAGCCATATTTAACATGCCAGATCTTTTTGAACAAGGCATAGTTCTGTGAAAGTTTATGCTACAGAGTCAAATATCACACAGCACTCGTCCTCTTCCAGTAAAGAAAAACAGTTAAAAGCTGTGGTCTCAAAGACTGAAGGTGTCTTATTTAGCGGACCTCACATTGACATTTTCTGACATTTTCATTGTTTGCACAGTGTGCAGCATGCCAGTTGTGTGATTGATTTCATTTTTCTGCTTACAAAGGACAAAATAATCATGCCAGGGAAGAAAACTGAGCTGAATCCTTTACAGTGAGGACACGGTGAAAGTTCCTAATGGAAGGGTTTGACGTGGAAAATGGCTCATCCTTTTTTTCTTTGCCAAGACTTGGAAAAGATTGATGTCTGTGCTAAGTGGGCCAAAATAAGCTGTCAAACTTAGCTTTAGTTAGCATGAAGCCCAAAGCAAGGGCACAGTGCTAGATGGTCCTCTTCGCTATAGGAGAACAACCTTAACATCTCGAATCTTCTCGTCATATAGACATTAGCTAGTTTTCATGTTGAGTTTTCGTAGCTTTCGTGAAACGCCCTTCAAAAGTGGCTTAGCATAAAGCTAATAATATGGTGGGAATGGGTTCCACATATAAATGGTGTCTATCAGTAGAAAAACTGTAGACACTGAAGTTTAATTATGACAAGTTAATTCTTATTTTTTTTCTAATGCTTTGAATTTTTCGCTCAAGCGTAAAATTTCCAAGCTAGCAGCGTTAGCCTTCCCCAGGTGTTCAGCTCGGCTACGCTAATTGTTTACAGCTTCCGAGCCACACGTTTAGTGTAAATTCAATGCTTTTTACCAAAATGTTCCGACTATTTGAGTTTTTACAGAAAATGAAGCTGAGACATGAATCGACGCAACGTGCCAAAGATGTGCGAGCGCGCCTTCAGCTCGACAACCAGACAGAGCCACTGGTTTAATGTCGCTTGGCTGAGAATGAAGCAGGTTGACATTTTGCTTTTTCCTTCTCGCTCTTAGGTCAAGACGAAATAGCGCCACAGCTTTTCATATTTATTTCCTGCATAAATAAAATGTTTTTGCTCAAATTATTAATCCATCTTTTGCACCTTGCGTCTCAGCTTTGCAATTTGCAACATAGAGTGGTGACGGGTGTGTGTTAGTAATGACCTGCAATCTACCTGGACACTGTGTGAATGTGGACTAGTAATGTTCCGCTGTCACACCGGACATCGTTTCCTGCATTCGCCAGATAACCAGAAATGAGGACACAGTTGACACATGCTGCTCTGAAACACATAGGTATATTTTTTTTATATCAGGTCCAACAGAACAAAACATGGCACCCTCATTTTGAGGTTTTCATGCAACAGAAAAATAGTAAGGGAAAGGGGGATAAGAAAGAAGAAGAAGAAGAAAGAAGGGTGCATATTTATCCAACACAAGATACCGATTCATCAAGAGGCAGTGAGAATAGAAAAGGATTAAAACGGTCGTAGATCAGGGAATAGCAACTGTTGTTTTCTTATCCTACCAGCAGAGGGCAGTGACGCTCACGGATCCCCAAAGCAGAGGTGCAGCTGCAGAGGAAGCTTCTGTCCAAATGTTTGGTTCAAGTTAACTTTAGATCAATCTCGATGTCACATGGATGCAGTGGCACCAGGACAGCTACTAGGTTCGCATCAATTTTACACACAATTATTCAGTGTGTTGGGCTATACGATTATAATCTGTGCTCACCATGTACCGCATGTTGTACTTCTTTAGTGAAATATCAGGGTTTTTTTTTTTAGTAGACTGGTTTGATGGCATTTCATTCAACCGCTATATAAAAACGGTGCCTGTGTTGCAACGAGTTGCTTGGCTTACACGTGCACAGTATTCCAGGTTTCCGTTTAATACACGTCCCATTAAAAGTTTAACAACACGCACGTTAGAAGTCTTGCATTGGATCACCGTCACTGAGCATTAATGGTGTTGTTGCAATCAAGATCGATCCACTTATCCCCGTCTGTGCACTTCCGTGCCTGAACTTGCTGCTGTCCCGCGAAACATGTCCCTTCATCTTACTGCTCTGCCAGCAGACTAATCCAGGAGCTCAGAAAAGCATTCAGCTACGGTGTGGTGAACAAGCCCTTTGTGAGTTCTCTGTCAAGAGGGAAAAAAAACCAGAAGAGAGGACAGGGTTTGCCCCAAAGCTAGAGAAATATCTAAGCATTTCCGAGGAGACTGCGGAGCTACAAAAAGATGCCACCGTGCGTACGCTGCTGTGAATTTTGCCGCCGTCTGGTTCGTAGGATCATGCAGTATAGTGACAGGTTACAACTACCTTAAGTTCACTGCTCGATATTGAAGAGTTTTAAAGGGACAGTTCGCCTCTTTTGACATGAAGCTGTATGACATCCCATGCTAGCAACATCATTTATGAACATCTTCTTACCCCCTGCTGCGTCCTGTGAGCAGAGTTCCAGCCTCGTTTTGGTGTTGATGAAGGTAGTCCGGCTAGTTGGCTGGGGTTTAAAAAATAAAGCGTTTTGCTTCTCAAAATAATATGCGTTCAAAAGAGTAATACATTTGCATCACAAAATTGTTTTCCAGGAAAAAGTCAGACCTCACTATCGCTTGGAACTATTTTCTCTCCCTTCGTATCACTGCGCGTGCAGACCGAAGTGCAGAGCGAGCAGTCCCCTGCTTCCGAGCAGCAAACACCGTAACTGTCGGCTGCACGCAGTGATATGAAGGGAGAGAAAATAGGGCCAAGCGATGTGAGGTCTGACTTTTTCCTGGACAGCGATTTTGTGATGCAAATGTATTACTCTGTTGAACGCATATTGTTTTGAGAAGCAAGAAGCTTTATTCTTTAAACCCCAGCCAACTAGCCGGACTACCTTCATCAACACCAAAACGAGGCTGGAACTCGGCTCACAGGACGCAGCAGGGGGTAAGAAGATGTTCAGAAATGATATCGCTAATATGGGATGTCATACAGCTTCATGTCAAAAGAGGCGAACTGTCCCTTTAAGATACTTACAAATTAGGAAACAACACAACATGGTAATACTGTAAAAGTTAGCCTCAAGCACACAGTGTTATGTTCACATGCACGCTCGCATTCGGACCAAATGCACAGCCGTACTTTTGAAAACACATGGCGGCTAAAGCGATATGTGTCATTGATCGAATGCATTACGGGTTCCCCCTATTTCACCAGGAATTTCCTCTCCCTCATCGAGAACAAATCGGTAAATCCCAAAGAGATCAACCATAACTCCCACTTTTTCCTCGCTCGGCTGCTGTAAACAGGAGTACAGTCGTCTCGAACAACATATCAAAGTTGGGAGCATAATATTAAGGATCGAAACAAATAAGAGGAAAACGCTATGTACAAGTGAAGAGAAAAAAACAAACATTTAAAATTAGAAAAAAAAAAAACAGACAAAATGCCAGTAGGTATCTATAAAAACCTAATGGGATCTTAGGCCTTCTTTTTCTGAGTGAAAGATCATATAGCAGTAAAATCCCCCACCCCCATCCCCACCCCATCTCCACCCATTCGGACAAGGAAGCAACGCTACATAATACTGCTTTTCAATGCCAGAGAGTGTGCGTGGTACAGTAAATAAATGACAAATGTACTTCATGTTATGATATACACAGACATACAATATATACATGATATACATGTTTGTTGGAGGATAAACTGATCCCACATTCCAGATCCAGGAACATTAGCGGGCGCCTCTTCAGACCGATCGTACAATGTAGAAATGTCCCAACAT
Organism: Odontesthes bonariensis; assembly: GCF_027942865.1. Classification (NCBI taxonomy): domain Eukaryota; kingdom Metazoa; phylum Chordata; class Actinopteri; order Atheriniformes; family Atherinopsidae; genus Odontesthes; species Odontesthes bonariensis. The sequence continues at coordinate 4,514,470 of NC_134523.1, read as the reverse complement.
TTTCCCAAATATAAAAGCAAAATGAAAGTGATGACGCTTTGTCATTCTCCTCCTAAACCCCTCCACATCACAACAATAAAATACATGATATGAGCGACGCGAACCATCATGCATTGATTTAACCGACTGAGAAGCAAAAGAGAGGGTGAGGGGGGGAAAAAAACCAAAACAAAACAAAAAACGAGCTCGCTGCAGGGTGGTTCAGAACTGGGAGGCCGAGCTGGGGTCGCACTGAAGTAGCCGAACGATGGAGGGGTCGCTTTTGGCACCTTTGATGAACTCCTCCAGGGATAATTTGCCTGCAGAACAGATGGGGACAAAGCAAATTAGAAAGAAAAACATTATTAGGCTGGAACTCAGCTCACAGGACGCAGCAGGGGGTAAGAAGATGTTCATAAATGATGTTGCTAATATGGGATGTCATACAGCTTCATGTCAAAAGAGGCGAACTATCCCTTTAACTCAGATCCTTGAGTGGAGCAACTATACGACAGAACACAAACCGCCACAGTCTGTTGAATTAACAAGTTATAGTGGAGCGACCTCATGGGAAGAACAATTCATATTCCAACAAAATGACTTCGCCAGTCGGGGAAACCCACCGCCCATTCTCATTTGTACTGTTTTCAATCCCGTGCAAGGTTGAATGAGTTGCTAACAGTTCTAATCTGTTTTAATCAGCACTCTAAACAACATCGCAACATCTTTTTTTGCCTTTTTATTATGTGCTTTTCCGATGATCCTGTCGGGTGGCTCTTTGAAATTCTCTGCAAAAATCTCTCGTTCCAAATAAAACGAGCCGACTCCGAAGATTGTCGTCAAATAGCCTGTCACGTTCGCCCCCCTCCGCCGCGTCCCTCTGTGCAGCCATTTCCTCCGCTCACCATCATTATTGAGGTCCATTTGTCTGAAGATCTTATCCGTCCTCTTCTCTGGCGTGGATTCATCTTCTGGCATCTTCATCACAGATGACACCATTTTGTAGATGGCCTGAGAGACAGAGAGAGAGAGGAGGAGGGGAGAGACAGAGTGGGTGGTGGCAGGAGAAGAGAAAGATAAGTGAATTCAAGACAGCAGGGAGCCATTAAGGAGACTCAGCAGGAAAGAGTGAAAACACAACTGAGCTGAAAAATACACTGCAGCTCTTGATTTGTTCCAAACACAATGCTTCAGAGGCATGAGTTACGTGTATCAGCAGTGTCCGTTTGAGGGTCGGAGTTTACGAGCAGAGCTTACAGTATTGATCTGATACATCTTTATCCGTTGACTGATACGAGCGCCTCCAGTCCCCTGGTAGCATTAAATTAACCTGCGAGTGTGCGCAGAAAAGCTCAGAGTATCAGCTGGCCTCGGCTACGGATCTAAATTCAGCTTACGTGCCCATTAAACTTCCTCCGCTGGGAGTGTGCCTGGTTAAACTGGCTGCAGATCGATGTACCGGGGAGGAAGGTTTGCATTGCAGAAAGTACGGCCGTGAAAAAAAAGAGTGCACCCTCTCTCAGCTCCCGCCTGTTAGGAAAAGGAAGCCATTTGGTCCTTACCAGGTCCTGAGATTAGGTCAGTGCTGCGAGGTGTCCAGGTCCTGTGGCTGCAGAACAAGCCCACATCATCAGCCCTCCACCACCGTGCTTGACAGTTGGTATGAGGCTCTCTCCTCCAACCCGAACAAACAAGCCGTACTTGTTCCATCTTTTTCTAATTGTACTGTCATGAACTTTAACATTTAACTTGTTAAACTGAGGCCTGTAGAGTCTGAGATGTAGCTCTTGGGGTTTTGGACCCTGGGACGTCCACTCCTGGGAAGATTAGCAGCTCTCTTGAATGTTTTTTTTATTTTGTGTAAAATCTTTCTCACTATAGAACGATGGACGCCAAATGGTTTGGAAATGGCCTTGTGACCCTTCCAGATTGATGGGCAGCAACAGTTGCTTCTCTAAGGTCACTGCTGATTAAACAGAGATTAAACTTTCACCAAATGGAGACATTTTTAAATCCAGGTTAAAAACATTTCTTTTCTCATGTGTCTATGCATGAAATCTGCACGATATCTTTTAACTTATCTTGACTGTTGCTTGTTTTTAAATTCATTTAAATGATTTTATTTGTTTCTCTTTATATTCTTTTATGTATTTTTAATGCTTCTTCCACTCCCTGCTGCAATGCTTTTATTTTATGTAAAGCACTTTGAATTGTTTGTACAAGAAATGTGCTATAAATAAATTTGATTTGATTTGCTGATGTCTTTCCTCCTTGGCATTGTGTTAACACACGCCTGAATGCTCCAGCAAACCTCTGCTTAAACCAATTATCTGCGTCATGATGTGTAAACCAGCTGCTAAGCAGTCAATAAGTGCATTTGAGTAGCAGCACTTAATTCCTACAGAAGCTGTAAGCCACGCTGCTTCTGCATTTAGGCTCAGTTTGCGTTAGATCAGTAATGACACCATGTAACATGTCACGTGTTCTCGTTCCTCCGAGGTGTTCCCAACCTACTTTAAAGATCTGGTAAGATCTGGATTCAAGTTCGCAGCTTTCCCAAAGACAAAGAGAAAGAGGAAAACAAGAGTATCCACACGAATGAGCAACAGCTACTATCTGTAAGTATGCTGAGATGTTTCAGCTGTGGCTTCTTTAACCTGCAACAGTCTTGGTGCCATCAGGTCTGCTCGAGCGAGTCTTTGAAAAAAAAAACACATCTTCAGTTGTGCCTGATGGGAACCAACTTTCTTTAAATAAAGATTCGGACCTCGGCTCACCACCTCACAACACAACTGAACAAACCCATAAGTGAGCAGTTAAGACATTTAGCTTGATTTGGACGTCTTTTGAATTTTACAATTTTCCTTTAAGGCTACCTAAAAGCTAGCAGGCTCGTTCAGAATTGAGACAGATATCGGAGGTTCACTGGAGGAACTGTACTGTTATGACTTAAAAGCAGATTTCACAGGGGTTTTGAAGGGGTTTTCACAAGATGGGGAACCTGCCACGGTACCGATTTCATTTTAGCATCTGAGCGACCGGGTGATTTTGGTTCAAGCAACCGCAGACGTGCTTCATTGATCGTACTGAGGAGGGTGAAACAGTGCTCTTCTTTGTCCAGTAACGAGGTGCAAAACAAATCAAACCTCTTCAGTCATGATGACAGTCTCCTCTGTCTCAGTCTCAGCGCACAATTACACATTGACGCCCTCCTCGCTCCTCTCTTTAACGTAACCTCTGTGAGGGATAATCCCGGCATTCTGCACACTCAGGGATAAACTCTGGTTAAATTTAACTTGCTAATCCATGAGAACCAGACAAAGACGCGCGCATGCACGCACGACATACAGAATGACCCTCATGCTATATTTTTGACATGACAAGTAGTTACTGTTGCACTTTGGAGCGCACCTGCAAGCTGATGAAAACTGAGCACAACACATGTGCCAGAGCCTTTAAATAGGAGGCGTTTTCGGTTGGTTCAAAAAGCATTTCATCACTTATTGGGGCAAAATTCCTCACTGGATGCATAGGCATTATTCAGATCAAAGTGAACTTTGGCAACCTTAAGATTTAGGACATTATTTTGGGACTAAACAATCCCCACATGACATCTACCGTATGAGGAACATCCTATTTGCCTCAGAGGGGGAGCTAAAATCTTACGCTTGCCTTTCATAAGTTGGCGGCTGACGGCATTGAAGGTGCCAACGCGTTACGAAGCCATGAAAGAAAAACGTAGCCGGCTGTGTTGTGGGAAAATGGCCATCATTTGCTGGTAGTCCTACTCAAGCTTTCACAATACACGTCAACATGTTAGACCGACTGGAATTGTACTTGATCTAATTGATCTAAAGCATGCGTGTTATTGTTTGTCTCTGTGTGGCCCTGTGATGGACTGGCGGCCTGTCCAGGGTGTACCCCGCCTCTCGCCCATTGACCGCTGGGATAGGCTCCAGCCCCCCCGCGACCCGACCGACGGATTCAGCGGGTATAGAAAATGGATGGCATTTGTCTGTTCGACTAAACCCAAACTGGTGCTGCGGGCACGCTCTGCAGTTTCTGAACGGCGCGGAGTTCAGTCACGCAAAATTTGAAGAGATTTTGATGTTGCTTATGTTGGGGGTGGTATGTGTGCAGTGTGGTTGTTGCTTTTTAGAATGAAAAGTGCTATGTAAATAAAGTTTGATTTGATTTGATTTGAAAAAGAAGCAAGGCGTACGACACAGACGCTGCAAACAAGGGACGTCCATACGACATGTACAACGCCCGCTTCGGATCCCCGCTACACCATTCTCAGCGGGACGTTACTGACGTTCGCAGCAAGTTGTTGATCACAGTGCAAGGTTACGAATGAGAAATAAAACAGGCCTTCAGGTGTCATTAGACGCACATGTTGTGTGTGTGTGTGTTTTTTTTCACTTGCACAACTATAAAAATCACTCAGTCTACCAATGTCTTTTCAATAGATGTGTATCAGAACACCTGTGAAGAAGATAACCTCATTGCCTATGTGAAGTTTGTCAGTGTAGGCAGGGCTGAGTGAGTTATGTGTTTGGCTGGGGGGGGGGGGCAACGGTTCCATCTTCAGGTGCACCCAGTCCCCAGCGGTTCGGGCAGGAGGCTGAATGTCCGACCAATGACCTCCCCATAACGAAAAGCAAACCTGCCAGCTAATTTGTTTGTGTCCGCTATGAAATTGGTCAATCAGAAAAGGCCCAATACTAACAAGCCTAAGGAGGGCATAATGGGACATAATTCAGTCAATGAAATGACTTTCCATGCTTGTATGCTGGGTCAAGGACAGAAGTATGATTATGTAGCCTCGTCGGGCTATAAATGTAGCTCAGCTGCGTTTAGTTAAATGAACATTCGGTTCAGTTTGATTGCCATCATCAGTGCCGTCATTGTGTGATGTTCATCGTTGTTTGCTTCATTCAGGAGGTCTTAGTATTGACCTGCTGAGAGTTACCCAACCTCCAACAAAAGCCTCGCCTCTCTCAGTGTATCAGTGAAAATTCTGTGCGAGCACAAAACAGATCACATCTGAAAGTGTTTTTTCCTCTCTCTTTGTCGTGGCCTTACATCAGCCGGTGTGTGTCAGTCAGTTAAAAGCAGGCAAGAAAGTGAAATGTGAAGATAAATGCTTTGACAGAGTCCCACCACGCTAGGCTTAACCAACCAGAGAGCGCGGACATTTGTAGGGAAATAAAAAGGATATTTGGCTTCCGTGAGGAAATCTCAAACAATCAGCATTGGTATCAGTATTGATAATGGCTTTATGTGTGCACCAAAAGAGGTGAAACTCCAGATGACATATTTCCAAAAGCCTGAACACTTTTGCTTCCGTTGCTAAGCTTTTGGAAAGTGCAGGATATTCTCCGATGAAGCATTCTGTTTTCCAAAAGTGGAAGGTTTCCACATGTGATACTGCCAGAGGGAGAACTGCTCCAACAGTGGAACACGAAACGGAACTTTTTAAAACATGACCCAGCATTACTTCCCTGCAAATCTTTTCATCCAGCTGCCACCGCTCACCTGTACGATCTCCAGCATCTCGTCACGGCTGATGTACCCGTTTCCGTCCAGGTCATACATGCTGAAGGCCCACTTCAGCTTCTGCTCCAGCTTTCCCCGTGACGTCACGCTCAAGGCGATGATGAACTCCCGGAAGTCTATTGTCCCGTCGGCGTTGGTGTCGAACGTTCGGAAGACGTGCTCAGCGAACTTTGAGGCGTCGCCGTAGGGAAAGAAATTGGCGTAGATCTTCTTGAACTCCTCCACATTCAAGGTTCCACTGGGGCAATCCTTCAAGAAACCCTGCGAGAAACACACAAGACAAAAGTCCTTTAATATACTGTGAGTTTACATGGCCCAAATAAATCAAAACGAATAATCAGTTTACAAGTTTGTTGAACCCGCAACAAACGTAACCTGCAAGAAAAGGGAGGCAAAAGTCATATCCGTCTCCGTCTCTGTTAGCTGGAGTGAAGCTCACTTGACAGACCTTAAGACCGCCGCAGCGAGGTGACAAAGTCGCTGTCGCTCTCGGAGGACTGGAATTACGTTTTGAACATCATATAACATATTACAAGTGAGAACCGAGAGTCCCCGCGACTGTGCTCTTCATAAAACTTCTTTTATTGCTTGTGCCCGTGACATTTTCTGGGCCGCGAGAGAGCATCACGGTGTTTAGCTAGGCTCCCGGACTCAAAGCGCAGATTTATAGCCAATAAATCCCCACCCCCTCCAAAAAAAAAATGAAACGCTGGATCAATTCTCAGAGACCTCGAGTTCCTCAACATCCCGTGGAATATATGTGGCATCTCCAGCTGTTAATCTGGCGAGAGCGGTGGCCATCGTCACTGTGGGGAGACCTGAGGTCAAGGGTTCAAAACAGTTGTTTGGAAGGTCTAATCCATGGATGAAGCCATACAGCTATGAGACGCACACAGGGGAGGATTACAATGATTAAACTCCATGGAGAGGCTTCTGCTGACAGAGAGTAAACCACTTCTCCGTTACTGTTCATTTTTTCACCTGTGCTCTTGTGTGGAGCGTTGTAAATCAGCTCCTGATTGTCGGCGACGCGGCTGCTGTGGAGTCCTGACTCGTTAAATTGCCTGTAACCGTCGTGCCTTTTCTGCTGCTGTCGCACTCGGAATCTGAATATAAACCCCGGACAAAAAAAGAATTTCTGAAGGGATAATAAAGGAAACTAACCGTGCACACAAGATAGGATAATTGATGTAGTCGGGTCACCGTGGTACTTCATCATGTCAAGATGTAATCCAGTGGATAACAGACCGGGTGTGGATGGTGCTCTGCCGCTGACAGAGACAAACCATGCGAGGCTGCTGCCAGGTCACTGATGGAGCATGTACCCTCAGAACGAGCAAGGCCATCCTGGTAGATTAATCTTAGTGCACTCGATATATTTTACCATTCCGCTTATTACAAGGCGGTATGTTTGCTCTGTTTCGTAAAAGCCTGCACTCATCTCCTAAATGTTGATTTGTGAACTAAAACACAGCTTGGTAGAACTTGTTTTTACCTTAATACAACACAGTAAAAAAGCAGGCATTAGATGCTCAGAGGTTCGAAAACAAAGAAAATCTAAATTCTCTTTACCCTCCAAAGCTGTGTAAATGTGAAGTTTGATCATGGCTATGTGAGTCCTTCAACTTTAAGATATGAAATGTTTTATATTTAATAGGGGTGGGCGAAAAAAATGATTCATGGACATTATGGGATGATTTTAAAAATCGATTTTTCTCCCCTAAATTGATTATATTACGTCATATCCGTGTCCAGAAAAACTTCATTAATTCATTACATTAAGTTATGTTAAGACTAGCCCACATTTGTGCTGTGTGGACATTTCAATTAATTTTGTAATTGTGAAAGATGTTGTACATGTTAAGTACCTCTTTTTGACTCAGTTGAAATAAACGTCAGCTGCTGGACTGACTGACACAGACTGATGTGCATTGTTTATGGGAACGACATTCATTCTAGAAGTGTATGATTCAACTTGTTTGTTTTTTAAGGAGGAAGAAAATTGCAATTACTGATTATATCAAATCACAATACTTGTAGAATTGCAATTATCAAGAATCGTGATACAATCGAATCATGACCAAAGCATATCGTCCCACCCCTAATATTTAAGGAACAAAACTTAATCAGTTTTGTGCAACTGGGCCCTTGAGCACTGGTGGAGTCCAAAATAGAGCTAAAGAACAACGACAACAACATGCCCGTTCCTAGAGGCCCATAGAAATAGAGAGTAGAATGGCCAATGAACGCAACGGCCTTTGGAACGGTGGCGTCAACAGACCGCCATCTTGGAACATGTCTAGTGCCGCCGAGCGCTGCATTGAAATTAATGAACATCGACCGGAACAAAGCAGACATACGGAATTAAATCGGCGTAAATTGACATATTTGACAGCCGGTGTTTTTTTTTATCCTCGTTCATTACAAATGTTAAGCATTTACATGGGTAAAATGATATATAAGCCAATGTTGGTCAACATAGCCTATATTTCTGCTCATAACGTAGGCCTGATTACCTTTTCTTTAATTCATACGAACTCCTAAAATGACAGATCAGCTTGGTTAAGCCTAAAATGTTACTGTACAGTCTTTTGGAAGATACCGCACACTCTTGTCCAATGCTGAATTTATTTAAACAACGTTTCGTACACTGGCCGAAACGTTACCCTTCTAGTGCAAAACTCAGCTTACGGAATAGCTCCGCGGGTATTTATTCACAAACTACGGTGTAAAAAAAAAAACAAACATATACGTAAGTCAGCTGTTCTGTCACAAATCGGGCACTTCGCCCAAACAAGATCCTTACCACTTAAATGCTTTCTTGGAGGGCCCGTTATCGTGTTTTAAGTCACGTGAACTCTTACCTGAAGGGCCCGTTCAACAATAAACAAACACACCAACATGATATACCACATGAAACCCACTTTTAATGCGAGATGTTAACGTAAATTGTACAACAGCCGAGGTGTGCGGAATGCTGTTATTGACGATTGACTAGCATGCTAGGATTGGAACCATGTACCAAGATGGCGGCGGTTCTGACGCATGCCCAGAGGCTCATTGGCCATTCTACTCTCTATTTCTATCCTAGAGGCCCTGGAAGCAGGACCTCCACCGGCTGTGTCTGTTGGAGGTAAAAAATCTGAACTGTTCACTAGTTTGTTGTGCAGTCCCCAAGTAAGTGTGACAGAAAAACTACAGTGATTCTGTCTTAGGTGTAGAGTTTATAATGCAGCATTCGCCATGGCCCATTTTTAAGGTGGTCTGTGATTTTAAAATGTTAAAAACCACAAACAGTTTCCATCAAGCTGTTTTTTTATGACTCTTCAAAGACGGAAAAGAAAGAAATCCCTCGAGTAAAGCGCGGCTCGTAGTTCTCCGTACGCTCTCCGTTCGACGCACATCTAGATGTCATAACGTTTTTCTGCCCCTTGGGGGCAGTCTCTGAGTTGTGGGCTGCTCTTGGATGTGTTAGCGCTGTTGTTACACCTTTAGCTTTGCTTTGCTGTGGAAAAGACTAAAGTGGCCTGGCTAAAACTGGCTCGAGCTTACTTTCAACCGATCAGTACGCCTGTGCGTTGTTAGCTAAAAAACAGTTGGCATAAAACAGCCCTGTCACTAACCCCCCACTTTTGGTTGGTGCAAAGACTTGCTTGACCAAATAAAAAAAAAGACTTGGACTCTACTTGGACTTAACCCTCTGGACTCGAGTCAAGTCACATGCAGCAAGCACAAATATTAAAATATTTTTTAAAAGTGTCGCATCAATACTGTAGCAACCAGCCAGAAATCCCAGCCGTCAGTGACACCTGAACACCGCCCGCCACGTCACGTCACTACGTCACGTTACCTTACGCACAGCTAACAGACGAGTGGTTCAACCTGGTCACATCTGGGTGCAGCCGGTTTTGAATGGTGTTTTTTTTTAATGATTTTTAACACTTGATTTTGACACTTCTAACAGTGTGTAAATCTGTTTATAATCATGACACTTTTCGGAAGCAGTCGGCTAGCCCTATGGTGTCTTTGCTGAGGGAGCTGTACGGAGAGACAGCACAACTGTACGTGTTTATTCATTTTATCTCTCTCCTTACGTGTGTGTGCAATATCACTGAAAAAAAGAGAATTGTGATGTCATTATTCAGTTATTCATAGTCGTGGGTGCAGTGGTTGCAGTACCAGTGCGAGTATTTGTGTTTTTGCGTAAAATCGATTAAATCATGTATTTAATTGTTGAAATATATGTTTAGTCCAGAATAATATGGAGACATTCACCAAAAATCAACACTTGGTCACAATCCCTATGATTATTTTCAATATTTCGCAGAGGTATTCAGTGTGTACCTTGTACCACTCCTGCAGTTCGTGGTCTGAGAACTCCGTATTCTCCCGGAGATCCTGCAGCATCTCTGGCCGCAGTTTGCTGTTCTGTTTCCCCATGGCAACGGGATAGCTTTTTCGGTTTCCTTGACAATGACGGCGTCTAGAGCACGAGCCAGGCCGCTTTTCACACCTGTCAGTCAGAGGAAAGGACACAGAAGGTCAAAAACAATTAAGAAGAGAGGAGTATGAACAATGAGAGACGCAATGCTGCTGGTAATCAGAGCTATTCAGCAACAGATAAAACAGACGGACGGGTCAGAAAGGAAGAGATCATTACATTTTCACAGCATCTTCTCCAACAAGGAAAACAAGACCAGACTTTCACTAACAGAGAAAATGTCGTTTAAAGCTGTTCCATAAAAGACTGACAAACAGACACGGCGACTATCTTCACATCTGAACAAAACCAGCACGAGCCTTTTCACAGGACTCTGTCCCAATCCGCATGACACAAGATATTATGCAAGTCAGCTAGTCCTGAAGTGCCGTATTACGGGCGCAAAAACATAATCCCGAACACTCCCCAGTGAGGTCAAGCTCAAGCCCGCTGATCACATTTGGATGGGGTTTATCTGTCCAGCTGTGCGTTAACTCAGCTGTGTGGTGTGAGCGTTCGTGTGCTCCCATCTTTTAATCTGCATCTCCGCACAACCTGTCGGACAAAATGCGATTTTAGTGACTCAATTAGGCAACGAAACATTTACAATGAGACAGAACACTTTGCTTTGTAACCCCTATTAACTCTCCTATTATCTATCACGTATTTAAGCCATTTATATTCGTCAGGAGATGATTGATTTATTGCAATATCCTTCGTGATAATAAACACACTAACACAACATTTAAAGACATTCAACTGAACCCCAAAAAGAAGATTCAGGTGTGGTTTTTGATGGTTTTTAACTATTATAATTCACTCATTAAAACTATGTTACTGTTGTATGTAAAATTAGACCCATGGAATTAAGAAAGTATTGTAACTTGGGACGATTCCTTTCAAGGGATTACTTGGTTCAGAAACTCACAACTTAAAAGTTCTTAACTCGCACCCGAACAGCAGGGAAGGTAATTAGTGAAAAAGACCATCAAAGTCTTTGCTTCCGTGTGGGTGTTGTTGTGCGCGGTCATTTTAATTACAGAGGTGCGATGGTTCCGGAACACCTCCGACGAGGCGCTCCGACCTCCGGTCCCTCCTCGGGCTAATTACACCAACAGATTTGCATAAATGTGTGCAAGCCGGTGGGAAAACAAGCAGGCCCCGTTTGTGTTGAGCGTGAACGTGAGAAAAGAGTACGAGTACGCGAGGCATAAGGGGAGCACAGTGTGGGTGTCGAGGGCTTCGTGACCAGAAAAAGAAAATCCCACACGTCCGCCCGCCTCTACGCCCGGCTAATAAAATTAGACTCATATCAAATTGCTCATCCCAAGGCATTAAGAATAAATGCTGGTGCACTGACAGCACTGCCTGTAGCCAATTTCCAGGCTTCTGCAAGGAGAACTGTGGACATCAGTCATGATTTCTTCCCTTTTCTTTAGGGATTGGTACACGGAGAGGATTATAGAGCGACTGGGTCATTCGCCAACTGGCATTCAGAAGCCTGTGCCTGTGTGCGTAGTACGAGCTGCTGGACCTCCATCCAAAAACAGGTGTGAATGCTAGTTTAGTATCGCTGTTTGTGCCATGTGTTAATTTGACTTTAAACAGTGGCTCTTGTCCGTCGTGCCACACGCAGAGGACGGGGGAATGAACTGAACTGGAGATTCAATGCAGTCTGTTATTTGAGGTTTCCTTCGCTGGGCTACTTTTCATTAGTTGTTGTTAAATGAATTCAATGATACTGAACTGGAGAGAACTGGATTAGAACTGGTTTTCAGTTCACTATCTAACTGGAGGGATATTAAAGGTAGGGTAGGAGATCCTGGATTTTGAGTCCAGCGAAGCTGCATTTTGAAAATAGACAGGTAAAAAGTCCCAACCCTTTTCTTCACTTTCCCCCCGAAGGCACGCCTCTAGAGTACATGAACGCGCACGAGCATGAAGGTGCACGAGCGCTGTTCTGACAGCAAGCATCGATCGTTGCCGTATTTAGTATTTAGTATATGCTAACTATACGTTTAATAATGCTAGGTGCTAGCCAAGCTGGCTCAATCATTGTGAACAGTCCGTTCACAATGATTGGATACTGTTTTCCCTAGATTGTACGTTCTAGAGGCCACTAAAACTTTTCATATTTGTGTCAAAACTTTTAATTAATTGGTTGCAATGGGGGTGTGAAGAGTATTTCAAGCAATATGTAAAAAAAATGTTCCAGAAAAAGATCCCCTACCCCACCTTTAAACTTTTACATATTCACTTGTGCTTTTACATATTCACCAATACTACAGTGTTACTAAAACAGGGAATCATCGTAATTTCGTGAAGGTCCCAAACTGGTTTTGGTATCTGATTCAGTTTAGCTAGAGTCTTTAGCCTCGTTTCCACTCTGCAGTCCGGTACGGGTCGGTTCAGAACGGTTCGCTTATTTCAGTGTTTCCACTACCACGAAAGCGTACCGGTCCCATGGAGCCCGTTACCATTTTTTGTAACCCTTCTGCTTGGGGTACCGAGCACACAGGACCGGTTCCAGGCTCTGCTCTCCGGTGTTGGTGAGGAGGCTGTGCAGCGGGAGCTCGAAGGCGCTGTGCCAAACAAAAAAGTTGCCGCAAAAATGGCAGAGAGTGATTACAACTGGACCGCGAGCCAGTGTCGCATTAAGCTGAAGAAGCTTCGGAGTGATTGACGTAGTGACGCTTCGGCACGCACTCCGCCTACCCCTGAGGGTCCCCTTTGTACAGTAGGAACGCAAAGCTGACCCCAAAGCGACCCGACCCGTACCGATACGAAGTGACCCGAACCGTACTGACAGTGGAAACGAGGCTTTAGTCTTACACTGATAAACCCTCACATAATATCCACAGGAAAAGAAACTTTAGATTAATTCAGGGAGGAAAACATATTTTACAATTGCCTATTGGTGCAATACCCCTTTTTGAAATTCCTTACGATGTACTATGTACGCGTCTGCTATCAAAGGCTTGTGGTTCCTCACTGTGGCCTTTAAACAGTCAGCTGTTTAGCTGTTCATTCAACACTTGTAAAGCGGCCTTGGGTTCCTTGAAAGGCGCCATACAAATTCAAGTTATTATTATCACTACTACTATTAATAAATGAGGACTTCTAAAGTCTAAAAGAAGCTGAAGGCCAATGTTCTATTGGAGACTGCAAATTTGTGAGCCGTTTCTGCTTTCTAAAGGCTCAGAGGGATTTGCGAGCTTTTATAGGCAGGATTGAGGCAGCTGAGCATATGAGATTCTCTCATCAGTCCCAACTCCTTTTGAGTTCACTACCGGGGCATAGCTTGTGGGACGATGTCCTTTGTCATTTCGCCATTGTTGTTGTCATGCTCATGCTTTCGTGCTCTGCTTTTGAAATAACACATTCATGCATGGCACGGAAGCTAATTTATTAGCTCCCACTTCTTTTGCAGAGCCGTTTTGATCAAATACCACCAGATGTCACATAAAATACTCTTTGAAACGAAACCTGTGAGCAGCTACAGTGACATCATTTTGCTTTGACAATGATCCTACTGGACAAACATCCTTTTATCTGGGTTTAGGTGGTGTAACACTGAGACAACACTGTCATCATAGGGCCATGTTTGAAACTGCAGCACTTCCCTCTTTAGTTGACACTGTGTTGCTTGCTCAGGAAAATCACTTGTTAAGAGTACTTCTGGGTTATCAAATAGAAAAACCTGTTTCCAGCTCCTTGTGCGCTTCAGTTCGAAAGTCAGATGTTACTTTCCCTTTACAGCACTTTGTTATTGACTACGGATACAAATTGACATAAAACCAAGTAGTGAGCCTCAGTAAATAAAGCTTCACAAGATTCCGGGGATTATCAATGCCCTTACGAGAAGGTGGTGACTTTATGATTGTTGGTAGCATCCCCCTCACAACATAACCAGCAAAATGTTCCATTTCCATCAGAGCTTTAGCTGAGTTGACAGCTCGCCGCTGCTGGTTTGGGGCTGTAGCAACGGCGGAGTCAACAGCGTTAAGCTGCGCTCGGCCTGAAGGTTGCACTTTACAAAAAAAAATAAATCCCAATTCGAGTTATTTTCTGCTGACTGACACGCAACGCAGCACAACATGCATTTCACTGGGATTGCTCTCGTCCTTTTCAACCAAATATTCAAAACTATGTGAAAACTTTCACAACATAAAAGCCCCCTTCTCTGCAGTCTGGCTGGCTGAGTGAGCTGCAAATGCCTGCTACAGGCCGACTGTCTGCTAACGAGCAGAAGAGGCACAGCGCGTCAGGGACTTCTTTTTCTCTCTGTCTCATTTTTGATTTGTAGCAACAAAACGCACACGATGATACAGCAACATGTCAACAGTAGCCAAACGCTTATTTCAGAGTATCTAACTAACTGAATGACTTTAATTGCAAAACTAGTTCCCACAAAATCACACTGTGATGTCATCCCTAGTTGCTACAAACCGGACTGAACTCACTGAACTCGAGATTTAGCAATCAGTTTTTTCTGTTGTTTTGACTGAACAGACCTCTGCACTCGAGATGATTATTGTGGAAAACAAACTCTTCGCCACACACGCTTTTTTTTTTATCACCTGCGTGAATTAACAATCACTTCCCACACAGCTATTAGAGAGCGTGAACACAAAACAAAGTCAGTATGTCAATCTGTGTGTGTGTTTGAGGGTATCTGGTAGGTGGATTGTGGGCGTTCGAGAGGATGAGGTTTAATTGCAGAGACAATGATTCTTTAATTTCAGCAGCTAATGTTTTTCTGATGATAAACACGGGACAGGTTTACATACGCGTTGAGGCTCAATTGGAACACTAATGTTGCAGATTTTCTGCCATGAGCTGGGTTGAGATCACATTACACCACTAAAAATCTAATCAGAAGGCTTCTGGCTCCTAAACTGATTCCATTCTTCCCTTGGCAATCCTGTTTGGTGCACGAGTTGCCATAACAAGAAACATTTTTGTAACGTACAACTCTGTCGGGTTCTCTTCCTTCAATCCACAGATTAGCATTTGATTCCCAGCTTCCCCAGTCCATCTGCTGAAGGGTCCTTAGGTAAGATTCTAAACTCCACATTGTCTCCACATATTTTGGATAAAAGCATCTGCTAATAAATGTTAACTAATATGCACTTCCATTGTTTCCCCCCATTCTAAAGAAAGCCATTTTCAGCTATCAGATACATAGGATTAATGGCTCCATCAGTTCATTAAAATCATGGCGTTTGAATATTAAAACGCCGGCCACTCTTTTGTTAATCTTCCTCACTCTTCATCCAGAGAGGCCTGTGAAAGTGGCAGAAAGAGCCATGGTGTAACCACATATATACAGTTCCTGCAACTGATAAAGTGAGGTATAATACGAAAGTGTTAATATAATCACAGCTTTCTCGCAACGTGTCATACGCCGTAACAGTTCACAATAATGTGCCAAGCAATCGGTGGCTGTGTAAAACAAAGCTGTGGTCGACAAAAGCAGCTAAAAAAATATCCCTTTTCTACACCCTGAACAGTCAGTGTTATACTACACTACTGTGAGAGACACAGCAGTTAACTCAAGAAAAAACCTGTCGCTTACTTCACCTGAGGACAGCCTCTCCGAACTGTCACTGCTGTTTCCCAGGTGAGAAGCCGTAAAAAAAACCAAATGTGATTCCTTCTAGAGGTACAATTTACTCAAAAATGAGTGTTGCTTTGCCACATAAATTCATACCAAGCAAACAAAAATGCTGCATTGCATTCATACATAACAGGGGTGGATGGGAGCAGTTTGAAAAAAATCAACGAAGTTTACTGAAAGCAGAAGCTTCGTCAACAGCTCAAACACTCATTTTTTAATTTATTTGTCCCAGGTAATGTGAAAAAAATTACTCTTTGCTGCAGCTAATTATCACAGGTCAAAGGAAGGAGGAAAAAAAGTAGGACACAACTGCTATTCATTTATACATTAAACAAAATGATCTGTCAGATTCCTCTAAACAGCCGATCAGAAGCCACAATAATACACCTGTCCTTTAATGTGTTTTTTACAAACCCACACACACACACACACATACTTCAGTCCTGAAATTTTCTAAAGATATTCTGGAGTGGTGGCATGTGAAAACCAAAATTTCAGAAAGATTCACTCCGGATTTCTCACAGAGATTTCAACCCGTAAGTGAAATCTCTGAAATATTTTTTTTTTTTTACGAATATTCTGGAGCATTTTTTTCCACTGTGTGTGCTCAAGACAGCTGCAACCCCTCCTTCCCTGGCATTACCAGCCAAATCTCCAGTGTTCGTATGTGAAAACAGCTTTGGGCTCACATAGTAAGACGAGAAAGCCTAAAGGAAGATTTTTCACACGTGACACCGACACGTTCAGTTGCTACCACATGAATGTCAAGCTTAGTATTTTTGAAAAGGACTTCAGGTATACTCATTTTTGTGGATTTTCTATTTCCCATCAAGAACTTAACTTAACTTAACTTAACTTAAAGGAGAATTCCGGCCATTTTACAAACATATCCCATCTGTTGGAGACCCAGGGAAGTTGGCCAAAGGGAAAACCGCGAGAAATTTTCATGCCCGCTGCGCAAAGTTGTCCAATTGCGCTGATTTCCATGAAAGCGGGCTCCATCGGGCAAGCGTTTAACCTTTCCTGAGGCTCTTAACGTGTATCAAAATACTTTTGACCGAATTGGCCGTGGTGTCAGTAGCAATACAATTCAACCCAGGGGCTAACCATACCGTTAGCTAGCACAGACATTATACATTTGGAGATTTCAAAAACAGCGCACTTACCTCTCTCAGCTTCCGTGTTCCACAGGCGTGTGCACAAATTGATCGCCGAAGTCATACACTATAGTATTCCAAAATGGTCTTTTTGTCCACCAAAAACGACCCTCGGGAACCGAACTACACATTGCCATGTTTGTTATTGTTTCCTATCGAACAGCTGACTCGTTTCAACACCACGGCCAATTCGGTCAAAAGTATTTTGATACACGTTAAGAGCCTCAGGAAAGGTTAAACGCTTGCCCGATAGAGCCCGCTTTCATGGAAATCAGCGGCAATTGGACAACTTTGCGCAGCGGGCATGAAAATTTCTCGCGGTTTTCCCTTTGGCCAACTTCCCTGGGTCTCCAACAGATGGGATATGTTTGTAAAATGGCCGGAATTCTCCTTTAACCACAGCTGGTTCCGCATTGCTGTAGATGCCCAAAGCATGAGCAGACATTTTAGTGATTAGTACCGTCAAATCAAAGAAATTAGACAAACATCACAGCACTTTGTTAAAATAAGTCCAGTAGCAAACATCTCCCAAAAGTCTAATAGCTATGTAGAAACCGGACATGGAGTATATTTTTATCTTGTTGTGTTTTTAAATGATCATACAAACATAAAATAGCAGCAACAACAATTACAATCACAATCCGTAAACCTTCGAATTGCCACTAGTTGCCTTGCTCGCTCATGTGATCCTCTCCTAGCTGTCCATGGAGAGTCTCACTCCATCATCGACAAAACAGATTTAACAAAGCCCAAAGTAACAAAGTGTAAACTGACAGGCGGACTGTCGGTAGTCTACTAGCTAAAATCACACAAATCTAATTCGAACATGATGACCTCTTAAATTAATTCACCACTTTCACGCCCAACCCTTTTTTTTCTTTTTAGACCAGCTGACCTTATGGACAGTCTGAGGGTAACAGTATTATGCACATGCTTGTGTCCTTACCAATCACATTGGTTTTAATCCCAGTGTGGCCCCCAAAACCATCAACCTCATTTCCAATCCCTCGGAACTGTTTCCTTTTTCTTCAACCCTTCATCCTGCCACATAAAACATTAATCCATCTCTCCCGTCGGAGTGTCCTCTGCTTGTTAGTTGTTGTTCAGCCCCATCGTAAGTAGATACACAAACACAGACACACACACTCACACAAGCAAAAAAAAAAACTCCATGAACATCTGTTACTGTTCCAGAGCTGCTAAGCAGGTCATCAGCCGTTGGATTGATGATTTTTGCAAAGAGGAGCGATGAGAGGAAGACAAAGTAAGGAGCTGGATGATTAAAGGACAACAAGAAAAGCACATGACAAGAGGGTGCTACCAAAGAAAAATGGTATTAAAATGCAGTTTAATTTTTATCATTTAAAAAAAAATGCCAGACAGGGTTGCTAAAGTAAATAATGTAGTGATGAGATCATTTTTCCAGAAACAAGTAAATTACAATTTGAAATTCAGCCATTTACTAATAACCATTGTACATTATTTCACATATATAACTTGTAACTTGTGTTATTTGCTTTTTGTTTGTTGTTTCAGTGGTCACCAGCCACATTTTCGTTCGAAAGCAGTAATAACCTGTTTTAGTTCAGACATTAACCTCACAGCTGCCCTTTTAGATTCATTCACCAATGACATCATGCTAGCATTGAGCTAACGTTTAGCTAGGTGTTGACAGTCCCTGAATGAAAAATGCCAAAAATACCAATCCCTAAACTGCCTTAATTTGAGTCACATTAGACTTTTCTATTTCCTTTTGCATTAGGTATTGAACATATATGATAAATAATATATATACAGAATATATATATTCTGTGTATATATATATATATATATATTATAGGTATAACATACCTTCATATATATATATGAAGGTATGTAATTAGCCCTGATTGGTTAGAAGACAACCATTTCAGAGCCACAATTTTAGCAAATTGGATACTTTTGTTTTTAATTTTTAATTACAACAGTGGAGCTGAATGAGAACCCAAAAACACTTGATTAAAAAGTGACTTATCAATGAAGAGGTAGCCCCGTTATCAAAATACCCATATTATATGTTATCTTGTCGGTTTTACTCTAGATGGGATGATAATTTACTCAATCAACAACATGTGGTATTGAAAAGGATTTGAAACAAGCCATAAAGATGATAATCCCATAAGGGAAATCATTTACAATCATTTACAAGGTCTTTTTTGCGAGGTGAGAAACATCACTTATTGCACTAATCGAGCAGAGGGATATATAATTTCTTGGTACCATGTTTGGATTACATTAGTTATGTTGGTAAACTGGAATTTTTAAACAATTACGAGGGTAAATGTCTTACAAAACTCATTGGCTCGCTGACCCAAGTAATGAAGTGCTCAGAAAAAAAATAAATAACTTCAAGATACCAAAAAACTTTTAAGGCCGATTGTCAATTTTACATTTAAACTACCAGTAGGTGATATTCTGCACAAATGTTGTCGTTTTTCTTCGGGCCATTTTATTGGTTAGGAACCCTTCAGGGGAGCTTTAAAGCCCAGCTGTGGACACGAAACGTAATTCCTCGAGTTGTGTAAGACACTCCTTAAGAAGGATTGAAGCAGGTTTCACTAGAAGTTTTAGAAATGTTGAGCAAAATCCTCCCACACACGGGTGGAATTATTTCTCTGGGTCGCCCTGTGGAATGGAATCACACAAAAAGCCCGTTGACTAACTGTGGACAGAAAGTGGCCAATATCAGATTTTTAATAAAGGGACTGTTACGGGGCACCTGTTCAGTTTAAGCTGCAATAAACTGGAAAAAGAAAGAGGTGGAGAGGAGATTGCAATGGAGAAAAGGCAGTAGGGATGTGAAAAAGAGAACGCCTGAGAGTTGGAGAACAGATAAAGCTAAAGTCCAATTTAATGCTTTAGAAAGCCAGTCTCTCCCTCGACTCTTTAATGTGCTCATAAGACGAGAAAATGCCACTTTCATTTCGGCTGCCAGCAGCTCCGTCATTAGGGAGGAACGGGGATGGAGGGAGAGGCAGAGAAGAAGCAAGGAGACTCGGGAGGAAATAGACTTCGAAGGGAGGGGGCTCTGAGAGGTTTGGAGCACTAAAGTAAAGTGCACAATGTTGGTGCCATGTGAATAAAGCCACAGGTTAAAAAAAAAAACTGGCAGGCGCCATTGTTATTTTCTTTTTGCTTTGAGTGTTTTCAGCGCTCTCCCGTTGTTACTTCTCAAAGAGCAGCAATCTGAGGGGCCACCTGAGACGAAGGGCAGCTCATATCCTCCAACTGTACTCCCTTTCTTTTTCTCCCGATGTTTTCCTTTCTTGTCATTTCTGCCTGGTGTTTTGCTTTTGTCCTCGTGGAGCTTCTCGGTGACCCGCTGCCTCTCCCTGTCACACCGGGGAAAAGTGATGGCCCTTCACAGGCAGTCTTGTCTCACTCGGATTGATCGCACGGAAGATTTGTGGACAATTCTGCTGTCCTTTCAGGGCTCAGCGTTTGGTCTTGTTCCGGTTGTCCTCGACGATCCCTGGTACTCTTATAATATCATCTGTCGTCACGGTCTCTATCTCCACTGTTATGCCTCTTAAGCCAACAATTCTATTGCCAACTGGATTAACAAAATTAAGTCCTAGATGCATGCCAGCTAATGCTCAGGATGAGCACTTGTGTCCGCAGCTTGAGCAAATTTTACATTCTTTAGCCAGACAGGGAGGCCTATACACCTTATAAAAGACTATTGCTGTGTTCGAAACCGCCTACTTCTCCTACTACTCCCACTACTCCTACTAACTTTAACTTTTTTAAGTTCCCGGATGCATACTAGATTCTCCTAAATGTTGGGTATGCATCATGAGGTTACTACTCATACTCAAACTACCCAAGATGCAACGTAACGTGACGTCGCCGATCGTCATTTCCTGTCAAAACGGCAGTTTCAAGCTAGCTACAACGAGGGTAGGTTCACTTCCTGTTTTCAAAACAAAAGCACAAATTGTATGGTAATGGCTTTCCCTATGATAAAAGGCAACGGGTATTTTATTTTGTGAAAATAACCGGAAGTGCGTTGCTCGCTGCGGCTAGCTTTAGTAGCGCCGAATTCGTGGGAACAAAATTGTAAACAGCCGGTATTTTGTCAGATTTTCAACACGTTGGGGATCTAAACGACTACTTTCTCGCCTGAAAATGTTTCAAATGTTCCTAAAGTTATATATTTACAGTTTATAGCTTAAGCGAAATCAGCTTCATTGTGTGTAAACGCTCTGCGTACTGTCTGATCGATGAGTATGCCGTTTGCAAGTATGTAGTATGTAGTATGTAGTATGTAGTATGTAGTATGTAGTAGGCGGTTTCGAACACAGCCTATGTCGCCAAGACATTAAAACACAACTGGTCACTGGATGTTATGGTGAGATTCAGACGTACAGATTCTGCAAGAGTTTACAATCTTGTGTTGTTTTCTTTTTTTACCAATTAAACCAAATACATTCACTTTTTTCTCATTATCAAGTTGATTATTGTTAACATCTGCTTCAGCATCTGCCGCACTCCTCCTCATATCAAGTTGGCGTAATCTTTGCTTACCAACTCTGCCCTTCACTGCGGCTGAAGCTACTCCGAGCTTTCATCACATCCGGACTCCGGTTCTGCTTCAGAATTCTTCATAATAAGAACATAATAAGGGGCATATTCACGCACGAACATGCCAGAAGGTAGCAACAGCAGAAGGACAAAAGCATTTTTGTCTCGGCTTTTTGGCCCAAAAAGTGACAATCGTATAAAATATTGGCACTTTCAAATGTCAGATGTCACGATGGTGACATGCTGCAAGGCTTTGCCTCTTTTTTTGTTGCCACCCTTATCCTTCACGTGTGTCGTCCTAAGAGCATGTGTGTGTGTGTGTGTGTGTGTGTGTGTGTGTGTGTGTGTGTGTGTGCAGTTTGTGTGGTAGGCGTGGCGCTCTGGGTCCCTGGCTGTCTCCTTTAACAGCGCTCATCCATCTACTCATCGTGAAGCAGCTTATTATCCCCAGCTTTTTCTCCAGTCCTCTCTATATCATTGTTTCCTGCCAGTCGGGTAACACTAAATGCTGTTTTCTGGGCACTCTGAGAACGTCGAGCTCAAAGTTTTTTTCTATCTATTCTGCCTACTTAATCGCATTCTCTGTTCCCGTGCCTTCCTACCCAGCCTCTGCCTGCTCTCAGCTCGTCCTGTCGTCACTCGGATCTCTCCGATAACTCATGAGATTATCCTGCAGCTAAAAAAAAAACTTCCTGAAACGTTTTCACCTACCTGTGTTTCCTTTTGGCCTTTCGGAAAAAGCAAAGCACAAGCAAACACAACAGACTAAAGGGCAATATTTCTACGAACTATTAAGTAGAGTTGGGTGTGGTCTCTTAATAAATGCAAGCTTGATCTTCACCTCGATTACCACAGTGATTTGGTTTCCTCCAACTCCTCTCGCTGTTATCTAAACCGCGAGGCAGAGGGGAACAGTAGACGGACCAGTGATAACACACTAGTTTGTCTCAGAAATTGACCGTAATGTACATCTGCATAAAGCTCTTAAAGTTACATTTACTGGGTTAGAGTATGGTTCTTTAACAGAGCAATTATTAACATTGTTGATTTGAAAACCGCTAAAGAAATGTGCTCAATTTATTAACAGAATGCGAAGGCACAACTTTTATGATTTCACAAAGCTGCAATGCCGTGTGTTTGCTGAGCTCTGCCCAGCTCGGGGAGCAACATTCACGAACAGTGCTCTGCGAACTTCCCTTCCATATCTAAACTAAAATTGTGACACAACAATGAATGTAACAATGAAACTCATTGAGAAGAGATGTCACTAATTCTATGAACAGAAGAGGAGTAACGATGAGCAGACCAGCGTCCTGGAAGAAGCCTTATATTCGGGATTCTCTTCATCAGACTGAGAATGCAGTCAGCTACTACTTAAGCATGTTGCATAATCATGTGGCTTTCCGTTTAATCCTTTCACCAAAACACTGCACAGTAGTTGCCTGTGCAGCACTTTAGAAGTCCCCTCTATTTAAAATTTTCAGGTAAATTGTTTTCTTTTTAAGCCGCCCTGTCTTTCATACAGTCAGGCTGCAAAAATAGCTTTTACGTAAGACTTTGAAAGGGGATATTTCGTGGTGATGGTGACCCCGGGGCACCTCCCCTTTATTCGTAACAGTCACAACTTTTGAGGAGACAGCACGAAAAAAAAGTCCATAGAAATGTGTAAAGTGGATACACCCGGAGACTGAGAAGAAAACATTTAAATTCAGGTTTTTTCAGCAAATCATAGATAGATTTTTATTATGAATGTTAGTACTTTCTGGATTACTTACATTGTTAAGGCTAGTATTTTTTATAAAAAATTATGTTAAAAAATGTGTCTAAGGTCTATTTGGCGTGATGGATTTCTTTTCTAGATTTCCAGGTTGAACATGGTTGAGGTTGAATTTGTCAGTGAGAGAGGCACAGAGGCAGTGCCCAACATATTACCAGCAGCTCAGGTACAGACACAGCACCACCCACAGGGGCCTGGCAGCTACTGCGTTTCCTTTTTTAATGTCAGGTTGTGTTTTTTATTCAAAACATATTCTATTGTTGAAATTGGTTTGTTAAATGATGACCTGTTTTCTTTAAACTCTAAACTATCTTATATTTATTCATTAACCCAAATTGTTTTATTTGTTGTTTTTTTCCCCCATCTAATTGAACAGAAACATCTTGTTTCCTAATTGTTAAATTATGTTCAGTGGGCTTTTGTCAGGCATAGATTATTTTCAATTATACTGTTTTCATTAGTATACAACAGGATGGCGGGAGGGTGGGGGCTAATAAAAAAATATTTGCTTAGGGCCAGGAAGTACTTATGAGTAGTCAAAATCTCACCTGCCGTAGACGACTGTGGCCCAGTTTGGAGAGGCACGAAGGGTAGCTGTTGGACGAGCCAAGCTAGCAGCTGCTCAAAATGGGGACAGACAATTTTAATAATGTCTAAAAATACTCGAACCTCATAAACTTAGAGTGGTTTGAGAGACTGTTAGTATTGTGGATATTTACACTAGTTAACTTGTACATCACATAGTTGTTTTCATGGCACAATTGACCTGTTTAAGCTAGCTGCTAGCTTGACCAGCTGCTAGCTTGGGTTGTACACCAGTTCCCCTGCCCGCTTCTTTAAACTGAGTGCTCTTGATGACAGGTAAGACACTGCCAGGTAGTAACAAACTATTATAACACATATTATTTTGAAATGGGCCTCAGTAAGGGCTATTTGACCTCCTCTACTTCTCCATTTTGTACAAATGACACCTTTCAGAGGAATTTTCCTGCCAGCCCTTCATTTCCACACCTCCCCTTGTTGCTGATCAATACAAATCAACCCATCAAGCCGGAAAATTTAAGTCAGTGAGGAAAAAAATAGACACAGAGAAGCAGAAGGAGAGGAAGGATTAATGAAGACACAGAGTTAGCGAAAGAAAAGACATTAATGGAGTAGATAAAAATAAGAACGAGGGCTGGTCCTCAGTGTAGAGCTCCCCTCTGCTGCAGGGAGAGTATTCGGAGCAAACCCTGATAACTCAAGGAAAGCGCACATATACATGAGTTTTCAGGTAAATTTGTACACACATGCACACACGTTACAGAACCTGATGTTATACAAATCTTCCATCTTTTATCAAAAATGGCTAACGTGTAAAACAACAAGAAGAGAAGAGAGTACATCACATAAATCCGGAAGCGAAGGCTTAAAAGGCTTACTGCAGGGAGAGGAGCTGTTTGGTTAAATCACTGATGTTATTCGTAGTTACTTCACCAGAACTTTGGTAAAACAGCTGCATCAGGAATGAAATAATTCTCTGAAGATTAAAATCGAATTCAGGGAATTGCAAAGGATTTACTCTCTCATATTTGTTTTGATATATATTCAATCATCTAATGATTTATTTGATCTTATCAAAAAGTCGACATTGTAATGTCAGGGATGATTGTCCATCCGATTTTCTGCTTGAGCCAGGTGACCTTTACCGTTTCATAAAACCAAGAAAGGGGCAACTTATTTAGGTTTGAGAACTGGGAACTATGAAATATTTGACATTATATGGATGATTATCAGCATATTTGTTTATCAGTTTGTCTTTTGATCAAATAATGCACGAGTAATTACAGCTCTTATGTGCCATGTCCTCTTAGTTTATGAAATTAAAAACCAGAGTGTGACCACAACTAATGGACTGGAAGAGCACACAGAGCGCAGTCCTCTTAAAATAGATTTTATGAAAATGATGAATCAAAAAAGGAAAATATTCCAAATAATCAACATACCAACATACTATTGTCTAAAGGGGATCAAAACAATGCAAATGATCCAATTCTTGGATGGAAGATCTGTTCTTGGGTTTGGTTTCAGGGGCGAAAATGAAGATGAAGCAAAAGAACGAGCGCTGCTCGTATATCCAAGAATTCTGTCTGAGTTCAGACTGACCTCATAAATGACACACCCTTTGAAGGCAATTTCATTTCCATCCGCATCACACAGATGAGAAAAAGATGTCCTCCGTTTAGGAGTTAAAAAAGTGCCATTTAACGTGACTGAAGACTGCAGGCAGCCAGCGAGCATCCATTTTCTTTTGGCCCCTCAGCAAACAAAGACGGATCAATTCTCTGCTACTCCGGGCCTATTTAAAGGCTATCAGGTAATGCTAGACCTATTCCCATAATTGAAAAAAAAGAAAAAAAAATCCCTTTGCTGAGTCTTTCTCAAAACAGACACATTAATCATCCTGTTCCTTCACAACAAGTATTCAGAGGTTGTTTTCTGTCTTATTTTCCCCAGAGTCTCGGCTCACACCCTCTGAAACGCTGCCCCTTATTTCCAATCAGCTGCCAAGGCAGCACTAAACTCTGTTCAGAATTTCTTCTTGGAATGATGCAGCTAATGATTAATGTTTCAGTGGAGGCGAGAAAAATCAAAGATGCATATGTTCCATGTGGGAACAAATGCACGGGCCTTCTTT
The DNA here is from genome assembly GCF_027942865.1 of Odontesthes bonariensis. Taxonomy (NCBI): domain Eukaryota; kingdom Metazoa; phylum Chordata; class Actinopteri; order Atheriniformes; family Atherinopsidae; genus Odontesthes; species Odontesthes bonariensis. Next base: position 4,488,658 of record NC_134523.1, on the reverse strand, counting down.
GCACTTAGATACGAGCCGGCTAATATCACAGAGAAGCATCATGTGTAGAATATGTTTCAAAGCTTCGAGAAGGCTTGTCGCTTGTGGGCAGCCTTTTCTCAGCAGCTCCTTATGAAATATTTACAAAGGGAGGCTCATCTTCACTGTCGGTAACAAAAAAAATAAAAATAATGATTCACCGTGTCGCCAGCACGCATTTATTAACCAGTTCCCTCTTGTAGCTGCGCTGCTCTCTAGATGCAGCAGACATTGCATTTAAATGCTAAATTATACTTGACATTTGCATGCGATAACAACTATGCACACTGTGAATTGGGACGTAACTGACATTTGTCCTGCTGAGGCGAAGACAAAAGCAACATCCGCTGAAGACTGCGCTGTAAGCACTCAATTTGGACCCTTTGCTGTGCCCACTTTCAATACGAAAAGAGAGCCAAAACAGCCCTTTAACCACCCACCTCCCACTGTTCACGCCGGCAATTTGTGTAAGAGCGCAGTAACAGAGTAAGGTGAGTGTTCACAAACAGGAACGTGTGGGCAGCTATTACAGCCTTATGTCTCTCTTTTTCTTTTTGTTTGTTTTACATAATGGCTAAAGGCTGAGTTATACTTCTTTTCACTGCCCTTGCGCTTTCTTCTTGCGTTTATGTTAATGGCTCGAGACGTTTATACTTCATTTTGCTTTGCCGGCGCTTGCGTGTGCTGCGTGGCGATTCACCGCCAGGAGAGCAGGTGGAGTAGCGGCTTTTTTCAATGACACGCCTACTACGATAACAGGAAATTCACCGCCAGGACCTCTTCGAGTGATTCATGCTTCTTCTTCTTGTAAATAGCCGGTATTTTGTCAGATTTTCAACACCCTGGGGGTCTAAACGACTACTTTCTCGCCTGAAAATGTTTCAAATGTTGCTAAAGTTATATATTTACAGAGTTTATAGCTTAAGGGAAATCAGCTTTTCAGGCTGGCTGATTTCGGCTCGGACAGGAGTGAAATGCACTGTGTGTAAACGGTCTGCATACTGTCAGATCGATGGGTATGTCGTTTTCAAGTAGTAGGCTTGCGTCTTTTCTTGCGTGAAGTTTAGAAAATTGTGGTGACACACGCAAGCTCGCAATGGGGGGCTTGCAACCGCGCAAGGGCTTGCGTTTCTTCTTGCGTCTGGCTTTGCGTCTTGCGTTACCGAGTATAAACCAGGCTTAAGAGACCGCAGCTTTTTTTGACTTGAAATGTTTGGTTGTTTTTATTTTATTTGACAGATGAGAAGCGGGTCGAGCATTTGGTTGAGTGCCGTGAGTACTTGGAGCTCTTAAGAAAGCCCTGTGCTCGCTAGCATACGGCTCAGGTCAGCTCCGCATCTGTCCGTGGAGTCACAGCACGGTAGGCGTGCTTCGCTAGCTCCCCGACTGTAGCGCACCATGGCTGTGTTCGAAACCGCATACTACATACTACATACTTGCAAACTGCATACTTTCATTCTGCATACGGCATAATGATCGATCAGACAGTATGCAGAGCGTTTACCCACAATGCATCTCGCTCCTGCCCGAGCCGAAATCAGCCGGCCTGAAGCTGATTTCTCTTAAGCTCTAAACTCTGTAAACTTTAGCAACATTTGAAACATTTTCAGGCGAGAAAGTAGTCGTTTAGATCCCCAACGTGTTGAAAATCGGACAAAATACCGGCTATTTACAATTTTGTTCCGAAGAATTCAGCGCTACTAAAGCTAGCCGCAGTGAGCAACGCACTTCCTGTTATTTTCACAAAATAAAATACCCGTTGCCTTTTATCATAGGGAAAGCCATTACGATACAATTGGTGCTTTTGTTTTGAAAACAGGAAGTGAACCTACCCTCGTTGTAGCTAGCTTGAAACTGCCGTTTTGACAGGAAATGACGATCGGCGACGTCACGTTACGTTGCATCTTGGGTAGTTTCAGTATGAGTAGTAACCTCATGATGCATACCCAACATTTCAGAGAATCTAGAATGCACCCGGGAACTTCTCGCTTACTCAAACTCGCTTACTAACTCAAAAAGTTAGTATGAGTAGTGGGAGTAGTAGGAGAAGTATGCGGTTTCGAACACAGCCCATGTGTTTGTGTGGGAGGGGCCCGGTTTGATGAGACCAGGAGCCGAGTGCCTGCACAGTTTCTTCATCAAAGGGAGTCGAACTTATCCTCCTGCTGATTCCACCATATGAGAGGATGAGACAACACGGGAGGAAAGTGTTTGCAGGGTCAGATTTCTTTTAGCCAATGGAGGATTAAAAAGAGAACAAGATGAAGTAAAAGGGGAGCTATTAAAGCAAACAAGAGGGGTGCTGATGGATAATTAATGACACTTTTTCCTCTTCCTCCCCCCGTCCCCCGCCCTCTGTCTGGGTTTGTCTCCGTATCTTCTCCGTGCAGCGCTGTGACCTTTAGCGAGTGTGTAATTCTAGCGCCTAGCATGAGTATAATAAAATGTGAAAATCCATAGGGCCTGCTGCACACTGTGCAAACTGAAGACATGAGGCTGTGATGCTGACAGGTCAGATCGTGGCCCTACACTCAGACAGACTATTATATCAGCAGCAGCCACACTCCCATGGGGACAGATGCAGCCACAGGTTCGCTCGGCTTTCGATGAAGACATCTTGACCTCAGCAGCCGCGAGCACAGTGAAATATAAAAGACATCCTTCTTGATAATTCAACTGCTTGTTGTAGGCCTTCCCTTTTCTATACTTTTGTGTGTACTAAAGACGATAAGGGGGCGGTCCCAGTGTTTCTAAAAAGAAACAAAGCCCCGTCTGTTTTGTAGTAAGGCAATCAAACCCGTCGAACAATTACAACAACAAATTAAATTTAGAACTAACAGACTCTTCATCCGCAATCATAATCTGAGCTGTTTAGTTCTGTGCTAACATGCTAAAGAGTAGCAGCTATTAGAGTAATCCTGTGGATGAATTGAGGATTACAGGCAGATTATTGGTGCATTTCTCACTGGTGATATGGCACAAACACATCACTGTAAATGAAATGCAGGAAGAAATTCCCCTTTAGTTTCCAGCATCAAAGGTCAGGCTTCATTTACTTGTAGGAATTTGCATCGCTGTCTATGACTGTTCATAATATGCCCTTCTTTTTAATGAAATACCTCTAGCATGCTTTGATCAAAATACCACAGAGGTACAGACCAAGAGCTCCTTTTCTAGCCATGAATTCCCGGACCAGCCGGGCATGGAGTGACTCATTTTACTCCACCGCGCTCCTCGTTTCTTTGAAACCGGTAGAACTCTACAACTCTACACATTACTTTTGTTTCAGAGAGCACAAGCTAAATACCCCGATGGCTAACACTGCCACATACTGACAGAAAAATTCTGGTCATTTAATTCTCAAATACTTCATTTTCTGTAATTACTGTCAGCGTGACCGAAGCCAGTTGGTGCTGACACAATCTCGCTGTGAGTCATGGTCCAGGTTCTTTAAACAGCAAACAGCAAACCACGTCGGCCACTCAGCCGGTTAATATACTCGTCAAAGATGATGTTGAAGTTCTTCTGTCACATTTAGGCTCTAAAAACCAAAACTGAAAGTCAGACTTCCAAGTCTGGTTATAGTCTGGTGGAGCATTGTTAGTTCCTTTCTCTTTTAAGTGAACTATGTGACTGTTGATGAGAATTTTGGAGTTTTGGCTTCCCACCTCTGAGGTGGAGCGTATGCGGCGTCCTGTGAAGTTGAAGTTGGGATGTAGATAAAGATGAGGAAAGTGGATCATTTCACTCTGAGCTGAGACTGAGACATAGAAATCCCCCTGCAAATCTGAGCTGTCTTACTGAATAAGATCATCTCAAATTGAGTGGGCCCCCCAACAAGTTGTCAGAGTTACTTCAGACAACGAAATGTATGCTCCCAAAGCAGAGAAAAGGTGATTTATTTTTTCTTATAATATGTCCCCTTTAAGTTCAGCAGAAAGCAAACACCAAGCAGCATAAAGGCAAACCTTCTGGAATAGTGATTATTTTTTTAAATTGTTCTTTCATTAAGCTGTCAGCTATGATGTAGTGAGATTCATATTGCTTAGAATTATTCATGAAACTTCACGGGGAGAGCGATTTGCTTCTGCTTATATACAAAAGCCCAGCCCGCTTAACTGCAAGATGAGTCATCGACATGTTTTATTGTTGTCTATGAAAACACCATTAAAAATACCTCCAAAAGTACCTATTTGTTGTTGATGGGCCAATGACCACTGACTCGGTTAAGTAAAACATGTGAAAAGCTATGAGCATTTCTTTGTTTTCATAGAGATTCCAATAAACATGACCTCACAATGTTTTTTTCTTTCGCCAAACAGACACCGAAACAAGATGCCTTCGACCGGAGCTCCTTATCTTGTGATTGTGACATTCCACTTGGGTGTTCGTGTGGACTGAAAGTGGTAAACATGCCCATTTGAAAGGCAGACCAAAGTGATATTTTTAGAGTCCCACCAAAGACACAAGTGACATTGTATGTGCAAGACTTTTTCCTCAACAAATCTATATATCATCCATAGATTCCCCTCAGGGCTCACAGGTGCAGCTATTCCTGCCTCTGAGGTGAAGGAGAATCCTGATATAGTTCCTACCTTTAGCTGCAATCGATCTGCTGACACACAGCACCCGTCTTCCCAATCCTTTCATTTACCCCCTCCTTTTTTTTCCTCCCTGCCCATCGACATCAACCTTTTGTCCTCTCTAAACCAGTTCCAATGTCAGTTTGTGTTTTTTATAACAGCCCTTGATCTTCGCTAAATGCCTTGGGCCTCGCTTGCTGCTGCTGCCTGTGCTCCCATGGTATCACTGCTCTAGATCTCTCCTGCCAACACAAACTGGCAACAGGACCACAAGAACTTAGCCATGTGGGCTTTCTCCTTGATATTAAACCACCTAAAATTGCGTTCTGATGCTCCAGGTTGTCTCCATGTGTTGTCATGGTTATCCTGCTTTAGCTGCCCAGCTAGTTAGAAGAGCTAGCAGAGGGGAAAGGACGCTAGCCCTTGTACATCTGACATTTGCAGGTTTGATGAGAGTCTGACATGGCATACCTGTAAACTCTGATGCAATAATCCAAAAGGTTGATGTAAGTACAAACCTCAGGAGACAAGTATTATTCTGCTAATGCGTGTTTAGCCGCTCTGACAGTAAGAAAAGCTTCCAGTTCGCTTTAGTTGTAGCTCCACTGTAACTGATATTATAAGGGCACGTTAAGCAGGACACTCAATCAAACCTCTCTGGTTTCAACCTGCCAGCGGTATCATGTTGCCAGGGAAGCAGATTATCCCACAGGCTTGGAAAACGTAAAGGGTTACTGCGCTGCATTTTCAGCTCTCCACGGGCCCTCAAAAAGGGGACACCCCTTACCGAGAGAGGCCTCCAGGGTGAAGGGCTTTCGAGGCAGGAAGTGAATTTTAGCTTGTGTCCCAGAACAGCAATGTGCTCCACCACAGGGGCAGGAGCCCCTGTGACACGCTCTCAGCCACGTTGAGGAGTCATGCGACTCCCAAACGCACACTTCAGGGGCCCACACTTCCCAAAATGAAGAGGGTAATTACTCTCCCAGCATTAAGTTCCTTCTTTTGTTGCTGAGGGCAATTGCTTGTTATTCAGGTCAAGGAATGCTCTGTAGTATAGAAGAGAAAGATAGTTGGGCCAGCGCAAGATGTGGCACGTCTCCTAGTTCAGCCTGAAAGAATCCAGTTTGACTTCAGTGGAATTGTAGCTAAATGTTTGGTGTCGGGTCTCCCTATCAGGAACTCTGGCGACATTTTGAGCTTAATGTTATCAGGAAGGACAAGATGGAAGTTACTGTGGCCAGCAGAACAGAAGGCCCATGCAAAAAGAGGACAAAGTTACATGGAGAGGGATAGAGCGACTGTAGTTCTGATGGTGTGGTGCTGATGAGTGTTCGGTGTGTGAGAGGCAGATGGGAGAGGCAGGAGCATCAGTCTTTTCCAGCTGCTCTCTGGCACTGATGACAAGGTTACAAACCCTATTTGATTTTTGTCCTCCCACTCTCTGGCTTTCCACTTCCCGATCAATCTCGCTCTTTTTTTCTTTTTTCTTTCTTTTGTTTTGGGTTCCAATCATCTCATCTGCCCGCACAAATTCTGGATTCTGGGTGCCATTTGCCAATCATCCAGTGAAAAGTGGAAAAAAAGAACGCTTGCGCTGTCGTCTGTCAGCAACGCCCTCACCACCTCCACGGGCTCCCTGGCTGAATTCCACCTCGCAGCCAGCATATGGTGATCACACATCCTTTGAAATGTGTGACACGTGAAGCGAAATGGAAAGACTGGATCGAATCGAAGAATATCTGCAAACCTGGCAGCATTTCCGCTCGCGGATCTCGTTTGTGGGGGAGAATTGCTGCTGCGTGCCATTTTGATTTGTTTGATCTAAAAACATTTACTGAGCACTGCGTGTCCTTAGTTCAAATCCTGTTATCTTTTGAAAATACGAAGCTGTCCCAAGTAGATCCGCAAATCACTTTAGTGTGTCACACTTGACGATTACACTGATTTGGACTTTGACGTGTATCCCCGTTGAGAAGGGTGAGGCGAAGGCCTGGGACCTTTTTAATACTTACATAAAGAGGATTTAGCGTCCTCTTCGTGTTCTCACGGCCGTGATCTAACTCTCAATCAGCATTCCTTATTTCATGCAACCTCCCCTGTATCACAGGAAGATTTGATCCAATGTAGTTAATGACACATCTGCGCTGTCCCTCTCAACTCAGTCAGTAAAGTCGGATGGTGCATTTCAGGCAGGGTATGACACACAGAGAGGTGGAGGAAGCTTGAGGAAAAACCGGTGAGGAGTGACTGAAAATGTATATCACGACATCTCACCAGATTAGAGCCGTCTCACTTTCAAACATCCTGCACCGGTGACGACAGAAAAGTAGCTAAAAATACCCTCAAGTTTCATCAGGAAAGAAGTAAGGCAACAAGACCTCATGTGGAACAATGGAGGCCTCCGAGCTGCGTGGAGAAGACGTCCCACAATGCAGTGGCTCGCTCAGGGCTCCGATGGAAAGCTCATATGTTCGAACAATGCCTCAGCTCCTGCTCACAGGCTCGTTTGTGCAGCTGCTACACAAACTCCCTCACCACTTCCTGCGAAGCTGACACATCCGTCTGTTGATGGTGAGCTCTGAATCCCATTTTCGCAGGTTAGCGGTCCCCCCCCCCCCACCCTTTCTCATTTTCACCAATTACAACTCCTGGAAGTGAGAGTCTCTCCTACACCGGGATACCAGCGTGAAAAGATGTCCTGAGAGAGTGCGATGAAAATCAACTGTGCTGCTAAATCTGACGCTTAGATGCTGAGAGGAGTTCCCTTCGAAGAAATGTGTACGGAAAAACAATGCACCAGAGCTCCAGCAACTGACATACATCTGACTTTTAACAACACGGCATTGATTTCCAATCGATGCTCAGTATCGTCTTAAAAACTAACCGCATTTTCAGCTCGTCAGTGCATGAGTTCAACAGTCCAACAGGGACACGACTCCGCTGCCCTTTTCGTTAGCTCGGCTGCTGTTATTTTTGCTAACGTAATTTAACCAACTAAGTATTTTGGCTTCAACAACACAGCCATAAACCTGTGTCTTAAAACTTTGATATTAGATTAATAGCTTTACCATAAGTGTCTTAAAACAGACCTTGTTTGTCATTCAGCGAGCCAGCCAAAGAACCACAACTGAAAGAAAGATTAAATCTGCAGCTTAGTTTAGGATTAGAGTGCGCAGGCTGCTGTGCTGGGATCCACTGGCTTCAGAAGTCGGGGCGAGGGGAGGACATTATGCCCAAGTTGGAATTAGTTTTGCTAGCTACTATTATTAGGAACACAAGTGAACAACGCATCACACTGTATTTGGCAAATATAAACACTGTAGCGACGCGTTTACCGACAGCTGCTGAACAGTACGCTGTGTGCGACTGAACTGGAAAGGAAAAGAACTAGCAGAAGTGCTAATATACAGCAGCTATTGCTGCCTTTTATGAGGAAGGCAGCCATGTTGGATTTTCTAGATCTGGACAGGTTCGGTTCCTCTGAATTGAAAAGACAGAGATCTGACCTCTGGAAGTATTCAAGTTGTTTTTTACAAACTGAGAAAACTGAAATTCGGACTTCCAGGTTCAAAAGGAACCCGTCATTTGCTCTAATTCTTGTGACTTTGAAGATAAAACTCTTTGCCGTTGCTCTTGCTCGCTTTCAAGTTTCCAACTTTTTTGTCCGTTTTGGTTGATATTTCCTTTCAACAACTTTATGTTCAAGTGCTTTTTACAAAAATAGGACCACAGGTTAAATTTTAATTAATTTAAAGTAATTATATAATTAATTAATTTAATTATTTTAGTTAATTTCTGGTTAATTTTTCAATCCAATGTACAAATAGTGTGCTCATGCAGTCTCAAATTTCCACCACTTGAACCTACATGGATGCAGAAACCATGAACATACTTAGGAGAAAATATTCCGTGAAAACGTACTAACATACTTTAAGAAATGCTGGATTAACATATTTGGAGCAATAACATCTTAAAGTGCTGGCAGTAAGAATTATATCGATAGTTATCCTAAAAGCACCTATGTAGCTGTACCAAAACATGAAACTGACGTCCATATAAGCAATTAGTCAGCCAACTAGAACTGCATTCTCCATAGAGGAGATTAAGGCCTCTAATCTGTTGGTATTATTTTCCATGCAGGTGTAAACAATCTCTTACCTGCTATTTAAATCCACCGTTATTTTGTCTCCCTCCGACTTGTGTGCAACAATTTACACCACCAGAAAGCTGGCCGTGTGCTCTGAGAGCTTGGTTTTATATGCTATCTCTGGTTTTTGGTGTTAGTCTAACAGCAAACTGTGTTAGGCCTGAATCCTTCCACGTGTGTAGAAACATAAGGAAATTGTGATAAGGTCCAGAATGAAAGGTGGAATATACACAGTCAATGATGGTCTGACCTGCTGGGATGTAACACAGGCCAAAACATTCATCAGTGTCAGCCTGACTAGCGAGCGATTCCACTGATATTCCCCCTGGCTTGTTCGATGGCTTCATTACAGTTAAATGTTCAGACTGTGTATGCCTGAGACATTGCTTATTTGGCGACTGCAGTGGGGAGGCAGCAGGACAACCAAGGATGCTCACGAACGGCGGACAAGTGGTGAGTTGGGGAAGTCAACCATCTACTTTTTCATGTTGGACCACCTATCTCTAGCAACAGCTTGGTTAATGAACAAAAACTGTGAGTAAATATGACTTAACGACTGTACTAAGTGGATGACAAAGTCCTTGTCTCAGCTGGTCTTTGTTATACTGCTATAGTGGCATGTCAGACTCCATAAGTCAAACGCTGAGGCTGCTCTAATGTCCTCGGTTTGTCATTGACGAAAGGCAGTACTATTCTCAACAGAGTGATCGCAAAAAGAGCACATTTTCCTCTGACTAATGAGCAAATCAGGTCATTATGGATGCCTCTGAATATCACAGCACAGATCTCTCACCCTTTCTTGCCTGATATCAGAACAGAATTGATGAAGCGTTACACTCCATTATCCATCTTCGTTGAAGTGGGAGCTTTCAAAGGTGTGAACCTTTGAAAGCTCTTTGAAAGGCAGTTGAAAGCCTTTCAACTGCCTTTCTTACCTCCTGATTATCATGTTGGTTTCTTTTAAATGACTTCATTTAAAAGAACAGAAGCAGAATAGGGCTGAATTAGACCGAAGAGTATGTGAGGATGGAAATAAAACATTTAGCTTTTTAAGTTGGTGAATTCACACTTTAGTTTAATTCATGGCATTGCCCGACTTGGACGTCTTAAACTCTACAGGGCTCAGCTTTGATAATAAAGAAGGGGTGACATCAACTTTTCCCCAAATAGTCGGGATTACCCTACATGTAACTGGCACCGAGTAATGAGTACGGCAGTTTGCAAACAGATACCTGTACGTGACTCCAGTTGGTACCTATTAGCTGCTAAACCACAGCCTTATGCCCCTCCAAGTCAATCTGATAACAAAACTTTAGAAAATGAAGTTGTTTCTTCTAAGAATATGTCCGGGGATCTTACATGGATGAGTTTTTTTTTTTTAAGAAAATGATCAATTTAAATCAACAGTGTCACATCATGTATCGCCGCCGTCAATAAGATCATACGAATGAACAGAGAAAGAGAGTCGACACTTCCTGTCTACTTGGACTCTCATTGGCTCTGTAATCCTGAAAAAAAGTAGCCTCAATTTTACATTTCCATTGGTTTTCTGTCTCTTTTTTGATTGCAGTTGGCTTTGAATGTGCCTGCTGTGGTCGTCGTTTTCTTACATCGCTTTACATCGACTGACGCGTAACAATATCGGCTCTCCAACGGTACGTCACATATCAACTCGCTCGTAAGCTACAGTCAGACTGCGTGCCAAACGTGGCCCAAATCCAATTTTTGTTTTTTGCTCAAATGTAACTCGGATCAGATTTGTCACATGGAATCGAATTTTTTCGAATTTCCGATTTGGGACGCTTTACCAGCCGGTCATAAATCGGATACAGATGGGATTTTTTTTGTGTGTGGCCTCAGTCTGTTCAGTCAAATCAGAATTCACGCGACTTCTACGTCCCTCGACGTTCGTCACAAATCAAAGCCACTGCATGTCTGCATCCGTCTTCTCGAAACATGTTGGACAAGAGCGTAGACGTTAGCCAGTGGAAGACCGGCGAGCTGCCAGACTTGATAAGCATATGGGGGGGATGACTCCTTTATCAAGTGACAACTTTGTTTTTTGCTCATGCGCGTCATGAGGTCGTTTTTTTCGGTTTCACATTGTAATCTGATATCGGCCCCATTAAAAAGTCAAGCCAAATTTATAATAAGTACGTTTAAAAACAACAGACGCTGACTGGCCAACAACGGGCCAACAAAAAAAAGTCGGATCTGAGCGGTAAATCAGAGTTGGACGGGCCTTCAGGGTAGCAAGCAGCTGACCAATGTGTTCGATAAAACTTATACATGAGGAAAGAAACTGCTCCCCAATAAACTTACAACATAATCTGAAGTCAGACATGACATCAATGCTTCCTTGAATTGAATCCATTAATCAAACAATTGAGCCTTGCAGCTGTGTCCTGACATGTTCTATGCACCCATCCTTCATGGAGAGTGGTTCAACTTCAACAGTAGGGTTGCACGATGCTTCAGTTTGGACAATATCCCTTCTAGTAATATGATTTGAGATATGCTTCTATCTAATTTCTGGCTGAGAGAGAGGAATTATTGTCACGCCTCTTCTGTAATTGAATAATTTCTGCTCTTATTGTTATTATCATTGGAGGGGAAGAAAAACTTTGATTTCCTTTCAAAATGTGTCATGTTCATTGTTTTTTTTTTTCATTAATTATTTTAACTAAACTATCAACTTCATCCTACTTTAATAAGCTTTTACTAAATCCACATTTCAGTGTCGGCTTTGGGCCAGTGCCAATATTTCCTTTGTAAGACTTGCCGATGACATGCTAATATCATCGCGTATCCCTCTTGCACTTTTTACACGAGACAATAAAAGTTACTTTCAGTCAAAAATCCACCAATCTACAAACAAATTATGAATCCCCCCAAAAAAAGAGTAAAAAGACAGCAGTAAAGAAAATGTAGAGAATAGTTAAGTGGTGCATGAATTATTAAGAATATCAATAACCAATGAACAGAAAAATGAACTGGCAGCTACTCTGGTAAACAAACAATGAAGAAAAGTAAGGGATGCTCTCTGGTTCAAGCTTCTCTGATGCTCCAGATTTGTTGCTTTTCTGTCTTTATAGGCCACATTTTTCGAGTTCTGAACAAATGAAGGCTTTCTAAGACGTGTCACATTCTTGTTGCGCACGACCTTCACCTAGTGGAAATACACCAAATGCAGGTAAAATAACTGTTTCCTGTAAAAAAACTGGCGTTGCAGATGTTTTAGGAGAAGTAAAATGTATTCAACTAATTTGTTACTCATATGTTTTGGTCAGGAGCCCTAATTTTGTGACCGCATCACGAGCCAACAAAAGACCAGAGATTCCACCGACGCAATCCACACATTCACTTCCCGCCATTAATTGTTGCTCTTGCTTGTCCGAACACGTGACGCTTCCACGCCACCGCTGACCATCGGCTGCAAATTAAACTCTCTGCGAAAAGAGTAATGCCGGTAATAAATCTGACATTTCGGCCCTGACCGTCATTGCTCACTCCGGCCCCGTTCCGCCCGAAGACGCCCTTGATGAGTGCAAATTGAAAGCAACAGCAGCCTCACCGATGGCTGCTCATTAGTGCGACTGGCCCTTTATCAGTCTGTACAAATAAGGACATCAAAATGCAGAAAGTCACATTTACAGTGGAACAAAAAAAAAAAGTTACAAAGCACCTCCATAAATGAGAGAAAATTGAAAGAAAAAAATACAGTAATTACTGCCCTTCCCATTAGAAGACGGCCAGGCTGTGATCTGACAGGCAGGAAGCACATTTACAGTAATTGGACGGACTCTACAGAATAATACTGCTCTTTCGCTCATGGCTCGGCAGAAAAAAAAAGCTCGCTGCGAGATTGCAGCAGCAGCCGGGAGAAATGAGTCTGCAGTCATTACGGCTGCTTGTAAATGCATCCGAGCCAGCCGGCGCCAGATCGATTTTGCCATTTCTGATTGGCCCTTCGTTATTGCCCAGAGAGGCCAGCGGGAGGCTGGGTGGGAGCTGGGTGGGGGGGGGGGGCTTATCAATTAAGCCGTCAGGGTTTGAATTTTTCACCCGCAACATTTTGTCTTCTCTCTCTCAATCTTATAACAACCACGTAAAATAGATCAGGACGACGGGCGCAGCATCCATTACACTGTTTATGTTTCGCCGGCCGTGCAGAGACACAGCTGGTGGTTATTGTTCCATATAATTCCTCGCTTTCTGCTCAGGTGTAAGAGAGGCCTCGAAATGAAGAGAGAACCCCGTGAGGAGGGGAGAGTCACTTGACAGAGTATAACTTTTTGTCTTTGTTTGTCTTTTGTTTTTCTGCTTACGTCCAGTATTTTGGAGAAAAGGGACTACTTTCTCTTTATAACCCCTTGAGATGGAGGTGATGACTCAAAATTAAGTTGAATAAAGAAGGGGAAAAGCATTTTGTGGAGATGCTGTGATCCTGCGAGGGAGGTGGAGGGTACAGAGAGGAGGAAGGGATGAGGCTGCTCTGAGATGTGGTCAGAGGTATTGGTGGAAGTGCATCTGTGGAGAGGTGTCGGTGCTTTTATGCTACAGAACATGCACCCGCACACAGGTACACCTCTCTCTACCCCCCGGCATCATTAGCCAAACCGCATGCCGAGCTCTGGGAGTAATTGGCTGCCCTTTCAGCCTCCTAATGGCTGGAAGAGGGGGAAAAGGGAGACTAGAACAGGAGGAGAACTAGCAGGATTACTGTCAAATATCAGCTTTTTTTTTTTTTAACCACTTGCTTTCTTGTGATTTCCTTCCTTTTCTTATGTAGGCCACATTATTGTTTTCACCCTTTGCTCATTTGTGTTCTGTCAAATATGTCCAGGCAGGTGGGCTTTCATTTGGATTCACTAAAGACAGAGCAGCCAGACCCCCATCTCTTTCGTTTCATAAAAAGAGGATAGAATTGATTTTTTATTTTTTTTTAAAAACAGCCAGCATTGTCGTTCTAATTCACCCAGGACCCATTTCACAACCGACTCTGAGTTCAGAACTAATCCGAGCGTCGCCTTGGCCTGATTGGTCAAATTTCAGGTTTCCAGCGTTTTGCTGTGAGCCGTCAACCTCCTGCAGAGCGGCTGCGCTCTCAGCCTTATCGCCGGCATCATCAGACTGGATGCCTGACAGGGCAGAAGACGCCCCGCCACAGTACAATGAGGTCTGATTACAGCGCCGGCAGCACACATGGGAAACACAGACCTTGTGTAAACTCATGTAGGCTACATCCTATTCATCCCACAAACCCTACATATGAAATAAGCCACGCAGAGAAAGAGCTCACACAGTCTGAAAACAAATGTCTTTAAGTTGCTGATTCCTAGTCATTCCATCATAAAAACCTATGGAATTATTATAAAACCTCAAACTGCCTGTAAAGTTTGTAATGAATGATGGTTTCTCTTTCTAATTAAAGGGGCATTCCATCGGTTTTACTCACGAAGCTTTGTTAAGAAATACGACAACTGCTACTCCTACTAAACTTTGCATAAATACTAGTGAAGAAATGGCAGATCTGGTTTTCACACTACACCCACAAAAGATAGCAAAAAGAAGGATGTCTCAATCTTCACTTCTTCCATTTGAGAAGCCGGGCGATAAAACGATAACGATAGCTATCGAGGAATAACTTTTCCTCGATTGAGATATGAAACGTGATCCATGTACTTTTCGATAAATTACGTTCGTCCATCTTTTGACGGACAATACGAATAGCCAACGACAGCGAGAGTTGCGCCGCGCTGAACCAATCGCGCGGCTGGAATAGAGCCGTGCCAGCAGCTAGTCGTGGCGTGTTTGTTTGTGCTCCTGCCGCCGTATAAAAGAAGAAAATGAGTGCTCCCTCAGAAGAAACGACGGAAGACACAGCCCAAGGCGTAAGGGATGACATTGTTGATAAGAAGGGCCCGAAGAGTTCGGTGGTGTGCAGTTATTTAGTTTTTTTCGAAGTCCGACACGAAACAGAGTAGTGTGCACTGCAAATTATGTCGAGCACATGTTCCGACAAAGACGGGGAAAACCGCCAATCTTTTTCGTCACCTGAAGCATCGCCACCCGTTTGAGCACGGAGAACGCAAACTTTTACAAACACAGCCCGGAACAAGCGCTAATCTTCCCCCAATAGGGGGTGGCAGTCCACCTCCTTGCCACGGCCGGTACATGACAATAAATCTGATATTTATAACAACGCCTGTGCAGCAGCAACAGAAGATAAGCAACAAAATCTAAGTTTTAGAATTTTTTTATTTATTTGGAGTTGACCAGTCAGATAAGATTTTAATTTAAAATACCTGTTCTGTATGTATCTGAAACAGATAACCTTCTGATATCTTGGGGTTAGAGCTTAAGACCCCACAAACCTATTTTCTCAATCGTATTCCAGCTATGAATGCGAGATCCAACATCAAGACGGAATTTCCCACCAAATTTCAAAGAGTTTTGCTCATTTCAAATTTCAAATAATAGGTTTTTAGTATTTTCCTTTTGCTTGTTGCTTTCCTAGCTTGTTTGAAGTAGGCGGGGCTTATTTAGAACAAGGTGATGTCACCAGTCTTTCTGCACCAATCTAAATTCATCAACATCTGGAGTAAACATGCGATGACAGTTTGCTGGAGTAGCTAGCATTGCCAGTTTTACATACGCTTAATATTGCAGGATTTCAATTAGAGGTCAACTGTTTCATTGGTAAGCCGATTAATCTGTGTCGATAGAATGTTTTTCATGCAAATTGAATTTTTAGATTTTAGCTCCAATGGTTGCTGGTCTGCGCCACTTCTGCCATCTCCATCACACAAATAACTTCTTTTTTTTTTTGCATGAAAGCTCCATGTATGAAGTCACGGAGATGTCCTTGTGTATCAAGCATTTCCAGTCCAAGCTTAAAATATTACAATTTCATGGGATTAGCTTGCTTGAAACCAGGCATAAACACCCTGATAGTAAGTTGTTGTTAGTAAAATCAGGCATGTGGCTATTCAGGGTATCAGTGCAGATGCACAATAACAGTGTGATATGTCAACCTGTATTTAAACACATGCTATTTACACCAACTAAAATGTGCCTGTAATGAAATGTAGTTAAACAGAAGCTGAGTTAAACACTAAGCCTGGAACCCATACCTGCATTTAGCTACAGCGCTGAAGGAACCTCTGGGTCTATCCTGCTGTGTTAACATTCATGCCTCTGAATTCATCTGCTTTTTTCATGCTTCAAACTACTGCTACCCGACATTAAAATATCACAAGTTGTCAACTTGTCAACCTCAGATCTGCGAGCGTCAATGTGAAGAAGTTGAAATCATTTAATCAAAAACGAATGCATTATTTTTTCCGATGAAGAGAGTCTCTTGTACATCAATGCCTAGGATAGGACACATCAAAACCATTATGGTGATGATAACAGGAAGGTGGCCGCTTAGTGTTCGCTAATTAAAATGTAACACCACTCTCATAAAGGATGAACAAACCATTTTCCATTTACCCCATTACTGTTATACCATCAGACCACAGATCCACTTTACACTAAACCTTTAAGTTCATCTCTTTGCAGTTGTCTTACAATGATCTTTTTTCCCAAGAAGGGCCTCAGAGGCCCGGAGGCTGTTCTGGGTGCAGCAAAGTTTCTGAGCGTCAATAACACTCAAAGATTTAACTTGTCTCTGGAAGAAAAAGCTCCAAGACTCTGAGCCTTGGCCTGCGCACACATTGCAAGACAGAAGCCTTAATTCAAAGTGACTTTCTCACTACGTACTTATGTATTCCATGCATACATGCAGTAGGGGCCTCGCGTCAAGAATTTCTGCCAGCGTCATGAGACCAAGGTCACCTATATGAGAAGAGCCGCACTGGCCTTATTAATGTGAGAGCCTGAAGTATAGAACACAGAGAGAGATCCATCGTACACACACACGAGGAGATGGGTGAAAAACCACTGAGAAGAAAACCAGAAATGAAACCATTTTCCTTGTTCTGCTCTACAAACCAAATCTGCCCGAATGAAATACACCTAAACTCCCACATCTATCATTTACAAGGTGCTTAATGCCTCAGGGTGAAAAACCTCCTTTGATGGGTCCTATACAAGTAGGAGGAGTGTGTGTGTGTGTGTGTGTGTGTGTGTGTGAAAGCAGGCGGGTGTGCTTACGAGTCTAAGTGACATACAGAGTCGTGCTCCAGCGCACATTTATCCTCTTATGCAACAACTCGACTAGCATAAGCATACGCAGGCTAAATGCTGGCTTGACCCTCCACAGCACAAGCAGCAGGATTCGGCCCGCTTCAGACTTAGTTGAGCCTCGAGAGCAGATCAGTTTGTTTGGGCCGCACCTCCACACTCCCCTCAGCCGAAGGTCAGGGACGTCCACATTACTGCTCGCATCCCTCGTCATTCCTTTCATTATCACCTGCCCGAAACCACACCGAGACGACGACAACTACGGCGCGTGGTTTGTTCTGTTGCTCCTGAATAAATAACTTTCCGCAGAACTTCCGATTTGCATGTGCCTGATGCAAACACTCGTTCGGCCTGGGAGGATTACACAGAGGGCAGGGCAACAGCCGGGGGGCATTTGGGAAAGAAGACACAGGAGCAAATATATCATGCTTTCAGCGTGGCAGAGACTGAGTCAGGCACAGGCAGGCTTTTCATCTCTCGGAGAAGCAGAGCAGAGGTCCTGAGCACCTCTGTGAAAGATGATCATTTAAGATGCCCCTGAGGGGGCAACAGGGCCCCTGTCTCTCATTTGACCTGCTTAGTTCCTAACACTACTGCCAATCAGCGAGAGAAGTTCCACTCTCATCTCTCTAAAATTGGATAAAATGGTGTACTAATAAAATGCAGAGAGTGGTTATAAGAGGGTGTGGGGCATCTCTGCGGACCCCTGGCTGCCTTAGAAGCAGACTGGCTGTGTGAGGAGGCTGTTAGTTACCTGCTGCAAAGCAGCGAGAAAGCTAACACCAAAAGGCTAAATAAACATCTAAAAGGCTATCTAAATACTTATAATCTTCTGTATCATTGAAAGGCACTGCTTTAAAAAAAAATAAAGCGACAAATCAAAGCATGTTCTTAGAGAACTGGCTCGTTCGGTGCACCTCGAATCTGCACCAAAGCGGAGAAGCTGGAGGAGCCACAGCAGCACGAAGCGCATTTGTGATGTGTCGGTCGCGAACGATCCGGCTCCAAGTGCCGGCTCTTTGAAGTGAACGACAGGAACCGGCTCCACAATGGGAGCCGGTTTGGGATCCTATTTGGGAGTCGGTTTTTTTCTTTCAGTATCTCGCTGTCTCTCCGCCTCCCTGTCGTTGTGCTTGTGCTCTGCAAGTGCCACAGAGATGACAGTTTTTTCCCCACTTCGCTTTTTTTTGTCCTTCGGTGCCTCACTGTCTCTCCCCTCCCCCTCACTCTCCCTCCCTTAAACACCTTAAAACTTAAAAACTTAAAAACAAAAAGCTTAAACACCTGGTGTTTCTCAACGTCAATCTGTAAGTCTTTGAGTGATTTAATACAGTGAGTTCTTCATCTCTAGTGGTTCAAAACTTGTGTTGTCCACATGTTTTTTTTATCCTTCATAGTTTTATACTTTAATTTAATAGCACTGTATTTGATATTTGTATTGTGGCACCTTTTTTGTTATGAAGCTGCTTTGATACTTTTTCGTATTGTGGTGGGTGTTTGTATTTATAACTGTTTAATTTATTTTAAGTTATTTTTGTGGAAGTGGTGCTATTTTGTGATAATTTAATTGGTTATAATAACATTTTTATTTATAAAGCATTGTTATGCAGCATTTTTACTCATCCTAAGTGCTTAACAATGTCAATAATGAAACAAAATGTTATAAAATTAGGTTTAAGCTATTAATTAATTAATAATGTAAAAAATATATATATATGGGGAGCCAAAAGAGCCGGCTCTCCACAGTAAGAAGAGCCATTAGAGCTGCATCTCGAAAAAGAGCCGAAAATCCCATCACTAAGGCGCATCCATCCTGCCTCCTGTCCCACGTTAAGATCATTCATAAAAAAAAAAATGGCAGACCGACACCGCTGTCACGCTATTGGCTGTGCAGATATGTTCCTAACACTTCCAGAGTTGATTAACTGTCCGGAGAACAGACAGTAAATCGCACAGCGCGTGTGGAATAAGATGAGAGTGTGCGGGAATGTCTTCCCGTGGACTCGGCGGCTTTCTGAGAGCCACGCAGCGGGAAGACTCGCAGCTCCCGCGGGTAAACAAAAGCGGCTGCGTCGCGTTTCCAAAGGGCTGTTTTTGTTTTAGATAGCGACGGCGCTGAGGGAAACAGTGACATGCCTAATATTAAGGAGGCTAAACATTTGGGGTTTCAACCAACGCCGAGCCCCTTTGCTTACCCGCTGTGGCGTCGGGGCTGGAGCGGAGGGTTTCCCTGCTGCGGTTCAGAGGGGCCGGCGGTCAGCGCAGCCTGGTGGGGGTGCAGTGATGCTCGGCTCGGCTCGGCTCGGCTCGCGCTGGGCTCCTTCCTGCGGAGCTCCGGCTGAATAACCTTGGTGGAGACGGATGGAGACTTCCTCGTGGTTAGGCTGCTGCCGCCGCTGCTGCTGCTTCTTTGGGCACGCTCGCACACATCCAACACGCGCCGGTTCGCTGGCTTTGGGTTACTTGCTAGGTGGCCCTGAGCTACAGCAACCAAACCCTGCAAACCATGTTAACCGTGCAGGCGGGAGGCAGCAGTGATGGAGCTGCTGTGGCTGGCGCGCGATCCCCTCCAGAGGCAGGCACGGGACGGCAGCGGTGGACTGTGGGTTTAAGTGATGAGCGCCGGTGGAGTGGCTTTAAATGGGGGGATGGTGTCGCTGGGATTACGTGGTAGGGGTTTAATTAGATAGCGCTGCGCCCATTGGCACCGACGATGCGCACAGCCCTCCTCCTCTTCCTCTCCTCCCCGCGCTGCCTTTCTCCTTCTCTGGCAGTGAAAGAGATGGATGCGTAGCAGCGGGTGTCACAACACAGAATGATGGCGAGCCACGCTGTGCACGATGTTTACTGCGCATCATTTTTGTTCGTAGTGACTGGGGATGAGTTGAACATAAACAAACTCCCACCACACACACACACACACACACACACGCACCATAAACCGTCATGTATGTAATGACCCCATATGATCAGAGTAGCTCATAAAACACTGCACACTTACAGATGGTCTTATAGCAGGCTTTTCCTCGGACGACAGTCATAAGAGGCTCAAATCTTGATCATTTATGGGGGGAAAACGGCACAGGGATGGAAAATGATGTGCTGACCGTGTTCATTCATCATTACAGTACAAATACATGTGTCAGCCCACTGCCTCACCCCTCCATCTTTGCTCCATCTTTGCTCACTTCCACCCCTCCTCTTGTTCTGCCAGACACGACGCTGCGTTGGGTTGCTGCTGGTACAAATAAGGCTCACTATCTCTTAAAAAGCAGGATCTCACATGCAATCATGGGGGGGAAGTGCACCATGTCTCAATTCTAAGGAACATAGAAAAAAAAGAAAGTTTTTCCTAAATATTCTGGTCCCTACCAGGTTTTAATATTAGGCAAATACAACCTCAGATGAACAACACCTGAGCATTGTCCCCATACGAGTCTTTCTCATGTCTTGTAAACTTCAGAACTGACAGATGGTGTCATTCTTCAAGTCATGGTGATTGTTTTTTTTTGTATTTTTGTGAAAAACTCCCTTTTTGTTAATAAAAATGACATTCAGGGAAATGGCTTGGATGTGTCTTTTCCTAATTAAGGAGGTGGAAATCTATAAACATTTAAATGAGAAGGGCCACCATTCTATGCTACAGAACACAACAGGAAGGTTTAGTGTGGCAGTAACGCAGACATTTGTGTTTGAATGAGAAACCAGTGCTGAAGGGGCAGCTTATTCTACCAGGCTGCCCACAAGTTTATGCATCAGAATAGTGATTCATTTCATGTGCAGTTCCCATTAAAATGTAAAAAGTTGTTAATGATGTCTTCAAATTGATTGTTCTGGTAAACACAAGCTAATCACGTGTTGCTTTACAACATGTACATAAAGTCTCATCCTGCAAATCGATGGGATCGGCTCTTGAAGTTTGCTGCATATCAAACCTTGGATGCCTGAAATTGTGCGTAGAGCTTTTCACCACTACACTGCAGTCCAGAAATAAAATCCTACAGCTCAGGCAGGGAGGCTCGCTCCTTTTTTTTTTTTTTTTTTTTGGTCTTCTATATAAAAAGACATCCAGATATGTTCACAAGCTAAAACATTTATTCTTCTTCCTTGGAAGTCATACGTACAATAAATTCTCCAAATGCAAAATACAAAATGCACTTTTTATCAGCTTCTAAACAAATAAAATGTGTCAAATACAATTGGGATAATCGAATTATCCTATTGAATTGCAGAGGTGGAGTAAAATGCTTCAAACTTCAAACGATAGAAAAGTTTGACCTAGAGGTCTCAGTAAGAGTTTCAATCTCCAGCAGATTCGTGTAGGGTAGATGAAGCATTCTTTGGAACCAAAACTGCACAAAAGAGTGAAGTGGTCCACTTGGACATTTTTGCAGCACAAGTGCTTAGTGATAGATTTTCACAGGAATAAATGTGTTTCCATAGTTGACCTTTCTTTTTATACAGAGTCAATACAACAACCTAAACTTCACTCCCGCATGAGTTGGTTACCTTGTTTACAGAACTCCTCAATGCATACAACACTCAATGATGATGACCCTGTGAAAAAGATCATCAGTCAGAGGATGCTGGCCACTCGGTTTCATTTGCAGCCGTGTACTATAAAGCAGACCTCAAGAAAGCTGGAAAGGAAGCGGTGTCCCCCTTATTTAAACCAGTCTCACTTAGTTTTGCAAAGCTGGAGCAATAAAGGAGAAAATGAACAAGCCCAGGTTTCTTTTCAGCACTGTAGCCAGCCTGACAAAAAGCTATGTTGCGCCATGTACACCTTTAAATCTCAGTAATTAGGGTTGTAGTTCTATTTATAAAGGTAGCTGAATGTAACAGAATGTACGGGTGCACATACATAAATCACTTTTAAGCACTTTGAATTGCCTTGTGTATGAATTGTGCTCTACAAATAAAATGGCCTTGCCTTGCCTAAATCGTGTGCATGTACACACATTAATCACACTGCTTCCTTCCAAAGTTTAGCACTGTCAAGGCAACTTTACGCATATTAGTCACTCTTCAAACAAAATTCTTTCTGTTTAGACCGATTCAGTTGTGTTGAGCGCTCTTAGTCAACAACAGTTGTTCATTCAACTTGCTTTTTAGACCCTATCCCTCTGTGAGCAAGAATTTTGTTCATTTAACACTTCCATATGAGATCTGATAAATCTATCTTTATTGATAGACTGCATACCTCAGGCTTTAAATGCTTCTGTAACGAAATCTTTACTCTTGAACCGGGAGGGTTTGTCAATTGTAGACCTATTTTCAATCTCTTTAATTCCAAAAATTCCCTGAAACGCTGTTTGAAATTAATTTTGTGACCATTTGCACAGTTTAAAGAGTTTCAGTTTTCGTTTCAGAGCACACAATAACACAGAAAAAAGCACAAGTGAATGTTATCAACAATGTTATGGCCTCAAATGATGAATATAAAGTATAAAAAATATACTTCTCCTGTTGGATCACCATTTGATGCAATCAATTATAAAATTCTACCACAACATTTTTGGGGAATAAAGTAATAACGTTGGGGTGGTTGAAGTCCAATTTGTCTGATAGATTCCATTCTTTTACAGTATATGATGAGTCTTACCCAAACACCAGGGTTAGTCATAGTTTTCAACATGGCTCCATGCTTAAATCATTGCTTTTGTTTGTATGTCTGGTTCTAGTAGGTGAAAATATTATATAGCATGGGATACGTTTTCATTGCCATACAGATGATGCTCAGCTGTACTCCTCCTTTGGGTGGCAGAGACTAATAAGATTAGGTTCAAAACGTTTCTATTTAACAAAGCATAAATGGCGGTCACAGCTGACTGTGAGCTGAAATGCCATTATTACTATCATAAACTTTGCGTTTTTCTTTTCTTTGTCCCATTGAACATGTATTCCTGGCTTGTGTTTTTACATTTGTCCTGTGCTGAGTTGAACTACGTTACAATGAACTGTAATATAATTACATTGACCATGGACTGAATTCAATAAAATATGTACTGAACTTTAATTCTACTTTCACAATAGAATGCCCTAAGATTCCATTTGCTGTGAATTAGTGGTATGAGATATACTGAATATCAATTTCGGCCTTAACATGTAATGTTTATGTCAGAAGAACTGACATTAGCTAACACTAAAGGCTGAGTTATACTTCTTTTTACTGCCCTTGCGCTTTCTTCTTGCGTTTATGTTAATGGCTCGAGACGTTTATACTTAATTTAGCTTTGCCGGCGCTTGCGTGTGCTGTGTGGCGATTCACTGCCAGGAGAGCAGGTGGAGTAGCGGGTTTTTTCAATGACAAGCCTACTATGATAAAAGGAAATTCACCGCCAGGACCTCTTCGAGTGATTCATGCTTCATCTTCTTGTAAATAGCCGGTATTTTGTCAGATTTTCAACACCTTGGGGGTCTAAACGACTACTTTCTCGCCTGAAAATGTTTCAAATGTTGCTAAAGTTATATATTTACAGAGTTTATAGCTTAAGGGAAATCAGTTTTTCAGGCCGGCTGATTTCGGCTCGGGCAGGAGTGAAGTGCACTGTGTGTAAACGCTCTGCATGCTGTCAGATCGATGAGTATGACGTTTTCAAGTAGTAGGCTTGCGTCTTTTCTTGCGTAAAGTTTAGAAAATTGAGGTGACACACGCAAGCTCGCAATGGGGGGCTTGCAACCGCGCAAGGGCTTGCGTTTCTTCTTGCGTCTGGCTTTGCGTCTTGCGTTACCGACTATAAACCAGGCTTAAAGCTGATAGGCTACAACCATTAGCCACATAGCTTTATATCCCTCCAAAAGTGTTTACTAATGAGGTAATATTGGGAGGAAACCAGGTAACTGAAACATGTTCCCTTAAACTTGCCCTAATATCTACATAAATGTATACTAACTTAATCTCTGCGTGTCGGGTTAAGAGATTTCCAACAGGCTTTGGTACAAACAAAGGCAGATTGCTAATGGAAGCTAACTAGCTAGTCTTGCTTCCTTCTCATAGCTTTTCTTAATGTTGCTCCACTGTTAGTAGTTAGTAGTCAGTAGTGCTGACTATGATCATTTCATCTATCACAGTTTTTTATTTATCTATCTGAGATAAAGTTTAAACTATATCATGATTAATTTGCTTAGTTTGGAATTACCCTTATTGTCACAGCAACTTTTAAAAAGTGCAAAAACTCTTTTGGTCTGTCTCCCCTGATTTACAACATCAATACTCCTGTAATTGAGTTCATGGCAGTTTCTTCTTTTTTTATTTTCATTTTTGTTTTTTCATCTATTTAAATCACTCATAATGGTGGACTGAAACACACTGCACTTCGGCTTACCATCTGAGCCAGACATCAGCCGTACTTCGTCACAGCTCATGGAGCATGTCAGAGCTGTGGGAAGATTTTATTAACTCCAAAGGTTGGAGATGAGTCATCGCCGGTGGTCTCTCCAGACTAAGTTTGGCTTCTCTTTACAGATGGCCTGCATGACAGCCACTACCCGACAAGAAGCCTCCTTCCAAAAATTCACAAACACATTAACTTTCCAACAAGAGGAAACAATACACTGGACCAAGTTACCCCAACAGAAAAATAAAAAATGACACATTCCTAGAAGGAGCGTGTAAGTGCTTGAAGCAGCAACAATATCCTGAGAAAGACTGTGTCATGATGGGTTTTAGATGAGGAGGTTTTTTTTGTTTTTTTTCAAAGGATGGTAAGCCTCTTAGACACTGTAGTGTGTGATAATCCCATCTCATTAACCCATCTTTCTTTAGGCCACACATATTATCTTGGCATGGCCATTTTACTACTTGCTGTGTGATGACTATAAAGACAGAGAGGCCAAAAGTGAAAATAACTAATGTTGCTGAATACATGTTGTTTGGTTAACATATAAAGACCATCATATGACATTTGGGTACAATACATACCCAGTAATATTGTTGTAATGTTTTAAATACTTGAACGCAGTTTTTCTAGAGAAAATAATTGTTTTGTATATGGGAGTATCGTCCATCGACTCTTTTGGGCTTTCACATGCGCGAGCGTACAACCAGCCGGTGAGTTACATGCTGTTTATAAAGTTGTTTTGTAACGTCCCCATGCCAGTAATGTGAGAACCATGCATATGGTTTTGATGGTAAGGCTTGTGACTTTATTGTCGGATGGTTTATAAAGTGGTGTGACGTTTCTGCAGTGTGCAAGTTGTTGTTTTACGTGGAAGGGTTAGCGCTTGCCCCTTAGCCACCACGTATTAGCCTCGCATGACAGGCTGAGCGAACAGCGCGATCTCCACACAGGGAGCGCAGATTTGCACCTCTCTGTGTCCTACTATCAGTATTTGACAACCTCTAGCAATGGAAACGCGCTTCAAATGCCCCGGAGTTCCCCTTTAAGAGTGAAGCCAAAGAGGAAGAGAGGTGACATTTCACAGCCACAAATTCTGCACGAGAGAGGAGGCGAGAGTGGAAGGGTGGGGCAACAAAACATTCACCCCTTTAAAGAGTTCTTTTATAAGATTTATAGAGAAGACTTCTTTTTCTTTTAAAAAGTGACCAATTCAACATATGATTCCCAACGTCATTGTGCCTAAAAGAGGGATCAATAGCCCACCAGCTGTCTATGGTCGAATGGCAGATAATGGTAATGTAAATATTTGAGACCAAAATTGCCAGTCAATTATTTTTCAGTGTGGTATGTGGGCTGAGCTCTCAGGCTTATTAATGTTTGCTCTCTCATAGTGTAATAACATGCGCCAAGGGTATTTCAGTACTACAGATTTAAAAAAAAGAAAAAAAAAGAGTGGAGTGGAGTTGTGTGGGTCACTTTACACCCCTAGAAGAGAAGTGTAAATTAACAGAGGAAAAACAAACTGCTGAAGTGTTTTTCTGTGCTAACTTGTTAAGACCTCAGTAAATTCTGTAAACTTTGGAAAAAAAGGGCTATTTCTTGTTTAATTGCTTTTTGATTGTGCCGCTTGTTTTAATGCCTTTTATCTTTTTGTGTAAATTTAACGCTTTCGTTTTTGACACTTGCTTTCATTCATTTATTCATATTGTTATTTCACTATTTGTAAAAAAAAAGAAGATTTTTTCTAAGTGTTGTTGACTTTTTAAGCCTTTCATTTTTCTCTTTTATTTCTATTTCCTGTTTGGTAAAAGGCACTCTGTGTTGCACTTGCATGTGAAAATGTGTGGCATCTGCATTCCGAAGCTGTTGCAAACACAAAACGTGTGTTCAAAGGAGCTCTCAGTTAGTCTGCAAAAAAATACAGAAATAGATAAATCACAGATGAGTTCAGCAACAGAAAGGCCAAGATGTCCATGGATGACATCGCTGATGGATTATTCAAACCCCACAACTTCCATATGATATGATTGATATGTAAAGTATGCATATCAATCTAATCCGCCACATTTAGACAAGAGCAAATGCAGAGGGTTCGCCACATGGTGCAAATTAGAAATTTGAGTTTTCGACAAGAAACAGTCTGAAAAGCCAGACCACTTCTTGAACATTATTCTTCAGAAAGATGGATCAAAGGTGGCAAATAGTAAAGAGAAGACTTGGGCTGTATTCGAAACCGCATACTACATACTTGCAGGGCTCTAAATGAACTTTTTTGATCACCAGCCAATGTGGCTAGTAAGTTTATGAAGTTACCAGCCAATCAGAATTTCCACTAGCCACATATTTTTCCGTGCAAAAAAGACAGATGAGAGCCACTGAATTCTTTTGATCAATTTATTAACTAAAGCTTTAAACTCATTTTACAGTGAAATTGGGAATCTATTTCCAATTAAAGTAATTACAATAATTAAACTTATGTACATACAAAACTTATTCTAACATTTCATTATTCCTCAACCCTCACATACTATTCAGGATCACATTTTTTGTACATAAAAAAATAACTTTAAAACGGATTTATATTCATGTGAACCCTGAATCTACAAAAATGGAAATATTTAACAACTTTCTAACCATGTTTTAGTGCAGATAATGCACAAAATTAAACACAAAACTATGTGCAGAGCCTAATTATGAGGGGGATACTGTGAAATGCTTAAACATCGTCCGAGCTCTCTGAACTGTCTTTGGACCCATCTAAATCAGTTCCATTTTTCCCTTTTCTCACTCCATCTTCTCAAACTCGGACGTCTTCATTAAGGCCAGGCTCCTTCCAGCGTCACTCTCTTCGATACAACACGTTTTGGCGGTTTTCGTCCTCAGGCTCTCCTGATGACTTCGGGCACTCTCATGATCCTTTACCGCCTCTACTTTGAAATTATTAGTTCCTACCACGAAATGATTCATTTTTGTGTTTTTCTTTAGCATACATTCGGCAATCCTGACAGAACATTACGTTGTTTTCGTGATCATACACGAGCCACTCACGACCAGTTAGCCATTTACAGTTAAATTTCCTTTTATTTGTTTCGCGAGGTTCAATATCATCCTCCTCCCCTCCTTTGGCAGGCGTATCTTTTCTCTTTGTATTTGTATTTGTACCGGCGTCTATCGTATTTCCAAACCAAGAGTGACCCACGCCCACTCCCCTAGTACGGCAGCCTCGGCGGATGCGTTCCCATAGAAACTGCGCATAGACTGTATATAATAATTTTGCATCCCGCGAAATAGATGGTAAAGTTCCTCATTTATCATCGGCCAAGCCGGCTAGTGAGTTTTTTTTAATACACGCCAAAAATAACTTTGACCCGCATTTGGCGGGTTGGCGGGTGTTAATTTAGAGCCCTGCATACTTGCATACGGCATATTTCCATACTACGTACTGCATACTCATCGATCAGACAGTATGCAGAGCGTTTACCCACAATGCATTGCGCTCCTGCCCGAGTCGAAATCAGCCGGCCAGAAGCTGATTTCTCTTAAGCTCTAAACTCTGTAAACTTTAGTAACATTTGAAACATTTTCAGGCGAGAAAGTAGTCGTTCAGATCCCCAACGTGTTGAAAAACTGACAAAATACCGGCTGTTTACAATTTTGTTCCCACGAATTCAGCGCTACTAAAGCTAGCCACAGTGAGCAACGCACTTCCGGTTATTTTCACAAAATAAAATACCCGTTGCCTTTTATCACAGGGAAAGCCATTACGATACAATTAGTGCTTTTGTTTTGAAAACAGGAAGTGAACCTACCCTCGTTGTAGCTAGCTTGAAACTGCCGTTTTGACAGGAAATGACGATCGGCGACGTCAAGTTAAGTTGCATCTTGGGTAGTTTGAGTACGAGTAGTAACCTCATGATGCATACCCAACATTTCGGCGAATCTAGTATGCATCCTGGAACTACTCGCATACTAACTCAAAAAGTTAGTATGAGTAGTAGGAGAAGTATGCGGTTTTGAACACAACCTTGGAGTTACTCATCACCTGTAAACCACTTGGTTGCAATTTGCTTGTAAATGATGTGACAGAAAGCAGAAGCACCCAAATGAATCCTCAAATTCGACCAGAAGTGTAGTAAAGTTGATTGTTTGCCTCTTCATAACAGAGGCGGACAGTGACCCAACATATGCGGTGAAAGCTACACAAGAGTTTCAAACGATGGAAAAGTGGAATATCTTTCAATTCTTAATTCAGTCATCATAATCTCAGTCCCACGGTGAATGAACTTCACTTCCTGGAAACCAAAATAAAAGCAGAAAGCTCTGCCAACAAACAAGTGAGGGCAGTTACAGTAAAGGCTTAGCAGGGGACCACAAAGGAAGCAACCCAAACTGCGGAGTCCAGGAAGTGTGTGCCTGCAAAGGATTGGGAACAAAGCGTTGAAAATGAACATTTTAGCTATTTTGTTAGTCTGTTCTACTTTTTTGAAAAGCCGTGTTTCTTGAATTCTTCCTCCAGTTTGGGTGCGAATATTCTCAAATTAAAACTGAGAATTTCCCCCTTTAAAACCATAGTCTTTATAAATGTGTGAATATGTTTTTGCTCTATAGTTTTACAAACTAAAATTTTATCAGTCGAACTATTTCAAGACCTAAATGTCGACAGCTGGGAACCCGTTTGACGCATTCATGTCATAAGAAGACATTCAGAATTGCTTCGGTTTGTACATTCATTAGTGTCCCAGTTGTAACATGCAAGCATTACATGAACAGATTATTTCTAAAGGAAATTAGGCCACAATATTGTGGACATTTACAACACTGTCAATTGATCTGATGTTGTAGATTCTGTATTTTCCCACTGATTCCATTGGACAGTGGTAATTACCCTCCCTTTAAATCCCCTGGCTCACTCAGAGGGCTGGTGTCCTGTTGAGCTGCCAAAGACCTGTTATGTGTTTCTGGAGCTGACTTTGCTTGAGGAGAGAGTAGCCTGGAAGTGGAGATCCCAGGAGTGTGGGTGATGGTGGGAAGCTGTGGGCTTTGAGTGTTTTAGGCCTCCTCTTCAGCTCGGTGTGTGGCAGGTAGCATTGTTCCTGACCTTTTGACCCGAAGGAATGGAGAAGTTACCGTTTGGATAGTGCTGCTCAGCTGTGGTGTGGGCGTTTTCTCTGCCCCCGCCTTCCTTGCTCTCCTTGCCTCACCTCTCTGTTGTTTCCATTCGAGTGAGACAGGGCAAACACCTGACTCAGCTTTTGCTCATTTCATTGGTCGTACATAACTCTGGCTCTCTGTCCTGCGAATGAGGACACTGATGTGATTGAAATGCCCCTTCTTCCTCCTCCTCTCCCTCTTCCCTTTGTTTTTTGTGTGCTGTTTGCACTTTCCCTCCTCTGAGCCAGGGTTCACTGCTGTTGTTGCACTTTCTCTGGTCTTACGTAACTGTGCAGCGGTCGTGTTGCGTTGCATCCTCCGTCTCCTCTTCCCTTGGCAGGATGGTCACTATGGGAAACGGCGGCCCAGAAAGCTGACCTTCATTTCTGTATTCTAGAAAGACTTCCCTCTATGCACGTGGAGCTCGACTCCCACTAGGAGAGCGTCATTAGACCTCTTTGACCTTCGCTGAAGTAGGATAAAGCACCGGGACCTGCTTTGGACAAAGACTGGCGCTCAGGAAACAATGAGTTTATTTCATTATTCATAGATGAGGGGGTCTCGGCTTTCAGCTGTTCTCATCATCTGTCACCGGTGAGAGACACGTAGGTGTTTAAATACAGGAATTCAAAGGTTGGCAAGAAGGTAATTTTTATCCACAACTTAAGTATCAAGAAGAAATTCAATGGTAAAAGAAAGACTCCCCCAGAGAAAATAATTGTTTTTACTCATTAATGATAAATCATAGAAAAATAACTGAGTGTAACAGGATACCCAGGGTGCTTATTCTATAGACCCTCAAATTAAATTATTAAATTCTTGTCAGGCGTGGATTGGTGGTGAAGGGAGGACACGGATGCGGATTTCAAAAGTAAAGGGTGATTTATTTTCCAAAAACAAAGTAACAACAAAAGGCGCGGCTAAGCCGGATTCAAAAAACCTAACTGTGACAAAAAAAGGAACTAAACATGGCATGGATAAATAAATAAATACTTAACTTGCAAAAAACGTGGAACGTGGGGAAACAAGGGAAACAAGGGAAACAAGGGAAACAAGGGAAACAAGGCAGGCAAGGCAGGCAAGGCAGGCAGGCAGGGTCAGGTATCATGGGTAAGGGTAAGAATCTCACAAGGAACAAAAAGGACTGAGAACTTAAATAGGGAGTGAGCGTGATTGGGGACAAGGTGCAGCTGGAGGGGAATAAACAGGTGCAGTGCGTGAACTAATTAACAGGGTGCAGGGAAAACTAAGGCTGTGTTCGAAACCGCCTACTTCTCCTACTATTCCTACTAGTCATACCTTTTTAAGTTCCTGGATGTACACTAGATGCATACTAGATACGCCGAAATGTTGAGTATTCATCATGAGGTTACTTGTCACACTCAAACTACCCAAGATGCAACGTAACGTGACGTCGCCCATCGCCATTTGAACGGTCAAATTCCGTCAACGGGACGAGAGCAGTCAAAACGGCATAACCGGAAGTGCGTTGCTCACTGCGGCTAGCTTTAGTAGCGCCGAATTCGTGGGAACAAAATTGTAAATAGCCGGTATTTTGTTAGATTTTCAACACCTTGGGGGTCTAAACGACTACTTTCTCGCCTGAAAATGTTTCAAATGTTGCTAAAGTTTACAGAGTTTAGAGCTTAAGAGAAATCAGCTTTTCAGGCCGGCTGATTTCGGCTCGGGCAGGAGTGAAGTGCACTGTGTGTAAACGCTCTGCATACTGTCTGATCGATCAGTATGCCGTTTTCAAGTTTGTAGTATGTAGTAGGCGGTTTCGAACACAGCCTAAGACATGAACCGAAAAACTAAACATGGATTCAAACTCAAAAACGTGACCTAAAACATGAAACTAAAAACAAGTCCATTGGCGTGACAATTCTAAAGGTTCTCCAATTTAACTATTTAAAGGGAGCTGATCTTACACATCCAAGTCTTATTACAGATGCAACACTACATGCAAAAAAAAACCCCCATACAAATTCTGTCAAATTGCAGCACTTCCTAATTTAAACATTTTTTTTTCTTCTTTCTAATTTCCAAAGAGCAACGAGTGGAAAACTTGACATTTCTTAGCGTGTAAGCAGCGTGTCCTTAAAGACTGGGAACTTGGATAATCTACAGCAGATGAACAGTATCTGAAAGTGACGCCCTTAAGTTGCAGATATGCAACAAGCTTTTTATTTATTTACATTATATTTTTAGTTACATTACATTATTTGATTTTTTAAATTTACATACATTATTTACATGCATGTGTAATATTTTTTTACATTACATTTTATGTAAAAATGGGTGGGAATAAACCAATATTTTGGTTTATCATATCTGCAACTGTGGGTGCTACAAGGTATGAGACATTGTCGGTTAGGTTTGAAATAGCAAAATTTTGGGTTGAATGGCTAATCATCTCTTTATGTCTTTAGAAGATCGAGGTACTTGAATAATTACCTGAAATGTTGGAATATGAGTCAAATTTTGGGTATCACAGGTCCCAGACTGTGTACAGAGATCATTTTTCCAGCGTACAGGAAGCTGTGATCATGACAGTGCTGCTATTCGGTGATCAGGACTGACAGAATTAGCAAGTTCTGTTTAAACTGCAGGAGTTTGGAAACGGCCACCAAGGAGAGTATGTTTCATCAGTGTAGAGAAGTTATTTGGACACAGCGGCACATTTCCACTTGCCCCCAACCGAACGCAATAGAGCCTGTAACCACGGCAACTGTAAACAAATATTGTAACAACTGTAGCCTTGAAATACATAGTGGCTGTAACCATTAAGAATGTAAAACTGAGACGTCACGGTGGTCAACTCTTAAGAGACTAAAAGGTCATGGCCATTGATCAGAGTGTCGTCAGAGATGGCGTTATAACTTCTAAAATCAATAGACTTCTGCAGCTTCTATCCACTTTGTTCTAAAAAGGCTTTCTGACACCAATTTAGAAAATAATAATGACTAAGGAACTACGGGAGCTTTTGGTCTGCAGCTGTCTTAAAGAGGAAAACAGCTTGCACATGTGTGTGTCCCACAATGTCTCTGTGAAGTTCATTGATATTATCACCAAATGTAATCTACAGATGTGTGTTTTTAATTCCTTTTATTTTTTTTATTGTACATTTGAAAATACAAAAATTGTTATTCAGTAAGAATACAGTCTCTGTATTCTCTAACAGCATTTGGTGAAAAAAAGTGACAAAGCTTTTTGAAATTTTGTGTTTGGAGGTTGGAAGGGTTTGGTGATTTAAAATTGAAATGTTGTCTTCGGTCATTGTTTATTTACACTTTCAGACATAGCTTAGTCAAGCTTTTACATTATAAACTACTTGGTAAGGGTCAGGAAAACATTATGCCTTGAGGATTTGCATTTTACAATTGGGTGGGTGTCACCTGGTAAACAAAGATTTCTTATTTGTGGTTGATGTCATGTTTCTCAAACCATAATGTAATTGCTTAGAGTGTCCAAACATAAGCAGATATAATCCTTTGACTAAGTGCCTAAACCTAAGCAAACATAAACATAAAGTGAACAAGAGGTGAAGACAAAGTTACAAGAATATGGATAGAGATAAAGAAGAAGGCTAAATAGTGAAGTAGAATCATATTACTAACAGCTGAGTTCTGAAAATATGTTTCCAATACTTGTTTTCTGCAACTGATTGTACTGATCGTACCAAGTTTAGCTTACCAGGAACCAAGTTAGCACTAGCATTAGCTGCCTTCCCCAATTAGCTAGTGAGCTGTCAGCACAGCTGGCATTTCCAATGTTGTCTAGCTCACAGACAATTTTATATACAAAAGTTCATGATGTCATTCATCAGTTCAGTTCAGGAACATCCTGAATAACACAAATTGGTGGTCTCAGGGACAACAATTTAAAAGAAAAGAGGAAAGAGACAGAAAGAAAGAGGGGGGTCAGCCGCAGGGTCAGAGTAGAGGTACCCCGCAATCCTGTCTCCCCCTGAGCCCTTTGTTACCACAAGAAAGATGAGCTGCAATTTGATACTGACATCCAAGGAAGACAGGACCCAGGTCGCCAAAATACCTGATGCAGGACCACCTGAGCAGGAAGAGTCGCTCACACACACACACACACACACACGTTTGCACACAGGATGATTGTGGATGGAGCTGTTTTTTATTTTTCAATCATTCCTTTGTGATTTTTTCATTGCATGCATTTAAATTATTTAAAAAACAGTTTCTAATACTCATGCTCACATGCCATCACAAACACATTCCACTATATTTACTTTGCACGATGAAATCTAAACTTCGGAGTTAATAAGTGAACCCATGGCTATTGACAAAATAATATGCTGCTGTGAGGCCGGGTTCATTCTCCTGTTTCATTAATGTTCTGGGGTGTATTTCAAGTTGGAAGTGACCTTTCAAAATTCGGACATAATATGAATAGTTGTTTATTAAAATTGTCCGTTGGTCTTTCACAGGAAGTGGACTGGATGTGGGTGTGAATGATTAAAGGGAGAAACCTCTGTTGTCCAGCAGGACTGGAAGTAAATTATCCAGGTTTTGCCCCAGTACTTGATGAAAGTTGCTCATTTCTCTTGACTCTGTGGTCCATTTTTTAAATGTTTTTTCAGTGAAAAAACAAGTAGTCTGACAGATTTCCACTATATTTTGTCTCCTCCGTTCAGAACATCTTAAATAACACATCTTAAACCCCATGAAAACACTGTTCTGAAATGTGCTTGAGTGACCTTGTATACACTCTGTTCTGGGGATGCCCCGCCCTTCCATATCTACTCACTGTAAATGTTTATCACTTGTAGTTTGAGAAATAGACAGTTGTGCATGGAAATCCAGCATTTTCCATTATGTTTTTTTTTCTTCTTGGTATTGTTTTGATAGAGGGATTGCATTCATATTTCAATGCAATTCTTGATCACTTTGGCAAAGAGAACAACTTTAAGCTATGAATAACCCAACAAACCCAGAATAGGTCAGCCAAATTTCAATCCAAGAACTCGTACTGTACATAATGGATGCTACAATTACTAGTGTAAGACCGGGTGTTGGATGTTTGAATTATTGTCTTACATAAACTATCGGAGGGCTGTGGGTAAATTAAGAGCACGAGGACAACTTCAGCCGTAAACTTGATTCACTTTAATGTCCGACCAAAACAAAACGTCAACTCTCACCTCTTACATATCACTCCGCCAATCTTAATCATCACTCACATTACCTGCACGTAAAGTGCGCCATATCATATAGTTCCAAATGACACTTAAACAGCAAAATATAATATTTATAAATGTAGAAACAATTAGTTAAAATTATGTGGACTCAAAATAATGAACAATTCAAAATAAGGCAATCTGCTGAATATGTATTCTCACCAAAATAAATTTCCTCTTACACTAGCGTATGTTTGAGGAATTTTGTCAAAGCTCGTAAGTAAATCAAAGTAACTTTGATTCCCTTTAACTTTTTCCTAAAATAAGTATCAAAACAATGAGCCTTGTTTAATCCTTCACTGTTATAAAACAAGTACGTTGTCCAAAAAAGGAGACCAATTTTGGCATCAGCAGTGAAACATGGTGTAGATATGAGCTTGAATCTGTCAAAAGCTACATCCCTGCCAAAAGCAAAAACAGTGAACACGACAAATAAAAAGGCAGCATAGAAATACCACTAACAACCCAGCTTCATTTATCTATTTTTTTTTCATTTTGAAACAAATTAGGTGAGTTTTGCCAACACAAATGTCACCCGCCTTCAAACACAATATACTGCTCACTGTGCCAATCTGCTGAATTAAGCCAAAGGATGTTCAATCCTCCATTTCGACAAGCATGACACATTCTGCTCTCTACAACTACCCCCACACCTCACAGTACACCTCCAGCTGTGGAGTTGTGTCTTGAGGAGTTCTGACTATTGTCCAAAGCAGTCATTTTTCCTGTGAGCTCATTCAATATTTAGATGTTTGACCCTGCAGGCACTACTTTCAGAGTAAACTTTTATTACCAGCCTGTGGGGCTTCGGGTCTGTTTTTCCCCTCCCAGGGCGCTGCCTGCTGCAGCCTCCAATAAGCCAAACACCAAACAAACACAGCCACTTTGCATTTGAAAACCTTCATCCAGGTTATGAACCTAGGTTTGGTGCATCTTGGTTGCTAGGTAACTGTGTGGGTTAGTGCTTATAACTGAAATAAGACAGAAATAAACGCGACAGGAAATAAATATAATATTATCTGGCAGTGACTTTTCTTTCATTAACGGCTGGCCAGAGAAGGGGAAAAAAAGTTTATGGTAGTTGTCAGAGTGTTTTCTACTGTTTCATTAGATCTAAGGATGTGGAAAATCCATGCACAGAGCCAGACATGTAATGAGATATTTGTCTCTTCAAGAATTACAATCGCACTTCACCTGCATCTACAGCACAGATACAGGCTGTGCACACATCCCCAACTCCCAGACTTTGGTATTTAATAAAATGCTAGTATGATTTCAAGACAGGCTTTCCACCAACAGTCTCACAGCAATGGCCCTTTATATATTGCAGCCTATCACACAGACAGCACACACAAATTAATTGTCTTCTCTATTGGTCACAAATTGTCCGCCACCTAGTTAATCACATGTGACATGAACAGGAACGGCCGCAAATCTAAAAGACATCCAGGTCTAAAGATTACAGTATGTTGTATTTAGATTTTGAGTAGACTTTCCAAGCTTGGAAGCATCCTGTCAGCTGACAAGGTCTTCCTCTGCTGATGCTCACCTTTGTTCAGTTGACTTATCACAGGGGCAACTGCATGAATACCTGAAATTCATTGTAGAAGGGAGGTAGACACGGTCATGCGGCTGACAGGCTTTTGTGAATCCACAAGCAGCTTATTATCAGCATAAATCTAAGACACATGAAATAGTTCACAATTTATGAAATATTCAGTCCTATATTTGCACTGGAATACTTCAGAGGAGCGTGAAAACATTGACCCATGGTAGTGGACAATGTAAATTAAAATATGTTATGACAGACGATGTTCAGCAGTGTCTGGGATTGAAAACTCACATTCTCTGTCACAATGCTCACATCTGACAAGGGGAGATGCTCCTGAATAATACCGAATATGATGCATTTCCGATAGCAAAATGGGGATATCAGACGTCCGGATGCAGAGATTTTCATCCAGTGACAACGTTGCCATTTTTATATATAACTTCTGCGTTTCTTTCTTTGCCAATTTGTATTTCGCAGTAAACACTCCAGGGGCAGGCACAAGGTTGCTTCTAATCAACCAGCAAACAAGTCTAGATTGACGGCCTGTAGGGTTGGTGGTTAGTTGATAGACTTTTGTCCGAGACACCTTATTTTAATAATCAAATGGATTTTAATTTTTGCTTACTTTGGGAATGGACACCAAAGATGAATCAAGGCTTAGAATATTGTCTGAGATTTTTGTTTCAGATTTCAGTTCTCTCTCAGAGTTTACATTTGGGCACTAAGACGACTGGGTAAGGTTAAGGAAAAGGTAATAGCTTGGCAGCCTTTCAGAAACCTTTATATTTCGTATGAAACACCCCTTTATGACAGTGTGCGAGTGACGTTGGGCTCTTTTGGCAAACAAATGTTGAGATTATACATCTTCTGAACTGAAAATCGTAAAGTTCTCTGACTGGACCACTCCCAAAGTACCAATTGATAGTGATCTTAAACTACATTAATATTTGACAAAAGATCAAGAAATACGGAAAAGCTATGTTGAGACTGGCATAATTCTTGATTTATTTCTTTGTTGGGTACATTTTTTATAGGCATCAGTTGCGATCTCATTCTTCCGCCCCCTGACAATCTGCCAGTGAACGTTTCCATTCATCGTATGTATCTGCTACACAGTGAGAGCTGGGTATTAGTGTGCTTTCATCCAGCAATATGCTGTAATAAAACACTGAGAATTAAGTGGCATGAACAGGGAATGTTACAAAATGTAAAATACAAGAAGCTCACCAACTTTATGAAAGCAGCTGCAAAGATAGTGGGTTCAAAGACTGAGAGGAAGATTTAATATTATTACTTTATATCAGAGCAACTGGATATTTTCAGAAAACAAAGCAAAAGATATCCACTACTGTAGATCTACTGATACTGATAAAACCATCCCCCCCTGGGTTCTCTACAACATGGCCCATTGTAATACGAGGGTAATTCAGGCGTATTAGTTTGAAGAAGGAAGCAGCAGCATCAGACTTTATAATAAGTTCACAAAAAAAAAATTGTGAAGCAGCTGTGTGACATTTTTAGTTAAGAATTATGTCTCCAAGAAAACTGATTGCAGTTCTGTCGGGATTGGTTCCTCCCATCCTCTATGTTGAACATGCCGGCTGTCTGACTTCACCTATCTGAGACTGTGGGTGGTGCCCTGCAGATTCAGAACAGAAAATCTATTTTTTTAATCAAAGGGTGACTTCATTTGTAATTTTTATGTACAATTTAGGTCTGTCAGAGTGAGGGAAGTTACACAGTCCCTTCTTTCTGTTCATGCCTGTTAGGCCCCTGGCCTCTAGAGGCTGTGCAGTCTCTCTTTTTTTTTTAAATGCAGATTCAAGTTTGGGAGCACTCTGCGCTGATTGGCTGCCTGGGAGCTGCTGAGTACCCCTATTGGACCAGTAGGAGATGACAAGCCAATTAGTCGAAGATGAGGTCCACCTTAGTAGTTTGTGTGGTTAAAGTGTATCCCCTGTCTTGTTTATGGAACCTTTTCTTTGTAATAAATTATTTAAAATTTTACTTTTTCCCTCTGGACACATTTAGGTTACCACCCTGATCCCCTAGACCTGGGGTCGTAACAATGCCTGTTACATGTTTTAAGACGTGTACAGATGTGATACAGTCTTTAAAAGTGTAATTAAATTTCATATAACTGAGGTATAACGCACTCCAAAAGCAAATGAATGATATTCCAATAGTTTATTACACAAAAAGGAGCGACAAACATAGACAAACACCGTTCACTTATTGATTTAAAACTAATAATATAAAAAAATTATACGTTTTGGGTAGCCTAATATATGAAATTGTTTTTATTTGCAGCACTGGGATTTCCGACAGGTGAGCTGTCCTTGATGTCTGATCATAAACTAACCGTTTTAGAGGAGGACAGGGGAGGGGGTCGCTCATCAGTAGTAGTGACAGTAATGTTGTAATCAGACACTAGTTCACGGTTCAGTTGTCCTGACCTGTAGTCCCCAGAGAAAAGTAGTTTAGAATAGAAGGAACCAATTTATTCCAACTTTTTGCACATGGAGCGGACATCTCAGTGATTCTCAGTCTCTGCATGTTAATGATGCTCACCTCTGTACCAGGTGACATGTTCTCGCTGGAATTTGTCAGTGATTTCAGGTATGTAACTGGAGCGCTGTCAGTTAAACCTGTAAATGCAATTATTAATGTTGCATATGATGCCAGCGATGCATGGACTCTGTGGAGAGCTCCAGCTGGCTGCTGTGACTGGTCACTGACACTGTATTTCTGCTTCTTCTAACATGTTTCAGACTCTCCTGATTTACATTAATACCTGTATTTTGATATTTGAAATTTCAGGGGATTTTGATAATAATTTATCATAGTTGGTTTGTGAGGTTGTGGAGTTCCTCTTAAAAAAAAAAAAAAAAAAAGGCTTTAATAGGCTATTAAAGGATTTGTCGGAATGGTGGGATGTTTAAGAGGAAATAGAACATACTGTTAGGAAGCTGGGGTTTGGGTTTTCTCCACTAGGGGAGTTCTGCAGCCTACCTGGAGGACAGTCTGGAGATTATTGCTCACACCTGAGTCTCATCTATAATCATCAGCAGCACGATAAGAGGAGCAGGTTGCCAGTCCTTCAGCGCCTGAGTGTTAGCTATAAAAGGTTACCTCCCTGTTGTCTCCTGATCCCAGTCATCACAAACTCCTCAGTAATCTCGTGTCTTCATTAACTTCCACTGGATTCTTGGACCCATTTCCACGGCTGGCGTAACCTGCGTAACTCTGTCCGTCCTCCAACTCACACCCACTACAAACTCTCTCTGGAACTCACCTGAAACCTCCCTTGGACCCAAGCCCCCAGCTTCCACTCACCTCTCCCTGGCGGACTTCCATTTCACCACCTGTAAGTCGTCCTTTCACAAAATCTTCCCGGCTAAACATTCTGGAACTCCCCTTTTTCACTTCCCACTGCAGAACCCAAATAACTACGACCTCATCACCAGCAGCCCCGGACAAAGAAACTCTTCATACCTTCTTTGTATTATTTATTTACCTTTATTTAACCAGGCAAGCAATTAAGAACAGAAATTCTTATTTTCAATAGCAGCCTGCAAGAGCAGAGGCTCGATAAAGGGAAGGGGGAGGAGGAGCTAACAGTTAAAAGAATAGGGTTATATAAAATACACAACAAAAGAAATCAATAAAAATAATAAAATAAATAAATACAGTACAAAACAAAATACAGACAAACAGTAAACAGTATTTGTATAATAAACTTTATTTACCATCTCGTACCTCCTGAGAGAATCCTTGCGTTTGGGTCAAATAACATCCTAAAACCATGACCATGAAAATTTTAGGCTGGTGGGATGTAACCGTCTGGTATCAGGTCTTTAGTAATAGATCCTTCGGGAGCTTTGGGTGGGGTTTTTGTGCATTGATGAATTTAGAAGTTGGATGAACACTTTTGCTATACAAATAACCTTATCTGTAAACAATATAAAGGCAATATATTAGGATTAAACTTGAAGAAAAAGCTGCATTAACAAGGTGAGAGTTTAACTCCGTCTTGTTCCAGTGAGTTTCAGAATGTTATTTTTCACCAGAGGAGCATCTAGCAATAAGTGTGTGGAAACGTCACTGACCAGATGATTTGTCAGGAGGAATCCATGTTTCCCTTCAAACTGCCTGCGATGTGGCAGCTAATCCCGCAGCAGCTTATACCACCTGTGTTCAGTTACAGTGATTATACTGGCGCTGAGAAGGGAGGCTTTCTTTTTTTGTAATCTTGAGGCTGATTCACCCATCTTGTTTTAAAGATGCAAGCATGACATTCAGGTAGTCGTGACTGTTTTTAGAAATAAAAGAGAATACAAAAAGAGAATACAAAAAGAGATTACCGGCAGTTTGGAGAAGCAGGGAACACACCCCATGAAATGAGTGAGAAACTAAGATCGCAGCGATTCATATTTCACACATCTCGTTTTGATTCTTCAGGCTTTTTGTTTCAGAGAGTTGCGCAATCACGACCAGCCAGACTGAGAGGGCTAGTTTTAATACTAATACCCCCCTCACCAATGTTTTGACTGCAGACTTTAAAGCCTCCCCTTAATCAGCTTTGGCTGCGAGGAGAGGATGTTCTCACCTGTAAGATCAGGAGACTTAATGACTCTAGACGAGAGGGCACAGAGCTGTGGCTGAAATGATGATGATGATGAATGACTGTCCTTAATAAGCTCCTCAGGTGCGCAGATATGAAATTTGCACTCCTAAACATTTGAGACGGATGGGATGGCTCCACTTCAGACGATCCATTTTGAGAGATTTGATGTCAAGAAGTGCAATTCTCTCAGTTAATAAAGTAATTGAGGAAATCCAAGTAACATTTCTCAGGTCATCACTCACTGCTCTAGGTACCACTGTGCATATTTTTAATGCTTTCGAGTCCCATCTTTTCCTCAGGGGGTTATATCCTCATAGGAAAAGGCATCCTTATTCCCATCCCCACAAAGGCCTGTTTATCTTAACCTAATCATAAAATTGGCAGCTGGTCCAAGGTCTTCTAGACCGAGGTAAAGAGCGCCCGCATTTTGCTTTCCACTAATGAAGCAGAAAGGAGGAGTCTTTGGTGCCGAGGTGAAAAGTGTCATCTTTCAGATGAAGCGGAGTGACTGAGCATAAAGCTGCAAATAGGACTGCATCGGCCCCATCATGATGAAAGATCCCAGTTCTAACAAAGCTTTTCACTCTGAATATCTTTGGTGTTCTGAGTTGAAACGCTGTCTTCCAACTGAGGATGACTCCACTTGGCCCACTGCTCTTCTTCCCTGTGTCTGATTTTCAGAAATCAAGACAGTCTTGTTTGTTTGCATCCTCCTGAAACTTATATATCATATTATCATTCCTCACGTTGTTTGAATTATGATTGTACAGGTTATGACTTTAAATCCCAAACATGTATACGTCATAGAATGAATTATGCCACCTCATTGCAAGTCTTTGAAAATAATCAACCAGATAGTGTATTAGAGGTGAAAAGATGAACCAGTCTGAATCAGTTTCAATCAAACTTTTAATTGCTGTTTTTCTGCCATTATTTGTATGAACATTTCTTAATACTTTTAGCTCTCAATGGCATCTGATTTCCCTTCAGCCGGGTGGGTTGTATATATATAAGGACCATATAAGGAAATGTGCGTTGCTAAACAGGTGAGTCCCTTCTTTCTGTTCATGGATTTTACATGTTTTAAGACCTGCGTACACATGTGATACAGTCTTTAAGCGTAATTAAAGCCTCTCCCATTCTCTCTCTGCGTGTTATTCTTCAAAGCTTGTGATGTTTGATTGATATTAAACTGATACTGAATGATCATTTTAGGGTCAAATCTACAGTCAGAAGGGAGGATCAGGTGGATGTGGGCTTATTTCGGATTTTAAAAATAAAAATAAAAGATGATGGCACTCAGGATCCATCCATAAGGGCTGTGTTGTTACTATTTCACTATAAATCTGCTGTGTGCGTGTAACAGCTGTCATCAGAATCAGAATTCGTTTTATTGCCATTGTTAGTGAACAGTGTTCACTGACTAGGAATCTTCTGCGGCGTAAGGTGCAAACATGTAACATAGGATATAATGATAAAAATAAAGAATAAAAATATATGAGTATAAAATGTACAAGGTGTGTACAACAATATCCAATATACAGAGCAACAACAGTGCAGCTTCATTAGTGCAATTTTAATGATGGTAAAGTGACTGGGGCAGGTTATGAGGTGATTATGAAGTGTTCATAAGTCCAACTGCAAGGGGGGAAAAACTGTTTTTGTGACGGGAGGTTCTGCTCCGAATGGACCGAAGCCTCCTGCCCGAGGGGAGCGGTGCAAATAGAGAAGGGTCCGCTGTGATCCGACCTGCTCGCCCCATAGTCCTGGAGATGTGCAGGTCTACGGCATACCACAC
The DNA here is from genome assembly GCF_027942865.1 of Odontesthes bonariensis. NCBI lineage: Eukaryota > Metazoa > Chordata > Actinopteri > Atheriniformes > Atherinopsidae > Odontesthes > Odontesthes bonariensis. The sequence continues at coordinate 4,446,043 of NC_134523.1, read as the reverse complement.
CGTGATGGAGGAGCAGAGGATGGACTCCATGATGGCCGTGTAGAACTGCACCATCAGCTGGGCCGGCAGCTTGGCCTCCCTCAGCTGTCGCAGGAAGTACATCCTCTGCTGGGCCTTCTTGGTGAGGGAGCTGATGGGCGGCTCCCACTTGAGGTCCCGTGTGATGGTGGTGCCGAGGAACCGGTGACAGTCTGCAATGGTGATGGGGGTGTCAGTGAGGGCGAGGGGGGGCAGGGGGGGCTGTGGATTTCCTGAAGTCAACGACCATCTCCACTGTCTTCTGGGCGTTGAGCTCCAGGTTGTTGCTGCTGCACCAGGTCACCAGCCGGTCCACCTCCCTCCTGTAGGCAGTCTCATCGCCGCAAACTTAATAAGCTTAACGGAGTCATGGCTGGAGGTGCAACAGTTAGTATACAGGGAGAAGAGTAGAGGTGAAAGTACACAGCCCTGTGGAGATCCTGTGCTTAAGGTCCGAGTTGCAGAGACACTCTTCCCCAGCCGCACACGCTGACTCCGGTCCGTTAGGAAGTCTGTGATCCACCTGCAGGTGGAGTCGGGCACAGAGAGCACAGAGAGCTTGTCCTGGAGCAGAGTGGGAAGAATCATGTTAAATGCAGAGCTGAAATCCACAAACAGGATCCTGGCGTGGGTTCCTGGGGAGTCCAGATGCTGCAGGATGAAGTGCAGGGCCAGGTTTATGGCGTCGTCTACAGACCTGTTGGCTCTGTAGGCAAACTGCAGAGGGTCCAGGAGAGGGTTGATGATGGATTTGAGGTGGGATAGAACCAGACGTTCAAAGGTCTTCATGACTACAGACGTAAGAGCCACAGGCCTGTAGTCATTGAGGCCTGTGACACGTGACACAACCTCCTTCTGTCGACGGAGCTGTCTGAGTTTTGGTGTGAACCAGGGTTTATCATTATTGAAGAAGACTCTGGAGCGTGTTAGATCGATTCTTTCAAAGGCCGCTCAAGAACAAGCCGGAGGAATCTCAAGTTAAATAAAGTGTTTATTGGAAGTCCAAAATTTCATGTTTCATCTCATCGGCTTCATTTTGTTTGTTTGTACTTTTTTTTTTTTAAAACCACATTCCAGTGAAATTTGGGACGAGACAAATTTAATGTCCCGATCCATCAGTCCTGCATGCAGACGCCCAACGAGGCTGAAATGGGCCGAGGCTTTCGAGCCATGTCAGGGTCGTAATGTTTGTTCATTTTAAATGAATGTTTGAAATTGACAAAAAGAAAAAATAAACGTTGAAACTGAAAGTCTGATTTTAAACTTGAAATTTGAAAATCAAAAAAATATATTCAAAGTAAAAAGAAAAGAAATTTTATTTCAAATTTTCACTTTTATGTAATTTTTCTTTTTTCTTTTTCCTTCAGTTTCAGATTCAGAATCTCATTTATTTTGTTTTCTGTTCAAAATCTATTTTTACCTCTAATTCAAGGCGAGTTAAATCGTTTAATCTGTTCTCCTTTTCTTCTATCCTTTGGTTAAACTTATTATACCTTTAACCTGCACACATACACGACACCTGCACCATAAGAGCTTAAAGGAATGCGTTTAACACGGACGCCGTCGGGCTGTTTTTAGTGCTTCAACATCGTGCTCAGTATTTTTACACATTTAGAATTTTATATTTGAAAAGATGTAAAAAAACATTAATTAGATTTAGATTTGTTTTATTTATTTAAAGGATTTGTTTTAGGTTTTTTTTTTATTTTACTTTATTGCCAATAACGTATAGGCAATACAAGCAAGCACACCACACAGAAACAAACAAATAATAGTAATAACAATATTATACATAAAACGCACATATACAAATAAAATTAAAAATAAAATAAAAATACAGAAATAAAAAAAGGTTCACCTTGATTGCGAGCCTATGTTACATTCGTCTTATACAATTATATGCTTAACCCATATAAAGAATGACAGGTGTCCATCTCCTAAAGAATAGGGGTAATTTTAACTGTAGGATGGCAGTCATATATGATTATATTATTATTACCATACCTTACAAACCTACTCCCCCACTCAACATCTCCGCTCCTCTGATGCAAACCTCCTCTTTCCATAATTGACTTCCCACCCCTCTATGACAATCAATACATATATCCTCCCATATATCATTTTCAATTATTGTATTTAGTTCCAGCTCCCATTGTCCTTTGATGTGTAACGTATTATCTGACATATCTGTTATTAGTTTTTTGTATATTTGAGACACTTGGTGTTTTGTTATTGTGAGGTGTTCCTGTATATATGTGAAATGTGTTTCAATACTACTGGGGTCTCTCTTGAGTAGGTCCCAGTCTGCATGTTTTGTTATGTAGTTCCTAATTTGAAGATATCTATAAAAATCACTTTGGAGCAGATCAAATTTATCCTTAATTTGTGAAAAAGTCTTGATGACCTGTCCGCCTAGAAGCTGATTGATTATTCGTAGGCCTTTCTCAGCCCATCTTCTAAATACTATGTCAACTAAAGATGGGAGAAATTCTACATTTCCTATGGGCATGGCCCTTGACAAAGCTGCCCTTCCTTTTAGGTGTCTTTGGATCGTATTCCAAACCTCAAGGGTGTATTTAGTGTATATGTTCTTTACTTTGATTTTCTTTTGTGATTGTTGACTGAGGAAGGGCAAAGTATCTAGTGCAATTTCTGGTAGAGAATTCTGCTCAATAGACACCCAACCCATTTCACCTCTGGTTATCCATGCTACCATTGCTCTGAGCTGTGCTGCCCAGTAATACATCTTTAAATTAGGTAGACCCAGACCACCTTTTTCCTTGGATGACATCAATACTTTCAACCTGACTCTTGGTCTCTTATTTTGCCAGATGAATTTTGATATACGTTTTTCTAGCACTTTAAATGTGGACTGTGGAATTATAATGGTTAGCGACTGAAATAAGAACAGGAACCTTGGCAAAACATTCAATCTCACAGATTCAACCCTGCCAAATAGTGACAAAGGTAACATGTCCCATCTACTTATGTCTATATTTATTTCTTTTATCAATTTGTTTTAGTTTGCATTATATAATTGTGAAGGTTTTGGAAATCCCAAGATATCTAAATCCCTGCTGGGACCTCCTAAAAGAGACTAAGTTGTCTAGTTGTGATGGCCAGTTACCTACTATCATCATGGCTTCCGATTTAACTGTATTAACTTTGTAACCTGACACAATACTATAAGCATTAAGGCTATTCAGGAGTGCTGGGATAGAGGTGATAGGATTTTCTATAAACAGTAGTATATCATCAGCAAACAATGAAATCTTGTGCTGAACATTTCCTTCATCCCTTATACCTTGAATATGTGGATTAGTTCTTATTAGCTCCGCCAGTGGTTCAATACTTAGCGCTAAGAGAGAGGGAGACAAAGAATCTCTTTAGGTTTTAAAGGTTAAAGTTTTAAGGTTGGAGGGTTCGGGAAAAAGACACTCAAAGGTCAGAGATCAGACTCTTTCAGGTCATTTTAAAAGCTGGAGGAATCTTGTCCGGAGAGATTTCTTCTTTGCCTTCTTCGTCTGAGTCTTTCCCATCTGCTCTTCCAAGCTCATTATCCTTTCCCTCAAACTGTCTACAGATTGTTTCCTTTCTTCTTCTTTATTCTCCGGAGTCTCCATCATAGTTGATAACATTTGTAGAAGGCCGGACTTTTCTTCCTGCCACTGTTTTCTCTCATTTTCCAGTGATTTTTGATTTAATATCGCAGCTTCCTTTGTCCTGTACTTCTCAGTCCGCAGATCCGATTCCAACTTGCTAATTGTACAGGTTGGCGTCTGCATTTAGCTTCTCTTTATTTTGTAGTTCTACGTGTAGAACAGCGATGGCTTTTTCTTTCTCATCTTTCCGACTCTGTAGCTCATACTTTAACTCCTGCACTTCATTTGAAAGTGCAGCGTTTTTCTTCATGGCGTCCCTTTTCTGGTCCTTCACTTGAGTCACGAATTTGATCAGTTCAGCCTTTAATTTGGAGATTTCCTCCATTTGTGCAGCTGAGTTTGTCTCGGCTTCCTTTATCCAGGACTTCTCAGTCCGCAGATCCGATTCCAACTTGCTAATTGTACAGGTGGCGTCTGCATTTAGCTTCTCTTTATTTTGTAGTTCTACGTGTAGAACAGCGATGGCTTTTTCTTTCTCATCTTTCAGATTTTGTAGTTCATTCTTTAACTCTTGCACTTCATTTGAAAGTGCAGCGTTTTCCTTCATGGCGTCCCTTTTCTGGTCCTTCAGTTGAGTCACTAATTTAATCACTTCAGCCTTTATTTTGCTGGTTTCCTCCAGAACTAAAGAGCTCTCAGCTTCCTCTCTCTTAATCCTTTCTTTTTTAACTTCTTCTAGCATGGCTTGAAGCCTCTTTACCTCATTCAGCAAAGATCCATTTTGTTGTTGGAGAGTTGAAATCTTCTCATCTTTGTCATCCAAGGTTTTATAAAACTCCATTTCTGGGATGGTCAGAAAACCTTGGGTGCGGGTTGGGTTCTCATTTACAGTGTTTGTTTGGGCAGCTTCCTGGTTAGTAGATGCCGTTACTTGTGTGAGTTTTATAATGGGAAGTATATCAGATGTAGAGGCTGTTTTGTTGGTCTCAGCAGCTTGTAGGTTTTTTTTAGTAGACTCCATTGTGTAAAGATCAATTTTGTTTTTGGTGTCTAACGGTAGAATTAATATTATACTTCTTTTAACTTCCCTTGCGCTTGCGTCTTGCGCTTGTGTTAATACCTTGGCGTTTGAAAACAGCGGTCTTTTATTAGGGGATGAAACCGGAAGATGAACACGCCGCCGGATGTGATGTAGATAGTGGCTTGTGCTCGCGTCCAGAGTGGCTACTCTATAGCTCTGCTCGCCTCTTGCGTGAAGTTTAGAAAATTGAGGTGACACACGCAAGCACCCAAGGGCTTGCGTTGCGTCTTGCGTTACCGACTATAAACCAGGCTTAACTGTCTAAATGACCCGATGTAAATCACGTCCTATATATAAGGTTTGACGATGTCACTGTGATGTCATGAAGGAACAGAGACTTAGGCTCCACCCCCATCAACAGAACATTTGTTGATGTCACAGAATAGAAGACCTGCCTGATGTTGCCTAGCAACGGCAACAACTTGAGTTTTTATTTTTATTTTTTTTTATTTTCTAGTTTTGAAAAAAAAAATCTGAATCTGAAGAGAAAAAAAATCTTAAAATTGTATAAAAGTGAGAATTTGAAATTAATATATTTGAAAAAATGAATGAAACTTAAATTCAGGATGGTACATTAGTGAAAACATGTCACTGTGGTCAGACCAATCAGTATCCCAGACCTTATTTTTAATTATTATTATTTTTTTTTAAAGAAATCGAAGCCGTCATCTGGAGATCAAAGATGAAATGGACGCTTATCAGTAAGTCCAAGAGCCAGGCTCTGTGATGGTGTAAGGTTGTCAGTGTGCTTGGCAAGCTTATTTACACTCCTGTGATGGCACCATTAATTAAGAAAAGTACGTTGAAATTTTGGCACAACATATGCTGTCTTAAAGGGATAATCCGGAGTAAAATGCACTTTAGATCAATTTACGGGATGTTGGGAGTACATACGTTGAGTTGACATCAAAATCATGTCATTCGGATGTGTTTTGAGAATTTCGATTTGACCGTTTTTAGCCAAAAGTCGTTAGCCTGGAAGTGAATGGGGCAAATCATGTCACCGCTACAAAACGCTATTTTTATACCTCTTCTACAGCTCCAAACAACATAACACTTACGTGGTAGTGAGTAGAGGGTCCCTAAAGGCAAACCGAAGTGTCCCGAGGTCTTCATGTGGTCGGATATAGAGTCCAGAATGAATTTAATCAAGCCAGTACCTTTCTGGAAATGTTGCTGCTGCACCTGCCGCTGAAGACTGTGGTGAAGTTGGTTTGATATTGGATATTCGACAGATATTCACAATAAGGAAATAAGGTGTATTCTTTTTCCAATACCTCCCAAGCCTTGTGACCTAGTGAGTGTAGTACCAACCACACACACCTTTTTGTACACCAATTGAATGCACACTCTATTTTATATTCATTTCTGTTGAATATCCAATATCAATATCACCTTTAAAGATTACATTTTTTTTCAGTGATATCCATTAAAGGTGGGGTAGGGGATCTTTTTCTGGAACATTTTGAACTGTGAACTATTTGTTAATTTTATTGGTCTATTGTTGGTCTAATGTTAAGGAGCAAAATGTTTTAAAAAAGAAAAAAAAACATATATTAGCTGCACCGTATTATAAGAGAAAAAAGTAGCGTCTAATTGTCCGGAATTTACGGGAAATGCAAGATACTGTAGGCATATTTTATACTTTACTATTATTTCTATAATTCCTGTATAGAGCTGTGATGAAATTAATACTTGATTCATCTGTTGCTCACTTGCAAGCTTCGACAGCAACACTAACTTTATGAAACAATAAGACCGGGCTAAATGCCCAGGGTTTATGAACGTAAAAAAACCCATCAAGGCTACTCTGTGCCTTTTGCCACACACACACTTCTACCACATTGCATCTGCTGGATTTCCATTGCGAAACAATTCCGCAATCAATGCGATCAATACAAAGTACCCCGAGTGATCAATATTAATACGTTGCTACTGAATTGAAACTGTTTTCATCATCTTCAGAAACTGCCTTGAAAAACAAGCCCAGCGCTCGACCTCACAGCAGTTCAAGGGAACATTATGCAGGATCAATGTCCAACAACCCAACTAATAAAACCAGAGATTAAGCTGAAAGTAACCTTTAATTAGAGGGATGAATCCCACTGAAGATGCTAATTAAAACCACAAGTGCCGAAAACACTGAACTCCTTTTAAATAATGGTTGAAATTTTAATAAATTCACTTCTGTAATGATGCTGCAAAAGCATTCCTTCATCACTATGCTGCTTCCAAAATCCTCAACTCCTCCAAGCTGGCTGAGGTAAGACAAGCAGCGAAAACAGAATAACATTTAAATTAGTAATGTGGCCTGGGCCTGCTGGCATAAGGACGGAGGGTCTTGTAATATTGATGTGTTGAGAATGACTCATCTAGAGCTGGGAAGGAAGAAGGAGAGCATACATAAAACCTGCTGAACAAGTCAGGAGTTACTTTTTTAATGTTGAATCTTCAAACGAATGCAGAAAATCTCAGGTTCAACAAATGACAGTAGAGTAGATAGCGGCAATGATTTTTTAAATCAGAACAAAACATCTTAGTAAAGATGTAACAAACACTGTTGAGAATGATTAGTTATGACAGTAGGATCAATGTTACACATGTTTGTGAGCCTCACTATGACAATGGAGGATAAACAACTGATTAGATGACTTAATCTACTTTGCCAGATGCTGTTCGGCTGTGAAAAATGAAAGTTTCTGGTCAGACTGCTACACAATATTAATAATAAATAATGATTGATAACATCATTGTTGATCATTGCAGGTAAATGTCCCTTAACCACTCCGATGATGTCAACATCAAATACAGAAAAGAACATATGGGGGTGTTTCTGTACATAATAAAGCACTTAATGACCTCACAGGCATTAACCTGAGCTCAAAGTCCTCTCACAAAGCTTCGTGTGTCTGCTTTAAAGTACAAAGTTAAAGCTCTGTTTCAAAGATGAAAAGGCCCAAGCCATAAAATTAGAACTGCAGGGATGATTACCACCAGTCATCAAATTTGTCAATATCTATTTGTCTTCTGTCTCTTCCTGTTGGTTTCCATGTTGCACTGATGTCCCAAGGTGGGCTATAAAATGGACTGTGTGCTGTAGCATGCTAATGAGGTGAGAATCCAATACTTCAGGATCCATAGCTGAGGCCTCCAGAGGTTGCAGCTCGTTAACTTGGATTGTAAACATCAAACCAGAGTTATGTGCTTGAAATGATGGAATATAGGAAAAACAGTGGTCTTAAGAAAAGAATTTTTTGAGAATTTGCCCGCTCTCAGTCAGGATTTTAATTGTAACTTTCTGATTTTTCTGTATTTCTATTAAGCACCTGATTACAATTAAAGGCGAAGAAAAATCTGATTAAAATCGTGAGCAAAGTGTGGCATTTTTTTGCTTCAGAATGTTCCACCAAGAAAGAGCCAAATGCATGAATTTACTTTATTTCTCGTTGATCCGGCCATCTGTTCTGCTTCTGATAATGACAGCTGAGATGTTTTATTTCACAGATTCTTCTACCCATTCAAGGAAACATACGACACCATCGTTTTTACAAGTTGACACAATTTACAGAGGTCTTGATTGAAATTCTGCAGTAAAAATAGCACACGATTACAGTAAGACTGCAGTCTTCTGAATCGTATCTTTATATCTCTGGTCACAGCAGCTGGTTGTAAGCGAAAGAACACATCCCTTTGCTCCACCCGTCTCTTCTGCAGAGTGTGCCTTTGTTGAGATCTGTGCCACGGCTTTGAGCTACCATATATGCACAATTTTGGAGACAAACCACACTCGATAACAGAGTACAAAAACACATTATTACTGAATGAGAGAGCATACGATACCTAGCCAGAGAGTTCACACTGGCACACACATTAAACCAAGCTTGCACTAGCACATCCTAAACTAATAGACAAATGTTTGACTGACAATCTTATTCTCAAATACTCAAACACTACAGATGTCTCACATCTGAAATGGAGCCTTCTTTTAGACATTATCATATTGCAAGTCACGTTGAACTGGCCTCGGTTGGTAAAAACACTGCACAGTTCAGGGGATTGTTGAGACAGAGTAAAAGCCAGCTGTGATGATAATCAAAATCACTTTGCAATTCCTCACAAATCCGCTCCATAAAATCTTGGCTTCATTGTTGGTTATTTCCTCAGTTTTGTTTGGGTTCTGAGTGCCTTATGTTTAGAACTGTGACTTATATTGGCTACTTTTGGCTGAAGTTTGTGCTTATATTAGTGAAGGGTGGTTCTGAATTTCCATCTAACATTCAACTACAAAAACAATTTAAGAATCCCAATTAGAAGTCTTTTGAACGCATATTGTTTTGAGAAGCAAAACACTTTATTTTCGGGACCCCAGCCAACTAGCCGGACTACCTTCATCAACACCAAAACTCGGCTGGAACTCTGCTCACAGGACGCAGCAGGGGGTAAGAAGATGTTCATAAATGATGTTGCTAATATGGGATGTCATACAGCTTCATGTCAAAAGAGGCGAACTATCCCTTTAAAACTCTGGCGTCTAAAGCCCACCGGTGGGCATTTTTGACACATATCCAAAAACACATCTGTAACTCTGTGAGTTTTTGTCATTGCAACATATAAGTGACACCATTAAAAACCTTGAAACTTCTACTTTTGAAATATATATATTTTAAAATAAATTATATAGCTTGCCCTTTTTAAAGAGAGTGAACAGAAATCTTTGGATTTTCTGTAGTCTCAGACTGCAGCAGCCTCCTAGGCCACACCTATCGCTATTCACATGTAAAGTACCAGGTGATTGAGTGGCTATTCACAGGTGAGAACACGCCCCATTCAGCCAGCATGTGGGGGAAGGCAGCAATGTCCTGCCAGTGACAGACAATTATCACATGGAGAGTGACAGGGGGGTGGGGGCAATCAGGGGTGTTACACACCCATCTAATTAGTATTCAACTAACAGAGACACTGCCTGGAGTTACAAAAACATTTTTACAGTTTGTGTGGAAACAACAAAACATTTCTGACTGCACTTTTTACTTTTATGCAGCCAACACTTTTGTTTACAAGGTTCAACCTTCAAAAGTCTTGGCTAGATATATTTATAGTGTGTTTTCTTGCACTGTTTGAAGACCTCTAAAACTTGTTTTTTTGTACAGTTGTGTTTCCCCTCAATTTAAATAAAACTTGTTTGTATTACATTCACTTCACTCTCATATTGTTTTTTGTTAGGCTTTTCAGAATACAACCATATGTGTCACTTTTGCATAGATGTTTACAGTTAGTTGAAATACTTGAAAATGTCAAGGTGGTGACAACTGCCTCAAAGTCTCTGAAAAGGCCTTAGACCCCAGAGGGTTAAGCAAACTATTGGCTTATGAGGTGAGTTCACTGGTAATTGCAAGGGAAGAGCAAAGGAGTTTGAACTCCCCAATTCCGAGATACAGCTAATGCAGCATGGTTTAAACATGACGGTGGGGGGAGCAAACGATGAGGAAGCTCGTTAGCAGTACTCTGGGCTGGGAGTCATAATGTACTGTTCCTCTGTAAATCTAAGCAGCTCTATGAATGACATTTTTCAGATCTAAGGAGCCCCAGGCAAAATGACAGGAATGTGTTGTTCCAAGAGAAAAAAGTGAATATTTCATAATCCCATTAGAGTAGAGTTCCATGAATACAGCAGAAGCAAGATATAGGCAACGACAGGTGGAGAGTATGGCATAGAAAAAAGATGCTCAGTGTGTCTTTGTACATAAGGCATTCAACTGCACTTCAAATAAAATAACCAAATAACTGTTAAAATGAATAGTTAAACCGTGTAGTTGTTGGTCATGTACGGTTGACCCTCCTCTGCCCAGAACCCAGTTGAATGTACAACAAAGAAACAACAATGTCCTTGGAGTGCCTGGTGGGCTCTTGGCAGCAGTGCTGGTTCTCCATGCTGTTAACAGCAGGAGGAAAGGACCTGCTCATCCACTGCAACACATGCTGTGTAGTTTTGAGCCACTGCAGGGAGCAGGGATGCTGCCTCCCTTCAGTTATTCGGAGAACAGAAGCTTCCTAAATAAGTCAAACCTGTAACATTTATTCTGATGTATTAAGGATCAAACCTTTTCTCTCCTGGACTTTGATTTATGTACACACCATTCGGATCCTTTAGCATCCACTTTAGCAAAGACATTGACCCAAAGTCCCTAAATCCACAATGGTGAAATGAGACTCTGCTGTCAACCAAACCGTAATAGGAACACACATTATGATGAAATCCACGTGTAAGCACTTAAGCACTAAGAGAGTATCATCTTTCATTAAAATGAATCCTTATCTTCGTTTCCTTAAATCAAACCTGCAGTGTCGGTCGAGGTCAGTGATTTCGGTGGCGCATGAACTCAATTCTGTGCCTCTCGTGACACACTCACACTATCAGGGCAGCACATGCGACCGTTCTCACCACATTACTCTTCAACCTGTTATCTCAGCTGTCACACAAGGCTATACACTGAACCTGAACCTCAACTCCAAAGCTACTCCGAAAGTAATAACAATCCCAACCTCTGACCAAAACCAATTTTGATGTGAAAGGGATGTTGAGATGTTGAAGTACAAACACACTCTGCGACACGTACTCTTGGATAAATGAGAGAAAGATTTTCCTGTTTCCATGCAGCCTTTCTTTGTCTTAATTCCACGTGTGTGCCGGCTCAATAAAACAATATCTTTATCAGCAGCAAACGCGTCGAGCTTTTTCAGTTCAGCGTAATGAAGATAAAGGACTTAGGCTTTGCAGCCACAGGCAAACGAGCAAATAACTTTCCAAGTTTGATGAATGCCTCCCATAATGAAACATAAATAACTAAAATATTTCACCGTTTTATGCACCATCATCATCATAAATTGCCAGCAGCTGCGTCGCACAGAATCCGAGCCGTGTTTTGCAAAAGCAAAACATGAACACCAGAGTCCAATATGATATCAGCATTTAGTGCGTGCTTTCTATTTTTAGAATCCCAGTGAGGCCTTTAGGTTCCCTTAATCTAATGTTACTTTCCTTACAGTCTGTGATTGGTTGGGCTTAGAGAGAGAAAAACAGTTATTAGGTTTAGGCTCCAGAATGAATTGGCCTTTTCACGGATACGTCGGTAATGTCAACCCAGTGACAGAGCGGGCTGGTCTGACTGCAGACTCGAAATGAGCACGACGGGTCAAAGGTAGGTTTGTGTATATGTTCTTTATAAAACCCCTTCAGTGCTCTTGCATCAAGCCATCACATGGACTGAGTCCCTGCAACTAGACCGTGTTGCAACAATGGTACGACTTGTTGGAGTCAAGGAAACGTGGTGACAAAGTAAAAGAACTGTGATTCATAAGTGATGCTATAAAAAAAGTCACAATATAGTATTTTCTCAAATTGAAGGAGGTTGGAGTTGATTTAGATGGAAAAAGGGTTATTTTACGGTGGCGCTGGTCTGAGGCGGTTTGCTTGGCTCGTCTTAAGGCTCTAGCATGGTTGCTGCGTCTGCTAGCGCGAGCGGTGTTGATGACGTCACCATTTCATGCCGGCTATATATGGTGGCACAAGTCGATGTGCCAGTAGTTGCAATTTTCTCCGTCACAGAGGTGTCGCTGCTACGTGAAGGTTACCGCCACTCTACAGCCACGAAAGTCGAGAAGAAAACAATGAAGAGCAGGAACACTGTCATCCATGATACTGCTGCAGTATCTGGAAGATGAAATGCTTCGTGTGTTTCTGTGTTTCACGAAGTTCGTGGTCTCAAATCGGTCCATCCGGTTCGTCGTTCTCGGCGCAGCCGAGTTACAAAAATCGACCGGTGCACGACAACGCGCTGCGCCGTCTTTTCAAGGCAAACGCCAGGCCTGAAACGCCATTTTGATGTCACAGGTCGGCTGTAAATCCAGCTTAACAGGAACCCTCCCTTCACACTGAAAGCATTGTGTGTGTGTTTGTGTGTGTGCAGAGTGTGCTGATTTTCATTCTGGCTCCTGTCTTTAGCACTGTCCCCTAACAGCAAGATGGTTCCTGGTTTGAAACCCTGGGGCCCTTCTGTGAGGAATTTGCATGCGTGGGTTCTGTTCGGGTACTTCCTCCCAGCGTTCAAAAGCATGCGTGTTAGGTTAATTGGTGATTCTAACTTGACCGTAGGACAAAATGTGAGTGTGCGTGGTTGTTTGTCTCTGTGTGGCCCCATGATGGACTGTAGACCTGTCCAGGGTTTACCCTGCTTCTCGCCAAATGGCAGCTGCACAGCCGTGACCCTGACTTGGATTAAGCAAGCATAAAAAATAGATGGATGGATGGATGGGTGGACAGATGGATGTTAACAGATTAGAGCTTCTGCACAGGCTGTGTGAGATGTGCCTCTCAGCCACACCCAGAGTTTTTGTGTCAGATTGTCACACATTAGGTACACGTGATAAAAGTGCTTCTGAGCAAAGCGGAGAGTACATTCGTCAGTCTTCATATTGATTGACCTCATACAGGCAACAATAAACCTTTCACCACAGCGCCAGTGTGTTAAGATCTGTTAAGATGATCATTTTTGATGATGATAAACGATTTTTAATTCATTTCGGGAGTCGCATGAATGTGCTGTCCAGTTACAGCTGGGCAACTTTCATGTCCTCACTTTGCGACTCATGTTGTAGCTAAATGGCTTTGGTCATGGCAGCACTTTCACTGTCAACTTTGAACAACTTCAAAGTGACAACAGGTGTGGCGAAGACAAAAGATTTCAATGCATATTGCACCAACCTCAGTCCCACTTCCGTCCGCTCCATATTTGACGTGCAGAAAGGAATTTGGGGGGGGGGGGGGGGACACTGAAGATACACAGAATCTATGTATTCGAATCTGAAATTTTCAGTGGGCTTGGTGTTTTTCTTTTAAATCTATGTGCTGAGTTTCTCTCAGTCCTAATAAAGTTTGGTGAAAAATAAGGATTATTATGATATATATATATATAAAAAAAGTGAACTTTGGTTTAGAAAAAGGGTGGGGAATGGAGAAATATCTCAACAGAAACACATAGCTACAGCTTTCATTATTTTCAATCAGAAGCATTTGGCATATCCTTTTACACAGTTGTCCTGGCCAAAGCTCTGTGTGGTGAATGGAACACATCAATTATAGATGGGCAGTAATGCACACTTTGCCTGAGTACGTTGCCACGTGGAACCATTAAAGATGAAAATATTTGGGGTTTTACTCACTACAACATGAATTAATCAATATGTTCATCCTCCTAAATTTTGAATAGCTCTCTCCGAAGTTTGTCTGGTTTCTGTGAGGGTCATGAGGAATGCTGTTAGGTATGCTGCATGGAATGTGTAAGTGTTAACAAAAGGACCAAACTTGGTGCCTGAGATAGTTCTCTAATTATTGGATTCTTCTGTTGACTTCACACTGAATAAAGGGGAGATATGCTTGACCTCCAGCGAATCTGATCAATGTTCATGTCTTCTATCTCCTCATCTTTTATCTCTGACCTCATTTTCTGTGGTAATGAAATGTCATATCAAGTAATCTCATACCTTGCCTGATCCCTTCTCCCAACTTTCCCAAGATTTTTTTTTTTTTTTTGGCATTATGTCTCTCATGTATGTATCTCTGGCCTATATACAAAGCCAACTTCTTTTTGAAGCTCATTTATAGGCCTTAAAGGGGACATATTATTGAAAAAAAACTTTTTTCTGTTCTTGGGAGTGTACATTAGGGTGAAGTAAAAAAACTCCCCAGAAACACAACCCTGACTTTTTTTTAGTGCTTCCTTTTTAATGCAAGTTCCTCGTCTAATAAGCCATTCTGATGTTTATTTCAAATTTACGTCACTCCTCTAGCTCACTCCACCTCATCTGCTAATCCTCAACCTCTGTGCCCTGCCTGCTCGCATCCACAGCTAGCCCGTAGCCAGTTTCGCATAGAAATGTTCTGTTCTCAGCTGCACTGAGGAGCATGCATCTTACTTCTTCCAACCGCCTCAGAGGATATAAGAGCCCTGTGGATAAACTATATTTGAGGGTGCTGTTCCAGCAGAAGAAGAAGTTGAGCCATAAAGAGGGATCAGTTGCAGCTCTCAGCGCCTGAACTTCAGTCAAGGGAAATGTAGGTATCTGAGAAATAATTTGTCACGGTTTATTTCTTTCATTTCTAAGTTTTGCAGTAGCTAACAGCCTGGATAATGAAGATGATGTACACCAACGTCTGAGGAGTTATTGCTGTTATTTTTTGAAATAGTAAAATTGTTGTTGTAACGTTACTTTGTTAATTAAATGCTTTCTTTTTGAATGATAACGTTCTGTAATTCAGACAAGCTGCAGCAGTGTGGATATGTTTTCAACACAACACCGGTCCTCTTCTCCTCACTCTTGTTGCTACAATGAATGCTGTATACTGCTCTCTGTGTGTGTTAATACTACATGATCTGCATTTTTCTTGTCTCCGAGTGTAACTGTTTAATGACATTGAAATATACAAAATGCTTAAGCGCAGTGATTAATGGGACACATGCATTACAAGCGTGCACGTCTCCAGCTTGGTCTGTTACTGTTGATAAGAAAGCTTGGCTTTACTAGCATCTGCTGCTAACTTACAGCGACACTGCTAAACTCTTCCCACTCTGATAAACAGAGTAACTATCTATGTCTATACATATAGCCGGGGAGTTTTGGTATGAGTGTCAAGGATTGGCGGTGGAGACGAAGGAGGACCCCAGATGCAGACAAAGGTTCAGGAGCAAGGAGGAAACTTAAGTCCGTTTATTGTAATATAAAGGAAAATCACAGCCAATGCTGGAGAACCACCAAACTAAACTAGAAAAACCTAAAACGCCTAAGAAAAATAACAAAAAACCGACTGTACATTACCAAGAAACCCACTCACATAGACACGGAAAATCATGGGTATTTTTGACGGAGGATCTGACAATGACTGAAAAGAACTGGGAGACTAAATACTGTGGGGAGAGTGATTAGTGATAGAGTGAAGCTGAGGAGAATGAACACAGGTGAAGGGAGTGGAGCCGGTGGCAGGGCAGGAGAAAGACTGATGGAAGGTGAGGAATTGGCAAGGCTAAACTGGAAACTAAACAGAAAAACACAAAAGATACATGGATCGCGACAGACTGAAGGAATAGCTTCATTATGTAGCATTTACTGCCTTAAATTACACAACTGATGCCTAGTAATGTGCATAAACACACCACCTGATATGTCAGCTGGAGCCGGACACATTATGGTGTGTCCTCAGGCAATGCACAAACACACAGACACTAACCCTTCAACAACTTCCTGCTGCAGTCTCGTTGGCTGAACCTCTCCCATAACTCAGGGTCTGACTCTGGGTCAAACTGATGTAATCCCTGGGTCCCGTCAGACAGTGACAGTCGGAACTTCGGCGGGCACTACTTGGAGGGGTGGTGGCAGGGTGCCCTGGAGAACTGGATGAAACCGGATAGGTCACACCCACGGACAGTTCATTAACTGACCTTCTTTCTTTCTTTCACACGCACAACAGATATGTTTGCAAATAATCTGCATTGTATGTAGGAAATATGGAGCAGTTTTAGTCCGTATCTGAAGTCCTATTTATGGCCCAACTAGCAACAAGCAAATGTCCTAAGTCCAACATTCGATTCTTTTCAGAGCTTATTTTCGCTCTGTTTTTAGCTCAAACAATCCTAACACAGTGAGTTATCTGTTCTTTGGTTATCTATGCTGCCCTATGATCAATAGCTTTATTCTATGCCCGTATGTTTTAGTGGCTCATCCATAAATTTTCTTTGTTTTTGCTCACAATGAGAGCTCTGAGGTTGAAGTTAGATATTAAAGCTGGGACACCATAAAACTAAAACAAAAACCTGGCAAATGCTAACATACTGAGCTGAAGGTTGTCAGATAGTTTATTACCTGTGGTAACAACTTTTATATGCAAATATTTGATCCACTGCTACTCTGAGAATGTGTTAGGATTGGCTTTAAAGGCATATACAGGAGGAATCATACACAAGTGTAAACTCTAATACACTGAGAAAACACACCATGTTTCTAAATCTTTTTCTAAAAAATGTTTTCACTTGTTGTCTTCTCTATTCTCTCTTTAATCGATGAAAGATATGTTGATGTGTCTAACAGTGGGGTGAGGTGATGTTTGGTTTCTCATCAGCTCTGTTTCCCCTGCTGAGGCACCTTCTTTTCCCTCCTCCTCATCCTTCCTCTCTCCAACTTAGTTTTTCTTTTCACCTCATTGTCATTCTGTTTTCCAACCAAACACAACTCTGTCACGAATCTTTTATATTTCTCTCCCTATTTTTATGTCTACCTAAAATGTCCATTCTTTCGCCTGCAGCTTCAATTATGTTTCCATTAGATTTAAAAAAAAAGGATTTTATGAAGTCATATTGTGACTCCTTATGTTCTAGTTTAATTGTGATGCAATCTGTGGTTGGTTTGCTCTCTATTATGTACAATATGGCATTATAATCTCTGAAAACACAAACACACGCATGGCTTAGGGTCACAGCCTGCTTGTATTGTCTTCCGTGTTGCGGTGCAGAAGCTCTTTTTGCCTTTAAGCTGATTGCTATCGACTCATTTGCTTCATTTAACATGCAATAAAAGGCTTTAGCAGATGATCAGCTTGAACATACACACTCTCTCACAGGGATTGGACCAAACACAGGGTCTCTTTCTTTGCCAGAAGTCAATACTAAGCAGTTTGCTATAGCAACCATTCTCAAGCCAGGTCCTAGCAACAGCCCCTACTTGCCCAACCAGTCTTTTGTTGTTTCTCTTACCCACAAGTGTGCACACATGTTGAGTATATTTTATCGTGCAAATGAATTATATGAGAAGTTGTTGTGAAAATTCTGAACTCTTTTTTTTTTTATGCCAAGCTCTGTTGTAAAGACAGAGAAAGTTATCCAATTTGAATATCTGTGCTGAGCTCTGACAGACATTTTGATATCTCTCGATATTACCTGAGAATAAATTGTTTTTTTTTACGTCTCCCAGGAACTTGCTAGGACATCTACCCTTCCAACAGATGAGGCCCAGATCTGAAGTGGATACCAGCAGGGAGACATTTTAATGAATTAATATGCATTGTCCCAATTAGCCTCTGCACTGCAATAATTATCGCACACACACGCTGGAAATCGGGACATCCCATTGCGCAGCTTTGACAACCCACAAGGATTGTGGGACTTATTTTTAAGCCGGAGGAGGTCAAATGTTTCCGATTTGTTCCCTCTGCACATTAATTAGCTGGAATTCACTTGCATAAAGAATCTGAAGTGACAGATGAATGGTCTGATAACTAATTCCTCCAATTTCACCTCCGGGGATGCGAGGGCAGGGATAAATCACCTTGTTAGAGAGCAAAACAGTTTGTCTGCAACATGTGATTATCATAATCAGCTTACGTCTATTCCCTGGGTGTCAGATTTTTTTGTTGATTATTTGCACAACATGGAGGAATTTGAGTGAAATCAATGCCCCTTAAAATTGTGGCGAGGCCAAACTAAAGTCTTGAATAATTTGAAAATCAATTAGATTTTTCATCCTTGGTTTCAGAATAAACTTTGTTCTTATTATTCTCTCTTTATGGAAGAAAAAAAAAACTCACAAACACTCCACACTACTTTACCTTCCCAATATCAAACACACAGTCAGAGCTAGCAACTAGCAGGACTGTGTTTGCTTTTAGCGATCAAACACCCAGATCCTTCTCCCAGCAGTTTGTGACAAGGGCTAAACTAAATGTTGATGTTGTTGTTAGATGTTCTATACATTCAGTTGGTAACCAGAGATATGACTAACAGGGAGTTCTAATGCTGACCTATTACTGTGTGTTGTGTAGCATATGTTAGCTAACCAAATAAAGAAAAAAAAAAGACAGAGGATGTCAAGTTCTTCAGCTTTGGAGTGACCAAAAATCCTGTTAATACAGTTCAAATTTCATGCAGAAAAGCCACTAACATATTGGTCCCACTTTTGTTAATTTAAGAATTTGTCATAATTAGTTCATGTTAATTATTAATGGGTTTCTTTAGTTTGAATAAGATCTTGGAAACTGAACAGTTCAACACAGTTAAGATCATTACTCTACGCCAAAATTATGTTAAGCTTGACTCAAGTGAATGAAAAATTTCTTTGTATATTGTCAGTTTCCAGTGGGCCAAATTATAGTTCATAAACCAATAAAAAAGAGCCTTTTTTAATCTTTTAATCATTTGATTCCACTTCCCATACAGTGTGTTTTAATTTATTCAGACAGTACCGAACAGACAGAAAAAGCTGGCAACATCAGTACCACGGAGGCTATTGAAGTTCAACATTTCTTTCTCAAGAGTTGTTGGAGATTGGAATAAAAAACTGAGTATACGTTGGACATATATTCTTCTGGTAACTACAGGAAGCATGAATGCTAATGTTGCTCTAATCTACTTAGGATGTACTGTAAGGAGCCATTGGCCTCCCCACTTAACCACCCTGTCCACATTTTCATTAATCCATCTCAATCCATTACATTTATACCAATCCACTTAAAGACAATTGGTAAAATAAGATAAGTAAACATGAAATGGGAAGAAGATTGTAGCTTTTTGCCTGTTTTTTTCTATGGTAAAGAAAGCTTTTAAAAACTTTAAATGTGTGTCTTTGTTTTTTAACATCTTCTTTTTGAGAGAGGACCAGCTGAAGAGCTGTTTGAATTTGAAATATTTGCATTACAGTATTGACCAGAGTTGCTGTTTTCTGTATGTGTAACCAACAAAAAACATGACATATTGCATTATGAATTATATCTCCATCAAAACGCTGTTATAAATCAAGAGTGATGGAGCCACTGGTATGTTAGCTTTAGCTTAGTTGGTTGGTAGAGTGTGTGTGCTGCAAGATTAGTAAATCAGGGCCTGCTGATAACCTCTCCAGATATCAAATTATTGTTTTTCTTTTGACGTATTAAATTTCTGTCCTCATACCTCTTAAATAAGTACAGCCCCTCTGCTTCTGCATCATATTATATGACATACTTGTTCAGTGTAAAGTGTCCCGTGAAAGTGGTGTGTTGTGTTGAAACTACCCTTACAATAAAAATGTTATACTCTATGAGATATCATGAACTAAATCTACCATCACCAGTTTCTGCTTTGATTCTTCAGAGCACTAGAGAAAAGGTGAAGGCTGACAGTCAAGATGTTCCACCGAAAAGAATGGAGGAATCAATCCTGGCTACTCGCTCAGTGGGGCTTTAAAGTAACGTACAGAACGTTTTGCTCTTTGGCTCCCCCGACAATTGTGGAGTGTAACACTGCTGTCACATTGAATTTTTTGTCATGTAGAAGAGGCCGTAAAGACGCCATTAAAAGTGAAAAAAAAATGTCAGTGAACCATAAAACAAAATGGAATGGTGAGAGGCTGGAAACCAAAGTTGTGAACTGTGATATCATCGACCCCGGGCGCTCTAAGGCAGTTTCAGGCCCGGGAATGTGCTTAACAAAAGTCTGTAACTTTAAATAAGTCAGAAGTACATTGTTTTAAGCTTCACAAACTTCTCTAGTGCAGCTTAAAGCTTATTTCCATGCACTATGATGGACTAATAAAATAAGAAGATGGACCAAGCATGAAGAAGTTAGTACAAGCTAGATGAGAGGCTACAAAAGCCTCGTTTCCACTATGCAGTTCGGTACGGGTCGGTTCAGAATGGTACGTTGTGGGTCGGGTCGCTTTGGGGTCAGCTTGCGTTCCCACTGTACGAAGGGGACCCTCAGGGGTGGGCGGAGTGCGTGCTGAAGCGTAGATAGCCAATAACAAATAACATCCATAATTTCGAACCACCTCCAAGTTTCTTCAGCTTAATGCCACACTGGCTCGCGGTCCGGTTGAAACCACTTTCTGCCATTTTTGCGGCAATCAGCTGGAAAACTTTTTTGTTTCACACAGCACCATCGAGCTCCCGCTGCACAGCCTCCTCACCAACAACGGAGAGCAGAGCCTGGAACCGGTCCTGTGTGCCCCAAGCAGAAGGGTTACGAAGATGGTAACGGGTTCCAAGGGACCGGTACGCTTTCGTGGTAGTGGAAACACTGAAATAAGCGAACCGTTCCAAACCGACCCGTACCGGACTGCATAGTGGAAACGAGGCTATAGTGAGTTTTTCTCTTGTTGTGCAGGTGGCAGACCTGACATGTTCTTTTAATGGCTGTAATAGCACGGAATCAGATTCTTTAAACCTTCATGTTACCCAATAGCCTGGGTGGCAGTCGAACTTAGCCCCGCCCATAAAAGTTTTGGTCGGGAAGTTCGGTCTGGCTCTGCTCAGTTGGGAAATCTCTATGCTCGACATCGCGACAGTCGACCCAATCAGATTGCCAGGGCGGGCTTTATACGATGATGCACAGATGATCAACAGGGACATTATCGACTACGTCACTAAAGAGCGCTTGGTTTGACTTCGTTTGAAACAAACATGGCTGCCGCTGGAGAGCTAGGGTGTGTAGATTCTGCCATCGAGTCTGTTCTACAGGATCTCCACATTGCATTCATTTTGAAAGACGAACAGAGGAACGCGATAAAGGCTTTTATCGATAGAAAAGATGTTTTTGCCGTCCTTCCTACAACAAGTGTGTGTCGCTTAATCTACGTCACATACTACGTTGCTCTGATTGGTTGTAGGTCTATCCAATTGAGCGAAGAGGCATTTTTTCTCCTGGTTCGGTTGAAACACGCCCCATACTCAAATCTCTATCCAGCGGTATCAGACTCACATTCTGACTAGAATCGTGAGTATGACGTAGTCAGGATAGTTACCCAAGGCTATGAGATTACAACAGGAGTCAGTTCATTTGGAGACATGAAAAAAATACCAGCGGGCACGGGTCTGCAATCTTCACATTTTAGGTAGTTGCTTAAGATAACTGGCTATAAACTGTGGGGTTTTGCCACTAGATTAATTACAAAGTGTGATGCTGTTCCAACTATTTATCTAGGCAACAACATGCGTATTAGTGAGAACATCCATCAAGTCACAATATCTGTATTAAAACAGTGTGTCCGCTGCCCCAGCTTCAGCAGCTCCAACAGCTGGTGAGCATCAAAGCCCTGGCAAACACTTCAAACACTGTTACATTTCTGATATTGTGGAAATTGATGGATACAACATGGCATTAGATAATTTCACTTTATGCAATTGATCATCACAGTCTTGTTCAAACATGTATGACTGAATTACCCCCAAAGTAGAACTGGTCATTGTGGGGTGTATCAGAGGTGGAGAAGACAGGGCAGGCAGTGTCATCTGCTGGGGGCTGGAAATGTAGGCGGGGCCAGATTAGCATATTCACCGATCCCCATTCAGTTGGCAAAAAGAATTAGAGTCACACCTAAGGTTTTTCAAAGCAAGCAAGAGTTTGTTTAAGTTGCAAGAACTTTGAAATGTACACTTTTAAGGGACACAAATGAGTGCATTGGTGATAAAAAAACTGCTGGAGTGGGACATGGGGGGGCACAAGTTCGACACGCATGCAGGAGGTTAGGGCGGAGAGATAGAAGGGAGATGTCTCTGTGAGCTAAAGCGAACATGACAGGACAGAGTCGGAGGCAACAGAGAGACTGGCTGACTGGCCTTTGACATCTCACACACTTTAATTAGAATAGATTGGTGATGTCGAGGAAGAATGGGGAGGGCACTGTAACCAAGGAAACTAAATTTGGGTAGATAGAGTTTGAGTCATCTTAAAGAGGAGGACTGTAGAGTATTGTTCACATGATCATCACTGTTCATTTGTTTTCCATAGGATTATGATTCATAAATCATAGGATATTTTCTGTGGAACGTGCCAGCTTGTATGTGAAATCAGGCTTGATTTTTCCATTGAATAGTATTTATTCAGTCAGAAGCATTTTAATGGAATTACGGACAATATTATGGGCTGAAATGTGCTAGCGTGAGTGCTACTCACGTGCACACTTCAAATAATTACAATCACCGCTCTTTGAAGCTATCTATGTGTGCACGTCTGACTGCAAACATAGAAATAAACGTGTGTGCTGCCCTAGCGTGCCGGTTGATACGGACCACAGTGGTGCCTAGCAGGGGCCCTTCTCCCCCATGTGGAGCCTTGAAGTGAGGCTGGGAGCAGTTCATCACTCACACAGGATGGGGGTGATTACTTGGCTACTGTATTCTGGGTACTGGATCTAAATATAGCAGCACTGTTACACTGGGGCAGGGCCAAGCTGCTGAGAGGCTGATGATGAAGGCATGTGGTCATCATTGATTTAGCAGCAGGAGAAATACAGATTATTAACATTTATACAGACCATACTTTGCATTCAGTTATGGAAACACACTCGCCTGTCAGTCACTAAGAAACTTCAATATAAGTTTGACTTAACTTGCATTAAACTGTAGTGACTGCCATAGACTGCCAGCATCAATCATTTTAACTAAGCTCATTTCTGGTCCGTCATGCACCATGACCAAGATGGTCTTTTTCTATGGATAGATTGTAAGACAAATAGCTAGAAAAGCAGCTGTGGTAGCCGCGGCGTTGCTGCACACGGTCAGAGAGGTACTTCCAGCTAAATGCCAATACCGCTAATGGCTTTCGTGTGTGGGAATGCTCACATTCTATAATTAGCCTTTAGGTACACCTGAGGCTGATGGAAATGTATTTTAGCAGATTAATGACTTTAGGTTTAAATACTTTTGATTTAAGATTTGACCCAACGGTGGCACTAAAGGAAAAGTCAGGGGAACATCAGAGTTAATCGGATTCATCTCCTGAAATCGGTGGCAATCTTCTACATCTCAATGACTGTTGATTCATCAACATGGCCAACAATTTCATCCTTATACCATCAGCCATTGTGGCTGAAAATAATTGAGGTTATCAGGTTCAGTTTGGTTGCATCCATCCATTTTGTAGACCCCCTTAATCTAGTTCAGGGTTACAGGGGGGCTGCAGGGTAAACCCAGATACCACTAGGCAAGAAGGAAGGGTACACTCTGGAGAGGTTGCCAGTCCATCACAGAGCCACTTTGATCCTAGTTGAAATATTTCAGGTATGACTTCCTTATGAATTTGTGATGGATCTTGAAAGTATTCAGAAGAAAGATCATTCATTTAAAGCGTCTTCTTCTCTGGTGCCCTCAGCACTGAACTATTTTACATTTGCCAAATGCTTTTGTTTATATCTGTAAAAATAGTTAATACTCCCACGCTTAGATGCTTCTTTGTGTGATGTATTGTATGATTTAATGATTTAATACTTTCCAAATGCAGCACTGCTTATATCACATTGCAAATAAGCTAGATTCTTGTGAATTCCAAGAGAGCACGATGAGCACAAGGGAAACCATCTTGCCAAGGCACCAAAATTGAGATTTTCGAACCAATCAATGTCCTCTCATGTAGGTTCTCAAATTCAAAAAACAAACAAAAAAAATCAATGAATTTGAAATAAATACTTTCAAATGAATCTGAAAATAATAAAAAAGAATGGAAAGAAATGAGAAAAATAAGCTCTGAACCAGGCCCGGAGTGGCTAATCGGGAGGACCCGGACAATTCCGAGTGGGCCGATCTGATGTTGGGGCCGCAAGGGCCGGTTTCTCTTCTTCCTTTTTTTTGGGGTTCAGTCATGGCAGTAGGTTGATTACGTGCTGCTACCTTTGTCCCTCGACCGCCTCCACTAGCAGCTCTTGTTTTTTTAATTGTTTTTTTTTTTGCAAACGCATCATGACGGAACACGTCAGCGCACTCGGTCACTGGTATTTCAAAGGTGGAAAGTAGAAAGGCGCGGAGAAGGCTAGAATTAAAAAGAGGAACACTCTTCAAACAGAGGCAACTAAACTGGGAAACTTTGTCTTGTAGCCCCTCAGAGTCAGAAGATGCAGCACCGAGCACCAGCCATGAGCCCACAGGTCCAGAGTGGGCAGGTAGGATTGAGTGAATATTATTAGAATGAATATAATGAAAAGTATGGTGTAGACCTGCTCTATGAAAAGTGCCCTGAGGTGCTTGATGGTTCATGAAACTGACCTGAATTGATCAGAAGGCTTTGTAAAAAGGGGAGATTTGTGCTGAATTATGACCATTTTTAAAATGTGATTTAGAGTCAGAAGCAGAGCCAGTGGTGATGAGGGGACTGCGTGTGTGAACAAGCATTAGTTCCAATATAACCACTTTCTATGCCCAAATGATAGAAGTGACCCGTTATACTTTTTATCATTAAAAGTAAGATAGTAAATACACAAAGCCCACAGTTGAAAGGGAATAGTATAACAGTAATATGAAATAAACCTGCACATTTTGCCATTGAAAATATCTTAATTGGTTAAGTCAAAATGTGTTTTCCATATCAAATGTAAGGTTATTTAATAATAGGTTGTGATCTAAAGTGGGCCGGTCTGAGGCTTGAAACTCCAGGGCTGAATATGAGTCCCACTCCGGCCCTGCTCTGAACTCACATAGTCCATTAAGATATAAGCTTATCCAGCATGGTGCCTGTGCTTTCTGAAACATAGACGGCAATATTACAGGATGTGAGCATCACATATTGTTGAGTATGAAATGCAGTGAGCTATGACATAAACATCTGTCTGACAAGGAAGTTATTCCATCTGTCGTCAGAGCAAACGTCCTATCCTTTGATATCCTTTAGGGCCGTCTTAGAGGGAGAATTCATGTTTTCTGAAGTGCGGCTGTGTGACATACCTACCTACAGGAGCCAGTGGTCAGACTCAAACACAGTAAAAGGGGAACTCCGGGGCATTTGAAGCGCAATCCCATTGCTAGAGGTTGTCAAATACTGACAGTGGGACACAGACTGGACACAACAATACATGCCCAGTAATACTGTTGTAATGTTTTAAATACTTGAACGCAGTTTTTCTAGAGAAAATAATTGCTTTGGATATGGGAGTATCGTCCATTGACTCTTTTGGGCTTTCACATGCGCGCGCATACCGACAACCGGTAAGTGACCTGCTGTTTATAAAGTTGTTTTGTAACGTCCCCATGCCAGTAATGTGAGAACCATGCATATGGTTTTGATGGTAAGGCTTGTGACTTTATTGTCGGATGGTTTATAAAGTGGTGTGACGTTTCTGCAGTGTGCAAGTTGTTGTTTTACGTGGAAGGTTTAGAATTTGCCCCTTGGCCACCATGTATTTGGCTAGCATGACAGGCTGCGCAAACAGCGCTATCTCCACACAGGGAGCGCAGATTTGCACCAGTCTGTGTCCTACTGTCAGTATTTGACAACCTCTAGCAATGGGATTGCGCTTCAAATGCCCCGGAGTTCCCCTTTAACAGCTACTGAAAGCAGGGACAAAAGAAAACCTCATGTTCGCCATCTAAAACAACTAAAATCAAAACAATTTCATTGCGGTTCAGCAAACTCTAAAATGTGGATTTTCTGACAACGCGCCACTATTGCATCAAACCGTTCTTTACTTTGTTGCTATTTTCTCAGCCAAACATCGTCTGTGTTGCTCTGCATCACTGCAGCAGCCTAGCAGGTCCTTGTTGGATATCATCCTCCTGGGTATTACTTCTGCAGAGAATTACGAGATTAACGTTTACCGTCTTGTAGTATTTTTGGGATTGGACTGGTGGAACTGTGATTTTAGATGTTCGACAGCTGCTTTGTTGCTCTTTTAGATGCATCAGCGGCGATGTAATGTGCATCTTTGGCAATTTAACAGAAGCACAAAGAGTGATGTCATAAGCCTTGGTTCTTTGAAAACACGAGTCTTACAAACGTAGCAGGGGAGGAAACTATATCTTGCTTATTTTGAGCTCTATATCTTTAAAGAAAATCAGTCCAAGGTCATAGTCAACTGTCACAGGCCTGTAAGTATAAGCACAAACAATAGTTGAACTTTGATGTCATTAATCTATCACAGGATTTTAAGGCCTTGCTTTTAAGGACTATAGCTTGCTCAATATTTGATATTTTGTTTTTGACATCATGACACGGTCGCACAAAAGTGAAACTACTCACTGCTCACCTGAACATCCTCAAAATCCACATTTGCTTGGGTTCCTGGCTACGCATCCACCAAATATCGACCAAGTTCTTTCAAACTCATTGTGAGATTCAAATTCATCAATTTAATCGTCTGAGATCTGTAAAAGTAAATGGAATATTGCAGAATCTATAAGGCATGTAGAGTACTTTGAAGAATATGTGTGATTTTGAATTACTAAGGCATCTTCCAAATGTCCACTGCAAACAAAGAGCTGAAACGTGTGTAAGAAACATATGATAAGTGCTGATTAGCAGGTTAACATTCGGCTTACGGCCGACGGAAGCATCAGAATTAGTTTTTAACTCGTGACAGAGCTGCTCCTTGAAACAAGCGACAATGAACACTAACTGTAAAGCGACATGAGCTGTGTTGTGTAGCTGAGAGCACCACCTCTCTCTTTTTGAAGAGCCATCGAGAAAATTGCTCTCACAGATAAATGAGGTCTCCACCCAGGTTTGTTTGATTAGCCGGCAGAGTGCTGATAGATCCAGGCTGTTGCCAGGTGGGTTTGGAACAACATGTCTGGTATGTTCTCCTCAGGGACAGCCTGGTGTCTTGTGGGGATGAGGCTTTGCAAACTGCCTCAGCAACAACCCTGCATTAGGTGGGGAAGGTTCATTCAGTGCAGGAGTCTTTGACGTCCCCCCATCTATGGTCTCATTCATCAGATGTTCCACTGCTCAAGACTACTTGCAGCATTTCCAACAATACCTGTTCAGTGATAATTAACAGCATGAAAAAGGGTTTTGGGTTCAGATACCAAAATGCAGAAAGACTGCAACGTTTATCTGGCCATAATTCACTTAGAACATACGAGTAAGCGGCTGTACCGTACAATCCCGTCACAGGAGAGTTCCCCCTCGTTTATTTTTGAGGTTTTATGTATGAGAACATCATGAAAAATATGATGGTCTTTACAAGGGTCTTAAAATGAGATAAACGCAACCACAGATGAGCAACATCTCATAAAGTATTACACTGGGTATTACAGAAGTGATTTAACAGAAACAAAGCTAAAATGCAGGAACAGTGTTTGAAAAGCAAAGATCATCCTTACTGCTTACAATTAAGAGGGTAAGTGTGTTTCCAATTACCTGTTTGCTGGTCTGGAGCATTCAGGTGTGTGTTAACACAATGCCAAGGAGGAAAGACATCAGCAATGATCTTGGAGAAGCAATTGTCGCTGCCCATCAATCCGTGAAGCGTTTTTAGTCAATTTTCAAACAATTTGGAGTCCATCATTCTACAGAGAATAAAAGATTATTCACAAGTGGAAAATATTCAAAAAGGTTGCCTCTTTCCAGGAGTGGACATCCCAATAAGTAAACCCCAGGGTGCAGCAGCCGAAGCTTGGCCACAGTTGGGTCGTGCAATAGGTCAATGATCCAAGGCACACCACCAAATCTGCAAAAAGAAGCAAAAAAATAAAGCCTCCTGCCCAGCCAGGTATACTTATTGTTTTTACCTAAACATGTTCAGACAAACTGGCAGCCTGTCCAGGGTGTACCCTGCCTCTCGCCCGATGAATGCTGGGATAGGCTCCAAGGCAAGGCAAGGCATCTTTATTTATATAGAGCATTTCATACCACAGGCAACTCAGTGTGCTTTACATAAAGACAAGGCATTTAAAAGAACAGCATAAAGCAGCAGTTTAAAGAGAATAAGAAAATAGAATAAAAAAATTAAAACACAGTTAAAAGCAATCAAAGAAGAGGGGAAAAATAAAAATATAAACTCAACCATGAGCACACCGAAAGAGAAATGTTTTTAACCTGGATTTAAAAGTGCTTACAGTTGTGGCTGATTTCAGTTCTGCTGGTAGTTTGTTCCAGTTGTGAGCAGCATAACAGCTAAAAGCTGCTTCACCGTGTCTAGTTTGAACTCTGGGCTCCACTATCTGACCTGAGTCAGTAGATCTCAGAGCTCTATTGGGTTTATACTCTACTAGCATGTCATTCTGGACCTAAACCATTCCGTGATTTGCAGACGAGTAGCAGAACTTTAAAAATCTATTCTGTATCTGACCGGGAGCCGATGTAAAGACTTGAGAACTGGGGCGATGTGATCTGATCTCCAGCCCCCCCAGTGGGTATAGAAAATGGATGGATGTTCAGGCAATGTTTTATTTTATGTTAACATTTCTTTTTGTTGTAGTTCTTTTACCAGTGCAGCATCAGAGGTTCTTACCATTGTTTTTTTCCACAGAGTTTTCTTTGCTGACCAATTGAATGGGCCTTTTTCTTTGTTTGTTTGAAACATTTGGCTTTACTAAAGGGGGAGGATTAAATGGGAGAGTAGGTTTTTCTGTCTTGTGAATTACCATTATTTAATGTTTTTTTCTTTGTTTTCTTGACTTTTATGTATGGTGCTAGTTTAGTCTGTTATTTATTTCTCTACCACAGCCACCGATAGTCTCCCTTTTTTTTGTTTTTGCGTGGTCCATGTCTTTGTTGGTCTGCTAAGCATATTTGAACGGAAATATTGTCCCGCTCTTTTTTGTGATAACCAGTATTCACACCACCACTTTAACCTTTTAAAGCATTTTCTTTCATTGTAAATTAAAATTTCCAGTTTATTCCGGACTTTTGAAGTTTAATATCACTTGGTCACATATGTAAAATCTTAGAACTGATAGAGGGTTTGTCTGACTGTAATAATGAACAAGTTTGTCACTCTTTCCACTTGAGCTAAAGTAAAAATCTAACAGGAAATAGAGATATAACACATATAGAAATGTCATGAGTCTCCTGTACTGTGTATACAAAATATATCCTCATAAGGCAGTATGCCAACATTTTTATATTCCCCTATATTTGTGCTTGATCCTGTAATGGTAGTCACAGAATTCAGAAAGCTGTAATTTTCTTTTCATTTGCCATTTTAAACCCCAAAACTCAAAAGTAAAATGCTAAGAAAAGGTTATGTAAGGTCCTTTGCTTAGTGCCAACTTTACATCCTGGGGTATGGATCATTTTCACTAACAAACAATATTATTTTAAGGGTTAGAAAAAAGAATTGGGTTAGAAAAAAACTTAATAGCGACCTACTTTGAAGTAAGAAGCTGGAAACAAAGTTTTAAACTTCTATAGTTTTAAACATTTGGTGAAAACTATTGACAGATGTTCATAGCTGTGTTTTCATTTGTTTGGAATGATATTCAAATAATAATTGATGTGATTTTGTTACCTTAGTAGTAAGTACTCACATCGCCTTCCTTGTCACACTGCCATGTTTACTGCCATGCTGCTACAGAATCCCATAAAGGATAAAGAAAAACAGTGTATATACATGAAGTGAAAAATGATTTGAATTATTGTATTGGTCTAAATAAAAGCAAACTTAAATTCCTGAAGAAGAAGCTGGTAGCAACAAAGAATAACCACAAAAGGATAATGTGCATCTCATTTGTAAAATAAATAAATAAATAAAATGTGCATTATGGTTTGATCTGTGACATAATAGGTCAACTGGAAATAGCCAAATACAAGAAAAGTATGGAGGACTGAAACAACATATGGGCTTATATATATGTATACATAAATATACACGATATTACCAAAAGTATTCGCTCATCTACCTTTACACACATATGAACTTAAGTGAAATCCCATTCCCACCCTTTGCATCTATAACAGCTTCAACTCTTCTAGGCAAGCTTTCCACAAGGTTTAGGAGTGTGTTTTGGGGAATTTTTGACCATTCTTCCAGAAGTGCATTTGTGAGGTCAGACACTGATGTTGGACAGAAGGCCTGGCTCGCGGACCTCAACTCTTCTATCGAGTTGAGGTCAGGACTCTGTGCAGGCCAGTCAAGTCCTTCCACACCAAACTGGCTCATCCATGTCTTTATGGACTCTGCTTTGTGCAGTGGTGCGCAGTCATGTTGGAACAGGAAGGGGCCATCCCCAAACTGTTTCCACAAAGTTGGGAGCATGAAATTGTCCAAAATCTCTTGGTATGCTGAAGCATTCCTTTCACTGGAACTAATGGCGCATTTCCACTAGCTCGGCACGGTTCGATACGGCTCGGTTTGGTTGTGTTTCCATTACAACCGAGAATCACTTCGTGCCTCCTCGACATGGGCGGGGTCGTCGTAACACGGCTGCGCGACCAGAACAACAACAACAACATACGAGGAGGATAGCATGGAGGACTTTGAGGCGCTCGTGTTGCTTCTCACCCTGTGGCTTTTTGTCGCACAGAAGGCAAGAAAAGAGAGCCAGAGAAAACTCCTGGCCGCCAGACAAAACAGTATTGAAAAGTGACGACATTCATCGGCCAATCAGTGGAAGGCAGTCGGCTGAGGTCATGTTTTAGTAACGCTTCGGCTCGCTTGGAAACAGGGCTGAGGTGGTACCAAAAGTCTACCCAGCTCCTGAAAAACAACAACAAAACCTGCAGAAATATAAATGGGAAGAAATACACAACAACACACAAACAAACAGCAACAACATCACCAGCAGCAAGTACATGAGAAGGAAAATCGCCGTAGTTAATGATTATCACTGAAGCCAAAAGTCATATTGTAATAGAGGGGTGAGCAAGTGAGCGAATGAATGCTTGTGCTAATGTGTGTGTGTTTCAATCATATGCTAAAAGCTCCACATGAATTTTGTATAGGGGGGAGGGGGCCACAACCACACCCACTCCAGAGATCCACTTTGTGGACGACCTCACACCTCACGTATGCACGTGCCCCCCAAAATCCTATGTGAATGGGTGTGTGATATGTAAGGGGATCAGGAGGAGGAAGGGTGTGAGGATGTAAAGCCAGTTGCAATAGGCAATAGTTCACTGTAATCCGCAGAGGGACTTTGGGTCCGCCAAGCCTGAGCCCACACTGCACCTACAAGAAACCCACACCAGGGCACGTACCAACCCACCTAGAGACCCAAGGCAGCCGAGATCCCCCGGGTGAAGGCTAGTTTAAACTATTTTAAACCCTGATGATCAGTATGCTTACTGTATGGGATCCGAGTGATTACTGAAGTGACCAATAACCCAGGTACAGAGAGCAGCTTCCAGGCCAAAGAGAGACACATTACCTTCTTGTAAGGAGAGGTGTTCAATACTGATGGGCTCAGGGCATGAGAGGCCGAGGGGGCACTGCACCAATCTTGTTGGATTTCACACAAAGCAAGGCTGGAGAAGAATAAAGGAATAAACACAAATCCCTCCAAAAGTTCCAATGGCAGTTAAATAGTCTATCTTACTCTTCTTAGACACATAGAGAAGTCAGCAAGTTGGTTTTAGCAGCAGTAAACATTTTACTAAATATCCACTCCCAACTTCCAATATTGATTATGGTATCAACCAGCTCTTGTTTACACCGTTAATGAGGTTGCACAGAAACTGTAGCAGCCTCGACAGCAAGCTCCAGTCTTACTGGCTCTGGGGCAATGGAAAGTGCAGAGTAGAGAACAATTCATGGTTTCTGAATTTCTGGACAGCTGCAAAACATGACAACAATCTCCTGACGGCAATTACTGGCCAATTATCAGCTAAATGCTCTGATTTGTCTCAACCGTATTCACCTGCTGATGTTCCTGTCTGTGCCTGGTTAGGTGCTAAGCAGGTAAAGAACAATAGAATTTTAGAGATTTAACAGCTGCCTGCCGAACGTGAAATTCATGCAATGAGTGTTAATGGGGCAGAAAAGTAAAGGTGCAGAAAGCTTAACGACGAACTAAGATGCTCTTTAAAGCACTGGGCCAGGGGGACCTGCAGATTTAGGTTTTTATCTTTTGCAGGTTCATCACTTAGAATGAGCCATTTACAATGTCTTCCCAATGTCATTTTATAACATTTTTTAATAACATTTACTAATGAATTAAAGACATATATATATATATATATATATATCTCATTTTAAGAAACAGAGTGAAGGACTTAGCCAACATTTGTAAACGATTGGGCTTTTGCTCTAATACTGTCAAGATGTCTTATCATGTCCTGCCCATAGAAATTTTGCGATTAGTTTCTAGTCTCGAGGTACCCGAGATGAAGAATCAAATTGCTTAAAATGATCCTGCCATGGCCACTTTAAGTAAGTTTGTTTAGCATGAGTTGAGAAAAACAAATAGGATTTTCAGCTTCTCTAATTTCCCAGGTTTTCTTTAGGCAGAAGGTTAGATGTTGTCTGATAAGAAGTCACCATCAGCAACAGGAAGAACAAAAAAAGTTTCTGATAAAATGGAATAATGTTCTCAAGAATCAAAAATCAAGAATCTCTATTGTCACTATGCAGGCATAATGAAATTTAGTTCAGGAGCTCTTGGCTTTGGATACACAAAAGATATAAAAAGATATCTAAATAATATACAAGAGAATAAAAATAGTAAAAGTTCAAATAAAAGTTAAAGTAAAAAGTTGCAGTGCAATCCGGTTATTGTATGACAGTATTGTACATATTGCAGCATAAGTAAGTCAAATAAGTCAAATAAAAGTGCAGTGCAGTGCGAGTCTCTGTCTGCAGAGGTTTATAATAATCAGTCTATGGGTGGGGGTGGAGGGGTGGATGTGTGGGGGTATGGGGTGATGGATTTTACAGCTCTGGGGAAGAACCTGTGTCTCAGTCTGCTGGTGTGTGTTTTGATACTCCTGTACCTCTTTCTGGATGGAAGAGGCCCAAATAGTTCATGTCCTGGGTGGGTGGGGTCTGTGGCTATATGACTGGCCCTCCTTTGGACCCGGCCGTCGTATATTGTCCAGGTGTGGGAGAGGACTCCCCACAGTCCCCTGTGCTGTCTTGACCACACGGGCCGAGTCCTTCCTGTCCTGTGCAGCGCAGCTCCAATCCCACACTGTTGCACTGAGACAGAGGATGCTCTCTGCTGTGGCTCTGTAGAAGTTAGTCAGAAGCTGAGGGGAGAGTCCAGTCCTCTTCAGCTTCCTCAGGAAGAAGAGCCTTTGTTGGGCCTTCTTCACCAGATGGGATATGTACATGGACCAGGTGAGGTCAGATGTGATGTGGATGCCCAGGAACTTGATGCTGTCCACCCGCTCCACCTCCGCCCCATGAATGAGGAGAGGGGTGTGTTCTGTCTTCCTGGATCTCCTGAAGTCCACAATGACCTCCTTGGTGTTCAGGACCAGGTTGTTGTCTGAACACCATCCTGTCAGGTGCTGGATCTCCTCTCTGTAGTGAGTCTCATCGTTGTCCGATATGAGACCCACTACGGTGGTGTCGTCTGCAAACCAAATCTCCACCAAAACACTGATCACAATGATCACTGAGACCTCAACAAAAACTACTGTGTGAAACTTTTAATCTTGTTGGAAGTTAAACAGTAGAACCATCTCCACAACCCAGAACCATTTCAACTCAGCTGACCTTTTCCAGCTCAGCATTCACACACTCTGTCGGGATCCTGCCGACCTAAATAAAGCAAGTGGGGAATGTGTGTTGTCATGTGTGTGACATCCCATCAGTCATGATTGGTTTCTTATACAGGTGTGAGTGAGTGCGCTCACTACCAGGAGGTTCTCTGGGAGAGGGATAGAAACGCATCATGGCAATGATGAAGTGAGGTGTACCTGAGGTTTGTATTTGTGTGTGCGTGTGTATCTAAAGTTGGTATGAGAGTGCGCACGGAAAGTAAAGAATGTGCATAACTGCTGGGTTATAGTAGTGGTTATGTAGTAGTTATGCAGGGAAAAGCTCACTCAACAATCACTGCAGCTTTATTATCCCTATGCTCCATTTTTGTTTCCCCATTTTCTAACACTCTTCATCCCTTTTTCATATTTCTATCCATCGTTAAATATGTAAATATCCCCTCTTTCCTGCAAATTCTCATTAACTAAATCTCCACACCCTCCCATGTGCAGCTTCCTATGCCATCTGTGTGTTATATAAAAAAAAAAACCCAAAAAAACCTGCAGAGGACATCCATAAAAGGACAATGGAGAGCTCTTCTTTATGAATTACTCTAATCTCTGGGAATATCTCTGATTGCCTGCTCTGACTGAACTGGAATTGGTTGGAGTCATATAAATTAAACCATTGCTGTGTCAGACACAGTTTGCAAAGTTGCTTCCATTCCCACTCATGTGCTTTAGGTCCTCTTCAAAACGAGTAAAAAACGCCTCAAGCGAGCGTATAGATTTTTTCCCCCAAATAAGTGGGAGAAGAAATAGCCTTGGAAACGCAGCTATTCTAAGATGAGAAAACACCCATGACTTTTTCTCACATGTAGGTTAGTGCTTAGGTTTATTATCTGGTTGGAGATAATGTCATGGCTTCTTTTTTATGTGATTTATGCTTGCAACGTGTAGAATTCCAATGCACATAAAATGCACTTTCCAAATTTAAGATTCTGAGTTACAGCCTTTGAAACACCAAACTCACAGGAATTACAATTACTTTCCAATGTTGTCTCACTACCAGCCGCATGGAGGTACTCCATTCCTGAGGTGTGATCTACTGTGAGCATGGCAACATACATAATGAGTGCTGCAACATAATGAGTGCTGCAAGTTTGATGAGACCACATTAAGTTGTTTTCATACACTAAACAAAGTAGAACAGAGAGATGATTAACTCATCCTAGTATGATGAAACAGACACATGGGGAAACAGAGTCCTGGTAATTGTTTTATTGGCCTCATGTAATAAGCTTTCCGTGAGTTCAACAACTAAAGCTTTCTTCTTTACATTTATTGAAAAGGGTGCTTCCAGATAACAATTATGTTTGCAGTCTTTTCTCTGTGCAAAATGATGCAAATAGATTTGTTGAATCACCCAGAGTCTGTATTTATCTGAGAAATATCTTGTATGAACAAACAACACTCACCCATTTGCTTGATGCTTTACTCCAACATATTCATCAAAAAATGCGTGCACCACAGGTCATAGATGTTCTTATTTCTACTCCAGATATGCTTTAACGCTGCATCATTTGTTTATGCAATGTACACAAACACTGTTTATCAGGTAATTAACTTCCACGTTATTACTTTGCTCTTGGTTTCTGTAGCATGGTAATAAAAACTTAACCAGAATTTAACACAAAGTGTTAAGTGCTGACTTTGAGGCACCAGCTACAGCTAGATCGTTTCAGCTTTGCTCTTTAAGATGTCAAAGTTGTCACGCCATGGGACTCACGTTTTTAGTTTCATGTTTTAGTTGCGTTTTTGTATTCAGTTTAGGTCCAGGTTTTGATTTTCAGTCCATGTTTAGTTTTTCTTTAGCCATGCCTCAGTTTCCCTGCACTCTGTTTATTTGTTCACTCACTTCACCTGTGTTTTTTCCCTCAGCTGCACTCACTCTCCAATCACTCTCACTCCCTATTTAGTCTCCAGTCTCCCCTCTCAGTTTGCCAGATCTTTGTTTGCTCTCCATGCCAAGAAACCTGTTTGTTCCATGTTCCTCGTCCCTTCCCAAGATAAGTATTTATTTATTGCTATGCCAAGAGTTTTTGAATCCGGCTCTGCTGCGCTTTTTGTTTGTTCTTTGTTTTTGTTAAATAAACAAAGTTTTTCTTTTGAAAAAAGTCCGCATCCGTGTCCTCCCTCCAACCCAACCTGACAAAGATCCGGCCAAAAAATGGACGCAGCGGATTCCAACCAGTTTTGGGACTTATACGAAGAGCTGTTTCGTACTATTGAGCGGGGCTCCGCATCTGAGAGACTTTGGGTGGCTGGAAAACTCCTGGTGTTCCTGTCGGTGAGGCGGGAGCTCCGGGGGTGGCGCGATAACCTGGAGGGCGCTTGGAATCATGCCAGGACTGTGCACCGTGCTGCTTCACTGGACGTTTTTGGCTTGGAGCCAGAACAGGTAGCTGCACAATTCACATCCTCCCTCACCTCCAGTTTTTGATTCCAACAACCCAGCGACCCAGACCACGAGGTCCCGGGGCCTGACCACGAGCCCGACCAAGAACCTGTCCCAGAGCCCGACCAAGAACGAGGCCACAGGGCCTGACAAAGAGGCTAAAGGGCCCGACAAACCCTCAGAGCCCATGGGGCCCCGGCCCATGAACTCACCTCTTCAAGCCCCTCCCTCCCACCCCCAGACATTGGGGATGTCTGGGATCCATCCCTTAAAGGGGGGGTTCCCCCCCAGCCGGACGTCCGGCCGACCGTCGGACAGTCCCCGGCTCCTCCTCCTGCCACGTCGACGGAGGTCTGGGCATCCGCCAGACCACTGCCTCCTCCTGCCACGTCGACGGATGTCTGGTCGCCAGCCAGACCACCGACTCCTGCCGCCCGAAGCCGGTACTTTAGCCGCATGCTTGTTCAGCCACCACAGCCACGCCGTCGGGTCTCCGGCCCCTCTCTCCAACCCTCAGACTTTTTAGGGTTGTCTGGGATCCGCCCCTTGAGGGGGGGGCTCTGTCACGCCATGGGCCTCACGTTTTTAGTTTCATGTTTTTGTATTCAGTTTTGATTTTCAGTCCATATTTAGTTTTTTTTTTTTTTAAGCCATGCCTCAGTTTCCCTGCACTCTGTTTATTACTTAACTCACTTCACCTGTGTTTTTTCCCTCAGCTGCACTCACTCTCCAATCACTCTCACTCCCTATTTAGTCTCCAGTCTCCCCTCTAGTTTCCCGGATCTTTGTTTGCTCTCCATGCCAAGAAACCTGTTTGTTCCATGTTCCTCGTCCCTTCCCAAGATAAGTATTTATTTATTGCTATGCCAAGAGTTTTTGTTTGCTTTTTCCACAGTCAAGTTTTTTTGAATCCGGCTCTGCCGCGCTTTTTATTTCTTTGTTTTTGTTAAATAAACTAAGCTTTTCTTTTGAAGTACGCATCAGTGTCCTCCCTCCAACGCAACCTGACAAGTCAATAAATTACAATCAACGCAAAAGGGATTAACCTCCCAACTGTTTTTATTTTAATTGCCTAGTTCTAGTTTCTCCAAAGGCGATAAAAGGTTTTGGTTGTTTACAGTGAAGTTCTTCACAAAAGCCTCAGGTTTTGGAAGGCTTAGAAGGGCAAAATAAATGTAAAGTGTCATAGCCTTACTGGATACATAACATCAGTCTGCGCACTGGCTAGCTCACAACCCAAAGGGAAAAAGGTGTGGAATTGAACTCACTCTTTGCTCTCTGTCTTTATCAACAAACTCACTGAAGTCCAGAGGTGGAAAGTAACGAATTACATTACTCGCGTTACTGTAATTGAGTAGCTTTTTTGTGTACTTGTACTTTTTTAACTACTTTTTAAAATGTGTAATTTTACTCTTACGTACATTTTCTTTCAAGTAATGTACTTCGGTACATTTTACAGCACAAGCGTTACTGAGTAAAAAAAAAAAATTCGCGTTCTGGTAATGAATTATTATGGGATGCAAATACTGAACGTTGTGCCCCTGCGCCGGTATGGCTCTAGAATTCTAGCCTACTATAAAGAGTGTTGGCGCGTGCGAACTGTAACTCACTCAGACGAGGATGGCAGAGTCAGACATGGAGGCGGACAATGGAAATACGGAGAGCAGTTCTTCTGACCTAGTGCACCCCTGGCCCTATCTGAGTAAGATGTTTAGCTTCATGGAAAAACGGGGTGATAGTTATGTTATGGAGTGCACACTATGTGTACCAAAGAAGTCCAAAATTTCGGCTTACAAGAATTCGACATCTAATCTGCGTAAGCACGTTGAGGTAAGTCATGTTTCTCGTTCCCTTTCCATGTTTAAACTGACAAGGCTAGGAGTCCTAGCCATGTCCCGAAAACTGTGTATGATACTGCTAATATAATATTGAATTAGCAAC
This sequence comes from Odontesthes bonariensis, assembly GCF_027942865.1. Classification (NCBI taxonomy): domain Eukaryota; kingdom Metazoa; phylum Chordata; class Actinopteri; order Atheriniformes; family Atherinopsidae; genus Odontesthes; species Odontesthes bonariensis. Next base: position 4,407,583 of record NC_134523.1, on the reverse strand, counting down.
CTGTTGTTGGCAATGTAACGGCAATTAGCTATGCCAACTAATGTGCTTATTCAGCTGGCTAATAGTATGAGAACTATTGGTCCTACCACATATACGTCCATCAGGCCAGAAAGAATATTAAACAAAACAAATAAGCCCAATGTTTGAATTGATAACCGCAGATATGTAAACTGTCAGGGGTAGCCAATGACGATTTTCGGTGCTGAAACCAACTGTCTTTGTAGCAGTGACATTGGGCTTATCATGTGTTCACGAACGATTGGTGCAAACAGGCAAGCAAGGAGATTTCGGCGCCACAGTTGACTTTCACATTTCTTGTATAATGCTTTGTAAAGTCAGGGCAGTGTAGAAGGCATGGCAATCTGTGTAGTGGGTCATATTTCGAGGCTGTATTGGGCGAGGAGGGGAAAATACATAGACATTTCCCTATTGCATTCGGCAACAGATTTTGTTGTGTGCAGTGAACACTGTGTGCTGTGTCACAATGACAATGGGAATTTGCCAGGTGGGCTTTCGATGTCCCATGTGGGCTTCACAGTAGAGGCAGAAAACACAGATTGTGAAAAAGTAACTTTTTACTTTTACTCAAAGTACATTTTAAATTATTTACTTTTTACTTTTACTTGAGTAGATTTTTTGACTGGTAAATATACTTGTACTTGAGTACAATTTCAACAGAGTAACAGTACTTGTACTTGAGTAAAATATTTTTGTACTCTTTCCACCTCTGCTGAAGTCTATGTTCCTCAAGTGAATATGGCATAATCGTTTTCACTCATTTTATTGCTAACCTTCGGTAGCTCTTGATTACCTCTGCACAATTCATAACTCCAAATAGCTTGTAATTAGTTCAGAACAAGGGAGAGCTTTCTTGTGGGGGAAGCCTCACTCTGAAAGCAATGGGGGTTTCAAAAAGGGTCCATTTGTCCTCGCAATCAAAATCCCATTTTCTTGAAGATATCTCTGAAACAAAGTTCTGTGGCGGAATACTTTTCATTTGTGGTTAAAAATGTTACCATGTCAAATGGTTGCGGTGGATAAGGTGCAAGCTCCAGCTGGGGGCGTGGCCTGGAAAATTCGACCATTCCATGTCTGAGAACATGGAAAAGCATGCCATGGGACATAAGTGTGATTTGTGCAACGGGCTATTTAGGGTAGATCAGCAACGGCTCAAAGCAATAAAGGCTCATATTGTTTAAGGGGTTAAATAGAAGCTATTAGCAATCTCGTACAGAAGTGAGAGTTTTGTATATGTTTAAGCCAAAGACACTGATTCAATGTTCGAATTTTGTTGAAATTTCACATGACAATATGAATATGATCTTTTTTCTCTTAAAGTCAGGATCTTGTTTCATTAGTGCTTCTCACAACCCAAATGCCCAATATATGGTATACCTAATACATACCTAAATATAACTTAAAAAATTTGAATAATTAACCCATGCAGCTCTTTATATCATAACTAATGTAAACCTGCATGTCCCCTGGTAGGACAGGACAAAACTGAAAGGAGAGATCACTGGTGCCCGAGAAAAACGAAGATCAGTAAGAAGCGTGGGTTTCTACACCTCTTAGCAGAACCCCCACTTGTTTTTTTTAGACAGAAGCTCTTTGGTATTCACTTGAGTGGCTTTAAGACTGAGAATGTCATGTCTGAATGGCAAACTGTCGAGTGGGCACACTTTCTTTTTGGGTTATTTTTCAGTAAACAACTTAAAGTTTCAGATTTGAACTCTGACTTTGTGGGATGCATCTGGGCTGCCTGTGATTGACATTAAGGTTGTTTGTTGATCTCCTGCCAAGCTCAGAGTAAGTGAAACAGCAGTTCCTTAGTGCTGAAACCAGACCACCTGGTTCTACTCTTGCAACATAATGACCCACGTGGGCAAAACGTGCCTAATTAGAAGCTCCTGCTGTTTTGTTTTTAATCTATTTTTTTTTATTTTTTTCTGTTTCTACAAGTCCTGTCAGAACTGGATCAGTGTAGGCCCAGAAAACTTGGTTTACCTTAATATCTTACAAGCCAGATTGGTCTTTTTGGATTCCTCTGCTGACAGGTAAAATGAGCCTAGTTAGTTCTTGCATGTGTTTAGGCTAGTTTATAGGTGTTCAGCAATCCTTTTCACTTTGTATGTGTGTGTGTCTTAGTAAAAAGGATCCAATATTTGTCATTTTGTATCAAATGTACTGAAATTTTTATATTGTATGTGAATTGATATTTAGAATAGATATCTAACTTATCCCAAATTCCCTTTCAGTCGAGGACTAATTTCAGGTCCAGTTCTGCAACTCACTTTTTAAGGTAGGATTTTGAAAATTGAATACTTTAATAACTTAATAGGGAAATTACAATGTTATAAAAGCAATAGGTAAGAATACATCATTACAACAAAACAAGTAGTCTGTGGATAATTTATGTATCACAGCACATGAAAGGAAGCATCTTGCATACAACAATTGTTTAAAGCTTGCAGTGGGTAGATGATGTCTCGTCCATATTGCAGAAGACCTGAAGCAGTGTCTTATTTTACACACGTTACTGTATCTCCACTGTTCTGTGGAAGGTGTGCAGTGTTGTCCATTATGTTGAGCAGCTTCTGGAACACTTTTCTTTGACGAATCAGCTCAGAGGCTGGGGCTTCAGAGCAGTCCGCAGCACACAGCCAGGCTTCTTTAGTTTGTTCAGTTTCTTTAAAGTTCTGGCTCTGATGCAGCTGCCCCGATAGTTGGCTGCAAAGCGGATTACACTCTTCACCACAGACTTATAGAAGATATGCAACATCTTGGTGGAGAGACTGAAGGAGCGAAGTACAGTCTATTATGTCTACTTGTAGACAGCCTCAGTGTTACATTTCCAGTTTAATCTGCTGTCCGGGTGAACAACACCCAGGTATCTGTGCTCCTCAACTTCCTCTCCCTGGATAGAAATAGTGTTTGGCTTATCCTCCCAAATTCCACAATCATCTCTTTTGTGTTTTTCACATTGAGGATAAGATGGTTGTTTCCACACCCTGCCATGACACACCCCACAAATCCTGTCTTCTGAATATTACTGCAGGACAATATGTTTCGGAAGTCTATGGTTACAGAAAGTAAATGCAATTTGATATGATCTGTAACTAAGTACACACATGGCAGTGTTTTAATATTATACATTACTTTATTGAATACTTTGTAGAGTAGTAACACCTGAATTTGGATACATACTAATATTTCTTACTTGGTTACCTCCATTTGCTACTCATGAGTAATTTCTCCAACAGAATACATATGAGGCAATATTGTGGATCATTTTATACATGCAGAGACTCAAAGAAGTGCCCTTTAAAAGGTTTTCATTGCAGCCATGCCAGGTGGAAGTCACTGTGCATGGCTAACTCCACCTAAACCTTCAACATTTTACCCACAGAATGATATCTATATGTATGGAAGCCCGTTTCCGCCCCATTAATTAAAAATATATTTAGAAATACTATCTCATAACTATGAGATACTATCTTATAATTTCGACTTAGTATCTCATAATTATGAGATACTAAATTTATTTTTATTAAGTGGCGGAAACAGGCTTCCATACTATATGTGGTAATCATATACAGTGTGCTAATTAGAAAGCAATTTTAAGGTTATTTCTAAGCTCTTGATAGAACAAGACTTGCTCTTTCTCTCTAATACCAGCCCGTATGTCGACCCCGGCTTACTGACTCCTAGCTTTAGCTCTGTCGTTGACGCACAGATATGAAAGTGGTATCTATTTTCTCTGTTACTCCCAGCAAGAAAGTAAATAGTCATCGTAAAACTAGTCTCTTACTTTAAAATGATTAAAATCAGAAGTTTAATGTCATTAGAAATACTGCAGGTTAAGGACCATGTTTAGCATAGAATTAGCACAAAGTAATGCTAACTAGCTTATTAAAAGAGAAAAAGCACCCCATAATACAGTCATACACATGATATATACTTTTTTTGTTGGTCCTTTTCAGGCTCCAAAATAAATGATTAATATGAACATGTTTAGTTTGTGTCATGTAACGCTGGTGGACTTTCTTATTGGTCAAACAGAAAATCCATTCTGTTGGTCTTTTCTGCATCTGTCAGGTCATACACACCCACACAGATTTCTGTGACTAATGTTTGCACATTAAGTCCATTACTGGAAACATTATCTCTCATTATCTCGTGATTATAGCAGCCATATACTGTACCAGAGCTTCCACGAAGCCTTTTTGACAATTGAGGGGCAATCTGAGGGGCAGCAGACCCTTTTCCTGCAGCAGTGAAGCAAAACCTCAAAAACTATGAGTAACAGTATGTCTCACTGACACAGCTTTTGAGGAGAAATAGAAACCTGCAGCCATATCTAAAACACAGCACTGATGGTGAAAAGCACAGAGTCTAGTTATCCCAAAAATATATGCCACCAAATTAGCAGACAACACCAGATGGTATATCTCCATTTTTTTTCACAGTTAAAGGAGGTGTTAATTGACTCCGTACTCCTTCACGCTGTCTTACACATTTCTCTGAAATCTCAAACACATTATAGTTTGTGACACAAAAACATTTGCTTTCATTCATTCAGGTTTTATATCTCAAAGCAAGCTCACGATTGCTATTCACCCATCACTTTACCTGAGGTACTGGCTTCTGCTCATCCCATTTAACCCCATAAGTTTTAGATGTTGCTATGGGAACTATTAGAAAATAGTACTGCATAATGAAAAGAAGATGACAAGCCAAATTGTCCAAGTGGAAAAAAAAAAGTCGATATCAGTAATGACTATGTTTTCTTTGCACATTTTACTTGTCAACACCAAATATTGATCTGTATTGTTGCTCATGGATTTCATCATTATAACAGTAATAAATGAGAAAAAAAAGATGGGCCTAATTATGCGGTGTGTCATAATGCATAATGAGATGTCTAAAAGTTACATTAGTGGCATCATGCGATTTAAATCAAAAACAAATCCTAAAGCACACTGACTACTGACATAAACAAGATCTTAAAGTCGAAAACCTTCTATTTGTTTAGTTTCAGTGAAAGTGGATTATTTCTGTCTATTAGTTCATTTGAAAGTTAACCTGTATGTAGTGCTGACTGTAGTAATCTGAGATACTCAGATCAGAGCTGCTTAAAATCTAAATTTGTCCCGTTCAGATTTGTAACTGTTGTCTGCCATAGTTGTTTGTGTCATGCAGACTGAATGAGGACTGGAGTTGGAGGCTGAGACACAAAAGTGGTTGAGGGACACGGGCTGGGTACCACTGAAACCTCCACCATTAGGAACAGAGTAATTAATAAAGCCAAATCCATAATGCCATTTTATAACTAATAAGTTAAAATCCTGTCTCCATGTGTAGACTTTCCCACTGTTTTACAAGTGGTAGGAATGCTTTTGATACAAATCAAAAGACCTTCAAACAAGTGTCTGCTTCAACAGATAAATTAAAACCATCCATCATCCTCTCAGCTAAGATAATCCAGTTTGCGTCTGTCAGGCTAATTACTATAACTGTTGACTGCAAAAGGCCTATTTATGAGCTAATACCTCATGCTGTACCCTGGCATTAAAAACAGTGTTTAACTGAAAAAAGCTGCTTTATGGAGTGTTGCTCTGGGCCCATCAGAAGAACATGCTGTAAAGAAAAAAATTCGCCCTTACTGTAATGTATATATCTCTGCTTTGGCTCCTTGGACAAATGTCCCCAAGATAGCGCCCAAAACATTTTCTATTCCCTTTGATTTCTCTCTTGTCCTCATCCCCTGGCTCATGTCCTGTTGTTACTTGGAGGCCTAATGCAGGCCGAGATGGAAAATCGGAACAGAGAGAATTCTACTTTTGAAGTGATTCAGCTAGTTCACTCGATCACCCTTTGGTGCCCACAACATACCAATCAGTTTCACTGGTACGACTTTTACAACCTTCTCATAGATCCATTAAAGGTACCCGGAGAGAAGACGGGAGAGGAATTTTAAGCAACCCATGTCAACTCAAAATGAAACCTGTGATTTGTTATTTTCTAAGGTTTCAAACCCAAAGGATTCAGATTTTCCCCTGTCTATTTTACAGTCAAAATCCCCCCCCAGCTCCGGCTGATGTAACCTCAGAGTAATATAACGTGTCTTGTATTAACAAATTAATCAGTAAAGTGGCAGCTGTGCCACACGCAAGCATCGCTCGGTAATTCATTCATATTGGTGTTTTCTTCTCTTTATAGATATTAATATGTTGTGTTTGGTTCTGCCTTTTTCAGGCTCATAAATGTGTGTCAGCGTAGTGATTTTTAAAGGTAGAATCAAAAATATAAATGAAAAACCGACAGTTCTGACATCGTAATTTATTTCTTTCGATGGGAATTGTTTACCTTCTGTCGCCAGCGCCTCGGTGATTCACTTGTATTCAGGGGGCATACATTAATTAGAGCAGAGGCTCTTGTCAAAAATCATGCTATGCATAATTCATGCATAGTTGGAAAGTAAAGCAGTGATTACAGCAAATGCAAGTGCTGTGCTGTTTCTGCTCCCTGGTTGTCACATTTGGTTTCCTCTGTGCACATAAGAGAGAAATAAAGCATTAAATCAAAGTGCCTGACATTATTTGATTTTGGATCATCTGCTTTAATAATTTAAGTGTGATTATTATGCTAATATTTCTCTCAAGTTGATGTTATGGTCTGCCTTTCATTATGGAGCCTGTTTGTAGTTTAGAGAAACAGTTCGGCATTTTGGGAAACACACTTGTGCTTTCACTAACATTCACTTCGCTTGATGTAATGAGTGGAAGCAGAGGGTAAGAGGCCGTAAGATGAAAAACTCCATGGAGTGTAATGTGCCGTCTTTATGGTCAAACTAATCAACTGCTCGCCATTGTTCAAAATGTCATATCTGTGTGTGAATCCTTGACCAAAATTTAAGGACAATGACCAGACAAAAGCTGAATGAGTGACACACTGGAAAAAATCTAGATCTTACCAAGTATATTTGTCTCATTGAGTATCTCATTACACTTGATATAAGACACAACTGCCTAACAAGTACCATTTCAGCCAGATATAGGGACTTGTTTTAATACAATACATCTTGAATATCTTGTTAGGTGAAAAAGTCTTGAAAACATCTTGTTTTGAGTCATATTTCACATGAAACAAGCTTTTGTTTTCATTTGAAGAGGGTTTTTTTAAGCTAATTTCAAGATCACTTTTAACTCAAAAGTCCTAAATATCACATTTTATTTCAAGAAATCTTGACAAGCCGATTTTCACTAGTTCCATTGGCAGATTTTTTGCTTATTTCAAGCAAAAACGTCTTTTATTTGTTGTTTTTTTACTTATTTTTGGAGGGGCATTTTTTCATGTGCAGCATGAAAGCTGAAAGTTGTTTGTTGAACAGCAAAGGTTCTACTAGCTGTTCAGTTGGGTATCAAAGGGAGCTACCCGTTTAAGGTTGTTTCCACACTTTGTGGTTGTCCCAGACACGAAAATGTACCACTGCTGAGAATGTATAGTCGACATTACTCAACTGTCTCTGACTTCTCAAATATTAAAGAGCCCCTTCTGCACTGCCTGTCTCCTCAGGTGCATGCAGGCAGATATCAACACTATGTCTGCCTCTGTGCATGACAGATGAGGTTTGAGTACAAGTGAGTGTGCTGAGAGTCCTCCCTGTCTGTGCACCTAAAACAAAACCTGAAATATGAAAGAGTATCCCGTCCTTACGTTACCTCAGTTGTATCACATGAATTTGGTGCACTTTTAACCCTTAAAAGTAGCATTAAAAGGTTACTACCAGTAAAATAAAAAAGTGAAAAAACTTTGTAGCATCTATACCGGTGAGTCACAACATTTAAAACATAATTGACCCGGTTTATCTTGTTATTCTGGCACCTAGCAAGGAGCAAGATGTAAGAGGCAGCAAGTGAAGAGTCAGTTTTTGAATTGGATTTTTTGGAAGCAGGAAAAATGGTCACCATGTGGATATGGATGACTTTGACAAGGGCTATTCCATATGGGCCAGATGACCGGGTCAAAGCATCTCCAAAAACAACAGCTTGTTGGATATTCCTGGTATGAACCAGTAACACACCCTATAGAAGAGGAATATCCAGTGAAAAGAAAGTCAGATGTTAATGATTCTGAAATGTAGCATCGAATTAGATATTCATTTGCAACCTTTGCAACCTTAGCATCATCTTCATCGCCTCTGCTGGCGACCTTTTCTACAGCATCGCTGCTGACAGACACTCAGCCACTCCTCTCCAAAACAGCTGAACACATTGTGACAACCCATTTCTGGACACAGTATTTTACAGTAAAGGTTTGGCAAGCATTACTTTGTATGGAAGCCATGATGAGCCATGATTTTAAAAAATCTTGACCACCACTCATTTTTTTTTAGCTCACTTCAAATGTCTTGTTTTGTCGAGAAAGCAAAGCTCGTTTTTCCTATGTGAACAGGTCATTGCATGTCGTGATCTTGAGAAAAGTAACAAATGAATTTGTGATCAAGGAAAAACTTGCTTTGTCATGTTGATAACACAATAATTACTTTTGATCTTGAGATAATGTCATTAAAAACAAATTGCAGATAAGACCACTCAGCTTACTTAACTTTAGTTTTTCTTTTTTTAAAACGTCGTCATACATCTTATGAAACAGCAAGAGGGAGCGATGATTCTGCAAGTGCATGTCTCTTGTGTGATTCTAAGACTGTTTCTTTTTTATCTTCACAGAGGTATCCGTCTGCTGCGTTCTCAGCCCCCGCAGATGGCCAGCTACAAGTTTCAAGAATGCTGATTGGTTGAAAGTTACTTTGAGCCAGCTACAGCTGGAAGAAGCAACAGAGTGATTTCATGACAAAGATGACAAAGTTTCAAAAACATAAATAGCAAAGAAGTACAGGGGGGAAACAACAACAGCTGCCTGTGATCATTTCATTACCTTAGTACACTTAGTTTCACTCAATTACAAAGTAGATATTTGTCTACTTTCGTCTTTTCTAGAGCAGAGCAAAGCTAAAGGACCAACAACAGCATCAACACAACTAAGAGTAGCCCACAGCTCAGATTGCTCCATTTATTTTGCAGACATTCATTTGTGAGGCACCAAGAGAGAGTACTAGGAATTATACTCAGGTATAATTCTATGCTCAGGAGGTGGGAGCCATCAAAACTTCCTCTACCTGTCCAGTAAGCAGCCTGTTGTCCTCCAGCTTCACGTGGCCCTTTGAGCGATCGGACTTCACAGCCCCAAATTAAAGATGAAGATTAGATGTGGACACAGTTAGCAGACTTCTCCTCCTTCTGACATAAAGCACTTGCACAGTGCAATACAAATGAAGCACCGTGTATATCACTTATCAATCACAAACTTATCAGTCACAAACTTGATCCATGATACTTAAGAAGGTAGCAAAAGTTTGATGGATAAACTACACTGGTGCACTGCAGCGGGTCTCCCAGCAGCATGTCAAAAGGTGAAACTCTAATGATAATAAAATTCATCACATTTAGCCACTGTATAAAGAAAGAGCTACCCTAGATGTCACTTCGGACTAAATGATCTGGTTCAGTTGGCTAACGCAGGGTTGGTTAAGCATAGCCCGTTTATATCCACTATCAGGAAAAATCCACCCATGTGATGAGGCTCTGTGGAATAAAACTTCTCTGCCAGATGTCCAGCCACTCTCAGTCTTCCCTCCCTCATGTCTGCAGCCCATCTTCTTGCTCACACTTCTATCCCTTTTACCCCTGGGGATCTGTCTGTGGTTAGCAACATGCGTTCAGCAAAGTGTTGGAGATGTGTGTGTCTACACACAATTAATGTGATGCGTCTTGCACACACAGTTGTGTGTGTTTGAATTTCCCCTGCTAAGAGTCCAGGAAATATCCTAACACTTTATCTACAATGATATGTTCTGGAAGAACATAAACTTATTATTTCTTAAATACGTATGTGCACATGATGTACAGTAACCGTATGCTGATCCTGGTTTCCATTCTTATCTGCCTTTTTTGTCTCTCTGGATCCTTTTTTCATTAAGTTTGCTACCTTAATCTGCTTTCCTTCCTCTTGTTCTGCATGAGTACACTCATCCACCTTTTCCATGCATCACTTGTCTACCTGACGTGAATACACACATACACACACACACACACACACACTAGAACCTTCCTGCTGCCATTTTCTGTCTTTTATCCATTGAGGGATAGCCTTAATCTGTTGCTATGGATACCAGAGTGGGGGATAAATCTGTCTACTGGGGAACTTTGAGGCATTTAAGACACACAAGCACAGTTGCGAGAGCATTTCAAGAGATCGCCCCATCCTGATTATACAGTTTAATCCTTTCTACCCTGCAGCGGCTTTGACTCGATGCCACTGTCCAGGAGATACAGCTCATAGATGTACTTCTGCACTGACCAAACTGACTCTTATATCTTTGCGCGGTAGGAGATCTGTGACTGTAAAGAGGCATACCTGCTGTGTGGCTATCAGTGACCCTGTTGCCACTGATTTCAATTGGCAGGATTTCAAAGCGTAGCTACAGTGTAGAAGACATCCAGCACAGAGCCCGGGAGGCCTGTTGTTCATCTTTTGCTGGAGATCACTTGTTTGATATTCGATATGCAGCCCAGAATGATGAGTCTGGTATGCAAATCAGCACCTCTAAGTCTATGGCCATGGTTCTCTACCGGAAATGGATGGCAAGTACCAAAACTGAATGTTTTTCACAAGTGATGGGAAGTGGGAACGTGAGATCAAACGTAGACTGGACGCAGTCTCTGCATTGAAGCGGCCACTGTACCATACTTTTTCTGGTCGCTAGCTTCAGTCATTCGTACATTCATGATGCGTGTTCAAATCAACGTTTTACAGCTCTTACAAGGCGACCTTCGTTACCTTCACGGATGCCATTTTGTTGGTTGCCTTGCTTACATGTGAACACAATGCGCTGCAACAAAACTCGCTCACTTCCTAATTGGATTAAAGCAATAACATCACATGGTTAGGGACAGAAAATGATTATGGTTCAGACTAAAACACTGTTTTTCCAACGACCTTCATCTCTATGCGTGCCATTTTCACATACAGTTGTTCTCATGACCACAAGAGATTGCTAATTATTTTCAATGCTTTCAACTGTAGCTGGTAGCCGCCTGCATGAGCATGCGACCCTTGGGTCCTCTTTGGTTGTCTTAAGACTTTTTAGCTTTGCAAGAAACATCTACTCTCAGAACTTAAAAATGCAAAGGCGAAAAAAGAGTGTTGGAACACATCGAACATATTTTTTTGGACTGGTCTCCCACTCCAGAATCCTTGAAGCGAGAATGAGTCACCCATCTTTTCCCTCCCTGGGTGGCGCTCAGCTTTGTTGCCGAGCAGAAGGAAAACAACACTCTTCGTATCTGTGTGTTTGCTGTAAGTGCTGCTTTCCTCTCCATCTGTCTCCCCTCACCCTGATGTTTCTTTACCCCCCCCCAGTCGTTATTTATTGTGTTGTTAGTCAGCCCTGATAAAGGCTGACGGCAGCCCCCACCCCCTGCTCAGCCTCTCCCCTGTAGGTCACATCTGCCTCTAAGACAGCTTACATTTGAGCTCATGGGCTGTTATGTCCCGCATCTGGCCACCCAGGGCAGTTTTTGGAACATCTTTATAAAAACGACAATTGCCTTCTCCACTCCATTTATTTTTTCCCTCACACTGTCGCACCTGTATAATTGTCCTCCCATCCTGAGCAGCCCTCCAATTTCCCTCAAATCAAGATGTATCGTAGTACTTTTCCCCTATAACTCAATTGAGCACCTTGCAGCAGTTATATACTTACTGGGGTACGGATGGCAGGTTGTTATAGTCATTTCTGTCCCCAGGCAGACTTAATCTGGCACAGCGGAGCATACAGCCATCCTCATTCACTCTCCTCCATTCAAGCTGATAGTTATGGTCTGTTTATGGATACAGCTGGCCATTCTGAACTGTGTGTAGACTTTGCACAGTTCCCCAGCTGGCCATATCTTATCTATCTTCTCCTGCTCTCTGCGGTAGGTTACCAACGGCATCATATCACTGCTATTTTGGTGCTTATAAAGTCACCATCAGTGTCAATCCATCAACCCTAGGGCCAGTCCCTGTGGTGCAGTTTGAAAATCTGCCAGGCAGAGCAATGCTGCATGTATGGGGCTTTCGGGCTTTCATAACCCATTTCATCTGGCAAATGTAATATTGGCACATTTATCTTAAAAATGTGGATGTGGAAAATGAAGTGTGGTTATTAATACAATTCCGTTCACCCTGATTATTGATAAATAAGACGTGAAAAATAGATGAGAAAAGTTGTGTGTCATAAGTAAGCAGTGCTCCTGATATTTATGATACGCATAAATATCAGAAATGATTACGATCAATGAATCAACTGAACAGTTAAGTCAATATCATGTATTCTGTGCAGCGGTGAAGATCTGTAACCGCAGCAGGTTCTTTGTCATTCCAATGCTGCCACCGCATGGTGGATTAAAGGGATGCACAGTTGGGACTCGGGAGTCACACCTCGGGGGACTCCCGGGTTCCTGTGCTCGTCTTACATCTCCATTGCTCATAGCAATCCTTCTCTCCATTGCTAATGTCATCAATGAGTCAAGCAAGCGCAATAGTTATGATCTTTATTGACTGTTCAGATACATGTTTCCTACTGCAAAGCCATGAATAAATGAGAAAACTGAAACTGTTCAATAATGTCAGAGGTGAACTTCAGGGCAAGGAGATGTAAAGGGGCATCACTACATGCACAGTGATGTGGAGTAATCTGGCATGTAATATAGACCAGTTTGGCCATTTTCTCTACACAAGACAAATTTGTGTATTTCAGGTTACCAGAACAAACTAAGTTTGACTGAAATAAAGTGCAGAATATTTGTTTAACGATCCAAATCTGAATCTGAAATCCAGGAGAAGGCATAAAATCAGGAAAGAGTGAGTTGTTTAACACTCACCAGGTCCTGTTTGTTGTTGGGACTCAGCCCAAAGTCACCTTTCTCTGGCCAAGCGGCACAGAAATATAGCTTTTATATCCAATTGATGTCGCAAGAATACCCGTTCAATTCAGGAGATTTAATCAACAGAACCTTCACGCATTTATAACTTTTTACTTGGTTTCATGTACAACTCTGGAGTCAAGATTTCTTCTTTGTACACACTTGTGTATTATAACAGGATCTCTAACAATCTTTCAGCTGTGTCCGGTAAAAAGGGCAAATGTCTGATGGTTTGGTTAGACAATCAGCATTTTTCCTCGGCCTCATCGAAAAAACATCACGAGATTTAGGTGGCAGGAGAAATTCTGAAGGATTTGGAAAAAAGAGGAGCGCACTGCAGTGAGAATACGACCACACTGACACTAAGCTGTGATGTGAATCTGCAGCGGTGAAGCTACAGATGTTCAAAAAAAAACATTCCACAGAAAGTGCTTTAGATACTTTGTCTAATGTGTTCTTATCGGACTATTTAATGGGGGACACATCACATTTATCTTATTAACATAAATAGAATATTACTTCATTGCAAAGGTTGGTAATTCAGAAATAGTAAAAGCAACAGGCTGCTCAGCTTTTTATTTACATGAATCCCAGTTAGTATATCTTTGACTGTTGCAGCCACAGGACATGTTGTAAATCATCTAATCTTCTTCTGTAAAGGATGGTCCAATGTTTCCTATGTTAAAGGCGATGATAAAGGAAGCACTGAAGTTCCTTAGCATCTATTGTATTTGATCAGTTCCTATCATTGCTGCTTAATTCTTTTTATCCGGATCATTTAAAAAAAAAAAAAAAAATAGATAAATAAATAAAAACAAAGCAAAAAAAAAAGTCTGTTAAAGGTCAGCTGTTGATGACTGAAGCTCAGTTTAGTTGCTTTTTACGTTTTCAGAGGTGCTTTGTCGGCAGTTGTAGTGAACTAGCAACACCCAGAAAAACACATCGAGCAAAAGAACAACAACAACGAAAGAAAACAGAAAAAAATCTAATAAAAATGACACTCAAAAGTCTTACCATGCTAATGCTACAGTGTGAAGCTAAAGCTGTACAAGTAGTTCAGCTTCTGAAGAGCTCCGTCATGAAAGCAGACCTAAATTTGTACTTTTTTAAAGCACCATGAACAGCCAGGGCCACCATAAATGTGCTCCCTGAATTTTCTTAGAATTCCATCTCTTACCATTGTAATTTAACCAAATGTAGATAGACTTCACACAAAGTTAACATTAAAATGATTGGAATTGTAGTCTGCTAAGACACAACGAAACAACATCCTAAACCTGCAGGCTAACAGAGGCTCAACAAAGCACAGAGTGGACAAGCGTATCAAGGAACCAGATTGATAATTCAGATCCTATCGGGACAGACTGGCGGTTTGAAACAGGAGATACTTGTGAAAACAGTAGTATAATTCCATTCTTAAGGCACCAACGGACACTTATGGCTTTCTATGTTTGTCTTGGATTAACACAAGAGAAGTTAGCATTTGGTACGCGACATTTTTTTTTTTTTTTAGAGTTTTTTACATTTCTGTGAAGTCAAACTATAAAACGATTGACATAAACAATAAATTATGACTCGTGCTACAATATATCACTATAGATTTCTATCGTGTGCTTTGCTTTGTGCTTACAGCTCATCTGCTGACAACATACAGTGTCATGAGTTCAGTTCAGCGTCCTCCAGTGTTGCAGCACGAAAGAAAGTCCTCTTTATAAAGACAAGAAACATTTAGAGAAATATTCAGTTCACAATGACAGTCAAGCACCTGTAAAAGTCCCATACAGAGCAATAATGGAAACACCTAACCGGAAAGAAGAAGACTAAGGCCTTAAAATGTATACCTGATGATCATGTAGGCATTCAGGTCATCTCAGGTTCCAGACCTCTACTTGGCCTTTATGCTTTTCCAAACATTCAACAGTATAAGTTAATCTCTCCATCATAATTCAAATATTATTCACCCCCTTAAGATGTTTCCAAATCCCACCCCTCTTCTTTGCTACTAACACCCAAAGTCCTGTTTTGCTTTTACTTCCCAGCACTGGTTTTCTGTTTGGTGTTGTGTTTCTGTGCAATGCCGTAGGGAACGTGGGCAGCGATGGTGCCCATCTCTGCTGCTCCCTCCACGTGAAACATCTGATCGTCAAAGTAGATGTGCGGCCTGATCTTCTCCAGCATGGGGCCCTTTGGTGCGCCCGCGAGGAACAACGCCTCGTCGATCTCCAAACCCCAGGCCCTGAGCGTTTTCAGCGCTCGAATCCCGGAGCTCGCGGCGCTTCGAGCTGTGACCAAGTAGGTTCGGATGGGACATTCCAGGCGTTGTCCTTTAGCGTAAAACTTTTTCTGGAGCTTCCCCAGTGCCTCCAAGAAGCCCTTCAGGGGACCCTGCAGAGAAGAAGAGCCGACGTGATTGTGTGTTTTCTGGTTAAATGTTTTCTTCTCTGTATCTAATGCCTTGGTTATCAGCCGCTGTTCCCTTGTCATGCCACAGCTTGATGTGCATGCAGCGCAAACACACCCTGATTGCACAGCAGCACAATGTGATGTGTGAACAGCGAAAGCCTTTAATTGCTGCCTGTCTGTCAGAAAGGCACACCAACTGTGAGCTGGAATCTCAATGCCAATTAAAGTAATCTATCATATCATTTTATTTTGCATAATATATTCATAGATTAATGTGTTTGTGAAATTGAATTTAATGGATGGCAAACTGTGTAATCGTTTCCATGTGATGTGGGCTGCTTTAAAAAAGGCAATGAAAGGTTACAAAGCTAATCACTTTTCTTAGCTTACGAAAGGTTTGTCCCTGTTTTACAAATAACAGAAGACCAAACCCAGCATGAGGTATTTCCTGCAATGGCAAGCAGTAAAAATGTTCTGTAATATTGAATTATACAAACATGATCCAGCAGCGTGTCCTCATTTTCCCTCTCATGTTCGAAGAATTTGTCCAGCCCATGGGCCTTGAATATGCGTTCAGACTCATCAGAGAAGAGGACGGCGTCACCGTCGAATGCCACCCTCAGCTGGGACTCTGACACCTCCGTCTTCTTCTCTGGCATGAACATGGTGGCTGCTGCGATGCCTGGACACAGACAGAGGTGTGAAATGGTCTTCACTGGCCCTTAGTTAAAGACAGTTAACGGAAACTCTACTTCATTCATCATACAACATCATCCTCAACAGGTGAAGCCCGGGTCTCCCTGTCCTTAACCCACTCCTACAGTTGCTCCTGGGGGAACCCCAGCTGTCCTTATGCCAACATGGAGACATAATCCCTCCAATCAGCTCTGGGTGGACTCTGAGGCATCCACCCTGCTGTCCATGCCCAACAAACCTCTACGGGGAAGCATCAATGTCTGGCTCCTTTTAATATGGAGGCTCTGCCAGGGCCTCTACCTAGAGCCTATCCCAGATTTCTAATACGTCAGAGAGTAAAACCAGCCAACCTGCTGAGAAATCTTATTTCAGCTGCTTGTGTCCTTTATCTTTTAGTTATTAACAAAAGTTTATTTCCATAGATGAGGGTATAGACGACGTAAGATATAGGGACATAGACCTACTGGTAAATCACGAGCCTTGCCTTGTGGCTTAAGTCCTTATTTTTTTTATCATTACCATACTACACAGGCGATTGGATTACTTCAGACAAGGCGCTTAATCTTGGGTTGATATCATGCTCCTTTTTCACATCCCTCGTTAACAATACTCAGAGGTACTTGAACTGCTCCTGAGACGGACTCTCACCCTTCTCTCGAAGGGTCCATCTGTTTCCTGTAGAGAACCGTGGCCGAAGATTAAGAGTAGCTGATTCGCATTCCAGCTTCGTCACTCTCAGCTGCTCTCAGCTGCAAACTGCTTAAGGTTGCCCTGAAGGCTGTCCTGTCATGTTGCCAGAAGGACAATATCATTTGCAAAGAGCAGAGACGAGAGGTCCCCATCCTGAATATGACGTAGTTTACACCTTATGGAGGAGCTTGGCTCCAGAGCCAACACTGGGAAGCTACAGGGGAGCTTACTAACACCTGAAACCTGACAGGCATCACAACAAACCTCTGTTCTGAACATTACAATTCACATTTTCCATATCAATGAACCAATGAACTCACCAGTAACAAATTAACTGGTGTAAAAATGCATTTTACACATCTCTTTGATTCATTTGACCAGTTTATCCTTTGGAGCTTCATGTCAAGTCAAGTGAACGGAAATTTAGTTGAGAACAGGAGACAAAGAGCTTTCACCTCCACCTCAAATGTTTCATTTTCTGTATCAAGGAAGGTTTTGAACTGACATTTTGCAGCTAAAGTGATTAAAAAAAACAAAAGAGCCAAAAGATTTTTAGGTTTGCATTTAGCTGCTTTCGAACTAATCAAAACCTTTTTCTTTTTTTTTGACACTTTAGGATTGATTTTATTGATCAGCTTAATCATTGAAATAAAATTGGCAACGGCTTTGGTAACTAAATGCAAGTCATTTATCTAACGTAAATGTCAAAAATATGGAACAGTTTTCGCTTCTTAAATGCAACTGGTTGGTGGTTTCTTAGCAATATCACTGAATATCTTTGTCTTGTTTTTTTTTGTTGCATTTTTTTTATCAAGGTCTTTTTATTGAAGATTTTCACAATATACATAATACAAACAGTATACTGTATCTAGTCTAATGCCCAGTATCCACCCATCTTACCTGCCAGACCCACCAGAGACACGCAAACGAAAAAACAAAAAAGACCACATAAAAGACAACAACAAAACAACCAAAACAAAAACAAACAAAAGATTGAGAAGGTTATATAGCCTACCTATAATCTGCCTTAAATCTGTTCTTAACTTGAAAATAAAATCTAACAGATGTGGGGGGATATAAGGGGAAACAATTGGAGTGTGAGGTTATAAAGTTCCGCAATTGTAGATATCTATAAAAATGAGGCCTGGGGATACCAAATTTGTTTACCAGTTGCTCAAAAGATGCAAAATTATTGTCTACATAGAGGTCCTGCAATGATAGGATCCCACTCTTAAGCCAAAGGCTCCATCTAGTATTGAAGGGGTAAACATGTGGTTTTTAACTACTGGAACAGAGAGGGAGAGATTCCGGAGTAATCAAAACCTTTAAAGTAAAATGTTGAGGAAACTTTGTGTGTGTGTGAGGTGGTGCTTCCCACAGAGTCCCTGCACTGGCAACATCACTCTTGTTGGTCACATGAAGGATGCCCCTGAAGTTACCTTGAGAGGAATGGGGCCACGGCGCGATCAATCAGCGCTCCAGCTTATTTACCTTCGGTACAAACAGAGGCACATTGTGGGTTTGTCGGTTTCTGGGTCTTTCTGCCAGAAACCTTGTCTGCACAGTCTGCTCTGTGTCACTAAAAACTTTTTTTCTGTTGAGACTGCTGTAATAATGAAGCATGAAAGGTACTGCACTGACCAGATGGAAACCTTCAGAAGCATCTTTCACATCAGATCCACAATTTTTTGCCTCATCATACTCTGTTACACATAGACAGAGACTGGCTGGTGTCTTAAAATATTGACCGGACCGCAGTCAGACTAATGAGATGTTGTTATTTGCAGAGCATGTCAGTGTCTGCATGGGAATGAACGAAATTATCCGAAACACCTAAAACATTCAAAGGGACCTCAGTGGGAGCCTGGAAAGTAGTGAAGACGTTTCAGATAATTAACCCAGTTTTGTAAAGGTTTATTTTAGTGCGATTGCATGGCTAATAGATTGACTAAATAAAATTTAGATTATAATCTCTTTATCGTTGTGATTGTGTAGCTTCATTTTTCGTTTTAGTTTTGTTTTCGTCCCTTTTTCTCGATTACTCTGGTTTGTATTCCGGTCCCATTTAATGCGTTAAGATCCTTTTTCCCACCAGCTCTTGGTTTGCTGATTGCTTCACCTGCATCTTGTTTGTCATTATCTGTCTCAGTATAGACCACTGAGAAAACACATGCCATTTTGACTGTTTCAAGCCATGCTCACTCATTGTTCTTTGGCTCACCTGCCTGCATCCTGCCTTTTTGGCTCCCGCTTTCCCCAGCTTAAAAAATATAGCCTTTTTAAAAAAAAAATAAAAAAAATGGCTGCAGTGTTAATGTATCACTGTAATGAACAGCAGCCGTCAAGGCAGCATCTATACTGCCATGCTAAGTGACAAAACAATGGTGTTGTATGTATCAGTGTATTCTTTCGTACAAAAAACGAAGTTTTTTACGCTGGTGCCTGGACTGTAAGACAATACAAAAAGAAAAACATGTATGCCTTCTCCTGCTCACTAACCAGTATTCATAAAGAATAAAGAATGTGTGGTGTGAGCTCATTCATCAGAGCATACAGAAAAAGAGGCCACTTAATTTTTTAACTTAAAGGGACAGTTCGCCTCTTTTGACATGAAGCTGTGTGACATCCCATATCAGCAACATCATTTATGAACATTTTCTTTCCCCTGCTGCGTCCTGTGAGCAGAGTTCCAGCCTCGTTTTGGCGTTGATGAAGGTAGTCCGGCTTGTATCACTCCATGATTGCCACCTGCTGATAGCCGCGCCTGTTACGGTGTTTGCTGCTCGGTCTGCACTTCGGTGTGCACAGCAGGCAGTGATACGAAGGGAGAGAAAATAGCGCCAAGCGATTGTGAGGTCTGACTTTTTCTGTATGGACGATTTTGTGATGCAAATGTATTACTCTTTTGAACGCATATTGTTTTGAGAAGCAAAACCCTTTATTTTTTAAGCCCCAGCCAACTAGCCGGACTACCTTCATCAACGCCAAAACGAGGCTGGAACTCGGCTCACAGGACGCAATAAGGGGTAAGAAAATATTCATAAGTAATATTGCTAATATG
This sequence comes from Odontesthes bonariensis, assembly GCF_027942865.1. NCBI lineage: Eukaryota > Metazoa > Chordata > Actinopteri > Atheriniformes > Atherinopsidae > Odontesthes > Odontesthes bonariensis. Next base: position 4,387,702 of record NC_134523.1, on the reverse strand, counting down.
GGATGTCATACAGCTTCATGTCAAAAGAGGCGAACTATCCCTTTAAAACAAAACAGGCACTATTCCAGATTTCCTGAGTATGAAAGTGATTTTTTCCTTTTCTTTCCTTTTGTTTCACATTGTTCATTTTTGATGACACACTCTTATCAACAGACGTGGTTGCTATAAATAAGTGTAGCTGTGCGTGAATCTTTAAAAAGAAAGGGAATGTAGATCCTTTTGATTTCTATCACAAGCTTGTCTCACAGGCTGTTTAAGAAAACAGCAAACTTACCATCGTCCATCTGTACTTCTTCCTCTCCCTCCTGATCATCTGCAAGCAAGACTGTATCCTCTACACTATAGCGTCTACAGGTTATCCATTCATCCGCTGCAGCTGTGTGGAGCCCTGACATGATGCGAGAGCCGAGGCCCGTGCTGGCTGCGGGTTTGTAATCTCAACATTTCTGTTTGACATATATAATTTACCGAGTTTACTCAACTCACCGCTTGTTACTTTAATTCAGCACTTTTTGACAACGGATGGAGATCAAATAAAACCAAATCAAGCGGTTTCACAGAGCAGATGTTTTATATTCGGCAAAGCTGGACTTTACTGTTGCCTTTATTATCGTTTCTTTGTAGTTGTGGTGCAAGCTCCACTCAGTTTCACTCATCTGACCCCATGTGTGGAGCAGCGTGTGCTCACCTTCAGCCAGCGCCTCCCTGACCTTCTCAGCGTCAGCAGATAGGTAGAGGTTGGTTTGCCAGGCCTTCAGGTAGCCAATAGGACTGCTTCCCCCCGTCATACAAAACCTCTCAATGAACAAGTCTGAGAAGAACAACAAATAGCAACAAGATTTTCAATTTCAGTGCATTACGTGTGTTAAATGTCAACATTTAGTACATAATTGCTTGTTTATTTGCATATTACCCTATAAATATAACTAATATGATGACATACATTGACTAAAATAATCCATATTTGCACTGAGCTCTGAGGCTATTATTGAGCCGATGATAAATCATTTCAGGGGTCATGGAAGGTGAAAGTGGACGGGAGATGTGTGAAAGAACAGACCGAGAGGACAGGTGGATGGGGTCCAAAGAGGGAATCAACTAAGTAGAAGAGCAGGAGGGCGGCAGTGGCACTAAAAGGTGGAGGGAATTAACACGGGTGGGAAAGTGTCTGTTTGCATTTTTTAATTTGCCTCTGAGCCAAAAAGCACACAGGAGAGTCACTATGTACAGAGCGAGAGGACACAGATATTAGGTAATAAGATCTATGATTACAGAGCTGAAGATCAAATCTGTGTCCTCAGGTGGAATGAGCTGATATTTCTCATGGAGCATAAGGAAAAAGGATGGGGGGAAAGCTGTAAAGGTCACAGAAGTAAAGTGGTCAACTATTGTTAGGATTACGTAAGCATTTATGTACAGGTGAAGGTTTTAAAATGTAAATTGTTGGTGCAACCCTATAATAAATCGTATTATACAGAAGAAGGTTAGTGTGGGGGGTGTATGTGGTAAACAGATTACTTTAATTGGGAAGGTTGCAGCATTTCTAGCGACGACTTCAAACCCACTAAGACCTGAGGAACCCTCTTCACATAGGAATCCGGTTTTTGAATGAACATTCAAAGAGCACCGCTGCCATTTAGCATCAGGCTTTGGTAAAGTTTAAGAACTCGCAAGAGCTTGCAGATGTCATAAGACATCATTTCATTCACAATATTACATAATAAATAAACATGTCATTGGTTTAAAGTGGCACAGTTTACTACTTCAGTAAATTGTATCTATAATAACAGCATGACTTCGTGGGAGACGAGTCCTGGTCTTCCACCATCGGAAAAACTTTGCTGAATCGTGAAACACAAAATATGACAAATAAGACCCAAGACTGTTGAGCAGCTATATCAGACAAGAACGGGACAATATTCCCCAAAGGTCCAGCAACTGGTCCTTAGTGTTGTTCAAAGAGGAGGAGATGCCACATGATGGTAAACATAGACCTGTCCTGACTTCTTTCTTACACGTTGCGTGTTCAAGATGAGCTAATATTACTGACAATTGTGTTGATTTCATTTTTGCATTCTAGGCATCCACAAGCACAAAAAGAGAGAAAAAAGGTGAAATATTTTAGGGATAATAATGAGTTTATAATGAGAACAGACAGCAGGTGAAAAACAGTATCCTCAAAAGAGAATTTGAGGAGTAGAACTTTTGGACAAGTATAGTCAACAAACGTGAGAGAAAATCATTCAAATGTTTCGCAAAGAAAGATTGGAAGGGATTTGCATATTTCTCCCTCTGCAGTGCAAAATATCATTAAACCATTTCAGGGATGCAGAGGAGTCTCAGCTCAGTGGAAGAGTGGATGCTTAAGTAGGACAGCACTCAGGCAGCACTGCATCAACAATCTTCGTTCATCATTAGCTTTTATATCCACATGGGAAAGGGATTACTGGGGAAAACCTTTGTCAGGCACTACAATGCAGAGTTATATTCACAAATGTGCAAAATAGGAAGCCTTATGTTAACCTTTTCCAGAGGAGGCATTGACTTCTGTGGACTTGGAGCCATCTGGGATGGACCATCTCACAGTGGAAAAGTATGCTATGGTCAGATCAATGATTATTCAATATCATTTTCAGAGGAAATGAACGCCACATGCTCCAGACCAAAGACCAAAAGGAGCATCCAGACTGCTACTAGCAACAAGTCCAACAGCCAGCCTCTGTGATGATATGGGGTTGTATCAATGCACCTGGCAAAGCTTATTTCCACTTCTTTGATGCCAGCATTAAAGCAGAAAGCTCATTTAAATTTTATAGCAACATATAATGCATGCAAGAAGACTTTTTTTCCAACAAAACAATGCAAGGCCCTATTCTGGACACATTATAAAGGCATGACTGAGAAAGAAGAGGTCACTGCCTGCAGTCCTGACCCGTCTGGAATAGAGAATGCGTGGAGAACGTCTAAAGGAAAAATAAGAAAAGCCCTGCACCGTTTTTCCCAGTATGGGATAAAACAACACCCAAAACTTTTTATCTGAGGTGCCTTCAATGCCAGAGCATCTTTGTTGTGAAGTATTGTGAGATGTAATGGCAACATCACAAAATGTTGACATCCCAACTTTTGTTTTTTTCCCCCTCATATTCCATACTGTCACAACTTCACACCTTTGTCTGATGTCACCAGAGTTGTTTTCTCTCTTCTGACATACCTCCCCCTTTTCTTTAAATTGTTTTTTGGGACTTTTTTACACCTTTATCGGATAGGACAGTTGAAGATAGACAGGAAACGGGGGGCAGAGAGAGGGGGCATGACATGCAGCAAAGGCTGCCTGATGTGGGACTCGAACTGAGGAATGTTGCCTTTGTACATGAGGCACCTGCACAACCCACTACGCCACCAACCACCCCAAAGCTCCCTCTTTTCATTGGGTGGAAGCATAAATGTGAGTTTGTCAGTCTTTTAGTGGACTACTTGACAAGTCTGTCATGTGGCAGAGGTAAAAAAGATAAGGTTTAAACATCGAACAGCACGTGGAAAGGACTGACTCATTACATACTTGACTGTATAGTGAGAAAATAGACAATTAGAGTGTTCTGCCAGCTAGCTCTACCTTACATATATGTATGTAAGGTACTTATGTACTTATGTACCTTACAAACAGAAAAGTGACAACACATCGAAGGCTCAACAATCCCTCTCTCAACAAGCAGTCAAACAGGGATTCAGACACTCAATTTGAAAACAATACCAACCACGTAGGTGGCAGCTGGTGGTCCAGATAAAACTGTGTAGCTTTTAGATAATTCACACTTAAGGAAAACATCTGTGAAAGCATCATCATACAAATGTCTGCTCTGCTCTTTTAGTTTTCAAACAGACATGGAAAAGCTTATTTGGACTTTTGACCAGTCATGACAGCATGGTTGGTGCTGGCATCAGCGTTTGAGTTTGTTCAAGGCATAATTATTCCTTGTTATAACTGTACATGACAATTGTGTCTGCTGAACACTGATATTCAGTAAAGATTTGCACAAATAAGACAGGAGGATGGTCACAATTGCAGGCTGTGGAGAACAGAACATACAGGCTTACTGAAAAGCAGGCTGGCGTAGAAAACTGGATAAATGGGTGCTAGATGGCAGCAGAACAACTTGAATAGCAAAAACGATACAATGGTCTAATGAAACACAAGAGCAAGACTCAATGCACTTGCCTATTAACAGAAAGTTATAAAAAACCAGCTTATGTATTCCATGAAGCTTTTTAACACATGTACAAACAAAGACAAAAAGACACAGAATGACTCATAAACAGGCTTCAGGCAAAGAGGGACGGAATCCAAAAGAAACAGCGGCATTGTTGCTTCAAGCATCTCAACTACTCAAAAGAATTAACTGTCCTCTGACGATTTCCTAAATGGTTTATTTAGCTTTGTAGTCCATCCCTGGTGACTTTAGCCCCCTCCCAATACACAGAACAGTCTTTTAAAACCTGTAAAGCCTCCTCTGCGTCTCAGATGGGTGCTGGAGCGTGGGAGTCATTTGAGGAAAAAATGTCCCTACAAGTGATGTTTTTGCTTTGTTTTTTTTGTCATGCATCAGTGAATGTTTTCATATCATCTATCTCAGTTTGATTTATTTGCTTTCTCAGAAGATCTGAAACATGCTAGTGGCGAAGCAGGAAATCAGCAGGGCTGCAAAGACACTGCCTCTTCAGCAAAGAATGAGCTTCTTTGTTGTGCTGGGCAGCTTTTTATTATATATTTTTATATATTATATACATATTAGCTGAACACGTACGGCTTCGTGTGAAGGCATAGCCTATATGAGACTACTGTCTGTATTAGTAGAGAACGATTGTGCCGTCACATGAAGGCTCACTTTACTGCACACGGAGCACATTCCCAGGCCTCCCTGTCATCATGACACCTGGTAGGTTCATAAAGTTGCTTCTACAGCCTGACGTTTAAAACCATGTGCAAACTCGATAGCAGTTTGAGTCATCTGAATGGAAGGAAAGTAACTTCATACTTGATCCTGCCTAACCAGAAGTAGATATTGTAAGTTGGTTATCTATGAACATCTCTCTGTGAGAGAGCACTTGTGCTGACCAAGACCAGAGGGCGGGAACACATTACACCAGTTTTAAAATCGCTGCATTGGCTCCCCGTGCATTTCAGGATTGATTTTAAGGTTCTTTTAGTTGTTTATAAATGTCTTAATGGTCTTGGGCCTTCTTATCTATCTGATCTGCTTTTAAATTATGAGCCCTCGCGGACCCTGAGGTCCTCTGGTACCGGCCTTTTAGTTGTTCCTAAAGTTCGAACAAAAACTTATGGTGAGACGTCGTTCCACTATATGGACCTCATCTGTGGAACAGCCTGCCAGAGAACCCCAGGGCTGCAGAGAATGTTGATGTTTTTAAAAAGAGGCTCAAGACCTACCTTTTTAGTTTAGCTTACAGCTGAATTTTATTTCATTTATTTATTTATTATTTTATATATATATATATATATTATTTTATTTGTTTATTTATTTTTTATTTTTGTTTGTTTGTTTGTTTTGTTTTAGTTTACTTTTATCTATTCATCCATTATTTAAAATATCTATTTATTTATTATTATTATTATTATTATTATTATTATTATTATTATTATTATTATTATTATTATTATTATTATTATTATGATTTATTTTTATTTTTTTATTATATACTTATTATACACTTATTTATCCAGTGTTTTTCCTCATGGGGATCTTCCACACCGGGGACTATGCCCACTCGGTCTGTGGGGTCATTACTGTGGGGATCGCCCTGGTTCGGGGGGGCTGGGGGATCCTGCCCTGCAGCCCTGGCTGTGGTGTGGATGCCAACCTGCCCTGATCTGGGCGGTTCCCCGTGGTGGCGGCCTCTGTGGTCATTGGTGGGCCGGCTCCCGGTGTGGACAGATCCCCAAGATACCGTTTCCTCACGCGTCAAGCCAGATTTTAATGTTGATTGTTGTTGATATTGATGTTGCTCATGTTGGGGGGTGGTGGGGGGGTAGTATGTGTGCAGTGTGGTTGTTGTGTGTGAGTTTATGCATGAATTGATTTGAAATGTGATTTTATTATGTAAAGCACTTTGTGCTGCTTTTTTAGTATGAAAGGTGCTATATAAATAAAGTTTGATTTGATTTGATTTGATTTTTTGGGTCCCGTATTCAGTCTGTGCTTAAGACAGCAAATATTTATGTCCCAAACATGTTTTTTGGTCGGGGCAACTCACTGAAGGGATGATGTTCACCAAGCTTTTTATCACTTTGATTAGAGATGCCATGTTTGTTTTATTTCTGCAGAACGTTCAGAGGTCAGGAGACAGTTTGAATGCGCTGGGCCCCTCATGCAGAGAGCCACCAGAGAGATCTAACATGAAAGCATCTAAAGGGCCATGGTGGCTTTTCTCAGACTTGTTTTTCTTGTAAGCGTCATGGGTTATTCTTCCATCCCGCGGGACATAATGTTGTTGTCACCCGAGCCTGAAGGTCTGAGGATCTGAAAACATTTGAGGAGTTGCACAGGAAGTGGTTTGTGAGGAGAATGTCATCGCAGGGTCTGAGATTTTCCCTGAGAAGGATCCTGTCAGCTGTTCATACACACTATTGTTTGACTCCTAGCTAAGCTTGCGTCAGCTTCATTCGGCACACCTTGGACTTCCTCAGTACCCAGGAGCCACAGTATGTCCGTGTCTTATTGTGCTGTGGACATTCTTGTCTTAAAGATATGTGCGGGAACTAAAATCCCAAAGTATGGATGCATCAATGCACACAAAGAGATAATAATCACCCAATCATTGTTTTCTAAAGAAGAGAAAAAAATACTGGCAATGTTCAAAGTTCCTTTACAAAGATAATATCAAGTTTTAGCCCTCTTCATATGAGCAACAGATCTTTTTTTATGAGAAGAGAGAAGCAGTCCTTTGTGTTGTGGCCGAGGATTTCTGCTTTGAATCTGTATATCACCAATGAAAGTCTTAAAGAGGTGAGGTCAGAAGGGTTGTATGTTCCACGTACAGATTCAAGGTAAACACAAGAAACTTGTGCTAAAGGAAAAAAAAATGGACCAGACTCAGTGAATAATTCCCTATAATCCCTATAATATAGACCAGTGAGCAGTGCTGACCAACATGTCATTGGGGTCATCAGGTGGGAACCTCCTTTCATCCGTGTTTCGTCTAATTGGGCCGACAACACCTCCAGGAGGCTAGACAATGACCACTGGCGTCCCAGAGTCACTCCCCTAATGCCAGCCAACACTGCTCCTAACACCACAACAACCATCTTTTACAGCCACAAGCTACCCCAGCCTCTCACCAACTGCACACCAGTCACAGCGGGGTGGGGATGCAAACCCTGGTTTGGGTAAGGGGTAATGAAAATATAGAGGGTGCCAGAGGTGGAGGCAGGACAAAACACACTAGCAGATTTAGCAGACAAACTCACCAGTGGATGAACCAGTCGTACTTGCTGGATGCAGCTTTGTGCAGTGAGGAACCGATGAAATGAAAGGCGAGCGAGCTACAGGAGAAACTACCATAAGCTAGGTTGAAGCTACTTGGTGTGTTTTGCTCTTGTTGCGAAGATGGCAAACATGACATGTTCTGTTTAAGAAATCAGATTCCATAAGCTGTCGTGTCTTACCAAAACACGTTAAACTAAGACAAGGTTTTACGACTAAACTAATTATAAAGGCTGATGGTGTTTCAACCAGTTATTCAGGAGACACTACCAGTACAAGCAGGCGTGTCTGTCAAATGGCGACATTTATTTTGTGTTAAACATGTTTTTCTCATTTGCAACTCTGCACCCAAGTGGGCGTTCTCGCCACTAACCCACAGCATGTCTTCCCAAAACCTGCAGTAGTGAGTTTCTTCCTGCTGGGAGAGATTCAGGAGGATCTCACTTCTCCCCAGCAAGGAGAGGCTCACTGCTGTGCCTGCTCAGGAGGATCACCACATGCACTTGGGGCCACTTTCTCCAAAGTGGTCATAGCATAGCATAGGCAGAGTCATAAAAGAGGACAGGTAGTGTCAGCGGCTGGTTGGCAGACATGTGGGCAGAGCCAGACTTGCATTTTCATGTCATTGTCATACCCAAACCAATGGGGTATGAGACTTTTTTTTGTGTGGCAAAAACCACACAAAATCAGATTTTAGGGGATCAATAAACCACTGGAGTGGGACTCCAAGTCAGAAAGGGATGGTAAACTGGATTTTTGTTTAAAACAGCAGTGCACCTTCGATAGCCTGAAATCAGACAGATTTGTCAACTCATTACAATCAGTTCTCAGCTTAATCAATGTAGTCTGTGGAGTGGAGAAGGTCCTGAATGGCTTCAAAGCAAAAGAATTTCAGGCAAAAGGGAATTTTTAAAGTAAAAAGTACTGGGTTGGATTAGAGAAAAAGTCCATCAGCTGAGCCAGGACTTTGTTCTCTCTCAGCTTTGCTCTGTTGTTCTCTGTCAGCGACGATGGCAACACTCCTTCCCATTTCTATCTCGTCATGATGCTGAAAGAGTCTCATTTGAAAACTCTACCACCTGTTAACTCCCTTCATCCATGACGACCAGTGACCTGCCTCTGTGGCGGTCTTATGATATCCACTTCCTTTTTTTACATCACTGCTCATCTTGAAGATCCACTGGAGTCCAATCGCCAGACAAAACACTGTCTAAAATTGATCCTCTCTTTTTCTTTCATATGCGCTCTCCTTAATGGGCTCCTGACTTTACTTTAGTTTTCCTACACTTGTCAAACTCACCTCATTCTTATCCTGACTTCTCTGATGTCCGAGTTGTCTCCCCCAAAGTCCCAGCTACCTGTTAACCGTTGTCATCCAGCACCACCAGCTCTGAGACCCCGATGAGTGTCTGTATTATCTCCTTCCTTTGTTCACGACACAGTTCCATCAGAGTCTAACTGCCAAAATGTTTTAGTTCAATCTTTTTGTGCACAAATTCATTTTGCTCCATTATTTCTATTGACTCCACTTGTTGGAATGCAATGAGGCTAAATTCGAACATGTTGAATTTTTTTGTGTTAACATCCACGTAAAAACAGGAGAAAATTTCATGTCACAGGACACTAATCAATCATCATCGTTCCACTGACAAACTTTTTGCACGATCCAAACATTTAACAGGATGTACTGTATTTTGTTCTAATTTCACATGCATTGTAAAATGAGCAACCTTGAGAAACTAGTAAGACCTCCCATTATCAAAGCCAGAATCAACGCAAGTGTCCCTCATTTGGGCCAATCTGAATACAAAAGCTTTGCTGAATCTATTCAATGCAGAAATGGTTCTTCTTTTTGTTTAATTCATTGTGATTGAAGTGAATTATTACAGTGGAGACGTCTTTGGTAGATTCGTAAAGGCAGCAAATTAGTGAACCTGCCAACAACTTGCTGACGTCACCTTTACAGTCAAGAATCTCTCTCTGCCAGAATCAGAAACCTGAGGGGAAAAACAAAAGCCTCACACACTGAGGTGTTTGTATGTTTCATCTGATATCTCAGCTGGTAAATGTCAAAAGAAAAGCCCTTCAGCTCTGGCTTTTAAGAACCACTTTTATACATTTTTAGCTGTCAGACCTTTTTGTGTCGTAACGCTGAGGAAAACATTGCCTTTTAATGTTAATCATGACTGCATCAGTAATGTTGGTCAGTTCAGATGAGACAGGATAAGTGTTCAATTTAGAAACATTTTGCATTTAGCGGGAACAATAATGTTTTTTTTCCTTTTTCCCCCCATTTAACAATGACCTATCAATGACTTCCGTTTCCTTAACCTATCCACAAATAGGACTGGATATAGATAGATATAGATATATACTTTGGATAGAAGATATCCAAACTCACCCCAGCTTGGAACAAATGGAACAAACTCTTCTGAAAAATGTTAAAACCAAGCAAATTAGATGATTTTCCCATTAGCTGTGGAACTAAATGAGGTCCTCAATTAAACAAGCAATTAAAACTGGAATTCTGGCTGCTGCGTTGCGTCTTGAAACACTTCAACGAAAGGTCACCGAAGTTATCAAATGCAGAATAAAGTGGCAGCGAGATTTTTGTGAGACTTACTGTGATGGTTGATGGTGTTGATGAGGCGGATTCCTACGTGCGCATGGTTGTACGTCACCAAGACGATGTCGAACAGTTCTTCACTTTGTGGGTAGAGGTCCCGCAGGCGAGTGTTGACCGTCTCCAGAGCCTGTCAGGATGCAGCAACAGTCAGCTAACAAGCTCAAGACATCCAAAAGACAAAAAGCGTACGTTTGTGTGACTTCAACCTTAACAAAGGCGAAAGCAGGTCCAGGCTCGAAGGGTTCGGTCTCGTGCTCGATTTGGTATCTCAGATATTCCTCCACACCTTTCTGCTCATACACATTCTGTTCCTTCTCCGTCCGAAACAAAACCCGCGAAGAAACAGCAATGGTCACCGCGTTCTCTGGCTTTGGCTGCAGAAAGAAAAAAAAGAGACAAGGTAGACAATAGAGTGATGAACAGACAAAAGGAAGGATGAGTCAGGAGTAGTTACCCAGTGAAATGATGACTCATGGCAAGAAATGTTACAGGTGTCAGAGGAATGGATGACCTTTTGTTTTTCAACCAGGGAAAGTTGAATCATAGCAATAAAAACTTCAAAATCTGTGTTTGTGTTTCTGTGCGCTGCTGACTTTTTAACAGGAGACTTCAGAGGCGTTGTGGTTCAAGCTTTATGTGAATACAGTTCAGAACTCCTGACATCGGAGATCACAGTGCGTGTGCTAAATGCTTGGTGTCGTACTTATGTGTTGAAAATGTCATTGCATCATCCAAAGCATAGAGCAGGAATGGGAATTTATCAGTAAAAAAGCATCATCTCTACAAACATGTCGAGGAAAAAATTTAGAATCTTTTGCTTTGAACTGAAGATGAAAATGGTTCATTCCTTAGTTAAGGGAATAATGATGGAATTTCCCAATTAAAAAAGCAACACTGCACTCAGTTTGCTCTCAAAAGTAAAAGTAGTGAAATGTTCCCAGATAAACTGGCTACAGCACAAGCCCAAAGCATGATCGATCCACTCTTTAGCTAACAGGGTGACAAGTTCATCTCATGAGTGAAGCCCTACAGGAAACTCTAAAAAATCCAACCCAAACTTCAGTTTGACAGCTGTGGGGCGATTTGTTGAAGTGTGTCAGGCATGGCTGACCTCCCGTAATGTAAATAGCTTCTTTGCCCAGGTTAACCTAAAGCAAAAGCTAACTAATACATTTTCCTTACTGTTAATGTGTGTATTTTTAACCTCTGTGGACGCAGGAAGTTTTTCCACAATCACAGTCAATCTGAATTTTCGAATGATTTTCAAGCAATTCGGTGTGTCACCAATCTCAGACATGCCTTGTGAAAGTATCCCCTTTGACATTTGGTCGATTTTGTTGCCGTATAACCTGGAATGAAAATATTTTCCTTTGGGTCTGTGCCTACCACTTTGAAGGTGCAAAATCTTTTAATTCCAAAAACTAAAAACTGCTTTCATTTCTTCAAGCTGGAATGGTTCCGCTAGTGTACATCGATCTTAACGTCGTACCATCGAAAAACGTCCCCAAACATGATGATCCCACTACCATGCTTCACTGTGGGGTTGGTGTTTTTGATGAATAAGTATGTACATGCTGCATTTTGCTTTCAATTTTTTGGAATATATATATATATATATATCAGATTTTTTTTCCCTTTAATTCTTTTTCGCTAATTTGTGTGGAAGCCAAGAAAAAAGTTTCTGATATCATTGATTGATCAGTTGATTATTTCTTTATCTTGAGATAACGAGGCTTGTTTTGTCATGATAATGGTTGAATTTGTGCTGCAGCATAGAATATTTAGTTTAATAGAATATTTAATAGTTTCAGCCGAGGAAAGTTCGTTTTCACATCATTATGAAGAGTGGGATAGGTGGTCAACCTCTGACGTTCCCTAAACACTAAAGTGCAGCAAACAAAATTACACATGCACACTTTGACGTAAGGTTACAGATCTTCCCTAATTGACGCGACAGAAATGCTCCCCATAATGCTCCTGTGATCTCAAGAAACGGAACCTTGTTTCTGCATGATAACAGGTTACTGTATATGTCACGATCATGAGAAAACAAAAGGCCCATTTCTTGAATAAACGGGCTTTGTTACCTCAAAATAAAAGAATAATCAACTTGTAATCACGAGACTTTCATTAAATAATTGCTGGAAAGGTTGCTCGAGCCTTCGATTTACTTGTAGATCCATTACATTAACGTCCAGAAAAGTTCAAATCACAGGTTGTGATGCAACAAAATAGCAAAAATGCCAGTGGGATGAATACTTACAGAAGGCGCTGTAGTTGTGATAAAGAGTAGTTTTATTTTGGTCACTTTTTACACTTTTCTGTAACGTTTGACAGAAGATTTCAGGAAAACAGAGAGGATGAAAGCAGGCAAGGAGTAGCGGCACGCAGTGACTGTAGTGCTTTCTAGTGATTAGAGGACATCACGAGGGATTCGTGGCAACCTCTGGGTTACAGCCTGTTATATAAGTGAAAACTGCACTCACATGCTTTGTTTGTCATGAAAACAGAGGGGAGACACCATGCCGAGGCGTGCGCTGAGCATTTTATGGATGTTGTAAAGATGTGGAACACTCAGAAGGGACACGTCACATAACCGCAGCAGCAGAGATTCGATCCCTTTGATTTCTTTTTTTCTGATTGTTTGCACAGAACTGTGATTTAGTTTTTTTTTTTTTAAATGAAAAGGAATGTTACACATTTTTGAGAATTAGTTGCTATTAAAAGTTGCTTTAAAAGATGATGGCAGTTTTTTTTTTTAAGTATATCAGTATTTATTAGGTATATTAGCACCATGACATCAGGCACCTGTATTTGTGTTGTCAAATTTCACAGTAGAGATGTGAATGGGTACTATTTTCTCTATTCCTGCTTACAATAAATAAATAGTTGCCAAGTGGAAACGCATTGTCACATCCCTGTCAGGACAGTGACCACTTTGGAGCTGTGTGCGTATAATGTCAATCCAGCACTAGGCCACGATTTCAGTTGGGAAGTGTTTGGTGGCTTGTTGGCCTCATATTACCTCATGTGTATGTTTACACTTGTGTTTGGAGGGTGAGGGCAACATTCCGACCAGGGCAGGTGGCATTAGTGCCCACAGCGGGCAACTGTTGATGCAGAGCACAACACTGCTTGTGAAGCAGTTGCTCGTGTAGTGAGAGAGGCAATCTACGTGTTTGTGTTCCAGCCATAAAGGCTGTACGCTTTTAAATAGGCCACGGGCTGCAAAGGGCACTGAGGCATTGTTCCTGTATTTAGTCATGTTCCATTGCAACACTGCTGCCCGCTGACATGTTACCTACTTACCTGCTAACACACACGCTGGGCCTTGTCGGGATCAATCCTGGCAATCCTAACTTCGATTTGAAAAATGTAACAATTTTCCCTGTTAGCAAAAATCTATATTTTCTGTGCACGTGTACCATATAACACAACACGAGTGTCATCCTGTCAGTCCGTCTGACCCATTCAAAGTTTTGTTTAAAATCTTTTTGCAAAATAAATTTGGCAATGAAGAAAAATAGAACATTTTAATTCTCATTTAGCAATCTGGCAACAAAAGCGCTTTATTCAATTGCGTTTGCGTCTGTGAGCAAAGGCGAATCTTTCTGGGCTTCCGATGATAACCAGACCAGAATCACTCAGTAGAGTTTCTCCTCAATAGTGTTCTTTGCAACCATGATTCTTTAGAACAAGGAGCATAAACCAAAGATTACTCTCTCAGAGATTCAATTTCTGACATAAATCCCTCAGAGAGACGTAGATTTCTTCTTTCCTGGCCCGCAAATAATGTAGAATCAACAGATTGTTTTGTGTTTATGTGATTTATCCAAAATGAATGATTGCTTTTGTTTACTTTCTTTTACTAGCAGTCGATCCCCACAGTATTAAGCATTGATGAACAGCTTTAAGGTGCTCCTCATTATTCTCATTTTCAGGACGTGTCTTTTCTTTGCAGACGCTGAGAGATTCCCGCTGAGTGTTGGTGGTTGGGGCCCTTCTGGTGTGCTCGCAGGTTGTCTTGCACCTCCCGGTTTGGGTTGCACAACTGTGGGTGCGCTGCGGGGTGATCTCAGATGTCTCCTACCTTTATTTACCCGCCTCCCCAGCCTCAACTGTATTTTTAGCAGTTTGTTTTGACTTGTTTTTAAAAGGAGTATTTGGATTAAGTGTATTTATGGATGGAACAAGTCTCCTGTATTAAGTATAACTAACCTGAGTGACTTTTGGGGGGTTTTAATTGCAATAATTTCTAAAATCATATTTAACTACGGAATATTTCTCTGGGTAAAACCCCCAGTGTGGTGTTGTTGGTCTTTTAACTCACCTGGCCCACCTCACTGGAGTAGTTGCCACAAAAATATGAGACATTAGTGGTTTAAAACTGGTCAAACCAAGAAGAGTTTTTTTACTTACTGTAATTGCGGAGTTATTAAAGCTATTAAACAGTACTTCTTGGGTTCTCGGTGGTGGTTTTATAGAGCAGGTCTAAAGTTCCTTGGTGCAGTGGGATTGTGTATATAAGGCAAGCAAAAGCTGACACCATCCCTCAAAGGGGAATGTCATAAAGAAGCCTAATGCAATGCATTCACCTCAGACTAGCTACTAGCTAGCTAGCTAACAACTAGCTGCCTTCATCACATCAATGTGTCAACAACTGTTATGCCACAATTATCACTTTCCTCTCGTATTTAGGATTCATTTTATCTTCCATAAGGTCTCTTAAAGGAACAGTGGAAGTCTAATTTCACCCACAGTTCTTTGTTAGAGGTAATTAAACTTTAAAATGTATTCGATTGCACCCAAAGTACACCCAACCTTTATGTAAAACAGTCACTCAACGTTATTCTGTTATTGTTCAAAGAACTATCCCGGGAGGAAGCCATTAAGGGTTTGCTACGTGATTATATAGTCTTTGAAGAAATGGAATGCCTGTTAATGTTTGAGTCTGTTTTCATGGTTCGTGTTGGAATATCTGACAATGAGCGAGAAGCCGAACTAGAGAACCAGTTAGCTTTGTAGCCAAGCTGTCAGCATGGGAATCTTTCCCATCATTGCTGTCATATTAGCCCCGCAAATGTACGGAGCTTATGGGAAAATGTGTTGAGCCGAACCTTAAATGTTTAATCAACTGTAATATTAGACTATTGGTTTTTCAAACATCTGCAGTAGTAATTTAGGCATGTCATGTGAGCCACAGAACACGCTGTTTAGAAAGGCTTTGTTCCAAGGCCACAGCTTTAGTGACAAATGTCAGGGAGTCTTGGATGAGGTTTTATTATATCTGGCACAGAACCAAGATGAACCACTGCTTTTTTATCACTGAAGGTGACAACAGTTTGAATCATATACGATGTCTAAAAGAAACACGCAGTTTTCTTATCTGTTAGATAAGAAAAAATAAGTGTTTATGTGCACCTTAGAGGTCAGTTTGAAACCCATCAAACTGAAGGTGTCAGGCTGCAATCTACTCAACCATATATAAATCTAAAAATCAACAAAGCTTAAGTACGCACATTAAAGTGCCACAGTTGTTGGTTCATTAGCTCAGTCCAGTCAGTAACATCCAGCACAAATCGGCACACGAGATGATGCTTTAGGTCAGGCTTTTGGTTAGTAGAGTGGGTGTGTGGGTGTGACCATGCAGGCACGTCAGCCGTCACAAAGAGGTTAAAGAGGGTGAAAGGGCAGCACTGATGGTTGCTCAGAAACCATACACACTTTTAACCTTGTGTGATGATGGAACATACTTACGAAGAACACGCCTCCCTCCACCTTCCGGGCTCGTCTCCCTGTCACCTTAGCAGAATGACAGTTTGTTTTTATTCATTAGAGAATTTTCCACATCTCACAATTTCCCTGGCAAGACAGACCATTTAATTATTTTATTTATTTATTTTTGCAATGCCTGATACATACTTAGACTTACTTATGTCGAATGGAAAGTTGTCAATACAGATAAATGTATAAAACACACGTCTAAAAACAGCTGACACCACGTGTTTGCAGTGTAAAACACAGCACACTGAGACAAGTTTGAAAACGTAGGAGACCTTTGGTGCAGCTTATCCATTCGAGTCAGTTTGCTCTATGAATAACGTGGCATCCCAGAGCCAGAGTCCAGTTCTTTGCTGCGATTTGATACTGTAAGTGTTAACTGCCTGCCCTCTCTCTCAGAGGGCCTCCTATCCAGTGGGAATGCGTCGATCATAAGACTCCCCTATACAAGAACCCACAGCAGCTTTAAAGTATACAGCATATGATAAGGGCATGTGCGAATAAGTAGACGTACTTGGAATTAAAACTAGACATTTGAGTGTTTATTTGAAGGCGCTCTCAGCACTTCCTGCCATACATTAATCCCCTCAGAGCTTTGCCAGATCAGCAGAGTTGGTATCCGTGCATAAGCCTGATCCATGAGTCATCTTTTATTTACATATGAAAGGCCCTGAGACATACCTTCCATCAGTGGGGCAATTAAAAGATGAGAGATGGAAGGGATCTCCAGACAGCAGTTGGAAACAGACCAGAGGGGGAAGCAGTGGGGAAAAAAAGAGGTGAAAGTGTCAGGGTGCGTGCAGTGGGTGGAGGTATTTATAGATAAGGTAAAGGCCAGTGATGATGCAGTCGCTCCGTGCCTTGGCAGACATTGTAACACTGGAGTGTCAGCGTACACTGCCGGTATCAGCAATGTAATCAGGCCAATGTTGTTCCCTGAAACTCTCACATGAACCTGGGAATAACAGAAATCCTACGCATCATGTGCTATTTGAACGAACAGTACATAATCAGTGTTGCGGCTTGTCATTTGGACAAGATCGAGTTTGCTTGTTTTCAGCTCAGTCATACTATAAAATGTCCAAAACAAAGTATTACCCACAATCCTTGGCTGTTGTTTGTACGGCAGCATCTATGTGACATATCAAGAATCGCAGCTCTTGAATAGTAAAACATGTAAACCCCAACACCTCACCATGTATTTCGTGACATCTAACCTGAACCGTTTCGATTAATTGTAGCCAAAAACATTCACAGGTGAGGGCACGACATAGTATGAAGGAGCAGCGAGTGGGAAGGGAAGATGAAAAGTGCAAGAACTGTAGAAATCATTGTGAGGGATGAGTTTAAAACGAGTAAGTTCACGGATGTCCGCCATCCCGTCCATCCTTCTTAAAACCGTTTGTAGCCAAACCGCAGTGGGAGGATGACAGTGGATGAATGTGTCCCAGCCACTGGATGGATGCTTATGCATTTAAATTTACACTGCGTTGGGGAGAGAATAGGGAAAACACAACATAGAATCTTTTTGACCTTATTATGAAACTACAACATATTGTGTTGAGAGTGACTTGTTATTTCATTGTGTATGTGATTACCTGTTGACTATTCCCTCGAATCTTGTTTTTTATGTGCACACAACATAAAGAAAATATCCTTGTGACAACAAGAAGTCCGGTATCAGAGCCCTGATCTCAATATGGTGTCTGTCCAAATAACAAGAAGAAATCAATTTAGGAGTAAATGGAAGATATAGAGGCCAGAACATTCTGACTCATTATGAGTACCTTAAAGGGAAGCTAATGTCATGGCATCGTGTCAAAGAAAAAAGTGAGGACTATGAATTCCTATTTATAATTTTTCACAAAGCAAATCACTATTTCTTTAAAGATTTAACCAATACTTGGAGCAAAAATTACCGCCCCAAAAGGTTGTACTACACCAGTGAATGGGATTTATTCATTTTTTTAAATAATTTTTTTGGGGTAAGTTTATAGGACCCTTTGAATCATCGATAGCTACTTTACCCAAAAACATCACAAAGGAATGACAAAGATTGAGTACTGGGTAACACCCACCCCTTTATTTTTTTTAAGTAACTTGGATAATCACAAGATTACTGTCACTGGAAAATAACTGCATATGTCCAAGGGTTACTTATTCAGAAAACACAAAGAGTAGTTTTGCATTGCTAAAATAAAAAATACTGCTTTGCAATTCCTAGTATCTGTTGGTTATTTGGAACAGATGGCAAAAGCCCACTAAACATCTGACTTCGAATGAAGAATGTCCTCCACAAAGTAACCTGCAACAAGCTTATTATCTTTCCTTTAAGTGACAGATTCAACCAAAGCTCTTCTTCTCAATGGCCCTTGTCACTGATTATACTTCTATTCTTATAACTCGCAGGGAATTCCTCATATTTGAAACTTTGAACAGCTAAAAGACACTTTTCACTTGATTTTAAAGTTGTTTTTGTGGTTTTCACCCACACATTCAAAATACACTGAATACTTCTGCTGTGGAAATACTGTCCTCTGAGCAATATGTGCTAACACACAGAGACTGGATGCCTTCTTTCAGTTTACGGCTACCTGCCGTGTTACTGCAAAATCTCAATGATAAAGGTTTTTCATTTGAAAAAGTAACTGAAGAACTGATTACCTGAACAACAAACAAATTTACAACAGAAATAGTAGGAGACGTGCTTTGGCTCGTTACTTTGTGGCTGTGATAAATATGATTTCACAGTAGCACAGCCTAACTAGCAATTTAGATTTTCACAAACAAATGAGACACCATGTGTAGCGTCAGCAGCAGTTTGAAGAAGTGAATTTAACACATGGGATTATAGGTTATGTTTTCTAGTACTCATCATTAATGTTAGAGTTGCAGTGTGCTTCATACAGCTTTTGTATCGCAGTCACCGTCCTGTGGTACTCAGACAGTAAGGCTATACAGTAATTGTTGTGAGATATTCAGATCTTTAATCTTTTTCTTCCATTTAATATACTTCTGTCAGCAGGCAGCTGATGCCAAAGCCAGCACAGGTAGGCCAGACGTGATAATTTGCACCACGATGCCTGGAGGATTATTTTCTCAATACGAAACCACATCACTTTAATCAAACTTTGAAAACGCAGCACTGGCCTCTGAGCAGGACACATCCTATAAATGATCCTCTGGTTTTATTTTTCTTTCATTATCTTCGGTAACAAGCCAGTTTTTTATCAAAGGTCTGTCATCCATGTCGTTACAGAAGATTAGAGCAATATCTTGTGGACAATTTATATTTTTCTTATTACTGTAGAACTAAACATCTTTTCGAGATTGTATTAATGTGACTTTGAAAAAATGAGAATAGCATGTAAGGATTTTCCAACAACAGTGATCAGAGAAGCATGTGTCCAAGATTTCTAATTTTCATTGTTTATTTATTATTTATTATTATTATTATTAACACTGGTGGTGGTGGTGTAGTGGATGGAAATATTTTGTTACCCACATGTATATAGATGTGGTTAGAAGAATTTATTGCAGAGCTGATGGTACTGGATTACGAGATTTTTAGGTGTTTGTAAAGAGAGAAATTACGAAATGTTATAGTAGTTACACAAATATATAGTGTAATTACTACAACATATATTATGTTTCAGATTTGTATAGATCTCCAAATAAAAACAAAGTCAAAAAGTGGGATTTTTTTTAAACATTTATTAAACATTATTTTATTTTTAGTTCTCAAACCACATTAAGCTAAATTGGTGGTCGTCAATAGTAATTGTCCTTGCAGGACCGTATAACTTACACATTATTATTATTATTATGTTTGTACAATGTGCCACTCCAAAGGAAGTTGCAATAATTCCGATCATATGATCATACTCTGACTAATGAACCATTTTTTCTGTTGAACACTGATTTTCAGTTGAGTTTGCGCTGGTTTAGAAGCTGTGTTGCTTAAAGGCAGGGTAGGGGATCTTTTTCTGGAACATTTTTTTACATATTGCTTGAAATACTCTTCACACCCCCATTGCAACCAATTAATTAAAAGTTTTGACACAAATATGAAAAGTTTTAGTGGCCTCTAGAACGTACAATCTAGGAAAAACAGTATCCAATCATACTGAACGGACCGTTAACGATGATTGGATTCTGATGCCGTCTATCAAACTGCAATCTGCTCCTCCCTCCCCCTCCTTCCCCCTGTGCACGTACCCTGCTCCGTGAACGAATTACGCGTCCAGAAGCTTGGCAGGAAGCTAAACTAGAGCCAGCTTGGCTAGCACCTAGCATTATTAAACGTATAGTTATCATATACTAAATACTAAATACGGCAACGATCGATGCTTGCTGTCAGAACAGCGCTCGTGCACCTTCGTGCTTGTGCGCGTTCATGTACTCTCGAGGCGTGGCTTCGGGGGGAAAGTGAAGAAAAGGGTTGGGACTTTTTACCTGTGTATTTTCAAAATGCAGCTTCGCTGGACTCAAAATCCAGGATCTCCTACCCTACCTTTAAGTGGATTCTCCTTGTACCTCTGATTTGAGGAGTTACCATGCCAACAAAGAGTTGTTTACAAACCGCAGCAGTTGATTGAACTGCCCCCCCCCAAATCTCCGATGAATTAAAGAGGAAACACTGTGGATTTTGGGCAGGAGCAAGACAGAATAATTAGAAAGAGGAATTTTATTCCAAGTCTTCACTTGATACTGATAGGGAACACGAGATCGGAGACATAGCTGCAGGAGCCTATGCTGGCCTCCAATGACTCAATAAATGACTTTCAGACTAGGCAGGCAACCAGAGACATCAAGAGCAGAGGCAGAGGTATTGCTGTACTTCTTAACAACACATGGTGCAATCATGGACATATTACTCTGAAGGAGACGCTCTGTACCTGAGACACTGAACTGTTAGCTGGAAGTTCACATCCATATTATCTACCATGACACTTCACCCGTGTTATTCTAGAAGTGGTGTATATATCAACTGGCACCACTGCCAACGCTGTCTGTGAGATCGTGAGCTCAGTTGTTTCAGGCTGCAAACGCAACATTATGGGGATTTTTGGAGATTTCAACCCCAACTCCCTCTCAACTACATTTAGGAGGGAGACCGCTGTGATTATAGGGACTTTGAAGAAGTGGCCTAAGGAAGCTGAAGATCTGTAGGGATGCTCTGAAGCTGTGAACTGGAATGCAGTTTGTGAGCCACATGGAGATGATATCAATGCCATGACTGAGAGTGTGACAGACTACATTCACTGCTGCGTGGATAAATGACAAACCCTGTGTCACCAGTGACCTGAAAAAGCTGCTGAACGTGAAGGAGAAAGCCTTCAGAGACAGAGACGGGGAGTTATTGTGGTATATTTACAAAGAACATGGAGGTGCACAGAAAATAGGTAGAAAGCAAGTTTTAGCAGAATGTGAGAGATGTGTGGTTAGGAATGAAAAAAGTCACAGGCTTTAAAGTCAAAGGGGGTCTGACAATTTTTCAATGGATTCATTTCAGAACAACACTAATTCTTTTCACCTCACACACTCCCCGTATCCACAGTTTCCCTGTCACACCTCCACCTCAGTCATGCATCTTAACACAGATTGAGTCAGAGGGAAAAACCTAAAAAAAACAAAACCTCATCCCTAAATTAAGTTTTCTTTTTCATTTTTTCTTCTTCTTTAAATTCAATGACATTAACTGCTTAGGAGAGTTGCACAGGACTGAATTGTATCAGATTTCATGATGTGATGAACACCCCTAAATGAGCTCTTTTTGGCAGTCATCTATTCGGACATTTGAATAAAAGCTTAATAACCTGTGTGGTCCTTTCCCTCTGATGAATAATCACATGTTCTTCCCTCTAATCCTGTTAAATGGATATACTTATGTAACAGCATTATCCTTTTGTAAATGTACAGTTTTATATATTATGTCATTTCCATTTAGGGATGAATAAGGTATCATCAAACTGTGATGTAATGTAGAAATAGTTGGATTGGTAGTTAAGCACCATCACTGGTGCATGTTTTCAGTCTGAAAGTACACGCTACATTAATCCTCATGCAGTAGAGATTACTCAGCTTTTGGCTACTTTTAGCACTAAGACTTTATCTGTACTTTGTGTTCCTCACTTGGATTTGCACATGCTTTTGTGCCGTTCTGTCTTTAGACCCTTTCTTCTTTCTTCTAATATCAGCTGTCTAAATGCAATAACTCCCAGTCAGACTCACTCAAGTTGGCTCAGAGGGCTGTTGCCTGACTCTGTGAAAATGCTACAGCGTGTCCTGTTCAGTATGTTGATGTCTTGCGGTGCCATAAACAGCACTGAACCTTTGACAGCAAGCGTGATGAGTTAAAACCATGTCCATGCTAACTTACTGCCTATTTCCCATCGGTTTCTCAGAACTATGGACCAATTGATGGAATTGAACTTCAGCTTGTATGAACTGACTTTTAAAAGTCGCATTGTTCACAGCCAACATCATAAGAAAATGAACAACTGCCTCTTATTGCCTTTCACTGAAGAGCATTTGGAGTGCCAACCTTACACTGGACTGTCAACACATACTGCATTTTAGTGGACCATTTCAGTTGTCTTTACTTTTCACTGTGAGTTTGGTTTCCTACACTTATTTTATTATTAATAAAATCATATCCGTCACAGTCTTAAAGTGTAAAAACAATGTAATTAACAGGACCGAATCTAATGTAACAGAGCCTTAGACTATAGTCTAGTGAGAGTAAGGTTGTTAGGGTACCTAACACTCGTCATTAATGGGTATGAATAGCTTTAAATGTGTCTGCCTAAAATTCCATTGAGAGTTAGTGAGTCATTCAGTGTAAATCTAACCCCAAAGTCTGGGGACACACACTGTGCCTGACTTTGCTGGATCTCCAGACCTCGCATTTAATTTTTTTAGCTATTCTGTAAGCTGCACATCTGTGATATGAACATCTGCCTCCAAAAGAATAAGCTGTAGGTAGCAGCATCAGGTCAGGAAAGAAGAGGACAGAGGAATGTTTGGTAGAAATTCCCTGCCCAGTGACTGCCTGAGGAAAGAGCCCTTTGCGTCCTCATGATGTGAACACTTGCCGTAGTAATAGATACAGACGACTAGTTCTGAACGGTCAGTGAGACTTACTGTCTTGGGCTCGGTGGTGAGGCCCAGCCGGTCTTGGTTAAACTCCTCTTTCTCCTCCCACGGTCCTCTGCTGTCTCCGTTGGATGAAGGGGGAACTTTGAGCTCCTTCACCTGTCCGCTCATCACCTGTACAGGGTCCAGACTCATCTTCACCATAGAAAGCCCCTCTGCCTGAGGTGGACAGAGGACAGAGACACCGTACTCCTCTTAGGCAAAGGAAAAGACCAAGGACCAAAAACAAAATGTCCCACCACTGTCTGTTGCATGTATCTTAGTTTCAGCTTTTTTTGTGTATCAAATACTGTCTCACTACTTCCACCTGCCCTCAAAGCAGACAGAGTAGAAGAGTTGCCTGTTCTTCCTGGCGCTCACTAGTCTGTATCCTGCTTTTTCCCTCCCAATAGGATTATTGCTCTCAGCATCCAATCCAGACGACGTGAAAGACTCTCACTGCTTCGCAAGTATTATCCCACACTAAGTTCCTCCTGTGTTACAGTACGCCTGCATGCATGCACGCACACAGTCACACATGCTGTCTGTCCTCTGTAAATGTGTTGCTGGCTGTGCAGCAGTCCATCTGCTGCTACCTCTCTGATTCCCCTCTCACTGCCCCCCTCCCCAACTCATCCAAATCTCTCTCCCTGTCCCATTCAGTCTCTCTCTAATGCTTTCTGCATTCATTCGTTGCCCTTCCCGCTGACCAATCACGGTCCTGCTTCCTTATTCAGTATGGACACGCCTCCACTGTCCCCATGTTGACGGTGCAGTTTACCCAAGAGGCTCATGGGACGTCCAGGCTCTGTCCCACAACAGAAATAGCCACGATGATGAGACATTTAATCCACTGGCAAAGCAAATCTTTTTCTCCTGGTTTTCTTTTTAAATAACAAGTCGGATTTGGATAATCTGCTAGAAACTGCATCTGCATAGAGTTCTCATCTCATTTAGGCTAACAATAGTCTTTTTATCTACATTTTTCTGCAGTGCACACCTCATTTTCTCCAATTCGACTCATTCTCATCTGAAACTTGAGGATTTAAGTCAAAATAACTGATATGTATGTATACGTGTGTGTGTGTGTGTGTGTGTGTGTGTGTATGAAAGGAAAAAAAATGCAAGGCTAAAAACTGTGGCTGAGTTTGAGTAAGGGAGGGGCAGATGAGGGAAAGCGGATAAATTAGCCTAAAGACAGCAGATAATGGATGTAACCTTCATCAAAATTGGTTTTTGATGTTGTTGTACTCAGTGTCCCTACATCTGCATGCTGGATGCCGCACAGTGACAACAGCAAAGTCCTCTGTGGTTACTTGTCCTGCTACGTGTTTTTTAACAAAAGTGAAACCTTTCATTACTAGCTTTAAATACTTGCTAAGACATTAAAATACCTTAAGATGCCTTTGTAGTTTTTACTTGTATTGGAAACTCTACTCATCACATACATCAGAAGGGTTTTTGTTTCAGTTGCTTGCTTCATTAAATCATTTTCAGCTGGCACTAGCACCAAGCAAATGGTACCACTTGGTTTATATTAGTCATAAAAGAGGACAAGAAGACATAGCCCTGTAGAAGACAAAGTGAGAAAACAAATTAAGCACAGTGCGAATCAAAAATCATCAGTGCAAAGTTAGCTCTCTATCAGTCAGACATTTCCTCAGCAGCAGCTTTACCGTAGCAATACACCGACTTTTGGGATTTTTGTTTTAGTTGCTTGCTAGCTTTAAAACTAGCTCGATACACAATATAAATATAAACTGGTATA
Source organism: Odontesthes bonariensis (assembly GCF_027942865.1). Classification (NCBI taxonomy): domain Eukaryota; kingdom Metazoa; phylum Chordata; class Actinopteri; order Atheriniformes; family Atherinopsidae; genus Odontesthes; species Odontesthes bonariensis. The sequence continues at coordinate 4,362,891 of NC_134523.1, read as the reverse complement.
CAGGGATGTAGATAATCAAAGTACACCCTCTTTCCATTTCTAAGATTTTACTTATCAGGACGGAATAACAAAATCCTCTGGTCATTAATAGGTATTGAAATTACATGAACACAAACTCAGATGAACAGCAACAGATGACATTGTGTCATTTATTTAACAAAAACTAAAATGCTGAAGTAGTGCATCAAAAAAACAAGAACACGCCATAATTCAATACATTTTAGAATCCGTTTTTTTGGTCTAATGTTTTGTTGAGTTTATCTTTAGCCTCATTAGGCTTTATTTTTGGTTTATTAATGTCTATTGCCTTTGTTTTGATTGATCTCTGTTTATTTTGTGGTGCCTTTTCCTTGGGTTTCCAGTTTTCTCTGTCATTTCCTCAAGAAATCCTCAGTTACTGATATTATATCTCTTAATTGAAGTTTCGCAAGTGGTCCCTGTTTGTCATTTACTCACCTACATCAACCCACCTTAGTATCCCCAGCATTTTTTAGTTAGTCTCCTCTTCTTATTCCGCACTGCTAAATCATTGTTTCTGTTTTGCAGTTTAGGTTTTAATGAAGGTTTTAAATTCTAATGAATCAATTGAAAAATTTGATGATTTTTCTTAATTATTAGGTTGTTTTCTTTTTTTTTTGTTTTTTATTCTAGAATAACACCGCTCCAGTGCCTCTTTTTTAATGTCTTCTTGAGATTTTTTAATGAGCTTTTTCTGAAAGGACAGACATTTTTAAAAAGAAAAACATTTTTCTATGCCGGTTCGGATGCTATGCTGCTGGAATAATTTCGGCTGGTACTTTTTAACACATGTTATGACGCATAACCATGCCGACAGGAAAATTGTTTGAGCAGTGGGATCAACTGGTAGCTGACAAACTATTAACATGTCATTCTTAGTTCCCCAGTGAATGTTGCCCCTTTTCTTAAGACATGGTTAGGACCAGATGATTTTTATCATGTCATGATGCGTAAAATGAAAAAAGATCAAGATAAAAGAGAATGTACTTTCTTTTTCACATGACTTTATATGAAGCTGTCACACCAGCATTAGCCAGTGTCAGCTCCAACATAAACGCTGTGTGTAGACAGCAGAAACTGGGCTGAGCGGAACCAAATCCATGGTATTAAAATTGGAGCTGATGTGTGAGCCCCGAGCTCCATATGGCAGAAAAATGGGGAAACAGAATACTGTAGGTACCAGTAAGGTGGTGCAGAGTCACATCAATTTGAACCGTTGGCTTCAGTTTCAGAAATGCCTGAGGCTGGAGCAACACGAGGCAGTTTCTGAGCAGTACGTTTGTCAGCTCACAAATGCTTCTACTGGTCTCAAAAACTCAAGGTCCAAACCATCATGGTAAAACTTAAATGGATGCCAATAATACCAAAAATACCTATCCAATATCAAGAAGATATAATATATAGAAATATGTCTCCTGGCTTAATAATCTGGTTTTGCAGGGGTTTAGATTACAGCCACATTCAGTAGATGAAATGCCAGTTTTTGTGAAAGTGATAAAAGTGTCTGTATTAACACCAGCATTAATGTGTTTCATCACCTGTTGCCCCACCTCATTCTGCTTCGTTTGATCAGTTTGAGCTGGTTTCCCTCTCTTCTCTCTGTGACGTAGTGAAATCTCTGAAACCTACAAACTGCCCATTGGATATTGTCCCTGCCAAAGTTTTGAAAGTGGTTTTTAATACTGTGGGGCCCTGTCTGAGATTAGGAACTGTCCCAGCTGCCTTTAAACATGCTGTGGTCAGGCCCCTTCTTAAAAAGCCTAATCTTGACCCCTCAGTGTTGTCAAATTTTAGACTTGTTTCCAATCTACCCTTTCTTTCTAAGGTTTTAGAAAGTTGTTTTTATACAATTACAGTCCTTTCTTGAGGATAATTCTGTTTTTGAGAAATTCCAATCTGGGTTCAGGTCTCGTCACAGCACTGAGTCTGCACTGTTAAAGGTGCACAACGATATTGCTCTGTCTTTGGATGCCAAGTGCCCTGTTGTCTTAGTGCTGCTTGATCTCACAGCAGCCTTTGACACGGTGGACCATGCAGTCCTCCTGTCACGTCTAAGTAATTATGTTGGCATCCACGGCACTGCATTGAAGTGGTTTGCGTCTTACTTGTCCAGTAGAACCTTCTCCGTTATGGTTGGTGACCTTTCCTCTTCCAGTGCTCCTCTCTCCTGTGGAGTCCCTCAAGGATCTATTCTTGGCCCTATCCTCTTCTCATTGTACATGCTACACTTGCACTTGGGTCAATTGTAGCCAGGCACAACCTTTCTTTCCACTGTTATGCAGACGATTTACACATTTATCTACCATTGAAGCCAAATAGTAACAGTGCACAGTGTTCTTTGTTTAATTGTATTGCTGATATTAAGCAGTGGTTGGCCCAAAATTTTCTTCATTTAAATGATGACAAAACTGAATGCATTGTGTTTGGGGATACTGTGACGGCTGGCTTTGGCACCTTGTCTTCAAAGCTTAGTTCAACCGTCAGAAATCTGGGAGTGACCTTTGACAGTCATCTTAGGTTGGACAAACTAATTAACAATGTCGTCAGGAATATTTTTTTCCAGTTGCGTCTCCTGGCCAAAGTTAAAATGTTTTTAAGTCGTCATGACCTTGAGAAAGCCATCCATGCCCTAATAAGTTCAAGGTCAGACTATTGCAATGCCCTTTATGTGGGTGTCTCCCAGTCTTCTCTCAGTCGCCTTCAGCTGGTGCAGAACGCTGCCGCCCGTCTTTTAACCAACACCAACAGACGTGTGCACATCACTCCTGTTCTTAACTCCCTCCACTGGCCTCCTGTCCTTTAGAGAATTGATTTTAAACTTTTAATGTTTGTTTTTAAAGCTCTTAACGGCCTCGCCCCGTCATATTTATCTGAGCTTTTACCAGTCCTGGTAGAGCTCTGAGGTCAACAGGTCAGTTTCTGCTGGAAGTGCCCAGGTCAGAATACAAACCCTGGGGTGAGCGAGCCTTTTCTGTCGCTGCCCCCAGGCTCTGGAATAAGCTCCCCGTCGAGCTGCGTCTTATTTCTGACCTGGGCCTCTTCAAATCTAGGCTACAAACCTACTTATTTAGGATTGCTTTTAATAGCCAGTAGTATGATGACACTTTTATCTTATTTGATCTTATTCGATTTTGTTGTATTTTATTGCTTTCACTGTTCTTTTGTTGTTTTTATTTGTTTTTACTTATTCTTCTCTTTATTTATTACCTGCTGTAAAGCACTTTTTTACATCGTAATGATTGTTTGTAAAGGGCTGTATAAATAAAATACATTTACGGCACTGTCACAGAAAGTGCTACTTGAAATTTGTCGTACTGCTTCTGATTATACTCAGAACCTTTAGCTGTCATCGGGTAATCTCTTCCATCTTTTTATCAAACAAATCAAAGAGATTCTCCTTCAAAACAAAAACATTTCCAACACTCCAATCAGCTGTTGATTATTGGCCCTGAACAAAACAAAACATCTTGTGCCTGGTTTTCTCGTGGGTGGTCCTGAGGTTGAAACCTACCAGGCTGTCTTGTTAAGATTGGCCTTCTGTGCCTGGTACAGATCTGCAAGAGCTGTTGTATAATATTATCTTCAAGGACTCTACTTCTGAAATTTGGTTTATATCATTTACTGTATCTTTGTGGCACAGTCTTGTCATTTACTGCACTACCTCGAAGCTACCAGCTGGGAAAAAGGGACATTTTTTAAAGGGTATTTATTAAATCAGCAGCAGTTAAGTTTTATTGACTTGTATTACTAATAGTCTGGGTTAAGCTCCAGAGATTCTCAATCATATATGTCCCAGAACGCATCCAAGCAAAAATCTTCTCATAGATCTATCCTGCCTGACATTTTTTCAGAATATTTGCTAATTGCTATCATTTTATTTCCTTTTAAACTGAGTAAACTGAGGTTTCTTAACCTGGAGAAAACAGATAATGTTTTGAAATAGGTGGAATGCCCTTTTCATATTGACTTCTTAGAATTGCAGAAGTCACTTTTTCAGAAATGTATATGATAGGGCCCTAATTGTACTTAACAATAGGTGCAAGGGTTACTCCTGTAGTGCTTGTTGGTGATTTTAGGGGCAAACGTACTGGAGAGTTGTTTTTTTTCTAAATTTCTCCAGTCTTCCACCATCTTTTCTCTAAATACTTACGAAATATTTCTGTTCGGTGCTCTTACTGTATGTCTTTCTCTCCCTGTTGTCTTGCCTTGCTTTTAAGTGAACACCAGATAGTCATGAGGAAACTGAACATCCGACCTTTACATGGTTTTTCCTCCAATTCAAAGCGTGACTGACGTCTTGCCGGGCAGTTGGAGCTGAGGAGGGCTGGACTAGCAGCTCCACCCTGTGGGTGCTCTGCAAACTGCACCCCCTTCACAGGTGACCTCTATTTCTGCAGCGGGATTCATGGTTTCCGAGCTGTTCGCAGCCCCTGTGTGTGCATTTTGTGGTGTGGTTTTCCACTCAGATGGAGCCTGATGCGATTAGGCTCGGAATAGATTTCTATTGATCCGTGAGGGACGGGGAAGGGAATGTGCAATGGAAAAAGAAAAGGGTGGAGGGTGGGAACACCAGTTAAACAGAGGAGCAAAACCTTTCATAAATGTATTTGGTCTTTATTGATGACCGCGCATATTGATTTCAAGAGAAGCACATGAGCCGTGAGCTTCATTTAGTTTACGAAAGCGGAAATGCGTCTGAAAATGAAAAGTGTCCGTCCATGTTTACACCTCGCATGGGAGGTGTAAATATGTCTTAAAGTGCCTGTCTGCCTTGCTTCATTAAGTCAAAGCTGAATCCCTATGAGTCACCTCATTGTGTTCAATCGTTTCTCCATCGCTGTCCAGCTGAGTAACTGAATGTCCACAGACACCACAGGCCAAATTAATTTCTGCAGTCATTACATTTCTCAACTCTGTGTGTGTATAGATACGTGTTTTGTGAGCTTGTCTGCCTGCCTCATGGCCACTGCACAGTTACCATGAGAACAGCATGATTGGTGACGGCATCATCACTAGATGGTGACTCATACTCGGGGCTGGCTGCTGTGTGCGTGAGAGCAGGTTGAGATGGGTGAGCACATATTGAGAGGAAACACTCGGGTCAAAGCAAGACAACAAGACGTCACTCCTGACATTTATGTTTTATTCTATGTAACAAAAATAATTACAATGTCTTTGTTCTAGGAGTCTAACAATATCGAAAACAAAAAAAAAAGAAAGAAAAAGAAAGAAAAGCAAAATCATCCCGACAGGACATATAGACATTTACATAAACCTCATAGAGAAATGTTGAAGAATAGAATTATATTGCACAACAGAGCACAAATCATTCCCTGTCAAGAAGTAGAACATCCATGTTTATATTCATGTCACACAGCTCAGAGCCTGCTGACGGGCTGACAGTTGATGGAGTGCGTCACATGTAATCAGCACAGCGCCACTTCAGAGCAGCTTCACCTATTCCAGCCAAAGAAGTTATACATTTCACTTCCATAAAGCAACACAGTCCCATCTTTGGCACATAAAATAAGCAGAGCAAACACCTAACTTGTGTCATTTTGGATTGGATCGTGCAAGAAAAAACAAACTGACGGGATCCAGTTAGGACGATGAAAACCAAAAAGAAAACATTTTTCTTTACAATCTTAGTTGGAGGCTTGTGAAAGAGTTTTTTTTCTAGATCTGAAGCAGAACTAATAAGAATAGACAGAGTCTAATCCACGGAGCAGTTCACAGATCAACATGTTGGGAAGCCACTTTGCGAGCCAATCTGTTCCAATCAAACCATTTTACTGGATACCGCCGAATGTGAAATTGGATGATTAACCGTGTATGTGACAACAATACAATGAGTCAGAACAACAAAAGCAGAGGCAACAAAGCACATGGAGCTGTGTTGATGTCTCCCCGGGAAAAAAATGGCAAGACCACCGTTGATTTAGAGCGCCATCTTGATCTTTTTCATTGTTTCTGTTCTTTTAAATGACTGCAGAACCATGAAGCGATCTAATTTGAACAATTTCTGACATTTCTATGTTTTTGTTGTATATTGAGTGGGTTGGTATTTCAAGGAAAAATATTGCAGTTACTAATCATTACAGTTGGAAGGAAGAAAGTTTTGAACGAGTTAAAATGGCAGCTTTAAAGCTGCATTAACAGCAACAGTAGCAACATTTACCTCATGTGTGTAGTAAGTTATAGAGCAACAGGAGTGCCAAAAGGAAAAAAACTACATCTGTAAAAATAAAATGAAAAATTCATTCTGAGATCTAAAGAGGAATTTATGAAGGTAGAAGATAAAGAAATAAAAAAATGTGGAAATATAAAGAAATTTAAATAATTGTGTTTTCTTAAATGAATTATCTACATGTTTTTATTTTTCCCTTTTTTATTTTTCACATTGCGTATGATTTTTTTCATTTATTGGTTGAACTTTTGCTTTTGTTATCTTTACATCTACCTTGGTTTACATCGGTTTTTTGCTATTTCCCTTTTGCTTTCATTTCTCACTTGCTTTTGATTTTCCCATTTCCACATTATCTTTGCACCATTCATTTAGCTTTTTTTGTTTCAATTTTCAATTGCTTCTCTCATCTCTGAATTGGTCTTGCCATTAACCTACAGCTGCAGTATCTTACTTCTTAACATTTAAGTCTTAACAAAGTTAAGACTTAAATGTTTCTTCGCTCCACATTTTGCATTTCCATATTCATTCATGTAACAATTCGTCTTTACATTTCTTTATTAATCTTCTTAGTATTTTACAAATGTATTCTTTTTTTTTATGGCACTCCTGTCATTCCGTAGAGTTACCGGAGGTTATTTAAACCTGAAACACCTGTCTGCTGTGTTTTTTCCTTTTCATACAAGATATTCAGTGTTTCAAAGGGTTGGTCTCTTCATTTGTGTGGAAGTCTGCATTTTTGCCTCCTGACCTTTATCTTACTAGCTTTAACAAAGGAGGCAACCCCCACAAAGAATATATATATACATATATATATATATATGTATATATATATGTTAAAAAGTGAAATTCTCATTCCATTATCAGATTTGTTCACTTCCTGTGAGAAACACATAGCTGCAGTGAATGATCAGAGTTGTCTGCATTATATAACATTGCTCACTTTGATCTCCAGTCATGTTCATTACATAAGAAGCAAAAGGAAACAGTGCAGCAATTGAGCTGTTATGAGGCATAGCAGTATTCTTCCATCCACTGAGTGACACTGTATTTCAGGGCTGCTTCTTCACCACCTCCCTCACAGCCCTCGCCTCACACCTCCGGCTGCCTGATGGCCTGTCAGCTCTGCCATTTGGTGCAAACTAACCTCCACATACGAGTAGGACTTGCAGCACTGCAACTGTAGGCGAACAAAACAATGTGTTCCACATTGGAGACGGTTTACCAGCGGACCACAAAAGCAAACAGAGCTGTGGGTAATAATACTCAGTGCTTCGGTGTGAGGATTTACACTCACATTTTTACAAAGTTAAACTAGACTGAGGCATCTCTTGTTACACAAATGATACAAATACAAAACACTGAACACTCACACAGTCACAACCACCCACTGTTACTCAGACTCACACACTCACACGCGCACACACACACGCACACACACACACACACACACACAGTAGCTGTGTTGTCATATGAAATCATGTCTAAGCTAGTGGTACATTTACATCTTATATTTGTTTATTTTCATAAATACGATTACAGTCGCATTATAATGTACACGTAGGTTTATCATTACATTATCGCACAGAGAGGGCTCTTTCTGAAGCGTTAGGGAGGGAGCATCTTCACCGGTTGTCCGAGCGTGAGGAGATAAGGACGGAAGTTTTTCAAAAGTACAACAGTCTGTTATGAACTGGAAGCAGCGGCTGCGACTTGTTTTTGCTAACACGGATGCAAGATGAGACGGGGCTTTCTTGCCTCTTCTCGCCTAAATTCAGAGTACACAGCTGTATCCCAAACGAAGGGGGGGGGGGAATATAACCGTCTAACACGGCGTTGGGCTTTCACAGACAATCAGTTTAGCTGAACTCCGATTCGTGACCCGATACTGTTTACCAGCATCATCTCAGTGAAAGTTAGATGGAGAGGATTTTTTTGAAGATGAAGACTCATCAGCCAGATTAAGAACAGCATTTTGGTTTTTTTTCTTCCATTTGTTTTTTTTAATTACCAGAAACAGTAAAGATTAATGCAACACACATTGTAAGTAATCGAGACAATACGATTTTGACAATCGTATGAGAATATGAGAAGATTGACCTGTACAACACTGTAACTATGAAACGAAAGCCAGGAGATTGTTGGGTTAGCTTACGCATGACACAAAGACTCGAAACTACTAGCTTCCCTTAGCTCAAAAGTTTAAAAGAAATTAAATACTCACTTATCCTTCTTTCTAAATGTTCACTGATTTCCTTTTTTTTTTTTAAATCTTTTTTGTTCAGTCCATACCAAATGTTACTTAATTGCTCTATTTTTTTTCTTAGCTATCAGTCATTTAAATTATCTAAGTTAAGCTAAGCTAAGCTAAGCTAGAACACGCTAAGCTAAGCTACAACAGAGAATGTGAGGACATTTTGTGAGGGATGCTCTCCCATTACCTCAGTTAAGGAACCCTATTGCTGCTATTTAGTAAATTAATTTATAATAAAGATTGGTTTTAATTTTGAGAGTCATTCAAATATTATGCTTAAGATTTGATTATGAGGATTAGAAACAGACTGAGATAGGATTTTAGAGGCTGGTCCTACAAACTGAACATAGAAACACTGAAGTTAGAAATTAGGATCCGCAGATACAAAAGATAACCTCAGAGCAAGGGAGAATACAGGATTACATCCCAACAAACGGATACCAACTTTGCATTCTTTAAAGTCAAGCTTCTCCTGGCTGTTGCTTCATATTTGATTTACAGATATGAAATCTTTTATTCGACGAAATGAAGTTTGATCATTTTGAAGTGAAATTTCTTTGTTCTGACCCAAAGACTAAATTGGCCTGTTATGTAGCATTTCCAGCAAATTATCCCACTGCCACATATTTTGGTGTTGGCCGTGCATTTCAGACTTTTCCGAATTTAACACACTGGTGCAATTATTCCCTCCAGTTATCTGCCTTCCCTCACATAGTCGACACGCCACCAGAGCTACCTTTTCAACCTTTTGCTCCGTTTCACATCGATTTTAGATCTGAGCTGAGTTCAGCAAAGTTCCTCTCCCTGTGCTGATTATCAAAGCGCTTCCTCTCTGACATTTAGAAAGGAAGAAAACAAAAAGGGGCAGGAGCACGACGGGGCGAGAGCAAGAGGAGAGACGGCTATTTCATGTGAAACAATAGTGAATCATAGAGGCAGGTTTGGCCTTTCTCAGAAATACCGCTTTGCCATAAGACCTATAATTACTGTCCTGATTATCCCCACTCCATGCTAGTCTAGTGGCTCCTCCTGTTGCTCAAATAAGTGATTTTAAATAAGCAAGACCATGATTTGTTCGGAGTGGTGTTTTCCATTATTTCTCGCCCCTCTTCATGCAAATACGTCACAAAGTTGACAAGCTTTGTGTTTTATTCTCTCTCTCTTTTACACCAAGTTGCTTATTAAGTCGGTATGCAGATTAATTGGAGTTGGAACGTGACTGACTTCGGCACCGTGAGAAAGGCGTAAAGAGCAAACCCGCGATGCCACTTACAAACTGACACGCAGCAAAAATAAAACACACTGTTAGACTGAACCAAATTGACCAAAAAGTATTTTAGGATTAGAAAGAAACTGCAACGATGTGAAACAGCTGATAGACTTCTGTAAGCATGAATAAAAATTTGGAGCTATGAAGGGGGGCTTGTTTACCTGCTGAACAAAGCTCTGATTACATTACGAGAAGATCAAGACTTTACTCTAAGCTGGTTACAAGTCCTCTGTGATCTTTTCGACAAGATATTGATTCTGTTGCTTAGGCTTTAGGCGCAGCCAGAAGTCTAGGAGCAGCACATCAGTATGCCTCACCTTACTGCCGGTGACAGCTGTCTGAGTCTTTCATCACCTGCCTGTCTGCTATTTACAGAGTATAGCAGGTGGACACTGAGCCATAATTTGCCAGAAAGGCTACATATAACTGGTCGTGAGTTTGGCTGTGGAGCCGCTAATGAACGCAGTCATGGCAGTTTGATCTAGCTTCACGAGGCAGTGTGTATATATATATATATAGATATCTCTATCTATATATATATATATGTACATATATATATATATATATATTCTTGAACCCACACACACGGCTAATGGTATTGTTCATTTACAGATTTCTCTCTCCAGCACTCAAACATTTGCTTATTTTCTGACACTGGATGAACCAGGAGGACCTTATTTGGGTTAATGCCATTCCTTTTTTTCCCAGTAGTGGGTGGACTTGAAGTAAGCAGTGACTTTACCCTGACGTCCACATCAAGCAGTAAAACATTGACTATTGTATGAAAGCAAAGCTGCATTCTCAAAAGGTGGCCAGTCTTCACACATTTGCCATCCCGCAGCCTTGTAATCTCGCATGCTAGGCGCAGAGCTCGCCCGTGTGAAAGCACGAGTGACACCATACTTCTTTAGTCTGTGCCAAACAGAGCAGGAGGGATTTCCACTTTTCACACACAGTCTGACTGAATCTATCAAGGCGCCCATCTAGGTTGAAGCAGCAGTGTGCTGCAGAAGTGCGCTGCACAGCGGGGCGCCGGGAAAAAAAGAATGGCATCAATCAGGGGTCCACCATGTTCCAAACATGGCTCATTTCCAGTCATTACTGCCTCATAAACCTCTCTCCTCCTCCTGCCTCTAGCTGCATCCCTCCCTGACTTCTCCCACCCCGCTCTTCTCTCAGCCTCCTCCCTTCCCTACTTTCAGTTCGGCTCTTGGCCATTCCCTCCCCCCTCCTCCCTCCTCCCTTTCTCTACCCCTGCCGTTCTACTTCTGCATGTCACACTGCAGCAGTAGGACGATAGAAGGGTCGGACTTGGCGGCCTCTTTAAACTCCTCCAAGGTGATCTCATCGTTGTGGTCCTTGTCCATCTTGGAGAAGATCTTATCCACGCGCTGCTGAGGGGTCAGCCCGTCCTCGTTCATACGCATCATGATCACCGTGCCGACCATCTTATAGATGGCCTGCGGGAGGGGAAAAGGAAACAATTCTTAGTCCAAGTCTAACACTTTATAGTCCCCATTTCTTTCCACTTTGACAAACACACACCTCGATGATCTCCAGCATCTCCATACGTGTGATCTTCCCATCTCCGTCCAGATCGTACATGTTAAAGGCCCAGTTGAGTTTCTGCTCAAAACTGCCCCTGGAGGTGATGGACAGGGCGCAGATGAACTCCCTGAAGTCGATGGTTCCGTCGCCGTTTTTGTCGAACGTCCGAAATGCATGCTGAGCGAACTTGGAGGCGTCACCATAGGGAAAAAACTTGAGAGGGAAAAACAGGAAAAAACAAACACATAAAGTTGCTCCAGAGCAGCAAACTGACCAAACTTTTACAGAGGGGCTCACACCTGCTGAGGACCAAGTGTATTTTAGCCTCTTAATTTGTATGGAAGCAGAGAGAGTGGACTAAATTTTGTGTATAAACTTAGACTATTAATACTAAATTGACTTCCTTTATATTTCGATCTTTAACCATTAACTGCAAAACCCTAACCAGAATCGACCAACCATACTACAACCGGTCTGATTTGTGAACTTTCTTTAATTGTGCCCTGAAGTCTCACTGTTTCTGATGCTTTTTTACATTACGTTACATTACATTACGGTCATTTTGCAGACACTTTCATCCAAACTTACAATAAGTGTGTTCCACATCGGTAGGCAAAAGAACTTCAGGTCACAAGAAATCATAAGTGCATTTCCTTCCAAAACCAAACAGCTAAGAGCATAACTAGTGCTAGAGTAAGTGCGTACCTAGACAAATGGGAAGACAATTTAGGAAACATTCATAGTTTTTTTGACATTCATAGTCAAAGCCTATACATTTTGTCGAGGCCCAAAGTGTGCAGTTTATCTATTTCAACTTGGAGCAGGTAGCAGCAGATCTGTTCTTGGCCTCATTTTGTACCAATGATGCCATGCATGAATATTAACACAGACACAACACAGGGGCGCAGAGCATATGAGTCATAAAGACAACGGGCAACAACAGTCAAAGCTCAGAGGACAAGAGAGCAGAACAGTGGCTCACTGTACGGACACACTGTGACATGTCATTACTACATTGTGTTAAATGTGTTGAAGTTGTTAAAACAATTAATCGAGATAGTTTTGCTCGGTTTATTAGTGCTAATGCTATATTCTAAAAGGCCTAAAGTGAAAGATGGAGCCGTAGAGCCTTTCCCCGCTATAATTACAACCCACGGTTGTTTTCTGTAGCGTTCAAAGCTGACCTGGAGTGAATTACCCTGTGAGGAAAGGCACAGGCCATTTAAAATATCATAGATCTAAAGATAGATGTAGACATTGTAAATTGCTGTTGAGTCATCGCAGTGTTCTCGCATTTGAAAAAACTACAGGAAATTCTAAAGAAGTTTCTGGGAAAATAACAGAATAGCAGGTGCTATTACAGTGTTTCCCAAAGATTTAGGCTTGGTAGACTAGCATGATTCCATCTGCTGGGTGAGAGATCCTAAAAAGAGACGGCTAAATGACTTCAAGGACCGCGACAACAGCAGCATTTAGGTAGAAAACAGCAAGACGAGGCAGAACAGGGCTATCTTTAAAAGTTTACTGTGGCGGTCATTCAATATACTTTAACACTGGGGAGGGGTGGGAAAATTTAGATTAAAGAATCAATCACCTCTTTGTGCCGAAAACACAGTTTAACCAGTCTCATTAATATAAATATCAACACATCAGTGTATTTCTTCTTTTTCACTGTGAAACAGAAAGAGTAAACATAACTGGAGCTATTTTAAAGGTAGGCTTTGCAGGAAATGGCTGCAAAAACATTACTTTCAGTAGGAGAGCCTAATCAGTTACCACGATCTCCTCTCCACTGTTCCATATCCCTTCTCTCCCCCACTTCACATCGCTCTCACCTTGACGTAGAGCTGCTGGAACTCCTCCAGGTTAAGAATGCCTGTGGGGCAATCTTTGAGGAAGCCTTTGTACCACTGCTTGAGCTCTGCCTCGTTGAATTCTGTGCTCTTGGTCAGGTCATCCAGGACCTCTGGGGCTAGTTTGCTGTTGTGTTTCCCCATGACGCTTCACTTCTATGTGAGGGAGCACAGGGAGAGAGAGAGAGACGGGGGTTAGGACACAGGTGGGGAGGTGCTAGACAACTCAAAACAGCAGCGATGCCCCTGTGTTGTTGAAGAACAAACGTCTCTCGAGGATGGATGCAAACAAGTAATTAGTTACACATGGACGCAGTCAAAGAAAGTCTGCAGTGTTTTGTTGTGGCTCTGTGTGTCAAAATATGCAGTACATGGCATTTAGTCCTGTAAGAGTCTTTTCTCTTTTGACATGATGATATTCTGTGATGAAAATAATGCATATTTGGAAAAAAAAGTTTAATGATAAACTTATCAGCCATAACATTATGAGCACTGTAAGATGAAATGAAAAACACTGATTATCTTGTTACAATAGCCCCGTGGCATACAATAGGCAGCAAGAGAACATTTTCTTCTTGAAGTTTAAGTGTTGCAAGCAGTAAAAAAAGGTTAAGCGTCAGGATTTGAGCTTGATTTCACCCAAATAGCATGAGATGGATCATAGCATCTCCAAAGCTGAAGTTCTTGTTGGATGTTCCTGGTGTACAGTTGTCAGGACCAACCGAAGCTTAACCAAGGAAAGAAAACCGGTGAACTGCCTACAGGCACCTGGGCGGTGAAGGCTCAGTGATGCACATGGGGAATAAAGGCTGGTACTGTGGCTCACATCGCTGAAAAAGAGCTGCACAGGCGCCGACTGGTCAGGGTGTGCGCCACCAAAAGAGGCTTCAATGGGGATGTGAGCGTAAGAGCTCAATCCAATCGAGCGTCAGAGGGAAGTGTTGGGCAAGTCAAAATCACGGGTTACACAACTTACAGTACTGAAAGGGTGTCAGACCTGGGCTTGAAAGAGGACTCAGCTGCAGAGAATCCAATTAGATTTTATTATATAAATCCAACCACCAGTACGATGTGATGAAATAATCAGCTATGAAAATGTAATTCTATATATGATATAAAACTTAATAAATAAAAGAGGAAAAAAACAACCAAAACTCACTCTGCTAAGAGGAGGGCAATTAACTATGAACTATAAACCAAAAATCACTCCCTAAGGAGGAAAAACAACTTTGTACTAGAAACAAAAACGACTAAAACACTCCTAAAAACCGGAGATTCTACAAAATCTTTGAAACGCTATCTATAACAAAAATCACTCCTAACCGAGGCTATCAAAAAATGGCTATGAAAACTTAAGACTAGATTACAAAATTTACAAACAAAAAAATCACTCGCAAGGAGGCAATGAATCGTGGCTTTGTACGAACGAGCAAGGCAAGGTTTACTTTGACTGTGGCAGGCTCGGGTGAACGACAAAACGAAACACTCAGGCACAAGACAAAGGGAGACGCAGACTATAAGACACATGAGGGCAATGGGAAACAGGTGGACACAATCAGGAATCAGGGAAGACACTCCAACGGGTGATACATGAGGAAGGGCAAGTGACCTGAAACAAGAGGAGAGTTACACTTCAAAATAAAACAGGAAATGACTAAACATGGAGACAAGACAAAACCCAACTTGACCTCACCGTGTGACAAAGGGTCTGCTAATTCAATTCAATTAATTTTTATTTATATAGCGCCAAATATAACAAATGTCATCTCAAGGCACTTAGATAATAAGTCCAATTCAAGCCAATTGGAATTCAATTAATTAATTGAATTGTTACCAAAAACAGCATATGTTCCAAGCTTTCAGTAGAAAAAAGGGAGATCTCCCCAGTATTAGACATGGACTCATAATGTTATCCATAAGCTGTATATCCTTGGCAGACGTGTATAAATCCTGTCTGACATGTATTGCTCCAATAAGAAAACTAAATGTCTACAGAACATAATAACGAAGATGCATCCCAGCTGAACAGATGCCGGAACACACCCAAGCATGCGTCGTAATACTGTTCAGAGTTCTCCTGCCACTTTTTCCTTTTTCGGTTGTTTTAGTAAAGGACGTGCAGCTGTAACGTTTTTAGCAATTTATCCTCCTCACCAGCACCGGTTTAAAATATTCTGGCTTGACCACAGGACATATGGGATCTTGTGCATCTTCATCATCTTTCTTTGTCTACAGACACTTATTGGGGCGTTTTTAATGCCTCTGCAGAAGCAAAGTTTTACACATAAATGAGTAGGAACGAGCTCTAATTACACATCAGAAAGAAATATGACTTTGTACAAAGGTGTAATGGAGAATCAATAAAAAAAAAAAAGGTGTCCCTCAAAGTTTTTATTGCAGAAACGTGGTTGTAACTCAAAAAATGCAAACCTGCACGAGACGAGATGTGTTGTAACAGTTTGTTGAAATGGTCACCGGTGGTGGTCATCATTCTGCCACCATAATCAGACTGTGTCAGTGAGACCGCTGATGTCATCCCTGCAGGTTTGCCCATAAAACGGCCCATTACCCACCACCACCACACACATATGACCACTGCAGTGCCTTCATGACGCCATCCCTGACTCACAGTCTCGTCTGACAGCTTTTGACACCAGGACACAGCCGACGCTGCAGAGCCAGGCGGCCACAAAACCTAATAGCGCGAGGGCAGTTTAGTGCCTGAAATATTGCCCCGTTGTGCTTTATGGTGATGACTCATGTAGACAGGGGCACCTAACCCCCAAATCACTGCAAAGTCTGCTATTATTTTGGATGTTGCATTCCTATCAAGTTGAAGACACTGTAGGGGAAACATTTGTTTAAAAAAAATAAAGAAAAGCGAGAGAAGATATTTATATGAGATCGGAACCAGCTTGTTGAATCAGTTTTATAAATACAGCCTGTGATGTTATCAAGTTTAAGAGCCACACAGAATCTTTGCAAAGCTGTTCAAAGAAAAAAAGGCTGCTGTTAAAGAAGGAAAAATGCAAAAAGATTTCATTCTGGGCCGGTCTGAACTACAGCTTCATCTATTCTCTGCTGTCTTATGTGAATGAAATCAAAGCATTTTGGACTTTTACAGTTGTAAGAAAAAAGACTTCAGCCACCGTTAGCCATTAAAAACAATTGCACCTACTCTGTTTCAACAAAGGAAGTTGTTGTGTGACACAAATGAAAGGAATCAGAAGTGACTTGTTAATTTTAAGAACTTTCACTGTGTAGATTTACTAAACAAGCACTTAAATTTGCAAGTCTGAGGAAGGTAGTTTTTAGTTCATGTTTTATGGTCATGTGATAAAGTCCAACAATTTTGGAATAATACTTATGATAACTTGTGTGAGATTGCAGAGATACAAATGCCATTTAACCCTAAATTATTTATTTTGGGTGATCATTCAGTTCTGACAGGACAGGATAAACATATCAAAAGTTATATCCAAACCAGTATCATGATTGGCAGACAAGTACTTATCAGGGGATAGAAGACGGAGGGGGTGCCCTCTCTTTAAGAGTGGGCTATGGAGATGGCACGAGTTGCAGCATTCGAAAAAATTTCATATAAATGACTGGGCAGACTGGATGTACAAGAAGCAAAGTGGGGCAAATACTTGAACTTTTTAAAGGGCTCCTGAAAGGGGTCATATAGTGGAGAGATGCAAGTTTTAAGTAGTGGTTCTTCTTCTTATTGTTATTCATTTATTTTCTATTAACCAATTATTTCTCGGACGTAGTGCTTATTTTACTAATTTGATGTATCGACCTTGTTTGGAGCTATTTTCTGTGTCTAATTTTGTTATAGTTAATTTATGTGTTGTCTACATTGATGCAAATAGTGTAGCTACATGAAGGAGCACAGTAGTAGATGTTGGTAACCGAAAAGGGATCCGCATGAGTGGTGGGGGAGGGTTACTGTTGTTATTGTATTGTTGAAATAATGAAAATAAAAAAAAAACAAGCACTTCAATTTGCGCCCTTTCCTAAAGTCAGGTGCAGACGGGCAGCTGTGAGGAGAGATGGCTCGTGTTGTCGGAGACATTTGAAGCATCACACATTTGAAATGAAAATGTAATCATCTATAAAGCGTTGCCAGTGTCCACTAAAGTAGATCTGAAAATGAATGACCACACTGGCACACCAACTTGTGGCACAAGTTTATTTCGGCTCGTACCCCACCGGGCACTCACGAACACACTCACACTCTGCACAGTTGTAACTTTGTTTTCACCCTCCATCTGTCAGAGATGAGATTTTACTCTCTGTATGAGAAGCACATGCAGCGACAGTACCGAGGTGGTAAAGGTTATGTGGAGATAACCGTAAGTGTTTTGTCCTTTGCCTTTCAGAGCCAATAAGTCAAACCTCTGGGGAGTCGAGGTGAAGCCTTGACATCCAGATTAACCGGTTTCTTTACCATTTTCTCTTTTTGGCTGATTAAGAGGAGGCAATGCTTGTTTTAATGCATGCGTCAGAACGAATGCGTGCACGTGTGGTTTATATGTTTGGTGCAAAACCAGGAAAAGTGACAGAAAATGCGTGTGATTAAATTCAGAAATCATAACTCGACAATCAGCATTCTTTGGCTAAGTGAAAAGAAACGATTGAAAAAAAACATTTCTGCAGCACACAGGAAATGAGCATGCAATGAATGAAATAATTCTAAGCAATGCAGTCGGCAGCATGTGGCCCAACAGAAACACTTTGATTGACAATGGGGCACAGGAACCCTCAATTTAACTCTCATTAGCATGCTATATGCATGCTACAACAACAATAAGTCCTTGCACTGTACGTATCATTTGTCATCAGCTTCATTTCAAATACTAAAGGCGTCGGTATGCTTCTCCGTCGCTATCCGTCAATGCGACTCCGTGGTCACGCAGAGGCTATTAAACCTTCCAAAGTTCTCCGTCGGGATGTCGGATACGCAAGGCAATTCACCTCCCGATCTAATTTTGCGACGTCTATCGTGAAAGTCGTTGATTGATTGTTCACCTTGCGGCTCCGTTCCACTCCTCACAGTGAACGATGACGACCGAGAGAGAAAGACTGTTGTTGGAGTTGGAGCTTGTTGAAATTGAAATGCAAATAATTTTGACCAAATGTTGACCGGCACAAAGTAAACTCTTTCAAAAATGGCGGTGTTGTTGTTCTGAGAGGAAGGCGCTAAACCGGAAAAGTGATTCAGGAAATTATGTTGTTAGCCGACCAATCACAACCCTTGCAGTCTCCGCGAGTCTCCGTCTCGTCGACGGATAGATCGGAATTTTGGCCGACGCACGCAAGCGACGGAGAGCGTTTCCGGGAGGATCTCCATCGACGGAGACTCTGTAGACGACCATAAATCAGGCTTAATATATATACTAATATGTATGTAAAAATACAAACCCCATTTTCCAGAAAAGTTGTGATTGTTTTTCGCAAAATCTATCAAAAACTCAAGAGGTTCAGAGAAAATAGTTTCAGTGTCTTTACTGACCCAAAATAATTCAATATGATGTCTGCAACACTCAAAGTTACCCAAAGTCTTTAATAAAGACATGTTTAGTGTCACTTTCGCTTTCTGTATATGGGAACTGAGGATACTAACTGTTGGAGTTTTGCAAAGGAATCCATCCATATCCATACTTGTTGACTGTGGTCATTGTTGCCTGATTCTCCTCCCCATGAAGCTCTGTACATTTTCAATAGAAGACCTGAAAAAATTATGAATTTCCATGAGAGCCTCGGGTACTTTGTAACTATGAAAGTGCTTTATTCTCTAAGCCAAACGTAGAGCCCTGAACACCAACTCCTCCACTCTATAAAGCCATCGATTGGCTTGGCAACATGCTGCTGCTGTGAGGGATGACATCTTTAAGATTCCATTCATGTCAACACACACATTCACATAAAAATAGCAGCATCAACCAGGTGCCAAGAAGGACAAATTAGTTCTATGACACATGTCACACTCACATGGATATGGAAATGAAACAGGAGGAGAAAGGGCACAGTGAGAAGATGGAGAGGTTGTGCATTTAGGGGGAAAAAGAGCAGGACAATCATTTCATCTGGATTCACCACTCTGCAGAGAGAAAAGAGAGCGGCTGACCGAGAAGGTGATGCAGATGAAGATTGGATGAGGGAGAAATATCCAAAGGTGTCAGGCAGATAAGATGAGCGTGTAGAAATCTATCTCCCCACAGAGATCCAGTAGAGTGACTGGTGGTAAACACTGAGTCTTATCTGAGGTGTAAATACAAGACTCTGTGTGTGTTGCCACTGTGTGTGAGTGTGCGTTAGTCAGGCCAGCTTGACGGCGATCGAGCTGATAAGCTGGTGAAAGAGTATGCGTTACTGAAGCTGGAGGAAAACTGTTTCGGTGGCTGTGTTTCAAAATTGAGGAACTTGTTTATGATGATGGGATGCCCTGAGCTGAACCTATGGAACCTATCACAGTAATGATTTGGACCGATGTGACTGAAGCCACGAGGCAATCGTGTTATAAAAACTAAAATCACACCCTAATTATCCTCGACTAACACCCTGCAGTCCAAACATTGCTCCTTTAGCGCACAAACTGAACTCCCCACGAAAGAAGGCAGGGTTGAATACACTGTTATGCTCGTGCTCTGTGGCTTCAGCTGAACATACCCCAGAGGGGGAAATGTGTTGCTGTCTCTGAGAGGGAAAATGATTAGCTGGCAAAAGCTGTAATTGAGTTGGAAAGAGAGCAAAAATGGGAAGCTGGACCTCCCGTACGCTGCCACCAGCTTGTGTTGTCTATGTGCGACAGTAATAACCTTTGTGAGAGTGGAAAAAGCACGATGGACACAATATGGGGAACAATCAATAGGATACTAGTCCAATACCAGTCCTGCAATGCACTACTCAGTGAAGTACAGTCTGTGAGTGCGTACGTGCATGCAGGGACGCCGAGTAAAGGAGGGGAATACAGGCAGAAAGCTGGAGGCTCACTTATTGATATGTGAATAATAAACAATAACTTGATGACAGCAGCTCATCAAACCACCAGAAAGGCAACAGAAAAATATGTTGCCTTGACAGCAGTTACCCGGCTCCCTGCCAAACCGCCATCCAGCAGAGACCGAGGCTGACGGCCAATCGAAACCGTCCCTCTGCCAGCTGAACCCAACCAACTGGCTGTCTGACATATGGCCGTGATGTGGGGGGCTTTACTGTAAAACCAGAACACTGGTCGGAGTCTTCCACTTCCGTCTCTGATTAGATATGTGCCGCTGAACTGAGGAAGGTTTTAACATCAACGTCAATTCTCATGCAGTCACTTCACTCTTCAAAAAAATGTTGAATTTCGCTGAGTATTTTCTCTTAAAGAGATTAATATGTTACTATTAGGGCTGGACACAATGAAGGTGGCCGAAAGCATTCATAATGATAACGATATCAGAGGATGATCAAAATCTATTCCTTTAATTCACAACAGTGAATTCCTACAAAAATCAATCTTCAAAAATGTTTGGAATTTATTAGCTATTTTAAATCACCAGTAATTACATATGTAATATCAACCTGACGCCCATTATTTAGGTCTTTGGTTATCACGGTCAACACCTGAATTTGGCCACACGTGCCATTTATTTGACTTTTTCCATTGCAGACGGTATGATTTTTAAGACATTTCATGATCCGTCTTGTCCATCCCATTTGTTGATCCTCATCCTCTTTTGTTCGGTGCATTTCTCAACAGGACAATGCAAAACCACATCCTGGATACGTTATGAAGGCGTATCTGGTGAAAAAGAGGGTATGGGTAGCAAGGTTGATGTGTTTGGAGGAGGAATGGGACAAAATAACAACTCAAATGCTTCCCCGCTTGATATTATCAATGCAGAATGTCTTGTAAGTGTTGTGAGAAGAATGGCATCGTCCCTCTTTACCTTTAACTGTAACTTTCCCAACTTTTTAGGAATGCATTGCAGGTTGATGACACAAAACAACAATATCTAGGGTTCATATTACCTACAATTGTATATACTTTTGTGGGATGTGTTAATAATTTAGCATTTTTCTTTAATGTCTAAAATGTGTCTGACTTGGCGTATGTGGATTATTGGGCTGTCAGAAAGTAAAGACTTGACTCTGTTTAAGTTACCGAAGGAAAGTTGAGGCAATGTTTGACTTGTCATGATTTGTCTACCCACAGGCGGGCAGACAAATCCTGGCTGTGGTTGACAGGCATCACAGTGATGAGGTGTCGTCACATATCTCCATTTTAAGTCTTGAAACTACTGCAGAAATGTCCGGGATGACAAACGTTTATCACACCTGAGCAACATCCTCATCCTGCTGAACATCCACTTTTGAAGAGAAGCTCGAGGCAGCCGCCTAACCTCGTGCAGTTTTGAAAAGATGCAAAAGTTCATTCAGGTAATAAAAACACATTTCATTATTAAGGAGAACATACAAAAAGGCACGTTTCAAAAGATGTTAGTTATCTTATTTCAAATACTATTGCTGAGATATTAGATCTACAGTAATAGTGATACTATTAAGAGTTGCAGTGGTTGTAAAAATGATGTTGTTGGATTAAATATTCATGTTATACAACAAAGTGTTACACAAGTTCTTTATTACAGTAAGTTTGTTTGAAAGCCTCGGTAAAATAGCATGAATATGGACATTTGTTTCAGATCTTGGAGTGTGATGACTGGACGTGCTGGTGCCTAGGTGTTTCCTCCTGTCAGCATGTTCTTTATATTGTCTTAATCTACATACATCTCTCTGGAGACTGGAGCAGAAAGGATGCATCGCTATAGAAACGCAGCTCACCTCAAACCCTAATTTAAGACCAGGCGGCGTGTCGAGCCAGGGGAGAAACATGGGGGACAAAGCAGCGGTAGCCTGAGACCTTATGAGTCAGTCTCTTGCTAACCTTTATTTTCCTGGATCTCAAAAAACATCACTTATTCACCTCTGCATTTTGTCCACTGCCGCAACTGTTACACATTCACTGATGTCTGCGTGACTCATGTTAGAGTGCCGCACTAATTGTCTGCGCCCCGACACACCTGCACAGCCGTGTAAAATGCGGTTAATAATATTCCAGCGTCACTTCTCAACTCAGGCAAACACTCGCTCTGCAGTATGCACAACACACACCTCCCCGCAGGGAAGAGCTTTGGTTGTAAGGCTCAGGTGTTCCAGGACCAGAGAAAAACGCTGCAAACTTGTCAGGATGATGAGAATAAAAATACAGTGCTGATAGTTTGCTTTCTATTCAGTTTGCTTATTAGTAGAAAAAAAAAACACCTCACACATGCCCAGATGGGCAGCTATGCCTCGACTCAGTGATAAAGCATCTCTGTCTGATTTCTGTCGGCAGCAACTACAAGATGAGTGGTATGTACTTGACATACAGGCAGGTTTCTTGGAGACAAACAATCACCCAAGAATTCATTGCTGGCTCCTGGTTTCTGTCACCCAGGGGAAAATTGAGCAGTAAATCAACACAAACCAAATGGTAAATCACACTGTTGTGAGTGCCTCAGTAGTGATGGCTCTACTGTAGTGCTGAATAATACTGAGGGGGGGGCTGACATCAGAAAAAGACCGCACTTGATAAATTTGGAAATAATGAATCGATTTCGAATGACCGTGGTGATTTTGAAGGGAACTACTGACCAATTTTCTTTTTTCAATGAACACTTTTTGTCACCTAGTCTTGAACTTTGAAAGAGAAACCAATCATCAGGTGAGTGCTGCGCCTCCTTCCTTTTGTTTGTTCATACCCTTAAATATGACCCCTAATGTCAGAATGTCTGGAAGCACACATCATTCTCAAGAGTTTCCTTCTAAGAAGCAACAAAATCCTCATCAGGAGGTAGGAGGGGTGGGGGTGGCCGGCACGCTGATACACTGCACTTTTAATCATTCATGCATTCATGCACGGCGGCCGTGGCTCAGTGGTTAGAGTCGGTCGTCAATAACCGGAAGGTTGGTGGTTTGATTCCCACTCTCGCCACTCAAAAAAGATTGTAGGGGTGTCAGACCACCTCCTTGTCACGGCTGAGGTGCCCTTGAGCAAGGCACCGTACCCCCATGCCCCCTGGGTGCTGAATGGCAGCCCACCGCTCCAGGTTGGCATCTGTCTCTGAGTGTGTGACCCTGTGCATGTGCATGTGTGTCTCCAGGTGCCAACCTGGATGGGTTAAAAGCAGAGGACAACTTTCATGTGTATGCATGACCAATAAATCGGATCTTAATCTTAATTCACGATGTTTCTTGAATATGACAACTGATGTTTCACCTCAGATTTACACTAAAATAATAACGCAACACTTCCTGGTTGGGTTTAGGCAATGACTTCTCTTGGGTAGAGCCAGAAATCAAAACTACTTGGTTAGGATAAGTAAACGATCAGGGTTGGGACTAGATTACCTTCTTTTTACAACCCGACCAGTACCTTCATAGGTACCACTTTTACAATTCACATGCAGCTGGTGTCATGGCCACTAGAGGTTGCATATTCCAAAAAACTTAACGCCCCATGGGGATGTTTTTGGGCAGAGGACAATCTCTATACAAAGCTTCATGCTGAAGCTATAAACGATCAAACACATTTGCTGTGTTGCAGCAATATTTGCAACGATTTTTAAAAAAAAAACTAAAAATGCATATGGTTAACACATTGACTCCCAAGTCACGTAAAACTACGTTTTTACTGCCCATGCGTTGGCTCCCAAATGGTAAAAATACGTTTTTACGTTTTTTTTTATGGATTCTGAATCTATACATTCTAATGCACATTCTGTGTGATTTTTGTAATTATGTGATGAACAGAACTGACATAGATGGCAGTCAAAAACTGGTGTCATCATCTGGACATTTTGATCATTACGCCAATGGCTTTGCGTCAACTCAAGAACAATTTTGATAGCGCTGCATTGATTGTTGTGCAGCGGTCTTATGAACAGGTTAGCTTTGCAACATGCGACACGACACAAATCCTCTGACCCGGATATGTAAGTATCTAAAGTGCGACAGGCTGAAAGAGCGCACGTTTCACAAAAGCCCCGATATCTCAGTTTGTTGTTGATTTTGGTGGATACCCGCCTTGGTTTAGCTAAGGATAGCTCGCTAATGGCGGCAACTAGAGACACGCAGTTTTGACCCACAAAGAGTTTAAAGTCTCAGCTTTCAAACGAGCCATAACATGTTTCAGTGGCCCTATCACATAATATGCTGTGACTGTACAAAAAAACGTCAAAAAATGGTTTAGAACGCTGGGATTCTACGACATAATTCCGTAAACACCGCCGGTATTCAATGTGTTAATATCCAGTATTCCCACACAACTGAATCTTCCAAAAATCTTTCTTTTTCTGTGATTTTTGCCATTTCTTTACTCATTTCACTTTGGAAAATGATGGCCTGATGGTCATTCCCTCGGAAAATAAACTCGGAGCAAATATTATTACTTCAGATCAACTTTACTTGTACCAGTCACATATAAGTCTTGTTCTTCATTTCTAAAGCACGGAAGTTGTAGCACGGATAGTTTGAATGAAAGGCATCGTATCGGCGATCAATAAATTTGCACGAAAAAGTTAGAGATCTAAAAATCTGTCTCGCATGTTATGCTACTATGTTACTTTGGTATTTCAACACTATATTTTAACACAAATATTTGTTTGACTCCAAATTAACCCCTCATTACTCAGGGGTAAAATTGTTCCAGGGCTCTCTCAGTAACTTTGCACATAATCAACAATATACCGTGAAATTGAACACATTTCAACTCTCGGGCTTAAATCTGAAAAGGAACAAGTTTCCGTGACTCCTTGTAAACAGACCAGAGGGATGTGTTACCTTAGGTTATTCACATCGATGAAATGATGACAGACGTCTTTGTAGCGGATCCATTGCAAACCTGACGCCACAGAGTCCTTTCATACGATAAATACCAATTTAACTATGGTTTGAAATGCACCAATCACTTTTTATTTTGAATCATTGTGTGCATCTGAATGTCAAGACTGATTTCAACATGCATTGATGGGATTGTAATATCCAGAATGATGCTCAGTGTATGCATCAGAGCAAGACGGACATGACAGGATGCAACACCGTCGCATCACTAAGCAGACAACAGGGAGACCTAAATGCAATATCAATGACAAGAATAGCCGGTGATTTGTGCCACGGATGAAAGTGAGCCAGATAATATTGCTTTATGGTTGAATATTCTTCAGTGCAGATTATGATGGGAGGTTCGGTTAGCTTTGCACTCAGGGCTGCTGGAAAAGGCCTTTGAAGGGTCCCTTTGACTTTTAATCTTGAGATAGGCACAACGAGTCGAAATCCTTTAAAGTGCGTCGACTGTGTCAAATGTTGGAAAAGGATGTTGAAATGTGACATGTTTTCATTATTAAACAGAGGGTGTGCGTTGTGCAACGAGGGGGCAGGGAGCAGCGCTCATCACAGTATGTCTGTCAAAGCCGAGCTCCTGAGGAGACATGATGACACAGTTAATTGTACAAACTGCCTTAAGGATAGAAACTGTTAAATATTCCAAGGGGATCGTAGACTTTTGCCAAAAACAGAAGTAGACTGTAGATCCAGGCCAGTTAGAGAATAGATTTGGGATCTCGGTTTCTTAAAGGCAGCAGAGTCCCTGTGGTTCCCACTTTGTGTCTCAAAATGCAAAACTCAGAAACTATGTCATCAGACTTTATCTTTTGTAACTAGGCAGAGACTGTGAAATATGACTATTTAGGTCTTTATCCTGTCTGATCAAGCTACACCTGAGACCATGCAGCTGACATTTTTTGATAAGAAGAGCAGAAATGTCAAGAAACAGATTAGATCGGGGGCGAGGCTAAGGTATTTTTAGTGGTGCCAAGGCACCACCGTGAGATAGCTCGGCACCCCCTGGCTCAGCACATTTTTAAAATATTATATTGTGCAAAAACACATTTTTTTTGCTCAAGGATGCATTATTTTAGTGACCATTTTATCTATTTTCTAGCATTTGTTTTTGTTTTAACTCTTTACTATAATAAATGTTGAGTTCTCTTCAATATTGGTCTCAGGCTCTCGGTTATCCCTGTCAAGCCACAAGTCTTTTGAAATGAAGAAGTCAAAATTGAATGTTGTAGGGGAAAATACTACTCAAAGCAAAACTAATACGGCTCCAAAATTTATAAATGTACTAGTTCGCCTCAATTAGTGAGAAATAATGTGCCTCTGTGAGCACTGGGGGGGCTGGGCACCCCTAAAGACCAGATCCTAAAATCGCCCCTGGATTAGATCTTTCAGATATATTGTCATCTTATAATCTCCACCAGTCTCCATTAAAAACTCTGACTTATGAAAGAGCTTTTTGTAATCATCCAAACATGGACCAAGGATTCTGATGGCACACGAGGCCTGACAAGATACCCTTTGGCACAATGAGGGTTAAGGCAAGCGCATGCTGAAGACTATTTCACCTGCACCATACTATTTTCATATGTTGTACGTACTGTTTTACATCTTGTATATGCCATTTTACATCATCACAGAGCTCTGTAACATGCAATTTTCTGACTCGTGGGATAATAAAGGTCATTCTATTCTATTCTATTCTATTCTATTCTATTCGAACATAAAGAACAATGCTGCTCACCCTCTACGTAACATGGTGATGAAACAACAGAGTCTGTTCAGTCAGAGGCTTCCTCAGCTGCACTGCAACACAAAACAGGAGCTTGTTCCTGCAAGCAGCAAAAAACATACACAATGACAGTAACGACTGACGAGGAAAAGAAATACTGCAGCGTTGGATTTTCCCTTTGGGGTAGATAAAGTTTTTTTTATTCGAAAACTTTTGCACAGCACAGTCTCATGACTGCGAACCCTGTTTTTTGTCTCCTGTGTGCGCCATCCTTCTGGTAATATGTGCAAACAAGAAGCCCGCCTGCACAGATGAGTGAACAGTTAACTCGTACCATCGCAGGTACACAACTAAGGGTCCGTTTATACTAATCTGTTTCTATATCGTTTCTATCGCGGATGCACTGTCCATTTACATTAAAATACTGGAATACGACTTCATAGGTGGAAGGATTCAAAGACGCCGCAGCCCACGTAAGCATTCGCATACGATGCTGATTTTAGCAGTTGTAAACGGTGAAAAACGAGGATACGCAGTGCTGAGCTCTAGCTACTCGGCTTTTATAATGAGAACCCAGCCACTGCAGCAACGCAAGCCGTACATGGAGCGCCGCTTTCGGGTTAGACCGGGAAGAAGCAGCGCATGGTGGGACAATTTCGTGGACCAAGTTGTTGTCGCCGAAGAATGGCGCGAGAACTTTCGAATGTCCAGAGCAGCCCTGATAAATCTGTTAATATAAAGCAGTTGCTCATGCTCCAGATGCAAGGGCGATCATGTGATGTGATGGCTGATTAGTCATGTGACTAGCGAATCAGCCGATCCCCGTTTCAGTGTAAATGTAAATAGTTTGCAAGACGCCGACACGAAGAAATGGTGAAATGAATTAATGTAAACAGATCCTAAGTATAGGCAGGGTATACCCTGACAGGCCGTCACATACAGAGGAGGTAGACCATGTTCACACTCGCATTCACACCTAAGAATGGCTTCAGTGTCAAATCTCACCTGAACTGTGTGTTTTCAAAGTGTGAGAAGCCCTTGGAGAGAGCCCACTCACTTATGTTTTTTAAAAGAATGTGCAAGATGTTCCTCCAAACACTTTGTTGTTAACAACAATTAAGAGTGTTTGTTTGGTCCTCCTCTGAGACACGCCCCAGGTCATGGTTTCCAATGTGTGCCACTATACCTAACTGTATCTGTCAAGCCAATGGAGGACATTCTATCAGTGCTGTGAACGGACAGCTGTGAGTGCTCATTATTCATCTGCCCAACGAAACTCCGTCACTTAACATTCATTTAACGTTGCTAAACCACTATCAGCCAGACCATGTGTCATACACACACACATACATCTTTATGTTTCAACATCTGTCTCCCTGGGTAATAAAGCATGTGGTGGGAATGGATGAATCAATCAGTCTTGAGACACACACACATGCAGCAGCTCACACAAACACACACACACACACACACAGTGAGCCAGTGATGCATGAGGCAGATGCACGGTACACCTGGCCACAGGCTTACAGCAAAAATGGAAATGATGTATGGGCTGGGAGAAGGAGACACAAAGGTGTGTGTTTGTGTGTGTATCATAGCGTCATGCATCCACGACCGCAGAACAGAGGAGATAAAAAAAAGGAAAGGGACCCTGGAAAAACACAAGCACACATGCAGAATGTTGGAGCGTAACATGTTGCTCCAAGCTGATATTATTGTACTCCACAGAATGTGGATCAATAGGTATTTCCAGCTTTTCCAGAGCACCGGATGTGGCTATAATAATCTGCTTTCCTATCCAGTGAACTGTCGGTCAGTCAGCTGTCAGATGTGGAGCTGCAATTCTTTCCACCTACAGCTGGAAATAGCCGTGGAGTCAGGATTCATCTAACACTGCAAAGACCAAGTGATCAATTTACCACATGGAACTCATCGAATGTGATGAAGACGAACAACAAGTGAGAATTGATATGAATGACAGTTGGACATCTATGGAGAACTATTTGTCTGTTTTGATGTCAGCTGAAGCCAAGATTTCTATGATGCGACTACAGAACTCTTGTATGAGCAGAATCAGTTAAAAGTTTGGGCAGTCCTACCTCCTGAAAACTTTTTTTTTTAAACAGCCTGTATCGTAGAGGTAACATTAATGTGACATCAAATTTTATTCCAAAACAAAAGAGCTTACAAATGTCCCAGAGAAGTGAACGTGTTCCCTTCAGCTTGGATACCCATCACATCATGAGGAAGACCTGCCCAGTGAAAGGCCAGCAGCCACACTGATCTGTCACTGCCACAACCTGTCTTGTCATGGAAGTGCTCATCGTTGATGTGTGTGTGTGTGTGTGTGTGTGTGTGTGTGTGTGTGTGTGTGTGTGTGTGTGTGTGTGTGTGTGTGTGTGTGTGTATGAAAACAACAGTAATGTGCAAAAGGGTCCATTCATTTCCTTATACAGTTATACAAGTTCCTTATACAACACAGCCTGAACCATCTTAGACAAGTTTTCTGTCCTTTCTTTAAAGCAATACAATGTAACTTCTCAAAAAGCCCACTATGGAGCTCCCCCTACAGGCTTGGTGGTAATGTACGGTTACACTGTCGTAAATACAACACCCTTTCGCTTTCACGTTTCACGTTTGTTGACGAACCGGCGAGGAGTCAGAAGGTGCAAGCTATGTCCACCGAGAAGGTAAGAGTAATCAAATGTACCTGGGAGCGTGAGAGGGGTCTATTTGTTTTTGCGGTAGGTGTGCCAGAAAGCAAGTCGAAGTACTTCCCCTCAGCTCCCGGGCCGGTCCAGCAAAGTTACATAGCGCAGTTATTCCAACTCAGACCCCCGAAGGGCATAGGAGACAGGCCAATCGTAATATTAAAACTCATTCTAGCCGCACAATTTTTTTCAAGCTGTTATTTTAAGGTAGAAATGTTACATAGTATTGCTTTAAGGAGTCTTCAGGAATAGTTCTCCAGGCTCCTTGAAGGACATCCCAAAGCTCTTCTTTGGATGTGGGCTGACTTTTGTTCTGTTCTCTGTCAATATGATCCCACACTGCTTCAATAATGTTGAGGACCCACTGCCACTGATTTTCAGTCCACTTCTTGTGCCATTTGGCATACCTCAGCCTTTTCTCCTTGTTTCCCTTCCTTAAAGGACAAGACCGTTTTTTTGACATTGGGCCCTTGATTTCACATTATAACATGATGTTCTACTCACCCCTGCTTGTTGTTGGTAATTTGGAGCTGTTCCGAAGATATTCGAGAGGCGTCTGGCTGCTCTCTTGAGATATTCGGCCATGAAACAGTTTCCTATGGGCAACGTTAGGGCCATTTCAGACCAGGGCGGCAAAGCGTGGCGGAACGGAAGCGATTTTCACCGGCGGAGGTGAAAATACATGGAAACAGATCTGTCCTTGCACTCCGACGCGGCGGTAGTCGGGCGGTAGCGGCGCGGAGACGCCTCCGTCCCGCGCTGCTTTTGGAAAATAGAACTCGAGCGGAATTTGGACGGCAGCGGCCGACGGTGTCCCGTTGAAATGAATGGGGAATGCAGACAGGGCTGGAGCAGAACTACCGTGGCCGCGGACTGTCCGGTGTGAAAAGCCAAGTTGAACACACCGCCTGATAACCGGCGTAAGACTGCCGTCGTTTCGCTGCCGCCACGCCACACTCTGGTCTGAAATCGGCCTTATACAGGCACAAACTATGCTGTTTATAATTTATTAATTACTGTACACTAGCACTGATAACATGGAGGTGCGTCGCTTACTTAAAAAAATCCGGGTTACTGTAATTTTGAATTTTAGCCGAATGAATAAATAGGCAGCAGGTCTGTGGGCTGTCTGTGGTAGAAGCACGACGAGGACGTCAGTAACACCCACTTTACGACAAAAAAATCAAAATTACAGTAACCCGGATTTTTTTAAGTAAGCGACGCACCTCCATGTTATCAGTGCTAGTGTACAGTAATTAATAAATTATAAACAGCATAGTTTGTGCCTGTATAACGTTGCCCATAGGAAACCGTTTCATGGCCGAATACCTCAAGAGAGCAGCCAGACGCCTCTCGAATATCTTCGGAACAGCTCCAAATTACCAACAACAAGCAGGGGTGAGTAGAACATCATGTTATAATGTGAAATCAAGGGCCCAATGTCAAAAAAACGGTCTTGTCCTTTAAGAACGGCTTCCTAACAGCCACCCTTCCATAAAGCCCATTTCTGATGAGGCTTCAGTGAGCAGTAGATGGATCATCTGAAGGTCCAGATGCATCTTTGAGGTCACGAGTCAGGCTGGACTTTTTTCTACTTTATCTAAGTCCCACTACAGCAGATTCCGTTCCCTAATAACTCATCTGTTTTTTCTAAAAATCGTTTAATCTCAAGTTTAACTCTCATGGCCTCAATACTGCATGTGGCATGACTTCGACTTCTTCCTCATCAAGGGAATTGGGATCTATGAATATGTTAATAAGCTCCGCCCACACCTCCCAGCGCAGCACTTCCTTAAAGTTTCCTCTGACGCATTTTGTAAAGAACAAACAGCAATAAAGTAACGATCAGGGCTGCTCACACTGCCCACAGAGCGCCAAAGCCATGTGCTCTTCATGTAAGATGCAGCAACCATTTGTGAATAGTTCATTTTCAGCTGCGTGTGTTTTTTTCAGAGAAACGGTGACTACTTCCTGGAAATATCTGGTCCGCATGAATTGCAAGCAAGAGTGGGACCGAGAAGAAAGCACATTAGAACAAACATGCCCGTTCACACTGTTAGATATATGGTTGGAACACCATCACACTTCATAATTAGTTTAATTGTAAAACAAAGCCGTTTATGGGTCAAATTTGTGAAACGGCTTTCTAGAAAATGAAGACTGGAGGCCCATGTTCTATCTGGGATTTTTGATGGTACACTGCAAAGTCTCCAGATAAACTGAATCCGCATCCCTCTTACTTAAACATCTTTAGGTGGACCGTGAAGGGCTTACAGAATCTGATTTCATGCTATCACAGTTTATTTTCACCTTGTTCAGTTGATTCTGGGAGAGATGTACTAGCAGAACTAAAAGTTCAATGTAACATTGGTTCTTTGCTTAATTGTCTGTCACGTGTAGACACAACACTGGTTCACCCCTTGAGTTAGGTGCCTTTTTTTTATGCCTGAATGATCCATTGGTCAGTGTTTAGTGGCTCGGCAAACAAAATATACATTCCTATAAAAATAGTCAGGTACAAGGACACGACAAAAAATGTGTGAGAAAGCAGCGGAAGCCCTCAGAAAGACTCTGGAAGACCTTCAGAAAGCCTGCGGATCTAATAGCTCCAAACCACTTTAAACGATTATAGGAAAGCCTGACTGCTTGGAAGCAAAACATAGAGAAACTATGGCTACGTTCAAGACTGCAGGCCTTGATGCTCAAGTCCGATTTTTTTTGTGAAATCGGATTTTTTTGTGAGGTCGTTCACATTGCAATTAAATGCGACCTGTATGTGGCCTGCTGTGTGAACGGCTTACCGCCCCATACTATCCCGCATGCGCAGAAGAGCGTACGGTGACTCATACGCAGCGAGCGTGCCCAGTGTTTGCGGAAGTAAACATGGATGGCAAGAGTAGGAATGCATATTGAGAATGAGGAGTCACGTGAGCCGGTCGGCCATGTTGGCAGGAGACGCTATTGGTTGCCAGGGGCAACGCCATCAGAACTTAACGGCGGCGCGCCAATATATTCCAGATATCTTTAAATTTCCCGCATTTATCATTTCGGCAGGACAGAGACGAATACAATAAAAAAAAGAAAGAAAGCAAAGCAATGCAGAAAGAAAAGGGACCTTACAGGGACAAGCTTATTACAAGCGCAAAGCAGCGGTATTTGGAGAAGCTCTCGAGCATCCAAAATATTGATCCTTACGAGCTCCCTGCAGCAGAATGGCACAGAGACCTGGACCAGTTACCTGCGTGCACATATATGGACATAGTAAATTATCTTGTCTTTGGTGTAAGTTACTACACTATGCAGGAGTTTAAAAGTCACAAATCTTTAGAATCTTACGAGACTTTCTGCTGTGGCTGGGTGCAGGACTTGGCCATCTACATTTACATTTTAAAGTTGTTGTGCAGCCGGAGCCAGCACATTAATCACGGCATAATTAAAGAGGATATTAAAAAGAAAAAGCTATGCTTTTGGCCCCGGCCTTTTGTGGGGCAGTGGCATCGTCTATCCAAAGACACGTTTGGGTGCGTCGCCGTAGCCAGGAGTGGTGGGACTGTGATGTGAGCGGCTTTTCAGACGCGTAGGTCGGATAAATGCGCCCTGGCCGTTCAGACTGCAGTCGCATGGCAAAAGATCAGATACGTATCGGAATTAGGACCACACATCCAAGTGGCCTGGATCGGATTTGGAAAAATCCGATCTGTGCTGTTCAGACTGTCATAAAAAGATCAGATACAGGTCGCACAGATTTGGGTCACTTCAGTGTGCTGTCTGAACGTAGCCTATGAGTGACTCAGAATTCTGCACAATGTGAGAGAGTGTTGTACTTTAGGTATAGATCCAGGATGACATATTGACACGTAGGCTTCCATCACACTCACGGTGGCAGAATTATTCCTCTGACATGGCGGTTAAACAGGCATCTATGTGAGGCTCACTGGTCAACAAGCTCACACACACATCGGTGTGGTCCTGTTGATCGTCCAGACTGCCCGATTCATCAGCCGCCACTAAACCTCCAGTTCAGCCTGCCACTCCTTTTCCTCCTCTCTGCACTTACAACAGGACGTGACTTTTAAGGCTTTGACTCACAGCTTCACACTTTAATTGCAAACATGCACATGAACTCCTGGTGGACTTGTTACATTTTAGGACGGCCAGACACTCAGAGGGAATTTAGAGGCTCCACAGATTCCTCAAGCACAGAGCAGCACATTATCTGGCTCCATTTATAACACGCCACACCACAGCAGGTTTCCACGCACTTGCAGTTCACCTTATTCATCCATTCGTTGCCCCCAAACCATGAAGGACATTCCACCTCTGAATTAGCTTGTTCTTTCAAAAATGACTCACCAAATCTCACATACCAGTGAGATCAAGTTTACCTACTCTACAGAGATTTCTGTTCTCCTCAGCCTGGAGTGTCCTTGTGCAGGACACTGAAACCCACCTGCTCAACAAGTACTGAAACACGGACTTTAGTCATTTGTAGGGCTAAATAATATGTAACATGCCGAATATAGAATATAGCCTCGGGGAGAATAACATATGCCTTTTGATTACATATAGTTTTCTTAGTTACCAAGCAAAAGCTTATTTGTTACATTTCCACCGACACATTTGTAGGCTACACAGCAACATTAGAACGAAAGCAGACCATTGAGAATGTCTGGAAAATAATACCCCTACTTACCCTGTGATGTTTGGGAGAAGAGTGCGCTCCTTTTTTACCAGGAAAGTGCTTCTCAGCTAATATCACAGCAGTATTTTCCTCCAAAACAGTTGCTCCCTCATGTAAAAAAATAACCTTCGAGTTAACTCACCTCTCTCTGGAAGAAGATGAATGAACCGCTGCGTCTCCCTTGCCAACACATTTGCATCAACATCGCCTCCCCCGCTCGCCGATAGGCTGGGTCGTTGTTCGAAGGCGGGTCCTTCTCGAGCGATTCGACGGAAGGGCTTGTGAATAAAACATGAGCTCACACGCGCGTGCATGCGACCGCACCGCCAACCGCGCGCCCGCGCCGCCGACACATAGACAGCAAGAGATGTTGTGTCGTAGAAGGCTGAGAAGAGAAAATCCACCGCTGTCATAACAAGAGGATACAGAAGACACCTGTTCGTAGTAGGAGGAATTTCTGCCCTCCAAATGAACTGAATTATTTCCTTTACAGAACACAGTTTTCTTGAAATAAGAGGCTCTTGTTCTGTAAATAACATAGCAGGCAGAAAAAGTGGCTTCTAGACCCAAGTGAAGGCAGATGTTCGTACAACTATATTAAAGTTTTACTGCCACACTGTGAATCCAATCCTATCCTGCACGGTTTTTCTTTGTTTCTTTTGGTTTCTTTTTTGGGTTCCGACCCATGTCCAATATTTCATATTGACTTAGAAATAAGGGCCATATAACATGAATAAATACCAACTAACAAGATTTGTCCCAGGAACAATGATGCCTGAACACATACCGTAAGCAACACGACTGACAACCATTGGATTCCCGTCACTTTAGTTTCAGCTGCCCTCTAACAAGTGGGCTGTCGGTCATCTTGGAAAATATTTATATATTTATATGTTCAAGTGAGTGAGACTGTGCAACCGTCGCAGTTTTACAATGACGACTGATGATTTGTAAAATTACTGCACTCCCTTGGCTCCCAAAATAGATTTATGACAAAGACTGCCTTTAAAATTCCAACACTTATATTTTGCATTATGTAAAACTATCACTATAGTTAAATAATGTGAAATGACCTCATCTTCAAAGCTCCAAAAACATTATATGCTTTGCATTAGCTGAAATTTATATTAAAAAACTAAAACATGTCGATTATGGAAAGGTTTAAAGGAGTAGATGGAGATGTGACATCACAGACTGTGACAGGGTTAGAGCCACATCTGACCCAATATTTTCCAGGGACTACTTTTATACTTTGGTTAAGATTATACATCAATAGTACATAGTTAGATATAGATATTGTTAGATTCATGATTAGGGTGGGGGATTAAAGAAAAACATGGTTTAGCTTAAATTTGAATAAAGACATGGATACGGGCTGGTTCCACTTCGTGTGAATGCTGTATGTGGGAGAAGTTTATGGCTAATAAGAAGCCAGCGGAGGCTTTGAACTTTCCAAGGAAAGCTACTGATTTATGCATTGAGAAGTTGATGCTGATGACTGATAGGCCGGTGATGGGAAATAAGAAGCCGTCCGTTCATGTGTCAAACCCTGAAATCCATTTGGACGGCTCACGGCAAGGAGGGGACATTAGCAGGCCAAGGCTGGAATCTACCATTCTGAGGCTAGCAAACCAGTGGGGCTGCGGCCAGCATGACCGGTCCTTCACAAATCTGACACTGACGACTAGAATGAGGCAAACAACCCTGCTGCTATATATGCTATATCCTCAACTCGATTAGCTGCTGAAATGGCTTTTATTTTCATTCACATTCAGCACGTGACCACCGCCAGTGACAAACATAAGGCATTTGACCATATTTGTTTATCTGTTTAAGGATTAAAATAGGTGTGTACCATGGTTGCTTAGAACCAGCATGGGCCCAAATTTGTTTAAATTTTTTGGAACTGGTAATTGCTGTTCTCATAACTTTAGATTTCATGGATAACAATCATTAACTTTTGACAAATGTGTGAGGGTAGCAACTTAACTGATCATAGCTTAGGTCCATATTGGTTCATATTAGAGTTTAAGTCTTATCATAATGGAGAATAAGTGCACAACAATGGCCCATACAAGGGTCAGTCGGTCTTTACAGTGGGCTGGTGTTCATTTCAGAAGTAGAGGGGCTTTTATTCAAAAGATCCTGGTTCTAAAACATGCCATACATAGGCAGCGTCAGCTTCAGCCATATATAAATTACAAGTCATGACATGTAACCCTGTCACCTCACAACCAACACTAATATCGGACAACAATGTCGTGGTTTCACTGTCATGACAATGGTAAAAGAATAATTCTCACTTTCTACAATAAGCGTGAATGGCACTACAATGTGTGAAATTGTGATTTGCCACATAAAGTTTGAATGTTAGGATAGATCATGGCTAATATGATCAATCGACATGCCAGCTCTGGTTCTTAATCTTGGCATTGAAACTAAACAAATATGTACATGCGGCCAAGAAGACTGGGTTCATGTTTATTATGATTAGCATTATTGTTTGAATAACTACCACAAAGCTGTTGTCTCCCAGTAAAGTGAGTTACTCTACAATTTTGTCATCAAGTCGTTTCGTACTGTAAACCGACTCAGTTTCCTGTGACGGTAAAGGATAGTGTCTTGTTTGTTGTAATGAGTTAAACCCCCTCTGAGGCTACTTTATCATTTCGTACATTGATCTTTATACATAACATCCCACATGATTTCACTGACTGAAGCCTCAGCTTTGAGGTCTGTAAACAGCTGTGAACTTTGCCCAACTGGATAATCCAGTCTTACAGAGTGACCTTTTCTGATTAGTGCTATTGTTCTGATTCTGCACTACCATGTCAGAAGTTGTCATAACATAATAAAGAATTAATGAAATAAAGAGAAATACCAATTTCAACCCTTTTCTGATACTTGAAACATTGCATTAAAGCACAATTGTATGTGCTGATTTCTATCATTTCAAATTGGTTTTATGTATTGCTGGCACTAGATTTTACATGATTTTGGGAGCTAATTTGAGGAGAATTTAAATTAGCAAGTAAGCCTTTTTAACATAAACATGACACTTTCATGTGTTGAGTATGTCTGCATGGAAACTGAGTTTAAAGAGAATAAGGGGGGAATATATCCCATTCTAGTCATAGCCTAGGTTCACAGAGTTCTCTTATTGAGAATTAAAATGATCTTCAGCACAAGGTTAACGTCCATCACATTTGAGGACCACTGCTACACTCCCTTATTAACTATATTCTGTGGTGTGTGTGTCCTTCAATCCAAGGTAGGCGTCAGTCACCCTGAAAGACTCAGATAACCAGATAAAACAACCTGCATCAGTCTGAATGTATATGCTTTCAGTTACATGAAAGGTAAGAAAAAATAGGAAAGAAAAAGGAATAGTTTGCGGAACTTGAGATGAAAAGATAGGAGACTGACCTCCATCCAAATATCAACACCATAGGTCATTTGTGCCAGCTGCTGTTATTACTTGTAGTTGCATTTCAAAGTATGAGTGACATCTTACAGTTATGTAAAAATGTACTTCATATTTTCTGGTGGATATGTCACCCTAAGCAACCAAGAAAACGGAGTAATCTAAGATGGCGCAAACATCGACTATGTCCAAAATCGCTCACTATTTACTGTATACTGGATGATGTGGAGTGTATTTTGTTGTGCTATGCAAAAGTGAGATATTATAGACCCAATATAGTTGTGTCTCACAGTGCACCATGAAAAGTAGTGTAGGATCAATGGTCACCAATTGAGCAAATATGCACCATGATCAGTTGTGCTGAGGGAAAGATGGCTTACAATCCAGTAGACCCGCAGCAGCATCGAAATCCATCATAAAAGTGCAAATGATATTCTAAGATATATTTAGGTTTGTTTTAGTAGTTTATTGGTGATATGAATTATGATTTTTTTTTACAATTATAGCTTATGAGTAAGAAGCATCTCTTATATATATATATATACATATGAACAACTTTTTTTTTTCTTTTCTTCCAAGCACAGATACAAGACAAACACATGAGTTATGGTGCACAAATATGGAGCTAAAACAATGTTTAATGTAAATATAGCTGAAAAATACATACGAAGGCTTTTTGTTTTTATTTATTCAGGAAAAGGTTCAAATTCACTCAGATCATGACTAAAATGTATAACAAATTGACCTGGAGCGTTGGATTGAGTAACAGCGGCGATGCCACTCCTGGAGCAGAGAAAATGACCTGAATTCTGTCTGAAAGAGGATCTACTCTATAGTCCTCTATGTACAACTTCCTAAGTAGTCAGTAGAGATGAATGAATAAGTGATGTTGGACACAGCTGTTAAATGTAAAGTATGCACATTAGCCCAAGCCATGATCTTTTCTGAACCCAAAGAAGTTTGTGCCCAAGCCCAGCAAGGTAGGTTTAAGCAAACCTTACAAAACTAGTTTAAATTCAATTAAAGTCCAAAATTTCATGCACTAGGTTTGATTCTTGGTAAGGAATCTGCAATCTCCAACCATTTCAACCAGCAGAAAATTTTAATAGAATATAATTTTACATTTGAAAAAGCAATACTTTGAGTCATCATTTTCCGTCCAGGTCAACTCAATTATCGATATCAGGCTATGTTTTAAAAATAACCAAAAAAAGCCTTTTTTCTAGGTTTGTTCCTTGTCAACGTGAATCACAAAAATTGCCATCCCTGTTTATCTTTTCTTGGGACAGTTATCCAAATGCCTCCCATTTTTCTCAAAAGAAGGAAAAAAAACTGACCTCTCATCCTGGGATGACTAGCTCACCAAAACACTGTTCAGCCAAATCTCATGACAGATGGCATTAGAGCTGGTCCAGGCTCCAAAAAACTTGCAGTTTTACAAAAAGAAAAAGAAAGGCTCTATCACTGGATAATGACGTTTTCCACACGTTTTAATCTGTTTTCCAGGCTCACTGAAGTTTGTCCATACCAACAAGTAGCTTACGTGATGATGTCTCCTTATAAGGAGAAAGAAGATGGCATACCTCTGCTGACTCGTGCATGAGATAGCTCGCTTCAGACACGAGCGTTCAACATTTTCCACGGTCCTTTGGCTTTTCTGCTTCCCTCCGACTTGTCATTCCCTACTTTTCTATTTTACTGTAACCTGCAAATTAGTAGAGTTAGCATTGATGTACAAGGTTTAGATGTTTGAAAATGAAAGGTTAGGGATAGCAAAGTGGACACTTTTTTACAAATTACACATTTTGATACTCATAGGTTGCAGTTTCCATCATGTGACATTCACCCTGTCTTACACAAAGAAGCTCACAGTTTTTAGCCATGGTTTGAAGCTACTTTAGAGATTCGGACAAACTTACAAGAAACTATTCTTCAATGAGTATTATGACATAATCTCCTCTCCTTCCTCCACTTTGTCTTTCTGTCTCCCTTTCCCTTCTCCTCTCTTTAATTCAAATATCTATTATTGAAATTGCATAAATTGATTTAAAATTAATCTCTCTCC
The DNA here is from genome assembly GCF_027942865.1 of Odontesthes bonariensis. Taxonomy (NCBI): domain Eukaryota; kingdom Metazoa; phylum Chordata; class Actinopteri; order Atheriniformes; family Atherinopsidae; genus Odontesthes; species Odontesthes bonariensis. The sequence continues at coordinate 4,323,226 of NC_134523.1, read as the reverse complement.
TTCTAATTGAAATATTCTTTATTGAAAATAGCATGAATAGAGTATGAACCTCTCTCCCTTTCCTTCTATGAATATTCATGAATATTGGGTAAGTGTGTGCGTCCATCAGCAACAGACGGTTACCATGGGAGACAACCCACCAAGCGTGTCCACTTCCTCTCATCCCTCGATTCTCTCTTTCATCTCTGCCATCCTGTGTCACCATCCCACCATTGATCTCCTCACTTTGGTCCAGTTCAGCGTTGGTTTAAGTTTTCCTTTCCCTACTTATCGAATTGACACAACAAAAAAAAAATTTATTACATTTTTTGCATTAAAGGTGACCAATCTAATATTGCAATTTTATCATGGTGTACTGTTATAATATCATCTGGAAGATGCATAGAGTATGAATAACAACATGTGCCTGTGAAGCAGACCTGTTCCCTCAGCAAGAGCTGATAACATCTTATTCATGCTAATTGATGGGCAACTTGGCAGCTGGATAATGAAATTCAAACCTCCATTCATGTCTCAGTGTGCATCTGAGGTTGTGTGCGTAATTCTATTCGATGGCGGCCTGTAAACTGTCTAATTGACCTTTCCACACTCCACAAAGGACGGCTACTCCACTCTCCTCCTTCTGCCCGCTATTGCCTCCCTTCTCCTCTTTCCTCCATCGTCCTTCTCCATTCTCCCCTCACACTTCCGCTTTTATTCTGCCCTACTTCTCCTTGCTATTTTTCGCTTCTCTTTATCATTCATACATTCCTTCTTCTGTCAAAGTATCAGTCAACTTTCGTCAGATCCAGGTCAGATCTTAACAAGATACCATTTGCTAGCTTGATGTGACCAAAAGCTATTCTAGACCTCCCCTTCAGGTAGCTCAACAAGGAAGTGGAGGCAAGAGGAAGAGAAAAACAAATAAATTAATTATGAGTGAGAATCTGTTTCATTAAATCCAACAAGTCCTCCAGCCTAAACATCATATTGGTCAGTTGTTCATACCAACGCAGCTCATAATGGCATCCTGTGAAGTTGCGCACCTACAGGCAGCAGAAAGGAAGTATGACTCAGATGTAATTATTTTGTCTTTTGTTTAAAAAGTAGTGGGATGGATGGAGGAGTTAAGTGCTGTGCTTTCAACCATTGAAAGTCCTTGAAGTGATATGAGATCAACACGAACGTACGTTCAGTTAACAACACAACACTCCACTAAAACACATATGTCACTTCCTGGTTGAGTTTAGGCAGTAACATTACTTGGTTAGGGTTATGAAACAATCATGGTTACGTCAAAGAGACATTCTCTTCATAAGGGGATCGTCACTCTAATCATCAGTACTGTGCAAAAGTTTTAGGCAGGTGTGAAAAAAAGCAGTAAACAAAGAATGCTTTCAGAAATATAAATAATATTTTTATCAATTTACAAAATGCAAAGTGAGCGAACAAAAGAAAAATCTAAATCAAATCAATATTTGGTGTTACTACCTTTTGCCTTCAAACCAGCATCAATTCTAATAGGTACACTTGCACAAAGTCAGGGATTTTGAAGGATTATAGTCAGTTGTATGATCAACCAATTATACCAAACAGGTGCTAATGGTCATCAATGTCACACGTAGGTTGAAACACAGTGATGAACTGAAACAGAAACAGCTGTGTAGGAGGCTTAAAACTGGGTGAGGAACAGCCAAACTCTGCTACAAAGGTTAGGTTGTGAAAGACAGTTTCATGTCATGGCAAGATTGAGCACAGCAACAAGACACAAGGTAGTTATACTGCATCAGCAAGGTCTCTCCCAGGCAAAGATTTCAAAGCAGACTGGGGTTTCAAGAAGTGCTGTTCAAGCTCTTTTGAAGAAGCACAAAGAAACGGGCAGCGTTGAGGATCGTAGTGGTCGGCCAAGGAAACTTAGTGCAGCAGATGAAAGACACATCTAGCTTATTACCCTACAAAATCGGAAGATGTCCAGCAGTGCCATCAGCTCAGAACTGGCAGAAACCAGTGGGACCCAATTACACCCATCTACTGTCCGGAGAAGTCTGGCCAGAAGTGGTCTTCATGGAAGAGTTGCAGCCAAAAAGCCATACCTCCGACGTGGAAACAAGGCCAAGCGAATCAAGTATGCACGAAAACATTATTTATTATTATTGTTATTATTCTTTTATATAAATATATGTTTTGTATGTGTATATATATATGCAGTGAGGTCTGCTTGTATCTCATTGTGCAACTAGTGTGGTATGTGTCGATGTTTTGTATGTTCTTATTGAAAATCAATAAAAACGTTGTTAAAAAAAAAAGTATGCACGAAAACATAGGAACTGGGGTGCAGAAAAATGGCAGCAGGAGCTCTGGACTGTAGCAGAAGGCAGTTTGTTCGTCGAAAGGGCTGGAGAGCGGTACAATAATGAGTGTCTGCAGGCAACAGTGAGGCATGGTGGAGCTCCCTTGAACGTTTGGGGCTACATTTCTGCAAATGGAGTTGGAGATTTGTTCAGGATTAATGGTGTTCTCAATGCTGAGAAATACAGGCAGATACTTATCCATCATGCAATACATCCAGGGAGGCGTATGATTGGCCCCAAATGTATTCTGCAGCAAGACAACGACCCCAAACCTACAGCCAAAGTCATCAAGAACTATCTTTACCGTAAAGAAGAACAAGAAGTACTGGAAGTGATGGTATGGCCCCCACAGAGCTCTGATCTCAACATCATCGAGTGTGTCTGGGATTACATGAAGAGACAGAAGGATGTGAGAGCCTACATCCACAGAAGATCTGGGGTTAGTTCTCCAAGATGTTTGGAACAACCTACCAGCCGTTCCTTCAAAAACTGTGTGCAAGTGTACTTAGAAGAATTGATGCTGTTTTGAAGGCAAAGGGTGGTTACACCAAATGTTGATTTGATTTAGATTTCTCTTTTGTTCATTCGCTGTATTTTGTTGATTGATGAAAACTAACACGCAAAGCTAACATAGCCTCAGGATGAGTGGATAAACGTTAGTGGTTGGGAACAATTCTGCCATTATTTTGTCACTGAAGCAAGAGAAATGAAACCTTAATTAAAGCTGGTTGACCAATTGCAACTATTCTGTTTTCTTTTCCTCTCAAGGTGGTTTGCTGAAAGTCCACCTGAAAAAGATTTCCCCACAGATGAAGGTTGGATGATTACACCCCCATAAACTGCTAGGAGTCACTCGGTCTGCAAAATAAGTTGTGAGTCGTGTGTGATCTTAGACGCAGAGTTTCTCTTCGAACAATGATTAGCTTCCTTTTTCCAGAACAATTTTCCCCAACATCTTCATTAACCTAATTTGAAATTCATGAGGAGTACAATGAGAAAGATAATGAAGGCAGAGCAGATGTGAAGCAAAGAGTTTTGGGGGTGCTTTTGGAGTTTGAAAGTTTTTGTTGAAATAGATCTGTTATGTGGTTTGTCTGATGGCTGTAATGGAGATTTTTCTTATTTTATGATTTTGCAGTTTGAGATTCTGTTTTAAATAAAATCTTTTGACGTTAGAGGGGCATTGTCCATTTTGTCTAGAGCCCTTAGAGTTCTTGAAACACCCCTGCACAGACCTACATATATCATGAACTGATTCAAAATGAGATGAACACCGTAACACCTTGCTGTGTCATCAGTATGAACATGCATATTAAATGCACAGGAGCTGCATCTTTCTCTGCTTCGAAGGCCCAGAGAGAATGATTGCTAATTTCAACATCATTTAACTTGAGACGTAAAGAACAGTAAAGAAACCATGTAGGGACTATTTCCACCAATGGACACGTACACTTGATATACAGATTTATACTTTTATGACAACGCTTTTTCATACAGCATACAAAAAAATTCTAGTCATGTTTCTTACAAATTTGGTTGATTGGATTTTCACTGATCCTCTCAGATCTGCTACTCCCTTTTTAGTTGCAAAGAGGGTGTGAGTAAGAGAGATGAGTGAGTGTCAGGAACAGGAATCTAACCTGGCAGCTAATTAGCAGCTCTGAGCATCAAATCAAAGCTTGTGTGTACGTACGTGTGTGCTTCAGTCAGTATAATTTACACTATGCGTTACAACTTTGATTCAAATTCAAACTTCCTGCTGTCTCTCATCTTACCCATACAATGACCTTCTTTTCTCTCCTCTCCATTGCAGATCAACACCTGTCATTTCCTTTGATGCCGTTAACGAAAAGAGTCAGGCTGCCTTAAGGCAATCCAACTGATCTCAGTACTCTCACTGAGTTTCACTTCCTTGTTCCAGACGTGCACGAGCGGTAAAGGAGCCATTTTAAATTAGCTGATGGAGCAAAAAGCTTTGAAATTATCATTTTTTCAGTATATTTTACAAGTACAAGTCCACCTTTGGAAGGACACCATATAGTGTTGCCAGTCTTTAAGCACCACATCCTGCTCTCGGAAACATATAAAGAGTCTTATCCCGGTTATGGGAAACCTCAATATGCTACGGTGACAACTCTGATAGAAATCGGGACTTTGCCAACCTGGGTTTTCATATAGACTATTCAACTTTCGAACTGAAAGAGTAACAGATTTGGAAAAGTAAATACACAGACATAGCCACATTGTATAAAAGCCGTGTGACCACGCCTGATCCAGTGCATAAACGTGCATGTGCCACACACCCTGTCTCCGTCGCTCCCACAAATAACTGCAGAGTAGAATAACACACCCCCTCTGTCACACTATTCCTCAATCAACACTGGTAACTCCTGCTCAGATTTCTTAACATTCTCTGCTAGTAAAGATCTTTTTTGACGAAATTAGATACAAATGCATAGAAATGATCACAAATCTGGATTCATAAATGCCAACATGTACAGGGAATAACAAGGTTTTTTCATTTTCCATGTTAAAACCAACCAGTAGAAAGATAAAAATCTGGTTATGACTCGAATTCTGTATACTACCGTGCACATGGACTTATTGTTTTATAGACTCTTTGATGTGGAAGTCTTCATCTTCTACGAAAAGCATCAAGTCAACTTTTGCTCAATAAGCAGCCAGTGACCTCTGAAGGTGCCCTGTGGTATCTGGCACCAAGATGTTGGCATCAGGCCATTAAGGTCCTGTATGTGGTGACTTGGAGCAGCATCAGACATCTTCCTGTATATCCTCCAACTTCCAGTGGTTGGATTTCTGTCCCCCCCTACCTGCTACCCTACCCCACGGTTAAACCCATTACCATTGCACCACAGTTTTCCATCCCTCTGGTTCGCCACATCTCCTGCCTTTAAATAAACCTTGTCTTTTACCCAGTTCTCCCAGTGTCGGTTTCTGCTCTTGGGCCCTTTTTGTGAGTCAGCTAGGCATTAGCCGTGACAGCGAGTCTTTCTTCTGTACTTTACCTTCTTTTTCAGGTATATTTTTTTATCAGAATGGGGATTGACCCAGGCTCCAGCTGGTGCCCTCGGTCAAAATTATTTTGGGCTGCATGCGGTCAGCCACAGAGAAACCCAGTGGGCTCTCACAGACTGTTGAGAATGATTACATTTATACAGGCCCCATGTTTGAGCCATGGATACCGTGAATTGCCTTGGGGCCCTCTCGTGTGTGGACTCTTGAGCGTACGTACTCCATCACAATTGCTTTTGGGATAAATTTTGAAAACTTCCCCTGTCTCACCCCTCCAACGATGGCTTTGTCGGACAAACGTTTCGAAAATGAAAAACCAGTTCCCCAATATACGGAGGTAAGATAGAGGGCAGGATTTCAGCTGTCTATGTGCAGTGCAAAACCCCTACCTCCCAATTTACAAAATGATGGTAAAAATATATATTATACTAATATTCCTATATTATAATCTTCTCCAGTTCATGTCTTGTCACTATCCAATGTGAGTCACACGTCGTACTCTGGTGAGGGTTAGGACAAGGAGGGTAACTGCTGGCAACTTATTTTGGATAGTAACTCATTTGCAATGTCCATGTCAAAGGAAGCTTTTAGTTAGCCACATATGAACAGTTTTTCTTTCTTTGTCCCACAGTTGTGTTTTTAGCTTACTATCAGATTAGCTGTACTTTAAAAAGCTAAATTACTGATTATTCTTCAAGATCCCGAATAAAGTCAGTTTGCACACTTAATAACAAATTTTGCCAGTTGGAACCAGCAATTAATTGCATGGTCAAGAAGGGTCAACACCACACTCTTCAACATTATGCACACATTGCTCTTTAAATACTTAAAATAGAGCCGCTCTCAATCATGTCCATCAATCTTGACGAAATAATATAGAAACGGTAATAGACCAATAAGTGCCTGACATAACAGATCCATAATTCAATTCATTTGAGGAGTGCTTTGTGTTTTTTTTTATGTCCTGTCGGTCTGCTAGCCTGGATGGGGCAGGATTTATAGCCTATACTGAAACCAACCAGAAAAGGGGGGGGGGGGGTTGTGTAACTTCACTTCCTTCTAATGGTCTTGCATTTACTGTAAGAAAGGAATATCTGAGCTTAGGCAACAGAACATAGAGATCCTCGTGAGAAAAAGAGATGACACATGAGCAGTTTCTTTGCACCTGTTGACATACAGTAGGTCTATGAATTTTTTTCTCCATGGAAATCAAATTTCTAAAGAAAACCTGTCAAGTTCTTGCTAAAGAATGATAAGATAAGAAAGAGACATAAGCATCGACACTTAAAAATCTCAAATTACCTTCTTTTGCCCCCCCCCCCCCCCCCCCCCCCCCCAGCTAATGACCTTCACCCCTCTAAATGGAGCCTGCTGGTGTTAATCACCCTGTCTATAAGCAGACCAATGTCTCTAACACCTCGGGCACTCAACCACTTTATCACAAGAGGACCAATAAGAGGCAGAATGAGAGAGATGAATTGAGGAGAGGCAGGCAACCATGACGATCACCTCAAATTGGACAATGATTCTACCCCAGTGACTTCACATGTAAAGAGAAGATGAGAGAAGATAAAGAGAAAACGAGGGAGAGGACAAGAAGGTAGTCTGACAGATCTGTAATTATTTGTGATAATGAGCAGGAGAGGAGGGTTGGAGAAAATAAGGTATCTACAACCCAGTTTAGAAAATGGTGAAACCGAGACTTATTGTTTTTTTTTTTAAATATGTACCTGTTTTTAATTGATTTTTTTTTTTTTTACAAAATATCCATGTTTACAGCTGTGTTGCATCACCTCGTCATTAAGCAGCACACCGTGGGTTTTTGGGAATTTATTGTTACAGTTCTAAAATTGCTGTTTCACAATGTTTCACAATGGGTTTTCCGTGGGTGACGGGTCTGGACCGCAGGGAAGGCTGTGTTTGACATGCAGAGTGTGGCTTCCCCCGTACTTCATGTCACCTGGATCCCAGCATTACTTTTCCTGAAACACATTTGCTCACAAATGTGCTGGTTACCCTTGCAATAATGCAATGACGCACCCCCTTTCCAGTCACAAACGCTGACTTTTGAACACCGATTACCTCTTGGGCTTGGAGGTGCAGCAGCTATGCTTTTCAGGATGTATTTATGATATGGATTTGTTAGGCCACAAGATAGTTTTCCACATTTCTTCGATCTATCTTAATGGAGCGTCTACCTGGAGGAGGTGACATTTTTCATCCATGGTTATTTTTGGGGGATTGTTTCCAAAAATGAGAAATATTCTTCTTGAACTGTAAATGAAATTGAACTGTGAACTGAAATGTATAAATTAAATTTTTTTTGTAAATTATTTTTTCGTGTCCCAGAGCCCAGAGCGAAAAAACGAATGAACTTTTTTTTGATGGTTTTCTCGAGATAATGAGATAATTATGTCGTTTTCTCGAGATAACGACTTAATTTACCGATGGTTTTCGAGATCACGAGATGACTATCTTTTCTTGAATGCTCATGATCAGTTTCTCGGTGTTCTTAAAGCCTTTCCAAGAACGGACTCAAGCTGAAAATGTCAGATTTTGGAGCCATAGATCATCATTGTCATAGATCAACGCATCAGATTTTACTTCTGTCCAGGTCTAACACAGGCTGAAATCGCAATTTGTTTGTCTTGTAGAGATAACTTTCATATCAGCCCGCATCATTTAAGGAGACGGCCGGCTGGACTGCAGCTCAACAGCCGCTTACATCTCAGTGACCAGCTGAGGGGACCAGGCCGTCTCCATGGTTACCGAATGATGCACGAGAGGCTCCGTTATCGTTTTCTCGAGATAGATTGGTGTGTAAAGGGGGGTAAAAATGGGTAAAAACCTTTGCCAGAAATACATATAAACACATATAAACAGGGGCGGACTGGGGAGAAAAAGTGGCCTCGAAAACCACCGGTAAATCAACTCGTTATCTCGAGAAAACAATCATTGTTTACTTAAGATAACAATATAATTATCTCGTTATCTTGAGAAAACCATCTAAAAAAAGTTTATACATATACCACGTCCGCTCTGGGCTTCCGTACAAGGACTATAGTGATAAAAACATTAAATTCTCCTCAAACCAAAGAAAAGTATTACCCATCCAACAGAAAAACAGCAACCACGGGTCTTAGGCTCTAGGATTCCCTGAGTTGTAGTCATCGTGGAAAAACAATCCAGTTTTTTTTTTTTATACAAATTTGCTTTTAGTTGTTGTCCTTTCAGATACAGTCTTTCTTCTCTTATCATGCTTGGTGTGAAAGTTTAAGTTGACGTTTGCAGGCTGCTAGCTGCTCTTGCTCTCTGTTCCTGTCGACTTTGGCACTACTCAGAGTGCGCTTTGTGGTAGCTTTCAGCATATGGAGAGGATGTAAACATCTGACAAAAAAAAGAAAAAAAAGGCACTCAGAGGAACGCCTGACACTCTCTGATATCTAAAGACAATGTCACTGAGTTTTAAGTCGCATAATAAAAATTTTGCCAAGAGTTAAGATCTTGCAGTGTCACTATTTGCAAGACCACGACTAGATTTTCTGAGATTATTTCTGGCAAATTATGGAAACCCTTAACAACAGGGAAGTCAACCGATCAGCAGCTTTTAGCCACAGCTGAAAGTGCAGTGTTCTGTGCTGAAAATACATTAATAAAGAAAAAAACTGCTCAAGAGCAGATAGTGAGCCACGGTCCAAGAATTTATTAGGACATGAAGTGAGTGGAGAGTCGAAGGCAGAATCCAGCTTGGGCAGGAACTCTATAGGTGGAGGGAGAAGGTTAGGAGATATTTCCAGGACAGGGGAATGATCCAAATGAGTTGGCTTGTCCTTACTTGTAGTCCAGAAGGATCCAAGCAGGAGGGGAGGGTGCAGGCTGCGTTGCTTGGTTCTGAGGCGGCGGCGGCGGGGCGAGCAGTTAGGTAGGTGACAAAAGGTGGAAGAGGGAGTCTGTTAGAATTGGCTTTGTTCTTAGACATTATGAATGAAATAGTCTCTGTACTTTTCCACGATGACCTAAAGTGATCCAGGAATCATGAGACAAAACAATTAGCCTGGGAAAGCAGGTGCAAGATTCACACACACACACACATTGTTTGGCTGATCCAGAGAATATGACGAAGCATGTTGAACCTACTCATCGCCAATCATACTCGGTTGAGTGTGAGTCCAACCTATGTGAAATAATGAGGCTATAAATGCAAATGATACCCGGAAATCGAGGCTCAGTCTGACGGATTTCCTGCGGGAGCTCTGTTCCACTGAGCCCAGCGCTGATATGCTTAAAGTGTGACCACCAATAAACACTTTATTTAACTTGAGATTCCTCCGGCTTGTTCTTGAGCTTCCAATGAAAGAATCGAGCTAACAGAGTCCAACCATGAATGTCGAAACAGGCACAGGAAAACAGAACAATAAGAGAGGACGAGGGAGACGCGCACCAGGAGAAACGGGTACATGTAAGACTTTAGCAAGACATAACTCTCAATGGAACTTCTGGAGTTGGTCTAATGACCACAATGAATGTGAGACAATCTGGCGAAGACTGGCTGCTCCTGCAGCTCCTCTCAGGGTGTCTTGATGAAGGCAGAGGAGGAGCAGGTGTGATAACAGGAGCAAACCTGCCCAGCCTGCTGAGACTGTAAAACCAAAGACATCAACAGCCAAGCCTGATCCTGACAAACACATATCGAGTATATCCAGTGCTGCAGGAATTTCCTCCCACTGTTTTTCATCCATCTTCATTCTGTCATAGTACATATGAGATGAAATGTCGTGGAGTCATTTGTGCTTTTGTTGTAACGCAACCAGCTGCTCCTCCTTTTGTATGGTCCGATTGAACCGTCACTCACACTCACTTCCCCTGCTTCCTGTTTGGAAGTGACAACAGCGATAAGGTTAGACACGTTTGATTTTGTCTTAATCCCCAGATGTGTGAAAGACCACCGTACACCGAATGACCGAGATTACGGGAGCGCACCACAACTCCTGAGAGTCTTCCTTAGCTTATTCCGACACTGGAAAACTGTGTACAGCTTTGAAATCGCTTGAAAAATCATTCGCCGTATGACCGGCTAAAGATGCATTTCACTTCACCTCCAAAGGCTTTAAGTAGCTGCACTGATTCATGTTAAATTGAGTCTTGGGTTATGAGTTGAATGATGAAACTGTTTTTACGGGCATGCATTATTCAAACAAAACACACTTTTTTTTCCCACATGAATTTCCCAAACAACATGCATCAATTAGCATTATTCGATAAAAGGGTAATATGTTTACGCACAAGTTTCTACATGAACAAATCCGAGCCCCCATGCACACACGTGTGCCCACACCTGCTCACACACTTGCTTTTCATCTCCCTGGCGGGTTTATTTCCAGAATGCCTCCAACCTGCACACACATGCCAGTGAATTTCACCCAGGCACACCTATTTCAGATCCAGACTCGTAAACACACTTACAAACACGCACGCACACATTTCACTGTCGTGAAGCTGACCCAGTTTCCATGGTGACAGGGAAAGGGCTTGTTGCTGTCTGCCAATCCTGAGGGCACACCCATGTCTCACTGAACAGAGGGATGGAGACACTGGAAGTGAGGTGGAAAAATGGAGGTAAAGAGTTCAAGAAGGGCACGTGAAGAGAGTGATGGGAGAGAGAACAGCGAGGGGAAGGCACATCCCAAGCTCATTTAGCTGTGAAATATATGATCAATCATTCCACTGAATAATTAAATAATGGTTAAGCAACATATCTATTTTAGAAATGAGAAGAAGAAGTTCAATGGATTCTTATTAAAGCTATGAACTGTGGACAGTCTGCAACCCTAATAGAATGAAAGATAAACTGCCCGTCAAAAACAAAATTGTCACACTCTGATATTTCATTGGACCACCTTTAGCTGTGATTACGTCACGCGTTCGCTGTGGCATCGTTTCGATAAGCTTCTGCAATGCCACGACATCTATTTCCGTCCAGAGTCGCATTCCCTTCTGCAGCACATCCCAAAGACACTCAGAGGGGTTAAGGTGTGGACTCTGTGGGGGCCAACCGTGTGTGAAAAGGATGTCTCATGCTCCCTGAATCACTCTTTCACTATTTGAGCCTGATGAATCCGGGCATTGTCGTCTTGGAATATGCCCGTGCCATCAGGGGAGATGGCAGATTTATTTTTATTTTTGTGCCAGCGTTAGATTTTGATTGACCCTTTTTGTTTGGATCTTTTTCTCACCAGCCTCCCATTATTTGTGTTGCTTTTTGATTGATAACCACTTTGTTCCTCCTCCCATTATGTCCTGTATTTGTGCTCTTTCCAGAACTCCCACATGATTTTCATGTGCGGGGGGCGTGTTTTCCTGCAGAGGATGCAGTCTCCTGGTGGTTTTCTAGTCTCTCGAAAAGAATTTAAAAAAAGAATAGAAGGGAATAGCTCTCAATAAATAACGATCCAAAAAACGAGAAAATTTTAATTTCTCATTTTCTTTCTCTACAGCTCTTTTTCCAATCACCATCGGTTCTTTCTTCCAGACATGAAAAGACTTTTGTGGCCAACCAAAGTTAGACATTCGTTTTTCTATTTCTGTGGACATAAATGTATTACAGCAGACAGGGTGATAAATGTCACATAGACCCTAATAGAACTGCTGGGATAAATTTAGGCACAGTTTGCCAATGGCAGAATAAAGTATATGAATGAGAGTTTGGCTCTCAGATGAGCTGTGAGCCTGAGTTTACTACCAGAAAGATTGCAGGTGGTCATTTGTCTTTTGTGTGTGTTTTGTAGAGAGTGAATGAGTGAGATGGAGAGACGAAGGTGACAGTGATTTTCACTTCAAAGGCTGGCAAAAGCACAGCGCAGATTAAAGCCCAGCAGGAATCAAAGAGCTCCAGGCGGCAGGCAGCGCACAGGTGTCCCCCGTATGCACACGTGTGTTTGGGTGAGAGCGAGTGCTCGTGTTTGCTGTGTTGCAGAAGAGGGGCTTACATCTATTTTTACTCGCCATCTTTCTTGGTTGTTGCTGGTTTTGGTTTTTCCTGCGCTGCTCGGGACTTGCAGCACGCTGTTGTCGCAGATGCATCTGTGTGCAGCACTCAGACGCCTTTAAACTGCAAAGCTGTCCTCTGTTCCACTCAAAGCACTGCTACCTCTCGCACTCAGAGAAGAGAGAAGCGATGAAACAATACACAAACACTTCTGAACCTAATGTGCTGCATTTACTGAATGTCTCAGCAAAACATACAGTCATGATCTTATTAATACTTCACTAGGAGGAAAACTTAGTCATATTCAAATGGTCTATTAAGACCTATTACCACTATATCAACCTTAATATTTCCTCTTAGATGAAAGTTTTTTATCCAAGTTAAATGATAGACTTTAAAATACTCCCATTAAATTTATAGACCACCGAACGGCTTTGTACTTAGTAAAGATTTGTTATCATTCATTATATTTTTAAATGCTTCCTCTTAGAGGAAAGTTTATCCATGTTTGTTAGTTTTTGTTAGTTTACTCAAATTACCTGTTATAGTTATACCAATCTTACTGTAAGCTAAAATTACCTGATTGATGTTCTGTATCTCTATTTCTGTGTTTGATTTTTTGATGTTTTTATTTCTGTATTTCTGTACCTGATTGTTGTTTCTGTGTTGTAAAGCACTTTGAATCGCCTTGTTGCTGAAAAGTGCAATATAAATAAATTTCACTTCACTTCATGTGAAAAATAAGGTACACCATCTTTCCATTTTAATGCTAAAAGTCTCAGGACATTAAGAAGTTTCTGTTCCCCATCCGATCAGATAAAAAACAGATGAAGAGATAATCTCAGTTAAACAATAGATCCTGACATATTACGTCTTGCTTATTTGACAAAAAGTCCAAATGCAGAAGCAGTGAGGGAAAACCCTTCGATTCAGTAGCTTGCAGAACCACCTGTAGCAGCAAGCCATTATTTTCTGTAGGACGTTATCAGTCTCTCACATCGTTGTGGAGCTTTAGTTCATTGAGGTCTAGGGACATTCTTTCTACACAGTTTTGTAATTAAATAAATAAATAACAATAAAATTCAACAGATATGTCACGCCCATGGACTCACGTTTTTAGTTTCATGTTTTAGGTTATGTTTTTGTGTTCAGTCCATGTTTAGTTTTTAGTCATGTTTTAGTTTCCCTGCGCTCAGTTCATTAGTTTCACTCACTTCACCTGTGTTTTTTCCCTCAGCTGCACTCACTCTCCAATCACTCTCACTCCCTATTTAGTCTCCAGTCTCCCCTCTTAGTTTGCCGGATCTTTGTCGCCATTCATGCCTGCCTTGTTTGTCACCCATGCCAAGATTCCTGCTTCCCACGTTCCACGTTTTTTGAAAGCTAAGTATTTATTCATACCATGCCATGCCCAGTTCTTTGTTTGTTTGTTTTGTTCACAGTTATGTTTTTGAATCTGGCTCAGCCGCGCTTTTGGTTTGAACTTTGTTTTTTGTTATTAAATCAGCCTTTACTTTTTGAAATCCGCATCCGTGTCCTCCCTTCCCTAAACCCAACCTGACAAGTTACATTTAACAAAGAAATTCAGCATGAGATAAAAACAATTTACACACAGACAACACTTGTTTCACCCAGGTCTGAAAGCCTGGGAGAAAAGGTGGGTTTTAAAGATGTTTTAAAAATTTCGAGAGTTTCTGATGAACGAATATGCAGCGGTAACCATGGTAACCCATTCCAAAGTTCAGGGGCAACCACTGCAAAAGCTCGATCGCCTTTCGTTTTTCGCCTGCATTTAGGCACATCCAGGTAAAGTTTGTTTGCTGACCTCAGAGCTCTGATTGGTCTGTGAACATGTATTCAATACAATTCATTTTTATTTATATAGCGCCAAATATAACAAATGTCATCTCAAGGCACTTAGGTAATAAAGTCCAATTCAAGGCAATTGGAATTCAATTAATTGTAATCATAATTATTTTCAAAATAATCCAATTCATTCATATAGAGCCAATTCAAAAACAATTTGCTAGCTGAGGAAACCAACAGATTGCAACGAAACTTGTTTTCAGTCCAATCTCCCGTCCTGAGAAGACAGAAAGGAGGGGAAAAACCCACTGTAACACCATTCAAAGGATACCTGTTGGAACAGGGAAACACGAGTTAATGACCACAATAATGTCACATGTACATAATATCATTTGAGAAATTAAACAGGGGAAAAAGTTTCAGTATGAGTTCAGTTAAATACTCAGGGGCCAGACCGTTTAAAGTTTTAAAAACATCAGAATCTTAAAATCAATTCTGAAGTGGACAGGAAGCCAGTGCAGAGAGGCCAGAGCTGGGGTTATATGTTCCCGTCTCTTTGTACCTGTTAAAAGCTGAGCAGCAGCAGCATTTGCCCAAGCTGAAGAATCACCTTCTCCAGGTCAGGAGAGAGGTAAGATTTTACCCTGGCCAGAAGTCGCAGCTGGAAAAACTTTTGACTACAGATCCAACTTGCCTGTCAAATTTAAAATCACTGTGAAGAGTGACACCAAGGCTCTTCATGACCCAAGGGAAGGGGGCAGAGCATCAGTAAAAGTGTAAAAGTGTAAATCTCCACTTTGGTCTCATCTTGTTCCAGAAGTCTTGTGGTTTGTTCAGCTGCTGTTCTTTTTAAAGAGGAGAGGCTTTCTGTCTTAGATGTAGCTCTTGTATTTTTCTCTGAGCATTGCAAATCTGACCTTGGGGTAAACTTGGTGTGACAGCCACTCCTGGGAAGACTGGCAACCGTGTTGAATGTTTTCCTCTGTGAATAATCTTGCTCAGTGGGGAATGATGAACTCCAGATAATGTGCATAGGGATTTAAAGCCTTTCCCGGCAACAATTTTTTTTCTCAAAGATCATTGCTCATCACCTGGCTGCTTAATTCTTACATTTAAATAGCTTTTCACACACCGGTTCTGCCTTTCGGCTTCATTCTTGTGAAATAAATAATGACGCAGTGTCAAATTGAATGTGTTATTGTTCATCTGAGGTGGTATGGACCTAATTCTAACACCTGGTAAGGACCAGATGATTTTCCTTTTTTTCTCTCAGGAGTGTACCACGGCAAACGGTCTATGTTTGATTTGCATGAATAGTAAAATAAGTGAATGGATATGATTCTTAAATCTTTAAAAAGCGTTAAGAATGACAACATTATTATGCGCCTCTACACACGCATGAACACAGAAATCCAACCAAAGAGGAAGAGTGGGGACTTGAAGAGGATGAAGGAGGGGTGCAGATTGTAAATCTCATGTCTGGATTTTTTTTCCTCTAAACCCCAAACGCAACTGATGCATTCATGTCTGAAAGTACCTTTTTTTTTTTAGGACCGAAGACGGCAAACCTCTATCAGCCAGTCTCTGTCTCTCTGTCTCTCACACACACACACACACACACACACACACACACACACACACACACACACACACACACACACAGGTATAGGTGTTTATTACAGATAAACCTTGAGAGAACAGAGGAAGGCACTTTAGACTGTTGACATTTTACTTGTGCTTCACCTTGTAAGTGAAGTGTGTAAAAGTAGCATTATGGAGAGGGGGGGGGGAATGGGGCGGACAATTGTGACACACACTCTTTGGAGTTCTACCCGTGCAGACAGCCATTAGAGGCCCACCATCCCCTGCCAGCGTGGGCCACAGGGCCAAAGCTCTCAGCCTCCCCACCGGCTCTCCACGCACCCACTCGCCACTCCACTGGTGAGGAGAAGAGAGTGTGTGAACTCCATTTACTGCCCCGACTGCTCAAGTAGTATCATGTAACGATGAGAGTGTCTCACTATGTTCACACTCACTGAGCAAAGAGTAGAATCCATCAGCTTATCACCCACCCTTCTCTCGCCGCTGTCTTGGCTGTCTTCCAGGTGCACATAGCCTCACACATTTGGCAAACGCACACGCACGCACCAACAAGTGTGTACTCAAACGCTGGTTGCCATAGCAACACGGTCAGCAGTGTTCTTGCACTTTGGCTTCCCCGAGCATCATTCACCGTGAGGCCAGTTGGTATTTAAAGTGCACTCATGCACACAACACTATGCTCACGCAGTGCACGTTCGCATCCACAAAAAAAAACAAAAAAACATGAACATTTAAAGACATGTACATGAACATTTTGCACATTTTGTTCCTGTAATTCCTCTGTTGTATCTCTCGTTGGTAACGTGGTGCTTGCCAACAGGACATTATTGTGATACAAGAGCAGCAGTACAACAAATAAATACATAACATTGATGAATAGGGCCATCTACAGCACAAATAGTGTAAGTGCAACAACCACAATCACCTCTGAAAAAGCAGCAACGTGCGGACACCTAAGCTAGAACCCATATGTGATTGTTATGCATTTTGTTTAGAGAAAAAACACAGTTGGCATTAATTTGCACCCTTTCAGTGGAATTATTTTTCCACAAGAAACTAGGTTTAGTGAGGTCGAACATAGATGATCAGTGATATCTATTGGCTCACTATCCAGCTCCAGTTTATCCAAAAGATTGTTCTTCAGCAGATTGAACTGTTTCCTCATGTACACAAGTTCAATGGCATGATGACACAGTGAATGCAAAATTAGAAGTGCAACAATGTATTAAAATACATTTTTTAAGTCTCATTGCTGCTAAGTAACTAAAAACAGGCAAATACAGTACTGTGAAAAATCTTAATCCACCCCTCGTTTCTTTACGCATATTGTAAGAAAAACAGGAAACGGGTGCATTCATTTATTGAAACGTGCAAAGAACAGGGAAAATTTAGAGTTTGTGCAGTTCTAACAAGCTTGAAAGTCAATATTTGGTAAGATCGCCAGTCATCCAGGTCTTTGTGTCTTTGAGATATGCTTGGAGTCTAGCTAACTGATTAGTTTAATGTGGTTTCATAGATAAGTATAGCTGAGTATCATCAGCATAACAATGGAAATGTATTCCCTAATGGAAGCATGTATAAAGTGAAAAGAATCGGTCCAAGCAAAGAACTCCATGACCCACACTGGTGTGCGAGGCAGATTCTTCGTTTACATGAACAAACTGGAATCCAAAACCAGCCTAATGTAGTTCTTTTAATTCCAATAACATGTTCAACTCTCTGTAACAGAATGCTGTGATCGATCGTATCAAATGCAGCACTGAGACCCAACAGGACAAGCAGAGACACGCGTCTGCTATCAGAGGCTAAGAGGAGATCATTGGTAACTTTCAGCAGTGCCGTTTCTGTGCTATGATGCACTCTGAATCCTGACTGAAACTCTTCAAACAGATTATTTCTGTGTAAATGATCACAAAGTTAATCTGCAACAATTTTTTGAATAATCTTAGACATAAAAGGGAGATTGGATATAGGTCTATAATTAGCTAACACTCCTGGATCATGAGTACGCTTTTTCAGTAAAGGTTTAATTACAGCAACCTTAAAATTCTGAGGTACATATCCTGTCAACAAAGACAGATTGATCAAATCCAATATGGAAGTGTTGATTGAGGGGAAAACCTCTGGTTCATCCTTTGAGTTGGGTGACTTTTGATGCTCAAAAGTCAGTGATAAATGGCTCAACTTAAGGCCTGATACAACTCGTCTGATCCATTTTTAAAAACTATGTGAGAGATTGAGAAAAGATGGCATTTAATGTCAAAAAAAACCCAATATCAATTTGTTTCTCATAATGCAAACTAAAAAACTGTTTCCCCAATATTTATAACTCAAAATGACAAGAATTTAGTATCTACGATGAATAACCTGATATGATTTGGGATTTTTACTAATGAATAAATAATTAAACCTAATTCCTCTGAAAATGAGTGTTAAAGCAGCCAATGTCCAAAGAAAAACTTTGACAGACCTTTAGAAAGCCTGGAGAACTATAGCTCAACACAACTTTATGTCTGGGTCGATGCCAGATCATTGCTCACTCCTAGTAGGGACTTCACTGGCCACTTTTCATGTTTAATCATGTTTGTCTTGTGGGAAATATGTTTGTTAAACACCGTTAGTCACAGCCTGAGCGTTCAGGAGCTTCACTTCACGGTCACAGGTTTCACAGTCACGCTGCACCGCCTACAGTTACACTAGGAGCCAGCCATGGAGGAAGTCGGTCCATATTTTCATGTTCACCAACCACCGGTCAGTACATACGAGCACAATCAAGGAAACGATTCTAACATCATATCAACCCCCCTGTCCCCTCACAGAGCGACAGCACTGTTTATGCCAGAGATCACAGGAACACCTCACTGGACTGCTTCACGTTGAATATTCACTTATTGTAAATAAATCACTTACCCTTTTCTTTGTCTCAGCTCCTCTTTGGATCCTGCCTCCCTGCAAACCGGACACTTTAAAGGATTACAGGAAAGTGTGGCTGCTTGGAAGGAAAATGTAAATAAATAATTAAGTGTTTTGCACACTTCTATAGTTATGGCCAAATTCTGCATCACATATCTTTAATCCCTCGTTTTGTTCTATTCTAATAAATTCCCACGAATAAATACGCACACACAAGCTGAGTAAGGTACATTTCAGCACCATGGTCAGCAACAGGTTAACTCTGTAATGAGAGTATTTGGCCACTAGAGGGGGGGACTGCTTCATTTTAGAAGCATGTGGATAACTGAGCCCTTTACTTCTTTTGCTGACCTTGACCTATGACCTCAGGCATGAAAAACTTAAGGTAAGAACATATACATGAATATGGAAATTCAGTTGGAGTCTCTAACTTATTAAACTGGTGTGTCAGAGGGCACAATTATTAAAGTGAAGATTATATTCCAGAGGAGTACTTCAGAGAGTCTGGTTGGACTGCTTTGTTCCTGTTAGTTCTGTTCTGCTGGTCCCTGTGCTGAATGCATAATTTCTGACTGATTTTCTATCCTCCATATAGCATCCCAACGGTTGTAAAAACTTCAGTATAGTAGAGAGCTTTGTTTTAAATATTTTCACGCCTTACTTTCTTTTTCTTTTCCACTTGTTCAACAATGGTGCCATTTGTTTTTCTCTCACAGCTGTTAGGATCAAAGTAAGTTCTAGGATTCAGTAAGTTGAAACTTTTAAGCTCTTTAATTCTTGTCAACCAGAATGGAGCATACAGATCAAAATTACGCTCCATGAAAACCTTCAGCTTACCGAATCCTCGTAATTAACGAAAACCGTCATGGGAACAACAATTGGCAGATTTCTCTAAATGAAAGAGAGGAAAAACAAAAAAATCATCATCATGTAACTAGATGGTTCAATTTCAAACCCCCTCAAGCTTAACTCCTGGTACAACTTAAAGCTGTACGACGGATTGAGAAAATGTAGCATTTAGTATAAAAACCATATCAATTTGTTGACATCAAAAATGCAAGACTTTAGGATACAGTATATGATATGATTTTTATGAGGTTTGCTACTTTATTGACCGTCAAGGGAAGTTATTTTGAAAAAACAAATAGATCAAATTAAAAACAGAAAGAAAAACAGGAGACTACGGAAAGTTTGAACTATCTTTATTTGGCTATTTTGGTGTCACCTTTAGTAACAGAGGCAATAAAAAAAACAACATCTCAACAACACATGAAGAATGACACTGGAGATGATACGATATGATAAGATTTTAAATTAAGTGCATAGATTTTTAAATCAACGGTTTATTCTCCCGGAAAGGTTTTGTATTTCAACTCTTCCCATTACAACAGAACAGAGTGCTATGAAGCATCTTTTATATATCCAGGCGTTCTTTCTGTTAAACCTTAAATCCAAATCGGAGCCTCTGAGCAGGCAGCACGATTAAATGTAACTAGAGAGAAAGAAAGAAAAAAAAAGAAAAAAGAATTACTGTAAGTCCAACCAAAACCGTACTTTTAAACTGCACCTAAATCCGTTAGTCTGATGAAAATCAAACAAATTTTACCCTCTGAACATGCTCCAAAGCTCCATCTTTTTTATAAAAACAGTAGAAAGTAGAAATGTGTATTAATACAACTGAATTCCCAAATGAAGCAGCTGTCATTGAGCTTTATTTTCCTGTTTCTTTTGTCAGACAGCTAAGTATTTAAAGCATTAAAGCCTTTCCAGACCGTCGCTCTGCTCTAATAAAATCCTGACCGTATAACCATGGCGTCACATGACAAAATCACCGTTCAAGTAACTGAAAGACAACATCTGTGCAGTGAATGCAGCTCGACTCACATGAGATCTCCCACAGAGAAAGTTGGAAGCATCTGAACGTCTTAAAAGGCTTTTTCAAACTGTCCACAGCATCAGACAAACTTCGATCGATAACCCAATTTCACTTGTGCACGTATACCAGAACAAGCAGTATTTCTCATTTCTGAACAGTCTTCTTCAACCTACAGACAACCGACTGCTCACAGCGTACATTTTCTTTGGTGAACAGATTTGAATGCATTTATCCCAATACACAAGCTGGCAATATATGTAATAATAGTCAAGTGTGTCCGTGTGTGACAGATTTCCAGTATGTGATACGTGGAGGCTCATCAGAGGTTAGTGTGTTGCTGTTTTCACGCTTTGTGACTCTTCAAGTGTGAATGTTGCTCCCTCGATGTGTCCGTGCAGAACTGTTAAGTGTGACCACCTTGAGTGCTGCTCACATCTCTACAAATGTGCACACGTCACATGCACGCAAAAGATGGCAGTGCACCAGTAAACCAGAACGTAGAAACAGATTCTAGGGCATTGGCACACTCTGAGGTTAGTTAGTCACCTGTAAGATCCCTAAAAAGCATCTCAGCTGTGAATTCTACCCAAAGTAATACGCTTATTTCACGATTGAGGTTTTAAATTAGCTCCGCGTTAACCACACGGCCGAATGCATGCACTGAGAAGGAGCAACAGCTGACTTCTTGGAAACACATCTTGGAAAGCTTGACGAAATATCGGTCATCACAAGCTTTTAGACTTTAGAACACGAGGCATAGATTTTGTAGTGGATTGCAGCATGTTGTACAGGTGGCCATAAAATGAGGTAGGAGGTGCCAACAATGGGTTCGTTATGCCTTGAGGTGCAGACAAGATTTTTTCTTAAGAGACAGAAAGTAAAGCAGAGAACAGCTGTTTACAATTGATCCCCACATGGAGCCCTTTGGGTTGCAGTTCAGCAGTAATCTGACTGGATATGCTTTGGAAACAAAAGATAACAGTGTGGCAGCACCTGGGGTAACGTGGACACCTGGCTGAGCTCTAAAGAACTCAGATGTCCCATTTCAGGATTTGGTCTTGATCGTCAGCAATGAAGTGAGAGCACTGTTCCAAAGCAACAGAAAGCTCCCGGTGAAAAAGCTCATCAGAATGTTGGTCTCCGTCACTTTGAACTGGGCTGCTCCTCCATTCCAGCTTGTGTCATGAGCTCAGACACATTCTTCTCGAGGTCGTTGATGCGGGTTCCCATCTGATCAAGTGTGGAAGTTAAAGAAATCTGCACATCACGACACAATACAGGAAGCAAATTTCACATCACATCGGCATTCTGTTCACGTTTCGTTGACGTGATTGATGTTAAAGCCAAAATAAAGACAAGGATGTGCTCTTCTTGAACTCGTTCATTTCCTACAAACCCTTTTCACACTGATGTGGCCTTGTTGCTCATTGATGTTCTGTTCATTAGGTATGGAATCTGATTTGGCGTGGTGGATTTGAAGCTGATGGGCCTGTGAGGCACGCTGCCGTAGTGCAACAGCTGCTTGACTGATTGTAGGTTTTCTTTTGTTTGCTTCAATCCATCCTTCCATTATATCTTGTACTTATCGATTAAGATCAGCTTTATTTGTCATGCATACACACGACATTTGTCCTCTGCTTTTAACCCATCCAGGTTGGCACCTGTTGACACACTCATAGAGACAGATGCTACGGTGCTTTTCTCAAGGGCCCCTCGGCCCTGACCAGGAGGTGAACTGACACCCCTCCAGCTGTCAGTTCCACCAATTTTTTGAGTGGCGAGAGTGGGAATCGAACCTGACAACCTTCCGGTTATTGGACGACCGACTCTAACCACTGAGCCACGGCCGCCCATCCGAGGTCAGGTTGCTGAGGCAACAGCTCCAGGAGGGAAACCCGGACATTCTTCTCCCCAGCGACACTCTCAAGCTCCTCCTGGGGGATCCCAAGGTGTTCCCAGGCCGGACGGGATATAAAATCCCTTCAGCGAGTTCTGGGTCTGCCCCGGGAACTCCTCCCAGTCGGACATGCCCGAAAAACCTCCAAAGGGACGCAACCACGAGGTTTCTTCCTTACCAGATGCCACCTCAGCTGACTCCTTTCAATAAGTCGTAGCAGCGGCTCCAGTCTGAGTTCCCTACGAATGGTCGAGCTCCTCACCCGATCCCTAAGACTTAGGCTACGGCTACACGGAAACGAAACGAGGGTTTTTTTGAAAATGGGTACGAAAATGATTGCGACCACACAGGAAAGCTGGAAACGCTGAAAACGCTGAAAACGATGCAGTACACACGCCACACCTCTATGTGCGCTATGTCCGGTTACACCGAAACAATAAAAGAAGCAATGCGCATGCGTGTACGCCCCTACTTCTACCAGCACGAAGCTCACGTTGTTTCTTCAACAACGCCGCTGTAGTTAGCAGTGTCTGCAGCAGTGCTGCTATCTGTGGGGTCCATGATGATCGCTGTCTGTCCTTGTTGTGTTGTCTTCTTCTTCCGGAATTTGAATGGAAGCCGCTTTTTGTTCTGGTCACTGACGTATGTGTATACGTCAGTGGCGTTGGTCACGTGGCTGTGACGCAGATGTAAACAAATCCGTTTTCGCTGTAACAATGGAAACGAAACGACGCCGTTCTCAGATCTTCCCACTCTGGAACCCGTTCTCCAAAACTATCGTTTTGGGGTAGTGGGAACGCCGGCTCCGTGTGGCCGTGACCAGGGCCGCTGACAGGTTTGGCTGGGCCCGGGACAAAATTCTCTGAATGGGCCCCCCCCGTAGCAACCCACCACACCCACCTCTACTTTCCCAGTCTCTCATTTATTGCGGATAAACCAAAAGGATTATTTACCACTTTGCCTGGATATGGATAAGGACTGAGTGGAGTTATGGCTTTCAAAATCCTACCACAATAAAACTCACGCTATTTTATTCATTTAGAGCTCATAAACTGCACATTTCATCAACCATTTTTCACTTGACCAAGGGAATCATGTTAACGGTACTTTTATTTATCGCCAGACCCGCGTGTAAGTCCGCTGAACTTTCTGAGAATG
This sequence comes from Odontesthes bonariensis, assembly GCF_027942865.1. Lineage (NCBI taxonomy): Eukaryota > Metazoa > Chordata > Actinopteri > Atheriniformes > Atherinopsidae > Odontesthes > Odontesthes bonariensis. The sequence goes on along the minus strand of NC_134523.1, from coordinate 4,299,626 downwards.
TTCGGGGAACAAGGCGGAGCCCATTCATCTGGCGAGTGTCAAGTTAAATCAGTCTAAACGAAAGTTACAGGCTACCCCAAAACATCACGTTTATAACACATTTGTTACATTCAACTCTATCTAAATGGCAATTTAACACGTTGCCATGTCTAAACTGGCTTATTTTAAACAAAATAAGGTTAAACCAGAGCCGCTTGTGTCTGTGATCTCATTTGTTTGGAACAAAGATGGATCAGTAAATTGAAAGCTTCACCCTCCGGCTCGGCCCCCTCAACACCACAACAGACCCTTATTAATGCAGACGAAGCCCCCGTCCGTCTGTCCATCTCAGTCCATCAGTGACTTTCCATCTCTCATGAACAGGATAATCTATCTGAGGCAAATAAGCAGCCTAAAAAAAGTCTCCTGTGCTGCAGTTTCCATTGATGCATTTGATTACGCCCAAGCCAGCACCCACTGTAAGTCCATGCAGGCCAGGAGGAGAGTTCAGGCAAGGTTAAGTGAGTTTGAGTTTATTTCCCAGAAACTGTCCGTTTACGTATCAATTGTAATTGTGCAATTATGTTAAACTGCACTATTCATATTTGCCTGGTTAGGTATAGCGACCGTACAGTCTCTGAACCCTCTAATGTTTATTTATAGGCTACATGTTATAAATAGATACAAAAATATCCCCAACAGCACTTTAGAGGCTCCATAGAAAACAGCTCTAAAAAAAAAGAAGCAATAAATAGTCCTCCTTATCAATGTATATACCTGCAGAGTACAAACATGTTATTCAAATGGTTTAATTATTAATTTTTTGATTAGTAGCAGCTCTCAGGTGTGTTTTAGTTGTAAGAAAGTTCGCTTCAGACAGTAAACAGCTTTCTGAGCAACACCAGAGACGCCTAAAAGGATATGCTTTGACTCCAGCTGTTCAGAGATAGACTGGAATCGTCCTTGAAGCCGCTGCATCGTTGTCTCCATCTAAAATGAGAGTGGAAAAACGCCTTTACGCAAATGTTCGCCGGCCAGGTTACTTCAGCCCGCAGAGGACGCTTATTAGCTCACATCAGACAAACTCACCGCCTCGGTCATGTCGCGTGCAGCGTTGCAGTCTGTTTTTGACATCGTTTCCATCTTCTTTTTCTTTCACAAACGCAAAAACGTTTCAGCTAAACTTACACGTATGCCACAGACTGACTATGAACAGCTGTTTTTTTTTTGTTTGGTTTTTTTTTGGTAAAACTGGGCTGGGACAATGACGTCAAAAATTAAGTGACGTCCACTGTGACTCTTAACTTTGCGGAACAGTCAGCCGACACGGTGAGAACAATCACTTCCGCTTGCAGTGCTCGTTTTTCAAAATAAAAGGTACTTTGCCGAAAGCGTTGCTCCTTGTTGAAGAGAGGGAATAAGAAACAGTTTAAACTGATAGTTGGTATGAATGATATACATCTAATATATGACAGCATTACCTTCGGTGATTTTGAAATTAATTGAACGCATCATATCTCACATTTTATAACATCTCACATATTGTATAATACTGTTGCTGTTACTGTGATGTCCTGTTATCAATGTATTACATAACGGCAATCTCACCAACATATCAAGATGAAGAAAACAAATCTAAAAAAACGAGACAAAATATTAAAACCTTAATGAATAATAGAATAAAACGTGTACCCTTTTATTGTGAAAGCAAACATGGCCTCATTTCCGGTGTCACTTTGGTTGGCATCATTGATTTGACTTTGGCATCCGCAATTATTTGTATGCATGATTGAATATGGGAAAAAAGCATTTTATGAACTCTTTTTAAACTGTTTATCCCGTCCCAAAGGTCAGGTCCCAGTGGGTGAATAGGAATGTCACTGAGACTTTGGTTTTTATATAACAAGGCAGTATCCCAGCTGGCTGAGTCCGATGAGAGATGAGAAGCTCTCAGCAACACGGGTTACATCATTTTCATTAAGCCTTTATAAATCTTTATAATCCGGATTTTATCTGTCTGTCTTCTCTCCCGCTGAATGTGATGAATTCATCATTCGTAAGATAAATAGAAAGTCCTGTTAAAATGCACCGCAGGGCTAAATCTAAGGCCGGGTTATGTTGTAAGAAAAAAAAAAAAACAGAATACATGCAATATTTGCATGTAGTAAGAATCAGGGCTGAGAACTGGGATCCTTATTTAACAAATATTCGTCTTCAGCGTAATATTTACCGTGTCTACAGCAGGGCTGCGTAACACATTGAAGGGGGCCAAAGGTGTGGCCCCCCAACTAATGCTCCCATTCTTAGATTTTGTTAATAGAACTGGACATGTATGGAAGTTTTTCTGTGCCATCAGAGTTTGAATACGAATTTCTAATTATGAATTTTTACAGCATCATAATCAGACTTTGAATTTGAAAAACCAACAGTGTAAAAAAAAAATCAATTTCTAAAAACAAAAATCAGTGTAAAAAAATTCAACTTCTAAAAATTCAGTGGAAAAATAACCAGACTCAACATCCAGGTAAACAGAGAGAAGCAATCGATCCCTGTTCTCAATTCATCCAACGGCAGCCAATCAAGTTACGCCACAGCCATTATAACGAACAGCCTTGCCACTTACTATTAAGACCCATTGTACCGGCTTTTTGGCTGCAGTTCCACCAGAATTCCACTGGGGGCGTCGGTGGAGACCAGAATGAATGGGGCCCAATGGAGCTAGATGCTACAAATGGTCAGTTTCACCTAAGTCTCCTCAAGAGTGCTCAGGTTTGAATGTAGTTTCTGAGAGCTCAACATGGGTTTCAAGTCAAAAATCTACTGAACGAGTACATATATCCCTTTGATTTCTTACAGGTTGGCTTCTTGTTGTCCACAACGCGCTAGCATTGAGCTAATGACAGCTGGTTGACCGGCGAAAGAATGAATTACGACCAGAGGCACCGCTTGACGGCTGGCTCCATACCAAGCGACAACAGAATTAAGATGGACTTTTTCCGCTTATGTTACCACACATTCTCTCTTACTACAGCTCTTCCTTGAAAACGCTGCTGCCTTTGAGACCAACAACAAGCAGGATTGTTGCCGTAAAGCGGCATCTCCGGTCGTAAGCTATGTATGACGTCATATACACTTAAAATCCTTTTTTTTAAGCAAATGAGTGGCTCTAAAAATCTAAAACTCAGCCATGGGTATTTTCTAAACATCCTCTTTCGAACACAACATTCGAATTACTAGAGAAAAAATTATATCTTGAGATAAGGGCACGCTAGGGCGTATAGCTCCATAGGACTCCATTCATTCTGGTCTCCAAAAATTGAGCGCCCCACGTGGAAAGAGGGTGGAACTGCAACCAAAATCGCCTCGTTGGAAACCGGAAATGCACCGTGAGTTGCGAATCTATAGTATTATAGAATCTGTGGACATGGCACCACCACAAGTCCAATGACTTTTTTCTATAAAATAAAGTTAAATTAAGATCTCGATCCGTATACCAGAACAACACGAGTTTCGCAGTGACAGCTAACTACATGCGCAATATACAAGTGGTGCCTAGTTTCTCTCAATATTTTCGAAACCACCTCCAAACGCATCCATCTAATGTGTGAGCTCCACTCCACTGCTAAGCAGTACGACGTTCAAGCAGCTTTTCTGATAGCACTGACTGGTGATATCATTGCAGTGGTTTTCCACTCGGTGTGGGCGTGAAGCAGCTCTATCAAAGGAAACAGAAACGAAAAGATCTCTCCGTTCTGCAGCGATGACCACATCCACGAAAGTCTTATTAGGTCTCCTCCAAAATTTCCACTCCTCAATACGTTTGGCAAGCAACTGCACATTTTTATTCAAATGTTGTTGGTTTTTTTAGTGGCAAAAAAAGTGTTTGTATGTGGACCGTCCGTCAGCCAATTTACTGTTATTGAAAACAGCTGTGGTTGTGTGGCTACAGCTCTGTTGGTTGGTACCTCAAGGTATTGTGACCCTAAAAAGAAGAAAAAAAGGCCCATGCCACCCAAAACAATCTGATTATCTTTTGGCCACCATTATAAGAGAGGTGTCTGGAACTGTGAACTCGACACATCTACCGAAAGATCATTTTCAACACCAGCAGGTTTTACAGTAAACAAGTAAATATGTGGATCCCAATAAGGCAAGGCAGCTCTGTTGTCCGTAGCTGTTTCTTGGGAATTTTAACATGAGACTATATCAATGCTGTGTAAAATATGGCTGTGATGTAACTTGGGTACCGGGTTGGGTGGACCTGAAATTACGTCTACTTCCAACTGCATCCAATGCCTAACTTTATTTTTGACATATTTTTTAAGTGAAGCTATTACAAAAGTGCCTTAAAGTGCAGTACCATCCACGGCCACTAGGCCGCTAGCTCCAAAATATAATTTGCTACCACTGAAAGAAAGTTAACTTTTCTCACGAAATTAGTCTATACTTTTTCATATATGAATCAAAAATGTTCTTGTTTACTAATATAACTTCTCTCTGTTCTGTGAAATAGATTTAAAATTCGATAAAAGCATTTCATTGTATGGGAAGTTGATTTAAGTCCCAAGTTGCAGAGTTGGTCATCAACATTTTTACTGTTTCTAAGTAAATGAAATAAGTAAAGTACCATAGTAATACCAACAAAACTACTTTTTTGTAATAGTCGGTTCAAATACCAGTGTACATGTGTCATAGTGTAAAAAGTGTCATATACAAAGAGGTCAAACATCATCAAATTTGTTTTCTCATCTCTTGGTGACCTTGTTAGGCTTCTTTATCCATAAAAATATTGGTTTTAATATTTTTGGTGTGGGCCCATGGGCCTTGTTTTTGTCAGTATACCCCTCAATTTCAATAAAAACAAAAATGTAAAATGAACCTCAAGAGAATCAATAAATAAAAGGTTGTTATGTCATCATATATTTACTTCAAGAAAAAGGCAAAAAAAACTCTCTTTTTTTCAGCAATAGAACTTTAGTACAAACACAAAATGAAAAGCAGTGTGTTGGCTGACAGTGAACTTGTGATTTCAGTTTTGGCTCTAATTATTGCGTTATAATCTTATTTTTATAACTGGGTCGAAACCGACCCTAACAACACAAAGGTCTTAATTTCAACTAGAGCAGTTTATAATTTAGTGAAAACAATTTTTTTTGTTGTTTTATTTTGTTGAAATAGAGGTTCCTGACAAAGTCATAAAGCCTTGATGCAATAAACAAGTTTATATGGTTATGTTATGCATTTAAAACCCAAAAACGGGTCGGTGCCGACCCTAACACAAGACGAAGGTTAAGCAGTGTTGGGTAGAGGGTGAACCATCTTGATGATGTATAACATCTTTGTTTGGGCTCGTGACGTTTGACGTTTGAGGAAGTGTAGGAAAGACCACAAAATAAAAAACGGAGTAACCAGTTGGCACGGCCTGTGGAGAAGTAGATGTAATACTGCGGGGGGGACCTGATCAAAAACGCCATTTTATTTAATGATTCCTGGGCCTTTTGCACGGTTTTAGAAGCCTTTTGGACATCTTTGCGGTGAGTTGTGCGCCGCGGCTCAAACAACGCTCGCTAGCATCAACTCAAGTGTTGAATCGAGGGAATGGGACGCGGTGAGCGGCTCAGCTGACTTGTCTCCTTCCAAGAGAGCACAACCTTCGCTTCCGTACAGTAATTACCATATTCATGTGCTCTTTGTTTACTGTTCTCGGCTGGGGATTGTAACTTTACCCTCCGGGCTTGTCGTCGTCGCGGCTCCGGCTTATGATGTCGTGGTTTTAGCTCCCAAGAACCAACAATTATGCGTAGAAAAAATACGGATGTTACTCTTCTTACTCTCTCAGAGTCATCACAAGGAACACGAGGAGGACACACACCGAATAATAGTCTCCGAAAAAGCCAGTGAACGCCCGTTGACATCACTCCTGAACATGGAAGATGAGGTGTTCGACCAGATTGTGTCCGTGTTCAACTCCCTGGTGGCGTGGGTCGCTGCTGGTGCCATTATGTTCGGTGGGGTGGTGCCCTACATCCCCCAGTACAGAGACATCCGCCGGACCCAGAACGCGGAGGGCTTCTCCACCTATGTGTGCCTGGTCCTGCTGGTGGCAAACATCCTGCGGATCCTCTTTAGGTAACACATCAGTCCAGCTTCTCGTATGTGTTGACAAAACTCTTTTTCCTTTTCTTTTGCTGATCAACTAAAGCAGGGATGTCCAAAGTCGGTCCTCGAGGGCCGCTGTGCTGCAGGTTTTAGATGTTGCCCTGCTTCAACACACCTGATTCAGATTAAATGGATCTCTTCAAAAGGTTGTTAAAGGAGAACTGCGGTATTTTCAACATTAAGCCTCTTTTCTGAGTCGTCTGCAATGTTTTAGAACCCCCCTCACCGCTTTTTTTATGTTTACTGCTGTCTCCGGTATTTGCCTAATTTTGATTCATCTCAACCTGCTTCAGAATGGCAAGTCATGTGCATGTCCAAAAAAGGTCCGTAAAAGCACCATAAACGTCCGTTTTCAAAATCATCAACTCACCGGAGTGGTTACTGGTGTGCACTGGTAATCCATATCAAATTTCGTTGCGAAAAGTTGCTTCTGTCGTGTTTTATTTGGCAGCTCGTTCATGCTCGCACTATTTTCTTAGCGGTGGCGGAGTAATATCAACGAACATCCAGTACAAAATGTCAAATAAAACACGACAGAAGCAACTTTTGACATTTTGTACTGGATGTTCGTTGATATTACTCCGCCACCGCTAAGAAAATAGTGCGAGCATGAACGAGCTGCCAAATAAAACACGACAGAAGCAACTTTTCGCAACGAAATTTGATATGGATTACCAGTGCACACCAGTAACCACTCCGCTGAGTTGATTATTTTGAAAACGGACGTTTATGGTGCTTTTACGGACCTTTTTAGACATGCACATGACTTGCCATTCTGAAGCAGGTTGAGATGAATCAAAATTAGGCAAATACCGGAGACAGTAGTAAACATCAAAAAAGCGGTGACTCAGAAAAGAGGCTTAATGTTGAAAATACCACAGTTCCCCTTTAAGTTCTGCACAAGCCTGTTAAAGGGATAGTTCGCCTCTTTTGACATGAAGCTGTATGCCCATATTAGCAACATCATTTCTGATCATCTTCTTACCCCCTGCTGCGTCCTGTGAGCCGAGTTCCAGCCTCGTTTTGGTGTTGATGAAGGTAGTCCGGCTAGTTGGCTGGGGTTTAAAAAATAAAGCGTTTTGCTTCTCAAAACAATATGCGTTCAAAAGAGTAATACATTTGCATCAGAAAATCGTCCCTTCAGAAAAAGTCAGACCTCACAATCGCTTGGCGCTATTTTCTCTCCCTTCATATCAATGCGTTCAGCTACCTAGCGACAGCCGCACCTGTTACGGTGTTTATCGGCACTTCGGTCTGCACAGTTTACACAGCCCGCAGTGATATGAAGGGAGAGAGAAATAGCACCAAGCGATTGTGAGGTCTGACTTTTTTTCGTGAACGATTTTGTGATGCAAATGTATTACTCTGTTGAACGCATATTGTTTTGAGAGGCAAAACGCTTTGTTTTTTAAGCCCCAGCCAACTAGCCGGACTACCTTCATCAACACCAAAACGAGGCTGGAACTCTGCTCACAGGACGCAGCAGGGGGTAAGAAGATGTTCATAAATGATATTGCTAATATGGGATGTCATACAGCTTCATGTCAAAAGAGGCGAACTATCCCTTTAATGATAATAATAAGAACACATTTTATCTATAACGCACTTTACATTTACAACAAAATCTCAGTGCTAGTGGGATAAAAGACAAATATTAAGATCAAAAGCAGGGACAGTAAAATGCAAATAAAATACTCAAATAAAAGTAGTGAGTCCTTTAAATGCAGAAAGAATTATGTCTTGATCTGAATCAGGTGTGTTGAAACCTAGAATTCAGTCATCTTACTGTCCACGTTGTTTACCCGGATTTCAAGCCTAAAGTTTAGGACGTTCTTTCTCCTTTCTTGCTCAGATTTGGCCGCTACTTCGAGACGCCGCTGCTGTGGCAGAGCATCATCATGATCGGCACCATGCTCACCATGCTGAACCTGTGCACCAACGTCCGCATGGCCACGGAACTCAACACCAAGAGGCGCTCCTTCATAGGTGAGAAACGCTCAGATGCTCCCAACGCTGTGTGAGAGGCTGATCATTGTACCTTGTGGCCCGATGCAAAGTAGATCAGCTTTCTGAGCCTCAGGAAAAGAAAAGAGAGAGATTTCATGTCTTCACTTTGCTGTTCAGAAGTCTTGAGCCACCTCTTGTTGAAGGAAAGTAAGCATTTCCAAACAGTTTGTGTGTGTGTGTGTTAGATAGAGATGACTTCTTACTTCAGCACCCTCCTCTGTTGGCCACTGTACCAGAAACTACAGCTCTAAACAGTCTTTTTTTACATACTGATGGAGGGATGAATCCTCCCCAGAGCCCGGAGCTCAACATTACTGAAGCAGTGTGGGATCATGTTGGCAGAGAACGCAACAAAAGGCAGCCCACATCCAAAGAAGAGCTTTGGGATGTCCTTCAAGAAGCCTGGAGAACTATTCCTGCAGATTCCTTAAAGAAAGGACAGAAAGCTCGTCTGAGAGGGTTCAGGCTGTGCTGGAGGAGAAAGGTGCTCAGAGCAGATATTCACTTTCATGTAGGGATGGGAATCGAAAACCGGTTCTTGTTGAGAACCGGTTCCCAGTGTTTCAATTCCTTGGAATCGTTTGGAGATTTTGCAAACGATTCCCTTATCAATTCCAGTGGGCGCGAATGACGTCACCAGCGCAGCCAGCAGCCAGCAGTAAACATGGCGCCCAAGCGGTACAAACGCTCGAAAGTTTGGTTACACATCCCTAAAAAAGACGACAACAGGGCAACTTGCAAAGTGAATATTTCACCAAAGGGAGGAAATACTACCAACACGCAATAACTATGAATGAATGTCGCGTTTTCGATCCGCTCCGGACTAACGTTGGTGAATCTGAACCCAGCAACGTTAGCAACGTTAGCATGTCCTCGGCTAACACTGCAGGTAACTAACTAACAAACACTGCCTATCATGTTAGCACCATTTGCCTCATTGTAAAAGCTGCTGTTAGTAACGGTTAAGGTTAAATGAATGCCTTCTCAGGCATTACATTTAGATGAAATCATGAGAGACAGAGCCTGACTGGCTCAGAGCCAGAGGCTGGTGGTACTACCCCCAGTTCACCTCTACCTCCAGCTTCTCCTTTCACCAGAGCAGGAAGAGTTCAATTACCCAGGCCAGGATAGACGTTTGTAAGGGTTTGTAAGGTCATGACTCGAGTTACTTCTAAACTAAACAAAGTTGATGCTAATCGACCGGTTTGTCGTCCTTTTTCTCCAAATGAGAATCGACAAAGAACCGAATCGTTAAGCAGAATCAGAAATGGAATTGGAATCGTAAAAATCTTATCAATTCCCATCCCTACTTTCTCTGTGCTTTGTTTTTGCCTCCTGTACTTCTATTTCCATCTATGGTTTCACACATTTCTATAAACTGCTGCTTCCATTTGCTGTTTTCCTGGCGAAGTAGAAAGAAATGAAGGGTGGCTCAAGACTTTTGCACAGCACTGTCCGTTTAACCTTGATGCACAGCACAGGCCATATCTGCCTCACTGTTGCTTTATGATTGGTTTTACAAGGAAATGAACCAGTGTAGCTGTTTAAAATGATCATGTCAGTGTCACGTTGAAGCTTGAGAGAACTGCATGTTTTTCCTTCAAAAGACACTTTCTTTTTTATTACCGTATCCTTTCATCATGGAGGCCTGTCCAATAAGCTGGCAGATGTCTGATTCACCGCTCCAGCCTTATTATGGATAATACCCCTCAATGCCAGATGTTGTAATGTGATTAAGGCAAATGTAGATTTAGAGTTTTAGAAGGGTGCTTCACTGCTTTTGTTTTTTAAACAAAGTTGGACAACAAAAATCAATGGGGCATCCATATTCTTGCAGGTTGTTTTGTGCCCGAAAGAAATGACAGAGTAAAACTAATCTGTCTTTATCAATGTAAACACGGAAAGCCGTATTTCCTAACAGGTTACTGAGTAACTCCAAGAGTTACTCAATAAACCACAAGTGGAAACATTACATTCTATATTTTACTCCTGCGTACACTACAGTAGGTCATGGGGCAGCCCTTTGCTCTTTGATAAGTGTTGCATTTTAAGTCTGCACCTTGTGTTGTGTGCAGTGCTGCACATACTTTTTAGTCCTGCTTCGAGACTGGATGCTCAGATTCGTTTCCTTTCCTTGTGGCGGTCTTGGGCGGGGGGGTAAATCATGAATGCCAATGTGCAGAAGCTGGATGTCAGATGACAGCACTCGCTGTGTGCCTGAACGGAGACTCTGAAATAATGGGGATACTGTTAACTAAACTCAGTGGAACAGAGCAAAATGCACTCTGTCCAGAGAATAAAGCATTGGTGTTGACAGCTGGTGTGAGTCCGTAAACAAACAAAAAAAAAAAGGTGTCCTTGACTCCTGTTCGGCTTTCTGTCGACTTAAAGTTATGTCCTTTTCTATACCGCCTAATAAAATTCAGGGTCGGGAGGATGGGTTTTGAACAAATAATCTAAAATGAAATTAAATACAAAATAAATTAAGAGTGGTTGGTGTCAGTCATCTTGTGATATGAAAAGACACTTTTTTTTATTTTTGTCTGAAAGGGATTAGTTAGACACTTAAATAGATCTAACCACTTATATATCAAATTTAAAAAAAACTTGATGAGATTTCCATTATTAGTCCCACCTTTGGAAATTTATAATGTTACAGCAGCAAGGACAGTAAGACAGAAAAAAAAAATAGGATATACATAATTCTGTGTTTGTGAATGTGCAGAGATTGTGTTGTATTGGTTATATAAAACAAAAAACCTATTCAATATGGAACTAATGACTTTAGCAGGCAGAATATAGACAAACGGAATAAGGAAGGATTGATATTTACAGGCAACGCGTACATTTTCATATTTATACATATGTAGACAAACTGTGTTGCATTGGTTATAATGATAACAACCTTAACAGATTCATCATGAAATTTGAATATTGAATTATTTGTTTTCAAAGTTCCTAACGCAACAAAGTTAACGTCCGGAAACAGATGAGGCTACAATCCTGCTGTGCTAGGCTAGTTAGCTTTTAGCAGGACCATTTTATTTAATTTGCTCCTACACATTTAGTTTCCTTTAAAAATGGAAGCTCAGGAGGCTGTCAGCTTTTTTTCGGGGCAGATCCTGATGTTTTGTCAAAAGACTCAAGATATGCTCTGAAAAATTAAATGTAAATTCAAAAGTGGCTAAATTAACTTTAGCTAAAGCTAACGGCTAGCCTTAACTAAGGCTAACACTGAGTGTAACCTAATCCTTCCTACTTCATATGATTATAATGACCCGCTTCATTTTTTATTTTAATTTTAATTTTTTTGAAGAAAACTCATTTTCTCTATAAGTCTCTCGCAGCACTTTTGACATTTCAACAAAATATATCTTACCAAAAGTTAGATCACTGGAAACGTACCACAACAGCTTGTGTCTTGTTAGCTTAGCTTTGCTTAATAAATTAAACTGGTGGCGATCCTTCCTTAAGCATGTTTAAATGAACTGTATAACTGTTTTTACGCAGTGCATTTAAGAGCTTGAATGATCATAATTCTTCTGGTCATAAATGTTAGTTTTCCAATTAAAAATTTCATTAAATAGATACATGATAGACACAACTTTATAGACAACAATTTTCAAAGTTTTGTGGCTTGGGAAAAAAAAAGAAGCCCTTTGGGAAGTGTTACCCAATCACATGTGCACCAAAGATGAGATGAATTCCACAAAGGAGATTTGTGAACTTATCAGAAAGGCTGAAATCTTGCAGAAAGTCATTGTTCATAATTACTAATCAGTAACGAAAACCTAACTTTGAATCTTTATAGAGCAAGGATGCTGACTTAAGTTTCTTGGTTGTAAATGCAGTAAATTTTCATTGCTTACTTTAACCTTTGAATTAATGAAATCTTAACTTGTTAAAATAAGTTACTTACAAACATTCTTATCACATTTATATGCAGTTTACTGGCAGTATAATAACCTTGAGGTTAAAGTTCTGCAGAAATCCCATAATGTCACACAAGAGTGAAAGCTTAAGAGTCAAAGGGGTGATTATGGGGAACGGAGCTGTTGTTGGCTTATTGTGACAAACAGCAGTGCAGCATAAGCTATCATTAAGATTAAAGTTTAACCTAAAAAAAATCAGTCAAATAAATTCAGTTGAAGGAGTCTGAGGGACTTTAATTTGAACCAAAATTTAATTGAATAAGTGGAGTTAAACATCAGCCTTTTCCCCTCTAAAATGGTAAGACCCTTTAAGCCCTGAAATTGCATTGATGCCAAATATATATATATATATATATATAAATTCCACAAAGGAGATTTGTGAACTTATCCACAAATAAAAAAAATATATATATATATATAAAAAAATAATTCTGCTGATGGAAAAGCTGCTCCCTTCTGTTTTTTCTGTTGTACCAAATAACCAAGAAACCAATGCTGCTCAGTAATGGAACCGGACGAGTAGTTGCAGTCATTGACTATGACCTAAAATGGGAAGTTCCGTAACCGAACGCATCGCAGGTCATCTTTTAGTTTCAGGAAAAGAAATGAAGAAAACCAAGCTGTTTTTTGTTTCTTCCTCCCTTCCTTTATTTTTGTTTTGTCTTTAGCGACAGACAGTAAGGACGAGGAGGTGAGAATCCCTAAGAGGCTCTTTCTGGGTATGTACAGAACTTACTGTGTCTGCCATGAAACATCAGTCATAGTTTCATCCCCCCGTCCCTCCCGTGTGTCTCATGCATGACCATGAGCCGGCTTGGCTCCTTCTGCAGCCCAGCTAACACTAACCCATCACGACTAACGCCGCCTCCCAACATGCTTAAATCACGCATGAGCCTCTTTCACTTGCATGTATTTTCTGTTGTTACATCTGTGGTTTTGAGTCCTACAACATATTCACTGTTTTTCTTTTGTAGCCACGACTTTGACGCTTTCAGTGCATGTTAGTTGACACCCTCAGCGCAAGTGGAGGATGATTTATGCATGCTTTGTTTGTGCATGCAATGAATCTGTTGACAATGCAGTTCTAAGTCACAGTTCCGGTTGCGACTTATCTAATTAATGCTTACGTTTTACCCATCCTTTCACAGTTGCGTGCTTAGTCATGCTCTACTATGTGAATGTACAAAATCCCCCCCCTTTTTTTTTTTCTTTTTTTTTCTTTTTTTTTCTTTTTTTTTCAATGACTCATTCTTGCTAAGTCAATTTCTAATAATATTGTCTTCTAACTGGCTTTTAAATTGGTTTTGAACTACATTTAGTTTCGGTGTAAGTTTAGGAAACACCTTTTCCTAACTAGAGAAAATCACCCATTACCTGGAATTCCATCATTTTCCTCATAAAGGATTTACTTTTGTTAATTTTATTGCAGATACGAATGTAAAACATATAATTCCGCTGGCTGTGTGATGCCGCCAGCTTGAATTTGAGCAACCTTGCGGTTGTTAGTACTGTCAAATTAGCAGAGTGATGCTGTTTTAAGAGTTGGGCTAAGTTTGTTAAGCGCAATGTGTCAGTTATTGTTCCTCCACAGCTTATTTTCACCTTACAGACATTGCAAATTGCGAACGTCGGGTCCTCTTAACTTTTTACAGACCGAATAAAAGGCTCGAGTGTCCGATAGTCTTAGTACATTTGCATTGTGTTATATAAAAAAAGATTAATTATATAGTTCAAATACATTAGTCTGACTGAAACTGTCTAAAACAATTTATTTTTCTTTTTTTTTTTAAATGAGGCCTAACACACTCAGATGATGCAGTTGGTAGTGGAATTTCTCCTCCATGTGCATGTTCAATTGGACTCAAATAGGTTTTTCCTGACCTAAATCCATCAGAAATATCGTGGAAGACAGAGAAAACTCCCCAACACAACGGGGTTGAAGCTGTTCTATGCTGACGACATTATTTAAAATCCCTCCAAGAGCCAATCAGCAGCGCCGGTCAAAAGTTACCCGAAACATTAGGCTGCCCTGGAGCACCCGGGGGCTGAGGAACCAGTCCAGCCCTGCACCAAACCACTTTGCTTTGTGGTCCCTTGACATTTTTGTGGGCTTTTTCGTCGTGTCTTTGTTGCCTCTTTAACATGACAACGACTTCCCGTCTGTAGATGTGCAGGATTCACGGGGAGATTTGTTTTTATGATGGGGGTATTACAACCTGCAACTGTAGGAAGAGCTAAAGAGAGGGGGGAAAAATAAATAAATAAAAAAATAGCCAAATGATCCTGTGTTTAAGTGATGTGACTTTATTTATACCTTCAGTCTTCACAGCCAACGGCAGCTTCACATTTCGTTCCCCAGTCACATGGGCAAAAAACATGAAACGGTGTGCAGTCTGTTGATGAGCTTCACTTCCTAGCACTCAGGATGCATGTGTATGGAAACTCAAATCAAATGCAGGCACCTAAATGTTAACATGTACGGTCTATGTGTTTTTCAACTTTGACACACAGAAATGTTTTCTGCCTCACCGAGCTGAGGCTTGAAGTGCAGCTCATTGTAAAGTTTGGGCCATTTAAAAACACTTGCTCGAATAAAAGTCTTTGTAATGACAGTAAAGCCCTGTCATAAAGTCTAACTGCCCCTGATCTTACAAAGCAAGACTGCACATAAAATGGATGAGCAAGAAACGCAGAGAAGGCTACTCTCTGGTTCTTATGCACGTGCGTGTTACTGTCCCACAATGTCGAGCTCAAGAGGGCATATTGACACTAAAACTGCTGCAAACGCAAGGAAAGAATTTGAATGTTTTTTCTGCTGAGCCATGTGTTCTGAGTGCAGAATGCAGAGTAGAATTGAGAGGCAGCCACCTCTGAGCTGTTGTCTTGGCTATGAACACTAGATGGCTGTAGGAAACAATGTATGAATGTAGCCAAAAGGCACAAAGCACATCTGGCTCACTGTGTCGTAACACAATGGAAATACTTTTATGAAATTCTGTTGTGAACAAATATCTTGGCATTAGTGGTGTTTTGTACCGCTTTTTAAAAACAAACAAACAAAAAAAAATGACCGTTTTCATTAGCATCGTGGCTCCCCACAGCTCAGGCTGCCTCTGGCATCTACATATTTCCATTTTCAGCGCCCAGGTGTGGTGCTGCCGGCTCAGTCTGAGGCTTAGGCTCCTGTGAAGGGTCATCGATCAGTGAGCCCTGCCAGGCGTTATTGGAGCCAAAGGGAAGCCGTGTTCTGTACACGCAGCTTTGGGCCTGCTCATTGATCTGTGGGTGGAAAGATCAAACATCAGCATGTCGTGGTTTACTGTCAGTATTTGGTTGTAAGCTCGAATGTGCCGCGCAGGAGAAACAAGCTGTACAAAGTACGACTGTGACCTGCAGTACTGTGTGAAATACTCGTTTCTTTATGTTTCGCTCCATTGTAATGTCTTACAGGACTCCCGAGCAATTGTTCTCCAAGCTTTCCGAAGGTCTTTCAAAGCTTTTGCTTTGGGCATCGGCTGCCTTTTCTCTCATTTTCAGCCCAGCCCCTGTGGCTGGTTTCCAGGGACAGCTGGCTGTCATGAAGCCATTCTTAAGGCAAGGCAAGGCAAGTTTATCTGTACAGCACAATTCAACTACAAGGCGATTCAAAGTGCTTTATAGATGCATTAAAACAGTAGAAATAAAAAGCATGATTTAAATTTTAAACAAAAAAGAAAGAAATAAGAACAATAGATAAAAAAAGGAGGGGAATCAAGGCAAGGCAATTTTATTTATAGAGCACAATTCATACACAATGCAATTCAAAGTGCTTCACAGCTACATAAAATCACAAGAAGGCATTAAAAGAAATAAGAAAATAATAAAAAATAAAAAATAGAAGCTGAATGCAGCTTCTCCATGTCTGGTTCTGACTCTGGGAACTGATAGAAGACCGGATCCAGATGAGCTGAGGGGTCTGGAAGGTTCATACTGGGTCAGGAGGTCACTGATGCATTCTGGTCCTGGACCGTTCAGAGCTTTATAGAGCAGCATCAGAGCTTTAAAGTCTATCCTCTGATGGACAGGCAGCCGGTGTAAAGACCTCAGAGCTGGACTGATGGGGTCCACTTCTTTGGTCTTAGTGAGGACTCGAGCAGCAGAGTTCTGAATAAGCTGCAGTTGTCTAACGGACTTTTTAGGTAGACCTGTAAAGATGCTGTTATAGTAATCAAGCCGACTAAAGATGAATGCAGGGACTAGTTTTTCCAGGTCCTGCTGACACAGATCCTTTAACCTTGATATATTCTTAAGGTGAATCAAGAAGAAAGGCTGAGATACGCCAAATGACACAAGAACCGGATTAAAAATCAGCGCCGTTGAAGCAGTGTGGGATCATTTTGACAGAGAACGAAAGAAAAAGCAGCCAAAAAGCTGCTTTTTTTATTTAATTTTTTCTTTCTTTCGAGAAGCCTGGAGAACTATTCCTGAAGACTGTGCCGAAGAATGAAGGCGCTCCTACCAAATGTTGACTTTCAAGCTTGATGGAGTTGCCGACTCTGTTTTTGACTTTTATACTGCATTTCCTCTTAGTATGTGCTTGCACATGTTCACACATTTGAAAACAAATCACGACACTTTTGTCCATTTTCCTGGTATTAAAAACGCACCAAGCTGGTTTGCAGCGACCTGTTCGACCTACAGTGACTCATTGGTACTGTTGAGGCAGCAGGAATTCATCTCAACCGTACATTTCCCTGATTGGCCATCATGTTCCTTTCCTTTTTCTTTTTTACCTCGAGCCTTAATGGTAGCACTTATTTGTTCTCATAAAAGCAGCGTCATTATCACACCGGGCGGCTTCATCTAACAGCTGGACATTTGTACCGAGACAGAAATTCACAGTGAGGTTGACTTTTAATAATAATTAAAAAAAAAAAAAACTTCCTATTTGGCCAAATAAGGCTTTATTGCATCTCTAACTGGCTGTGAACATTTTTCTGTTGAGACGTCGCACTTAATAATGTTTAATCGGGTGGCTGAGATCACGTCCTGTAACCGTGCGGCTCAATCCGTGCGGCTCAATCAGAAATATTGGTGATCGCTCAGGTGGGGGTAAAAGGATTTCTAAGATGAAACGTCTGAAGAAGAACTTTTGCCAATGACAGCGGGAGAAGTTTTGCTTTGTTTGGTTGAGTCAAATATTTATTTTCAGGTCCTGAAGGCAAAAACTGATTGGATTTTTTTTTTTTTCTCTCTCTCCCGAATTTCCAGCCGTAGAAAAACGAATTAGTGTCGGCGAACAAACCGTAAAGCAAGCCAGATGGAGACTTTAGAGCCCCTCTAGAGTAGCTCCAATGTTTCTCAGCCATTTTCTTATTCTTTCTCAGCTCCTTCAGGTTTCTGTCTTCCAGCTGTGAGTCACACTTTGTCTCTGAAATATTAGCATTTGTTCCAGTCAGGGAGCAGGAGAGCCTGTTTCTGATAGAAAAAAATCAATAAAATGGGCTTTTGAGGGGAGATTTGGAACGGAGTGCAACGGTATCGCAAAGAAACGCGTGTTTTTCAGCGAGAGAAAAAGTTTGCAGCCCATGCTGGCATGTCGGTGATGGGGTCTTTTCCTCTTGGACACCTTCAGTTTCATTTCGGCTCTGTCGTGCAAGTTGCTGCATGTTATCATTTGAAGTCATTGGCCAAGAGCCCCTCATGTCAGCTGCCAAGGCACAGAGCAGCTTTTACTTAAGGGCAAAGGAAAAATGCTCCAATAATAATTATAATCCCTAAAAGGGGATCCAGGAGTTGATCATTCTGTTGCCTCCAAACAACAGAGCTCATTTTTGCATGATGAGGACTTAATTTCTCTGTTTGTTTTCTCGAGATCGTGACCTGTAATAATAATTGTCACGAGATAAACGAGCTTTGTACTCTGAAATAGCAAAGCGACTGAGGAGAGCTCGAAAATAAATGCTCCTTGTTTTAACTCCTCCATTCATTATTTATTATTGCCGTGATGTCACTTGGAGAGGATCTATGACAGTAAGCCAAGGCATAAAGTTGAGTTGTGTTTGCTAAACTGAGTTTGGGAAACCTCTGCAGGCGGGACCGTCTGTGGGCGCAGACAAAAGTTTAACCGACTCTGTTACTCTTCTGCCAGCAGCAGATCCCTGTTTGCAGTGAAGGGAAAAACAAACCTCACTGGGCTGAACTAACAAACTATATGAACCCTTGTCTTGAGAAATCAAGCCTCATTGTTATTATGAAACCTTGAAACTGCAGTTTTTCCGGACTTTTCCCATCTTTACTTGGATTTCTTGTTTATTCAGCTCTACAGCTAGCGCGATTTCATTCTCACTGCAAAGGCAGCCTGGAAACCACCGCCCTTATTTTTGCCTGAGTTTGGGAACCAATCACAGAACGGGGGGAGGGGGCAAGACGATGACAACGTCTATGCGCGACACCGAAGCTTGTAGAGTGTTAATCCAAAATGGCAGCGGACACAACGTTACCGTTCTATGCAGCCTTAGAAAGTGTTTTAAAGGGGAACTCCGGGGCATTTGAAGCGCAATCCCATTGCTAGAGGTTGTCAAATACTGACAGTAGGACACAGAGAGGTGCAAATCGGCGCTCCCTGTGCGGCGATTGCGCTGTTTGCGCAGCCTGTCATGCTAGCCAAATACGTGGTGGCTAAGGGGCAAGTGCTAACCCTTCCACGTAAAACAACAACTTGCACACTGCAGAAACGTCACACCACTTTATAAACCATCCGACAATAAAGTCACAAGCCTTACCATCAAAACCATATGCATGGTTCTCACATTACTGGCATGGGGACGTTACAAAACAACTTTATAAACAGCATGTCACTCACCGGTTGCCGGTATGCGCGCGCATGTGAACAACAATACATGCCCAGCAATATTGTTGTAATGTTTTAAATACTTGAACGCAGCTTTTCTAGAGAAGATAATTGTTTTGTATATGGGAGTTTCGTCCATTGACTCTTTTGGGCTTTCACATGCGCGCGCATACCGACAAGAGGTAAGTGACATGCGGTTTATAAAGTTGTTTTGTAACGTCCCCATGCCAGTAATGTGAGAACCATGCATATGGTTTTGATGGTAAGGCTTGTGACTTTATTGTCGGATGGTTTATAAAGTGGTGTGACGTTTCTGCAGTGTGCAAGTTGTTGTTTTACGTGGAAGGTTTAGCACTTGCCCCTTAGCCACCACGTATTAGCCTCGCATGACATGCTGCGCAAACAGCGCAATCGCCGCACAGGGAGCGCCGATTTGCACCTGTCTGTGTCCTACTGTCAGTATTTGACAACTTCTAGCAATGGGATTGCGCTTCAAATGCCCCGGAGTTCTAGCCTAGAAATCTAGACGCCCCTAGCGGCCGCAAATGGAATTTGCTCCGGGGCTAGTCTAGTCACTTGTGGTCGTTTTGCAAGGTTCCAAATCAAAACTTAATCGAGCCAATCAAATCGTGAGGAGCGGGGTCGGAGGCCGGGCTACCTAGTGACGACAGAGATGCGACGTTTCAGTGTGTAGTTCCAGAGAGAGGTTAAAAAAAAAAACTCTCTTTAGATTTATAGGGAAACGAAGTAAACTTACATCTGAGAGCAATCCCCAGTCAATTGCGAGCATGATGTACCGAAGACAGCGGGCCGATCTTCGTCTCAGAGCTGACAAAACTCTCCGGTAAGGCATTTGAACGGTCAAATTCCGTTAACGGGACGAGAGTAGTCAAAACGGCTAAACCGGAAGTGCGTTGCTCACAGCGGCTAGCTTTAGCAGCGCCGAATTCGTGGGAACAAAATTGTAAACAGCCGGTATTTTGTCAGATTTTCAACACCTTGGGGGTCTAAACGACTACTTTCTCGCCTGAAAATGTTTCAAATGTTGCTAAAGTTTACAGAGTTTAGAGCTTAAGAGAAATCAGCTTTTCAGGCCATAGACTACTGACCACAATGTACATTCCGTCGCGTTGACTACGTAAAACTTCTTCATCGCTCTGATTGGTTGTTGCGCCATCCTATTGCGTGGTGTTGAACTTAACAGACAGCCGTTTATCCCGCCCACACTGCTATCCAGTGTCACTAGACCCATGTACAGCTTTTTTCTGTACGGGTCTGGCTTGCTAGGCTACCGGAGTTCCCCTTTAAGTAGCTTAGAACGCAAGTTTACTTTTATTTTACTTTTTTTTCTTCTTCTTCCTAGTCGAATTTCTATCGCTCTACATACGTCATCTGGTATAAGTGATACAATTGGCTATGAATCGCGCGCAAAGCAGCATGGGAAGAACCAGACGCCATTTGATAGACATTCGTAGCGCCCAATAAACGGCTCTAGGCATTCGTAAACCACGCCTCAAATACGAGAAAATGCACACCTAGTTCCCAGACCACCATCTCATTGAGATGTGGACGCGTCAGCCAGGCTACTCTACAGCTTCATTGCACATCAAAATCATGCTTTGACAAATTAAAGCACACAATACGATTTGCACACTTTTATCAAGGAAAACTTCAAACACCTGTTCCGTGTTGCCGCAGTGATGCGAGTTTTACTCTGAGATCACTATTCTGTGGTTCCACACAGCCCAAAAGTGAGACACCGTCAGCTGAGGCTACTTCGATATGACCCTGTTTATATTGTCGTGCAAAATGATGCAAATGAAATCATTTCAGGCATTTAATTCTCTGTATATTCACTGGCAGTTGTTCCGAGTTTGCTGTAGAGGTTGACGAGTTGAACACTGTGGAAGGGCCTATTTGTGAATGGAGGCTGTGCTCCCTCCTGCGTCGTTCTTTTTCTGAATGGAAAAAAAAGAAGGTTTGCAGAGTTTTCATCTTATTTAATAACAAGGTTTCAAAGTGTCCAGCTGTTGCTCACTGAGGTCTTTCATCAGGGAATAGGAGTTCAGCTGAAGCACGGACATGTTCTCAGAGGAAGAACATCTTGTGGGGCTGCATGATAAAATCCAGCCCTCTGTTCTTCCTAAAACTGCTTTGTTGGCAAATTCAAACTGAGATTATGAGGGATAAACTTTCAGTCCTCGAAATGCTGTCTTTGTGCTATTTCCAGTTTAAAGTTGGATTGAAATTATTCTCTTTTTTTCACATCTAAACTTTTATTAACAGGGTTATACCTGTTAATACCAGTTCCTGATAGTTAGCAGCTGTAGCTAAATGTGAACTTTTTTTTTTTTGTACGGTTTGTAAAAATGGCGCCTAATTATGATACTAACTGCTTCTGCTGAAGTTTTCAAAATGGCCATGGGATCAAGGGAAGAAACGGGCTTTTTGAGATTCTTGTAAAAACTTCTGTGGTCTTGATGTACTGTACATTAGGGGGGTACAGTTTGGGAAGTTCCTGTCCCTCTTGCGATGCCCAGTGTAGTTGGTGTTGTTTTATTTGTTGTAGCCCAAGGTAAGAGTTCTGGGGTCTGGTGGAATAATATTTTTCTTTGTTTGTTTTTTCCTTCTTTGCTTTGGAAGGTTCCTGAGCGAGTCATGTGCCACGATCCGTTTAAAACACGAGCTTTAAACCTAAAACACAGAGGCAGCAGTCTGTTCTGCATGCCAAGATAAAGTGACAGTCGATCTGACCTCGTGATGGAAAGCCAATAGTTTTAAAACTGCTGATTTTCTTTTTTTTTTCATTTGAAATCATTTTGATTGGAACTGCAAAATGATAGCTGGAATGTCATTTTACTTGTTGAACTTTAGTCCATGTTGTGTAATGCATACATGTGCACATGTACAAGCGCAGAACACGAAGCCCATTTGCAATGGGCCTGCTCTTAGGATGCAGCACAGTGTCATGCCTTCATGTTGCTTGGTAACAGGCTTGTCTCCTGGGAGGAAAAAACATTGAAAAATACTAATGCATTGTGGCCCGTAGAGCACCAATGGTAACCATGCTGCAACCAGCAACGTCCAATGTGAATGGGGTTTAATTGGCTTGTTTGACAGGTGTATCCTCATTTAAAAAAAAAAAAAAAAAAGAAGCTACTTTAGGTGTAAAAACTGCATTAGTTGGAGTTAATTATATTTTTTTGTACGACATACAGAAGAATATATTATTATACTTTATTTTTGAAGGAATTCTGTTTGCATGCTAGCTAATTGGATTTTCCAGTGTACCACGACTGTGTGGGATTTTAGAGAAGTGTGGCCACCACAGGGAGTCCAGTGTAACTCCAGTCTGTTCCTACACAGTGCCATCATTGCTGCTACGCAGCAAGGGGATTAAAGAGGAAGAGGAGAACTCCCCGGGGCAAGGTGAGAGGGGGAGTATGGCTGGGAGTAGCTGAGGTGCACTGCTGTGAGCATCTCACTGGTCAGTGTGAAATGGAGTGACACACTCCACTTCTGATACAAGAGGGTTTTTTCTGTTTTTGTTTTGTTTTTTTTGCTCAACTAACAAGTTGAGACTGCACAAATAATTAAAAAGCACCTAACAAGCCCAATGTTTCCCTTTTCTTTTTTTTTTTTCTGTTTGTTTTATTTGGCCACAGGCGACTGCAGTTGTATGAAAAGGTATCGCAGAATCCCTGGCCATCTAAATTAATTGCAAATGTTTAAAAAGTATCTTTACCGCGTTAAGGTGATGCTTCCCCAGCCCTTACTGCTTAACATTTAAAGAATGTGGGAGAGAAATTAACAAAAAGAAGCCCCGAAGGTAAAGTTGTGTTCGTGCACGTACAGTCTGCAGATACTTTTCCAATTAGAAATGGACCGGGTGGGGCGGTTTTGTGGCGTAGTGGGTACAGCAGACGCCCCATGTGCAGAGGCTATAGTCCTCGCTGCAGCTTGCCCCGGTTCGAATCCCGCATCGGACGGCCCTTTGCTGCTTTCTGTCTCTCTCCACTGTACTATACAATAAAGGCATAAAAAAAGGCCCCCTAAAAAAAAATTTAAAAAAAGAAATGGACTCTGTGAGAAAATAGATCAAAAACCAAAATTTGAGTGTGTAACAATAATTTTTTTTAATAAAGAAGGGGGGGAAAAGCTTACGTGTTGTAAAGGAAAATTCAGTTAGATGACAAATTTTCCATATTTTAAGTCAATAGTTCATAGACTGAAGGGAGTTTGTATTTGGTAAGACAGTCATTTTTAAGATACTCTACTAGTTTTGTTGCAAAATGTGACATACATTTGTTAAAACAAGCCAACATTAGATGAATAAGCATCATAAAAGTGAAGCCAACTTTAGCGCCATTGTTGCTGTGGCTAATGTCTTAGCTGCAGTTTTTAAGCTGATAATCTGCTTTCAGAATTTTTACCTATTAAATTCAATGTCACAATGCAAATGTTTTGCTATTCATCGCATGTTTAGCATTGGACTTTATTTTAACTGTAACAGTTGCTGCTGCTGTAACTGCTATTAGCTAGCTTAATAGCCCGCAAGCTAGCAAAGCTAACTGTGTAAATGTTTTCTGTGTTTCTTGCCAACTGCCATTCATATATGTGTGTTTGTTATACTGTTCAGCTAATACTATCATGACTTGGAGCCGTACATAAGGCATATCATATGTTCTGCTTTGTGCTTCGTGTATTGTGCCTTTTGTGGGCCATTTTGGCATTGAATGCTGCTCTTGATAGTTTCCGGCTGTGTTTGACTGTTATCAGGCAGCAGCAGCTCGGTGCTGAGCTGACCCACATTTACAGTTCTCTGACTGCTGCAAGCATGGCTCCGCACCAGGCACCTACTATATAAATGCTGCTTTACAGTACGTATTACAGCTGTAAGTGAATATTCTTAGCATTTAAAACTTATACATATCCCAGTGTACCTTTTTTTTTTTGAAGAGAAAAAGGAAGAAAAAACAAAGTCCTGTTTGCTTGTTCTCTGTATGCAAGTGTTCCCATTTACAGATACTTGAATGGTTTTGCATTGTAAATAGTGTGTGGCAGGTTGACAGAAGGCTGTTACCTGATTTGAATGGCTCTTTTAGATTCATTTGGTCCTGTTTATTGGATTCAGTTAACTCGTCTTTCATAAAGGAACAATTGGATTGGCTCAGTATTGGAAAGCCGCATTAGCTTGCACACGTACGTGGCTGACATGCATTTTTCTTTTAGAAATGCCATCTAAATGTCAGAATCAGTCACCATGCATGTTGTCAAATGTCATAAAAATTGGTGTTCTTTCATATTTGATTTTATCAAGGCTTAAAAAGAATAGGTTTGTGCATTAAACTCGATGGAGAGGGTAAGCCATACAACAGCTGGAGTTCTGTATTGATAGTGTTTTTTGTCGGCCTCCTCGGAGGGCTCAGATGTCCCTTCTCGATATGGTAAACTTCATCCAAACATGATTAAGCGAGTAGGCTCTATTGCATTTGCAGCTTGTACAAATTCCTTTAAAGATACGGCAGTACTCTTTTGCTCTTAGCCATGATTAGATTTTCATGTTAACTCTTCTCGTCTGCTCTCCTGAAACCAGCAGCAGTGTGTCTACTGTTTTTACAGCCCAAGTATATGTGGCACCTGTTTGGTAATCAAAGACATTTGTGGTAAAAGTGGCTTATGTTTCATATTGTAGCTGTTTCCTTTTGTCTAAGTAAAGCCTGAAGCAATCGATACATTGCAGCCTTGAGATATTGTTGTTATTGGCTTTGTTTATTATACGAGGCTAGTGTTGTTGTGCTCATAATCTTTATCGAATGATTTCCACGGACAAAGAATGCACACAAGAGGTGTTGGGACTGATAACAGGGTTTAAATCATTCATCAATGTCCAGATACCCATCCAGATACCACAACCTTTGCTACCTGCCACACTCCCTCTGGGCTTCTCACATCCTTCACCCTTCGTAAAACCTCCGCCGTCTAAGACCTTGAAGCTCCAAAAGGAGCGCAGCACAGATATTTGTAGCAGCAACATATTGTGTTGTATTTTTCTGAATACATGAAGGGGATTGTGGGAGAGGTGTGAAACTTCTCAGCTCACGTGTGAAGGTGTTTGAAATGTTTCACAGTAATGGAGCTAATGTTTCTTTTAGTGAGCAGATGAAGCAGAAAACCCAACGCAGTTCTAATTCTGGAAATTGAGAAGTGACGATGAGTTTAGCCACCAGTGTTTTTGACGACTTGCTACCCCGTAGCTACAACGGGTTATGTGTTCTGTTTTTAAGCTGCCACGCTTACACGTACCGCCAATACCTGAAGTGTGTAATGGGTAAAAAAAACTAGAAAATCAAGTTTTTAAGAATGAGATTGTAAAATATGCCCTTGTAAAATAGAGCGGTAGGGCCATTTTTTTTCTAGGAATAGTGTTCCTGTTACTCTGCTGGTTGTAACCACTTTGCCCTGTTAAAAATGTTTATTTCCTTGGTCTAATATGTGGTTTTCTGATATCTTTTCTCTTTAGACTTTGACTGGAGCTACTTCTGGTCGTGGAGTTACTTCGTGGACTACGTGCTGTGCGTGCTGTCCTTCACCGCGGTGGCGGCCTACATCACCTACCTCCTCCTGGACTCTGCGCTGTTTGTGGAGACCCTGGGCTTCCTAGCTGTATTCACCGAAGCAATGCTGGGCACGCCACAGCTCTACTGCAATTACCAGAATAAATCCACAGAAGGCATGAGGTACAGATTTAATACACGTCAGTATAGAACTTAGTTTTTTTTTTTTTTTTGGTATTAGTGCAGCAGAGATGAGTGTTTTGCAAAGGTGTGGATGTAAAGAGCAACATGTACGCCTAAACTGAAAGGCTACAATGGTATGTGATTTGAATCGCTTTGATGCTAGTATTTTCCTCTTCTGACGCATTTCTAAAGGTTTGGAGCGATTTAGTCAATCAGTATTTTGGCATCTTCACAGGCATTCAGGTTGCTGTTTATAAATGTCATCTCCCCTTATTTTGCACTCATTTTGCCCCTTGTAACGTCACACTTCCTGTGCATTTCTGTCAGGACTATACATTCAGCCTAGGAGCCCTGGCAAGTTTCACACCAAATGTGCTGAGCAAACTTTTTTTGTGTCGCTAGGTGTTCATAGATGTTGACGTTATTTAATAACAGTCGCACTGTTTGAGCTGTCACATGCCGGGGGATTTTTTTTTCAGGAAGACTGCAGCTCTGGTTTGTGGCTCTGTGGTTCTATACCTCCTGATAAGTGCTTCATCTTTGTCTCTGCTGTTTTTAGGTTGGATGTTTGGGATGGCTTTTCCTCTACCTGAAGTGTCATATCACTTTTCTTGTTTGGGGCTTGTTTTTTTTTTCTACATAGTCTCATAGCCTAACTCTAAAGTCTGTTTTTTTTTAAAAATTTACTTGTTTGCTTAAAAGTGATACAATTCTAAATCAGGGTTAGGGTTGAAGTAATTATTGCACAAAAGTGTACATCACTTCTGTTGTAAATCAGAGACTAATAAGCCTGCATCATCCATTCGCTCTGCTTTCAAACAGCATACAGATCCAACTTCAGCAGCAATTATCGGTCTCTGACGTGGATGTGCACACTCTTCTTTACAGTCTCGTTTCAGTTCATTGAGTTCTGCAGAGTTTGTTTGTGCACATCTCTCTAAAGGTCCCACCACAGCATCTCTGTCAGGCTGAGGTCTTTAGCTGTCAGGCAGACGGCCTCACATTTGACTCTGGAATACTTTGGTATACAGAGGAGTTCATGGTGGACTCATTGACTGCAAGGTGTCCAGGTCCTGTGGCTGCATAACCAGCCCACATCATCAGCCCTCCACCACCGTGCTCAACAGCTGGTGTGAGGTGTTTGTGCTGATATGCTGTGTTTGGTTTCCTCCAAACGTGCTGCTGTGCTTTATGACCAAACATCTCCACTTTGGGCTCATCTGTCCAAAGGACATTGTTCCAGAAGTCTTGTGGTTTGTTCAGATGTGACTTTACAAACCGAAGCTGTGCTGCCATGTTCTTTTAAGAGAGAAGAGGCTTTCTCCTGCAACCCTTCCAAACAAGCCGTACTTGTTCAGTCTTTTTCTAATTGTTAATTAATATTTAACATGCCGACTGAGGCCTGTGGAGTCTGAGATGTAGCTCTTGGTTGTTGTCTTTTTACAGTTTCTCTAAGCATTGCACGGCCTGACTTTGGGGTGAACTTGCTGGGATGTCCAGTCCTGGGAAGACTGGCAGCTGTTTGAATGTTTTCCATCTCTGAATAATCTTTCTCATATCCCTTCTTAGATTGATGGGCAGCAACAATTTCTTATTTTGTCTTTCCTCCTTGGTATTGTGTGAACACACACCTGAATGTTCCCTACAAGCAAACTGCCTAAACCTTAGCTGTTGTAGAGGTGACGATCAGTTGATAAAATGCATTTGATTAGCCCTACTGAGTGCTGCCTACCCTTTTAATTCCCATGGAAGCTGTAAAAGTGGATGTAGTTCTTCGCATACTGCCACTGCATCTAGTTTATATCAAGTAAACAATTACACGGTGTAATATGTCGTGTGTTGTTGTTCATCAGAGGTTTATCTACCTCATTTTCCAGTAGTTTATTTGTTCGTGTCCTGAAATGTAAAACATTAGTGATAGAAAGGGGGTGTACTTTCCTTTTCACATGACCACATGTCATAGGGTTTTAACAACAGAATCAAAAACTCTTTATTTTGGGGGAAAAATATACTTATTTTTGATTAATACGGTTAAATTCTCAGACATTCGTCAGACAGACTGCATGTAGATAAGCAGCTCCATCAACGCTGTATTTAAGCTGCAGGCTGGGAAAAAGCCAGCATTCAGAGGACCTGATGAGGACCAAATGTTCAGAGTAATTAACGATTGTTCCTCCCAAGTTTCCGAAACAAATAAACAGACTTTGAAGAGTGGTTATTGACCATTCAGTCTCTCTTTCCCCAACTATTAAGGCCCGAGAGCCGGTCGGATGGAAATTTAAACAGCCTTTATCGTCTCCATCATCAATGATAAAGTCTTGCTGAGTAATGATGAGTAATGTTTTGTTAATGAGTGCCACTTCCATCACTGGCAGCTCTGAAGGTGTTGCACTGTCACACACTAAAGTGCCTTTGTGATGATTACATTGTCTCATGTATGATCATTAACACTGACGCATGCCTATTAAGCTTTCTGGCAGCTTTCTGGCAGGAAGAAAGGTAGGGGGCTCCTGACAGCTATTTATTAAGTTTACACGACAATAGGCCCACTCAAGTTCCACCTGAAAAGTCAATATGTTAATGAGGTATTCTGCCTGGATCCATCTTTTGCTAATGTGTCATTTTGGCTCATTATGGCAGGCTGTAATTAGAGGCTCTGATGTTTTATAGATCTTTTTTTAATTTTTTTTTTTTTTAATTATAATTATTTTTTAATACGTTCAGTTTTAAAATCCAATACAATAGCTCTCTGAGGTACATACACTTTCATTTGAAAACTAATGAAGCGTCAGTGGAATTCAGCAATATCATTAAAGCAGATACAGTAAAGTCATTAAAGTTGGTACAAATAATTGGAGTGATTAAAG
Source organism: Odontesthes bonariensis (assembly GCF_027942865.1). Classification (NCBI taxonomy): domain Eukaryota; kingdom Metazoa; phylum Chordata; class Actinopteri; order Atheriniformes; family Atherinopsidae; genus Odontesthes; species Odontesthes bonariensis. Next base: position 4,271,110 of record NC_134523.1, on the reverse strand, counting down.
CGATAATGTCTGTAATGAAGGAAAGTGTGAGATTTTCCACAAAAGCCAAACATGCCTGATCAAAAGCCTTCTGGCTGTGTGTGTCCCGCCTCTCTGCTGGTTGGCTTTCTGCTGCGGACGGATAACAGAGCTCCAGCAGGGCGGCCTGTCCACTTAACCGGCCATGACAGCTCCCACGCTGGGCCTCTCCATCCCCTCTCCGTCTCATCTGTAATTTCTTCAAAAACTCCCTGCACTTCTTTCACTCCCCACACTTTATCTTCCATCTACATTGTCCTTCAGAGCTGCCTATAGTTTATAGTTGGGTCAGCTTTGGTTTCTCTGACATTACTAGTGTGTGTGTGCTGATCTATTTGATCACCTTTTGTTGAGGCTTGCTCTCCATGACACCTCCAGCCAGATGTTATATACACTGCTTCAGAAAGCATGTCGACAGGCCCGCAGGCAGAGTTGGAAACCTTCACCCTGTCAGGTTGGACATGTTTGAATACATAGCTGGTAGCATTGGAGGATGCCTTTGATCACAGCTGTACCCTTTAAAGCGAGTTTCGGCTGCTGCGGAGGGATAAATTGGTGTGTGTTCTTCTTCCATTATGGATTATTTCCCTGTGTTATTGTTGAAGCCTGTAAAGAAAGCATTTTTCCCCACTTATGTTTGCTCTTGATGTCTTTTTTAAAGAGAAGCCATTTATTTTCTGTTGTCGAGCCTAGCAGCAACAGGAAGTGTTGGTGGCGTCTCTTTGTTTTTCCCCCTTGAAGAAAAACTAATCAATGACTACCGACAGCTCTTAAATGACGGGTATTTTAAAGTCTTGGCCAGATGATGAATTTTCCCATAATGTGGTCACCTTGGTAACAGAAAGTATGGGCGGTATAACAGCTTCCGCTCCACTTCCACATTGCAGGGGACGGATGATGGAATGGATGGATGGAGTTGCAACCTTCCAGCCGTTCTCTGAGGACTGAACTCTGTCCCTTTCACTCCTCCATACGATGCAGCATCACCTTGGAGCACATTTCGACGTCTGTAACAGACCCTTATATCAGGATTTCACATTCTTTCTGACTTTAACCACGTCTGTTGCCCAGAGTCGCCACATAATTGCACGATCACTCCATGGTGACCGCCATATATTTCATATGTCTGGAGGTGCTTGAACAGAAAAGGGGAAAGGGAAGGTAAATTTGAGTATCTGAAGAGTCTTGTTTTTGTGTTTTCCAGCCACAAAAATGAGCTCCGGTACAGACGTAGTCATCGTTTTGTCTTGTGCAAATGTAGGAATTCAATCTAATGGAAGTTTCTTCTCAACAGTACGTCTTTTATACATTATAATCAGTCAAGTTATTCTTGCTCTTGAACATTTAAGTACCGTCATTTTAAAGAAAAAAAATGTTATGCAGCAGTAATATGCTTTGTTAAATGTGCTGTATAAACATTTTTAAATGTTAAATGGTGTTTTGTGCTGTGCAGGTGCAGCAGCCGCAGAAGAATTACGTGAGGACTGTCATTTCCAGTTTGGTTTGTTGTTTGTGTCCTCTCCTCTCTGTGTGCGTAACCTGTTGAGGCTGACAGGCTGTTGCTAGGTTACTTTACCTTAGCACTCCGCTCAAGGTGTGTGTGTGTGTGTGTGTGTGTGTGTGTGTGTGTGTGTGTGTGTGTGTGTGTGTGTGTGTGTTTGTGTGTTTAGCGATATGAAGCAGATGCCTACAAAATGAGGACATTGTGTCTTTAAAGGGCAGTTTGGAGGGTTAGCGCTTGAGTGCAGGGTTCAGATTGTGTGTGTTTGTGTTCTAGCTCTGCAGAAGTGTGAGATGAAGATCTGTTTGGATGAGTAAGTGTGCAGAGGTAAAAGTAAACGGTGTCTAAATGCCTAAAATTTATTTAAGAAAAAAAAAAAAAAAATAGACCAAGAAAACCAAGCAAAGTGCAGCCCTAACCATATTAATGTCCCCACCAGCGTGCATCCTAAGTGTTTGACAACTTTCTAGTGCTCGCATCTTTATTCTTGCAGCTGGAAGCTTTTCCAACCTCCAAAGTAGGCAGGGGGGATAGTTTCCAGCCAGGGTTAAAGTTGGAATGAATCATGTTGGATGTCCTCAGTTTAAACACACTCCAGGGCTGAACCATAACACACTGTCAGTAGAAAAGCAGTTTTTAATCATGAAATATGAGTGGAGTTCAAGGGGAGGTTGAAGAGTCTGACTTTGTCCCATGAGGACAGAGCTGAAGGCATTTAGTATTTATCTGAAGTTAATTCATCCTCAGGATCCCCGTTACCCTCCTTGATAGCTGCCTCCTTACCATAGTGGGTGCTCAACAGGTTTGCAACACCGCCACTCATACATTGTATATGTGATGATAGCACTGTTCTTCGTCCCAACCAATGGTCTATTCTTTATTCTGACTGGTTTTTAAGTACATTCCCCAGCCTGAAACTACCCTAAAGCGCCCGAGATACCGCAGTTCACAACTTTGATTTCCATTCAGTTTTGGTCGGTTGACATTTTTGTTGGCTTTTGATTGCGTCTTTGAGGCCTCTTCAACGTGACAACAAGTCCATGTGTATTGCAGCACGATGTAACTTCTTGAGCGTTATTTTAAACCCACCTATGATGTTGCTCTGAATGTCACACATCCTGCTATCGAACATTCCCAAATCGATCGGACTGTCCACAGTTTATTCACGACACAGCAGCACATCCAGTACCAGTCGGGGCAGGAAAAACTCCAGCAAGTGTGTGTGTGTGTGTGTGTGTGTGATGGTTCATTACGGCAAACAAAAGGTGAACAAATATGAACAGGTAATTGTCCGTCACACAGAACAAAGGTGTGCTCGGTCGTGTTCAGGTGGCACACGCAGCTGTTGGAGCTGTTTAGTTGTAGATGTTGTTAGATGTGTGGCTGAATAAAAGACCATGCTTTCGTCAGAATCGTGTAACCCTAAAAAAAACTAGTCCGCATCCACAAAACTGTCCAGTTAACACACATAGATGTCCATCTAGGATATCCTTATTTAAAGCTCGGTTAAAATAAACTCACTGGGGTGGTCGGTGGCGTTGTGGGTTGAGCAGGCGCCCCATGTACAAGAGGCCACAGTCCTCGCTGCAGCTGGCACCGGTTCGAGTCCGGCATCGGGCGGCCCCTTGCTGCATGTCGTTCCCCCTCTCTGTGCCCCCTACTTCCTGTCTCTCCTAACTGTCCTATCCATTAAAGGCATAAAAGCCCCAAAAAATAAATAAACTCACTGATAGCAGCTGAAGGAAGGCAGGCAGGCTTGCTTCACTATTGTACACTGTGACCACAAGCTGAGCCAAGCTGTCTGGTTTTCAACCATAAAGTTTCTCATTTATAAACCCAACCTTTCCCCGTGCCACGGTCTCCTAATAAACTTAACCCTGTCTGACCCAAGGTTAATTATTTGGGTAAAATCATGTCTCCTGGTCCCAGGGGAGCCCGATCAAGCCTGGCTCAAGCACGGGAGGTGACAGTGGAAACCCGACTGGCCCTGGCACTCAGCTTTGGAAACTATTTGAAATTATTTTTATTTAACATCAAGGATGGTCCAGTGTCACGAAAGGCAACGATAGAGAAAGCACTGAGATTTGAGTTTTAGCGTTTTGAGATTGGGAGCAGCTCCACTCAGATACTTGTTTTTCATTCAGTTCGAAGCCTTCTTAAGAAAAAAGGACTGTTTGACTGCATCCGTTGAATCTGTGAGTTCAGGCATCGCTGGGCCACATCCAACTTTGATAAGACATCCCACAGTGTTGGCCTGTTTATAATATAGCACAGGGCTGTCACAATATCATATTTTCACGGTTCTAAAGATATTTTGCTAATTCGCCTTTTTTTTTCTAATGTTTTTTCTCTTCAAAAGAGCGTAACAGTTGTACAAAAGATCCCATTTGCAATTTCTGCTTTGATTTTACAGATTCCAATCAAATAACGACATTTCCAAAAGCATATAATAATATATAATAAAATAAAATGTATCAATATTTCATTCTTTTGATGTCGCCATCATCATTGGCACCTGTATATTGCAACTTAAGAGAAAAAAAATCTTCAAATTATAGAATGAAACAATACAAATGCAGCTAATGAGAACAATGTGGGACCATTAAATCACAAGTGTGACAGAAACTAGCTCAAACTTAAAACTAAATTAGATGAATCACATCCTCACAAACACCCGATCTGCCCTTATGAGTCAGTTTTTAGACGCATTAAAGTGAAGGGTTCAAGTAAAACTGAAGATACTTCAAAGGTATAATAGTTTAATGAAATGTATCATTGTTGGTGAACAATGATACATTTCATTAAACCAAACAAAAGGTTTCACCTTTTATTTGGACTTGGCTGGTTTACGGCTCATTCAACCCGAAGAAAATAGAGAAGTCACAGTGGAGCTTTTTAAAAAAAGAAAAAAAAAAAAAAAAGACGAGGCTGATGAACCGAAGACAGATCCGATGATTACAAGTCATGTAATGATATGAACCGCTGTATTCAAGCTCAGAGGCCCCGCTGGTGTTCTTTACCATAATTAGGAAAAAGCCTAATTAGCACTTACTCTTACTTCTAAATAAGTTAAGTTCATAATTGGAGAGTCCTAATAATGACCCCCCCCACCCCCCTCACAGTAGATCAGTAACACGTAGAAATTCTCTTCACTCTTTGAAGCCAGTTGGAACTGGATGTTGAACCAGGTGAGGCAACCTCAGCCAGTGTTACTGTAAATATTTGTGAAGGCAGATGCTTTATGGCGGACTGGATGGAAGGTGTACGCGTTGGTGTATGTGCATTAGGGGATAAGATGGTGTTTTTGTGTAAACTGTTTTCAGGCTGCTGCTGCTGCTATAATTAGACGGTCCTGAGCCTGCAGAACCAGCGGTACATACCGATGCTGACCAGCCCGCCATAAATAAAACACAACAACACAAACACAAAACAGAGAGCTGGGACATCCAGACAGCCAACTGCAGCCGTATAAGGACTGTGGTGTTGAGCAGCATCCCAGTATGCTAGATAACGGTGCCAGAGCCTTATTTAGCCTGCAGGCTGCTGTCCACACACTCAGCCACGTGCTGCGATGGAGCTCAGTTGACTACTGATCCTGCCGGCTGGTCGGCCCTGTGACCCGGTGCACGGTGCTGCTGTGTGCAGCAGAACCTCGGCTCCCTCTGTCCAGCCCATCATCCCTCCATCTGCTCAGGTCACTCGGGGTGCTTTCTCCTTCCAATGAATGAAGATTAGATTTATCTCTGTTCTTTCAGAGTTAATGTCCTGGTGCGGTTGAGCGAAAAAACAATAGTAAGGGCATAAAAAGGGGCCGAACTGAATTCCAGATAAGTGGAACCTGCTCTTAAATGCAGGCCGTGCAGAGCAAAATCTGCAAACATTCATCATCATCAGTTTGCTCTTCTAAAGGGTAACTTTATCGTTTTTAAAAGCCTCAGCAGATATCCACCTGCTCAGTTTAATGGTTTCTCCCCTCAAAACTGGTCAGAAATCAGTTGTATTCCCACTTCATGAGTTTACATGAATGTGTGTTTATAAAATTAAAAAAAAAAAATATCATAACAAAACATATGAAGAGTTGAAGTGACCGCACAGACCAGACACTTTCTGGTTCTGCTGTAAAAGACCGACGGTCGGAGTAAAAGTTCAGCGGAAAGTGATGCGTTTAAGGCACACTCGATCCAGACGCATATGGTCTCAGTATGAATGAATCACCCTGGCCGAAACTGAACCTCGTACAACAGTCTTCTCTAATTTCCATTCCTAATAATCTGAAACGGGCCATATTGCCTGTTTGTCATACACTAATCCAGTGGTTCCCAAACCTTTTGTGCCCAAGGCACACCAAAGGACAAGTAAAAATCTCAAGGCACACCTATTGTGTAAAATAGCCCTTATAACACGTGTTATCACTCATATAATGTAAAATATCTGTAAATGTGCATAATTATTTACTAATGCCAAATAGAATGTGACAAAGAAAACTATATTACTCATGAAATATTTATAAACCGAATATTTCAAAAATGAATTTGAAACTTTATCAAATTAGGCTTCATCAAAGCAGCAACACTCTCATTTAAACCAGTCACAAAATTAAAAATGAGGCAAAGGAAACTCAGCAGAAATTCAGCACAGACTGTCACTGCAAGGAAACTGTATTGTTCATGGTCCTAAACTACAAATTATCAATGTAACATTTCAGCAATCAGTGAAACATGTGCGATTGTAAATATTTTTGCCTACACACAAATTAGTGAGATACATGTGCCTGTCGGGGCGCGCAGATTTGTTTTAATCCTCGGTGGCACTGAGCAGAGGGCCACTCGCACCTCCTGTTCAACAGAGAGCCGTGCACTCCTGTTGTTCTTCATGTTTAACCAGAGTAGAGAACGCCGACTCACACAGGTAGGTAGTGGGGAAAGGAAGAAGTTGCTCAATCGTGTGGTGGGAGATGCTTAGGTAGTAAGATGTAGAAGCATTAGCTAACTAGCAGTTAAGTTAGCATCAGCTAACTTCTCCCGACAGGACGCACTCGGACTGAGGATTGTTGACATCCCCGGTCCAACTGAAGCCATAAGATGATAACTTTCATGATGCTGTGTGCTGACAGTTTTTTTTTCTCTTTTCTTTCGGTGGGGGTTTGTCAGCAGTCTCTGCTCTGGTGGTTGGTGGTTTGCTCCGCACCAGAAAGCGCTCCATTTTCCCTATTTCTCTGTTTTAAAGTTGTCCTTCAGCCTTTGATGTGTCACGGTCTCATGATTCCCACCTGCGCAACTGTGTTAACAGCGAAATATTTAGCCTGGGTGCCAGCAGAACTTAGCCCCGCCCATAAAATTTTTGGTCGGGAAGTTCGGTCTGGCTCTGCTCAGTTGGGAAATCATTATGCCCGACATCGAATCAGTCGACCCAATCAGATTGCCAGGGCGGGCTTTATACGATGATGGACAGATGATCAACAGGGACATTGTCGACTACGTCACTAAAGAGCGCTTGGTTTGACTTCGTTTGAAACAAACATGGCTGCCGCTGGAGAGCTAGGGTGTGTAGATTCTGCCATCGAGTCTGTTCTACAGGATCTCCACATTGCATTCGTTTTGAAAGACGAACAGAGGAACGCGATAAAGGCTTTTATCGATAGAAAAGATGTTTTTGCCGTCCTTCCTACAACAAGTGTGTGTGGCTTAATCTATGTCACACACTACGTTGCTCTGATTGGTTGTAGGTCTGTCCAATTGAGCGAAGAGGCATTTTTTCTCCTGGTTCGGTTGAAACACGCCCCATACTCAAATCTCTATCCAGCTGCATCAGACTCACATTCTGACTAGAATCGTGAGTATGATGTAGTCAGGCTACGAAATATGGATTTTTTTTAAATAATTGTTTTTATGTATAGAGTTTGCCTCTGTATTATGAAATGAGTGCATACAAAGTACTGATATTGTAAATTAAAAAATAATTATTTTTGTGTAGTTGTATATTGCAATAATAACGTATGGTTGTCACAAAATACCACGGCACACCAGTGCACACAGTTTGGGAACCACTGCACTAATTAATCCAACTGTCACACGCTCTGTGTTCTAAATGATTCAATACAGGAGTAATATATCAACCTTTGGATGTTAGATGACGGCACAAAGCGTTGCAGTTTTTATAGTCGAGCATAATAAATAGTTTTTGTTCCTCATTTTCTTTTCTCAAACATGCCCGGTTGCATCTTATGTCATCCATTTAGACGTCCAAAACTGTTTGCAAGAGTTTAAGACCCATCACGCGATGTTTTCCACAGTCCTTTCACTTTTCTACTATGTTCATTGTGAGGAGGAAGATGGAGTCTTTTTCAGTGACGTTTAATCCGAAAACAAATATACATGAAACAAACTAGGCCTGTCACGATAACAAATTTTGCTGGACGATAAATTGTCTCACAAATTATTGCGATAAGCGATAATATTGTCGTTCTGAGATCATCTAATACAATGATAATGGTATAATAATGCAGGTACACCTTTTCAAAGAGAAATAAACTTTTATTTTTAAAGAATATTTAACACTAGAACACAATAAATGAACAAACAACCAAAAACAATAAATAAAACGGACTACAGTCTGTCAAATGTTTGGAGCATTCGTTGAAATTCTGACTTTTCGACGATGCTAAAGGGCAGCATCTCTTTAGCAATGAAGCGAACTACACTGTCTGTGAGTGTAATCCATTTCGCACTGTCCTGTTTGTACTTCGTTTGTTGACTAAACGCCCCAGTGACTGTGCTCTGTCCGGAAGAGCATGGCCCACTTGTTGTGTTTTTTTTACCCAACTGGGAAAACTGCAGCGGATGATTGTGTTTTAGATGCATATGCATGTTTGTTGTGTTGCCGCTTTTAATTGCGACTGTTTTCCAACAAATGCGACACACCGACTCGCACAGATTCAGTGGTTCACCACGGGCATTCGGTTTAAATCCGAAATGCTCCCACACTGCAGCTGTCGCGTTTGGCTTAGAAACCAATTCCATCTTTTTTGTCTTTATTTGGCGTAGCCTAGTCGAACTCGCAACTAGCTTTCTCTCTGCCTAGTGCCTATACTTCTCACGCGGCTCTTTAACTGCACTCTGTGCCTCCCCCCACACCATGCGAGTGACAAGTGACTGACATGAGGGTTCACTCATCGTTACTCTGAAGGACCCGAGAGGGAGAGAGAGGCTGTGTTCGAAACCGCATACTTCTCCTACTACTCATACTGACTTTTTTCCCAAATGCATACTTGATTCGCCAAAATGTTGGGTATGCATCATGAGGTTACTACTCATACTCCCCAAGATGCAACGTAACGTGACGTCGCCGATCGTCATTTCCTGTCAAAACGGCAGTTTCAAACTAGCTACAACGAGGGTAGGTTCACTTCCTGTTTTCAAAACAAAAGCACCAATTGTATCGTATTGGCTTTCCCTATGATAAAAGGCAACGGGTATTTTATTTTGTGAAAATAACCGGAAGTGCGTTGCTCACTGCGGCTAGCTTTAGTAGCGCCGAATTCGTGGGAACAAAATTGTAAACAGCCGGTATTTTGTCAGGTTTTCAACACGTTGGGGATCTAAACGACTACTTTCTCGCCTGAAAATGTTTCAAATGTTGCTAAAGTTTACAGAGTTTAGAGCTTAAGCGAAATCAGCTTCAGGCCGGCTGATTTCGGCTCGGGCAGGAGCGAAATGCATTGTGGGTAAACGCTCTATCTGATCGATGAGTATGCCGTATTTTAATTATCATGCGATTAATTGATTTATTGATTATTGCGACAGGCCCAAAACAAACATTACTTAGTTTTGTTGCATGTTCCTCTATTGCAGGGGTACAATGGCTTCCAACCGAGCTCTTAACACTGACCAGGTTTATATAAGCTCTGAAACTCTGGATTGCATTTAATCTATAAAGTTATTTCCACAGGTATACCTCTATCTTCCCTTTAACTTATCCCAGTGTTGCTTCACAACGCTCCTGTTGCCAGTTGTAGAAACACTGTGGCTCTTCTCCATCTCCTTTACTTCAGCCCAGAGCTCAGCATGCTCTCCTCCACCACATCCCCCTTCTGAAGGTGACAAATAAGTAGCCAGACATGTTTGCATGTTTGCCCAACCTTCACCGGGTTTGCTCTTATTAAGGAAGCGGCAGAGGAATTGATCAAACTCAAATCCTGCCTCTCCCGTCATCACCCGCAGGCACACATCATCATAACTGAGACAGCCGGCACAGAGGATCGGAGGGTGGGAGGACAGAGGTGGAAGGAAAAAGCAAACAGGTGTGGAGCTATTGAAAGGACGGAGGGGGCGAAGGATGAAGAATGGATGTGGGAAAAGGACTTGCTGTAAAGAGTGGGCTTTGATGAAAGGCGAAAGGAAGGTTCAGCAGCAAGGAGCTGGAAAGAAGCAAGAAGGGAGTACATGGAGGATAGCTAGATTCTCAAAAATCGGTCTTCCAAATGAAAAGGTTTAAGGTTGGGAAGACATGAATAATGGAAGAGGAGATTTGGCTGCAAATCTTTGTTCCAGCGGGGCTAAAACACAGACAGACAGCTACTAGATTACCTTTCCTCCATCCATCCCATCTGTTAACATGCTTATAGAAAGGCAGGGGATCTGCTAACCCACCCTGCTTCCTTTATCGTAACCTGCTGTTGAAATAGAATTTCACCCCTTGACGTGTTTATTTGACCTCGTTTGCTTAGAAGATGGGCGAGTGTCAGGACACGCATCAAAAATCAGTCACGAGTTCAAAAGCACTAAAATGCCTTGGAAAAAACGTTCTTTTATGAAAATGAAAAATTTTTTTTTTGCAACACAACTTGTCTCCCACTTTGAAGCTGCCAAATATTTTTAACTGTGAAGCAAATAAATAAGACCCCAAGCAACTTGTTTTTCTGCTGCTGTACAGTGATATTTAACTGCAGCATGATGCTGCCACCACCGTGCTTCACTGTGAGGATGGTGTGCTTGGGATGTTTAGGTCGCTACCGTACGCTGCGTTTTCCTTGAGGGACAATATGTTTAGTTAGGGCTGCGTGATAAAACACAGACACGCCCATCTATTAACACAAAACACTGTTTGAGCCCCCATCATGGAATAGAACTGCACGTGGTGGACAACAGTGGACCTGACAGGAGGCATAAAAGCAAGGGGGGAGACTGTTATCCTCCCAAACTATTTCTTTATACATTTTTTTGGGTTCATGGTTTATTTTGCTAATGAATGGTGAATCTTTTATGATGAGAACTCTGAAGCGTCAAAGTAGCAGTTATGTTCCATCTAATATTTAAAGAAACCTCTTTCAAGTGTCTGTTTTGATAAAGAAATCCCTCTAAACTGTGAGTTTTTTTTTTTTTTTGGACCAGCTGAGCCAGTAAATCGCTAGCAGTGGCTATTCTGGACGAGACACATAAATGGTCACGGTGTACCATTTTATCATTTTTACTGTGTCATAGTTTAAGATCTGAAATGATAAGCAACTGCAGGTCTTTCCAGAACAATTCATAAAGCTGTTATTTATATCTTATATCTACATATATCTACATCTTATTTATAAAAGTCTTTTTTCTTTCTTTTTTTTTTTTTTTTGTAAATAAGGTAAGGTTTTTATTGCAATTGGAAGCAACACTGGCCCGGAATTTCTGGAGTCAGGCAGTTGTTTCAGCCTTCAATCAGTATGAGCATTAATAGGGAGATTGGAGGTGTCGGGCGCTGTCTGAATCAGTTCTGCGGGTGACATCGATTCAAGAATCGCACTGTGCACCTGCTCCACAGAAATCACTTTGCAAGCACATTGCAATTTGAGGCAAGTCTGAGTTCTAACAAGCAGGTAAGAGTCGAGACAAAGAGCCTAATCGGCCTCAATCAGCAGCTGCACTTCAGGCCAGACGGCAGGCTGGAGTTACTGGAGTGGACACAATTTAGCCAATCAAGTGCACGTCAACTTGAAGTTAGTTGAAAGGCAGTTTTGTCTCCCACTGCTAACCAGGTTTCCTGCAGACTCGAATAGATCTCTTTATACCTGAACAAAAAAAATCTATTTTTGGATTAGTTTGGGGATAAACTAAGCACAAAACAAACCTCCTGCAAAGCTCTTTCAAAAAGCACCGACCCACCCACCACAGTGAAAGGCTTTTAAATGCCCCTGCGTGTGCTCGGTGAGAGCAGGTCGCTTTAAGAACCACATTAGTGATCACATTAGTCCTGTGTGTATGAGTGCACAGAGTGCTGGCTCAGTCCTTTTCTTTTGTCAGCAGCACGTACCTCCGCATCAAGCCAGATTAAGTTTTTGAGCTACAATAATACATTTTTGTAGCTGCTGCCATTAACAAGTGTGTAGCAAGTAACCCAAAAGGAGCCTTAAATGACTTGGGATGTTACGTCCTCACAACTGCGCCCAGTTGTTAATTGGGTTCTCCTCCTTCTCTCCCTATATGTGGCGCAAATAAAAAGTTTTTCATTTTAACCCCAGGGCTCGCTTCTTCTTCTACACTTCTCCTCAACTCCTCTCTGGTTAGACTTTGTTTTCCACCCCGTTAATTGAGTTCACAGTGGTACCAAGAAGATGACAGCCAGCGAGAGAAGATGAAGTCTATGCTCGAAGAGATTCTGTCCTTTCGAATCACACGAGGCACTTATATTTTACTGAGAAAATCACACGCTTCGTATGGACAGTTCGGTGTGTACCGGAAGCGTCCTTTATGAGCTTAATAGTTAGAAATGTCCGACAGTCACACAAGATACCAAGCTGGCAGCAAGCCAGCCCCCAGAGAGAAATCCTTATTGCAGCATCTCATGGTTTTACTGTGTCAGATTTGCTCGTTCCTGAGCTAGAAAAACGTACTTCTCACATATTTGCTGAACGGCGTGCATTCCCTTTACACTCTACCTTTCCCTCTTCTTTCCCTCCAGTATCAAGATGGTGTTGATGTGGACCAGCGGCGACACCTTTAAAACGGGCTACTTCCTGCTCACGCAGGCGCCCGTGCAGTTTTGGACGTGCGGCCTGCTGCAGGTCTTTGTGGACATCGCCATCCTGTTCCAGGTGTACTACTACAGCCGCTACCCACAGAAGCCGGTGTCCCACACCGTCTCCCACACCACCAGTGCCAAAGCCCTCTGAGAGTGGACGGACAGTCTTTGATAACACTCCAGAGGGAACGCATAAACATACATGAGTGCCAGAGCAGCTGGGGATGATGCACACACTCGCCCATTACTACACGTTCAACGCACTGGTGTCGGCGGCCATACCGGAGGGACGCTTGTTACACACAAAATCCACTTGTTTGTTCTATTTATTATACTACTTACTTGTTCTCAATGCGGTGAAATGCATGCATCTTGGAATGCAGACTCCTCGAGAAACATTCCCTTCAATCGGCCTGTGCATGTGTGCATTATGCACATACATTAGATAAACATGCACACACTGAGATCTGTGCCCAAGGGGTGTGGACCAGCTTTTGTCATCCACACATGCTGATGAATGTTGCATGGGCCCTCTGCCTTAAATCACACACCTCTAAACATGGGTTGTTGCATAACCAGCAATATATGTATATATATATATATCTATATAGGCTATATATATATATATATAAAATAAGAATCAGTCACACAATCTTTATATGAAACATTTCTGAATGTAGAGAATGGCATTTCTTGTAATGTTAACTCTTTAGACTGTTGGCCATGTGCCGGGACACAAACCAATAAAAGCCAAAAGGAGAGCAAAAGGAAAAAAAACAAAACCGGTCAGAAACAGAAATGGCCTTAAAACCTGCAGACACAAGAAAATCAAGCTTTGCTCGACAATGCTGTAGTTTTTGTACTAAAGCTATTGATGACTTTTATTTGTGTAATTGTTGTTTTCATGCCACAATGTGAAGAAAGGAAAAGCCACAAGCCTTGCTTCACCCGAGGGTCTCCGTAGGAGTGGTCCCTGCTGAGTTCTGCAGTCACTGAGTTCTTGTTAAAGCACAACACATGCCAGTCGTGAAGGTTTCTAGTTGCAGCTATTGTCTGCTCAGCCGATTTCGTCCTTTAGGTGTGGGGCTAGCTTACAAATATGAGCTGCTAAACACAAAAGGAAATTGGGTTTGCATTCATTCTTAACAACTTGTTTAGGATGAAGACAGCATTTTATACCCCAGCAGCCTGAAGGAATTGGTTTAGCAGGTTACACAGCCTCTCATTTATTAGAGCTTCATGCTGCATTCAGCAGAAATGGCAGAATATTGTTAGTCTTACCTGAGCGGGTTCATGAATTATTCGATAAGTGATGGCCCCATATTTTACATCATTCCTGAAAAACCAGCTTGCAGAATAAATGCAGGTTCTCTGATTTGTCACGCTGGCTCATATAAAACATGAGGCAAAGTAGCAGATTTTTAGCCCATCTATTTCTTCAGTTAATTTAGCTGTCCAAATGGTAATGTTAATAACTAAAAAAAAGCCTACAGACAAGTTTTTTTTTCTTCTTACTTTGCAGAATTATAAATAAGGTTTTGAGATTTGAGATCCATCAATGTGTTACGAATGATCAGAGAATTATGTGAATTCTTCGCATTCAAGCTCTTTGGTCAAAAAAAAAAAAAGCCTCTAACGCCCACTAACGGCTTGCTTTTAAGAGCAATGGGAAAGTGTTTAATGGGCATTCAGTCCTGTGTCATAGCACTGCAGTGGTCGTGGTAATTGATCGGCCTCGGCTCCCATGGGCATCGGTGGGAACACAACACCCTAATTTCCACTTTAGGTGCTATTGTCTTTACAGAAACACTTGTTAAACTGTAACGGAGGCTCTAAAACCTACAGCAACAACTCGAGGGCAAAAAAAGACAAGATTGATTTATCTGATTGGCTGGCAACTCATTCTCAGTCGTGCTGGGTTGGGCTTACATCCACAGTTAAGTCAAAAAATTATAAACGAGGGATTATCTGAGTCGTGCTGATCAGAAACTGTGGTCTAACACACCCCATAGGAAACACTGTTATGCCTTCCCTTCATCATGGCGTGGTTATGGGCTTGTCCCCTATGACTTAAGTAGTTACTAAGTAGTTACTGGACTGATTTAAATATAAACATGTTACAACATGCAATGGGAAAGAATTCAATTAGCTTCTTTTTAGCAGGTGTGTCCCCATTTAGGGAACGTTTCAACACATTACATTTAGTGTAAAAATGGCATCAGTTACTCATAAATAGCACAATATGTATATAAAGATGGATGACACATTTCCATTCTTCCCCTGTATCACAGAGGCTAAAGTATGATAACATATGCACTGCCATCTAGCATAGCGGTGCAGCAGGGAGAAGAGATACTGAGGTCCACTCCCACCTCCTTCCTGGCCAAAATATAAGCTAGCCCTTTTGAATTGAAGCTAGCTCGGAGACAACCTTTGGGACTTTGTGGGACTGGTGTTGGCACCCTGCTGGCGAAAATAGTTTATATAAAGCCAATAAATGTTATATAGTAGCTGCTTGTTGTCTAGCTAGCTAGCTAGCTAAATATTAGCTTCTTTCTCCCCTTGGATGTGTTATTAGCATGCTAACTTTATAATTGACCTTGGTAATTAAGTTAGCTTAAAGTTCCCAAGCTCCAGTACAGTATAAAACAATTTTGTGGTTTGGAACAACCAGAAGTCGAACAATAACGCATACCAGCACATTAGGACTATTCAGAGCAGACTTTTTCTGAATTAAAATTATTAGAATAATCTAAAGCAAAGCAATCAGAAACGATGCTTTTTTTCGTCCTCCACAATTAATATTGTGTCCGCTAACACTGATGGGAGTGGGATCTATTGGCATACTGTTGATGTCATTCGAGGGATCGTGTTGTCCATCTCTATATTTACATATTACACGGTGAATGAACATACATCAGTCAGGTTGTAATTGTGTGTTTTCATGTTGTCATTCCTCTCAGCGCAGAATGTGCTTAGTGATTACTGAAATCCAGCACTGCAGCAACATTTCTGAGAATACAGTGATTGATATGATGTAGAGAAATGATGACCAGAGGTCAAAATGTAATGAACTGTAATTTCTTTCATAAAAGAGATGAACATCATTGACCATCACTTCTCAAAATGCTCAGTAAAAATATATATTTACCTGTGTCATATTGACAGTGGATGGCCCTGACTGGCCAGTGTTTTTATTGATTTCAAATCCAATAACACCCTTTAATGCCCGCATACATGACTCCACATTCCTTTGTCTTGTTCTGGGCAGGTTGTACTTTTGTATTTTTTATTTTTTTTTCCTAGTTTATGAAATCAATTTCCTGTTTAGAGGCAGATGCAGCTGAATAACACAGTGCAGATTCTTCTTTGTTGTTCTTTTGTTCTTTTTTTCTCTGGGGTGAGGAGGAATGCCAAACCAGGACGTGTCCGACTGTCAGGCATTCAGTGAACTGTGCACCAGAGCCGAGCGGATTCTGTCCTCCTTTTTGAAGACTCAAGAAACAGAAACTTCCTTTTTGTTCCACAGGGACAGTGCAGATAGTTTACTAGGAACATTTTTTGGAGGCTCCTAAACATATTTGAAAAAGACATGGTCAGTGACCCCTCGGCAGCAGCTGAGGTGCATGTCTAGTGTTTACATCCATTAGCCACTGTGTATATTTTATTATCCTTTTTGTTTTGTACGCTCTTAAAATGGAAATGAAAATAAGTGTACTCCTTTAATCAGATGGTGGTGAGAAAACTTTACCAGGATCCTATTCAGAATCAAATTGACTTAGGAGTCCTGCTCTTTAGACTGTTCAACTCCACAAATCTTATTTATCTTGTCATTACTTAATTTTCTATGTATTATTTTGTTCATTTATTTTATCATGTGAAGGCGTCTTTCTGTTGAAAGCTTTTTATTTTTTCCTCTGTGGAACCTTTCCCAATTATGCACCAAAAATCATTATGTATGTTGTTTCTTTTCTTCTTTTTTTTCCCATACTATGTTAAATCTGTCAGCTTATTTAACTCATGATCGCTCCAGGCCGTTTAAGCACACAGTGATGTGAAATCTCACTGGGCATTTTTTTGCCAAATAAAGAGGACACTGGAGACTAAGGCGTCTTGTCTTTTTTTTTTTTTTTTTTGATGGAGATGTTTGTGTCAGACATCCACCGTTGCTCCCGTCAGCGCTGCAGCTCTGGCAGTCATCAGTTGTCAGAGGAAGAATCAGCCCACCGGCCGTGGCCCTTCTTTGGGCTTTGGGTATATGCCATCGGCAGCAATGATAAGCACATAAATTGTCATGTGCTGGTCTTTTCCACGAAGCCCTCCACTGGTGCAGAGAGGAGGCAGTAAGCAGATCACCAAACAACAAGGGCTAAGAAGATAGATTTACTAAAATGCTGTATTAGGTGCATCATTTTCTCTCGCACCACATGGGCTCTGCTATCAGAAATGTGTTTGAACTTATTTTGTGATTTAAACTCGTGATTGGGATTTCATACACAGCACCCTGAAAATTAAACTGTTCTTTGGGATTGTACATGTGTGTAAGTAAGCTTACCTGTGTCATTAAAACTGAAAAATGTCGAGGCCTGACTTTTACAACTCCTGTAGCGCTTTGTGTTGTATCATTTAAAATTTCTTTACACAAACGCAAGAGTCCTATAGGCTGCGTGTGCTGCAAATATTGTCATGAGAAGATGCATGCAAGCTTTGTGTGGATGTCTGTGAAACCGTTGTTTTTGTGAACCTTTTCCATTTTGCTTGAGGCGTGCATGTACTTTCTGTGGAGGCCTCTCATTGCCCATGTTGGGACTTGTCTTCCGTAACTATAATAAGACTACTATGCAATCATGGTGCTCCCAGATGTCTGTGTTTATATCCAGAAGTCCATATAAATCTGTATGGTCCATATAGGGTCACGCAGAAATGTGAAAAAGACAATCCACCATTTTTTCAATTACAAGGGTTTAGACATCAGGACATAGTAAGAAAAATAATCTGGTCTTTACAGGTCTTAAAATGAGGTAAATACAACCTAAAATGAACAACGACACATGGCTTTTTATTATTGTGTCACTATCTATTTAACATAAACTCAACCGAAATGCAGCCACAGGACCTGGACACCTTGCAGTCATTGAGTCCACCATGAACTCCTCTGTATACCAAAGTATTCCAGAGTAAAATGTGAGGCCGTCTGTGTGACAGCTGAAGCTGGGCTGAAACTGGATCATCAACAGGACAAAGATCCCAAACACAGCAGCAGATCTACAGCAGAGTGTCTGAAAAAGAAAAGAATTGAGGTGCTGCAATCTGATAGAAATAATGTGAAGAGAGCTGCACAGAAATAAATGCCCACAAACCTCAGATGTTTATCCTTAGAGTTGAAAGATGGTGTACTTTCTTTTCCCCCCGACTGTGAGTGTGTGAAATGAAACAACTGTTATATTATAATTAAACTATTTAGCCACAACAGTAAAACTACCAGCCTGGTCTGGTGTCCTGTGGCATCCAGTTATTGATCGGATTAAGATCTGTAATCATCAAACTGCCATCTGCATGAATGCCAGCTTCAGATGCTTTGATTATAGAAGTACAGCACATCCTCTGACAGTTTGAGAGCATCCTTGTGTGTAATAATGCTTTAAATCAAAGCTCTCTCCACACGGGGCCGTGTTCATTCTGATCTCTGTTACATCTTTCCCAAATCAGCTCAAATCCATTTCAATTGGGTTTCTTTTCAAACAGCTCATGGAAACAGTATTTTCATTAAAACCTGAATTCTCTATACAATAGTTTCAGGAGTGTTTTCTGTAATATTTTCAAGTTCTTTTTTTAAATTTAGTTGATCCAGTGCCTGCGGTTCAGTCAGCAGGCTAAAACATGTTATTGGAACCTTTATGGCAAATTAAATGTGTCTAAACTTTGCACTCTTTAGCACTCTTTGATGGTCCCAATACCATGACAACAATTTGGGGAAGTGTTTTATCGTGTTACTTTAAAGTTGAAAGAAACAAAGTCAGAGAAAATAACGTGCTGCATTTGGAGTTATTTGAGGAAATTCTGTAAGACTGTGTGAACTATTTGCAATACTTAAAAATAGTCTTAGACCAAAGCACTTTCCCCCCAATTCCTTTTTTTTTATGATTGTTACCCCCAACCATAAAAGGTTTTGGAAGCTGTTATACTAAATGGTTGTTATTAAAACATCTAAGTTTTGCTAATAATAGCTTCCTACTGCAGCACGATCAACTCGTATGTAAAGTCATTTTCAGCTCCGAGTTCTGATTTCATAGCAAATAGAACGCAGCATGCCCCTTAACTGTAGTTTCTGTTTCTCAAATTGGCACGGCCACTCTTGTTGAAATAAAGAAAGGTAATGAATGCAATCCAGAGAGTAAAAAAAAAATGTTTTACTTCAACAGTCATGTTACAATATAGCACAGATGTAATACAAACCTTGTACTAAGCATGGGCAGAGAAACAACCCTTTTGGGAACAGGAATGTTTTCACAAAGGCATTTAAAAATCTTAAATTGGACAACAAGTTGTGAAAAGTTTACTTAAATTTGAACTACATCTTGTGTTCAGGAACAATGCGAACAAAGTACAACGAACATGTTTGAATCATTCCTGATGATGATGCGTAGCTAACTGCTCCACAATTTTCTAAGCGCATAGCTAGCTAGCTGCTCTGGAATTTCAAACCAATGTGAATTTGTTTTTTGTTTTTAAAAAGACTTTATCGTTTAGTTAACAGATATGTTTTAAGCATAATAATTTTCACATTAAACAATACTGTAGCATTCAGATATGGCTTTTTAGCTAGTAACATAGATAATGGATATTAGCTTTGTTGAAGATCCCATTGTTAGCTAAGTGTGATATAACTGAGATGTGAAAGTTAGATTTCATGCAGGTTTGGTGATCTCAATAAAGAGCTGATTATCATTTGCTACGACGTAGCCTAAGATTTTTTTTTTTAAGCCTGCAAGTGGTGTGAATTTAAAGCTGACAACTCTTGACCACTAACCTTGGTAAAAGAGCTCGTTTTTAAAATGTAGACTGTAGAGGAAAGGAAGTGGGACGGGATGTCACACTGCAGCGTATTCTGTGAAATGCATCAGGTAGTGTTTATTTCAGCCTATTCTTCATCCATGGTAGGCGAGGTGTACATGGCTGATTTGCCCTGTGCTAGGTCAATGTTCATATTTTGTTTTATTTAGATACATAATTATGTTACGACGTTGTGTGAAAAGGTGAAGCAACACTTTACATGGTCATCATGAAAAACAAACAGGACAGAAACAGGACATTTACTGTGGTCCTCCCATGTGGAGAAAACACAAAAGAAATTGCTCACCTGTGAAACCATGTGGAAAGAGTGGTGGGCTTTGAATTACATTTAATACAAAGTTAAAATACTATTTCCTCCGTTTATCCCTCAATAACCTACACGATTATGCAAAACTTGTGATCCATCACAGCTTTCATTTGGAGCTCTCCTCCATGTAGCCTCACAGAGATGCTGATCTGAGAGCTGCATCGATCTATATATCTGGAGATACAGATAGTTTCTGTGCAACATCACCACAGCAGTGTGAATGCAATTATAATTCATTAAAAAAAGCAGTGAACTCGGTTTGTTTGGCAGGAATCAAGCTTCTAAATAGAGCCGACAAGCAGCAAACTTTACCGGTTGCCTATGAAGATGAATGCTCAAAATTCCAAGAGGATTACAGCTCGTTGCCAACAGCAGAAGAAGATTGTGGATTCAGGCCAGAAAAAGAGCAGAATGAGGTCCTGCTAGTCCCGAAGGCAGAAAAGTGTCTGCGGTGCTCACTTCATGTCTCAAACTGCAAAAGTCTGATCCAGTTTCAGAGGACTCCTCCATCAAAACTGCACAGAGAATATAAACATGAGGATTTGTCTGCATGCAGATTTTCTTTTTGTAAAAACAAGAATTTACAAACGATGGAAATGCGTCCGTTGTGGTTTACGTAGCCGAGCTCAGCTAAACTGGAAAACCAGATTTCTACCATCTGAACCAATAGGCTGAATAGGCAACAACACCAAAGTCTTGTGTAGATCCAAGTTGCAACTTGTAAGTTCCATCTTCTTCAAATATCAGTGTCCAGCTTCCATTTACAAGTTGTTGTTGTTTTTTTTAAACCCAGAATACAATGCACATTAATGTTGGTGCCCTTTCTGTAGAAAAACTGTGTCACCAAAAAGGATTGAATGCTATTTAAATTCTGAATTTGAGTAGTGGGATTGAGTGGGTAAGCGTGTACATTTAGACTGAGTTGACATTATGATGAGTTTATCTAAAGGCTAGAATTTCCTGTGGAGGAAGTCAAGAAACGCAGAAGCAACTCCGGAGAGCTGGAATGATTATAATTGTATTTTGGATAATGTTCACCACCTGTATTTCATGTGGTGAATGACAGAAAGGGAAAGAGCCAATTTAACCACCTGCAAATGTTTTCTTTTTCTTTTTTTTTTAAGAAGGAAAAACACCCTCCAGCACTTCTAAAGCTCCCTAATTAGCACATAATAATCTCGTTTGTTTAATCTGTACAAAACCTGGAGTTTAAAAATACCAAGTTGAGGTTTGTGCGCTTGATGATTTGGTTGCAGTGACCTCATTAAGTCCTGACCTCAGCATAAGTGTCTAACCAGTGGGGAGTGATTTATGTACAGATTAAACAAGACTGAAAGTGTTAATTAGTACATTTCAAATGTCATCTCAAGCTGACTACCTCGCTTTCCCATCTTTATTTCAAGCTGTAGATTCATTTTAGCACAGTGTGAAACGAGTATTTCTCAGCGCAAAAAAGGGGGATTTCTTCGTAAAAAAAAAAAAAAAAAACTTCCATAAGTCTGTAAAGCCCTTTGACACTTGAATTCGTTTGATGTCCTTATTATGAGGATGAAATAAATGCACCGAGATCATCGTGTGCATGCATGACACCCGTGTAACGTGTGGCCTAAACTCTAACAAATGGTTTAGCATGGGAAAAAAAAAAAGAACGTCAATGAGATTCTGTTCCTTATGAGTGATATAAGGTGTGTCTGGCAACTTAGCAAACACCTTTATTTACGACATGAACAGAGCACACGAGGAGCAGTAATTATAAGTCCAGGGTTAGGCTATTAGAGTTTGTTTTCACAAGCTTATCTGCGTCTCAGTCAGTGAGTAAGATGACAGGTGGCTTTCTACCTCTCTTTACTTAAGGTGTTTAATCATGAATATTATACTGTTACATGGTTCAAAGTAAAAATTGTGTGTGTGTGGGGGGGGCTTGTGAACTCAGATGCACTCTGAGGCACAGACGCTTTGCATGATCAAAGCAAAGACGCCAAGCATCCAGAGAAGAAAATCTCCTCTCTGTTCACAGTCCCGCGGCTTCTCATCTTTGAAGTCATCTTTGGACTCCCAGCCTGCCACATCAGCACAGGCAGGCAGACGGAGCGGCTAAGTCTGCATGGACGCTCTAATCTCAGCAGCCCTTTGTGCGGCCATGGACTTTCGCCGCTGCACTGCCGCCGCCGCCGCCGCCTCGGTGATGCCATGGTAACTGTCCGTCTCCTGAGAGTCCTCGCTGTTCTGGGACTTGGTGCTGTCCTGCGAGTCTGGCTTGTGCCTCAGCGCCCGGCTCTGCTCCTCCTTCAGCTCCACGTAGGAGCGAGAGAAGGTGTGAAAGATGGATGTGACGGGGAAAGCCATGAGGAGGATGCCACTCAGGATGCTGCTAAGCGCCACCACCTGGCCGGGGATGCTTCTGGGAACCATGTCACCGTAGCCGACTGTGGTCATGGAGATCACCGCCCACCAGTAGCTACCAGGGATGCTGGTGAATTCCTGCTTGGCACCCAATTCGCTCTCAGCGAGGAACACCAGTGGTGAGAAAAGTGCCATGGCCACACACAGGAACAGCAGCAACAGTCCGAACTCACGTGTGCACCTCCTCACCGTCAGGCCGAGTGTCTGCAAGCCTAAGGAGTGGCGAGCCAGCCTCATGACGTAAAAGATCCGTAAAGCCCGGAGAACTCTGAGGACTAACCCCACCTTCTCCAGGTAGTTGTTCCCCGATCCCGTGGGTTTCTCTCCCACTGACAGAGAGTCCACGATGAGGGTGATGTAGTAGGGAAGAATGGCCACCACGTCGATGACGTTCAGAGGCGTACGCAGGAACATGCACTTGCTCTGAGTCTGAATGAAGCGCAGCAGGAACTCCAGGGAGAACCAGGCCACGCAGACCGTCTCCAGAACAAAGATGTTAAAGCACCTCTGGGAGCACTCACCCTGCAGAGAGAGAAAAAAGAGCAGATGAAGACGCGAGATAAAAATTCTAAGAGAACGATGCATGACGTTTATAACCCCTGACAAAAAAGATGGAATCAGCGCTCTTAAAGGGTGTTCATTTGGCGGTTTTAATTGCCTCATAGCTGTCATTGTCTTATAAAACTATCGTAATTAATGGTATTTTTCACATCAGGACAATCACTTCATACGATAGTAATGATTTGGGCATGTCCTGCAACCACAGGATCTGGACACCTTGCAGTCCACCGTGAACTCCTCTGTATACCAAAGTATTCTAGAGTCAGATGTGAGGCCACATTGGGCCTCATGCAACAAACGTTCGTACGCACAGATTTGTTCTTAAGTCATGCGTACGAGTTGCGCATTCACCAATCTTTTCGTATTATACGTTTTCTTTCAGGTACGAACAGAATCTACGAGTGATCCAGACCTGTCGTAGGAGTCAAGTAAAATACTCCGCTGTTATTCAAATCAAGTTTGCTTGACTAATGGATTGTATATTTAATTACTTTGAAGCAAACATAAATAAATATATACATTATACCCCATAATTATGCTGACATTATTCTGTTTGACTTAAATTGTGCACTAATTAAAGGTTAATTTGACTCTGTGTATGACAAGGTCAATGGGAAGCGTAACCAGCGGCTGTCTTGCTGCTTTTGGATGCCTTAGTGCGTCAGGCTCTTGGAAGAGACCCTGAAGACATCGCGATTTAGATTGCCAAGGACTGTGCTGCTACAAATATGCAGCTTGCTA
The DNA here is from genome assembly GCF_027942865.1 of Odontesthes bonariensis. Lineage (NCBI taxonomy): Eukaryota > Metazoa > Chordata > Actinopteri > Atheriniformes > Atherinopsidae > Odontesthes > Odontesthes bonariensis. Next base: position 4,247,510 of record NC_134523.1, on the reverse strand, counting down.
GAGCCACAACTCCAGAGAGAAACACGCCGATCAAACCCAATTCCACCACACGTCTAGGTCCTCACCACCCTTGGATTTTTGGCCACTGGAACCTTTCAGAGGGAGATTGGAGACAGATCGGGGGTGTCCCAGTCCTCTGTGAGTCGTGCGCTCCCCTTGGTCATCAAAGCTCTCATCAGTTTATCACCCATGGTACATTAAATTCCCATACACCGCTGTCCAACAAGTACAAATTAAGAGGGACTTTCATCCCGTGGCTGGACTGCTAAACTTGGAGCACGAGACACATATACGCATCAAAGCCCCCGTGCTGTTGTGGAGCGCACTGAGCTGAAGGCCAGGTGGGTGTGTCTCGATACAGCGGGGGGGCAAACTGCTCTATAGCCCAGAGAAGGCATGCCAGATTTTTACAATATTGCCATGAACGAGGGTCTCCACCTGAACCAGCCCAGGCAGACCAGAAGGTGTGGTGCCAGAAGACCCCCCTCATGGACCGCCCCATCAAAGTGCCATCATGATGAGGCAACAACTGATTGCACGGCTTTAGTTGCAGTCATCGAGCGCCTGGCCATGGCGAGACGCTTTTTTTTTTGTAAGCCATTTTCAAATCAAACCATTTCTTTTTTATTTCGGTGACATTATGAACTACAGGTGACACCGAATTAACAGCACTCGTAATTGCTTCCAATTTCTTTGCTTTAGCAGGTCCCGTAATTCCACTGCTAAAACTGCTAAAAATTACAGATTTTCCTTTCTGGATCTCTGAAAGCAGAACTTCAATCTCAGAGCCCCTAAAGTTGTTCTTTTTGCGCCTTGATGCCATTTTCATGGCTCAACACTCAACACTTCCTGGCACAGGAGAGAGGAAGCACAGCCTTACATGGTATCATTTTGGGCGTGGAGTATGTAAATCTACTATCCTCGTGCACGTGCACTTAAATACGCACGGGTGGCATTCATCATTTACGCAGGTCGTTTACACACTTTTTACCAAGTTCAGAGCGTTTGTTGAATCTGACGTGGCGTGTTCATACGAGACCTTCGTACGAAAAAAGTGAGAAAAATTTAGAATAAAAATACGAAAATGTTCTTGCATGAGACCCAATGATCCCAAACACAGCAGCAGATCTACAGCAGAATGTCTGAAAAAGGGAAAAAAAAAACGGAATCGAGATGTTACAATTATCCAGTTCAAGGTTTATTGCAGTTGGATCAGAGTTTGTAACCAAACTGTAAGAAACCGACAGAATGAAATGGGATTAAGATTCAGAAGAGTGTAACTAAACAAAAGAAAATATGGTTCCAGTGGGCTAAAGAGATGCAGCCATGGACTGTGGATGATGGAGCTTTTGTTAGCAGAAAAACAAATTCCACAACCATTGAAGATATTTTTATGAATTAATTTATTTTTTGAATTTCCCCCATTGGGGGATGAATAAAGTATTTTTTCTATTTCTATTCTATTCTATTCTATTCTATATAGGGTTGATGTCAGGTGAAGGACCAGAGGAGATGGCAGTCCTCACCTCTATGGTCAATGTACACCTGGACTTTATCTTTTTTCCCATTCCATCAGTGAAAAGGTTTCTCAGGGCATTTTCTCTGGATGATAGTGCATCTTGCTACAGAACAAGGAGCATTCAAACTTTTCTTGAGGAAAAAGACATTCGAACACAATGACAGAACCAGCAAATAGTCCAGAAATCAATCCGATTGGACATTTCTGCAGGGAATTTAGAAAAAAGTCCATGACAAGGCTTCAACCTGCAAAGTTGATCTGCCAACTGCTGCCTAAGAAAGTTGGAAATTGATTGATGATTTAAACGAGTGAAGTCCACAAAATCCCCGTGCAACAAAGTACCAACAGTGAGTTTTCGTGGTTCATGATTTGGTACTTTTCTGTCTACTTCATTTAAAAAAAATAGTCACAATTTCAATTTATTGACAATTACCAACTCTTTTATTTACAGTTTTTGAGGGTTTTGAAAGTTTCACGAAGCCAGAAGCTGTTAAATAAAATAGTTATACAATATTTATGACTTCTGAAGCAAAATGAGGAGAGGTGATGCCATATTTTTATGCCGTTGGGTGTTAGAAGGTGTTTCCAAGCCTGTTTGATTCTCAAGTTCATTCAGTGACGGAAAAAGATTGTGGTGTCAGATCTCACAACAAAGGCGATTCTGTTCCCTCACAGAACAAAACACAATGGAGACGACGCTGAAAGATTCATGAGATGTAAAGCAAAGACTTTGATTGCCTGGTCTGGTAAAACCCCACAGACTCATACATCAAACCTGAGGGGTCGAGAGGCACAACATGTGCTCGATGTTCAAAATTAACTGAGAAACGAGGCTCAGCAGTGGATTTTCATGCTTTTATATCCTCTTTATTTTCAGACGCCTCAAACCGAGTCCATAAATATTGAGAATACACGAGATGACTTGGTTATTAGGTTAAAGTTGTCCCCGGCAGTAACGTACGTTAGTGTTGAGAACGCCCAAAGATGTTCTTTGCTTTGCAGCATTTTCAGGTAATTATGTGTGGATTGATTGAAAATCTGCAGAACCAATTAAAACCTTTAAACTCTCTGTCCCTGCAGACTGTCCGGCGGCTCAGATGAAGTCGTGTGAAAACGTGTGATGATGTGTGAACGTGCGCGAGTGCAAACATGTGAGCAAACCACTTTTTCTTTGTATTTGCTCAGTCAGCCTCATGCATTTCGAAGAGCTTATGCTCGGTTTTGCATATTGCATGTTTTGTTTTTTTTTTCCCCAGGAGATTTCGAACTTGCTAAACCCATTAAGGACCACAGAAATGACTGACTGGAGAAGCTGGAGCTGCAGATTCTCAAAACTGCTCGAGTGAGCGCTCGCAGAATCAGAGTAAACAGTAATCACGGTGAATTTAGAGACTCGGAAAAGTGGTGCTCATGATAAAATGTTGGACCGGCCCTTTCTGTGTGTAGCTACTGTGTGTAGCTTGCGGTTCCTGTGCTGGCGGTGTCGGTTCAACACATTTTTACTAACAGGGGAAGCTCGTATGTTTGGACGGACTGCAGTTGGAAATCATCCCCTCGGACAGATGAAGGTCGTTTCAAGCATACTCCTCACTGCATGCAAGTTATTTAGTCTCAGAAACGTTGGGTCATGTTGTGACTCTCACAAGCCTTTGGGAAAAAATAACAGAAGTATGTAGCACTATTGTTTTATGTCCATACATTAAAATGATAGAGCCCCTAATCAACTAAACACAAACCAACTGGTCTAGTTTGTAATCTTGAATCATACGAATTGATAACAGAATTGAAATCTGAATTCTGAATCTGAATGAAATAATATAACAATATTCATATTGAATACAAGAATAGTTCTTTTCTGGAGTATTCTTTTGTCAAATGCTAATAGTGCTAATATTCTGTTAATTGACTCAGCAGCAACAAACAGCGTTGCACAGATCTCCAGCTGGCTGCAGGTCAGCAGCACATTTTGCTCGTTGTTCTGTTTCCTGTTCAGTTTTTCGATGGAGCTTTTGTCCAAATGTTTACATCCTCCACCTGTGCAGCCCTCTTACCCTTTTTTCCACCTGTTGTATTGTCATCATGTATTACATCTATCTTGTGTTCATATTCTGAATTTGACGTACTCCAGAAGAGCTCAAAGATACTACGTTTTTTTCCGCTGCTTCACGGCAAACGACTGACGCTTGTCAACTAACAGGTAGTTCCCTCAATAAGGAAACAACAAAAATGTACAAAGGGTATATCGATTGTTTTATCAGATTAGCAAGAGAAAGATCTTGTATTTACTGTGTGAAATAGTAGATACTGGTCGGTTCACTGGGAGGGCAACGCACATCCTTGTAGAAATGGATCTTTATATAAGTTCAGTAAAGAAGATCTGTTCCCTGGTGTTTTGGCTTTTCATCATGCTCGGCTTTGTCACTTCTGTTTTCCCACGCTGTCAAACTCCTCTACTCTGGTTCAGTTGCCTTCAGTGCTCCTTTTTTGAGCATATCAGTCTGATCCCTGTTCTTTAAAACTTTCACCCTGATATCTGCAGAGTTTCATCATGAGTATCCGCCGCCCCCGTCTCTGCTAATCGACCAACAGCGTTAAGACTCCAGGGGGTCCTATCCTATCTCAATCATATCACTGCTCCACGGAGATGATACATTGGAGTCTAATCGCAGAACAAGTTTTAAATTAATCTTTTGTTCCATATTTCCGTTTGATCTGCCCTTATTTTGTGCTCTGCTCTTCGCACTTGATCACCACTGTAGGTAAAGGCCGTTAGAGATGAATGTACTCCCACCTGCACCCAAACAGGTGGGTAAATAACATCAGAAATACCCCCTGATGTTCCACAGCGGGTGTCACCCCTTCAGGACACCCGAGAATTTCTGTATACAACAGTAGGCGGCTTGTCTATAATCATAGACGATGATTATAGACACAGATGATCTATAGTCATCATAGAGAACGATCTGTGCTCAAAGTGGCTGAGTGAAAAAGATAAACAGGGATCCGCATCATTGTTCATTAACTTGATTGGGTAAGAAAGAAAGTTCTGTTAAGCTTCTTTCACAGCTCGCTTCAGGGGTTGCAGACTTGGATGCAGGATGTATCTGTCAGGCTGAGTAAAGCCCTGCCGTTACCGTTACTGTTACTGATGATGAGGAGGAAGCTAGAAGCAGCTAAGGTTCATAATATCCTCAGAGCAAGACAGGAGTTCGGAGACATTAGCCTCATACAGGAGCTGCACCTGTGCTTGGCCGCCTCCTGGTGTAGTACAAACTGAGTTGGGAGATATCTGACACCCTATTGGGTTTAGAGATGGGACCAAGTCACACATGTGCAAGTCTCAAGTAAGTCTCAAGTAATTTTTTCTTGGGCAAGTCAAGTCAAAGTCAAGTCATCTTATTATTGCAATTTTACCTGCAGAATCTGATCTTAATAAAGTGAAAAGACAAGATATAAGTAACTGTCAGTAAACATCATTGGCCAATGTGTCCAACCTGTCCACCCCGTATCATTTCAAGCTAACGTTAGCTAACTACCGACTAGGCTAACAGGATAATATTAGCTAATTTGACAAGTAGTTACTGGTCAGAATGGATCTTAAAATGACGAACAAAGTTGGAAGTTGTCGTCTGGCTGTCTGAGATGTTGTTGCCGCATGTCTTGCACTGAGCTGTTCGTCTTTTGCCGTCAAAATGGTAATTACGAAAGCCGAAGACAACGACTCTCGGTCCCCCTCCCGCTGACATGTTGATGCATATCTGATATGAGTTTATTCTCTCCAATAAACACGTAAAGCTGAGCATACACTGTGCGATTTTTGGCCCGATGTCGACAAGATTTTCACTTGTGCGACTATTTTGGAGATCGGGCCGAGTTTTGGCTCAATCGTGCGTCTCGCATCGTGTAGTATACATGGGGTAACGACAAACGATTAAGCCCTCCGGACCACCTCCCGATCGATCGGATGAAAATCCAACTTGTTTGAAATCCTGGTCGCCCCTCGTGAGGCTCTCGCACAGTTGAAGCAGCTGGACGAGCCGATTTACCTCATCCTGTCACACTATGCATGCGCAAACATAGATAGAGAAAATTGTCAACAGAAGAAGAAGACAAAAGAACAGCATGGCAGCGACCGGCGACCGAGTCCGACGTGTCGTGTAGTGTGAGCAGCCAGATCGCATCAGACCATCGGATCGTACAGTGTGAGAACAGGAATCGTGAGCGGCGACGTTTTAACCCTTGCGATTCACTCGTACAGTATGAGCAGCAGCTGAATACCTCGATTGAAAAAATCGCACAGTGTATGCCCAGGTTAAGGTATGTAGAGAGGGCTTGACTGATTGACAGGGTGGTGATCCAATCATGACGCCATGCTCAGCCTGCCCTCCTAACTGATATTATTTTTTTTATTAATTTATTAATTTTATATTCAAACTGAAAACATGAACTGAATAACACTCAAGTCATTCAAGTCATCGTGTCTCAAGTCAAATCAAGTGCCGAGTCTTTAACTTCCAAGTCCGAGTCGAGTCTCGAGTCTTTTATTTTTTGTCAAGTCAAGTCACAAGTCATCAAAACAGCGACTCAAGTCGACTTGAGTCCAAGTCACAGTGACTCGAGTCCCCATCTCTGATTGGGTTGCACTGAGACTCGAACATGAGATCCAACTTTAGGCAGCCGGTCACTTAAACATGTGGCAGTTTGTCTGAGATGGGAGATTTTTTGGGGGGGATCTGTTTGGTTCAACCCGATCGGATGCATCGGCGTGTCATCACAGAGCGTGGCTGAACTTGTTTTGGCTTCAGTGGAGAGCGTTCGCCGAGCTGGGTGCAGAGCAGATCCGTTTTCCCTTCTTGCGACGCGTAAACACGAATAAGTCCGGAAGCAGAGCAGGGCTGGCGTGGAGCCTCCATGTGCGAATCAACAGCGAAGCGAAGGTGGAGCACATACGCAATAAAACAACGTTTTTGGTAAAACCGTACCCACCTGTTAGTGAGAAGGGACTAGTGTTGGCCTTTTCTTTGATTTTCACCCTCAGAGATCAGAAGTGGAGTTTTTAGTGTTTATTGAATGTAGCATCAGTCTGCGGGCCCCTCTAACTATCTGTCAACTGGTGATTCTTGCCGGTTTATTTCTCCAGAATTCCTGTCTACTTGACATCCTTTGTGCCTTTACTTAGTTTCCTGAGTTGTTGTTTTTCCCTGGATTTTTGCCCACAGGCTTTGCTGAGTTTCTGTTACTTTCCTCGATTCTAGTATCTGCAGTTCTCTTTCCGCTTGTTTTCATGTTGGTGAGAAGTACATGCGGAGAGGAGTGAAATACTTTTGCAGAGATGCACAGAAATATCCCTGAAACCCCCCACAGATGCGTGTTATGGGTAACCATGGGCTGCAGAGACGGAGCAGCTCAGGCAGAGGCTTTTAAATGTCTGACCTGATGATGAAAAGTGACCAGAATGACTTTAAGTGAGTCTGACAGCAGAATAAATGCTTGAACTGACACTTCCAGCATTTATATAGGGATATTTCTCAAATGTTTTTAAAGCATGCACTAAATTTCATGGCCAACCATATTAAAGGGATAGTTCGCCTCTTTTGACATGAAGCTGTATGACATCCCATATCAGCAACATCATTTATGAACATTGACTTACCCCCTGCTGCGTCCTGTGAGCCGGGTTCCAGCCTCGTTTTGGTGTTGATGAAAGTAGTCCGGCTAGTTGGCTGGGGTCCCGAGAATAAAGCGTTTTGCTTCTCAAAACAATATGCGTTCAAAAGAGTAATTTTTGTGTCCCCAGCCAACTAGCCGGACTATCTTCGTCAACACCAAAACGAGGCTGGAACTCGGCTCACAGGACGCAGCAGGGGGTAAGAAGATGTTCATAAATGATATTGCTAATATGGGATGTCATACAGCTTCATGTCAAAAGAGGCGAACTTTCCCTTTAATGCAGAGAGTAATTGAAATCTCCTCTTTCCACTGAGAACATATGCACCATATTTGAGAGCAGTTCATCCAATAGTTGTGAAGAGCTTTACTTAAAACAAAAAAAAGGCAACTTAATGCTGGAACATTAGAAACCATCTGAGAATGTTCCTCCTCTGAGTATCATAACACTGCCGTAAAGGAGGCTTGTGCTCATCCCCGGACCATGATACAAAAAAAAAAGCACATTTTTTTATCCTCTGTTAGTCAGAGTCACTCCAGAAAGTAACCACTGGCTTAAGGCCACGGCGAGTTTAAAAAGAACAGTGGGGAGCCGGAAAAGGACCTCAGCACAGCTCCATGGTCTCTGGCCAGCTGCTTGCAGGCCCAGGGTTTGGCTAAGAACTCCAAATCTTACATGTGAAATAATCCTGGAATTCTGGGGTTAGGAGCAGGTGATCAACTTTTTGAGGGGACATCTTGCCAAAGTGGAGCCGAAATTTAAAAACAGAAACTGCTTTTGTTCATATTCTGTCTATTCAGGGACATCTGGACGCGTTACGAAAGCAACAACCCTTTTACAGAATCTTTATTATAGAAGAGTCTTTCTTTTAACAGCAATACAGTCAGTACATTACATGCTTCTCTGCTACACAGTGATAGACTTGAGCACCTTCAGGAGTGGGAGCTTTTTGAATAACTTGTTAAAAAAACATCATCCACTGCGACTGGAACTCATTCTTCATCTCTGTTTTGAGCCCATTTTTAAGTCTTCCTGTGGCAAAGCTCGGTGTGCTGTTCCAGGAAGATGATTCAAATTTGAGATCCACCCTCTAACCACATGCTGCCATTTCACATCCAAAGTAAAAAGGAGTCTGACGCCAAAGCAAATGCATGTGCTGCCGTCCAAGGAACTCACTCATCCTCACCATGCTGCCCAGTATGTTTCACACATCCTCTGTCATTCCGTGTCCACGAGGGAATCTGTCTGTTTGTGACACCAATGCAGCTGAAACCATGCCTTCGCTTTGAATTCGACCGGCGTATTTGTGTTGTTCTCTGTCAGAAGCTTTCTGGCTGAGTGCATCCCCCCACCCCCCCGCCATCACCCCCCCCACCGCCATGCTGAGCAGCCTCTGAAGTACGCAGATGCACCGCAGAGGATCAAATTAAAGGCACGCAATTATCTGTCTCAGCGATCAGGGGACTCTGACCCCGTCACAGCTGAAGACAAGCGTGTAAAGCAAACAATGAAGGCAGCGGCGACTCATCTCTGGTCTGTACAGATAAGTTGGAGGGGGTCTGACTTCAGGCTGGCTCTGGTTGCGTCACACCGATCTCATTTGTCCTCCCCACTGATCTTTGCTGTTTTCTGTGTTTGTTCCCCACTCTGACTCGGTTTCCACTCTCTCCTGTCTTGATAAGCTTCTTTAACAAACACAAGACTATTATTTGGTCTAATGTTTCACAATCTGTTGTGCCCTCACTCATGAGCAAAATCCCAAGATACTCTGTAAGAAATGTTGCACAGCCTGGTTGGATGTGAAAAGCTTTTGTTGTTGTTCCAAACTGCCACAAAGGAGACAAGAGTAAAAATCTAACCATCTTTGAGAGGAATGCAATATAAGAATAGAAAAAAATGGAATAAAAATAGGGAGCTTGAGGGAGCTTCTGTTCTGTCCATGTCTAGCAGTCCACAGAAAGAAACTTACACACATACGGAAGCAATGAGTCTATTTCATTCTACCACAAAGGTGAGATTTTAGCCTTGTAACAAGTGTGTTTGAGCTGAGAGACTTCTGTTCAGAGCAAACGGTCCGAGGCTTTTCAGCAGAAAGAAGACAGAACTGTCTCCCACCTGCTGAGGTGAAATAAATCCAGTGAAGTCATAATATCTGACTTAAGGCGGATGATATATATTTTTTTTCCCATCAGAGAAATAACCTCACCTCGCACCAACTGTGACTTGGTAAAGATGCAGGTTTTCATTTCATCTACCGGCGAGAAACAAGGCAAAAAAGAGTGTCTTCACTGCGTACTTTTGGTAAATCATTGCTTCCATCCAGCCATACATGCACAGATCTTATGCTTTCAGACCAAAAAACAAAGTAACCTGTGTGGAACCCAAGTAAACACTAATTCTACATTTTTTAAGCATATGTGGCAGTTTCAGGGAATGCAAAATGTAGGCATGCACCAGTTTTAGTAGCCTGACTACGTCATACTCACGATTCTAGTCAGAATGTGAGTCTGATACAGCTGGATAGAGTTTTGAGTATGGGGCGTGTTTCAACCGAACCAGGAGAAAAAATGCCTCTTCGCTCAATTGGACAGACCTACAACCAATCAGAGCAACGTAGTATGTGACGTAGATTAAGCGACACACACTTGTTGTAGGAAGGACGGCAAAAACATCTTTTCTATCGATAAAAGCCTTTATCGTGTTCCTCTGTTCGTCTTTCAAAATGAATGCAATGTGGAGATCCTGTAGAACAGACTCGATGGCAGAATCTACACACCCTAGCTCTCCAGCGGCAGCCATGTTTGTTTCAAACGAAGTCAAACCAAGCGCTCTTTAGTGACGTAGTCGATAATGTCCCTGTTGATCATCTGTCCATCATCGTATAAAGCCCGCCCTGGCAATCTGATTGGGTCGACTGTTTTGATGTTGAGCATAGAGATTTCCCAACTGAGCAGAGCCAGACCGAACTTCCCGACCAAAACTTTTATGGGCGGGGCTAAGTTCTGCTGGCACCCAGGCTACAGTTTTAGTGCCTGGAAAGTTCAATAATCCCAAGCCTGGAGCCTGCTACGGTCTGTGCTGTGTACCACCGTGGCTGTAACACTTTCTGGTGTGAGTTCACGTGAGTTTTGCTGTCTAAAGAGGGAAAACAAAAGTATCACAGAATTAAAAGAAACTGGTGATAAAAAAATAACCTTATTAACAGACAAAAACTGATTTCAAGCTCAGATCTCATTATTCAAAGGCCTGTCCAAAGGCCTTAAAGCCACCTCCCCTCCAACCTCTTCATGAGGACCTCACGGTGACCAGTTTCCATACACATTTAGGTCGAGCTACACTTACAACTCAGCTAGGTCATTTAATTGGAATGCTGTTCTTGTCCCTGTCCCTGAGGTATGTGTTAAAATAGACTGCAATATTTTCACTTTAAGCTTGTCAGTACTATTATTTCATCACCAACTGACCAACAATTTAGCTGCTGACAAATCAGTACCATGTTGAGCAGTAAAATGAACAGCTTTACAGTTCTGTACACATCATATGTGCTGTAAGGGCGACACTTTTTTCCATTTTCATCTTTGACATGCACACAATCCCTTATGGTTCTTCTATTATTATCTGCTTCTTCTGTTCCTTCCGACTCAGTGGCCTGTATGGGAACTGCTGAGCATGTGCAGAGTCTTAAGGCCTCAGTATGCTTCTATCCGTCAATCCGTCTCCGTAGTCACGGAGAGGCTTTAAACCTTTAGTTCTCTGTCGGGATGTCGGATACGCAAGGCAATTCACCTCCCAATCAGTAGGCGTCGCTACGTTAAACGACCCAATCTTGCGACGTTCATTTTTATTTCATTCATATAGCGCCAAATACAACAAATGCCATCTCAAGACACTTAGATAATAGACGTCTATCGTGAAAGTCGTTGATTGATTGTTTACCTTCCGGCTCCGTTCCACTCCTCACAGTGAACGATGGCGACCGAGAGAGAAAGATTGTTGTTGGAGTTGGAGCTTGTTGAATTTGAAATACAAATAGTTTTGTTAAAAAAAAGCGATTTGCTCCATTTTTTTCAAAAAGTTGACCGCCACAGAGTAAACTCTTTAAAAAATGGCGGTGTTGTTGTTGTGAGAGGAGGGAACTAACTAACCGGAAAAGTGATTCCGGAAATGATGCTGTTTTCGCCGACCAATCACAACCCTTGCGGTCTCCGTGGCCTCGATGGATAGATCGGAATTTTGGCCTACAAGCGACGGAAAGCCTCTCCGGGAGGGTCTCCGTAGACGACCATGAATCAGCTTTAAGTCCCTTTTAAAAGTATACGTTCAAGAGCAGCTGAACTCCCAACTGCATGATCTGGGTGTGCTCGTCCACCTTTGAGAAAATACTTAGTGCAGGTTCAGTCAGACTAACATGTTTACATAAGTCCAGCTTTAGTCAGACAAATAGAATTACCTGATATATGTCTGATGCCATGTAAACATACTAAGAGCGTCAGGACACGAATGCTGTATGTTTATATCGTTGCACACATAATTCTGTTTCCAGTTGCAGTTTAGTTGAACTGGAATTAATGTATTCATTTGCCTATTGTTAGCCCCACCTGACAACCTGATTATGGTGTAACTACACTGTCAGTGCATGCTGGGATTGGCCCTGAGTGCAATCATTACCATATAATAACCATTAGTGCTTATTCAACCCGCCACATCTCACCGGCAACATTAGCCTCTTGCCTGTCTTCAGCATGCTATGACTCTGCCAGTTGTGAATCATTTTTTTATCCTTACCTCCCACAATCTTAGAACAACTTTCATTCGGCATGAAATGAGTGACACTGAGCAGCGGGGTTTGAGATTATTGCCAGTAACCCGGCAGTCTAAGAAAGTGGAGACAGAATCTGAGGAGCAGGACTGCACAGAGGCAGCAGCCTGAGGGAGAAAAAGGAGCAGACAGAAGTCATTTTATGCAAACTATTACAAATTGACAAATGTTCCTCTTGGCTAATGGCCCTCTAACCTCCTGTGTGTCACACAATTTCACGCAATGACCAAATAATAACACCTTATCAGTCATTTCCCTCCTCATCCCTACAAGCCAGGCTGTCATATCCCACAGTGTGCATCGTTTCCTCAGTATGTCACGCTGGAGATCTCATTTATTTTTCAGTAGCCTGAAAAAAACTGCTGGAACTCACGCACACTGCATGGCTCCAACACCGCCCGTTTGCTCTCTGTCAATATGTGTTCATCATGCTGATTCATGATGGGTGTTTAGAGCAAACTTTTTAAGACTTTTATGTTCTTTCCTTGGCAAAAATACTTTTATATTTATTCTGATATTCAAATGATTTCAACTCACTTTTCCAGCTGCAGTAATTGCACACATACTCATGTTATAAGATTATATACACACATTCTAATAGCCAATAATACACATTTAAACACCCAAATGCAGCTAATAGCTTGCAGTGAGTACTTGCACTTCTGGACACATGAACGCTGTGTTCGACCAATGAAAGGACTAAAGGACTGTGTCTTTGCACTCTATGCCCTTGCACTGTTATTCATAACTGGTTCTCTGGTGCTTTGACAAGCCAGGTTCCTCATGAGGGGTCATTACATTTTCATCTCAACTAGCCGAACCTTAGGTACTGATGATATTGATGGCTGCTGTCGATCAAATGTGTGCTTTCACTCTCTTTCCCCTTGGTTAAGATACGCCGAACAGAAAGCGCAGGAAAAGAAGACAGTCTGAGTAAATCAGTACGAGCGGGTCTGGTTTTAGTTCTTTGTTTTTTACAAATTTGAAGTGATTTCATTTAAATCTGATTTAGCCGCTTTTTTGTTCCAAATATCTCTAATACAACTGTTTTTTTGTTTTTTTTTGTTCCATTAACATTTATGACCAGGGCTAAAAGTGAAATCAAGACCGGCTTCAGAAACATATTTTATGTAAATTTTTACTCGAGCAGAACATTCGAACATGTGATGAAAGCTATGGTCTGGGACTCATAATCATCAGTCATTCAGTCAAGTCCCTTGATCTTCTCCAGACAACAAAGTGCTTTATCTGTGGACGAAATGGCAAATGGCACATAAGACCACTTCAACTGAAAATGTGTATCAGTGCAAATGCTTCTATGGTAACAAGAGAAGCATTTTGACAATACTTAGCAAAGTCAATGGCATTCCCCGCTCGTGTGCTGAGAGGCTGTTCAGTTGAGTGTGCTTGTACCTCCGCAGGGACAAGTAATTAGAACATGCACAGCTGGAGCCTTTCTGTAGCACTAACTAAACAAAGGGCAGGACAACTTTATTATTCAATTTCTTTTTCACTTGTTTTGTCATGGTTTCCGAGTTATCCTGAATTCAAATAACAACAGCTGTTCGCAGCCCGTTGAGGAATTAGCTTAAATTGCTGTTTTCTTTTATTGATGGAAACTTGATATTTCCAACAGGTTGCACTCTCACAGTTACAATTCTGGCATCCGGGACTTTCTCCTCTTCAGGTCAGGTTGCATTAAAGCAGCGGTGCATTACTGATGTAAGGCCATAAACTCGTGGACACACGTCGTTTTTCTCTCCAGATTTTAGCATTTAAGGAAAATTCTCTGACTTTTCAATCTGAGCCTTACTCTGGGTGGAATAGACCCGTCCCGTACTGAGTGAGAACGTCTTTTAGGGGCCACATCTGCAATGTAGCTTACTGGAGCTATTAAATATATCATATTTGCTCAAAAAAGACTCAGATTCAATTATTAATATATGATAAGACAAGTGGGATTTCTAAATCTGCATTCTTCAATTGCCACCGGGTCCACAGAGAGGAGGAAGTGGAGCAGATGAGACGTTCTGCCACTTCTAACTTTCTCATAGAGGGATGATCGCGCATGAAATTATAGCTGAAATCAGCACAGATGTTTTCTTAAAGCGAGTGGTAGTTTGGTCAGAAGACACCGTGCTTAAAACATTCATGACCTCAAGAACTGCACACAAAGACATAGTCTTAATAGGCTGCTATTCATCCTCAATTGTAGAGTTGTTTTGCAACCATTTATGTGTTGTTCTACACGGTGGCTGCCATGTGCCCCGCTGCTTATCAGCTGAGTCTGGCAGGGGTTGGGTCAGACATGTTGGATGTAACCACCCTCCTGTTTTCGCAAGGATCGGAATATTACTTCTGGCTGAAGCCTGCCTTGTTTCCATTGTTTTTCATTTATGTGAAGCACTTTGAATTGTTTTGTACATGAAATGTGCTACATAAATAAATTTGATTTGATTTGATCTGATTTTTTGTCAGAGCTCATGAGCCAGTTCGTGACACTAACTTGCTGCTCAAAATGATCAAGCGTCTCAGACGCGCTGATTGTTACAGTCTGGTAGTTAATATTTTGGACTTAAACTGGCTGAGCAGCTGCAGGAGCAGGCACCGTGCGGGCGATCACACAGATCAGCATGGATGTTCTTCATCTGAAAAAGTAATCACAAAGTAAACAACCGTCTGATGCGAAGGTGAGGCGGGGTAAAAATCACTGTATGTCTTCGCTTGAACTGCTTGAACTGCTTGAACTGCTTGAACTGCTTGAACTGCTTGAACTCACTTTGTGAGGTTTGAGTTGACAAGCTGTCGGCTTTGTAGAAATCCTGCCTGATTCTTTAAACTCTGAGCATTCTGACTGCTGTCTGCTGCAGGCATGACTCTGACTGCTCATATAAGCCCACTTAAAAAATGAAAAAGAAACAAAAAATCACTTCAATTGTAAATCTAAGAAGGCTATGGATTACTGGAGGCATGTCCCCTCTCTAAAGTTTAGAAATGAAGCATCTAAATGGGGAAAAAATGCATATGAGACAAGTTGCCCTCCTTGTATTTCATTATGTAATTACGTATAAGAGTTTACATTAAACCAAAGCACGATGTCCTAACCAGAACCTAACCAAACTATTCCAGTGAAAATAATGATAATAAATCATAAAAATGATGAGATAGGGTTGAATCTTGTCTCTTGTTTCATATTTGGTTCTGTAAATCTGTAATTTGTCAGACTGTGCACCTTCAACAATGCTTCAACACCTGGGAGAAAAGGTCATTTGAAAAAAGGATAACATCCGTTTAAATCAATCTACCCTAAAAAAATCTGACTGTACACATCTTTTACATGACTACATAACAACACAAGCAAGCAAGCAATCATTAAATGTAACAGTCTGAATCCACGTGTCATGGTTTGTTTTTGTTCCTCTTTCATTCCGCCCTACATCATCCTTTTACATCCCTGCTGTAATTCTAGCTCATTTCACTTTAGAGAGTGCTCTGTTGAGTTCCCTCTGACATTAAACATCAAACAGTTTTAAATACCTTGCTCATTTTTTTGCCACCAGAGGAATCTGAATTCAACTCTCTCTGGAGGACAACATCGCATTTTTTTCTCACTCTGCAGAGAAATGCCACTACACCCCCTCTATTTTGTCTCCACTGTTTTGAACATGCCAAATAGTGCACTCAACGTCTCTCAGCCTGCTTATTAGAGATGGCTGCTTTCTGATGATAGCTGTGAGGCTCAATCACGCAGCAGATGTATGGACATAAAATGAGGACACCGTGCTAAAAGCTGCCAAAGGCTGCAGAGTTCGGCGATAGAGCCTTGCTTTACTGTAATTACTGTCAGTTTGATTCATCGTTTATGAAGAAAAAATATTGATGCGCGTTTGGAGCGCATGTTAAAAACCAAATCCCTGTTTGCAGCATTATGTGAGCCTGGTTGTTGTGTTATGCTATGTGTTTTGCGTCAGCCACACTGTAGCAGTGTGTGACTTTACTGTGCACAGATTTTAGAATCAGCACTGAGAAACTTAAATAAATAAATGAGAAATAATCCTTAAACTAACACTGCCTGTTTGTTCTCTCCACATTACATTCTGAAATTGGCTGGAGAGATTTTCTAACGTAAGTAGGGAATTAAAAAAAAAAAAAGAAGTCCTGCAACATTTCAATTGGAATCATTCACCAAACGCTGAGTAAGATGCGGAAATCATCACCACCGAGATGGATTGCATATTTCCCTGAGCGTGAACAGCAGTATGTCTAACTCACAGGCGGCAGGAGTGACTGATGCACACCTCCTATTTTCAGCTTTGACAAAATGATCTGTTTTCTTGCAGCAGGTGCACACATTTCTCTTCCTCGCATTCACACTCTGAGCTCTGGTTCCATGTTCCCCAGTGATGATGTATGGCTTTGCAGTGTACTTCGGAGTGGCTGGGATTTACTTCACAATGGAATGTACAAGGCTGCGAGGCATGAGCAGAGTCACTGGGAGGTTAGATCTACAGCTGGGACTCTCGGACGAGATAAATGGGACAAGTAAGCAGTTTTCAAAGATGTTTATGAGAACAGAGTAAGCAGTTCTGGGGGAAGAAATCGACAGAATACTGTTCAATCCCCCTATTCATCCACAGAGCGTGCACAAGGGATCATAAAATGTGAAATGCAATCTAGATTTTTTTCAGAGTAAAATCAGAGTGAGAGGAGGAAGAAAAGTCTTTGAACCACAGAATGTTTCTCCATGAGCTGCATCAGATTGGTCAGACAGTAGCCTGTCTGCTTTCCATCGTAAACTTAGAAAAAGCTCCTGCAGACGCAGCAGAACCCGGCCAGACACGCAGCAACCACAGCAGTGACCGTCGCGTTGAGCCAAACTGTCCTTTGCTCCACGGCTCGGATGCTGAGAAGTAGATACGCCTTGGTGAAGAATAAAGCTGAGATGATTACAAGTAATGTTCTGGGAGGAAAGACAGTGCGGGATATTTGCTATGGTCCGATGCAGCGTTGTATAGTAACAAAGTAAAAATACTTCACTACTGTACTTAAGTATATTTTGGAATACTTTGTACTTTCCTCGAGTTTCATTTTTTTTTGACAACTTTCACTTTTACTTCACTATATTTCCGAACTTAATTGCATACTTTTACTCCGATACATTTTCATTGTTCGGTTTAGTTACTCGTTACAAAAAAAGACAGAGAGAGAGAGAAAAAACGCAACAGTGTTTTGACCCCATGCATGTTATGCCTGCCCAAAGACGTGGAAATTCTATCTTACAGAAATTCCCCTTTTTTAGGTTTTATGGTAGTTTTACAAAAAAGGTCTTCCTCTTCAGATGCCAGATAAGCTTCAGTTTTCTCCTATTTTTTTCTTTAAATTGTGTTTATAATGATGGCAATAACAGTAGCAGCCTCTTTTGTTTAATTTTTTTCTTAATGGTGTAATGTACGCCTCATTTTCAGCACTGACCTTACTTGAAGAAGAAAAACTTAAAGGTTCACAAAGTTTGTATTTTCTGTCTAAACCTGGTCTTAATGTTGCCTGCACTTGGTTGTGTGTAGATTTTAAGTGTATTTGACCTTCAAAGTTTACCAAAATATAAAAAACGTCATTCAAACTTCATTTGCCTTGTTTACTTTTTACTTATACTTTTCATTACATTACTTAAGTACATCTATTTTTAAAGTAATTCTCATACTTAAGTACAAGACGTTTCGGATACTTTAACTTGAACTGCTTCGCATTTTGTGAGGTTTGAGTTGAGAAGCTGTCGGCTTTCTAAACATGGAGAAGCAGCATTTAGCTGTTATGCTGCAAACAACAAACTGCCAGTGGAGATTAAACTTTCACCAAATGGAGACATTTTTAAATCCAGGTTAAAGACATTTCTTTTCTCATGTGTCTATGAACCATATCTTTGAACTTTTCTGAACTGTTGATTGTTTTTAAATTCATTTAAATGATTTTATTTGTTTCTCTTTCTATTCTTTTTTGTATTTTTATTGCTTCTTCCACTCCCTGCTGCAATGCTTTTATTTTATGTAAAGCACTTTGAATTGTTTGTACATGAATGTGCTATATAAATAAATTTGATTTGATTTGACTTTGTAGAAATCCTCCCTGATTCTTTAAACTCTGAGCATTCTGGTTGCTGTCTGCTGCAGGCATGACTCGGACTTCTTGCTGGAGGAACAATTTGTAACACAGGCTCGCCACAGGTCGTCGGACCCTCACAAATGATTTTCACTATCCTCTTGAATAACTTAATTGCATTTCTAAAGAAACAAACAAAGACTAAAAACAAAGTTTCTCATCAGAGATGAGAAAAAAAATGCATTGATCATAAATGCAACTCTGCAGTGGAAGAAACCATCTACAATCAGCAGCTTAATTAGTGACAGGTGAGGGTGTGAGGATTGGGAATAAAAGGATAACACACAACTTGCTTCAGGCCTCCTCATACTTCTGTGTCAAGCCACGTTTCAGCAGGACTCATCTGACCACAGAACAAGTTTCTTCTGTCTTTTGTGCTATCTGAGGTGATATATGGCTTCCTCCTTGTCTAATTAAGTTTCAAGCAACATTTCTAGATGCAGCAATGGATTCCCAGACTTTTTCCACAAAATGATGCACTGTAGATGTTAAAAAGACCAAAGAGAATTGTTTGGCACAAAGTGATGAACATTGGTTCGTCACGTTGGAACATAAATTTATGTAATTATTAGGGCTGTGACTCGATTCAAATTTTTAATCGAGTTAACTACAGGTTTTGAAATTAATTAATCGAAATTAATCGCATTTTAATCGCATATACTTTATCCTTTAGAAAATTAACATTTTCAACAATATTTCAACAAACACGGAACATATCCCTATTTGAAATCTGAATGTAGCATGCATGAAAACACAGTATATAGAATCTTGGATGTTAAGCTGCGTTGGGCCCCCGTTAGCTTCCACGCTAGCTGCTACATGTTTAGCGTTGAGGTGATATTTGAGGCTTGATACGCTGCGGTGATACGCAAATTCCTTGTTGCATAATCTGCACACAACCACGCTCTTGTCGACGCTTCCATCCGTCTGTATTTAAAAAAAAAAAAAATAATAATAATAATAATTATATCGGCGATTAAAATGCGTTAATATGTGTGTAGTTAATTAATCGAAATTAACGCGCTAAAGTCCCAGCCCTAGTAATTATCTAAAGATAACGAGGCTTGTTTTCTTGACTAACATTTTGTTAGTTTGGCCGAGAAAAGTTACTTTTTCCCTCTCCACAAATGGTGGGATCACCTGAGAAGGGCCACCGGCTGCAGCAGAGTTAGTTTAAACTCTTCATTCCATGTCTGTGCTCAAGAACAGACAATCAGAAGCAGAGATGCACATGCATGCCTTGGCTTAATGCCGTAGATCCTTCTCGGCTTTCAGGAGAGTGATAATGAACAATGAAACCGGGCTTTAACACACTAACCACTCGCTTTCCGGCTCACCATAATCACTTCGTGGTCTTAAGGAACACAAAGCCTTTTATTTTTTTCCGTGTCGACAGATCCGCTGTGACCATGAGAACATAAAAGGCTGATTTCTCACAAAAACTAGATAAATCAACGTGTGAAAGAGCTGGAAAATTAGATTTGTTATTTCGAGATGACAGAAAATTAGATTTATCTCAAGATGACAGCAGCTAAATAATTAATTGAGGCAGGGTTCCTCTCGGCCTCCATATGTTATTTGTAGATTTGATAAATTTTTTGAGTCTCTCAAAACTTTTTTTTTTTTTTTTTAGTGTGCCATTGGCATATAATTCTAGATTTATTCTTAATTCCCAAACACAATCAAGCTGGTTTTCGAGGACTCAGAAATGACTAAATGACTTATTTAGGTTTTTGGTTGAATTGTAGAAACCTGAATGTTTCAGGAAGGAAACTTTCCCTTTTTTTTTTTTTTCAGAAATAATTGTTTAACTTAACTTTTAAGCTCTGATAAAATGTGCAGGACAAATGTGTTTCCAAACTATTATTTAGACAACTTACCAGCTCGTTTCATATTCCTAATGCTAAGGCCCTGACAAGTTCTGAAAACACTTACTAATAACACTATGTTATATATTTCTATCTGGGGAAAAAAGGGGTTTCTTACAAAATCATTAGTTCACCAGTGTGGGGAGGATCTGTGCTGAAGTAAATGGTTGGCTATCAAAGATAATGGATACTGGGATGCTCTGTAATGGAGAAGGATGAGTGGGAGGACATGACTGAAAGACATCTGGTAATTAGCTAAAGCAATTCAGTCTCACAGTGTGCTGTAGCTTCAGACCAGAAATGTCCCATACACAGAATAATAAGAAGACAAATATCTGCAGAGTGCTGCAGCTCTGCAGGGGAAATACACTTCTACTCGCTTCAACTGGTCTTAATTTTCCTTATTTATTTGTTTTTTTATGGTTTTGCTTGACTGTACGCCTTCAAGCTTTATTGAAAGACTTCAGATAAATAGATACTTTGCTGGTTAGAACATGTGTTGTGGTCACGCCAGCGTGTTTACTCGACCGAAGACAAAAAGGACCATTCAGACTGTTATGAGCACCAAGACCAGAGGTCCGTTTCACGTAGCAGGTTTAGTGAAAACTCTGAGTTGATTAACCCTGAAATGAGGGAAACCCTGAGTTTTCCGTTTCACAAAGGGAGGTAACTCAACCCAGAGAAAGAGGGGTAACTCTAGCCTGTTTCACAAAGAGAGGTAACTTAACCTCTCGGTCAGTTACCGGAGTAACAGACTCTCTGAACCTAACCTGGTCGGGACCAGGTTTTATTCAAGAAACCTTGAGTTTCTCTCTGTCTCCGCCCTCTTTCAGACACACACGCCATTTGATTTCCTCATTCATTCAGTCAGCAGAGCGAGTTCTTCTACTTCTATAAGTCCATTAGGCACAGTAGGAGGCAACTTTTTTCACGAACATGTCCTTTTGACAACGATCCCGTGGATGAAGGTGCAGCATTATTGCGCAGAGAAATAAATATTCGTCGGAGATGGTTATCAGACCGCGCATAGATTTTTGCATTTACAGACAATTATCTTTTTGAGCGGCACCATCAGAATGTGTTGGGACAAAAGAAAAAAAAGACATAAAAGATAAATAAATATTTGTATGAATAGGCTTAAAAAAGACATATATAGGCCTATTATATTTTATAAAGGCACTCGTGTGTGGGGGGTGGATTCCCTCAGCCACTGGCCTCCCTTTAGAGGTGGTGGCCACCACCCGTTTTACGGGCATCTGCCTTCTTTCTGTTGGCTCAGTAGAAGTCTGTGTTAGTTTAAATAGGCTTAATTATTTAACAGAACATGATATAGATGATGACTAAATTGTCCTTCGGAGTGAGTGTGAGTGTGCATGGTTGTTTGTCTCGTTTGTCTCTGTGTGGCCCTGTGATGGACTGGCGGCCTGTCCAGGGTGTACCCCGCCTCTTGCCCATTGACCGCTGGGATAGGCTCCAGCCCCCCCGCGACCCGACTGACGGATTCAGCGGTGTATAGATAATGGATGGATGGAAGATATAGATGAGAAGACATAGTTTATGTGTGTGAAAACAGCATTATGTTGGGAATAAAATAACTGCACAGTCAAATAGCCACTTAATATTTACTTTATAGTATAAAACATGATCAAAATGAGGTACCTCCATGCCGAGGTCTCATGTTTGAACAATGTTTTTATATTTCATCTTAAACTGCTGCCAAGAGCGCTTCTCCCCTGTGGGATTGCACCTAAATGAAATAAATGAATGGGCTACCAAGCAGTTTCCCTGTAATATAATTGTGATTGCAAAGGACTACATTTAAACTTACCCTTTTGCTGCTGCAGCGGTGTTGCACTTATTTCTAAAAACGTATGGAAACTCGCCGTATGAGCGCATTAAGATTTCCAATTCGAGGTTGGTGAAAAACGTAGCCCCTCCTCTTCCCCGTTGCCAAGGTGACTCGTCGAATCGGGGCTCCATTGATGCTGGCTTTTTAAAGTTGTGGTGCACGCGCTAAACTCAAGGTGAACTTACTCAGAGTTGATTAACCTCACTCAAATCAGCGTTTCTGGAACCGAAAACTCAGGGTTTTCTATCTCAGAGTAGATCAACTCAGAGATCAGGAATAGACTCAGAGTTGGTTGAACCTGCTACGTGAAACGGACCCCAGGAGCCAGGCTCTGCGATTGGATGGTGTTGTATGTAAGCTCATTAACACCTCTGTGATGGTAGCATCCATGCAGGAAGGTTTACTGAGATTTTAGAGCAACACTGGACAACAAGACAACAGTGTTGGTCAAGTTACTTTTAAAAAGTAATTAGTTACAGTTACTAGTTACTGCTCCCAAAAAGTAATTGAGTTAGTAACTCAGTTACCACATTGTAAAAGTAATTAGTTACTCAGCAAAATACTGTGGCGTTATTTTATATGTTCTATAACGCTGTTACGTTCTATAACATCTTTAACATCAAATATGTTTATATTAACTGGTTGAAGAATAAAAACACTATATACAGTAATTTAGAACATTCAGTATTTATTTGAACTCAGTATATTGCAGCCTGCCATATAATGCATAGAAATAAAAACATAAATATTGAATATAAAATGGTGATGGTGGTCACCTGTTTCTGACCCGAAAAATGGAGTGTTGTTTGTTTTCGAGTGGCTCCGTCTCCTTCGCTGGGGCTCACACTAGCTAACTTGAGGTTGGGTTAGCTAGCTGCATTTGGGCCTGGGGTTGGGTTAGCTAGCTGCATTTGGGCTTGGGGTTGGGTTAGCTAGCTGCATTTGGGCCTGGGGTTGGGTTAGCTAGCTGCCTTTGGGCTTGGGGTTGGGTTAGCTAGCTGCATTTGGGCTTGGGGTTGGGTTAGCTAGCTGCATTTGGGCTTGGGGTTGGGTTAGCCAGCTGCATTTGGGCTTGGGGTTGGGTTAGCTAGCTGCATTTGGGCTTGGGGTTGGGTTAGCTAGCTGCATTTGGGCTTGGGGTTGGGTTAGCTAGCTGCATTTGGGCTTGGGGTTGGGTTAGCTAGCTGCATTTGGGCTTGGGGTTGGGTTAGCTAGCTGCATTTGGGCCTGGGGTTGGGTTAGCTTGCTGCATTTGGGCTTGGGGTTGGGTTAGCTAGCTGCATTTGGGCTTGGGGTTGGGTTAGCTAGCTGCATTTGGGCTTGGGGTTGGGTTAGCTAGCTGCATTTGGGCTTGGGCTTGGGTTAGCTAGCTGCCTTTGGGCTTGGGGTTGGGTTAGCTAGCTGCAGAAGCAACAAGTGCTTCATTTTCGCATGGGTTGATGTAAGGTGCTTCATTAGATTTGAGTTACTTGAGGCAGACGTGGATAAAGTTTTTTTCCCTTGGCATAGCGTGCACGTTACATACACATTCTTGCCTTTTATCTCCACGAGTGAGAAGTAGTGCCGGTACTTCCAGTTAGAGAACGCTACCTTTGAACTTCCCTGGCTCGTCGCCATTGTTGCTGTCTCGTGTGTGTTTAGTCGTAGTCGTCAGCGCGTGCAGTGAGACAGCGTGAGCAGGTCATCCGCCCACCCAGCCAATCATCATCACATTTGCAACGGTGTCATCATCCCCACCCCTGCTCTCTCCAGGCAGCTGATGTGTAGCCGAAAGCCTACAACCAAAGTGTAGTAACGCGCCACTTTATATTCTCAGTAACGATAACGGCGTTGTAACGATGGGGAAAGTAATTAATTAGGTTACTCCGTTACTGGAAAAATAACGCCGTTAGTAACGCCGTTATACTTAAACGCCGTTACTCCCAACACTGCAAGACAATGCAAAAGCACATTCCGCACACATAATGAAGGCGTGTCTGAGGAAGAAGAGGTTACAGGTGTTATGCTGCCCTGCCTGCAGTCCTCACCTGTGCCCAACAGAGAATGTGTGGAGGTCACTGCATTTGCATAGCGTCCCACTTATCTCAAGTTGGGAGTCGTGATATGTGTGTAGGTTAAACTATTACATCCTCGGGAGAAGGAAGGAAAGTTGAGTAAATATTGCCTGAAGATAGTTTTCACCACGTTTCTCTTCACATTGAGAGACTTGGATTTTTGCGTACAGCGCTTCTTGCAAATGCGCAGAGGAGACTTCTTTTTGAGATGGCAAAGTTTTACCAAGAATGACACAGCCCGCTCATTATTTTTATCAACTCTTGTGTTATAGAGTTGCCCCCCCCGCCATAGCTGGTTAAAATTAGGTGGTCACTCCTAATGAAGCACTGCCACAGTTCTCACAGTGGGGGATCGAGAACTTTCAGGAGTCTCTGGGTGGCTAATTGGCGCCACAGTGACATGCTTTCAGCTGTCCGGAGACTGAAGTGTAGAGTCTCCTTTATCGTACCTTTTTCTCTTTTGAATTCAAGTAATTAAATCTGTGGATTAATGCAAGTGTGTGAAGATGGATGACACTTTACTGCAGAGAAGATAGGAATATGTTTAAGGCAGTTGAGGTTCGGCTTCAACTGGCTTTGTTTTCCTGACTTTTTATTTATTTAATTTTTTTTCCCCTCCGAAGCTTCCACCCTCTATACAAATGCCACGCATCCCTCCACAGCCTTTGCTGATGAAGGCATAACTTTGACAGAGGGCGAAGCTGCGAAGCTCTTCTATAATCACACTCTGATCTGTTGATGTCACTCAAGAGATGAAATAATGTGATACAAAGCTGCTCTACAGCCTGATTCTGAGGCAAAGGAGGACATGAAAAGGCTCAGGAGGAAGACATCAGCAGATTTAATATGCATGGGACTTTGACAACATGTGGAGTTGGTCAGAACAAAAGTCTGAGGTGGCAACATTTCTCCTCCTGCAGGATGAAAAAAGCAACAGGTGATGTGCTCTGCTTTCACTTTTAGACCAAATTAGAGACAACAGACTGCAAGTTGTGAGTATCAACATACTGTTCAGAAATCTCAGCCCAGCGGGTTCATTCTACAGTCGACATTCTCAGCCGCGTTTTACTTTGAATTCATCCTGATCCACTTTTAAAAGTCTGACAGTCACGTTCAGTGCAGCCCGTACACTGTTAAAAACACACAGCGGTAAACAGGCTGGAGACGGCAGACTGGATTTTTTTTCCAAGCCGTTTCACTGTGCAGTTCCGCTCAGTAAGAATTATCCTTTGGTTGTGTCCCGCAAACATTATAAGAGGAAATTGCAATAGAATAGTAGAGCAGATAATGATATATGTGAACAGGTTTGACCTGGACTTGGGTCATTTTGGAAGTTAAACAAAAGAAAGGTCTTTATATCAATTACCAGTGATTATTATCAGCTCTGAATCCAGATGTTTGCACCACGACAACAGGCATAGTTCACACGTTTATATTTCTGGAGGCACACTCACAGATCTGAATAACCCATACAAAAAGATGCGAATCAGACTCTGACTAAAAGAAACTAATAAGAGGAAACGGATGGCGTCGCTACTTCTTTATGAATATCTTGTACAATTTGTCCAGCAAGCAGCGCTTGTACTTGCTGTTAACAGAACTGATGACAGGCACTGACATAAAGAGAGCCAAAGAGATGGCAGAACTGCCTGGTCTCATTCAAAATTCCATGAACATTTGGAAGTTGTTAACAGACATGCAACCTTGGAATAGAGCCATTTTAAACTCAAATTCAAGCTAAATGTTTGAGCTTTACCTATCTTCAGTTAATAAGGACGGACGTTCCTTTAACGACAGCTGGAAAGAAGCGAGCAAATAAGTTGGATAGATATGGATGTAGCCCAGAAACAGTCACTGTGTTCACATCTGCACCAATATGAAAGTTATGATTGGATTTCAGAGTTGCACATCTAAACATCTTATCCTGGTTTTGAGAGACTTTGACGTAACCTGAGGTACTCTGATAGAAACCAGGATTCTGGGACGTGTCGACATCTCATCCAGGTTTCCGCACATTGCACAAAATCTGGGTGAAATTCGAATGCAGCAAGCTAGTGTGCACAGACGAGCCCTCAACTCAGTTCTGGTTCGGGGCTGGTGGGAGAGTCAGTTCTTCGTTGGTTCTAGCTCAGCACTGGCTTGGTTTTCCACGGCCAGAGCGCCACAACAGAGCATCATTACATCACTCTAAACGTCTCCACCGATATATGTTCGACCTCTCCTCTAGTTTAATACAAATTTCTGTAGAGGACCACAGCACAGACAGTTTACCTTCAAAGTAACAAGAATAGATTGCAGAGTTTGTCTTGTTTTCCCCGCAATATGGATGTCTTGATACCACCAGTTTACTTTTTAAATGCAGGTTTTTTTTTTTTAACAACAGTGGGTGTTAGTGAACGCTCTTTTCAACGATGACCAGTTTCCAAATGCTAATATTATTGAAAGGTTATTTATTTATATGTTATTCTGAGCGGGGCATATTAACACCGTCTGTTTGAAAATTCAGTTGCAAACAGGGATCGTCTAAGCGACTCATTTAGCAGCGATGTAAATCATTAAACAGCAGGAACATGAGAGGAACACTGAGCTCGAGCTGTTTCACTGTGGCTTCAACTTCACATTCATGCTGCAGCGCAGTTTTTTAGCCTCTCTTCAGTCAACGCTACACTGACTTAGGATTGTTAAACATGGCGTTTTCAACATTCAAGCCGGTCTGGTTGGTCTGGTGGATCCCAGAGATGTATAGTAACGAAGTAGAACTACTTCACTACTCTACTTAAGTACTGAAATGCTGTATCTGTACTCTACTGGAGTATTATTTTTTTCTCCTACTTCCACTTTTACTTCAGTACATATTTTCAATGAGTTTAGTACTTTTACTCCGATACATTTTTTACGTGCTGCATCGTTACTCGTTATTATAAACATGTTAGGAATCATTCCAAACCCCACAGTCACTCTAGTTCAAGTCTAACGTCCCGTTCAGAGTTTATGGTTGCTATAACAACCGTTGCATCCAATTTTACTGTGGCGCGAAGTTATACATGATGTAGATCTAATGTGTGCAAACTGAAGGGTGAGAAGACCGCTCGTGCTGCTCTCTGCTCGGCCTCTTTCGCTCTGCTGCCTGCCTGCTTTGTTTGAACCAAAGATGGAGGAACCAGAAACACCTTCAACTTCGAGTGATCGTGGTGGTGGCGGTGAGGAAGAAGACCACCCCTGGCCCTACTTACAGTCTCTGTTTTCATTCGCCGGAGTGAAAGACAATTCATACAAAATGAAGTGCCTACTATGCCTCCCGAGAGATGGCGAAATATTGGCCTTCAATGTTTTAAGGTGCTCTTGTACACTCCGCTGTACTGCTGTTACAGCCAAACTTTTTGAATAATATAAACAATTTGATTTTCAAACTTTCGACTGATTTCTTTAATAACTACATGACACAATACTTTTACTTTTACTTTCAGTACTTGAGTAGTAATTCTAAAAATAAACTACTTGCAATTCTTAAGTACAAAACATGTTTAATACTTTAGTACTTCCACTTAAGTACGGTGCTTAAAGAGCACTTCTACTTCTACTCAAGTCACTTTTTTGATAGAGTACTTGTACGTCAAGTCTGAATCGCTAGTACTTTATACATGTATGGTGGATCCCCACTTTTTCTGAGACTTTTTTTGAGTCCCAGCTTTTTTGGTGCTGGAGGTAATTTTCTGGTAGTCCAAACAGAAATAAGTGGTTCGAACTTGGAAACTCCCTCTGAACTAGCACTGGAACTTAATGTGGCTTCTTCCAGTGAAATGGAGTTTTTCAAGCTGAAATATAAGTGACAGCGGAGAAATATGAGCGAGCTGGAAATGATTTCAAACAATCCCAGCTGAGAAGTCCCTCTTTAGTCTCACTCACAGTTCATAAAGGTTCATTCATCATTTGTTTTGGAGCCTATGTCGCCAAGTTAAAGTGGATGGCATGGAACTAAAATTCCTGTTTTTATAGATAAGTTAGCATCATTTTGTGCAGCTCTCAGAAGGAAAGTATTCTGTGTTTCTCTCAAAGAAGTAAATATGTCTCGATTATCTTTTTAGCATTTATAAACAAGGCAGATTTTACTACGAAAGTGTCAGTACACCACCCAGTTAACATGTAAATGCAATTAAATGTCAGAGGGAACATGAAGCGCCTTATTTGTAAAAGAATTTCTATTTACAGCTCCAACTGCGTTTACTGGTCAGCTGGTCCAGGAAAGGTTTGAGTAGACGAGCTTTCCTATACGGATTAAGACATCATAGCTGCAATTTGCATAATCATACAGTTATATAACAATAATGAGCTTATTTCATATTCATTTGAGCTTATTTCACATTCATTTGAGCTTATTTCACATTCATTTTTGGAAGCAGGTCAAGTCAAATCTGCTACATGGGATGAATAGCTGTGGGATTTTGCAAATACACGGAAGCTCAAATCCATTTAGCCATTTAAAGACGTGTGAATACATAGCTGTGTTATCACCTTAGAGCTGTGTTTGTTGTTATTTTTCCGCATGTGTGGGGAAACGTTAACTTCAAGTCGGCACAACGGAGAGAGTGTGCAGAAACAGTGAGCACCGCACAATTATTTTTCAAGTGAGGAAAAAGAAGTCTTGCTGTCCCTGAGCCTTCTCCTGCCTTCATGTCACGATGATTTGCCATACAGCCACGGAAATGTCTCACTATGTGGGCCGCTTCATCAACACATATCTGAATTCTACTGTAGCTGCTGTACAGCTCAAACAACCCTGAGGCTGTATGAAGTAGGACGTGGAAAAAAGCGACC
Organism: Odontesthes bonariensis; assembly: GCF_027942865.1. NCBI lineage: Eukaryota > Metazoa > Chordata > Actinopteri > Atheriniformes > Atherinopsidae > Odontesthes > Odontesthes bonariensis. The sequence goes on along the minus strand of NC_134523.1, from coordinate 4,218,762 downwards.
CTAAGAACGAGTTTTCTTTGTACTTATGTGATGAATATCTGTCGCATTGAGGCTCCACAATTAGACTCCACTACTGGCACAAAAAGGTAACAGTCTTTGGAAATCAGATTCATTCATGTTGCATTGATCAATACTGGCGAGTTGATTCAGAAATGTCCAAATACGTTTCTGTGTATCTGTGTGCCTTGTTATTCTCAACACCCTTCCGCCTCATCTTCTTCAAGCAGCATTGCAGGGGATTTTTGAAAGTGCAGTGGTCAGTTGGAAGACATCTGGACAAACGCTTTTTTTTCTCTCCCACATTCACATCTGCCAACTGGCTGCATGTGAAAAGTAGATTGCCATTGCATCCGCAATCACGAGTAAATTGTCAGCCATGTGGGAAACACTGAAGCGACATGTGCACAGACGTTTTAAAAGAAAGCTTCTCACCACATGCAGCTTGGTTCCAAAGCGCCTTATGTCAAAGCGAGGCTAACACAAGCCAAGTTGCCAAGTGATTACTGTATTTCCTCAAATAAAAATCTGGATTAAATGAAAAGCCAGGCCTCCTAAAATGTATGGGGGTGGAGTTGACACCAACAAAGAGATTCCGGCTCCGAATAAAGGCGGGGGGAGAAAAAACTAGATCGATATGGATAATACACAAGACAACAGAAAAAAGTTCACACCAGCTTTATCTGATCAATTCTATCAAATATTGCTGTTCTGCATATTTCGCTTCAGATAAGACAATTGATAACCTGTTAGGTAAACATAAGGTATGTTTGCACATCTTTGACAAAAAACACAATCGAAGAACGGGATCGTTCCTGCTCAGTCAAATTTAGGAGGGATTCTAATTTGTGTGAAATTTGTAGTCAAAACTTCTCAAGCTAGTAATTTGTTAACCTGTTTGCTACTTTGTTTTTTTTAACTCTCTGGCCTGGTCTCTCTCCACAATCCACAGTAAAAAAAAAGGAAAAAAAAGTTAAGTTTTGTAATAAAGGATACCCTAAGCCCTAACTAAATAAAGGCCTCAGCCTCTATTGGAGAAAGTCTGGTATTGAGCAACTACCTAGGCTAGCATTAGCTTTGCTCCTCTGGGTCACTCTCTCCGTCCAGTGAGTGTGTCCTTGATCCCCTAAAAGATGAATCTTTCATGTTAGGTGATGTTTATCATTAACATGCATGTGAAACATTAATGGAATATTTGTGAATTGTGCAACCTAAAGACGATATCTGTAAAGGTGAGCAACAGGAAGGAGCTATAGCTCCGTTCACCTCAAAGAAAAATCAACTCTTTGAAATCCAGAGATGGCAACTCTTGTTTAAGCATAGTTTTTACATGGTTTTGCTGCCAAATAATGTAGATTTTTGCATAAAAGGCCAAACGCTCTAAAAGCTTAATTGCAGAGATCTAATATAAGGTATCTTGGACTTTTTTGGACAATGAAACATTTTTTCTGCTGGGTAGCAAAGACGAGGAGGAGGAAACACTCACCCTCTCCTCTTCCGCTCTGAGGTCAGGCATTGTGCTGATACACAATGTCACAGCAGTGATGGCTACAAATAACACTGATAGACAGGCGAAGATTTTTCCGGGCAGGCCAGAATGCGGGTTCTCCACCATGTCCCTCAGCCTCCGCATGCAGCTCCCCGTGAGGTTCTCCTCCGGTCCTCCCGGAGGCTGCTGGCTCTCCTCGCAGGACTGGGGTGAGGTGAGCTCGGCGTCCTCCTCTTCCAGCCTCTGCTGCTCTTTGTACTCCTCCTGCCTGAGGCGCAGCTTCCTGAGGCAGCACCATTCCAGGTTGTTCTCCTCCACCCCCCAGTACAGAAGCTCCTCCTGGAAGGACAAGGCGCACATCTCCCTCAGAAGCCTGAGCTTCCCTGCTGCCAGGAAAGTCACAATGATGCGAAAGGCAGACGGACTACGGTCAAAAAAGTACTCATTGCGGCTCCCATCATAGTCGTCGCACACGTCCATTATCTCAGCTTCGTTGCTGCAGCTGCGCAGCTTGCCCAGTCGTGTCATGGGGAACTCGTCCAGCGTGGACCATGGGATGTGGTATTTAATGCCCCCCACATTTATAATGGCTGCCCTGTCGGCAAGGCCAATCTCATCTCCGGACTGCTGGTTGGGCTGAGGCTGCAGCAGGAGCTGCGCTCTTTTGTAGAACAAACCCTTCTGAGTCGTGACCTCTTGTGGATTCTCCACACGGCTGAAGTGGAAGGAGGTGAACTGGTGCTCGGTGCTACCTGCTAGAAAGGCCACCTCCTGATACATCTCTGCAACTCTACTGGGGGACCCAGTCCTGCACAGCGAGATGAGAGGAGGGCTTCACAAGGTACGTGAAGTGACCGGGAGCTTGTCCATTCAGCAACACATCACGTCCCTGTGGGAAAGACAAGACGAATTATTTTTTCATTATTACATTACACATGTCTTACTTTTGGTTGGTTCTCTCACGGCATGCAACAACAATCTGCACCACAGTCTGCCAGAAGTCTGTTGATCTCTGAACGAATAGAGAGTCATAGAATTAGCTAATGAAGCTCAGTGGCTGCCAGCTGGTGCAAGGCTTTCTTGCTAATGTTTCACAACTTTGTTGTCCTTCAGGGTTCTCTATAGCTGTATATATGTATGCTGCTCAATAGTAAGAAAGAGAAAAGGTCATACTGTAGATTTAGGTGAAGCTTTGTTGGCAGTTTGTTTTCCAGCAACGGTGGTTCTACTCTCAGTAGACACATTCCTGTAATAGGAACCAGATTAAGAATATATAGCCTTACCGGTGGCAGAAAAGGAGCGATCTTTTAGTTACAAAAAATAGTCCAAGTCAGTCAACACTTTTACTCTAGAAGCACTGGCTCTGTAGGTCCTAGGGGACATTTTTGGGTGAGAAAACTAAAACCTACTCCCCTAAAAATGTCCCCTACTGCAGGATAGAAGCTTCCGACAAGCGATCCTAAAAACTCCTTGTTATGTATCATTGCTGAGTGGTTGATCCTGGAACAAGCTGCATTTTCTAATAAACCAGCAACGCATGCAGCGACCATAAAGGTTCTCTGCACTGTTGTCCTTTTACTGGCCTCCGGAACATACGTTTTTGGTGCAAGAAATTGACATCATGTTCTGTGATCTCCATATTTAAATAACCAGTGTTACATTCATGAGGGTTTAATTGTACTACAGTAACAGAGTGGTTGTTATCAACTCTGCGATCTTTTACTTCACCTGCGGACACCTTTTCGGCTGTTTGTCAGATAGAAGCCACACCACCAAGCAAAACTCTGTATTTTTAGAGTTTTCTTTGAACAACATTTTGGAAAGTCTTACCAAGCTAAGAAGCATTGTTATCATGAATAAACAAAACAGTGCTGAATGTACTGCTCCAGAAGTTTCAGCTTCCTCTTGTTCTTTTAGCAAAGAAGATTTGACAAAGCAACTGGTGCTGCAGCTAATCAACACAGCGAAACTGTGGAGTAAGAAAGTCTGAACAGGGATGCTGCTGATTTATTTATGAAATCTGTTGGATTTCTCTGAACAGCAGATCACAAGCCAAAAAAAAGTCCCCCCCTGTTGTGTATAGCTGTCAGTTAAAGTGCCTGCAGCAGTTCAGACCTGTTCTGTGTTGACACGTATATCCCAGGGCCAACGGAAACAGATCACTTCTGTAAAATATTAAGGAAAGGGTGTCCAGTCACATTTAATTATCTTCCAATTATTTGAACCCCAAAAGTTGCAGATTCCTTTCCCTTTTTTATTCTTGTATTGACCATGCCATTAAACCAGAGTTAAGCTTTGGATGGCTATACTACCTATACTTTTACTTATTATCTATACTTTTTGGGTACATTTAGCTAATTCAAGGCATTACATGCGACATACATCTGTACTGTTACCATGCATTATTTCCTCAGAGTACCGAGGAGATGCACCATTCTTATTGGACTGGAAACTAAACTTATTAGAACGATGAAAGAAGACATACGAGTAGTCTGGATTTACATAACAATTACAGTTTTTCTGTAGTACAATTACAAATCAAATGAATAATGTTGTTTTTCTATTTGCTGCATCACCAGGCTGCTGATCAAAGTTCTGTTTAATAAACTGCAGGAAATGTCCCCCACCATGTAGACCTAATGACAGCACATGGGGGCAAATGAGCAGAAAAGATTGTATCAGCTGCTAACATCAAATAAGACACTGACATACGCTCCGTGTTTATTCGTCTTGACAGTGGTTTATTTGTTTTTCATTTCACCGAGACACACAATCTATGATTCAAAACAGACTTTGTCCAAACACGAACCGTAAACTATATTCTGAGGCTGCTGTAAATATTACAGACCGCGTATGACAGGCGTCGTAAACGCTTACAGCTATAAAACAAATCCCCACGGTTGCGTTTCGCTTCAAGTCTGTGTGGCACAAAGAGCACCAAGTTTGTTTTTTTTTAGTTGTGAAAATACTCCAGGTGCAACAACAACATAAAAGAAATCAAATGGAAGAAAAGGAAGACTTAATGGCACAAAATGACTGGAAACTACACAAAAGGAAGTGAAACCTCTTCATAAAATGATCTTCCCTCATACATATTTAACAGCAGCATCACGGCCACTTTATTCGGGGATGAAACACGCACACTGTGAGCTTCTGCAAAAGGAACGTTCCTTTTGATCAAGTAAAACCTTTGTAAACAAAGCTGGAAAGAACTTTTTCAAAAATTAAGATTATCTGTCACGACTAACTTTCGATGGAGGTTTTCATTCCACGAATGTGCGACTCCTTGCTGTTTTTGCTGAATCAGACGGGTGTCATCAGCGTGTCAGTCAAAGTGAACGTCTTTTCTCATCCTGAGAGAGAAGCGCTTCAGTTCCAATTACAGAAGCCACTTTCTCCTCCAAAGCCGAGGCGCCTCTTGTTCCATTCGACAGGGATGTGTGCCCAGATAAATGCAGCAAAGGACCACTGATGACAGGGCTGGACCCGAGGTAGCGGAGAGGACAAAAGGAGGCATCATCACAACAAATTAAGATTGGGACCCCCTCAAGCTATCCTCAGTTTGCTCTTCTATTGTGAGGCCAATCATTTGGAAACAGGTCTTTCTCTCCCAGGGAGAGTGTTCAGAGAGCGGCACCTCAGCAGCAAAGTGCTTCTGACAGGAGCAGTTTATTGAGCATGACACTGAATCCTGGGGTGACTTCAAAGCACAGAGAGAATAATATAAACCTATATGTGAAGCACTCAAACCCCAGGGGTATGAAATGTCACGTAGAGCTTATATGCTTATGGGAATCATACACGCATGACCAAATAAATGAAATAATAAAGTATTTGAAGCAATACTGTGTCTTAAACAATATGTTCAGTATGATAGTGTAAGTAAGTATGAACAAAGTTTTACCTAAAAGGGGACATATGGAAAAATCCCTTTTTTTTCTGTGCCTGACAGCATAGCAACCCAAAAACACAAGCCTGGCACTTTCTTTTGGGCCCCCTGGGTTTGAACATGTCTCACTTAACAAGCCATTCAGATTTTTAGTGTAAGCTTACATCACTTCTCAAGTTCCCTCCGCCTCCTCTGCTAAGGCTCGACATCTGAGCCCCATCTGATTGCATCCAACCTGCTGGAAATCTCGGCTGTTCTGAGGAGCGTGCATCTTACATCTAGCAGAGTATACAAGAGCCCAGGGGATAGAATATATTTTTGGTTAATGTTCCATCAAGAGTTAGCTAGAGACGCTGTGTGTGTGCGACCACTTTTCATCTGTTGTTTTAAAAACTTGGGCCAAGAAACTGAGTATCGGTTCCAACTCTATTGAACGTCAGACAAGGGAAATGTAAAGATCTGAGAAATAATCCATCAAGGATTATCATTGATTTACTTTTGTTCAGCAGTAGGTGCCAACAGCTTAGATAATGAAGACAACGCAACTTCTAAGGAGTTATTGCCGTTACTCTTTGAAAGATTAACATTATCGTGTCGACATTACTTTAACTGGTAATGTCAAATTCGTTCCGTAATTCGGAAACAACCCGTCGCTCCTCTCATCACTCACGCTGCTACACTGACAGCCCAGTTTCACTTTTGGCGTGTTAACTTTTTCTTATCAGCATGTTTCTGAATCAGATGTAGGTCTCAAAGTACAATATCGAATGTTAACGTTAATGAATATGAAATGTTTGAATGCGGTCGCAAATACTTTTCAGTTCCACTATATAATTTCAAAATCCCCCCCCCCCTAAAACAGGTACATTAAAGCAGTCATGTTCAGTACTTTGTTGCATATCCCTTACACACAACATCCGCTTGAAGTCAGCGATCGACAGACATCACCAGGTGCTGAGTATCTTCTCTGGTGATGCTCTGCCAAGCCGCAGCCACCTCCAACTCCTGCTTGTTCTGGGGGCTTGTTCCTTTAAGTTTCTTCTTCAGCATATAGAGGACCTGCTCAGCGTAACATTTCTGCCTCTAAAATGCCACCAGTGCAAACCCCCCCCCCCTATTGGTGTAGTGCTTTGAGCGTCTCGCGTTTAAAGTTTGAGGTCAACTTGGCAAAGTATTTTTTTCCGAAAATTGTCGGGCCACGGCAGCAACGCATAATATGCATGACGTTTGCTTTTTTTAAAATAATTTTTTACGATATTAATCAGCAAAAATGTTTCACATCACAAGAGTAGAGGGTTTCGGAGTTTTTTAAGCCGAGATCACTTGCTGATTCCACATCTTATCCTAATCAGAAACTCGCTTAAAGGTACTAAATGAACTACTAAATGGTGCAGCCTGTGGCCCTGGCTTTGGATGAATAAGACTAACGCCACTCCCATCGGCCTCAGATAGACTTTCTATTAAGTGCTTCAAAAAAAAAGGTGGAACTTCTGTGTTTTAGTGTCTATTTAGCAGATTTACTTCCATGTTGGTAAAAACTAAATCAAGCAACTATTGCATGTGATTTCAAGTGTAAAAATGGCTTCTGTTGAAGTGTTCCACATCTTCACCTCACATAGCTGAGGTGAGTGGAGAATACATCACAGGCTCTGATCTTTCTTCTAATTGTCAGTCCGGAGGGTCCCCCCCCCCCCCCCCCCCAACTTCTCACACCTTTAGTATGTCTGTGTGATCAAATTTCAAATGATGGATCTGGAACTGTGTGAAAAGAGCTGATTTAAAAAAAAAAAAAAAGTTCTCTTTCCTGCATTAGAAACCGTACCTAAAGCAGAAAGAGAGCACTTTCAAACCTGCATTGTTCTTTAGGCACCAGTTGCTCAGGCAAACAGAATTTACATGACTCTTTGCATAAATCAGCAACCCATGCATCAATGATACATCCACCTTCCCACATCCATTTCATCCTCATATCTGTGAGAGGCCTGAGGCATGCGTCTGTTTGGTACAATGAGATTTTGCATGACTCTGAAACCATTACCTGGTTGGCTGCTAAATCCAATTGATTTTCACTGACAGACAGTACTCAAAAATATGACGGCAATTAAGTTCTTTGCCTGCAAGAATAAGCAGAGAGAAAATGATTTCGTAATCTAGAATGACGCAAACATCGCTCTTGAGCCGCAATAATTACTGAAAGAGTACTTCTCACATATGAATCACATATGTAGAGTTGTGAAGGGAGGAGATGGTGAGTGCCTATTAGCTTATGAGTCACAACGAGGGACTGATGCTTTTGTTCAGAGGTTTTGTATCCCTACATAGAGAAGCTTTATTATTGATTCAATATCTATGTTCATGACTGAAAATGGAATGGCAGCATGGTCTGCTTTTTGTTGTCTGAATTATAAATGTACTAAATAGGCAGACTGTCTTTAACCCAAAGCCCGTTATTAACAGATTCTAAAAGCTTCTAAATATGCTGGCGCTGATGTTCCGATGCTCACCGAGGACATTTGCTTTTTGCTGAATAGACTGGGGACATGGAGCAAAGCCAGTGATGTGTGACACTGTTCACAGTCAAGGATGAAGGTGTTTCTGTACAGACTCAGAGTGGCACTGACAGCTTTTTGGAACAGAGCCAACAAAGGGTATGGATTCTGATAAAAAGAGAGGAAGCTATGCAATTTCTCTTCAAACAACACTTTTATTGCCTCCTATTTGTACGCAAATTGCATTTTGTGCAATAAAATGGTTCATTATTATTATAGGCCATAGAGTTTTTCATTAAAAAAAGAAGTTTGAACTTCACTAGATCATGAACAAACTTATTAAGCACATTTATTTGACCTTATTGTTTCAGTCATACCAAAATATAGTAAGAAACTGAGCCTCAAGCCCTGACTATTACAGCCAGATGATGCAGTTGGAATTGAAGCAGTTCTACATCATATGTTCAACCTGACTCTGCTACAAAGTTCCAACTTTTTTTTGCCTTTTTCTTTGTAGAAACAGTGTAAGTGTATATCAACATAGCTGAATTCCCAATGAAGCTGCTCTGATTTACTGACATTTTTAGCTTCTTTTGTCAGACAAAAACTGAAAAGGCTGAAAATCAAGTCGCAGTCAGGTAAAGCATTTCCAGACTGTCGCTCTGATCCAATAAAAAGCAGATTTTTAATAACTGCTGAAAAATATGAACACATAAATACGTGTACAATGATCTCCCACCGAGCGGCAGGATAAAGGCAGCAGAATCTTTTCTCCCACGGTCCCTCGTGTCGTGGTTATGGACACGATTCAGTTAATAACTCATTTCCGCTCCTCTGCATGTATACACGGTTGTCTGGTGAGATGGTCCAGCTGGGATCATAGCCGTCTCTCTCTTCTTTCAGCTTAATTCAGAAATCATCTCAACACTCGTACGAATGTGAATGTTCTTGATGACATTATCGTGGTTGAAAAAGGGATTTTGACATTTGGTGATTTCCTTCTTGGTTGGACGTTTTGATAATGGTATTTCCTGACTTTCTCAGACTGAACCATCGGGGGGGGGGGGGACAGCCCATTTTTATGCAGAAAAATCATTAAGCGATGACATTTCCACAAGATGAATTCTTAAACTTAAGTTCAAGTTTATCAAACTGGTGTCAGTTATTGTGTCAAGTCGACATTTAATGTCTGCATTTTTTTTTATTTCCCTATACAACAGCTCTTTATTCATGTTAACACTGTTTGTTGTTATTGTGTAACTGATCATTTTGCTGAAATGATGCAGAATTGTCTTATTTGCATTTATTCTTAAATATATTCTTAATAGTGTGCTTCCAACTAAATGCTTCTGAGAATTCTGGCCAGGGATGACTCCTAATAAGATTGGTAACCAGAAATATTTTTGGGACATTTTTGAAACACAAACCGAACATTCTAAATAGTTCATCAACTTTCAAGCACCGCTATGTTAGTGCCGTGTTTCTGCATTTTGACTTTCAGATTCATAAGTAGAGACAGTGTCTCAATATTAGTGCAAATAAACATTCCCAGAAAAAAAACAGGACACTTTTTCTGTTTCTCCGGCCTTACTTAAAGCATCACACTGCTGAGTAAATGTCTTTTTTTGCGATGCGAAAGTGTCTCACATCTGTAGTCAGGTGTACTGTTTCACTTCCTGACGCAACGCATCGTGCTTCACTGCTGTGCGCTGGATTTGTTAACTTATGTAATAACGCAGCCTCTCTGTTACTTGCAGCTAATTTCACACTGCAGCAAAGAGTACACATGTCCATCTGAAGCCCCTCTTTTTGCATCGTCTCCTGCTAAGTTGTTACATCATGTGCGACTCTGAGCCGCTTATTCTGCTGAAGGCCAAGGCTGCCTGCTGGGAGTCTCTGATAGGTGGGACCAGCAACCTGATTACTCTGGGGAGTCACAACTCAAAAAAGGCTGAGAACCACTGCTCTTCATGTTACTATGTAAACTAGGGATGTCTGTGTCCCTTAGACCATTCTGAATCATTTAAGTTTGGAGTGTCTGAGGGTGTGTACTGTATATTACTGACATCTCAGTAGCTCTGCAATGCAGTAAGAAAAACAACCATTGCTCATAGTGTTCCTTAAGTTCATTATCATTAGCATGGCAAAAAAAAAGTCTCCTCTTTTACCTCTCATTCCCATTCATTTAGCTCCACCTTGACACGTTGGATCAAAAGAGGAACCATTGTGGCGTGCAGGGACATCTGGCACGGATCAGAACTCCATAAGTCTGGGGTAGGTGGTGGCAAACTTTTCCATGACAGCTCAGAATTGTTCTGTGTCGGATATGTTGTCTGCATAAGAAAATGAAAACTCATTCTTATGAGTTTTGGGCCTTTGCCCGAGTTACTTGGGTGAAGTTGTTGCATCCACGCTAATGTTTAAACTTCTGTGTCATGATGAAGTGGCTGTTGGACTGCTGTCGTTTTCAAGATTCTTTGGGCACTCGTGGCCTTTACTTGACAGGGGGAGAGTGGCAGGAAAACAGGCACTTAATACCCAGTCTCTCACACTTCACATCATTAGAGCTCCTCAGAAGTTTCACGAGTACAGTGACAATCTCTAATTGAAAATTAAACCTGCAAGTGGAGCCTGACAGCGAGTGTCAATCAGCTGATTTAAAGGGGTTGGAGACAGGCAGATAGAGATAATGGGGCTGAATAAATTGCTGCCAGGAAAGGATCTATTTGGTGGTCAGCCTGAAAGCAGATATGTTTGTGTGAAAGGGCCATTATTAGGAAGGAGATGGAGTTAAGAGATCCCAGCAGAGCACAAAGTACAAACAGGAACAATAACCACCTACTTACAAACATGTGAGGAGTGTTCTCACTGCGCTTCTTTGCTAAATTAAGGACAGAGCATCGCGTCTCTGTGCTGGTAGTGAAAGAGTCTGCAGGATTCTCTCCCGTTTGCTCACCTTCAGCTTCAGAAAGGGAGTTCGGCGAAAGGTATTAAATTGATGTATCCTATAGCTTTGGAAGGTGCGAAAGATGAATGAAGCCATGCTTGAAAGTTTTTTAAATATCATTATCTCGGGATATCAAGGACTGTTTTCCTCAAGATAACAGATTGATACATTTTGTAAGTTTGGTTTTCCTGTCACCTCAAACAGTGATCGCTGAAGTGCAGCTGCTGGCTGAAGCATAGTGGAGCTGCTTCAACTTAATTCTCCTTAACTGACATTACGGCGATGATAAACAACAAAATGAGTTGTTAACACAGGAACGGCTCATTGTAGAGCTCACCATAACTATCTTTTGATCTGACAAACCAAAACTTGTTTTATCATGATAACAGGTTACTTACAAGTTGTGATATCAAGAAAACAAGAGCCAGATTCCTCAATAAAAAGAGATGAATTGACTTGTTATCCCACAAAAAAAATCAGCTTTGTTGCCTTGAGATAACAGAACGAACTTGTCATCTCAAGATAACGGCATCAAAGTAAAAAATAGGTCTTGTGCCCTCAGGACATAGGCTACCAAAAAAGTGAGAGCGTGGTGCCACTGGAAAGCATCGTGTTTATTCAAAGCCTTTCTCCAATTCAAGATCTAACTCCTTTACTCAAATACAAGCGGGAAAATGCTAACTAGGTAATCCCTCTAAAGGGTCGAATCTGTAAGGGTGGAGGAGGGCTGCATGTTATAACTGCACTCACTCAAATCTGATCAGAGTAGAAGTAGAGAGCTACTGAAAACAGTCGAGCAGCAAGTGATGATTTAATGTGCCTAAATGAAAGAGAACAGGGTGCAGCACCCCCGGTAGGAATGTAGAAATAGATGAATACTAAAGCAGGACTACCATGGGGACACTTGTGAAGGTCCCCAAAGAATAAAGAAATAATGGAAAGACATTATGACTGTATTAATTGGAAGCATTATCCCACTTTAGTACCCACTACAGGAAAACCGCGTCTGTGATATTCAGAAAGGGATAAAAGAGTGGATGCGTTCCGTGTTTCACTGTGACTCCAAACTCTTTTGACAATTTTGGAAACATTACAACAAAAGCAATCTCTAATAGATGTTTTTTAATCTTTCATTTCCAGTTGCCAGACTTACCAGGTGTGTTGGTGAGCTTATGTCCATCTGTTTCAGCTCGCTCCCCTCATCGCGCTCCTTAACGTGAAGCACGTCTTCAAGTTTTCCTTGGAGATGCTGTGGGACATTGTGGCAAAATGTATCTCTGAGCTCTCACCCGCGCACGGACTTCAAAAAATCTTCTAAAAGTCTCGTATAGAAAACGCACGCCTGGAGAGGCTCGGCAGCGGATCAATCATCGGTCCGCTGGAGACGCCAAAGAGGAAGAGATGTCACTCCACACCAGCGACGCTCCGTCTCTCTCCGTCAGAGACGACGTGGCAGATGTTGCAGAGGAGTGTGTGTGAGTCTCGGGGCAAGTCAGGGGCTGCTGGCAGCTCTGAGACGGTCGCAGCAGAGCTCGCGCTGCTCAGGTGCGTCCGGAGCTGCGCGCTCCGCGGTGCGCTGCGCTCTGACAAACCAACACCGCGTCAGGGGGAGTGCCCGCCATCCATTTCTTCTCTGTGTTATGTGATAAGCTTGAGCTCCAGTTTGTTTTATGCATTTGTTTATCATTTCGCCTTGGGATGAATTAAATATAATCAAAGCACACGTGACAGATGCTCTTCTCAGACGTTTCCCGATCATTTAGCCTTACCCGAAAACACTTTTGTTATATCTTATTCATATTTAAAGCAGATATTTCTTTCAAGGAGCCTTTGCTTGTTATCTTTGCTTTGTAACATGATTTCAGCACAGACTGTGATTTCCAACCCAGAAAAGTGTAACATGCCCTGTATTTGCATTGTGGTCTAAACCTGCCCATTAACAGGCGGACACACCCATCTCAACAGTCCTCCACCAGCTAACAGCCAGCCTTAACTGGCTGGAGTTGGTCTGTAATATCGGTCTGGTCTGTCAGCAGTCTGAGTGTGCGCCAGATGACAGACAGCAGAGAGATGATAACTGGAGGAGTCTGATGCTAAAGTAAACAGCGGTGATGGAAGCAACCATTTGCTGCTTGTCCGCTCCGCTAAACGCCTGCAAACAGCTCAAAAGATAAAGCTGAAGGGAGCTGACACGACAGTGACTCTGGTTTTAATTAGGAGCAATTATCCCTGTTAAAAACACACACACAAGCACAAGCACAAAGTTTTAAAGATGTTGTGTGTTGGTGGGAGAAACTGCTCTTTGGCACATGGTGGTGACCTCTGACCCCTTTGAAAGAGCAAAAACAAATTAGCTTTTCCCTGCAGGGAAGAAAAATCAAACTCCTATTGACTGAAGTTTTAAAATCCTGAAGGAAACGTGCATTCACTCAGCTATGTCATGTCCCGTTAACATGGCAGCATTTTGCACAACATACACAGCTATTGCTCCTAGTTTAAGGTGTAACACTCTGAGTCAGTCCAAAATGTCCCGGAAAATCAAACCTGTATGTTACACAAGGGAAGGGGGAAAAAATCCTATGTTTCTGGACGATTTTAATCTTTTAGAGTAGGCACAACAACAAAAAAAGTGGCACAAAATGACAAGAACTGAACATTTCAGATGCTGAAAAATACTCTGTGAAAGATTTAATGTGTTAGTATACATATACATGTGTTTAATACATGACATGTTACACAGGGTCATTATTTATTAAACAAAATATAAGCCAAAATGCAGAAGCAGTGCGTGGAAAGACTAAGTTTGAGGGAACTACAGCCTCTGTAGATGGAGCGCCAACTTGTTGAGCTATCACACCAAACTGATATTTTGTTCTCATGTACTTGTGTTTCCCTCATCTGTAGTCTGACAGTGAACAGCTGACAGGCTACTGATCCCTCTCTTATCCCGTGAGTCATGTGTTGAAGTTGTTAAATCACGCACCGCAGAACAAAACAGTCACATATCGGCTCCTTAAACTCTGAATGTACTTGTCGCTTCCTTCTACTGCCTTTTGTTTAGGTTTTTAGCAGCCAATGGCAGGAACTGTTGCTCTTATGGACAATATTTCACCAGTGTTTGTATTTGTTGGCATATGTTGTACTGAAATACCGGCGCGTCCAAAAAAAAAGTTTAGGAACGCCAATTTGAGGTCAGATTTCAGTTTATAAAACATTAAACAGCACTGGTTGGCATTGTTAGCTCTTTAAGTGGTGCCCTGAGTTAATTAACAATCCATCTATCCATCTGCCCCATCAAGAGTCAGTCTCATTTAATCTGCACCTGAAACCTTTGTTATGATTCTGGCTCATCTGCCTGCTCTGCTCTGCCTGTCTGCCATCACTTCATCTCATCCACCTGCCTGCTGCTGCTCTGCGGAGCAATCAGACTCATGAAGGCTTTTTGAAAGCCTTGTGTTAGTAGATGTCCAGCGTTCTCTCTCTGCCTGACCTTGTTCATGATCACGTTCTGCCCCGCGGATTTCCCTGTTCTGCCTTGCCCTCGTTGGATATCTCTGTTCTCTGGACACCGACCCCCGTTTCTGCCTCTCGCCCATCGTCTCCTGCCTAGCCCCGTGAAAGGATTATTTGCCAGAGTTCTAATGAGAACTAACAGCAGATATCATATTTCTCCAGTTTTAGCTTCTCTTCATTGGCTCCCTGTTAAATTCAGAATAGAATTTAAGATTCTTCTCCTCACATATAAAGCTCTTAATGACCGAGCTCCATCATATCTTAAAGATCTCATTGTAAGATATTTTCCTAACAGAGCACTTCGTTCCCAAACTGCAGGTTTACTTGAGGTTCCCAGAGTTTCTAAAAGTAGAATGGGAGGCAGAGCCTTCAGTTATCAGGCCCCTCTATTGTGGAATAAGCTGCCAGTAAATGTCCGGGAAGCAGACACCCTTTCCACTTTTAAGACCAGGCTTAAAACTTTCCTTTTTGATAAAGCTTATAGTTAGGGATGGCTCAGGTGATCCTGAAACATCCCATAGTTAAGCTGCTATAGGCCCAGACTGCTGGGGGGCCTCATCTGTCACACCTTTCCTCACTTTACTCTCTTTATGTATATGTGACATTATTGTGGTCATTAACTCGTGTTTCCCTGTTCCAACAGATATCCTTTGAATGGTGTTACAGGTTTTTTTCCCCCCTCTTTTCTGTCCTCTCAAACCCCAGCTGGTGGAGGCGGATGGCCACCCTTCCTGGTTCTGGTTCTGCCAGAGGTTTCTTCCTGTTAAAAGGGAGTCGTTCCTCTCCACAGTTGCCTCAGGCACGCTCAGGACGGGAGATTGGACTGAAGACAAGCTACATAAATAAAAATGAATTGAATTTAATTGAATTTGCTTCCGCCTCCCTGGTTCTGACCTTGTATTTGCCTCCCAGATTCCGAGCTCTGTTCTGTCCCTCAACTGGACCCCAAAGGTTTTCTAGGCCTCGCCAAACCATCCCACGGAGGAACGGAACCTCTGCCCACAGCCACGAACGGATTCCGAAAAGGTCAGTGGCAACCTTTCAGAGCTCTCGATCATTGTTCTGGATCTTTGCAAACCCCAGTGGTTCCAGTCCTGCTGCTGGTGGTTCCTGTCCAGAACTCTTTTTTTTTTGCACTAAACCTGTTAACTCTTTGTTTGCTGTCTGGCTGAAATTCTGGGTCCCCTGTCCCGTCCCTTACAACCTTCGCTAAATCTAGCCTCAGGTACTTTTAGATTAAATCTTAAAGGATCAGCTCTTGAAGTAGTGGTGGTTTTGGTTCCGCCCTCTTTACCTTCACAACATCTCTGGCACCTTTTACTTTCGGACACTGCAGGTACGTTGCAGCTCTGGAATACGGAGGCACCAGAGGACAATGGAATCCAGATGGCTTTGTGTTTAATTTTTCTAGTCTTTTACAAATCGTTTTCACCTTTTCTTGGGTTTTTGTGGCCCAGCTGATTAAACTTCACGTGTTTGGTTGTCTGGTCACACTTTAGTAGTTTAGCTATTATCAGAGTATTGAAGGTGTTAATGACTGTGGGCCATCTGCTCACTCATTACACAAACAGATATTACCAGATTATTATTATAGGGTTATTACAGACTACTCCTGGAAAATATGGTGACAGTAACAAGAGCAAAAACAAGTCATGAAGTAATCAAACTGATTGGAGGACTTTGCAGAGAAAAGACAAAAAAGATTTACTGGTTGAGCTTTTGAATTTGGAAAAAGTTAACTGGATTTTTGTAATCGGGTCCAAAATGTTCCCTGTAGAGGTTCTTAACTCCACAAGTCCTTTCTTCTTCATGTGCTTGTAACATCTCTTGTTCTCTTGAATCCTTTATGTGGCAAACATGTTTACTGAGGCTGTCAAAATGAAAATGTTAATAACGAGTGAACAGAAATACCTTTTGACGTCACAATTGTATTGTTTGTTTTTTTGGGACGTGAATGGGGTGTAACCTGATCTTTTTCTTTTCTTAGTTTTCTTCAAGTTTAGACCACATAGCTCCTAGGTTTAATTTACAATTCAGGTTCAAATACTTTTTTTTCAATTTCTTTTAAGTGGGCTTGTATGGGTGAGGTTGGGTTTAGAAAATTAAATATCTGGGTGAGGTTAGAACAGTAAGTCCCTGGTTAGGGTCAGAGGAGAAAACAACATGATCTGATGTTAAATACATGACTTACATAACCTGCACAACATTACCGTCACTATGTGCTGACAAACACATTGAGCTCCTTTGGTTGAGAAATACAGCCTTCATATGATACGTCGTTATGCAAGAAATGGCAATATGTTGTATTTTTCTGCCGAATAGATTGCATGAAATGGCTGCAGTTGTCGAGAGTGAATACAATCAATGCCGGTAGCAAATGGTTTGACATACTGTAGATGAGTATGTAGGTATGTAGAATATTCTAAATCCAATACAAATGTTAATGTATTTGCAGCAGGCTGTGCAAAGAACCTCCCTGTTCACAGGCTACCGTGCTGTAATGAAATATCGATGTAATGGAGTAAGAAATGTGTATAGAAAAGGAAAAAAAATCAATTCTGCCGTATAGCAATTACATAAAACTATATTTTGATGCAATATCGTTACACAGCGCTAATGGACTGTAGAAGCAAGGCAATTCAGCCGTTTATACATTACTTTTAGTTCCCCTCTTAACTATTCATCCATTATCTTTATCCAGTTATTTTTACTTCATCCGTTGTATCTTTTCCTCATTTCAACTGATAAACTAAGCTGATTGGACTCATTCTGACATCCCATGAACAAAGCAAAAATGAATAGGCCAAAACAGAGGTTCAAAATCCAGTATGATGCAAGGATTGATGAGAAAAGAGATGCATTAACGCAATAGTATATATGTGTACATCCGGGGTCCTGTGTGTCATATTTGTGGAACAGAAAAAAAACATGGCCAGGCTTCCACTACAGAAAGTACAGGGACAGTTTAGCAAGTGGGAGGACATCAGCACGGCATTTATATACTGTGATGAGGTGAGTTATTGGCTGACTGAGAACACGCTGTCCCAACTGCAGCAGATTCCAAACGGATATATCATCAATCTGTCAGCATGTTGGTTTGTAATCATTGGCCCACATGACCCAGTATATCAGTAATCAGAGCTGATGAACCCGCCCCCCAATTTGATAGACTCTTTTAGTTGAGTTTTCTAAGGTAAAGTTTGATGTTTATTAATATTAATGCTTTCCTCGTAGCACTGATTAAATATGTCTTTGTTTGCAAAGTATAGGTTTGGGCTGTTGGGCTGTACTGGAGATATTGATTCCATTTTTCTGTGCTGTAGGCTTTTTACCAGGGCACAACAGCAAACATATGCAGCCTCCTTGAACACTGTAAATCAT
Source organism: Odontesthes bonariensis (assembly GCF_027942865.1). Taxonomy (NCBI): domain Eukaryota; kingdom Metazoa; phylum Chordata; class Actinopteri; order Atheriniformes; family Atherinopsidae; genus Odontesthes; species Odontesthes bonariensis. Next base: position 4,201,057 of record NC_134523.1, on the reverse strand, counting down.
GAATCAGCTAATGCCAGGTTTGGCCTTGAGATTACGACCTGCTGCTTTAATGAGACGCTCACCTTATGCAAGACGTCATGATGCAAGAGGGCTTTAATATTAATGACACAAGGTGATGTTTTTCATCCCTGCAGTTCACGGGGTCTCAGTGTGGTGCTACATAACCAGCAGTCCTTCAGGTGAAAGTAGAGGAGCAATCTGAGAGTCTCATTGCGTCTTTTCTTTAACTGTGTGCAAAATTGCTTCATATTAAATGTAGTTTGGGAGGGCTGCATCAATTACTGAGTAACGGAAATATTGAGTTTACTTGCTATCAAGCCCAGTGACTCAAAGTAGAAACATATAGCAAAAACTGGGTCAAGGAAAAAAGGAAAGAGAAGTTTAAATGTGCACTGAAAACAATTAGGAGCAGTTTTATGATCAGAGTTTGTAAACCTTAAAATAACTTGGCCTGACCGTGTTGTAGCGTGACAGAGGGCAGCTAGTAGCAGATAGTATGATTTCAACAATAAGAAATACAGAGCAAAACATGACATTTGACACTGAAGAGACTGAAAACAACCCGGGCAGGAAAGCTAAGGCCATTGGGTTCTTTCAGATCAGGAAAAATGTCAAAGATCAGAGGATGAATGTCAGGTTTGGTGGGGTGCGAAGCGTGGAAGGTAAAAGCAAACTGATTTTATTCATTCAAAATCAAAGGTCAAAACAAAGATGAGCCAGATTCCAAAACTAGACTGTGGAAGAATAAAACATGGCCAAGACAAGACAAGACAAGACAAGACAAAGAACATGACTTTGCTTGGCTTGGCTTGGCTTGGCTTGGCTTGGCTTGGCATTACTTGAAAGAACTTACCTTAGCTTTCCTTGGCGTGCAGACGGAGTAAGGATCTGACAAAGTGCATGGGGAAACCTGGAAACTAAACACTGACTGGGTGATAGGTGAGTGAGTGCAGCTGAGGAGAAAACTACAGGTGAAGTGAATGAAGGTGATGGATGAGCAACAGAAACATGGCTAAACTAAATACCGGACTGAACTAAGAAACTAAGGCATGGCAAGACTAGGAACTAAACACTAAACTTTAAAAACTAAGACATGACAAAAAAATAAAAATGTGGCAAAATCCCATAGACGTGACAATGTACTGCTCACACTAAATCAATATTTCATAGTAATACACAAAAAAAACTAGCTACAGTAAATGCACAATGTCATTATCACCAAGGCAGCTCGCACATTTAGGCATGTGAAACAGCACTTATTAAAAAACAATGTAAAGAAATCACAAGAGCAAAAGCCAATAAATTATTCCAATTTAAGCTCCTGCCCACTTCTCTGATTAACTGGCTAACTGCTTCTTGCAACTGCACCAACTTTCCAAAAACTGAATGATCTTATTAACTCCAGATCTTAAGTTTTGAAGCTTTGAAACCGCTTGGCTGTGATGAAGCAATTATAGGTGTCGTTACACCTCATTGACTGAAAGATTGTTCGGTCATCGTGTCTTTAACAGTTTACATGCACTGGAGCCAGACTGAGTTACTGACTGAAGTATGTTCGATGTTCAAGATGTTCCACCCAGTTTAGCTGAGTCCACCGCACAGACGTCGCCTTCGGGTGACTTTAATGGTGATTTTGTCAGATGGCGTTGCGGTTAAAAATTTTATTAGAGCAGAACGGAACTCTGGGAACGCTTTAAGCCACCGTGAGCTGACGTATAGTCGTAATTGTCTGTTTTTAAATCACAACAAAAGAAAAAGAAAAATGTGTGAATGAGAGCAGCTTTAATAGGAATCTGGCAGTTAACATGCTTATAGTGTTTGCTTGGTCTAAACAAAAGTGATAAAACAATCTGCAGTATAGTCACACATTTGAATAGGTGGGAATTTAACATTTTTTTGCATTTTATACATGAAAAATGACTTAAGTAATTATCAAAGACAGTTTGATAGGGCCTAAAACCAAGCTGAATTGGATGAAGTGGAAAAGAACTGCAATTAAGATGATCAGCAATTTGTTGAGCTGCAAGTTTTTCAAATACCTTTGACACTGTAGTCAGAACTGACTAATTGGCCTGTGGTTAAAGGTCAAAAGAGGGTCACCGCTGGTTGATATAGGGGTCACAACAACAGGCCTCAGTGAGCTGGAGAACCTCCCTTGACACAGTGTGGTGTTAATAATGTATCTGGTGGATGAATAATTAAATGATTGCTCTCTTGTGAGTCCATGCAACAGCCACCCTAAGTACCGGTGGCTTAAGAAACACAACTACTTGTTTTAGAAACTGATCTTAATACAAGTGCTGGCTCATTATTATCATCAGTGCAAACCTTCAGTTTGATTAAAAGTGAAACCTTGAAAAGTACGGTGGCAAAGACCAACATTCTGGTTGTATACATCTTTTATTCCATTCAAACTTTTGCAGTGAAAACTGTGAGCACGGGTGACATTATACTATAAAATCCACTGTGGAGCCACATCCAGTAGGTGAGTGCAGCTGTGAGACAGTTCAAATGTTTTGTGGGAAAGCTTTTTACCACTTTATCATGGTCACTAATAAGCTTTATCCTGTTACTCCGGGGGGGGGAGTAACAGGGGGTTGGTTGGAATTACAAAGGCAGCTTAGAACTGGGACTTTACCATCCATCATAACATAAGAAATCAACTTAATTGTAACATATTTCGAGCAGAATTCCAGACCTGAAGGCACATTCTGTGCAAATTTCAGAATAGACCTGTTGTTGTTGCTCCAAGGTTGAGTCAACTGTCTCGCCCTCATTCAAACTGCAGACAAAAGGTTCATTGTTACACGTTTTTTCCATCAAATGCAAAACATTGCAGTTACACAGACTATAGACTGGCGACGCTAAATAGCTTATCCCCTTCATGGTTTGTCAGATTAATGTAAAATAATGATTTCTTCTTCTCAGAATTGAACATACACTAATTATCACTGTAAATCCAGCCCGGGTTACAGTTGCCTCAGAATGACAGAAGTCCATTTGGCTCCCTTCTCTTTACTTGTCAGAATGGTGTAAAAAGAAACCCGGATTTCTTTCTGAATCTGTTTGGAAAGTTTTTTAGCATTACAGCTCTTCACCTGCGTTTTCCAGACGCTGAAACAGTCCATGGCCATTTAGCCGGTGACAATCTTTTTGTCAGTCATTGAGCGTGACCAGATGTAACCTGTGTATAGTCACATGTCTGATGACATTATGTGCATTTCATATATTTTAGAAGATTAGATAAACTTCCTCTCCCCTCCTCAGATGCTACCGCGGCTCATTTATCTTCTTTTGGTGAAAATATAAAACATCTTCCTGTGAATAGTCTAAAAGTTCCACCCATCCTTAAACTGAAAGTGACAATTAATCTTTATCAGGGCAACCTTCCTCCATTTTCAGTATAATTGCTAGGCTAAGGTTGCACAGCTAAGGAACAATTCTTGGTTGTATTTTTGTTGGTATTCCTTAGAAAATTCACTGTACTTATTTTTTCTGACTCGCACAATAATAAAGTAATTCAGACGGTACAAAGCGGAGACCACTGTGCTGTATCGTACACAGCGGGAGATACAAACACAGATTAGAACACAAGCAGATATAATTTGTCAGACATAATGAAGTAGAATTATTCTACAGTTTGTATGTTTGTTGTTGTTTTTTCATGAGACAAGTAGACACTGAGGCAGCAGTTAGTGGCAAAAAAAAGATGTAAAATAAATGTCTACACAAAGGAGAAAAGCCAAATGTTATGTCTGAATGAAATTTATTTTCATAGCAGCCCGACAGCCGGAAGTTTTACACAAAGCGAAAAGATCCATTCCTCATCCTGCAAAAGCATGAAAGGCCTAGCTCTCACCAAAAATCCTGTCATTTTGAGCTAATGAGCCATTATGGTCAAATGAGTTGTGGAAAAAAAGCACTTAGGACTTGCATAAATTACATAAAAGCATTTCATTGTAAGCACTTTCCCCTTTTACAGACTTTTTCTTAAATGTCACTTGGCTTTTAGCAGTGGTTAGGTTCAGGAAGTATCAATCAATGGGAGCCCTCATGATCAGAAAGTAGCAGTGGGAGGAATGTGCTGAATCCCGCTCTGCAGCCACAGGCGTGCAAGGAGATTAACATGCTCCTCTTCATCCATATGCAACATGCAAAGCTGCGACAATCAGTATTGTTATTGGCGCTAGTCCAAATTCAGATAGAATTCACAAAAGCAGACTCTGCAGTATTATGCAGCCCCCTTCAGTTCGGTGTTTGGATTTCGTGGGCCACAATTCGATTGTTTTGTTAAAGACGACCCAAGCTTAGCAAACAGCTGAACTCAGTGGAACTTTATCAACTTCAGTGCCAAATTCATTCAAAGTCTGAGGGTTATGATTTCTTTTTAATACTTTAAACGCTTTATTTCGTTTCTTAATAGCTGCAGTACATTCTATTGTCCACCATGGTACCAACTTCCTTTCCTTTTTCCCGCCTTTTATCCTAGTTTGACTAGCTGCTTCTACAATAGCATTACATATATAAAGATTAGAATCCTCAATACTACTATTTAAATCCACTTTTCATATTTTTAATTCACTATTATTCCTAAAAGTTTTCCAATCTGCAAATCTTAAACACCATTTTTCCATCTCATTTATACAATATTTCTCTATATGCATTTTAACTTCTATCATAATAGGGTAGTGATCACTTCAGTTGTCTTATTAAGTACTTTCCATAAACAATTACCTGCTAAAGAATTTGAAACTATTGTCAAATCAATGGCTGACTCTGTATTATCTCTAAAATTAATTCTTGTTCCACTCCCATCATTTAATACTACCAATTTTTTAACATCCATTTTTCCTCAATTACTTCCCCATTATGATCATTATGACTACCCCATAATGAGCTATGCCCATTAAAGTCCCCACAGCAAATCACACCTTCTAAATACTTCCCAAATTCCTCCATTAACTCTAAAGATTTTTTTTTAAATGGATTATAAAAATGTATTATTTTAATGTTCCCATTTATTGTACAAATTTCAAATTTCAAATTATTTTCCTTTAGCTATTACTCTAAATTGAACTCTTTTTTTTTAATAAATATTATACATCCTCCTCCAGACCCTCCCTCTCTATCTCTTCTAACACTTTCATATCCTTTAATAAAAAAATCTAAATTAGGTTTAAGCCAAGTTTCCTGAATACACATAATATCTAAATCTTTTTTAAATTCTTTAATAAATCCTTTAAAATCCTGTCCATTTACAATTAAACTCCTGGCATTCCACTGCAAGATGATCGATATGTTCTCTCTTCCTGTCCTCCTGTCTTCCCTTCTCCCCCTAACTTTTTATTTATGTACTCACAAGATATATCCTTTATCCCAAAGAACTTCTCTGCTCCGTTCACTATCATTTTGATTTTTTCTGTTTTATATTTCACTTGCTCTGTACAGTTAATGACATATGCAATGAACAACATAATCTTCTCATCTGTCACCACTGTATCTGTTCTCATCTGTCTTTGTTCTAATGTTGTACTCATTTGAGTTTTCCCTGACACATCTCTTGGCTTCTTCATTCTCTTTGCAGCTTCTGCATAGCTTATATTGTGAGTGACTTTAACTTGTTCTATTTCCACTGCTTTTCTCCGAACTTCGCATCCTCCATAAGTCATGTGTTGCCCTCCACAGTTACAACAAATATTCTTTTCATTTTTACATTCCTCATATACATGCTCCCCTCCACACTTTGGACATCTTTGTTTCCCCTTGCATGCTGCTGCTATATGTCCATATCTCTGACATTTATAACACTTTAGAGGAGGAGAATTGTATGGCCTAACAGGAAAGACCATACATCCAACTCTTATCCTTTCCGGAAGAACTTCTCCTTGAATTTCCAACATCATTGAAAGGCTTTCCACTCTATTACCTTCCACTGTTCTCATGAATCTTTTAATTTTGCTTACCTCACTTCCACTAATACTACGTCTGAACTTTTCTAGATCTTCTTCCACCGGTATTCCAGAAATAACTCCTCTAGCTATTTTAGCTTCTCCCAAAATCTTTGTCTCATTCACCATTTTTTTGCAAATGTTCTGAATACTCAACACTTTGTTTTTCTGCTCTTCACTCCCAACTATGATCAAAAGATTCCCATCTCTAAGAATCTTAGCAAGAATCAACTCTCCAAACTTCTTCTTTAGTTCCCTCGATAAAACTAATGGACTTAGTTGAATACCCTCATCCTCTTTCCTGAACTTTATAATTATTTTGGTTTCCTCCCTAACAAGTTAGGAGAAAACTCACCATATTGTTTTCGTCTGAGCTATTTCCTTCTAAACTACGCTTACTACTTTGCGTTCCCCTCAGATTATCTTCCTTTGTCCTTCTCTCTTTTCCTGACCTTCCACTACCACATACTTGAGTCCAATCTCCATAATCCATCTCATCATCTCCCTCATCCTCAACCTGAGACGCCATATCAATCCAGTCACAAACCAGTTTATGCCAACCGCCCTAACGCCACATCACTCCAAACCTCCAACTCCTCCAAACTACGATTCTCAATTTGCGTAGTCGCAGTCCTCCATAAGGCTCACATGGACCACACCATCCACTTAAATATCCAGAATTTCTTCTTTGCTTCTTCAAAGAGTCTGTTTTCCCTAAGTGCTCCCCCTGCTGGGCCCCCAGCTACTATTGCTTCTTTTTATCCAAATCCACTGACTGGACTTTACTGCCTCATCTGACACTTCCTTCACTATTTTCCTCACACTCTGTCCACTTACACCCAGCTCCCTCAACAATGAGACAACAGACTTTGCAACAAATCCTCTACATCCTACTTCCACTGGACAGATCCTAACTTTCCATCCTCGTTGCTCTGCTTCTGCCCCCAACACCACATACCTAAGCTTTTTCCTTTCATATGCTTCTGCTACTAATTCCTCCTATAACACCCTGCGTTATTGATATTCTTCGGACTGTGGTTAACAAACTAGCTGGTGAGTGATCAGTACCTTTATGGAAATATCCATGCCCAGAGAAAGATTTTGGAGAAATGGAGTGGGAACAGTGCTGATGGCATGTTTGAGTCATCTGGTGTGATCCCCAGTGGAATCCTCTGGTAACAGGTGTAGTACACAGGCATTTGTGTACTACACCTAAAACTGAGCTTGTTCTTTGTGGTTGCTTTCATTATTTCTTTTTAGCTGTGGAACCAACAATGTTCTGATATGCAAATAACAAATTAGGGGAGTGCCTGCATCCTTTTATGGCTAAAAATGGCAGTGGAGTTTGCTTTTGTGCATACACATGTTTTTTCTAATTTATCTACAAACAGCAAACACTGTTATGCATCCGGTCCCAATAGAGCTGACGTGGCAGGCTGCAGAGTACCTGCTCAGGATTTAGGAACTGGCTCATCACAACTTTATGGGCTTTCTGGAAAAGGGTCAGTCTAACCCACTAGCCCATGTGAGCTTTTGTCCGATTTCAGTTTATTTTCTCATAACAATATGGATAAAATCAAGATTAAATATTCCAACTTTTATTTGGGTGTCTCATATTTAAACATAACATTTCACCACGTACCACCAAGACATTTGAAACAATACAGATATTATCTACAAAAAGTCATAGTTGTGTTGGAGGCTCATGTCACAACACATATGCACAGTGTATGTATAGTATACTCCCATAATGCGCATCTGATTTAAATGCATGTGATTTTAAACACAATGTATTCCATTCCAGTTCAATACATGCAATTACAAACCTTGCTTGCTTTGGAGAGGTTTTGATGTTGCTTCGGAAAGTTAATGTCCTGATGTTACTGAAGTGACTTTTTACGTACGGTTTAAACTTCAGATTCATTCTGTGAGACCTCCATCTTCCACACCCGCTTTACCCAGTTCAAGGTTGCAGGTGGGCTGGAGCCTAAAACTGCCATTTGGCGACAGGCAGGCATACACCCTGGACAGCTCACCACTCCATCACAGGTAATTTAGTTCCACAAAGAAATTGTATATTCAGGATTTTTGTATAGCAAAAGATTTTTAAATACAGATGAGGCTTTTCACTAACCACAAAACCATCAAACAAATAGTACTTCTGTGAATGCCAGTGGGGCTGAGTTGTTCAGGAAGTACAAAGCAAACTATAACAGTTGCACATCTTATTAGGGAAATTTTATGGGGAGGAACATTCTTTACCTTGAACGTAATAAACTATTTCCCCGAAGGTTTGCTCAGGGAAACGCAACTGAAACCAAAAAGTTAGAAATTGTCACTACATATGTGCTCCGCTGAACACACACAATCACTTGTAATGCCATCTCATGATGCTGTTGTGTTTCAAATACATGGGCCAGGCGTGGCCATCAAACAGGCCGGGGGGGTCAGGCACCAGGGAGATCCTCGAGCATGGCACATAAGCTGGCTGGGGATAGAGACTCATAAAAAGCTCTGCTCCTATCTCCTCTGCCCATGGTGTTGAGTCAGTGCAGCTTACAATTTGTTTGGCAATTAAAGGAACACCCATTAAGTACTGAAATTAAGTACAAATCTTTGCAATATCCCTATAGCCTGAGAACTAGTCCAATTATGGGAACATTAGCCATAGAGTAATTTGAAATCCTTGTAATCAAAACAAGATCACCTGTACAACCTGCAGCCTGGGAGCAGGTTTGGCAGAGCAACAAAGCAGCACCTTAGATTTGATATGAAACTGAAAATAGTTTTGTGGGCCTCATCCCCAAACTTCCTCTATTAGGACAAAGAGAATTAAAAGACTGGATCTCCTTCTGTGCTACCATTTCATATATGTTGACTGAAATAATCCTAAAAATGTTAGAAATATTGATCAACACAGAGGAGAAGCAGTTTACCTAATCAGATTCAGGAAAAAGGAGCTTTTCAGCTAAAGTTGTGTGGTACCTGGTAAAGAAAGTCACAAAACCATCTGGTTCAGTCACACTTACATAAGCAGTGGATAAACAACTTACCGCCATAATGAGCAGAGTGTTCGTCTTTGTGTTTTTACACACAGGCCCACAGTGTGAAGGAAAATGTAGACGCATCTATGGCCGTCTAGAAACAGGTATTCCAGTTAGATTTGATATGTTCAGCAGTATCTATTGCCGGAGATCACTCCAGACGACACGTACAGTGAAAGTGAGTAAGATATTGGTGTTACACATGCTCCTGGCACTACCCCAAAATACCTGATTAAGATGCCTAATTAAGTTTTCGACATATTATACCTTGTATAGGTTAGCAAAAAAAAGTTACATGGCTTGGCATTAAACTCAAGCCTAAAAGCCAGGAAACAAAGCATGTAAACATTTTGTGCATGCGTTTAAAAAAAACTTTAAATATCTTCATTTGGAACACACAGGTTTGTAATTTGGGTTCACGATACCGTGAAATGGCAACGTTACCGGGTTAGCTGTAATTGTGATGCACATTTTTCTGCGGAACATGTCATACTTATTTTTTTTTCCCATTCTGTGTATTGAATTTCTCATTTTAAATGAACAACATACAAACATGTATAACAACAACTGTAACCCCCACCCCCACAAGGTCTTCAGCAAAAGTACTCGAAAATATGTGAATACATGTAATACATAATTGAAGTGGAAGTGGGCGGAGTCGGCCCGGTCACCACTAACGTGACGTAGGTTTCAGGCGACTACAAAGTGTCACGCCGCGGTTAGTCAAAAGTAAACACAACGATGGAGTGTAATGTGTAATGCAGTTGACAATCCATATTGTTTAGTTAAACCAAGCTCTTTATTAAAAAAGACAGTACAAAAGTAAACAGCAGGAGTTGTCTCAGATACAGGCGTCGACGCCAGTGTTGGTGCCGGTGGAATGCAGATAGCAGCTGTTGTCTCAGCTGCTATCTGCATTCGCTATTCGCTGACCCCAGCAACCGAACACTCATCGGTTGCACAAACCGAGTCTTGAGGGGAAAAAAATTAAAAGTGTGAACATACGAAACGCATACACGTAACCGCATAGGTGAGACACTGCGCTAGCCTTCCAAAACAGCGCTGTTTGCTAGCTCACTCAGAACAACTTACATGAGACACCTGTGTAACTTTTTACACAAGTTAAAGACTGAACATGTATTTGTTACGATATAAAACATGCATTTGTTAAGATATAAGCGTTGCACCAAGGGGATAAGAACAACACTTAGCATTTTCCATCGCCTCCAACAAAGACGTCGCCGTATCCACGCCACTCTCCTTGCCCCGGTTCGCCGGGCGGTGACCGTAAATGCCGTCCATTACTCCACCTTACTGCTGATGCAATTTCCTTTGTTCCGGGCTGCACTACTCAAACAAGTTATTACTGATTATTCACAATTTTCTTTTTCAAAAACAAACATTTTCAAAAAGACTCTCTAAGATTGAGATGTTGACCAAATAAAAAATGATAATGAGGTAAGTAAGAACTGTCATAAATGAATGACATTTTCCAACATTGGTTGACATTCAATCAGATTGATATGCTTTTACACTGTAATTTGACTATTCTTAGGTTGGTTTTGCCTCCGTTCCATCACCATTTGTCTACCACATTTGACATTGATTGAATGGAGAGCCTCTGCACAGATTGGTAAAGGGGACTGAGTTCTCCTACAGAATCCTCCAAACTTTCCTCTGCCTTTTTCCAGACACTACAAACTTTTTTATTTCCACATACAAGTGTGACATGACTCAACTGTCTTACCAACTTCGTGTCTTGAGCATAAAGAATTCAGAGGAGGCGGAGTGAACTTGAGAAGGGATGTAAGTCTACATTAAAAAATGTGTCTGGCTCATTAAGCAAGATATTTTCAAACCTAGAGGGTCTAAAACAAAGTCCCAGGGTTGTGTTTTTTCTCTGTTTTCGAGTTGCTAGTGACTTAAGATGTAAATATATACTCTAAAGCAGAGAAAAAAAGCTTTTTTTCTGCACAATACATTCCCTTTAAGACACCTCCACCAAATATGGAAAGACACTAATGAAATTTTGAATCTAATTAATAGCTCTATATAGAAATAAGATTCTAGGGGTGGCAGAACATCTGTTTTCATTCCTTTCCCTGTGGACGTGCCTCACTTGGCACAAACAGTCAGCATTCTCCCAAAGAGAGGCACGCGGGACAGATTCATGGGATGGCACCGCCTGCCACATTTGTTACTCCTGTCACCAGCAGCAGCAGACGTCTCATGAATGGAGTGGGCTGTGGGTGTCTTGTCACACATTTGGGTTTGCCTTTGCCCACCTACGTTTCCTCCACATCCTTCTGCGCTGTCTCTTTCTCGCTGCACTTTGGTACAGGATGGCACTGTATGAGGGTCGGAACTGTAGAGAATGTTATTTATGATTTACAATCCCCAACAGTGTGGAAACAGCACGTCCTTTTTTACCCTTTGACAGTTTTCATCAATGTGAGCAAATTACCAATGTTCATCTCTGTAGAGTTCCTGTCAGCATGAAATATCAAAGTCACTTTCAGACTTTGGTTCATTACTTTGGTCCTTACTGAATTAGCCCACGATTGGACGATTACATAAAATGGTAAGTAGACATGTCTGATCCCCAGAGGTTGAATCCTCTGTCATTACTAAGGTTAGTTTAAACAGAAACGTCTCCATAACTTTTAGACGGGTTGCAGTCAAAACTCCAATTTACTTTAACTGGCGAGCCATAGTTTTTCCACCAAGCGCTCCTATTACATCATCATTTAGAGTTTTCAGTGAAATATTTCCAGAAATACTGGTTGTGTTGCTCTGACGTTGGTATAGTGTTTCGGGTTTACCAAACAAGGTAAATTGGAAATCCGGGAATATTCTTACTTTTCATTTAGAGCCATTGCTGTGTGAGAATTTCTTTAAAGCTAAACATTTTCAAAGACACATACATACCTATTACTAAGTAAGCTGTTTAATGCTTGTTTGCAAATGTAAGTGTTGGGAGAATTTGAGCTAATAAGGTAGCACTTCCTTCAAAGCATTACTGGCTAAAGTACAGCTGCTCAGAACCATAAGCATGGCTGCAGCCTTTCAGCTCTATTAACAGACTGAGAAATGATGCAGAAGGGACTGGCCTTGAGCCTCTCGTTCTTTCAAAAAGATACTGAGCAGAACCTGAAACAGCATGCACATCTGACGCACAAAAAGCAGAAATACCTCAGTGTATGTCTCTGCTTCACTTGTGGAAAATTGAAATGTAGCTCAAATGAAAAAAAAAAAAAAACATGCCTGTGAAGGAGCTTTTTTCATCAGGAAAATTGATAGCCAAATGTGTAATAAACCTGTGGTCAACCAGATGGTTTGTTGCTATTGCATTTAAAAGTCATAAAAATGTTCTTTTACTGGAACCTAATAAACCCCGGAGGCAGCTAGGCAATCAGGGTTGAGCACTGAGCATAACTTGAATTGGCCAAGTAATAATAACACAGTGAAGTTCCACTTCAACTGCAGTAAAAGCACTCCTTGATTAATCAACCCTGGTCTGCATGCTATTTTACATCTATTGTTGAAACATATAAAGGGCCCAGTATGGCTCCCTGTGAAGCCTGGGGCCACTGGTTGATGAGGTCTGTAAATCAAAGTGACACAGACATTATAAGTAAGGCCAAGTAAGATCTGAAAGCTTTTTTCAGGAGAGAGGATGGGTTATGGTGGTCCTGATGGTGACAATACAAGAATAAATTATGACATTCTCTGTCTTACACTAATAGTGCAGATAATATAATCACCCTTGTAATCAAGGTTGGCGTCCCAGCTGCAGTCTGAAAACCTGATTAGCAATATGTTTATGTATATTCCCTTCAATGCAATTAACTCATTAAATGTCAGCCGTCTAATCAAATCGCTTTAATGTTCATATCATCATTGTAAGTGGGGCTCGCTCATAAATGTAAAATGAATTCTTCTGACACAAAAGATGTCAGGAGGAAATGGATCAGATCCTCCGCTGTCTTTGTTTTGAGTCTGCGGGTTGACAGGGTTCTAACTGGGAGATCGGATCAGAAAAGCAAAACAGCATCGTACAGAGACATGGGTGTGGATTTGATGGGGACTGCTGATCTTCCTGAAACAGATCCTGGATCTAAAATCCTCCTGAAGTGGGCTTTAAAAAGCAGCAGACCCAGGCGGAGGTTCCTGTCTGATCAACAGAGAGGTGGAACAGGTCATAAAACTGCCAAGTGACCCAATCATATGCATTGATGAGCACACTCACATTTGGCAAGAACATTATCAAGCTTTCTTTGAATAATTGGTGGTTTCTTTAGCCTCGTTTCCACTATGCAGTCCGGTCAGTGTTGGGAGTAACGGCGTTTAAGTATAACGGCGTTACTAACGGCGTTATTTTTCCAGTAATGGAGTAATCTAATTAATTACTTTCCCCATCGTTACAACGCCGTTATCGTTACTGAGAATATAAAGTGGCGCGTTACTACAATTTGGTTGTAGGCTTTCGGCTACACATCAGCTGCCTGGAGAGAGCAGGGGTGGGGATGATGACACCGTTGCAAATGCGATGATGATTGGCTGTGTGGGCGGATGCCCTGCTCACGCTGTCTCACTGCACGCGCTGACGACTACGACTAAACACACACGAGACAGCAACAATGGCGATGAGCCAGGGAAGTTCAAAGGTTGCGTTCTCTAACTGGAAGTACCGGCACTACTTCTCACTCGTGGAGATAAAAGGCAAGAATATGTATGTAACGTGCACGCTATGCCCAGGGAAAAAAACTTTATCCACGTCTGCCTCAAGTGACTCAAATCTAATGAAGCACCTCACATCAACCCATGCGAATATGAAGCACTTGTTGCTTCTGCAGCTGCTAACCCAACCCCAACCACAAAGGCAGCTAGCTAACCCAACCCCAAGCCCAAAGGCAGCTAGCTAACCCAACCCCAGGCCCAAATGCAGCTAGCTAACCCAACCCCAAGCCCAAATGCAGCTAGCTAACCCAACCCCAAGCCCAAATGCAGCTAGCTAACCCAACCCCAAGCCCAAATGCAGCTAGCTAACCCAACCCCAGGCCCAAATGCAGCTAGCTAACCCAACCCCAAGCCCAAATGCAGCTAGCTAACCCAACCCCAAGCCCAAATGCAGCTAGCTAACCCAACCCCAGGCCCAAATGCAGCTAGCTAACCCAACCCCAAGCCCAAATGCAGCTAGCTAACCCAACCCCAAGCCCAAATGCAGCTAGCTAACCCAAGCCCAAGCCCAAATGCAGCTAGCTAACCCAACCCCAAGCCCAAATGCAGCTAGCTAACCCAACCCCAGGCCCAAATGCAGCTAGCTAACCCAACCCCAAGCCCAAATGCAGCTAGCTAACCCAACCCCAGGCCCAAATGCAGCTAGCTAACCCAACCCCAGGCCCAAATGCAGCTAGCGTGAGCCCCAGCGAAGGAGACGGAGCCACTCGAAAACAAACAACACTCCATTTTTTCGGGTCAGAAACGGGTGACCACCATCACCATTTTATATTCAATATTTATGTTTTTATTTCTATGCATTATATGGCAGGCTGCAATCTATTGAGTTCAAATAAATACTGAATGTTCTAAATTACTGTATATAGTGTTTTTATTCTTCAATCAGTTAATATAAACATATTTGATGTTAAAGATGTTATAGAACGTAACAGCGTTATAGAACATAAAAAATAACGCCACAGTTACTTTGCTGAGTAACTAATTACTTTTACAATGTGGTAACTGAGTTACTAACTCAATTACTTTTTGGGAGCAGTAACTAGTAATAATTACTTTTTAAAAGTAACTTGACCAACACTGAGTCCGGTACGGGTCGGTTCGGAACGGTTCGCTTATTTCAGTGTTTACACTACCACGAAACCGTACCGTTACCATCTTCGTAACCCTTCTGCTCGGGGCACACAGGACCGGTTCCAGGCTCTGCTCTCCGTTGTTGGTGAGGAGGCTGTGCAGCGGGAGCTCGATGGCGCTGTGCGAAACGAAAAGTGTTCCAGCTGATTGCCGCAAAAATGGCAAAAAGTGGTTTCAACCGAACTGCGAGCCAGTGTGGCATTAAGCTGAAGAAGCTTGGAGGTGGTTCGAAATTATGGATGTTATTTGCTGTTTGCTATTTACGCACTCCGCCCACCCCTGAGGGTCCCCTTTGTACAGTGGGAACACAAGCTGACCCCAAAGCGACACGACCCGTACCGTTCCGAACCGACCCGTACCGGACTGCATAGTGGAAACGAGGCTTTTGCTTCTTTTGTTTACAGTTTTTTGTCTTGCCCTTCTGCAGAACTACTCCAAATCTGCTTATCTGGTTGGTAAACATAATGTTCGACTCCATCTGTTTTAGAGAATGTCCTCTTTGGTGAGATTTGGATACACAAATCTTACATTTTAGTCACTGAAGCTCAGACAAATGAGAAAGAGCTTTGTCTCAGCAGTTGTTGATGCATTTGTAACCCCCAGCCTCTTTGGCTGCTCAGAGATAAGGTTGGAAATCTTTTTGAAAAAAACAAAGCCTGTTTACATTGCTGCTGGAATAATCCTCACAGTCATGAACAAATTTCACATGTTTTGTGAAAAAACAAAGAGGAACAACAACAAAACAACAATTTTAAGGTTCATTACCGGACAAATGACACGCTAATATGAATGTTTTTGCTCAGCAGGAAGCTCAGTCAAGCTTTGTGCTAAATTCTGGTGACGTCTTAAAAGACAGACTTTCATGTTCTCAGTACAGAGGCTGGAGAAACCAACTACAGTGCATAACAATGGACAAAAAATCCCAGGGTTTAGGTGAGAGAACGGAAATGATCTGAGGCGTGGAATTTTGATTCATATACACAGTCACTAATGACTGTGGACCCGAGAGCCATTGGCTTATAAAAAGTGTAGTAACATTCAGCAGTTTAAAAGTGCATCATCCGGATAAATGGAGAGGAGGAATGTGCAGTCTTTACAACCTCATCTCACAAATTTACCTGAAATGTCCATGACCTCCTTTAACAGCACAATGTCTGATGGCAAATAATGTGCTGAAATTACAAGCTGTTGCCATAGAAACGGACAGTGTTGAGGGTTTAATGTTACCTTTTATCGTACACATTTATGCATTGTGCTCATACAGAGCTGATGCACTCCTTTTTGAAGGGAACAAGCATTAACTCCACGGTGGTTCAAAGGGTTCAAACAGGAAAGGGACTGAGCTGAGTGTTGAGAGAAACTGCTACATGCTTACCGGGAGAGTCAAAACAGGTGGGATGAAGCCTGTGGTGGAAGAGTACCGGACACAGGGAGAAGACATCTGCCTGGAGCAGAGATGGGGGGCGAGGCTGATATCGGACCAAGGACCAATCAGGGAAAGCCAACTTTTGGACCAATAACATTTACATCATGTTTGTATGGCAATATAAAAGTTTATTTTGCAAAAGAGTGGTGCAGCTTTTCCACAGCGCTGTGTAACTTGAACCTTGAACCATTTAATAAATTCTGAGCGAGACTGAGGAGTTTGTATTTCCTCTCTCAGACAAACGAACACGACAATCGTGAGTCAACAAGGCTTTGCGGTGGTAGACAAATGACTTCCCTGGTTCCCTGGAGGTAGTTGAATTGCACAGCTGAAAGTCATTCATCAGAGTGAGACTCTCCTCCTCCCTGAAACATGCCCATTGATTTTTATTTTCATGCAGGCAGAGACTAGCTAACAATGTTAAATAATGTGCATTGTTTATTGGTTGTAAGAGAAATGTATTTTAGTCCAAACCGTGGTCATTTTCTTACCCAAACCAAGTAGTTTGTAACCATATCTGAGTGAACGTATGGCTTGAACCCAACCGGGAAGTGATAAAGTCTTTCCAAGGCAGCCAGCCTAATAGCATCAAAGCACTAACAATGATTGTTTCATGCTTTTGCCTTACAATAAGTCAGAATGTTTGTCTCAAAATCACGTCATACGAGGTTGCGTGATTGAAAGAGCTGTGCATGATGAAGCAAGATTTATCCTTTTTACCATTGCTAGTGAACTTAAAATGTGCTTTATGCTAACATCATTTGCTTTAACATGGCAGGACAAGCATGCTGTAGCCTTATAATGAATGTTTCTGTGGAAATACAATGTGTTGATTCGTGTTTTGTCCTTGGAAACAGCACATCAGTAAAAGCTGCCGTTGTTCTGCTAAGTTAAACGAATAAACTCCCAAACTTACCTTCAATTTTAGCCCACGTGTGTGTGTGTGGCAGGCACTGATATCTAACCCTTGCAGACAGAGAAAGCAAGCGAAAAGCCTTTTATTATTATTTTTTGCCAAAATTAAATGATCTTCAAGTTCAGCTCTAGAAATACCAGTATGACATTATTTTCAGTTGGCCTTGGGTTTGCATTACACGGTGGAATGTTGTCCTGACCCAGATATCACCAGCTCGGCATTTATTAGCTCATTTACACATTTAATTAAAGTTGTCCCCCTGATTTACTTCGGGCCCTATCAAAAACAAGCTATTTGCAACTTTGCTGTCCTGTTTAAAATTGAGCTTCAACCTATCACTTTTTAACAATGACATAAAAAGGAACCTATTTATTCTTATATTGCCCTAAAGCCAACTATTCACACATCTGACTTGATTTATTACATGTATTCAGGCAGCTTTTAGCTTTGGAAGTTATCTGTCTTGCTAACTTACACAGGGGATGATTGATTTTCACGCTCTTAGATAACCTCTAAGATATTGAAGGATTACATGGCTGAAACATTGTGCAGGCATTGTTCAATAATAATAGTAATGGAGTTAGTCCAGCTGCCTGAGCTGATGAAACTCACCTGCACCAGTGAAGTATTCCATTAAAAGCAAAGACAGGATTTACGAGCATATTGGAAATGATGTTTATAAACCGACTGAATGAAAAAGTGTACGACACATACATGTTTTGTGAGCCACGGCTATTTATCAGATTGAAGCAATGACTGTTGATGAAGAATCCTGTACTGCCTTCGTCAAATCTGAGTAAGCAGCCCTTTTCATTCGCTTGGCTCTGCAGGCTCTCATCGATTCACAGCCTCCACCACCTCCCTCCACTGCCCTACATACTGTACTCTAACAGCTGCTTCATGTCTGCACTCTGCTAATCAATGAGTTGAAAGCTGTCGACAACCTTTGATCTGAGCCCCTTTATTTTTCTTCACCCTGTTTCACCTTTCGACATGCATTTACATGACTCAAGATGGTGGAATCCACGATAAGCATCACGAGTGCTCCACAGTCGGGTGATAACAGACGGAACAATGGACACTTTTCTAATAGATTGTTTAATATGGAAGAGGTACATGTGTCTGTAGGTGAACATGTGGTTTATATACCACTTTTAAGACCAGGCTTAAAACTTTCCTTTTTGATAAAGCTTATAGTTAGGGATGGCTCAGGTGATCCTGAAACATCTTATAGTTAAGCTGCTATAGGCCCAGCCTGCTGGGGGGCCTCATCTGTCACACCTTTCCTCATTTTACTCTCTTTTTCCCCTGTTCAATTTCTCAAATGATATTATGTATATGTGACATTATTGTGGTCATTAACTGGTGTTTCCCTGTTCCAACAGATATCCTTTGAATGGTGTTACAGTGGTTTTTCCCCCCCTTTCTGTCCTCTCAAACCCCAGCTGGTGGAGGCGGATGGCCACCCTTCCTGGTTCTGGTTCTGCCAGAGGTTTCTTCCTGTTAAAAGGGAGTCGTTCCTCTCCACAGTCGCCTCAGGCACGCTCAGGACGGGAGATTGGACTGAAGACAAGTTTCGGTGCAATCTGTTGGTTTCCTTAGCTAGGAAACTGTTTTTGAATTGGCTCTATATGAACAAATTGGATTATTTTGTAAATAATTATGATTACAATGAATTGATTTCCAATTGGCTTGAATTGGACTTTATTATCTAAGTGCCTTGAGATGACATTTGTTGTATTTGGCGCTATATAAATAAAAATGAATTGAATTGAATATAAAAAGTATAAATGTGAATCCTCTGACCCACCTCATAGGACATGAAATAAGCAAAAAAAAATGTTCCAATATACCCCTTTTTTCCAGAAGTTTGTTTGACTGATGCTCTTTTAGGGTTTAGAGAGATCTTCTGGTAGATATGCAATAGTGCGTATCCACAACTTTGTTTTGTTGTTGTAGAATCCATTTATATTCACAGATGATATTAATCCCTAAAGGTAAATTTGAATGTTTTTGCTTTGAATAACAAATACTAGTCATCAGTCATTTCAGCAGTCATTGCATAGAGCTGAAGTTGTGGGCAGGAATTCTCCCCCTGTTCTGTTCTGCGTTGGAGTGGAGCTGAAGAAGCCTCTGACTGAACACACTATGTTCTGTAGTTACTGTGTTTTTTTTAGAAGGTGTGCAGTGTTGACCACACGCCCGACTATTTAAACCACAAATAACCTTTTTCTCTGACACATTTGGGAGGGATTCAGCTAAATTTACCGGTACTCTGTGTTGATAGCAGCTTTTGGAAGATGTCGGGGGACTACTGAATTTCAAGACCATTAAACATTTTTAAAGTCAATAAAAAGTATTAAAGTTAATGCTTAAAGTTATTAGATATCAATGCACGACAAAGAAGTTATTCTACTGACGTAGAAAATACCGATCGGGACATTTAGACTTAATTTTTGATCAGTTTTGTGATTCGATGTAGATCCTGTAGATGCAGAATGTATCAGTTTTAAGATTAAAACTCTCTGACAGTTAAACAGCGCTGCCTAACAGCAGGGCCAGAAGCTACTCCAACTGACAACATTATGACTTGACACTATTTACTTGAGATATAAAAATAAGATTGACTCAGGCAGACCTCTGTTACTTTAATTTACAATGCACACATCAGAAGCCTCTGAACATTGGAATTTCTTGTAAAACCCATCTATGCACCTTGTGTGTTTTCCACTCAGTTGCAATAACATATATTCGTATGTACTGTCAGTTGATTTGACCTTGTTTGGCAACATGCTGACTATGTGGCATCCCATACTAATTACCAGGATCATGATAATCTCTGTACCTGTAGCCATTTCTGTGGCTGTCCGTCCCGTTGAACAGCACGCCTCACACTTTAAGCTGCATCACAAACCAACACCTTTAGTTTTTTTTTTTTCACCTGAGCTTTTCACCCCATCTTCACATCTTTATCCTGTCCATTTTCTACTTTTCCAAAGGTGCTGCTTTAACTCCAGATGAAGAGATGAATTAAAAGAGATTGTGAAGCTGGAGTCAGATTCTACGGTCCTCACCACCTTTGACAGTTTTGGAGGGGGATTACTTCAGCTGACTGCTAGCGTTTGGTCACTAGCCTGAAAAATTAAATGAATATGAGTCCAGAAAAATAAGTAGGACATAGTCAAAGTAATGCTTGTGTCCACATTGTTTTTTTTTACTGGCGGAAAAGCACCTGCAGAGCAAAAAGGAGCACAACTTGCAGCTGTAGAAAGAAATAAAAGAAAGAAAGAAAAAGCACAACACTCACTAACACCAGCGTGTGGGCCACCTGCTGCTCCCAGAAGGACATTTCTGTCCTTGTTGTGGTGATTTCTGACTGACAGATCAGCAGGTTAAGAGCAGGATGGACAGCTAGAACTGCTTCTTGGTTATATGATTGCTTATCTCAAATGGCAGCGGCTGGACCAGAAAAAAAGAAACTGGATGTGTTTATTTTCTACGGGGGATCACATATTTTCTTTATTTCTTTGGAACAAAGTTTGTTCCCAAAAAAAAGCTACTGGCGCTCATAAAAAAAATTAAAAAAATAAAAATTGCTTTTTATTTTTCCTTTTCTGTTCGCAACTTCACAACATCTTGAGTTTCTTCTTCTTCTTTGTTCTAAATATGCCGCACTTTATCATGAAATAATTCCTTATAGCATTAGTTGATATGTGGTTCAGCTACAGCAGCGATCCACTGGTGTAAGTTAACAGTAGTGTACAGTAATGTAACTGTGCACACAGTGGATCATTGGGTTTCTACGTACAGTACAATACCGTTTATTCCAGAAACAGTTTAATGCGCTGTCTGAGAAGAACACGCCGGATCTGTAATATGACACGAGGCCATTAAAAGATGTTGTGTGGTGGTGAAGAGGGGAAGGGAGAAAGGAAGAATCAATTAATATAATATGTTTAATAAATTATAAAGTAGAATAAAGAATAGGGTCATATCAGGATCCCACCTTTCTTTTAAACTGATATAAAGTGAAACCCTTATAGTGTATCAACCAGTAACATTTTTCACTGTTTGCCATAAAACTTCAGCATCTTTTTTAGACAATCCTATATGGAGTGTTTTCTTTCTCAGCTCTGTCATCAGGGCACTCTGTCTCTGTTTTCTGTTCCAAAAGTGCCAACTTATCACAAGCCCTCTTCCACACATCACAGCTGACTCCTCAGTTGAAAATGTTTATCAGTAACCAGTTCCAGTTCCTCTCCTTGGCCCTATCCCTCTAAGGGTAACGTGCCCCCTTTTCTTTTGGAAACCAAGTTTTAGTGGTCATCGAGCCATCCAAAACAGGGGAATTTAGACTTGCAAAACAGAGAACTCGGGCCAAGGGGAGAAACTGGCATTTGGCCAAGCAGCACAGCAGGTGGAAAACAGGTCTGACGTCCAAGTGTCAAGACTAGACTAAAACCCATCAATAATCTCATCGAAGTCCAGTTAAATGTGTGCATTCCAGGTCCATTTTACCTATAAAACCTATCTTTTTTAATGGTAAAATGATCTCTGTTTATTCCTGCCATGCTCTTTTGGACATTTTAAATACATAATAGGTTGAATTTGCCACATTGGCGTTAGGGTTTCTATTCATGTTGTTTTTTTTTTCCAGGCACTGAGTACCCAGATGTCTTCTGCAGCATGAAGCAATTACCTTATCTTGAAATGATGTCCATAAAAATGTCCTCATATAGTCTTCACTGGGCCTGTCTCTCGATGCCAAATAAACCATCAGTTTGGGCTGCAGGGTCATATCCGAAGCCATAAACCTCAAATGATTCAGTAAAACCGTTGCTTTAGAAGCTGCAAAACAGACCTAATTTACATTCAGACGTGAACAACAAAGCATTACCAACCACTACGGCTCTGCAGATTTACAGTGAAGGAAAATACCGGCCTTCAACACAGGATAAACAGCATTTATTGCTATTTGCTTTGGCTTTCAGGCCAACTGATCATCAGGCATTCTGGGGGGAAAAACCTATCGAGCGCCACAACAGCGCTGCCAGAGTTGAGCTTTTGATAGACTTTATGACTGTGATTTATGCTGCAGTGTCCTATGTAATCAACATCCCACCTGAAGCCCCATTACCCTGACTGAATGACAAGATGATGGAGTCACATGACAGATGTCTTTCTATTCCCAGAGGAGAGAAAGATTCTACTGTTAGAACGCCTGCAAAGATAATACAGCAAAATACTAACAAGTCCATTTTAATTATAGTTATATTATGAGATTATGTTGAGGAAATCACAAATTCTCATGACAATAGTAACAACAACTCAAATGCGTTACTTAGAAACATCTTTATTTAATCAAAGAATCTTGTTTTTCCTCTGGGTTTAGTAGGAAATAAACTTTACAAATACTTTACATGTCATTAGTTTGATTGAAACTTAATGATAAAACCACAACCACAAAAAAAAAAAAAGAAAAAGAGAAAGGCAGTCACTATAAAATAAAAAAAGAAAAACATGTTTCTGGATGAATCGGGTGAAAAAAAGCTTTAGGATTTAAACAGACAGCAGCCGTTCTGCAGGTTAGATGCAGAATGTGGAAGATCTGTCAGCGGTGAGTTCAGAGAGCCAGAAACATGACTGAGAGCTGTGGGTTTGACTGAGCTGAGGAGGGCGAATATAAGCCAAAGCTCTTTTTCGTCTCACACACAACTTTGCTTCATGGTCATTCAAGGTGAAATCCTGCAATGCGAGATGTCACTGAAGTGCACACGACACGGTCAAATTCATGAGCGAAGGCTGGTTTTTATACAAGCAAAGCTGAGGTGCTGCTGAGCGCTGCCGTCTCTGCTCAGAGTGGGAGCCGAGGTTTTACTGAATCACTTCCTGTGAAGGGACTTCAGTTTCAATCCAACAGTTCATGCAAAGACTGCATCATGCTGCTGTTTTTTTCTAGTTTGTCGGGGGTCTGAGATAAAGACTTCTCCACGATACGATGGAGGTGTGGAGCAAAGGGATAAAAAAAAAAAGGGGGCTTCTACAATAATAAAACAAGATAAAATTATCCGTACGATTAGAATTGATCCAATATTTTAGGTGAAAGACGTGTTGGGTGACTGTATTATGATGTTTGAACTGTACAGTGGCTGCAGTGGGATGAATGAATCTCCTTCGTCACTTCAACCAAAAAAAAGACGGACCAAAAAAACCCCAGCGTTGTAGAAAGAGGTTCAGAAACTGTTTTTGTTAAGCAAATATCTTTTAATAACGCCCGACTCCATTTGGCCTGCGTCATCTGTAATCTCAGGGTATTTGTTAAAAAAAAAAAACGACAACATTTCTTTCCTTCATTTGGAATTTTTGCAAAAGAAATAGATGAACTCATTTTAAGGGGAAACATGTAGCTTATGTTGCACTTCGTGGCGTGTGAATCTCGAGCACGTCCCTCTTGTTTGTTTGTTTTTTGGTAAAAAGTCAAATTGAAATAAAATCCTAGCAGCGCCTCCGGAGTTTAGCATTGAGATTTTGTTCATTTCATCTGCACGTGAAAAAAGAAAAAAGAAGAAAAAAAAAAAAAAGGAGGAGGAATTCTGTTTCAAAACGAGCTCCAGTGTACACGAGCTGAGGCCGAGAGAAAGCGTTGCCGTTTCTTTGAACTGAATCAACACCCGGAGTGGCTGACGGCGGAGAATTGAGCCCCGTGCAGAGAAAATGAGGTCGGGTTCAGTGTACGCCGTGCATCACAACGCTGAGGAGCTAACCTGAGCTCTGCAAAGCATCATGAAATGTACAACACGAGGAAGGAACACATTCAAACGTCTAGATCCGCTGGTTGTATCAACTAGCTTAAAACCCTGTCGAGGAGACCGGAAGAAAAAATAAAAGTGGAAGTCGAGAGTAAAACATTTAGCTGCACACCTTGGCAAACCTATACCAAACTCTTTGGCAAGTACAATCAGAAAAATTTACACTTGAGGATTTCACTCATCTTCTCATCAATATAAAAATTGACATAGAAAAACAAACAAAAAAAAAAGGTATCAAATTTAATGTCTCCAGTCTGTTATCTTACAATAAAATGTTAACGTCAAAGGGTTTATGCCAAAATGGCTATATACCAGTTCTACAAAAATCTATGACTTTATTTACATGGCAACGTGTCATTTCTGTACAGGGCATTCACTTTTTATCACAACACACATTCATGGCTCACAAATCCTGGTTACACAGACTCCAAAGCAGAAAAATAACTTCTAGGTACCACTTGTAGGGACGACTTTTTTTTTGTTTCCATGTCACATAAAGTCATTTAGTTCCGCATCCAAAGCGGCGGCCATCTCATCTGCCTCCGAGTTGCTGCCTTCCTCTTCCTCGTTGGAGTCTTTGGAGGACTCATCGGCGAAGTCCTCCCCTTCCCGCTTCTTCTTCAAATCGTCCGCCTCGACTTCGCCTTCCTCTCTGGCTTCATCGTGCTTCCGCTTGTGGCCCCTGGACAAATGACGAAAAGATGATATAAAAAAAGAACAGCCACCAATGGCCCTGGGCCACACTGCTTTGAAGATGCTGAATGAAGGGGAAACATAAATGAACGTTACACCTGCGTACATTACTGCTTCTCTACAGGCTGCCGCTGCTTTCAAATGTCTCACAAACTACAACAAATCCATACAAGACGAGTTGTGGTGATAGAATGTGACAACAGACAACATGATTGTAAAAATCACACATTATCACCAAGGGAGTTCTATATGTAGACTGTATGCAGAGTGCCATCGATTTCCCACTCAGCACAAAGCTGAATGCAAAAAGGACCAAGCTGCTATTGAAGATGTAAAGGTATTCAAATGTTTAAGAAGAAGAACGGCACTGTGGTAAGCGTATGACTTTCAAAACATGTAGTGGGGGGTAAAGACTGTGCGGAAGTGCAAATATAAGTGGATTTGGCCATTTCCATCTTTGAGAAGGTGGGAAAAATCCCTTAAACCTTAAGTATAAGTGAGCCCTATCATGGAGGCAAGGTGAAGTTGCTCTTTCTGCATTGGCTGCGTGAAATACACTCACATTGCTACCACTGTTGACCAAGCAACATCTAATTTTGAACAGCAAGTTTGAAAAACAAAAAAAACCCAAAAAAAACTTTGAACTAAAAAGGTTTGAAAAAATGAGTCATAATTAATGAAATCTGATTATTTAGGGAGCACTGATCCAAATCATGCCTATGTATTACCAGCAGTGTTCACATTGACATTTTTTATTTGCCTTTAGAAGGTGTGAAAGGATAAAGTGTACGGAAAGGTCAAAATTTGTTAGAATATCAAATATTAAAATACTACACACAGGTGTCTCCACAGATATGATGTAGCATCCCAGATATTCCCAGAGAATAAACGATTCCAGAGGAAGAGGTCTTTCCATTTTCCATGTGTGAATACCAACCACGATTGTAAGAGTGCTAGTTAAGGACGCTACTTTATGATCAGGACGACTACTTCTTCTACTGAATTACAACTACGAGCAATAGACTACGCTCAAACCCTCAAACCTGATGATGAAAACGTGTCTGATTCAAATGTATTTTTTGTGGCTATTCAAAAGATCACTTAAATTTTGCATAACTGAGGAATGAAAAGCCCACATGGGTAACATAAGCATACGGGAGGATGAAAGGGCTAGCTGTTAGCCTGGCTCTGACCAAAGGGGAAAATACTGACACCGAGATCGTTGTCGAATCACCTGAGAAACAAAGACGTTAGAAGGACCAACTGCGTGTGATGTGTGGGTACCGTTTCCAGCTAAGAGAAGCTGAGCACTGTGACTGTACCAACTTTCTCAAGCCTGGTCACAATGAATCTTTTAGAAGAAATAAAGTTTAAAAAATAATGAAATCTTTGCATTCATGAGTTTTAGAGTTACAAACAAATGTTTTTTCCTTGTTTTGTTGTGACAGACAGATGTTAGCAGCTTCTCACGGCCCAGCTGGCCGTCTTTAACCTGCAAAGCTGGGCTAAACAGGATCCTTAGCCAGGCCGAGCATTAAGGCTGATTTATGCCCGCCTACAGAGAGGCGTCGACGGAGACCCTCCCGGAGACGCTCTCCGTCGCTTGCATGCGTCGGCAAAAATTCCGATCTATCCGTCGAGGCGACGGAGACCGCAAGGGTTGTGATTGGTCGCCTAACAACATCATTTCCGGAATCACTTTTTCGGTTTAGCGCCTTCCTCTCAGAACAACAACGCCGCCATTTTTTAAAGAGTTTACTGTGTGGCCGGTGAACATTTGGTCAAAATTATTTGCATTTCAATTTCAACAAGCTCCAACTCCAACAGTCTTTCTCTCTCGGTCGCCATCGTTCGCTGTGAGGAGTGGAACGGAGCCGGAAGGTAAATCAATCAATCAACGACTTTCGCGATAGACGTCGCGAGATTGGGTCGTCTAGCGTAGCGACGCCTACTGATCGGGAGGTGAACTGCCTTGCGTAACCGACATCCCGACAGAGAACTTCGAAAGGACGGAGAGCCTCTCCGCGACTACGGAGACGGATTGACGGATAGCGACGGAAAAGCATACTGAGGCCTTTAGGTGAATACGAGTGGCATAAATATTTTTACTCTGAGAACACACAAGCTCTTATAAAGCTTTGCTAAATTTTGAGCTGGAATGAGATTTTTGCTAACTGAAGAAGGATACGCAGTGTTAGCGAAGGTGATGAAAACACACCACACATTTAGATGTGTACGCTGAACCAAAATCAAACGAGGTCGTGGATAATAATGAAGCTAAAATAGGTGAGCACATATTTCTCTGTGGGTAAAAGTTTATTTGATACGATTGTAAACATGCCATCCCTTCCACTCCTCTCCAGCTTCTCCATGACATCCCCTGCAGAGCGGCTTATTAGCGCGATGCTAATGAGGGCGACTGCATAGTTATTGAGGTCTGACACCTCCTCTGCCGAGAGGGCCCCTCTCATTAGACCATGCTGCTGTCAGACAGCCTCGCTAACCTACCACAAGAGCAAGGCTCAGGCTCTGCGTTCATTAAAGGTTAAATGTCGGCTAATGTAATCGGAGAGGATTGGTGACATGCCGGTTACAGCGGACCCCAGCAGAACAAGTGGTGTATGTGTGGGAGGGACGGGGCTGTGTTTGTGTAACAACAGAGCAACTCTGATCCTCCAAACTGAAGTTTAATTTTCAGAGCCACCGTGTCACGGCTTAGCTGTAGTGTTGAGAGGCAATTTTAGTATCTAATATCTGTAACTTTAGCATTACCGTGAGAACAGGTGGCAATACTAAACGCTGTACTGTTCCTGCTACCTGAGCTGGATAGAGGTGCTGTTTGAGGAACTGCAGTTCGGTGAGCGCACGTGTGCACATATAAGCATTTAAAAAAAAACATAAGTATTTCCTCACAGCCGTGCCTCACCATCCTTCTCCTGTTTCCAAATATTAAGACTGGAGACGGCAGGGGGGCAGTGGTGGGGGTAGGTTCCCCCACTGCTTTTTGCTTTGCATCATTACATCCAATCTAAATCCTCAGCTATTAATCCGGCCACCCACAGACACACACATACAGGAGATGCTTGCACAACATTCAGTCATGTCTGCTGCTAAACACGTTTCAGATATAACCCACTTTTATTTGATGTCTGCCGGCTTCACATGCTGTTAAACTACACTGCGACAACGGGAGAATTTGACTATTTACTCGTTTAATCCCATTTTAGATCTTTTATCTAGACACACTACTCTATAAATTATGGCCTTGTCCCAACTTCCATTTAAACATCGTCCACTTAAGGGTTTATGCAGCTGCAAAACAACAATTCTGGGGAAAAAGTCAAAAGGCCCATCAGATATTCTCAGCTTCAGGGAAAAAAGCTGCTGGCAGTGAAGTGTAAAAAATGCTCAGGAGATACTTCAGACTGAGTTTAGGTACGACAACTTACGCCATTATGCATAAAAGACTTGTAAAAAAGTGAGCTGCTTAAATAATGGAGCCCTGAGAGAGAGAGAAAGAACACTCTCCCACTAACGGCTGGAAGCAGTCAGGTATCCATCACTAAGCAGAGTTGCTGATATTTATGCAGTTCTGGCCATAATTCTATTAAAAAACTGAAACCAATTAAACTCATTTATTCACATTTTAAGCTCTGTTCATATGTAACCAAACTGCGTGTTTCCCCACAAAAATGCCAGAATTTTCAATTAGGAGGGTGCAAAAGGTAACAATGTGCCTGTTTTTACATACACAGATGCTCAAGTCATCATTCTGAGATGTTGTTATGTCTATGTATGGTGGGGGAGTATGATTGCATTAAGGGTATCAGGAGGACATACTACAGAGCGCCTGCTGCTAAACAAACAGCCTGCAGCTTCACCCGCACCAACGCATCATTAGGGATAACACGAGAGACCCAAAACGACCAAAATAAGTTAGGAAAAATGTGCCTGCCCCACGTCGAGATAGAAATGTAGAGACTGGGTCCTTCAATCCAGACAGGATGAACGTCACCCGGTGGGGGGGGGGGCTATCAGAGTGGCCACAGTGGGAAAGACCTCATAGAAAGGGCACAGTAGTTATATCTGCTCATAAATAAGCAAGCTCTAATTTAGGCCCAAGACTACAAACTTTACCCAAGGCATCCAAAATGAAAAAAAACAACAAAAAAAAAAGAAGACTTCAAACGCTTCTCTCAGCCCCGACAGGGAGGGGCTGGAGAAGAGTGAGCAGAGAGGATGGAGCAGCAAATCAAGTGAGAAAGAGGATGGAGCCGAAGACAGAAGGAGGAAGTAATGAACTAAATAATGAACTAAACTTTTAGAGTTGAGACTGAATCAGCTTGACTTCATTTAACAGAGTTTGTTCGGAAAAAACTTCCTACCGGTTTATTGACCTCATCCCCCGTGAAGACTTCGAGACCTGACAGGGACGGAGATCGATGCATCACTCAACATAAAACGTTTTCCATCCATACACGTCATTTACTGTCACTGCCGATACAGAAGAGGCCTCTAAAGTCTCTATGGTTAGCCTGCAGGAAATCAACCAACGTAATGGATCTTTGGGCCCAGAAAGTGTTCACAGGGGCAACTGGCTTCATTTTCTGCACACGTCTCACATGTCAGGACTCCACCAGAGGGGCACACCGGCAAACTCCAACCATAAAGGAGGTCAGAATTCAATTGACGGTCCTAGCAGAAAAACGGAAAGCTGCAACATTGCAGATTGCGTTATGGGCCCTGAACTAAAGGGCGGTCACAGATAAACCAACTGTGAACACATTCACAGAGACAGACCCGCTGTTTCTAAACAGATCTTCTGAGTTTACGAGGGAAGTGTCAGTTTTGCTTGAATCTGATTAAAAAACAATGATGCATGGAAATCCACTTAAAGACTGATGGAAGCACTCAGAGAGTGACAAAGTCGTTTTGGAGGCCTCGTGCTTTTAAAGCCCCGCTAGTGGGGGGAAAAAATAAAACAAACAACAAAAAAAAAAAAAAAAACACACAGAATGACAAGCATTTTAGACATGGTGCTCACAGCGGAGAAATTCTATATGCCTGGTGGCAGCTGTCAGTCAACACAGTTCCTCTTTTCACTCGCAGAAGCAGGAAAGTCAAAAGAAAAAAGATGACAGATTTGCTTTTCAGCGGCTGTATCAATACAGCAGACTAAGCTGGTGAGGGTTTTATATCGTTTATATGGCGTCTATATCGTGTGGAGATGACAAAAGCGGCATGTAGCGTCGCTATGACGATCAGTACAATATCCCTGTGAGGTTCAGGTGGTATTACGTGTGGTGGAAAGCATCTCTGTGCGTAGCTGCGCCATGTGATGGAAAAACCTGTTGCTGTTCTTCTATTGTTGTTCAGAACACCATCAAGGGAGGCGCGAGGGAAACATTTTGTGCTAAAATGACTAACTTTGGCAAATGTGATCAATTCACTTTTTGGAATACGAATTGCTGCTTCTACCCTCTTCTCTCTTCAATCAGGAAGGCTCACTTTGCCAAAAAATGGATGGGTGGAACAATTAAAAATATCAACGACAGATCTAACTGTTCTTTATCTTAAGATTGTGGGCAAGTGGCAGTTTTTTCTGTATCCTGTGGCCACTCACTTCCTTTTCAGTTAGCTTCATTGTGTGACTCAGAAGGAAATAACAGGAAGGTCAGTGTCATGCAGCTTTTAATCACACAGGCTTCAACTCTCCAGCCCTGAACTGAGTTTAATGACCGGAATTTCATCGAACACTGATGGCTCTCTGTTTTTTAACATGGCGTGTGATTTACAACATGGCTGCCAAGCACTCTAGATGCATAGGTCCCTGAACTTTTTTTTTTCCTGGATTGAGTATTGAAAAAAAAAAAACAATCCCCAAAAAAAAAGGTAAGTATATTGCTCATGTTAAAAATAAACAATGCTTTAAATTTGGACCTTAAGGGTCACCTCCTTTCCAAACGAAGAACCGGGCTGACATTAACGAGTGACAAAGGTGTGACTCAGCAAACGGAATGAGTCACTGTCAGTTATATCTCCCCAGTCACCAGCCTGTGCAGCGAACCGCCCCCATCTGTGCCTCAGCCACAGGCAGCAGGATCAGATCTAAGCACCCTTTCACGACACTTACTTCTTCTGCAGCTCTGACAAGACTCCAAAGATCCGATTTGAACCTCGCCGACTTACTCCTTAGTGGACAGCAGGCTGGGGCATCACCCGAGCCTCAGGTGAAAGTCTCCAAACAGTAAATGCAGCAAAAGAAAAAAATGCACGGCAGGCTAAACGGTGATTTAAAATCGACTGGAAGTGCACGTCTCTGTGTTGGCCCTGCGATAGACTGATGCTTCTCCTCTGTGTTTGCTGTGACTACACTGCCGGTGGTAGTCTGACTATAAAATCAGACGGCAACTTATTACAACAGCAGTGCAAATAAAGGTTCGGGCAGCTTCCAAGCATTTTATCCATAGTGCACTTTTCAAACCTTGAAAACACAAAATTTGAGCTTTTTGAGGGATTTCCAGCACCCGTAAGAGCCCCA
Organism: Odontesthes bonariensis; assembly: GCF_027942865.1. Taxonomy (NCBI): domain Eukaryota; kingdom Metazoa; phylum Chordata; class Actinopteri; order Atheriniformes; family Atherinopsidae; genus Odontesthes; species Odontesthes bonariensis. Next base: position 4,169,809 of record NC_134523.1, on the reverse strand, counting down.
TTTCGACTATAAATCATGTGAAATGACCTTAGTGAAGTCCAAGAATAAAAACACAAAGAAGTAAATGTAACTAATTCATAAGCTGAGAGTGTCACTGCTCATAAAATATTTGAATTAGGGAATTTCTGTCTTTGTACTTCACTGGAACTTTTGCGAACATCTCCGTTGGCCCTGCTATGTCTCCAACATCGCTCAAATATTAAAGGCTTCTCAAACTGACACTGACAAGTGACCGATAAGAGCTGGGCTGAGCAAAGAGTTCAGAGAAAAACCGCCTCTCTCATAATCCATTATTCAATTCTGTAATGTCGAGAATTATAATTGTATTCTACATATTTAATACCTTTAGCACAAGTTCATACTTTCTTATATGGTGGATCAGTCCATCTATGTCAAAGGAACTTCCAGCTCCAGCAGTGTGCATGTTGCATATAGTAATAGATGCTTATTAGTAAAAAAAACAGCATGCTTCATCTGATTTATGTTTGTTCTGTTTGGTGAGTGAGTCATGCATCATAGAGAAGAGGTGTCAAAATTAAAAAAAAAAAAATATATATATATATATATATAAATATAAATATATATATATATATCAACAATATAACAAGAATTCTGTCTGGAAGCAGGACGATGGATGTGTTGGAAGGACTTTGCCATGTTTCACGCTGAACATGAAACTGGAGCCACAAGAGATGTACTGCAGAACGGCTAACCCTGCCCAATACACACTAAACCCAATGTGATGTTACTTACAAATCCCATCAATAAAACACAATAAATTCTATTGAACCTGTGAAAAAAACATTAGGAAAAATCAATGGCAGGTCTGTGACCCGACTGAGGAGTCTGCTCAGAGCGGTCGAACCGAAGCCGGATTTTAAGGCAGCGGTGCATGAGACTGCTTGGGATAATGAGGTTTCCGAGATCCAAGACAATCCGTTTGTGGCCGAAACACAAAAGTACAAACTAATAAGTGTCCTGAAGTGGTCGGAAACACGTGATTAGGGCCAAACAGCATATCAGCACACACCCCTCATACAAACTGTCATGCACGGTGGTGGAGGGCTGATGATTTGGGCTCGTTCTGCAGCCACAGGAATGAAGAGGGGTGAAACCACCTCTCTGTGTAAAAGTCCACATCTTTGATGGTGTGGGGGAGGGTGGCATTAGTGCCTATAGAACCGGCAGCTTTCACATATTTTTAAAATAAAAAGGTACACTGCATTTCTAAACTCACGACTGCTTTTGATACGCCTTTAAAAAAAAAAAAATAAGTGCAAGATGTACCGTGATAACATTTTAGTGAAAACAAAAGGGAGGAAGAGTGATAAGTTTAAACTATTTTAAGACCATCTTGCCTTTTCTTATTCTTTTTACAGTCGTTCACTGTAAGAATAAATGCTTAAAAACTGAAGCTATAATCCTCTGTTAATATACAGTAGATGATTTAGACCCTTTGGCCCTCTGTAGACTTTATTAAATGGAATCAATTAAATCTCAACATTGGTTTTTAATGTCTGCTGTGATCAGCATGTGAGCCGTCAAACTCCTGGATTAATCTCTCTCTCAAAAAAAAAAAGACTTCCTGTATCACAGCTCTGTGATCCAAAATATCCTGAAGAACGTTTTGAGTGTCCCTTTAGAATTTTCTTTAACATAAAAAAGCTGTTCTGCTCCTGAAGTGTATAAAAAAGATGTGATAGAGTCCTGACGTCATGACCTGAAGTAAAAGCATGCAAATACACAAAAAAATAAACCCTACATTCTGCAAAAAAAAAAAAAAAAAGTCCATTTTGAGGTGCGCCACACTTAAAAAGCATTGTGATAGTCCTCAGAGGCGTAGTAAAAACCCACACTAAATCACATTGTGTACACATTTGTGTGTGAGGAAAAAATAGTCACTTGCATGTGTGTACGATAAATAATGGCTATTAACAGGCGGACCATCCCCTGAGAGGCAGCTCTTTACCTCATAGTGAGATCAATCCAAAGCAGGAGCAGAAATAGAAGAGCTGCCTGCATCACAGGCACTGAGGAAAAAACTGGGTCACATTACTTGCAGTTTTCTTTTTCCCTATTTGCACATTTCCCCCTTCTTCCTCTTTTCTTGTATGTGAAAAGCCTGAGTAAGCACTCCAGTCGGTCGCCCCCTCACACACTGCAGAGCGCAGGGTTCACTGCGTCGTACTGCTGCTGCGCTCAGAAACATGCTGCTGGATTCATGGTGCTCACATGGAGCAGTCAAGCAGGGCGGACAAGTCTGTATTACAGACGTAATCCTGCTGGTCTGCATTGTGCCATCTTTCAAAGCGATGTCGGGGCCCAGGGGTTAGGACATGACTTTAAGGCTATCAATAAAGCTGGGTTGCACTCAACAGAACGTTGTATTTGCTTGACTGAACTGATCCACTGTCCCCCAAATCAATTTAACACCAGTTTATAAACTACTGCAATCGACCACGACCTTAGAGAAGAAACTGTTGCTGCCCATCAATCTGGAAAAGGTTATAAGGCCATTTCCAAACTATTTGGAGTCCATCGTTCGACAGAGAGAAAGATTATTCTTATAAGATATAAGTGGGAAACATTCAAGAAAGATGTCAGTCTTCCCAGGAGTGGATGTCCCAGCAGGTTCACCCTAACATCATACTGTGCAATGCTCAGAGAAACTTTGAAAAACCCAAGATTTCATACATGTCAGATTCTACAGGCCTAAGTAAACATGTCCAATGTTAAAGTTCATGACAGTACAATTAGAAAAAGACTGAACAAGTACGGCTCGTTTGGAAGGGTTGCCAAAAGAAAGCCTCTTCTCTCTAAAAAGAACACGGCAGCACAGCTTCGGTTTGCAAAGTTACATCTGAACAAACCACAAGACTTCTGGAACAAGGTCCTTTGGACAGAAGAGATCAAAGTACAGATGTTTGGTTATAATGCACAGCAGCACGTTTGGAGAAAACCAAACACAGCACATCAGCACAAACACCTCACACCAGCTGTCAAGCACGGTGGTGGAGGGCTGATGATCTGGGCTTGTTCTGCAGCCACAGGACCTGGACAGCTTGCAATCATGGAGTCCACCATGAACTCCTCTGTATGCAACAGTATTCTAAGTCAAATGTGAGGCCATCTGTCTGACAGCTAAAGCTCGGCTGAAACTGGGTCATCAACAGGACAATGATCCCAAACACAGCAGCAGATCTACAGCAGAATGTCTGAAAAGGGGAAGAATCAAGTGCTGCAAAGCTCCAGTTAAAGTCCAGACCAGAGTCTGATTTGAATGCTGTGGTGGGACCTTAAGAGAGCTGTGCGGGGCGGTCGGTGGCGTAGCGGGTACAGCAGCTGCCCCATGTACAGAGGCTATAGTCCTCGCTGCAGCGGGCCCCGGTTCGAGTCCCGCACCGGACGGCCCTTTGCTGCATGTCTTTCCCCCTCTCTCTGCCCCCTGCTTCCTGTCTCTCGCCAACTGTCCTATCATTAAAAGGCATAAAAAGCCCCAAAAAATATTTAAAAAAAAAAAATAATAGAGCTGTGCATAAATGAAAGCCCACAACCTCCATGAACTGAAGCAACTTTGTAAAAAACAGTGGACCTAAAGGGGAACGTGTCCTCCAACATTCCAGTATCAGGAATATAGAAAGTGAGGTGGCTACTTGGCTTAGAAGCTTTTGAGGCATGTTAATAATGCTGAGGAAAAGTGGTACAATCTACACTGAAATCCTGGTTTATCCTACTGCTAATCCCGGTGAAATGAGTGCCTAACATCCATATTTAATCAACATCTCGAGTAGACCCCATGAGCTGGCTCCACTGGAGAAGTGTACAGGTAGAGGCGTTACACTTGGGCACTTTGGTGGGGAAAACAGAGGAAGGACTGATGATCTTGGAGGGATATTCTAAAATTCATACACAGGTGTCTGTGTACAATTTTCAAGAAATATTAGACAAACATCAAGTGAACATTTTTTTACCTAGGAATTGCTTTTTTTTTTTTTTTCCTGCTTTGTGTGTGTTCAGTTGTGCTCTCACGCTAAAAATCAGCATGAGACAAAACAGAGGAGACACTCCCATCCAGGTTTGAGGATGGCGTCTCCAGTCTGCAGCCCTGCACTGTATTACTGGATGCAATTATCTGCTGAAATTTCATTATCGGAACAATAATTGAATTTTTCTGCTTACTGGTCACAGATATGCGGAGCATCCCTTGCTTTATTTATACAATTGCAAACACATATGGGAAGAAGCCACCGGACAACAACGTCATGGGGCAACAACGTGTGTGAACTCACACTACTGCACGCACACCCCGCCCCCCTCAAATAATCTGCCAGCAGACCTTATGCAGACTGCGACAAATTCTCACTCGCCGTTCCAGCAGCGGTTTATGGCAAACAATGCAAACTCTGGGAAAAAAAAGAAAGAGGATTCTTTGTCAACTGAAACAACTGCTTTGACTTCAGCTGCCAAACAGTGTTGGTACCTGACGAATCGCATAATCTCTGAGGCTGGTCTAACAGAAACAGCTCTGACTGCATGTGGGAAAGAAAAACATTAAAAAGAAGAAAAAAAAAAACAGGCCCTGGCGCAGCCAACCGAGTTTAGATGTGAAATGAGGTGGAGAGGCAAAACAGATTGAAGTGACAAGCTGAATTCCATTAGTCTGTTTGTTTCGCTCTCATCCTCGGTGTCAGAAACCTGCACAGGTTCCAGGCGTAAATGTAGACGTTTAATTAATCTACAGCGAGCATCACCGTGCCCTGCAGCGGAGGACAGAAAGGAAAGCTTTGCCTCCACACAGAGAGGGGGGGGGGGGCAGCGTTGGTACAACAACCAAGCTCTGTCTGTCTACAGGTTGAAGAAATCCCCTTCAATAAACAAAAAGAGAGAGCAGAGAAGAAGGAAGCTGAAGAAATGTGGCGCCATCACAGCGGTCTTTGGGGTATCGGGCCATCAATAAAAACAATTATCCTCAATGGGTGCAGACTTTCTAATTGGAACGCACTTGAAGTCTAACTGTCAATAGACGCACAGAGATTATCTTATCTTCCCCCTCAGCATCCCCATCAGACAGCCAGCTCTTCCAAACACCAACCATTCGAATGGAATGAAAATCACAAAGAGCCCTCTCAGGGTTTCACAGCAGCGCCTTTACATTTAACCGAGACAACGAGGAGCTTTAGACGAGAAACATTTGTTTTTAACTCGCTCATGCGGCAAATCGGCACCGTTGTCTACGTATCTGTTTGTACACTTGACTGTGTAAAGTCCAGAGGTGTGGTTAGAATGGGCAGTGTGCTCCAGCTCCCTGCCTTTATTAAACGCCTGTAAGTGCCCTCTTGTGTGCACTTTGCAGTGATTTCTGAGCAAACAACACACGACAAGCGCAGGATTGGCGGGAAAACGGGCATTTTTTCGGGCTTTGACCGGCAATTTCTGATGCGTTTACTTAAATTTGGAAAATAAACAGTAAAAATCCAACACTTATCCATGTTTTCTTTTCTAATGCACTTTGTTTGGCCTTGAATTTTTTATTTTTAGGTTTAATATTGGCTGTTTTACAGAACACAACATGTCATTTTGACTGATTGAAAGTGTTCTACTGGAATCTTGTTTGGGGTTTAAACAAACAACCAGTGCCATCATTCAATAGCTTCTGACATCTTTAAACGTGTCAACCAGAGAATTATAAAATGACAAGACAGTAATTTGTGAATTAAGCCATTCGGAGCCGTCTTCGGGTTGACTAATTCACTCGTGATCATTTTTGTTGATGCAGCCAAAACGCAATCAGGCACAGAAGGCGAGGAGAAGATGCATGTGCTTTCAGCTCCCCTGTTGAATGGCGGGAAACTTCACTTTATCTGAATGTAGGCTTGATTCAAATGGTGGAGTCTGTTGCTGGAGGGCCGGAAGTCTGGGAGGCTGGGAGACGAGGGACTAGTTCTATAGATGCTGAAA